>NW_028259142.1:9505000-11907500 GCF_977971745.1 Zootermopsis nevadensis
TCGGTTTCTCAGGGCCATGTTCGCCATGATTAACAGTTTGGACAAACACTTTACTGACCTGTTGTAGTAGCAATGAAAGAAGTCTTAAAATAGTAGGATTATCACTACCACTTATCCACAGCATTAAATGATGGTGACGTTGCTGATGTTGAAGCGTTCATCTTCGAAGTCTCGCGTCTAGATGAAACTTGGGTGTCGTGACGAGACGTCGTAGTGTCTTCTTTCCCTCTACGGTTAATCACTTGTCGCCACATTTTTTTTCTATTTTGCCACGTTTCCTGCATCCATCGTGCCAGACGTTGGTGCACCACTGCCACACCCAAACACATATCAGCTAGCTATCGGTCAGCAGAATCATGAGATCTCCTCATGGGATACTGGGATGCATTTAACGTGACACATTCTTGGAAAAGTTACTTATAAAAGGACTTTATTGAAATCTTTAGTAATACACAGTGGCATTGAAATGCGACTGCTCTTGATTAGGAATTGACCGTTAGTGACGCCAACAGTTTATGGCGTGGGGTGGAGCGAACCAAAACACCTCCAACGGAAATCTCCACTAGGCTGAACAGCCAGCCCATTGTTCTTTGTGAAATTCAAGTTTCTAAACTGACTTCCTTGAAAAATGTCCGGCTACAATTGTGATGATTGTTATTCACCACTGATCGGAGAAGTTGCTAAAAATATTCCTTCCATCTATTTTTAATTTCTGCGTTGTCACTGATTATTTTTCTCTGTTTATCTTTACATAAATTGGTCCTTGGTTTGAAGCCTTCCTTATAGAATTTAACTTCTCTAAAAGCTTGCTTTATGTTATTTTCTGTAAAGTTGCTCTCTTTAAACCTACCTATTCATTATATCTTACATTATTATAAGTTCTACTAGTTGAATAACTACAGGTCCGGATTGTATTGACCGGGAAAGATTTTACAAGAAAAAGTAAATTATATTGCTGAAGGTCGGAATGAGCACTATATCCATAACATGATCAGAGGTTGTCAGATCAGTCACAATGGAGACGCCAAAGCTGTTACTGTTTCTGCTGAGCTCATTTATCTGCGCGGACACTCTCAAACTACGTAAGTATAACTCA
Organism: Zootermopsis nevadensis; assembly: GCF_977971745.1. NCBI lineage: Eukaryota > Metazoa > Arthropoda > Insecta > Blattodea > Termopsidae > Zootermopsis > Zootermopsis nevadensis. The sequence continues at coordinate 9,506,097 of NW_028259142.1, forward strand.
CCGTTCAGGGCCAAAGAACTAGTTCAGAAAAACATTATAAACTTTAATGAGAACGATATTTTGCGTACATCATTCAATACAATGTGTGGTTAGTAAAGAAAAATGGGGAGATGCTTATTCATTAATGAGTCTTGGTATAAGTGCGGAATATGGAAGTACAACATTCGAATGCGTCATTTGAAAATTGTTATTATCCGCTTTCGGATATCAGAAAATTCAGGATAGTGGGCTGAATTCAAACTAGGAATTTATTAATTCCCGTCTGCGATTTGTAATTCCTATCCAATCCTATGAGCCGTACCAAATTTCCAGGTATCCACAGTTTAAAAATTAGCATGTTTGTTACGACTCAGGGTGAAATACTAAACTACCTTTTATTTGCAAGAACATAACTAAAAGTTAAAACAAGTTTATTTTAAGTTCAATGATTGGAATTTCACATTCATCACTTATTTATATGGACACAACCGCCAATACGTTTTTGACGTAAATACGTCTATATTTTCGGGACAGTGTCATTCGGCAAAAAGTGAAACGAAAAAGTGTAACAAAAAAGTGAAACGAAAAAGTGTAACTGCATTGTTATGTTACATTGGAAACGTCAATTGTTTACTCGGCATTATTGTTACCAAGGAAACGTCATCTGTTTACTTGGCATTGTTGTTACCTATAAAACATTTCATTACATTACCTTACATTACCTTACCTTACCTTACCTTACCTTACCTTACATTACATTTCATTACATTACATTACATTACTTTATATTACATTCAGCTACCACAGACCCATCTTAAGCGTAACTAATTCAAGTTGAATAAGCAATGTCTTAATCAAACTCATCTCAATTGTAAAGCATGTATAAAGGAAATATTTAGAATAAAGCCAATATATAAACTTCCTTTCCGTATAGACGTATTTACGTCTAATTCTCCGGAACCGTGGTTCCACTGTCACTTTTTCTCTGTAGTTAATTTTAACAGACACTTCACTTAAGGACCTAACTAACTCCATAAAGAAGAGTCTTTCTTCAGAAGATGATGGACGGTTAGCCTCTCAAGATACCACGCTCCTCTTATGGAACCCGAATTTCATTCTCGTGTTTAAAATAACGAGCTGCTGGGTCCTATCTTGAGAAAGAGGATTCCAGTCAACACACTTCACACAATATTTCTTTGAATCCTCAGATCTGAGGCTATCTCAAAAAGAGGACCCAAGAGATAGGCTTTCCGTCCTATTCACTTTTCTTCCTAAAGACGGAAGCAGAATCCACTTTCGAGACTTTATAGTTTATTTCAATTTTGTAGTTTAGACGATTGACAGAGTCCAAAAGAACAATTTTACAAACATTTAAAGTGCTGCTACATATATTGATGAAACTGGATATGCAGCAATTCAGTCATAAAAGTACTATCATGTGCACATTATATCAATGTGAAGAGCTTAATATTGAAGTACCAAAACACATTCTTGGCCCTACCTCGGTAAGTACTTTCCTAACTAGGTTTTTATAATATAACAGAAGTGTTCAGAAAGTGTGCTCCATTGAACGCGTTGCCCAAGATCGATTTCTCTGCCTTTTCCCTGATGCATACGTATACAGCAGATTATCTGCATGAGTACATGAAACAAATCGTTTTACTGTCAGATGCAAGTGTAAAACCGCGCTTTCTAATTTTTTGAATCGTGTGTATAATAAAATGCAGTAAATATAGTATTTTTACATCTGCGTAGAATAATTTAAACAATTGGATATTCGGCCACGATAAACGGTTTAACATCAGGTACAGTCGAATTAAAACCCGTTCATTATTTTTTTTAAAAATAACCTTACATATATTGGTTTACTGGTAAAACATCAAACATAAAAGTCTTTTCAGACAATTAGTAGAAAAATGTTCACGTTCCAAGGCCGATGAGTTAAAATGTTTTATAAACTAAAAATAAGTGGACCGGTTTTTTTATGCAACAGCTGCCAATTTTGATTAATTGGTTGTTTTGGATTATATAACTACACGAATCGAAGTTTTGCCTCAAAGAGTCATCGGAATTCGTTGCAATAAATTATTTCGAAAAGTTGTTTTTATTAGAAGAAATTCTTTTGGCATAGTCCAAATTTACCTAAAAATATCAATGGTATCATGAGACTTTGTCTTCCGGCAGTCTATTATATGATTTAAATAAAACACAAGCGGCACAGATGGAAAATCACAGGGTGTTTGTCTAAATCTAAGGTGAAAAACAAGCTGTTTCCAAGGAATAACCTATTAATCACTGATCCACTGTCATATGAATCTTCACAAGCTTTAGGCAACTGAAGCCATAACGAGAACTTCTCTATCTGTCGTCCCTTCTTGTGGCCATAACGACACTAAATAATGTATTAAGCATAAAACAACCCATAGCCAGGCTGTTTCCTTGTTAGGTTACGGTATATGTTAGTGACTTCGTTGGAATTTACAAAATGTATTGCCATATTAAAATAAATTAATTAAAACGTCCGCGCCCAAAATCATGTGCGGATTAACTCGGCATTTAAATGTTTTAGTCCAAAAAATCATAAAATCAGTTCAGTCTATTCAATCCGATGTTTAAACCGAGAATTTTTGAATAAATTATAGACTGTTAAGGATGAATCTCTTGTCTCTTACACTTAAGTTTCGAAACAATCACACTGGAAGCTGATTTTACACCCGTTCCATTTTGTTCTGTCTTTAATTTCTGTTTCCTCCTTGAGATATTGGAAATCGATGAGTTATAGTGGCAGAATTTTTTTAACAAGCTGTGCCTTGTGTTTGTGGTAAAAAAGCTGAGACGTCGTCTTCAAGTTGATACCTTTAGAACAAAAACTGGTCCAGTTTCTTAGAATTTTTTGTCGGTATAATGATAAAAACTCCTCGTTAGGTTTTGGAGCTGTCTATACTCTAGACTCGTTGGTAAATGTCCATTTTCAGGGTTTACGATGAAGACTGCATATTTCTGCGAAACACTGACCATCGCTGACGGGTTTACACGGAGCCAAGCCCCAGAAAAACATCATCATCCTCACCGCCTTGAAAACCTCAGATTTCACAATAGTAACTTGAATGACACATAATCCATAGATTAAAAGTGACCTAACTCAAGCAGACTTTTAGGTGTGTCTTTGTCACTTTGGTTCTGAGAACCTTACGTCAAACTAATGATGTAGCACGCACATCAGAATTCCTTACTCCCCAAAACTCTCAAGTTCACTGATGTTATTATAGAGAAAATATACTTCTTTATGCGCAATATTTGTGTAGATGGAGCACGATCAAGGAACATTTTCTATGCCGTCGTACACGAGATAGATCTTTCGTGGTAAGATTTTTCAAATTCACTGACTACAAAAAGTCTTAAAAAACAATATCGAAATTATAATAGGTTGTAAAAATTTACGTTAATAATAATACGGTCAACGACAAGCTGAATGTTTAAACGTGATCAAGGTAATTACAAATATGGGAATCTTCAGATAATATACCAAATTAACGACAAATAAAAATAGTCCAGCTTCTGTTTCTTGTAGTGTACTGAATTTTTTATGTATCAGTTAAGAGGTTAAAGTGACCTTCACGTAATTATGTATTTATTTACTAGCTCAGTATCTCCAGTCGAAGTTCACAGGAATAAACTTCTTTTGAGCTAAAGATCAATACGGTGTATTGTAGAACTACATATTTGACAAATTCATTTAAAGCAGGACACTTATAACATTCCTTTAAAACACTGACTGAATATAAAAGCATTTTCACGTTGACTGAAGACAGATTTATCACCAAAAAACCGACAGCCGGAAACTAGACTCCTGTCAAACGCTGACTCCGCCAGATTCAACCACTTGCACTACCACTGATTCGTTTGCATTTTTTGCTGTCAGAGTCGCCAGCGTCAGAACTACATTTGAAGTTTTCCCCAGTCGCACTCGTCCAGTCATGTGTGACGGAAACTGAGTGATACATTTGGGGTAGTTAGTTGATTTAACAATGCTGCCGATAGCTCAGATTATATAACGTCGAATTATAAGACGATTCGTGAATAATGAATTGGAAGGCGTGCGAAAGAACGCTGTCATTGCCTAATTTAAAGTACTATTTCTGCGTTTGCTAAAGGGGAGCGAAGATATTCACCGAAGCCTCAGTCAAGAGAGACTGTCTCCGGGCCGAAATTTGAACCTTTCATTTTCCGAACACTAAACCATTTCAGTGCAGTCTCCACCCTCAAATTCGCTCAAGACTATAAATCGACTTAAGCCTATTTCTTCCGTACTAAAATTCTGTACTCACTTCTCATCTTTAAAATTTGCGATGTGTCTCCCACCCATCTCATACTCCTTGATTTGTCAGTCATATCACAACACCTACAGATTAAAGATTTTAGATAAACAAATGTAAGTGCTGTGTAGGAATGCAAGTGCTACCTTTTTTCTTTCATGAGGGTCATTTGTTTCAGCTCCTTACATCAAGCCGTGTTCCCGTAATGATAAGGAATTAAACGCTTGCGCTACGAAACATGCCATAGAAGCAATTCCTCAATTTATAAACGGTAAGATATCTCTAAGAGCTGCATGTTCCTTACCATGTAGTCTGCCCGTTACATCTATGAGAATTACTGTCTAGCCACATGGTTAATTTCACCATTACAGGTAAGAGGATTTGTAAAGCGTAATATTATATTTGTTCATTTTCCTTATATATTTCATATCTTCACTTAAACGTATACAGTTCAAGTAATTTCAACCAACACATTGTAGTTCAATCAATAATATCATGTTTCTCAAACGTTGACCCGCGGAGCGAGTCTTAATTTGTACCAGTCCTTAAATTATAATTACATGACCGCTATAGTAATGGCTGTACCTAAATTTTACAACTGAGAAACATGTTTAACAAGAAATCGTACCTACATTACAAATTCATTTTCTTCTAAAACGAATAGTAACAAATTATTTCATATTCCCTACCACGTAAAATTAGTTTTGATTATTCAGTGTCTAACAAACATCATGAAAATCATGTACATTTTATTTTAATGTGTCATAAAGGTGTTAATTACTGAGGATGAAAATAAACGTGTTAGTAACAATTAGATTCGCAGAGAAATATTTGCAAAACAGATGAGATTCGGTTGTCAGAAACACATTGCTATTAATAAGATACCTTGAGAAAAGTGGCTCTAAAGCACGCGATTTTTTTTCTTGTGGGCAAGAAGCCAAATAATTTAAAGATCGAATGGAAATTTCTGTCGGTCTTCGTGTCGCTAATTTGAATGCAGTGAAATTGGCGGCTTGGGAGTCCAAGAACCAGACACCCGACGACACATGCGGCAGAAACGCAAGTATCCGTAAAAGATACAAAGACAAATGTGTATGCCGATACCTAAGAACTGGGGAGTAAATTGATATGAATTTAATGATACAATATGTATTTTATACCGACATGTCACGTAATTTCTTAATGATTCGAAAGTACTGAAAAACTGGAATCCGTCCATGCACAAAATCTCAGGAGACCTTTTGATTGGTTATTAGAAAGAAAGTAATGTATGAATAACCACAAAAGTCCCGTCGAACAATTAAGAATATAAGCAACGTTAACACAAAATTGCATCAATTATACAACTTTAAATGATATCAACAGTGCAGATTGGACAACCTTTAAAACAAGCAAGGCTAGAATGTTGTACACCTTGGGGCACGACAAAATGAGGATGGTGTTCTTTACTCCACATGACGGTCGATGTTAGTAGAGCAACATATGTTGTAACAATGTGATGAAGGACGCGATAAACAGACAGATACATAGGCGGGCCCATAAGTCATTCCACACTTAGATCAAAGTTTAAAGGGCATCCAATAAATTCTATGCGTAAATAATTGTGCCTGGATGAGACTATTTATTGGCGCAATTTATTAATTCCTAAAACCTATAAAATTTATCATATATCCATACGAATTTCACATAGATTTAGATCCTTACTTAAGAAGAAATTAGGTGAAGTGAAGAAACTTTGGATTCATTAATCCAGAGATAAGTCTGGAAGTGGAAGGCTACGTCTTAGCAACTGGAACTATACGTTAGCATCTTTGCTTTCTTCGATTTAAATTTGGCATTACGGCAGTCTGCACTGTTTTAAGTGACGGCATGAGATATCCATCACCCAATTTGTAGTAAAACCGATTATTCACCATAAGAATGGAGATAAATTGCTTAACGCTTTGGACAGAGCCTTATAGAGGCTAATGAAACGCTATGCTAACCTCCATCTGGAGAAGGGCCTCACAAGACATGACTACAGCAGATTTGCTTCATCACCCCAAAACAAAGGGAAATTTAGTTATGTGGTGATATTTTGGAAAATTCACTTAAATTTTATAAGTGATTTTCAACTTGCTAAAAGAAAAAATATATAAATGCAGTACATGTCAGGACGTTGTCTAACACAGACTAATTGGGATAACAGCTGTTCCCTTAGACAAGCAGGAAATTAGACATTTCTTAACCACGTGTCTAGACGGTATGCATTTCCCCCTAAATATGCGATCTAATGTGATTATCGTGACTAAACTTGCCCAAGGTTGTTTTCATTAACCTGCGTTCAGGAGTGAATTTACATATCTGCGAAATAGATTCTAGAGAAGGCAACATTTACAAGTTCCAGGCAACAAGAACAGGACTGCCTACGAACGGGAACATAACCTTGAAAGTTATATAATGGGCCCCCGAGGCATTATAAAGTAGTTTGAATTTTCTGGAAAACTCAGCGACATTTTTTTTTCTCAAGAAGGACTCTACTGCGTTCTATTTGATCAAGTATTCAAACACGTGTGCATACATGTAGGTATAGGCCTATACATATTTTTTGCGTGTATACCTACGTACGTAATTTATTTGAGTATAAATATATTTATGTTTAATACTCGTATGAATATGTTTATGAATTTATTTTAAATGGTGGTGCAATAACTTCAGCCAACATTTAGCTAACAAAATTTTCCAAATAATATTGAACCCACAATCCTCTGCTTTCAGTTTGTGCTTGAATCAGTATGCCTATTATAACTGAATTATAATTTATGCATTGTCTTTCAACTGTTTAGGGCCGACGCTTCCTGATGGATCCACAAAGAATCTACAAAACTGCAAGGGACAAGACGCCACACGGGCGCGGCGTCCCCTCTCAAACTTACTATTCTCTTATTCGTAACAATTAAACCTCTATCTTTCTGAAAGCGCTATAACAAAGAACTAAGTTTCTTTATCTGTAACACTTTCACACAAAACAACAATCTGAAGGAGAATACACACAATTACAAATCCAAGAGCTTAACTAGCACTCTTTACTAAATATTTATCTAAAATATATAAAATCATGCATACAAACAAAACTGTTCACACTTTAAAAAAAAGTGTCAAACGCGTTTTGACCTCATGAGGTCATCATTAATGGCAAAAACATTAATTCATTAGTGTGGTATTACATAAATTATGGTTTTATAAAGTGCGACCCCTTTATGCTCAGTGCTTCATAACAAACCATAGTCTTATGAATTGTCTGATTTAATAGACAGACTAATGAATTAATTCTTGCCACTGATGATGACCTCATGAGGTCGAAACGCGTTTAGCACCAAGTGTTTTCTAAAGTATAAACACTTTTGTTTGTATGCATGATTTATATATTTTAGATAAATATTCAACACTGCACGGTATGCAAGGTTTTAAGATTCTTTACTAAAAATTACGACGGTAAACGAATCATGTATGATGACATGGTGGGGCACGTAGCATGCATGGGAGATACAAAAACTGCTTACAAAATTGCAGAGTGAAATTTTGAAGAGAAGAGACAAATTGGGTAACCAAGGTGCAAAAGAAAGCCGGAAATTTCTTGCCGAGCTGGGTGACTATCAGCCTATGAAGAACGATTCTGTTCAATGGAGTCAGCAGTGGGTAATGTTTTAAATCTCTGCGAATAGTGTCTAAATTCCTTGGGAACAGTCCACTTAGAGAAACTACAAAGCAGGGAAACAATATTAGAATGGCGTATTAGAAAATAAGTTACAGTATTATCCATCAGATATTAGATTCAATATTTTTCATGTTATGAGGACATGATGTGCAACTGTTCGCAGGAGACCCGAAATACAGAGTACCCCGCTTGGAACCACTCCTGGTAGACGAGTTGTCCGTACAACAGGGTTCGTCCAGCTTCGGCCTGTCTTTCGTAGCAAGAAACTCAACCATTGCAGGAATCAAGGAAGTGCAAGTCAAGGACATCAGGTAGTCTTGTGTGCTATAGGCACAAACAAATTTCTACGAAAAAGTAACAATTTCACTACAAAGCAGTGACAGATGAAATCGACTTAGGGTTTCCCTCGGAATTGAAAAGTACAGGAACACTATACCAGTGAACAGAATCGTTCTTTTGAAGCTAGTGGTCTTTTAGTTAGTTAAAGTATCTCCACTTGTTAAGGACCTGATAGTTCATTACCGTGGACCCTTTCCTGATCACAAACTCTTAAACGCTATTTCTTTAAGAACACTTTTATATTAGCTTCCTACCTAGAGTTTGAGTAGGACTCATTGACGAACAGAAAACACCATAGCTGCCGGTAATCAAATCCCACATGCTCAATGTAACTTTTTTGACTGATTCTTTGTAATACGTTACATTTAATTTTCAATGTTATCATAACAATTAAACAATTTTTGCACAAATAAGAGAAAACAAATTAAGTTGTGATTTCATATAAATCTCTAGATTTTTTCAATAATCATAACACAGTCACTACTGCATTGACCATTCAAATTTTAGTGGTATAGCACAGTAGATTCAACTAAACTTACAGGCTAGTATTCCTCCGTTATTAAATTCGTTTATGGGTCCCAAAAATGTTCCTCTCTGAGATGCAACCTCACAAATACTTGTGGTAACCGAAACAAGTAAAACAACAGCACCATGATGACTCATATGTGAAATGTATTCCATAGGTATGCAAATATATATAACTAACGTTCAGCAATCAACCACATGCCCAATCTACGGCATGAATCATGCGATGGGCTAAAAAATTCTTCGATTATTCAAAATTAAACTATATTCAAATTATTAAGTCCGTATAAACAATTTTTTCTTGATGCATTATTTCAGAATGCTCTGAAATAAGGTGATGTTTTATTGGCATTGTTTTTAAGCTTCGTTTTAGCATGTGAGTACTTTAATACTAATGTATTCCTTACAGATTCGACCTGAGCAAGCAGCACGCCGAGTTCGATTTGCTCTTCCCGGTTCTCACCATCCATTGTCGTTACAACGTGTCAGGCAAAGTGCTGATTCTTCCTATAACAGGCTACGGGGACGGAGTCCTGGTCCTGAGTGAGTTGGACAATGGCGTGGAGGGGGGGGGGCTGCCATGTTCTCTGTACAGATTGTGCCCTCATTTCAAAACTTATTTATTATATTCACCAACTTCGTGCACTGATGTTGTATTTTTGTCAGTCCACACTACCAGACCACTGGAAAAGCAAACATCATAGACTTTCGAAAACTTTTTACCTATCCTCTCAAGACACTGCACAGTTGGCACAGACAATGTGAGGAGCCCAACGTTTATCCTGGTCACCTACTTCGCACCAAAATTAGAGCTCGTATGCTTTCTTAATTTTCGGTTAAATTTTATACTATAGTCAAGATACATGTAATAAAAATTGTCTAAGTAATTTACGCAATTTCGAGGCATAATAAAGCTCTGTACACAATCAATCACTGATGTAAGCACACTGAAATGTTGGAAAGGAATTAACTGGTAAAGATCAGTATAGTGCGTGTGCAGGTTTAAACTTCTACCACAAGAGAATGATGTCGTGCGAGTTCTGCCCTGCTGAGCGGACATATAGCTTCAAAGTTATATTTTTAATGTCATTCAGTTAAATTATAAAATACGAACAGACAAATAAGATTGACAGCAATGAACAAGGCAGTCCTATAGCAATAATTAAAAAACCTTTTTTTAATTTGTGGGTGACGGCAAAATTATGCTTTTTTAATTTATTATCAGTAATAAAAACACACTGAAATAATGTAGTATACATTATTAAACAAAAATTGTGTATATCAGTGCTGTTAGCGCCAAATGTGTGGAAATAGAATGGCAAAAACTTACTCTGTTATTCTTGTCCTTAGGTTTATTTTTTAACTGGAGTTCAATGTGGATTTTAGCCGTGTCGAATCTTAAGAATTACCAAATGTTTCGGCAAACGTTACAGTTACCACCTTCAGGGTAATTGTGCAGTGGTTGACCGTTTCTGAGAGAAGACAGTGGGTGACAAGTTCAATTTACTGGTGCTGATTGGCGGAGTGAAAGAGCATGCTGCTTCCAGCCACTACACATTCACCCTGAAGTTGGCAAATGCAATATTTGCAGAAACATTATATAATTATCAACATCTGATATAGTTCATCTCTGAAAGCCAAAGTTACACTATTTTATTTTGTTGTCTCTACTCATCCAGAACTTGCTTAACTATACGAGTTACCTGAATAGATTGTTTACTGAAATATACATTTGTCTGACCCATTTCCTTTACAAAATAGTTTGAAATAAAGACATACTGCACCATTACACCACTGTTTTTTAACTTAAAATATGCTATTAGGGAAGGCCTAAGTCGTCAGGAGGGATTGGAACTGAATGGGACACATAAATTTCTTGTTTAAGCTAATGATGTTAATTTATTGGCCGAGAAAAACACACGTGCTCTGTTAGAAATACGTACGGAGGTTGTCTGTTACTAAAAGAAGAAAATTCCACATGGGAAAATATCTTCTTATCCCGTCACCAAAATGAGAAATCATAAATGTGGCTAATAAATCTTTCGAAGTTGTTGACCAAATTCATATACTGAGGAAGACAGCAACAAATAAAACTTAAGTCCGAAAATAAATTAGGAACAGATTAAAGGGGAATGTCTGCAGAATACTTTCTCTTCGCGTAAGACGCAAAGGTTAAATAATCAGAACATTAACCTTGCCTGTTGTTTTCTTACTGACATGACACTATGTCTCTGAGGTAGAACATGTACTGAGAGTGTCTGAGAACAAGATGGTAAGAAAAATCTCTAAATATAAGTGAAAGTAACACGTGGATCGAGAGAACTGCTTAATGAGTTTCACACTCTGTACTTTGACATACACCAACAGTAAGCAGCTGTTTTTTATTTATTTTTTCCCCTTTTTTGCAGAGGGCGTCGACGTGAAGATCAACTACAATTTCGAAACAGTACGGAGAAAAGATAAAATATACGGACAGCCAAGGGACTTCAAATTGTATTTCGACATTCAAGACATGACTATCCATCTCGACAATCTCTTCAACGGGGACAAGTTTTTGGGTAAGTGGTTAACGCTACTACTGACGTAAAGAGTGTGCAAAACTGCAGATGCACATCCTGTTTAGGCAGAGAGATATAATCAGTCGTAAGTACAGTAAACCATTTTCCAAAGCGGGTTTGTCAAAGTCGGATTCCATTATACGCGAGATATAAATCTGAACAATTATTTTCATAAAGCAGAAAATGAGATTACACGCGGTCTGTCAAACACTCCATAGGTAGAGAACACTAAAAAATACCACTGCTGATTAGAAAGATGAACACTGTTTAGCTTTTGCTTGTGTATTTATTTTATCAACTTGGTGTGCTCTATTCAGCAAATGTAAGAGCGTAAATATTCAGTTCAACTGTCATCTCGCGGCCTGTTTCTCTTTAGCTTTTACCGTACTAACTCGTGTCATGTTGTATAAAGTGAATCTTTCGCGGCGAAGTTGATGAAAGACTCTCGGGTTACGAGCCGCGTCAGGTGGCTGAATGGTGAACAAACTATATCTTCTGCCAAAGTTTCGAGAGCAATCTCTGCTCTCATCCTTAGGGCTGATGGGAACTTCCCATCGGTGAACGCGCTACAAAGGACCAGATTTGTTACGCAGCAACCCTGAGGATGACAGCAGATTTGCCCTAGAAACGTTTGCATAAGATATGGTTTATTCACCATTCAGCCACTTGACGCGGCTTGTAACCAGGGAGTCTTTCATTGTGTCATGTTGTTTTCCTTATTTTATTGTGTATGATAGTAAGCTTTAACAGCATTATGGAATGAAAACGTAAATATTGAAACGATAATAAAATAAATATAAGTTGTAAGTCACATTAGATGAGAAAATAAATGTTTTCTGTATGGTGCGCGGTGGTATGAGCGCAGCAACAGTTGGCTAAACATTTCGTTAATATTTGACTTTCCGATTATACTTTACTATATTACACAGCAAGTTCATAAATATATATCATTACGGTATATTTCTAATTTTCTTTATTTGCTTTGACATCACACAGCCGCGTTCCCCTATCTCCATTAATCTCGTACACTATTAACTTCAACCAACGCGGATTCAACAAAGGCGCAGCTTTTGAGAAAAGTATCTCCCGCGTTGGACGAGGGTTTACTATATATAAAATCTGCAATCACTGGTACGGGAGTATATCGCAGCTACTTCTTACATTTCTATCAAGTTAATGTAATCTGCATCGTCTTGTCTTATATTCCTAGACTTATAACAGTCACCCCGATATATTTTCAATTTCCCAAACGTTGAATAGCAGAAAAGAAATAGGTATATTATTATACCATGTAGAATATTTTGTCTGAAAATTTTATGTGATAAAATGGGTGTATAAAAATGGCAGTTCGAAATTTTCTTTGTCGTGTTTTGTAACTGTAGCAAATGTAAAAGAAATTTGCCTGAAAAGAAACATCAACAATAAGATTTCTGTTAATAGTCACTCACAACTGTAACGTACACAACGTTCTGTTTTGTAACAGCTTCCGTTTCGTCTCTCTCAACTTTCCTTTCGACAATTCCTTACCTTTAGAACTTGCAAAACTTAAAACGGTTCTTAAATATGTTCAGTATTACTACTCTGGAATATGTTTCTATAAGACATGACTTCCCGTTGTGTTTTAATTTAATTTGATACATGAAACAAACATCCATTTCTTAATAAGATTGCGGGGGAGGGGGTTCGTACGGCAGTGGCAGACACGCTCGGACGCAGTCAAAAGTTCCTTACCCCAACGAAAGCAACTAAGTGTGAAACTAGTAATTTCGGTTGGTACCTATGATATATATATATATATATATATATATATATATATATATATATATATATATATATATATAGATACGATTATTTTAAATTTGTTGTATTTCTTTGTTCTGTGGCGACAAAACAACGGGAAATGTTAATTTATAGTTAGAGAGGAAATTTCTCGTGAAAAACTATTATACAAATCACGGAATGCAGCGGTCGAGTTTAACCATCCTCCGTATTCGAGAGATCACATGGGCTTAGTTTGTACAATTTATGATTTCTGCTTCTTCCTTGTTTATGCATAACACATTTTACTCATTGCTTTCACCGTTATTTTAGTTTCAGGACTCCTCAACAACAAAGACGATTCTATATCAGAGTTGTGAGCTGTACATCCAAAAACAATACGTTCATGTAAAATATGTGTTTTTAGTTAGGGTCTTTCTTAATGCTTCAATTTGATGGACAGAATATATAGCAACAGCAGCAGCCGAAGGCCATACGCCAAATTTCCTACCGCACAGTGACATTATTATTATTCCATCTATTCACCACTTTATGGGGTATGTACTTCCATGTACCCGAGACAGACCTTGTCTCTAAGGTACATAGGGCAGCACCTACTTCCGGGATCCATATTGTTTTTAGCAAGTGCCAGCTAGTACAATACATGTGACACCAAACTACTTCCTTCATTTCTTCTCTTGTCCAAGCCACTCTTGTTTTTCTTGATTGATTTTCTTGTGAGTCTTGGGCTTGTTGGCTGTGCGTGTCCATGGTTGGCCTGCGTTGAGTTGCCTCGTTGCCGTAAGCAACCTCAGCCCTTGGAGTAACTAGGCGACCTGTACTGAAGATCTTTGTCTTTCCATTCTTCGGTAGTAGCTGCACGGGATTATTTATCGAGGTTTACTCCTCTAGATCCGCCGTGTTCTGTTATACGAGGCGCGTCCCAAAAGTAAGTTTCCCTGGGGCCGTTTACAGAAACAAAACATAATTTCATGGAAATATTTATTGCAACAGATACAGCAAGTGTCCAGCTATTTTTCAACATATTCGCCACCGGAATTGAGACATTTGTCATACCGTGGGACCAACTTTTAATACCTGTGTCGTAGAAGTCTGCCGCCTGGGATTGGAACCACTGTGTGACAACCATCTCCGCCTCTCTGTCATTCTCAAAACGCTGACGCTGACCGGACAGGAATTTCTTGAGGTGTAGGAAAAGATGGAAATCACTGGGAGCGAGGTCCGGGCTGTAGGGTGGATGATTAAACACCTCCCAGCTGAACTCCTGCAGGAGACTTGCTGTCCATCGAGCCGTGTGCGGCCTAGCGTTATCGTGCAGGAAGACAATACCGGCACTAAGCATCGTTGCAGCTGTTGAAGATGGAGGTTCTTATTCCAGCTCCCGCCGACTGTGAAGTGCGGTCAGTGATAAAGTTTTTGAATGCACAGAGCATAGCGCCGATCGAAATTCATCGTCAGCTGTGCCGGGTCTATGGGCCTAACGTTATGAGCAAGCAGATGGTGCGTCACTGGTGCAGACAATTTTCAGCGACGGGCCATTCAGAACAAGCGGCGCGGGATGCTTAGTGCCGGTATTGTCTTCCTGCACGATAACGCTAGGCCGCACACGGCTCGACGGACAGCAAGTCTCCTGCAGGAGTTCAGCTGGGAGGTGTTTAATCATCCACCCTACAGCCCGGACCTCGCTCCCAGTGATTTCCATCTTTTCCTACACCTCAAGAAATTCCTGTCCGGTCAGCGTCAGCGTTTTGAGAATGACAGAGAGGCGGAGATGGTTGTCACACAGTGGTTCCAATCCCAGGCGGTAGACTTCTACGACACAGGTATTCAAAATTTGGTCCCACGGTATGACAAATGTCTCAATTCCGGTGGCGAATATGTTGAAAAATAGCTGGACACTTGCTGTATCTGTTGCAATAAATATTTCCATGAAATTGTGATTTGTTTCTGTAAACGGCCCCAGGGAAACTTACTTTGTAGACCAGCCTCGTATAACAGGGTCACCTCTAGTCGGATGTGGCTCTTCACCACGCACGGACGGACTTGAGCAAGGAGAGGCTCTTGGATGCCTAGCATCTGCATTGCGCTTCACTTACTCCTGGGTGGGTGAGGGCCAGTGTCCAGCATAGTCAGACTATGATGGTGAAAGGTACTACCTCTCCCCATTACCTTAACCCCTTATTATTATTATTATTATTTTTCCATCTATTCACCACTTTATGGGGTACGTACTTCCATGTACCCTAGACAGACCTTCTCCCTAAGGTATATAGTGCAGCAGCTATTTCCGGAATACATATTGTTTTTAACACGTGCTACATGTGTTATATAATTTATTGTTAGATATGACTATATATTTTATATGAGCGTCTTTCGAATGATGTATGAAGATCCTAAATTGGCAGTTTTCTGAAGTTCCCCGATATTGTGTTCGCCCGGAATGTTGGCCAAATATTTTCTGAGTGACTTGGAGACAGTTCCAGTTGCTCCTATAATTATTGGGATTACTTTTGCTTTCAATTTCCACATTCGCTGTATTTCAATGAGAAGGTCCTTGTATTTCAATATCTTCTCCGCTTCCCTCTTAATTACATTCCTGTCAGTTGGTATTGCTATATCAATTAAGAGACGAGTCCCATTTTTGTTTCGGATTATAATATCTGGTTATCCTGACTTGTCTCAACTGCCTTTGGAATTTGTTCATACCAATGCTTCTTTTCTAGCTTTACTCCAGCTTTCCTGCATATTTTAAAATGCAGCTAAGTACGATCACGATCATGTCGTTGTATACATTGCTCTTTTGCCAGCAC
This sequence comes from Zootermopsis nevadensis, assembly GCF_977971745.1. NCBI lineage: Eukaryota > Metazoa > Arthropoda > Insecta > Blattodea > Termopsidae > Zootermopsis > Zootermopsis nevadensis. The sequence continues at coordinate 9,522,100 of NW_028259142.1, forward strand.
TGGGCATCCAGACACAACGCGATCTGTCGTTTCCTCAAATTGTTGGCATAATCTGCATTTGCTCTCTGTATCTGTTTTTAATATTTTGGTTACATAATATTTAGTGTTTAGCGCCTGGTCTTGTGCTGCTATAATCTGACTTTCAATTATTATTATTATTATTCCATCTATTCACCACTTTATAGGGTATTTACTTCTGTGTAGCCGAGACAAACCTTGTCCCTGAGGTACACAGTGCAGCTGCTATTTTCGAAATACATTTTGTTTTTAATATATATTATATTATTATTATTGACACGTGTACGCAAACAGAGCATCAGAAGTGTACCATATGGCAGAAGTGACAATCACCTCTGAACTACCTTCTCATCTGTGTATGATGGCTGGCTGGCGAGGTCTGACGCCTGTCAGGTGTATGGAAGACAGGTGTGGGCAGAGTTATGGACAGTGCTTTGCTTAAAAGGAAGTGGAATGCAGCACCTTTAATTACATTAGGTTTTACATTAAATTATCTTTGATAGTAATATACACATGCAGAACCCGTATAAGAACATTACATCACGTTATTGTTCTCTGTTCAGGTGATAATATGAACACGTTCCTGAATGAGAACTGGAGGGAGCTACTGAAGGAACTGGGTCCGGGTATCGGCGAGGCCATAAGTAAGGTGGTGTCCACGATTCTTGCCAACATATTCGAGCTCGTTCCCTATGACGAGGCCTTCCCAGAAAAAGTGTGAAAATAGTGTCGGGACCAGTACCAGCAAAATTATATTGCGTCGTCTTACGTTACGTAGGCCTGCATTTCGAGACAGCATATATATCTGCACTCTTACTACACTGTACTCCAAGTATACGCCTATATATGGTAAAATATTGACAAAAGACATGATATGTCTGTTGTCTTAAGTTACACATTTCCGCACGTCATATCTTCACACTGTGATACGTAACACTTTCAAGCAAATATAACTCAAGTTTCAATTTCTCGCTACTATATCACAATAGTCCTTCGTTATATTAATTAAGGAATATATTCGATTTTGTGAAAGTATTTAACATTTAATGTAATGTTGAGGCATTGGTTAAAAATATAATTTCAATACTCAAGTTTGTTGAAAATGTTCCATAAATCTATGGAGCCAAGTGACGTTGCAATTTTTGGATGAAGTGTCATATGTCCAAGCTACAGATCAGCGGCAAGGAACCAAATAAAGAATACAGTTACTTGCACTTCATTTAAGTGTTAGGTTCTTAACGTCTGGTAAACACGTTGTGATCTACGTTTCAATTACAGAATAATTGTGGATCCAAAATAAATCACAAAGTTACTTTATGGGCAGTAATCAGAAGATGGTCCGGTCCGTCGTTCAAACAGTCACAGATGTCCTTAAGTTCGCGAACAGAATAAAATTTTAATATATACAGACAATACAAGGAAATGGATGGAAAAGCTCTCTCTGTAAGGCAGTAAAGATAACAGATACACACTTAAACAAAGTATAAACGTGTTTGTATCTTAACCTCAAACAAAACGTAGGGATAGCGTTTACGGTAACAATATGAGTCACACTCTGCACCTAGAAATAAAATTAATGCGCTGTATGCACTTCTTACGAAATGATCTGAAACGGTGTGGGCAATATTTTGCTTGAACAAACCATAGACATGAAATCCAACTGTTAAATAGTGCTCGGGAAAAAAGGTAACACGATCACTTTGATTCTGAAGCACTGGGAAGTGAAAGGAGCGAAAGCTGACAGGCGAGGATAGTTCGAACTAAACTTACTGTGCAACCAGCAAAAGCGCCTATTTTTCGCCCCGAATTTTATTAAAATTAACTGAAATAATTAAACTACTTACCTAATGTGTCAATATTATGAATATAGACCCCACATTCCTGCTGACCAATGTTCCACTACTTAAACCGTGATCCCGCTTTGTAATCACTGTATTCATTGGCCGGTTGCCAAGCAACAAAACAACAGCAAACATTTCATTAAAACATAGCGGTTATTGCAGAGAAGGAATTGCCAAAACCAAGAGATTTGCAAAAAGAATACGAGTTTTTACGTGAATCCATTAATTCTTATGTTGATTAGTCTACGGTTCGTTTAGCAATAATGTGTGGGGGGGGGGAGGTGAGGAGTTAGAGGCGTGTCAGCTTCTGTGCCTATTTTAACCTATATACACTTACAAGCGGACAAGCATTGACAGTGTCAGAAACTTATATCGTCGATTTGCATGCACAAGAAACCAAACTACGATTGAAAGTAACTAACCATCAGGAAACGACAGCAAGGATAGCAACACAGAAGCCTATAAACAGGTTTGACAGTGGGCTTCAGAATAAAACGACCTTGTTCCCGAAACATAGCAGTCTTCGATTAAATTTGTCCGGCTGTAGAAGGGCTTACCAGTTTACATACGCTTAAAAATACGTAATTTATTAGTTAATAAGCTCGTGACAAGAACCGCAGGCAAGGCTTGTCCGTGCATTTAGGATTCAAAGAGCAAATTGTAACGGGGTTGCATTAATTAATTAACTAACTAACATTTCCACACCCCATCCTCTTCTCTCCTAGGCCCAAATATCCTCCTCAACACATGTACTTAGTTTTTACTTCTAGTTCCACCTTTCTACTAGCTTCTAGTAACACTTCTGCATTCCTTTATATTGCACTTATGACTGACTGAGTCTATGGCGCAACAGCCCGAAGTCGAGCCTTGGCCTCCTCCCATTTGGAGGTTTATTTGTCTCTTTTTGAAGTGTGCATTTATGAGTAATGAGTGATAAGCCCACTGTCTCTGCACAAATCCTACTCAATCCTGATTTGTAAGCCAGAGCCATCCAGCACCATCTAGCAGTGAATCAGGAGATACTTCGGTCTCGTTAATGCTCGTAAGGTTCTTTTACATCCTGTAAATCTACACGGTACCGCCGGCTTTACTTCCCTTCCAAAGAAAGTTGTGCTACGGATTTTTATCACCCTTAAAAATCCATTTACCTCGGCCGGGTTTGAACCCGCGAACCTTCGGTCCAGTGGCGAGCACGTTAACCCAATATATTAACATCATCAGCATACGCCAATAGCTAATGTGTCCCATTCAATTGCAAACCCTCCTGCCTATCTTGGACTTTCCTTATAGCATATTCTAGCGCAAAGTTAAAGAGCAAGGGAGACAAAGCATCTCCTTTAGGTAATGTAAGTTTACAATCCGACAATTACTCTTTCAATCTTGGATTAGCATGTTGGCGTCATGTACAGATGGAAGACAAGCAGAAATTGTCAAAACTGAAGCGTGTTGCAATTTTTTTAAAATTTAGAAATTATGAAATCCTGTTCATATGATTTTTATCCTTATTCTTTTTTCTATTTTTTTGACGCAGCAGTAATATTGTGTATCTAATATTAGCCTTTATCGACTATGCTTCAAGATAATGTTCACTCTAGCTGGCTGTATCTCACACTAGCATATCTCTAAAGAAGGGTGGGCCAACAAATCCCTCCTAGCACTATTTTACTGAAATGAGCACAAATTACTATGTTATTTTAAATTCACTTCTGCAAGACCTTGCATCTAACACAGCTTTTACTGAAAAAATTTACATTTCATATGTTAGGATTTTATGGTGAAAGTCAGTGGCATGTGTGTCACACATTAAGCAACAGACAATATAAGAATCCTTCACAATAAAGAAAATATGTGAACTTGTGTCAATTTAACAAATAATTTTACAGGCTTCGTTACAAGTGGTCTCTGGCTTGATGCAGTCCATGGGCCACCGGCTCGATCATGTTGCTCTAAATAATTAACCACAGAGATAAAGTCCAGCTTGCAGCCCTGTAGTATAGGGGTTTAAATCTCCTATCCCTGTATGATAAAAGTTAGAATCCCTTCAACGGCATTATAAGAATGCTATCAAGATGGCATTATGTCAAGGATGATCCCCAGTTTCCTCCGGCCTGGCCCTAAAAACAATTTTTTTAATCTCCTGACTGTTATCTGATAAGGTCAGATGCGGCCAAATACAACATCAGTCTGGGCCATTACATCCTGCTAAATGACACAAGTATGTTGGCCAACAACTCCACACACATGACCAGGATTTTAAGGGGATCAATAAGTAATACATGAGCAGAGAGGTTGGAGTTCCTGAGTAAGCCATAGAATGTTCCTATTCATAACCTGAAGGAATGGAAGATGGTTCTCTCTAAGGACCTTTATATCTGGAGGGTATAAAAGGAATGTTTTTATGTTCCTTGATCCTGTTGGCCCAGATGGGGCTGTATCTTCTGTCCCCTTCCCATGGTTCTGAATGACCTGTGATCCTGAGCTTCCTGGACTGACCCTCTACCGACCCCTACATAATTCATAAACATCATAACCCTACTCATTTACACCTCGAAGACAGAAGAAACATTGGTACATAATCATAAGCTAAAACTTGCCTAAGTGTAAACACTATAGACTGTGAAAATGAATAGTTCCAATTTCCATTGGAATTTTTAAAGTCATATCTATTACATTCTATTGCAGTCTTCTGGGCAGTGTTACAATGTAGTCCACAAGGTGGTTACAGTGTTTCAGAGAAACATTGTAAAGGTCAAGCTAATTGGTTGTATTTCTTTCACAGATTATGCTACTTAGGTTACAGACATTGATAGATGAATCCCTTTAACCCTAAAGATGGAGGTGATATGTTTCCCAAAACATAGGTAATGATGTACAAGACTCCATGGCATCACAATTCAGAATATCACAATAGACATTCTCATCACCATGAGAACCTGAAATTTCTAACATACTCTAATTTATTATTTTGTATTAGTGGGGTGACAAATGTCATTTCAAGTTCACCACAACCAAACGTATCTTGTGAGTGAAGATGTTTGAAAGAACAACAGGCATATACAGGCAGAGACTACTCAAATACGTCATTTTCATGAAAAAGTAAATTCAATCTCATGCTACTGTCTCAGTTACTAGCTGCAACTCTTGACTATTAAATACAAAGAGGGGACCAGTCACCAAATATTCTGGAAGAAGAACTTTGTGTCTCTTTATCTACATACTACTCACATTAGGTTTCTGTACAATTAGTTCTTTTTGTTCTGGGATGGGGCTGTAAACCCCACGCCCAACCCTCAACCTAGAGGACAAGGCCTCTGAATTTCTATCCCCCAGAGGCAGGGTGGCTCAGCTATACCCCCAGGCATTGCGTAGCCCAAGTACCTCAGGATCGCCACTTACTGTACCCACTAATGTGAGCCCCTGAGGATAATTGAGACTCTAGAAGCAGTTTTGATGCTCTTACTTCAGCATTGTCAAGTTTTAAATTCAACTGTAAGCAGAAACCAAGGTCCTGTGTTATTATGTTTTTCCAGAAATATCACTCTCAAGCTTCTTTGTCATATTTGCTTTGACTGAACTCGTTTATGTATACAAAAATAAAAAGTCTCAAACCTAACTCAACAGCAAAATTCATCGTTAAGACTCAGCCAACTGGTTCCATGTACAGAACTATTAGGTAAATATAATTTACCTGCATAGCTTATACAAGAGCCCAGAACACATCACATATATACTTTATCATTATTCCTACAGAACAGCAAAAAATATGGAAAAAGTAACCTGCTCTGCCACTGTAACCTGTTCTAGATCTAGATTAGTTTCAGAATTACCACAAACATACAGGTTAACAGCAACACTTTCCACGAAAAAGTAGAAAAATGCCTATAGTTATAAAGGTGATAATTCCACTTTAAGACTGTTCTTGTAACACCTTCATAGCAAAGTAATAAAGTAATTTTACTCCCAACAAAGAAATTATGGTCACCATATTAGTGATGATCAACCAAAGAATAAACAACTAATTACCTTAAATCAGTCTCCCATATATATTGCAACAGTCAAAATGAAGATATGGAGACTTGTCTGCATGCAGAATCTGCTGATTGCCAAAACGAAAAATATGGCATAAACTGGAGAAGTTTTAAGTCATATCTAATACATTCCAGTTTATTTCCTAGAACTATGAAGGTGACAAACACAATTGGCAGTCAAATATGTTTGAAAATAATAGAGGGTATATATGCATTAAAAATAACTCATAATCTTCTTGAAAATGTTTGGAATCAAGTAGTCATATAAGTTAATGGTGTTGTTATAAGTTCACATCTGTTGGTCTACTAGGTTAAGTCACTGATTTCAATTAAAGCATAATTTAATAAACACTCCCAGAATAATAGTATGTGAAAACAAATTACATTATCTCATTGTGATGTCAGAATTATTAGTTATTCACTGTTATAGTGACCTGCACACAGACATACAAATATTCTTTATATGAGGACTGATCTAAAAGTAAGGTGCATAAGAACAATGTGACTGCACTTAATTGCCACAGAGATACAACTACTTGCACTCACCAGAATTAATTTTTATGTCATGAACTTCAACAAACTCTTCTCATTGTTCAAACAAGTGTTTAGACAGATGCTGATAAAACATTTCCATTTATGAACATTCAATGTGTTCAGTGCCTTTTTATACCTTACTTTTGAAACAACCCTTTATTTTTAAGTGTTATTAATAACTTTGATACCAGTATGTAAGAATGATATAAATACTTGTTTTCTATGCTAATGGTTCTCAAATTTATTTTTGCAGAACCCTTTTGATACTGAAATACATTTGTGGAATACTCAGAACAAAAACAAATGTTTTCACACACATATTATTAATTTATAAGTGTATATGCAGAAAGTTTTTATGTTGTATTTACCTAATGTGACAAGGGATCTGCTTGGAAAACTGTATCATGTGTTATTTGTTGAACCTATTTCAGTTATTTCCTTTTTGTTGTTGCATATGTAGAGAACACTGTTTCACACAGATATACAGATGTGAAGAGAAGTCACTTTTACACAGCCTCACTTGAAATGTGCGGAACTCTTTCATTAGACCAGACCAAAAGTTATTAAAAGTATGTTAGTGTTGAAAATCTTGGGGTTCCAGGTTAATCACGTCTGTTGTGACACTGTGTGGCTTCAGCGGTTAGCATATCTAGCAGTTTACAAAGATAGAGAAACTATATTCATCATTGCAACATACGAGTGATTACAATTATCTCGGCACATGAAAGAATCAAGTCCTTACGTAGATTGGTTCTGGAGGAAATGCACTGAAAAACTGCCCGACTTTTCCAACAGCGATTTTTGTATTAACTTTAGACTCAGATCAGTGGTGATGTTTCAGACATGATGGGACATGTAGGAGACAAGTTACAGTGAAATGTTTTGACTGGTTACGAAACTCGTTTATGTTTCCTCTCACAGAGCAAGGGTTATTAACAAAACATTATGAGCACATGGCATTTCAAAAGATATGGGTTTGAAAGTTACACACACTGGTAACAAACTTTCTGAGCGTAATGTGAATACACAAACTGAAACTCTGCTACGTGCCACCCATCGTTGTAGAACTGCTATTCATTTTGTTACAAACCGAAACGAAAATTTTCAAAGTCAGTCGTTTTGTTTGTATAAAATATAAAACCTTCACTACTTCGTCCAACGTCTCAAAACGTTTTCACGGTACGAACTTGACAACGAAAGATGCAGCGATTACTAGTGCAGCCTGGTGCAATTAAAACTCGTATTTCCGCAACTACTGGTCATGCGCAGTGTGTAAAATAATCAACTCATTGTTTACAACTAAGCCATGCACAGGCAAATAATTAGAACAAATATTTTCAAATAGTTTAAGTGGGTGACGGTTTACTCATGAGCAGACATGTCCGCAACATCAGTTGAATGAACAAGACGCACAGTAAATCCCGACTGTTTTTAATCACATTCGATAACCTGTTATAACTCATGTCCTCCATTCCCACGGCTATCGTTTGGGCTTCATCGCAACGAAAATTATGACTGCTCACTTTGTAAGATGCTTCACACACATTCCCACTGCCACTTTTAATGACTGATGTCAAATTGTTTGAGAATGCTTCAGTTCATCACATTCAACTTTAAAAACGCAATACAGTTGTCTCTACAACCAAAATGTTTTTTTATTTAAAGGTCGTAATTTTGCGGAAACCATGGAACTGTGTCCTAACGTTTGGTAACATCATACACACTGGTCTTCAAGCGCACCAGAATCACACGTAAATCCAAATCAGAGATAATTGACATCATATTTACGTTTTGCTTACATAATTTTTCCTTGCATGTTCTGAAGCTTTCACAGCAACTAAGTATAAAGAATTCTTTTCGGGCTACTACAGTAACCTGAAGCCGAGGACGGAGATGGTTCTTGAAATGTTGGTGTTTTCTTCATTAAATCACATTATACGGCTGGAAGCCCGAAAATAATTAATTATGTCATGTTTCCTTTTTATCGTGTAATGGTTTTGCCTTTGTGTTTTCCAGTTTCCTTACACGTCCATCTTGAGCCAGCGATCTATTAAAAGGGTTCAAAAAACCAAAACGTTTCACATTCATTGATATTTAGGTTTTATGACACGAAAACTGATATACAGTCGACACTACTCTGTTTCCACAGTTAATTTTGTGAAAACTGGGCGTAAATTGGTTACATATATTGGAATAGTGCGATTCAACAGTACGTGCAATTGTCACCATAGTACCGCCGATTGGCATTCTCTGTTTTAAGAATTAGCACAAAAATCTTTCTGGTGACTAATACGTTCTATTCCCTAAACCGGATTGGATAAGTGTCTCTATGAAGGGGGAGAGTACCTTCTTTTGAATACAGTCTTCTCCCAGTAATGTCACTTTTATCCCACTTAGTTGTGTACACAAATGATGACTGAACAATGGAACATCCACCGATCAGATGGTAGCCACCATGTGGGTGGTGTGTGCGAGTGGCTCGCAAGCTGTTGGAGCACTCGGTTAAAGAGCGGTTCATTGATGTGTACATGCCTTAAAGAGGGAACACACATCAAATGTGACATCTGTTCTGTGTTTGTTAAGAGACAGGTTGTGGAATTTGCCACACCCACAGAATCGCCAGCTGCTCCCCACAATTTCTGACAATTCATCCTTCCCTCCTTCACACATGCTTTGTTCATGGTAAAGTTATAAATAATGTCTAGTGACTGAGACGTAGTCTCCAGTCTCCTGATAAAAACAGGATAGAACTTTAAAATAGCCAGAGACAATTTCCACACACCTTGCAGTTTCTTTCCCTCGTAATTAACTGACTCGGGTCAAAAAAGATTGCATACATGTTACGTATTTACTATAAACAGCACCTTATTGTATTACATAGCATAACAGAGGACAGTATTGTAAAACACATTTAATACAAATAATGAAACAGGTTCCACACATACAATCACACACTTAGTTCAGGTCCCAGACAGTATCACTCCTGTTATAATACAATTCATATACTGAACCATCACTCTACTAACATCACAGAGAATTGTTCTCTTTCCTTCTCTATTTCAGTCACAAGAGATCAACAGAATTTCTGATATGAGAAAGCAAAATTTGTTTTCCTTCTCACATTATTTGATAAATCACATTTATGCGTAAGACAAAACACGACTATTAACTTTATTTTGGAACATATTAAAACTTGTCTCATGTGTATGAAAAATTAAATATCAAGTAGACAATAAATAACTAAAGAGCATCCTTCTACATAATTTCTTTCATGTTACAAGTAATTAAAAATGAAACATGGTACGAAAGTCATATATTTCACAATACAGCTGCTGAATGCAAACATGTCTAACTGCTAATTATTTTTCTATTGTATTGCCTATAGTATATAGATAGTATTGCTAACAACCAGTATGTCACATGTCGCTCTCATATAAAATAATGTATGAGAAAACTACATACTATTTATAATGTAACAGCCATTTTGTCACTGATGTACATACGTAAAGAACACTGACAATAGATATACACACACATCATAAAAACAAACAATTTAACTGTCTTCTTTCATATTAAAACTATTCAGTAGTGATACTTGAAGCCTGTAACATTAATAAAATAGAAATTACCTTCAGGGAAAATGCCACTACAAACAAATTTCCAAAGTACCTTTAACTGGGGGAAAAAAAGCACATTTTGTGGAATAATAATAATAATAATAATAAAAGTTTTCTGATGTAACACAAAATAAAAATAAAGAATCATTCATTGTGCACAAGATAAATCGAAGCACAGTATTCTTAATGACGTTCTAGTTGCCATACATATCAGTCTTGAATTTAGTAGGAAACTATTCCATGCAGTACAAATTTTTAGTAAGTTCCACTCCAACATGAGACCAAATCCAAACACAAACACCTCAAGATATCAGCCTAAATAATATTGCCATTTTGAGATGGTAATTTCTATCACATGGCTCTGAATTAAGGTGGATATACACATTCATCTTCTAACCAAGGTGGTAATTTTTTTGCACTGTTTATACACACAGCTCAGTAAAGCCCAAATGTTAAAATGAATTACACCGAGTGAAAATGGTAAGAGAATTTGGTGGCATGACTGATCCAGACAATTAAATGAAAACTGAAATTAAGTACAAAACATGTGCAAACAAAACCTAACAGATATTCTGACCACTGAAACAGAATCGTTTCACTGTGGCAGGATAAGATTCAAGAGGACATCATACTACCCCACTATAGTGACTTCATACAAACAGTTGAATTACTTAATATTGTTTCATTTGTGCCTCTAGTTCAACAGTCATGGCTCCACATGTTTATATTTTTGTCACATTATAAAGTTAGGAATCTGAACCTACTCTATGGGGCCCTGAAAAGTGCTATTCCTATCCATTCATGGTGTGCTGATCACATCAGCTTGAACCAGGCACCGGCTATTCCCTCTCCTGCAAATCTGATTAGATCACACTTGCCTTTCTGACAACTGTACAGATCTTTCTTCTAAGACTCACTATCCCCTCCCTATTTCTACCATTCTCACCAATCCTTGATCACATAGGGTCTCACCTTCACCACATCCCATGCTGTTGCCCTAAATTAAGAGAGCACACCTGATGAGACCATAAAAGAGCTGTTTCTACCCATTCACAATTCACTGATCCTATTGTCCTGAGGCTGCCACATGGTTCCTACCCTCTCCCATGAGTCTAGAGGGACAACACTTGTGTCTATATATCATCCAACAGTTCCCATTCTACATACTTTCACCCGAAGGTGGCGGGAGCATGTTCATCTGAAACATCAGCAACAGCCCACATCCACATGGTGCCAGCACCCGAAGCAGGATCAGTATTAACAATGAATCACTGACAATGCTTAAAATCAGTTATAGTTATAGTTATAATCTTCCTAATTATTATTCCACTGAAGATTAATGGCAAAGCTACTAATACAAACACGATAATTTTGTAATAATAAATACTATCCTGTACGTGCATGATGTTCTTCATGCACATGACAGGAGATTGGCACATGCAAGCATCTGACAAAACCTTGGTCTAATGCTACATTATCTGATACAGGAAAAATACAACATGGTACAATGGGAATAACTTGAGCAATAAGCAATACACTCAAATATTATGGAGACAGAGTACACCAAAAAAAGGAAAAACACTTATAGAAGCCAACAATACATACCAACTCTAACATATGCAGCTCAAACATGATATGAACCATGAAGAGTGCTATATGAGATTTCAAGATAAAATACTGGAGTAAAACCTTTAAAGATGACAGAGACACAATTTGGACATTTTAGAAATGGAAATAAAATCAAGATGACTTAGTGGGAGAGTCAAGAATTAAGTGCAGTCACCAGGGAGAGGAGGATATTGATATATTACATTACTATTCTGGAGATCCACAGCATTTTATTTACTTATTTGTGGTTTAACAGTAATGCCAACATCTCAGATTAAAGTGCCAAATTATAGGGTGACAATTGAATGAATTTGAAGAAATGTGGAAAAAAGAGGTGATCACTTAATTTAAGGTTGTAACCTGACATTTTCCTGAAGGGAGCAAAGAAGAGCACAAAAGCGTCAGTCGAGACAGCCAGTCTCTGGACTCATATTTGAGCCTGGGACCTCCCAAATATGAAGCAAGAATGCTAGCCACTTGACTATGATATTTGGCAAAAGATACACACAACAATAGAGATTAAAGGAATACTGAAGAGAAGGCTGTGAGAAGTGATGGTTATGATATCTCTTACAAACAACAGAAAATCAAGACCTGCAACAGTGAAACAAAAAGAGTTTATTCACCCAACTCCATAACCTAAAAAACTGTATATATAAAAGAAACTGCAATGGAATGTTATCTAATATATGCTTGGATTAACCAAGTTGCTAATCATGCATCCACTGATCACTTTTAACAAAAGGTATCATTACCTATGAAACCCAACACTCTATTTTGCCATATACAATGTGATACTCCAGTATTTCAAAAGATAAAGAACAGTGCCAGATAATACAATACCTTAGTAGCAAAACACAATGATATGTCACAAATAGCATAATTTTGAACATGTTACATTTGCTTCAATACAAACTGGAGGGACACACTTCAGGCTTTCATTCAAGGCATGGATATTTATCTAGATACTCTCAAAAAAATGTATACAATACTATTTGTATGAAACTGAACTGTTACTTTTCATTATTTATTGTGTTAATAAAGCTAAATATAATACCTAATATGCATAATGAACTAAATAGCTTTTTACATTAAGAACTGTAATATATGTGTGGTTACAAACTCAGTATCAGAAAGATTCTACTTTTTAAATCCACTAATTCAGTGCCTGTTTATATCTTTAATATTAATATTAAAGTACATACAAGCTGAATATCACAATGTACATGTAAGTCAGCCCGCTTGCCTAGTATTCTGGAGGTCCTGGAACTGAAACATAACTTAGGGACTGGTTATCCTGCAGATTGTTTTTCTCTATTAGTTCTCCTCATACTATCCAGGTAAATGCAGAAATACCTTAAATAGGCCACAGCCACTTCCTCACATGTCCTAAATTCATCATTCATAATCATGCTGCCAACTGATAGTAAGTAGCCCATGCACTTGACAAAACTTAATTAATCAAAAAATATATACTTAAATTGAAGACAATTTTAGGACTTAGTACATTGTTAACATTTTATTTTCATAATTGAATTTCCCAAATTTTGAATTTCTTAATCATACTATAGAATTTTCAGGTAAATATCCTCCAAGTGTTTTGAAGTATAAGAACAAGCTGTTATGATTGCATGAATGTTTGTGGATATTAAAAACTGATATTTAGGAGTGCTTTGATGTTTAAATCTTCCACATGATTCATATGAAGGTGACTGTTTTCTGGGATGTTGTTCCATTGTGTAGTCTTGTACAAACTGTCCGACATTTCAAAGGCGCTTAGTGCCACCATCTTCATGACCTGATGATGGAGGCAGTAAGCACCTCTGAAATGTCAGTCAGTATCTACAAGACTATATGGTGCAACATCTCACAAGACATTCATCTTCAAACTCATTGCTATGAAATCCTGAAATCTCAAGATTCACATGAAACTCTGCAGCCATTCATGCACAAAAAAATCAAACTTCTAAATGATTTTAAACAGATCATTGGGGTTTAACAAGCCCTAGAAAAGATAAACAGAGTTAATGTGTGCATTACTTATCTATGCTGTATTAACTAATGATGTAATTGATGGCAATAACATTTTAACAAGGACTGAATATAAATAGAAATAATGGAATTAACAGCAGGGGAAATAAAAAAACTCTGAGAAAACCTGCCCCAATTTCAGCTTCACCATACACCACATTTCAGCAGGACGTGTCTCAAACTGAGTCTGCTTTATGAGAAGAAACACAAGGAATCACCATGTAAGTATATTCATACATTCATCAGGGAATCCTTTTGTGAAAACAAATCAGGAAATATATGCAGAGCATAATAATTCTGGCTTTTTGCAGGATTTGATATCTGACCTTTGCAAATGGTGCCAGTGACATCAAAGTTGGGGATGCTCCATCTGGTTACATGGGTACTTGCATGTAAACATGATGACATCATCATACTGATTCTCCCACATGGTCACATAAGCACCTGGCTGGTTCAGGATTTCCCCAGCCAGTCACTTTCTTGTACAGAAATGCATGTAGGTAGATCTTTATATGAACTACCCACTGTTATCCGATTTAAGCATAACAACATGTCAACAGATTTTAATAAAATTCTCAAATATCAAGCATGATGAAAACTCATTCAGTGGTTCTTGGCTTGTCACATGCAGGCAGGCAGACAGACAGACAGACAGCAAAGCTAACAGGCACATTTTTGCAACTTTTGGATGTAAATGCATCTAAAAATCTAAAAGCTAGAAAACAAATAAAGATGGCGAAAACCTACACATTAATTAACACAGTCCTTACTACTATGGACTACAAATGAACAATGAAGTGTTATCAGCGAACACCAATGACAATTCAGTCTCATGATTAAAAGAGAGAGAAAAAACAGGGTTTCATTATTCCTTTAGTTACAGCTCATTATCTGTTATGAGCTAGAGAAATAGTAAAGAGTATTATGTATGTCTAGGTGTTTTTACATATTTACACATTAAGATATACTTAAACTTTCATCATTGTCAAAACTAGAAAAAAATCATACTGTTTCAAAATGAATAAAATTTATGTCCCACAAAGGTTTTAAGTACCATCATCATATTGTAATAAAGTAGAATCAGTCTAAATCAGCAGTTATAAATCACACATTTGTTATGACTGCATTAAGTTTAACCTTTAATATATGAAAATTTAAATTTCCTAACACAACCTCACAACCAGAGTAAATTGGGATTTAAATGCTTTAAAGAGCAGAAAATCATAAAATAAGCTAATATATTAAAAGAAATTTTTAACCTAGAATCATCAAATCAACTTTCCCCATACCAAGCTTTAAAACAATCAGACCAGCAGCTTAGTGAACAGGCCTCTTCAATTTTGTTCCCCTTCTTTATATTCTTTGAAATGTTTTAAAACAGATGATTTGGAGTGACAGATATTTCTTAACAAACTGTACCACAGCTTTAGAATTACATAAACTTTGTGTGTTTGTGTCACTTTGGCTCTGAGAACTTTAGAGAAATGATTCAGAGGGAAAGACCATCAGAACATGGTACTCTGTCACCTCCTATACAGAGACACCAATGGGATAAAATATACATCACAAGAAAGAAAGATCTAGTTCTATTTGTTTCAATTACTCACAGAACAAATAAACTATAAAAAGAAAGAAATAAAACGTTCTAATATTGAGCCAAGCACGTGGTAACAATTTTGACTTGTACACAGATGGTACCCAGTCTGAATCTCGACCATGGTACAGACTATACTGACCAAGGATGTTTGTGGTTTCCCTCAGTACTCCAGGTGAATAAGTGGGTAATACCTTGAAAGAAACCATTACCACTTCCTCCACAGTCCTTTCAAATTCGCTGATGTCACTATACAGAAAATACACTTGTGCATAATGGCCCACACTATAACAGCTTTCTAGGACTTCTTACAGAAGACGAATTTTCTTAAGATGGCTGTCTTGTGGGTTATTGCACCACGTAGTCTCGTAGAAGTTTACCAACATTTCAGAGGTCCTTGCCACCTCCATCATTAGGGTGATGAAACTACACAGTGCAACAACCCCGAAGATAGCAATCTTCAGACTCACAGCCATGAAAACCTCAAATCCTAATGCGGATTTTCTTGAAACTGAGATTTCTCCAATTAACTGAATAAATTAGCATTATAACACAAGGTGAAAATGATGACAAGCTGGGGAAAATGATGATGATAATAATGTCAGTGATAAGCATGGTAAATATAACACCTGGCTGAACTTTTAGCAGGGGTCAAGGTCATTTAATAACAGAGTATTTAGATAATACATTTCGAAGGAACAATAAACAGTTTGGGAGACAGATCTATGAAACTGTGTAACACAAATGGATAATTTATGACCTGAAAGTCAACAATGAAAACTACACATGGAATTATGACATGAGAGTTGACAATGACAATGTGAATAGAAACAGTGACAGATGTACTAGAAGGGTTCACATACATTTTTTATGGATAATTTATCACCCTCTCTTGATTTATGTAACAATATACATAGCAGTAAAACACGTAGTTGTGGTCCTGCAAAACATATTATTGAACGCAAACACCACAGTATCTTCAAGGAAAGGTATTCAAATTTAAACAGGGTGAAAAATAGACAGGGGTGAGGAGTGATTTGATTGAAGTGTATTAAGAAGAAATGAAGTTAGGTGTCATGTCGCCTGTCTGGAAAGAGCAATAAAGTACAGAATGCTCTGTACTTTAGCAATGTGACACAACCTTTTCTCATAACATACGCAACTTCTCAGGAAGACGAATATTGTTCCAAAAAAAAGACAGTTTCCTAAGCTCATGAATATTTTAAATGCAGCAGGAGAATAAACTTAATTCCTTTGAGTATATACAAAAAGTCATGCCACTGGTACCCCTACAGGGCACTAATATGTTGATAAATAAATAACAAGGAAAAGGGAGTGTGGATTTTATGAAAGGGGGTGATGATATAAACAGGGGTATCTTTGATAAGTCTTTAGATATTTTTATCTGATTTTGACATTTTGTGGGACAACAAAGAAGGAACAGCTTCTTGGAAAGAACTATCTTAAATATCCAAATTTCAGCAGGAGAGTTAGTAAGAAAAACCATTCCTTAACATGGATGGTTCAATTATAAATGAATCTCTGACAATCTATAATGCCTTACAAACATTTTACACACACAAAATGCTGTTTGTTTGAGTGAATAAACGTTTTAATAACATAATGACTTAGCAGGACTATATAGTTCTTTTCAGTCAACAACAAAACTTGTATGGGACATTCATGTCCTTTGTGGCTCTTGAAGGATAAAGTAATATTTTCATATGAATGTTCCAAAGTAAATAAGTATCTTCAGTCTCTGGATAGGTAAAACATATTCAGAAACAAAGATATTCAGGGTATGCAAAACAATACTAAGGTTGGGATCATCTTAGATCTGGTTATTTCAGACTGAAATAGGTGAAATAGCTGGTAGTGCAAGAATCACTTGCCTAAACATCATCAATTTATGATCCACAAAGTTGTTCATAAACCTGGAACCTAACATTTCAATTCCTGCAAAAGTAATCACAATGAGGATGTGCTGATGAAAACAAAAACCACAATGGCCCTACCACAAGTGAACGTACTGTTTAGTCTGTAGCCCATCACTTCACGTATTAGCACCATGCTCCTACAAAGTACTCAACCCCCATGTCAAATCTGTAGCCTGTTACATCTCTAACTGTGTTGTTCTAACGTATTGTTACAGTAATCTGATTGGTCACTAAAGGTAGATACATTTCATCACAAACAGAATCAAAGTTTACAACATAAACATCACATTAATTCCAAATGTGGGGTATAAAAATTATGATATTTAAATTAAACAAGTATGTGTTCCTGATTTTCACTGTGGTGCTCAAATTGTCAGTAACATACAGAAATTAATAGTGAAGAGCACTTTGAATGCCCTCCCCTCCTGCCACTGATACCATGAGTGCAACACATAAGTTGACTGCCATTTTCCGGGGCAAAACTCACTACAAATCTATGCACCAAGGGTCTTCTTGTTCCTTTCTCATTACATGTTTCTACTGTACATGAATTCTGAATGATATGCATTACATGCATACAAAAGTATATCTTCCTGGACATAAATTGTGTGTTTCAACTAAAGCAGCAATTTTAGTTATTGGATAAGACTTTATTGTACAGTATTTTGTATAAAGAATAACTCAAGCATTGAATTCAAAATTTGCATAAGTAATAATTGGTTCACAGCATACATATCACCTAAAGTGTTTATCTATTTTAAATCCTTCAAGTTTAGAAAATAAATACGGAAATACCTTGCAAGACTTTTTTGATAACTGAGTGCATAGTTAATGGGGAAAGAATATACTGACAAAAATCCATATTCTTTATAAAACATTAACCAACGCAATAAATACCACAAAGTAACAAAATTTTTGAAAACCTGATTTTGTATGACCAACATAACTGATTTTGGTCATACCAAAATAACTTCAAAGGAAATGACACTTAAAATCCAAGCAGTTCTGCAGGACTAAAGTATACTGTATTGCCACTACATTTTCTAGCGCAAACCCTCTTTACACTCAATTCAAGCACTAATTTGGTAGACACTTCCAAGTCTGACAAATGCAAATAAAATCCTATCTCATCTTCTAAATATTGTAGGAATTCTATGTAACAATAAACAGGGACACAGTTCTAGTAACATTCCACATCTCTCTGCACTGAAAGAATCAATATTATTCATATGAAAACATCTGTATTACAGTTCCATGTGTAAACATTTAACAATATTTGTTATTGCAATTTCACATGTTGATACCGAGTTATCAAATACAAAATGCTACAAACTTGAAGAATACAGTTATGGAAAAATTTCATACAAAGAATGACTACAAAGGGTCCAGACAATATTAACCCTAACAAGGATTTCTAAATAACAATGTGCTGCAGATTCCACAAAGAAGTAGGAAGTACGTTAAATCAGAAAAAATGGATTTGATTACCACCTTATTTATAATTTACTTGGCCTGGTTCTGCATTTTTATTTTTATTTAACAAATGCTATTTTCCATATCTTGAATAGTTGCTGTTCTATATTAATAATCATTACAGATCTGTCACAATACTAATTTCAGTCTGATCTGCAAACAGGTTCAGTATTCAGAAGTGCCATCTGAGACAAAATCTCAGTACAGTGCAATAGAATGATATGTAAAATAATTACCAATATTTTATTACCTGCAATTAGCAACACTAAAGTTATGTGAAAATTCCACTGCACAGGAACAATGATTGTAATTTAAAATCATACTACATAACATATGTGAAAAGTAGTGTTGTATGGCACACAGTAACAACAATGCACTACTCTTACACAGGAATGTTATCATAAAGAAGTGAAACTGTGCACATCTTATAAATATTTTGAAATCTGTTCACCAGTTGGCTTCATCTGTTAAACTGAGGAAATTGAAGTACATGAGCAAGTTCAGTCACTGCTGCAAATACCATCAGTTACATAAACCTTAGTTACACTGAATCATTACCAATGATTCCATTTGGAAAAGGTTATTTTTTTGGATAAGAGCCTAAAATCTTGGTTAAACAGACAACTTACCTAAAAGTCCAAAAATATTTGGATACTTTATCAGTACATCTCTGAAAAGTGTCCTCTACCTTCCCACCTAACAGACATACAATAAAGACCTTCATATTTCAATCTGTACTGTCAAATTAAACAGAATTAAAGATAATATTTTTTGTGTTGTCCCCAAAGATAAAAATGCCATGAATATGTATGATCAATCTAAATGATATTAGCACTTGTTGTAATTCTTTTTACTGTATATCTAATTAATTATGAAGGTTAAAACCACATGAGTAACTTATTTTCAATGTGAACTAAGATTCAGTGCCAAATTTTTATTGTGATATTGACTGAACTGATTGAATATCCTGATAACTGAGCTGCCTCCTTAAATTTTTAGCCAGATATGGGTTTCTTCATAAAGGCAGGAACATTTAGCATAAAAGTGTACTATACATTTCATACATTTATACGGCTTACCGCTATCATTTACATACCACTATAATATCAATAAAAAATATTAATTCGTTGCAGAATCTTTGTGTAATGTACAAAAAAAAGTCACCAAGTCTAGGTAGAGTATTGAGTGTATAAGATGTCAAGGCATTAATGCCAATATTAAATTACTTTTTAAACAATATGTATTATGCAAGACAACAATATATATGAAAACAGAGATGAAAACATATAAGGGCCCATATACTATATATTACACGATGCACTATAAAAATGTTAAACAGTGCAATATGGAAGAACAAGCACTTGCACTTGTAGGCAAATCCACCAATCCCACTATCTGCATCAATCTCCTACACACATAACCTATGCGCTGGAACAAATGTATCGTCCACTTATAAACCACTGCAAGAAAGTTAAGATGTGTTTATCAGGCCATAAAAAATCAACCTTTCAATTTCCAGCCACATACTGCATACATAAAACATATTATGAAGCAGTCAGACCATAATGACTGAATTTAGTGAATCATCATCACATATCTTAGGTTAAGTTTGAAACCACATATGCATTTTGAAGATGGGTACATTTACAGTTTGGAATTTTAGGAAACCATACTGAAGGGAATATTAGATTGGCAAGAGTAAAAGAACATAGCCATTCCACATTCAGGAATGAACCTGGATATGCAAGTACTTGCAAAGATAACACCTAGGTATCAATCTGAGGTAGGCTGTATAATTTCCACTCACCTATGGAATAAACTGTTAGCTTTTTGCCCCTAGCAACACAGAAATCGCAATTTATGTCTTACTTACTTTAATATTCTCTTTAAAACTTAAATGAGATGTGAAATCCAAAATGTAAGTTATTTATTTCAAATAAATATGCATTCTTAATTTAAAGCAATGACAAATCCCACATAAATGTTAAAAAGTGTGTTCCTATCTTTTATTACCTTGTCTGAGATTTTAAGAATATGAGTTTGTATACAAAATCCTCATGTTCAATCCTGCATTGAATATATCAGGGTTTCTCAATTAAGAGATAAGGACTTTAATTCTCTCAAAAGCAGACACACACACACTCCATAAGCAGTAGATAACACTTCTTGGTGAGGAAAGTGGATCTGCAAATACTGGTAACCTTTAATAGCTAGGAGTTTCAAAACAGTGACTCCAAAATCAAACATATGTTTCCAAGTAAACTACAAAATCATCCATCATATTAATTTTAAGTGTAGTTTAACTTACTACACACAATCAGTGATGAAAGATAAGGTACAGTAACTCACAAATGAGCTCTAGTTTGGTGCGTAGTTGTTGATACAAAGTGATGTCATCTTGGCATGTTAGTCTGTATTACTAAGCAAAGTATGTCCATCCCTCTTGCACCATAGAGAATCGGTAATGCTCATTTATCATCAAAGCCTGTCACAGGAAGTAATGTGGTGGGCGAACAGTGAATCCCATATGTGGGTGTCGTGGTGGAAACTGTGATCCCATGAGTCTCTGCTGTTGCTGTAGTGCTGCCAATCCTCCCCCACGTGGGTCGCCGGGGTACATTGCATATGTAGGTAGCATGTGTGGTCCCTGTCAGATAGAAGTTCATTAGACATCAGAACAAAACCCACAAATATAAAACATATCTTGGATATAACAGCTATTATCACATCCAACAAATTATGAAAAAAACATTCAGGTTTGTATCAATGATGAAATATTGAAACTATTGCACAGTTCAGAATGCACCTACTGAACTAATGTTTTCCTAGCCTACTTAAAAATAGTGGAAACTTAAGTTTTTTCATTAAATTTAGGACTTGGTTGGGGGGGGGGGGGGGGGAGGCAGGCAAGAAGAAAACCCAGATTGATAATAAAACAATTCTTATGATTCATGTTACTGTTAAAATACAGAAGATGTAAATGGTAGACAGCTGAGGTATAGCTTTCCTATCCAGAAAAATAACTTTCTTATCAAATGTTGCTGCCAACCAAAACTTTTGTTCAGTAAATTTTAAATGATTCTGCATCTATGTTGTTTGACTAGATGTTAATGTTATACTTTCTCTGTAAAAGGAATATGGTTGTACATGATACAAACTTTCATAGAGAATATTATCACGTCTAATCACATTTTACACAACTCATATTTATGCAGTTAAATACACCTGAATACTGACAGGAAGGACTACTTTCTGAAACTATAAGATGGTTACTGAATTTTACTGCAGTAATTCCTACACTACAGTATAGCTTCCTTACAACCATGTCTCATGAACTATGGTTAACAAAATATAAGTACACATTCATCTTGCTATAACTGGATCTCATATCACTACAATTACAATTTAAACCCTTTTATATTTCTTTCATATCTTTGTGAATGCAATTTTGTTGTTACTGTCTTTCCCAAATATTCAACATTTGCCACATCTTCAAAGGACTTTTTTTGTTACCTTCATACTATGATTTTTCCCAGTAGTCTGGTGAAGAGACAGAAGACGTATTTCATCTATTCTACAACATCCTTACCATCATCTACTAAAGCAAGTGTTTTTCTTTATGATATTTATATGCTCACTCAATAAATAAAATTATCAGCATAGACCAGAAGTTGATGTGTCCCACCAAATTAAAGACCATATTTGTTTGCTGGTACCCTCTTCATGATATACTTTTGTTCTGTTTCAAACTCATTAATTTTATCTTTAAAATATTTTCTTTATTTTTCTGAACATTTTAACATTGTTCATACAATATCTGTTCATGTGCTTTGATTTTGCAACCACAACAATCTAGCCTGTTTCCTTCAATGTAATGATCTTGAACATTACTCCTGCTTTATAAACATCATCCCTCATAGTAGGAGACTAGTTTTCAGATGCATATATGAGAGAAATATTATTTTATAGACCTGTACAGTGTGTCCGTAAAATAATGTTGGGGTAACAAACAGTCATAGTTTTGGAACAAAGCATGATAGAGACATGAAATAAACTTCAAAATAAAGAGAAACTCTCCAAGAATCTTACCTGTTCAGTAGATTTCGATATGCGCTCCTTTAGTTGCCCTGCAGACATCAAGACGATACTCAAGATCTTGCCATACACAACCGAGAACATCTGGTGTGATAGATGAAACAGCTTCAGTGATCCGTTCTTTCAAATGGTCCAAATTTGTTATTTGGACAGAGAACACTTGTTGCTTCACATAAACCCACAAATAAAAATCCATAGGGGTAAGATCTGGAGAGCGTGGAGGCCAGGCTATCCACCCTCCTCGTGCGACCCATCGCTGAGGAATCGTTTGGTTTAGGTAATCCCGCACGAATGTGGCAAAATCTGGAGGAGCTCCATCTAACTGAACGAAATTCTCCGGTATTTGGGGCACTGCATACCCTTCTAACATATCCAGGAAGTTCTTTCCCGTCACAGTTTTTTCAGCAAAAAAGAAGGGGCCAATAACTCTGTCTCGTCCAATTGCGCACCACACATTAACTTTTGGGCTATCACGTTGATGTTCTACGACATATGGAGGTTCATTACCCCATATTCTAACATTATGCTGATGGACTTGTCCCGAAACATGAAACATAGCCTCATCACTGAACATAAACTTGTCTAAAAATTCCCCATCATGATCTAACCTATCCAGAATGTCTGTAGCAAATTCAAATCATTTAATTTTGTCCTGTGGATAAATTTTATGTAACATCTGAATTGCAGTGCCCCAAATACTGGAGAATTTCATTCTCCAGTTAGATGAAGCTCCTCCACATTTTGCCACATTCGTGCGGGATTACCTAACCAAAAATTTCCTCTGCGATGGGTCAGACGAGGAGGGTGGATAGCCTGGCCTCCACGTTCTCCAGATCTTACCCCCTATGGATTTTTATTTGTGGAGTTGTGTGAAGCAACAAGTGTTCTCTGTCCAAATAATAAATTTGGACCATTTGAAAGAACGGATCACTGAAGCTGTTTCATCTATCACACCGGATGTTCTCGGTCGTGTATGGCAAGATCTTGAATATCGTCTTGATGTCTGCAGGGCAACTAAAGGAGCGCATATTGAAAACTACTGAACAGGTAAGATTCTTGGAGAGTTTCTCTTTATTTTGAAGTTTATTTCATATCTCTATCATGCTTTGTTCCAAAACTATGACTGTCTGTTACCCCACCATTATTTTATGGACACACTGTATTTTGGAAAGCAAGTCAGATAATAAGAGATTCTGAACAGATGCATTTCCTGGATTTATTCTTCTTTAAATTCCATTATTAACCTACTTTTTTTCTACTTTTGTTATGAGACAGTTATATTCCAAAATATTTTCAAATGATCAGTTGCTTGTAGTTATATTATGTATGTGTTGCAAACTTGTTGCATACATACATATGCATTTATATTTACATCTAGACCAGTTTCTTTTCCCCTCCTCTAAATTAATTTGTCATTTATGTTAATTATTCTAACCTAACAAATTAATGCCACCAATAAAATTAGTACCTGGTTTAGGCAATTCATATCAACTTACTTTTACACTCTAAAAACAGCACTCAAAATAAATCAGAATCTTTACCAGTGGTAAAGTGACACGAAGAATATGGGTAGTTATAATATTATTCTTTTAAACAAAGCAATTTATGAATTCCATTACAAAAATCTACTCTCTGAACAATGGCTGCTTACAGGAATTAGTCAACTTTAAACAAAAACTACAGTTTTTAATTCTCAAACAAAGTATCAGACTATAAGATGACATTTTTATGAAATGATGTGCCATCACTGTACATGGTATGGCCTTCAAACACTTCAGTAGCTTTCAGCCAAGTATAGACGAGTAGTGTAAGGAGTGGTTGCATATGTATTAGTGTTTTTCCATTTCCTCTCTGTTTCTGTGAAAGTTTGTTGGTCTGAGAGACCAACACTTTGAATATCATAAAATATGGCATTTCCAGCAGTGAATCAGGAACTGAAGATTTGAATCACAGCAAGGATTCAGTATCTCTCAGCAATATTGGGGACAAAGAGTGTTTTGATAAGCATCATGAAGAACCAGAAATTTTGTTAGAAAGAATTACTTTTGTTGAGAATTAGAACAGCCTAACAAATCAAAACACACTCCCCATCAAAATATAATTTGAGGTTTGCCAGTGTTATCAGCCACTGTTAAATGATTAAAGAATGCTCCACCAAAAGGAAAAGAATATTGGAACTTGTTTGACACACAAACAAATTAAATAACTAAGTAATTAGATGGCTAACAGAACCTAAAGGTTCATCACCAAGACAACCAAAGCCCTCCACTGGTCCCTGTCCTGGGCCAACCAAATCCAGTCACCTTCAACTCCTATCTCCCATAGATCACGCTTGATATTATCCTCCCATCTATGTCTAGGTCTCCCCAGTGGTCTCTTCCCTTCAGGCTCCCCAACCAATACCTGGCGCACACCTTTTGCCCCATCCATGTGTGCCACATGCCCTGTCCATCTCACTCTTCTTTACTTAATCACCCTGACGATGTTGGGGGAGAAGTAGAAATTTTTAAGTTCATCATTTTGCAGTTTTCTCCACGCCCCATCCTCTTCTTTCCTAGGCCCAAATATCATCCTCAACACCCCATTCTTAACAAAATTGTAAAATGGACTAATGTGAAATTAGCAGTCCATATGAGAGAAGGTATATGGTCTTCAAAAGAGAACAAAAATCTGTTAAATCACCACTCTCAGGTACATTCACTACTGAAAATTTCAAAACTACTAGTATCAGCTTCACCACTCTGTCAGTCTGACTCTCTGCATGTAACAATTCAAAAACCAATAAACAGATTTTCATGACATTTCATATTAGGTAGTTTTATCAAAATTTGTCGGTACATTCTAATTTTGGTTGAAATTAGACCATAACATGGATTTCACATTAAGACCTTCTGCACATGGAAGTAAATGAGTTGGGAATCCCCAGGCAGTTTCACAATGATAATTAATAACAATGGTGATAATGACTATGACAATGAAAACAGGAATAGTTCACATATAAATATTCCAATACCACAGGATATGTTAAATGTAATAAAACTATGCAAGTGTAAAAACATGCATACATTCATACTAGTACTTGAAAATTGCAGTTTACTATCAAATACAATATGGCAGAACCCATGCTACTATGATGGCATGGGTAACAACCAACTGCAGACATTCTACACATACATGTTAACACACACAAGAAACATTAGCCCCAAAGAAACATTTAGAAAACTACTGTACCATTACAATCTGCTAATGACATAAAATACCAGTTTTCATTCCAGTGTGTCTCGAAAATACAACACAAGGAGCATATATAATTTTAGGTTATTAAAACTAACTGGTTAGAAATACGTGATAAGATTGAATAATAACCTGAATCTCTCAAAGCAAAAACTGTGCATACTTTGAGATTAATTTCACACATTTCTTGGAATAGTTTTCAAAAACAGAGTTCTGCGGCCTGCTTCTACCTACCTGCCTAGCTATATACAATGGATTCCGGTTAATTGGGACACATCAGGAACACTTTGGCCCAATCAAGCGGCTGCCCCAATTATGTGGAGTTCCACGTAAAAAGTTAAAAAGGTCTGTTCTTTAATATTCATCCCAAATAAACGACTGCCCTGATTAACCAATGGCCCAATTAACCAGAAATTACTGTATACAAAACTAAAATTTTGTTAATTATAAACATAAAAATGTATGTTAGCATGATTCATGTCAATTGTGTGGGTAAAATAAATACTAACAATCAAGTAAATGCAATATCAATACAATCACACACCTCAAAACAAAATTTTAAATAATATAAATGTAATTAATTTCATAACTATGTAATATAAGAAATCTAAAATTTAATTCATAAAATGGGAATGATTATGTAACCAAATGACTGACTTAATGTTTATGTCTTGGAACATTTAGTTTTTGCAACAGTTAAAAAAGCACAAAGTGGAAATGTGTGACTGTAAATTTTAAACTCTAAAATTAATGTTCTTGGTGGAATCAGTCATAATTATGTGAACTTGTGTTTCACTTTCAGAATATGCTTCATCCTATTCTGAACTTCACTGTCTTGCCTAAAAATTATAATAGCAGACAGTATCTAACAAGATCAGTTACCAATGGCAGATTTCATTAACATTTCTTCATCACAGAATCTCTCTACATTTGATTTTCCATGAGTTTTTACAAAATAGCATTTTAAATGATAACGCTGCCTATGCAGGGTGTCCATGATGCACATTCAGGGGAGGTCATTATAAGTATCAATACTGGCAAATTTACTGTGCATTGTTTTACATTTGTTATTAATGTTGTAACTTATTACAGTAACTGCTCAAGTACCAACCACCTTCTTTTAGGCAAACTCTCAATCTCTATAAAACAGAACTACTTGCTCTGCATAGAATGGTGTAATCATTTCTGATCTGCATAGCACAATTGAAGATGAAACCAGTTAATTCTGCAAATATTATGATTTCTTTTCATAAGGCTTTTCATATGCTGCCCAAAGGCACCATATCCAGCAACCTCAGTGGCCAGATTTGTGATCCTCCCTGGCTGACCCAGTGACCTTCAAAGCACTGGTTCAAAAACTATATAACACAACTTGAAAAGTGTGCTGGAGCACCAATGTGCTGAAAGCACACACTCTTACATCAGGCAGCACACCTTCCAGCAGTTCTTGTAGAGAGTCTTCAAGGGAGCATAGGTACGTGAGATTTCTGGCTCTCAATGGCAGTGAGTTTGAAGGTGGGTTGTTGTAACTGTAGTCTGGTAGAAGCTTACTGATGTTTCAAAAGTGATTGCTGCCCCCATTATCATGGCACAACAACTGAGACAACAGCCATCTTCAAGCTTCAGTACGTCTCTGCAGTTAGGTTCTGTTCAAACACTGGTCCAATACGTTCACAAGTGAGAATATCTATGGTTCATTATACCATCCCTCAAGAATACTGCCTCACAAGAGACAAGGAATTAACATTTCCTTTTGAATAATCTTCAAAACTCCATATGTGCAGGACAATCTTCAAGTTGAAGGGCTTGAACAATCTGCTGATGAAATAGATAATAACCAAGAAAGTTAAGAGTTCTCCTCATTTGCAGTTTGTGGATTTACAGAGACATTCAACAAACACTGGTGGCTTGACCATCAGGGTGTGTCCTCTCCCACATTAACTGTTTGCTGAACTGGATGCTAAAGGCATTGCTTTGGAAAGTTACCTTTCTTCCTAACACCTGTGAAAGCATCTAAAGGTGTATGTCAATTTTGGAATCATCTCTTATATTGTCAGACAGCTGCTGCAGCATTCTCACTGCAGAATCCATAAAGTAAATGAATATCTATCCACATATCCTTTGTTAGTATACGTGCATACTTTAAAAACTTCAGTAGAACACACAACACATTACACTAATCTAGCTCTAGTTATTCATCGAATAAACATGTGTTGTCTTCTCAGTAGTGTTGTCTATCTGCTCATTGTTATCTTCCCCATTTAAAAATTCTTGCCTCAGTAAATTCAAATGTCCTTAACTCCATTACTTAGAACAGCAAAAATGAATACTCTTTGTTTTCAACGCGTGATGGTCTCCACTGAATGCAGGTGAAGTACTTCTCTGCATTATGAAATGTGCTGTGTCATTAGTACATACATCAGAAGCAGAAAAGAAATTTGGCACTGGTAAAACTACAAAATATATAACCCAAGAACTTTTCAGCAGCACAAATTATACTTTCAACAGACAGAAACATTTCAAATCATTTTTCAGAAAATTTTTTATAACATTGGAACAGCGCAGTTTTTAAATACAAAGCATGAGAGTTAACCACTTGACCACAACGTTTGGCAACATTGGCCAAAATTACTATCATGTCTGTGAGAAATTGCTATTTATGTATTTAAACCGATAAGCCAAAAGGTCCTGTTCACCAACATATCACATTTCAAGAGTGTATATTTAATGTGTGCTTTTATTATTAATAGAGGATGAAGTGGATGGGACATTTGGAACACGTGGGTGAGGGGAGGGGTTACAAGGTACTGGTTGGGAGGCCAGAAGGGAGCTGGGAAGACCCAGGCAGAGGTGGGAGAATAACATTCAGATGGACCTTAGGGAGATAAGAATCGATGGAGTAAACTGGATGCAACTAACTCGTGATAAGAAACTGGTCATGGGTTTTTGTAAACATGGTGTTGACCTACAGGTTCCACAAAGAATGTGGGCTATTCTTTGGGAAGCCAGATACAACCAACTTTTTAAAGAATAACCTGCACCATAGAGTGAGTTTCTAAGATAGCCTAAAGAAAGACAGATAAAGATGCTAAATGGTGAAGACAGGTAAAGAAAACATAACTATAATATTTGGTAAGGTAGAAGAAATTAAGAAGAGGTATAATTTGGGCAATGCTTGCTACCATGCAGTTCAGCTACTTTTGTTTTCCTGTCTACTGTCTAAAACATAAAGATTAAAATACACAAAATGTTAATTTTACCAGTTGTTCTACATGGATGTGAAGCTTGGTCCCTCATATTTAGGGAATAACACTGATTAAGGGTGTTTGACAACAGGGTTCTCAGGAGAATATTTAAACCCATGAGAAATAAAATAGAAAAATGCAAGAGAAAATTGCATTAGGAGGAGCTCCATTACTTATACTCTTTACTAACTACTTGGATCATCAAATTAAGGGGGTTGAGCTGGGAATGGCATGTAGTATGTATGGGGAGATACATAACTGGTTTGAAAGAATAAAGGTAAGAACCTCTTGGAAGATCTAGGCATAGATAGGAGGATAATATTCAAATAAAGTTCAGGAAAACAAAGCATCAGGGTGTGGATTACATTCTTTTGATTCAGGATAGATACAGACTGGTGGTGGGATCTTGTGAACATGGTATTGAAACTTCAGATTTCATAAAAAGTGAGAAATTTCATGACTGGCTGAGCACACTATCAGCTTCTCAAGAAAGACTCTGCTTCAAACAGTTAGTTAGTTGGTTGGTTGGTTGGTTAATCAATTAGTTAATTATTTAGTTACATAAAACAAAATAATAAAATTTTAGAGATTAAAGATTAATACAAAATTTGAGCAAATGTAATAGAAAAATATATTTTATATGCGTATCAGGCAGAAAATATAAGCAGTATAAAGTCAGATGCCATATGTCAACCCTTTAAATGCTGCACATAAGACATCTTGGTTATATATCATACTAGAATAATCAAGCACCAAAGAAAATAAGTAAAATAAACTTTTCCTCTTATATCTTCATAGCTTTTCAGCAATATAAATTATGTCACCATGAAAACATACTGGCAGAAAAAGATGATTTAAATAAAACCAGCATTAAGAAGGTTAGAGTATTACACAAAAGAGGAGGAATAACAGAACTCAAAATGTAAATGTACAGTCATAATTAGGATTAGAGGTTCTCACTGCAGTGAGTACAAAGACCACTATCTTCAGGACTCACTATGGAGGTAGCAAGGACCTCTGAAACATTGGTAGACTTCTACCAGACTACATGGTGCTATAACCCAGAAGACAGCCATCTTCATTAAGAAAATAAAAAATACTGTGTCATAACTAAAATTTTACCAATATGAAGATGCAGAAATATGCGGGTCTTCTGGACCAAAATGACTGTATACTTATATGTGTTGCCTTGAAAGCTACAAGCTTTATCTAAGCTAAAACATCTGTCACATTATTATTTCATATAGTAACACACAAATATAATTCTAAAAAGTGTCAGTACCCTCACACTGACTGGCTACAGAACAATCGTAACTCTAGCAAATGGCATGATAAATTATAGAGTGAAAACCTATGACTGATAAAAGATAATGGGGACCACTGGCTGCTGGGTAACCGTTATGAGTAAGTTCGGAGGGATCACATTAAGATTCTGTTCATTAGCAACATTATCATTAAGATAAGAGTTTGGTGAAGTACCTCCAAACACTGGAACTCCAGTATTGCCAATATCAAGATTAACAATATCAAATAACAGAGATGAATTTCTATCTTTAACCCCATTGGTATATATGCTAACTTGACAGCCTGGTTTGGATTTTTGAAACGACTGTGCCAACACTAGTAATTTTAAATTGGCCCTGTAATAAAGGTACAATACAGTTGTCACTTGTACCAACAATTCCAGTCTGCAAGGAAACACTACCAAAAGAGTTCATCTTATCCTGCCTGCAACATTGGTCTCAGATACATATGCTGGACTGTTCAAAAGAATAATGCAAGAAACACCATCAACTTGTCATGATAAAGTTTTACAGTTTGCATTAATCCCCCACCCCACTACTCTACCAGTACTGGCTCTGCCAACAAGTATCAATGGAGAGAGAAAGTCAAAATTACCAGTAGTTGATGTCGTCAAACTAGCCGAAGCCGTAGTAGAAGGCTGAGAGGAAGTGTACCCTGAAACCTGGAACACATGCACCAATGTACCAAAATTTAAAAAAAAGATAAATAAATAAAAAGAAAAAGAAACTAATGTGCTAATTATAAAGTAAATTGTATCATTACCAACAAAAGATATAATATACTTGCACATGCATTAAATTAATGCACAGTTTTAAGAGTAGTCAGTATGTTCATAGATTTAAAGCTGTGGTCTTATGGCAGAACTGGACTCGAGGAACATTATGTTATGTACAAACCAAAACACAAAAACTTCCATGCCAAATGGCAAGTAATATTGCATATGAGGCATTCAAAAAATGTCTTCAATCTAGAAATCTTCTTTAAGTGGAGCCATATAAGTCGAAGTGTACAATATATCAAAAATAGTAAAGGAGTCCCTGCACCTAAGTACCAAAAGTTAAGGCACGTAGGAGGAATGGTAATAAAGCTACATTCAGTCTTAACTTAAAAATTCAATGGAGGGAAGGGAACAGTTTAATGCTCTAGTGCAGCGTATCTCAACTGGGGTTCCGCGGAACTATGGGGTTCCACGAGAAATCACTAGGGGTTCCGCGAGAAATAGTGATGAATAGGCTAATCATATGTAAATGTATTTTTGAGTCATTTTTGTGTTTAATTTCATATTCGTCATTTTACTATACACGTACATCATATTCTTGGAAAATTCTTGGGTATTATAATAAAGTCTTCAATCTGTTATATCATTTAGAAGTATAATAATCATAGGAAATATATTTAGCGATATCCATACGGCGCCAGTGTGAAACCACCTTTAGTGGTCAGTGTACAGGAGCTGTATGTGGCGGATTCACGTATCATCGAGTGACTCAGTCGAGTACAGGACGCATGCATGGTCGCCATCAGTCCTGTCTGTGCTTTCTGGCGTGCAGGTACAGCCCCTCATTCACCCAGGTTATTTAGTAAATCTTACCCATCATTTAGGGATGTTATCTGGTTATATGAATTTTAAAAATTTAAGTATGTTTATGATTATTTTTGTTAATTTATGAGAAATTTGTGTGCGTTCTCTCTCTCTCTGTCTTCCAAAATTAATTCTTCTGTTTGCCTTTATTTGCTTCAGTTCTTTTTGTTTAAATTTTATTTATCAATTTATTTATCTTCTTTTTTACATATTTTATTTAATTTTTTTTATTTTACAGAAATGTCTGACCGTGCAATGTGGCGATTTTTGAAGAGGAAACATCCAGACAATTCTGAAGAGGCTAGTGATGAAGAATTGCAATCTCCTGACAAATTTCACTGCACTAGTGCACAAAAAAGGTTTGTCTTTACAATGAAAGTTGCTTATCAATGGGCTTTACATGGACTGGTGATCCAGGTTGTCCTATTCCATTGTGCCTCATCTGTGGCAAACAATTTTCAAATGCAGCAATGGTTCCAGCAAAATTGAAAAGACACTTCACGACAAATCACAGTCATATGAAAAATAAAAGTGCTGATTATTTTATAATGCTATTGGAATCTAAAAATAAACAGAGTACAGCTTAATAAATTCAGTGTCAGTTAAAAGGCTCAAGAAGCAAGTTATTTGGTAGCAGAAATTATTGCACAGAAAAGGAAAAGTCACACAGTTGGTGAGAACCTAATAATGCCAGCATGTAAAATTATAGTGGGTAAAATGCTGGGACAAGATGAGGTACGAGAAATTGAAAATGTTCCACTTTCAAACAGTACAATAAGTCGACGTATCGATGACATGTCACATGATGCTGAAGAGGTTTTGTGTAATAAACTGAAAAATAGCAGTTTTTCTATCCAGGTTGATGGGTCAACATATTTTACCAATAAATGTCACATTGTAGCTTTTGTAAGATTTTTCAATGAGGGTGAAATTCAAGAAAACTTTTTCTATTGCAAAGAATTGTCTGAGACAAGCAAAGGAATAGATATATTCAATGTTTTGTCCCCATATCTGGAAACAAAAGATTCTCCTGGAAAAACTGTGTTGGCATCTGTATTGACGGTGCCCCATCCATGGTTGGCTCCATAAGAGGTTTTGTTTCTCACGTAAAACAAGAAAATGCTGATGTTGAATCAACACACTGCTTTCTTCACAGAGAGGTGCTGATTTCAATACCTCTTGGAGATGAATTGAAAAAGTGGTTAACTTTATTAAACAAAGACCAGTTCACTCCACACTGGTTAAAAAGCTGTGTGGAAACCTGTACAAAGAGCACATAAATCTCTTGCTACATGCAGAAATCTGGTGGCTGAGTAGAGGAAGAATTCTATATAGGGTGTTTGAGCTAAAAGATGAATTGCAGGAATACTTTCAAAAAAGCAATAAGCAACATTTTGCCAAGTGCACTGAAGATGAAAAATGGTTGCAGAGACTAGCCTACTTAACAGACATTTTACATCACATGAATCAGCTGAACAAGTCACTGCAAGGCCCTGGAGAAATTATATTGACTTCAAGTGACAAGATTCTTGGATTTAAAAGAAGACTGAATCTTTGGAAAAATCATGTTGCAAAAGGGAATCTTGAGATGTTTCAATTACTGGTGGGGCTTAAAAGTAAAGAAGGATATCAGCAAATTTCAAGTCTTATTGAATCCCACCTGGAAGAACTGTTGATCAAAATCAAACATTATTTTCCTTCCCTTTCAACACAAGTGTATGATTGGGTGAGGGATCCATACTCTGAATCTTCTGCTCATCCTGAGAACTTGACTTTAAGAGAAGAGGAAGAACTTTGTGGGCTGCAATCTGATCATACACTCAAGATGAGATTTACTGACCTATCCCTGGACAAGTTCTGGATTTCTGTGAAAGAAGAGCATCGTGCCATTCATAGGAAAGCAATAAATATATTTCTGCAGTTCTCAACCTCTTACATGTGTGAGCAAGCTTTATCTTATTTAACAAGTATCAACAACAAAGACAGAAATCGTCTCCTTTCAGTTGAAGATGAAATCCTTGTCTGTTTATCCAAAGGTCGACCCCGAATTAAGTATTTGTGTACCAAAAGACAAGCACAGGTTTCACATTAGAAAAGTAAATTTTATTATCTAAATTGGCTTCAAAAATATCTTTCCTTGAGACATATTTGTTCATATGACATTTTACCTTGATTTATCTTATACCTTTTCAACACTGTCAATAAACAATTAAGTTATTGTAGTAGTTATTATCTGTTTTCATTCTGTTTATATGTGTTATATAAGATATTGGTTTATATTTATATATATATATATATACACACACACACATATACATACACACACACACACACACAGATATGGGGTTAATTTTTTGTGTGAATGAAAACCTCCATATGAGGTCTCTTGAACAGGCAGTTTGACCTCAGTTTTTTTGTATTGTCAATAAACTTGAGAAAAACGGAAGTTATTTTTTGCTTAAACCAGTTATCAGAACAAATATATGATGTTTCCCTCATGAACTTTAAGTTTATAAAAGAGAAAGAAAGATATTAGTAATGATATATAATAATTTTTATGTAGGGGTTCCCTGAGACATGAATATTATTTCAAGGGTTCTGCAAGGGTTAAAAGGTTGAGAAACGCTGCTCTAGTGACTTAAAGTCCAAGAAAAGATCCCCTGTCCTATTGGGTCCCAGAGCCAGTCCATAATTAAGACTGGTCATCCAGTGTGTGCAGGCAGTAATACAGGGTGCGGCAGAGCATGTTTTTCAAATAACAATAACTCAGTTGATTTTCAAGTTAAAAAATTTTTAATTACACAAAAAGAAAGGTTTTAATATGCAGTTTTTGTTGAAAGTTTTGAATTACTTCCGAAAAATAACGCCCTTCCTTCTGCACGTACTCTTGCAGCCTCTCATCGAAATTCTGCATTGCTCTTCCCAACATTTCTTCCCCCACAGTAGCGATTTCCTGGCAAATGGAATCTTTCAGTTCCTGGATGTTGCGTGGTTTGTTTCTGTAGACCTTTGATTTGAGGTAACCCCACAAAATAGTCACATACGGACAGGTCAGAGGAGCAAGGCGGCCACGGATTCACCACTTTTGATATAATTTTCAACGACAAACGCCCAATGCTCGCAGGTCCACGGTGCCATGGCTACTGTAACAGCATCATTTAAGCTGTCTACTAGCAAGGGGGCAGAAATCCCCCACCCTCCTCCTTGCCAAGTACTAGCCATTTGAAAAACATGCATTTCCTCTGCTGCACCCTTTATTACTGATGGAGCTACCCGGAATCCAAGAAAACAAACATATTGCATATATGTGTATTCATGAAGTCCTGAAGTATTTGACGACTTATTATCTCAAATACATTGTTGCTGGTGGCCATTAAAAGGTGCATCTCATTTACACATAATGCCTCTCTGCTGTGTATATGCAACCATTTCCCAAAAAGAAAAATTTCAGTAGATGTTGAGGAAATCAATACAAGGGCTCATACAGACAGAACTCTAAGCAAGAAAAATATCTTATGGGCACAACCTATCATATCTTTCAACTGACAAGATTGTGTTGCCACACATCACTGGTCTTACAAGATACACATATACTGTAATACACTCTGTCAGTGACAATATATAATATATGCTACTGCTACCCATTAGTGTCCATGTAGACTACTTGATATCACACCAACAGGATATGGTATAAAGAATGCCTTTGAAACTTTTGCATACACCTTTCCAATCTTATCATTTATAACTACAGTCCTTAACAGAAATGGCTCACTTATGATTCCTAATAGTTCACAGGGTAATTTTAGAGTCTTGATCAGCTGGTGGAAATGGTGATTGAAATACAGAAGCTTGGATAACAATTCTGATGGTACATATTTCATACACAAGATTTTATAATAGTGACCTTCTTGAAACTGGTAAATTTTGTAAAAATACTACACGACATAATACGTATATTTTATAGATACCCACAACTTTTGTTTGGCATATTTCTTTCAGTTACCTTGTCGTGGTGGTGGGGCTTGAGTACCTCAGTGATCCCAAGAGCTATGCTGGTGGTAGCATAGCTACTGGTAGGGCCTCCCTAGCCAGATTTATCAAGGGGGAGAGGTCAGACTAAGACAGGTACAGTGGCCCTCCAGGTTGGGGGGTTGGTCGCAAGGCTAACAACCTTGCACTGTAAAAATGAATATGTTTTGAAACCTCAATCAAAGCCTCGGACAGACGGACCTAACAGAAGACGAATTAAGCGAAAAGATAAGGATATTGAGATTGGTACGTGGAATTTTAGAACCCTTCTTAAAGCAGGAGCATTGTGAGTATTTACAGATCAATTAACTAAATATAGAGTACACATAACAGTGGTACAAGAAACAAGATGGACAAGTGAGGAAATATGGGACACAAAAACACACACTATCTATAGCAGTGGTAAGAAGAAAGGAAATAGAGAGGCAAGGGTAGCCTTCATAGTGGACAAAAGATTTAAAGGAAATGTGATGGAATTCCAACCCATAGATGAAAGACTATGCAAAATAACGATTAGAACCAAGTTGTGTAACCTGTCTATCATAAATGTGTATGCACCTACAGAGGATAAGGATGAAGCAATAAAAGAAATGTTTTATAATAAACTGGAGCAGATAATAGACAGCACACCATATAATGATGCCAAAATGATAGTGGGCGATCTAAATGCACAGATTGGTAAGGAAGAAATATACCAAGGAGACAATAGGGAAACAAAGTCTACATGACACATCCAATGATAATGGCCAAAGATTCATTGACTTAGCCACTAGTAAAAACATGATAATCAGCTCTACTTTCTTCCCTAGGAAACAAATACATAAATATACATGGAGATCACCAGATGGAATAACCAACAACCAAATTGATCATGTGTTAATAGACAAGAGAAGAGGTACAAGTGTAATAAATGTCCGAACATACAGAGGAGCAAGTTGTGGGATGAACCACTATTTAGTTAAAACAGTCTTCAGAGGAAGAATAATGAGACTTCCAAAGAATGGTACAGAGGCAGTGCAAAAAGTAAATATTAGTAAGCTAGAAGATAAGAAGACCAGGAAAACCTTCGTAACCAATTTAGAAGAAAAACTGGAAAGCATGGGATTGCAACAACCACAAGATATAACAAATGATAAGGGTACTGAGGAAATATGGGGAAGACTTAAAGAGAGTGTTGAAGAAACAGCAAAGGTCACACTCAGGACAGCACAATTTAATAAAAATAAAGAATGGTTTGATGAAGAATGCCGAGAAGACATTCAAGAAAGAGATAAAGCTTATCAACAAGATTTAGCATGCCCAACCAGAAAAAAGAAACAAGAATTATAAGAACTGAATAAGAAAGCTCAAAACACTTGTCGCAGGAAGAAAAGGAAACACATGACAGAGAAATTAAGTCAAATTAATGAGAAACTTAGAATAGGTAACACATATATGGCGTACAAAGAAATAAAGAATATAAAAGAAGGGTTTAAACCAAGAACTAATATCTGCAACGGCAGGAAAGGAGAGCTGTTAGGAAATGGAAAACAAATCTTATCCAGATGGACAGAATATTTTGAACAAGCACTCAATATTTTGGAAACGGGAGGAATTGAATCAGAGACAGGTGAAGGATTAACAATCTAACATGATATAGAAGATACAGAAGAACAGCAAGCACCCACACTAACAGAAGTTAAAGAAACGCTTCACAAATTAAAAAATAATATAGCGCCGGGTATAGATTTGATACCAGCTGAAATCTGGAAATATGGAGGAGGTATGTTAATAACAGTGCTGCACCACCTTATAAACAAAATATGGAATTTAGAACAAATGCCAGAAGATTGGAAGAAGAGCATAATATGGCCTATATACAAGAAAGGAGATAAACAAAAATGTGAAAACTACAGAGGGATATCGCTGTTATGTGTGGCATACAAAATGTTTACAAACATACTGAAAGATAGGCTACAGCCATATGCCGAAGAGAATATCGGAGAATATCAGGCCGGATTTAGGAGAGGCAGGTCTACCATTGATCAAATATATACTGTAAAGCAAATACTAGAAAAATGCTGGGAAGGAAACATAGAGATAACACAAATATTTGTAGACTTCCAACAAGCATATGATTCCATAGATAGAACTATTCACCAATTCAAGATACCTGGGAAACTAATAAGACTTACAAATATGACGATGGAAGACACTAAAGCACATGTGAAGATACAAAATCAACTGGGAGACAGCCTTACAATAAATCAAGGCCTCAAGCAAGGAGACGGTTTAGCACCACTTCTCTTTAATCTTGCCCTTGAGAATGTAATTAGAAAACTAGCAGTAGACACCAAACGCACTTTGGAATATAAAATGGTACAAATAGTAGGGTATGCGGATAACATAAATATTTTGCGAAGATCATTAAGATCAGTCAAAGAAGTAGTTGAAGTGCTAGGCAAGAAAGGAAAAGAAGTTGGATTACAAATTAACACAAGGAAAACAAAAACCTTAATACAAACAAGAAGGAGATCATTAGACCATCATATAAAGATCAAGGAACATGAAACAGAAGTGGTGCAAAGATTCACATACCTGGGAGTATGCATAACAAATAAGAATGAGGAACTATAGAAATACAAAGCAGAATTCAAGTGGCCAATAAAGCATATTTCTCGATTTACCACTGATAAAATTCCAAGGAATAACTAAGAAAGTAAAAATCACATTATATAAAACTTTCATCCATAGCATAATATCATACAGGAGTGAAAAATGGGTACGCAACCAGAACGCAGCAGATAAAGTTGATCTTTTTTTATGGAAAATCCTGAGGAAAATTTTCAGCCCAACACAAGAAGCAGGTGAATGGAGGATAAAAACTAATCAGGAAATCTATAAATTATATAAAGACATACCATTGTCACAATTTATAAAAATCAAGAGACTTCAATGGGCAGGTTACTTGATTCGGATGGACAACATCCGAATTCCAAAGATGGTATTCAAAGGTAGTGTTGGAGGAAGAAATCCAGTTGGAAGACCCAGGGACAGATGGGAGGATGCAGTTCAAATGGATGCCACACTGCTCCTGAGAATTAGAAATTGGAAGAAGGCAGCAGAGGATAGGACTGAATGGAACAGGAGAATTGAGGAGGCCATGGACCGAATACAGACCAGAGAGCCACAGAAGAAGATTTCTTTCAGTTACGCACT
Source organism: Zootermopsis nevadensis (assembly GCF_977971745.1). NCBI lineage: Eukaryota > Metazoa > Arthropoda > Insecta > Blattodea > Termopsidae > Zootermopsis > Zootermopsis nevadensis. The sequence goes on from NW_028259142.1 coordinate 9,561,469, forward strand.
TAGAAAGATATAACCAAAAATGTGTTTACATCCATATAACAAATCATAATATGAAAAGGTAAATGAAACTTGCCGATGAAAATACTTGTATAATATAAGGGCCATATATCAAGAATCATTCATAAATATCATCAGACTGAAAGGGGTTCAATTAGGCCAAAAGGTAAAGTGGTCCTTCAAATAATTCAAACCAAACTAAAGTCTGTCACAAAATGCAATAGTTGTCATTTGGTTGCCAGATAAATATGACAAAAGTAAGAGATTCTGTTTCCTTAATTGCTTTTTCAAGATCCACCTAAAAGCAATAAACAGCATGAATAAAATTTATCTAAAACATATTTTGCAGGGCCACCTTCTTTCGTACAATTTCATGAACTATAGTACTTATAGCACTGAGGTTTTTAAACTTTACTTTGATAGATCATCCACTATAGGTCCATAATAACATTGATCAAAAAATCAATTTGAATGCACTGCAATTATTATCACAAAACTGTCCAAATACTACATGCATTTTCAATCAACTCTGGAGAGCTGTATGTAGCTGAAACTATGCATGGATCTGATTTAATAAAATTTGCTGTATGCTCTCATTCACTTACAGCAGGCAGGCATTTTGAAGTTCTTAATAGAAAATTGACAAACACATTTTATACCAGTTTTTTTTTTGTTTTGACCTAGTGCCAAGTACCTAGAGAAAATTGTGTCCCAGGTGATTAGGGCAAGTTGCAGAAAATATATAAAAATCACTTTAGAATTACATTTCTTCTTATTTTTACCAGATATCTCTATCCTATGTGAACTCCCATCATGCAAGTTGAAAGTTTTACTAATTACAAGACTAAGTGATGACTTCAGAATATAAATTACCAAATCTGTAATTATGTATACTTTATCATATCAAGCTTAATTAAACTCACCTGAAGACATTTTTAGCCACATTGAAGGGGTGGTACTTAATTAATAAAAGCACAATTTAGCAAGTGTTACATGGCAGAAAAGACACAGGTGACAACTGGAAATGTCCAAGACCAAGTTACTGAAAACCTTGGGGCCAGAAAAGAAGTCCATATAAAAATGACTGAACAAAGTTCAGTATAATTCACCAGTCAAAGACATAACCCACATTCCTAAAAATATAACTAGAAATCAGCACCAATTTGTATTGGACATGTACCATATTTACTCAAATACAAAAGTGCCTGCTTTCAAAATTAGGGTATATGTTATATTCAAGTACCCAGTTTCTAATACTGTCTTTTCAAGAATCAGTACGTGTATAGTTAGAATTTTGTTGTTGTGATTCAGTCTGTAATATAAATCAAGGAAGATGAAGCCCTGTAAGAATGTTTTAGGAATAACATGCAAGACAATGTAAAGAGTCAAACCGTTTCAAAAACACAGGAAACAATTCTCAAGATGTCTCATGTACACAAAATAATTGTTCACAGAGTCAGCCCAACCAGCCACATTTATGAGTGAGCATCTGCAGTATTAATAGGCACATCAGTCACCAACATTACTCCATTCAACAGCCATTTCTACAAAAGTACAGGCAGTTCCTTGCAAAGTACAATTACAATTTACTCACTATTAGTGTTAATACATACACTATGTTCATAAGCCAACAAGCACATTTCTGGTATGAACATCTTAATTTAATACAAAATAATATGAAAGGAACTACTAAGATTATATTATTCAAAATTAAAGAAAACAAAAAAAAATACAGAACATCAATATAATATCATCCTGAAAATTACAAAAATGTGGATAAAAGGCACATACCAATTTTCTCATGTCAAATCACCATACCATGACAAAATACAGAGGGCATGAAAGTAAAGATGCATGCATTTTGGCCTTGCTCTAACATGGAGGAAAGTGGTTAACTTTATGTTCTGAAAATTTTATTCTGAGAAAAGGGTCTCTGGTACTAAACATATAGGAGGTTTGATGGACCCCACAACATGTATGAATATGGGTTGAGAGAAAAATTCTGCCTAACAAGAAACAAAATCTAGTCACCCAGCCCAGAGTCAGTCTCTCTACTGATTGAATTACATCTCACACAGTGTTAATTAAACACTTCATCTAAAATGATTGAAATTTTTTATTTATCACATTGTATACTGTGGTCAGGTAAAACCTATGTACTGGCAAAACAATGACACTACAATCTTCAGTACAAAGAATCATAATGCTTGTCAAAATGTTGGTTACATCCACGCTGGGGCATGGCTCCAACTCGGGAACAAGACAACAAATTTGAGATTTTGTTCATTTTGTATTAAAATACAAATGCAAAATAGGTGAACAGTTGCTGTAATAACAAATCTGCAACATGTAAATGTTCAACAGTTACTTTATTTATGTTTGGTACCAATGCTGAACATGAATGAGTAAACTATGGAAATGGTAGCCAGCCAAAAAACCTGTGCTGTCATAAAAATCGTACATCTGCTGAATTGGTTAGGCTGTACATGAGCTGGTTACAACGTAAAAAAACTCAAAATGGATTTGTTTTTTAGAAAATATACCAAACCTTCTAATCTTTGTTGTATTACAGTTTTCCACCTCAGTTGTGATTACACAAGAGGAAAAAGACTGTAAGTACTCCAAGTATACTGCAGTGGCCTGTAGACAATGCCATTCTGTACAAATTCAAAATCAACAATAAACAGGAATTATAAAATTAATATAATAATACGCATTATGGGAAAAATTAGAACATTATTTTTACACAATACAAAGTAAAATACAATTTATCTGCACAGTCAAGACGTACAAAATGCTATGTGACATTTAAGGTTCTCATCAATGTCAGGAGCTATATAAAATTCAATCAAAATGATCCATTGTACTCAATGTGAAGGGAACTTTTTCAGTCATCAAAGTAGAGTAAAATGTTAAATAAACACAACAGTGACATTACATCAACTGGAAGTTATCATCAATTTCTGAAAAATGTGTTGTCAGTCCTCTGTATATAAAGTACAGTTGTACTTGATTTTGTATGAGTGAAACTTCAGTATCCAAATTTTAACCCCTCAACGCCATCCAACATTCACAGCATAACCAGCAGTTATTTTTTTATGCAATGTTGTTCATTCAGTATGAAATCAAGGAAAAAATTATGGGCTTTCATCTCACATATGTTTTATCACACTTTCATTTTCCTGTGGCGCATAAATTACAAATCTGTAAAAAAAATTCTCAGCCTGACTGTTTCGTATGTTACATTACAGTCAAATCATGTATCTACTATGGGATTTCTCATGAATTAAATGCATTAGATCAATATGAATCAAAACTTAGATTGACTACTTACTCCCTGCCTGTTGATCAAAACAAAAACAAAAATTGTTGAGTGTTTTCAATTACTGTTTCATGATCCAGACAGTGCTGCCTTGACTTAAGTATTTACAACATGAACTGGAATTTTTTATGGCTTCATCTTGACTCATAAAGGTATAATAAAAGTCTTCCAGCCACATACAAAACAATTACAATTCTGTATACAAATGCCTGTGTTGTGCAGTTAGCATGTACAAGCCTGGTGTCTACTAGCAGGAAGTGATCCGGTATTCTGAGTGATAAAGTGGGTTAATGTTTCTTGGCAGTGAATGCAAAGAAACTTTATCAGATTCAGTGTATGATATTGACAATGAACTGGATGACTGTACCCTTCTCGGTGTTGTGGTGGGCAGTAACAGTGATTAAATTACTTAAGACTTTGTATGGGCAGACACAAACAAATACAAGGGACAAAGGAAAAATTTCATGGGTAGTATTGGGCCTCAAGGTGCTGCAAAACAAGTGAAAAAAATTGTGGATATTTTTTGAGTCATTTTGCAGCAGAGAACTTATAAAATTGTTGAAGAGACCAACAGATAAGCCAAGCAGTTTCTACTGGGGCATAAATTATCAAGCAGCTCAACTGCTAGGGCCTAGAAACCTGTGACTGAGGGGAAAATTTATGTTTTACTGGGCCCCTTTATGCTTATGGGCCTACCTACCAAGATCATATTTCCACAAGACGGGTAATTTATACACCAGGATTTGGAGACATTACAACAGCAGAGACAGAAACTATCTGTAATTATTTTGCATTTTACTAAAACTGAAACTGTCAACAGATTTCAAGGACAGAAATTTTTTTTAACATTCTTCCCCATAATTTCACATCTAAATAACAAATTTCAAAAACTGTATTTATCAAATCAGGATGTTTCAAACAAATGACTGATACTTTGAAAGGCTGTCTTTCAGACAGTACCTTCCTCCCATGGTATAAAAATTTTGAATCAAAACTTATGAGCTGTGTGACATTACTACTGCAGACTTGTGGTCCTTTCTTGTACATGCAGGCAAGGACATAGTCAACACCAATGAAACAACAGCAATTAGTCTGAAACTGGCAGAGCCTGTACTGAAACAGGGATGGACTGTGTGGATGTATAATTTCTGTAACTCACCATATCTGGACAAAACAATGAAGACTACTACACAAGACAGACTGGGTCAGTATATTAAACTGAAGAGAAAAAATGTTTCAAGACAAATGAGAGACACAAAACTGAAAGAAAGTGAATAGCACAGCATTCTGGCCCTGTTTCTGTCACAAAGTGGAGAGACAAATCTTCACTGATTTCTATGTGTCAGTCATGACACTAGGGCTGTTACAGTTAAAAGCAAAGAAATAGTCAAGCCCATTTCAATGTTAGATTACAATCAATGCATGTGTGGGGATGACTTGAAAGGCTGACTGCCGCACACCTATTTGATGGAGAGAAAGTGAATGAACAAATGGTATATTTTGCAAGCTTCTGAATATCTCAATTCTGAATGCCATGATAATATACATAAATAACGCAGGGAAAAGAAATGATCAGATGTCATTTAGAAGGCAGTTAGCTACAAGACTTTGTGAAATGCGCTGGAACACAAAGTTCCAGTCTGACATTCTTCAAATAACTACTGCACCAAGCATAATTTATAGGGTAATAAATTCCGTTCCTTCATAATTCTTAAAAGTATACTGTGAAAAAAGTAATTCTGAAATAGTCTTATGTCAATTCTGTGCACTTCTCTGGACACAAGTGTTAAAGTTATAAGGAAAAAATATCGTTTCTTTCAAATATTTTGCTGTTCAAATGAAATATTGCATTTTAAAGCTTTAATATTTAAATATTCTCTGCCTCCAAAACTGTGTAAAAATTAAATGTCCCATGGTGTTGAGGGGTTAATGCAAACCTGTTATAATCAGGTATGATAACTAAACATAAAAATAAGTGGCTTCAATCAGGAATTAAGTTTCCTGTATATTAATCCATAACAAAACACAGGAAGGATTTTTGATGACAAAATGTACTGTGTCACCAACAGCTTACCAATCAAGATACAGAGTATCTCCCAAAGTGCATTTCCTTCGCTGGTTAACTTACCAGAAGCATAGCACATCTGCCATCCCTTATCAGAGATACTGTCAGAGATCCAAAGTTTTCATGGCATTAAAAATGTGGATCGTGGTCTTCTGGGTTGTGACAAAGTATAGTCTTCTAGGTAGTTACCAGCATTTCAGAGGAACATACTGCCTTCATCCTCTTGGTAGAAGTGAGTCAAGCTGAGGATGTGGGTCAGATATATACTGGTATGGCAGCCAGTGAGAATGGTAAAAGAAAGAGAAGGATGAAGGAACCACGATCCATACTCTATATTTACCACATAAAACAATTACATATAAGATTCAAAATTAGTGAGAATGTTTTTGTTTAATCCAATATTACCACTGCCAGAAACCTAACCACTGTTACTAAATAATGACAATGAACACATTATTTATTAACAATGTTTTACAAAGACAAAGTTTTCAGACTGAAATGTAAAAACATGATGTCCATTGAGTCCACAGTATCATCTACAGCTTTTGCATGTGTGGGTAGATTTTACTATATGCTGGCTGTCAAAATATACCATGAGAAACATGTATTGGCTTTAATGAGGCCTTCATCAGTGCCACCTTCTTATAATGTGTCACATATGGTTAACTCTCTGAAGCTGAAACTTATCTGAATGATATTTAAGAATTAAATTTGTACCTCAAAGAAAATACAACACTTCTTACCTAAGATCACCTGGTTAATGCTGTTTCAGAAAATAATTCCTGATTACACCAAAGAATACAAAATACAATTACTGATTATTAAAGAATGTGGTGCACATATTTACCACTAGGCTTTAAAAGGTTAAATCTATAATAATTATCCTGTAATTATAAAATTATGACATACAGTCTTTGTAAAGCTCCACATATATCTAAAATAATTATACTTTCAAATTAAAATAAGTCTTATTTATATATTCCAACAGTTTTAAACAACCTGGTAACATTGATGTCATAAAATGTTAATTCAAATTCTTCAAATGGTTGTCATTTAGATTACTATCAGTATTAATTTTTTTTAAACTGTTAAAATGTGAAACAGAATGCATTTTAATTTAAAACTACAATTATTTCAGACATACAGGAGGATTTCTAAGGCATCACATATCATAGTTTTATAATTACAAAATGATTTTGTGTAGATTTACTCAAATGTGATGTATGTAAGGATGATGATGATGGTCTGACAAAGGCAAAATTCACTTGCCACGGTATAATTTCACAACCAATGTAATTTTAAGTTTGTTGGTATATCAAGAAAACATTTACAGCAGAAACTATACAGCATACAGGGATACAACATGTTCATTATTTTCTCATGATTCTCTAAACATTTGTGACAATGCCTGACTCATTACAGGAACACTATACTGGACATATTTGATAAACATAACATTTCGGTACTTGACTCAAGTCCTGTCTTCTGCCAAATGGCTGCCATCATTGTTGTTGTTGTTGTTGTTTATTTATGGACGATGATAATGATGGTCATGATCAAACCTAGACCTTCCGAACGCTAGGCTAGACCGCTTACCACTAAAACCACCAGGGTGGCCCAGAAATGATTGTAGTCATAACTATATTTATGTTATGTTAGATCCATTTTTCCTATTCCATAGCACAAGGAGCCATATGCAGTGAACATCTACGCTTGGTTGACTAATGACGTTCTGTTGTTCTGATGAATACTATTTCAAGATGGCTGTCTTCTGGGTTGTTGCACTCTGTAGTTTGATAGAAGTTTACTGACATTTCAGAAGTCCTTACTGCCTCCATCATCAGTGCGATGAGTAGTCGCATCACCTTGATGATCGAGGCAGCAGAGACCTCTCAAACTTCAGCAAACTTCTACCAGACCACATAGCACAACAATCCAGAAGACAACTATCTTCAGACTCACTGTCATGAGAACCTCAAATCTTAATACTATTTCAGTTTCCTTATGAATCACTTTTCTTCTTGTGGATGATTTCTGCCTTCTCCCATCACATTCTATAGTCATCATCCTATGGATGTTCTGCTATTTTGGACTTGGAAATTTCTCTCAAACTTGTGATCCTGTGTTGCATTTGGTTTTGGTAATTCTGATGCTCGATGAACTTTCTCTCTCCCCTAAATATTTTTCCCACATTTGCGTGGGATGCTGTATATAGTCTTTTCCTGGATTTCATTCATGGATTTGGTCTGATGAGTACTCTGAAATCTGAATGATTTATATATTCTGAACATTTCCCCCTCCAATTCTGCAATTTTTTCTGATAACACCTACTTATATAGCACCATTTGACTGGCAGGGTTACATTTCTAGGTTTGGCTGAGAATTTCACTTATGAGTTGTGGCAGATATTCATTTCTTGCTTCATATTAATGACACTCTTAATGTTGCTTCTTCCTTTTCCAAAGTAGAATGATCACCCCTCAGTGTGAATGCAGTAACAGAACTTCTAGGTTTATGCTTAAAGACAACATGCTTCCAAAGCAATAAACTGAAGATCCAACTCCCGAAACACTGTACATCAAATGTACTCAGACAATAGACAATGTCCAATACAGTGTTCCTATAACATTATTTTCTCCCTATGACTTGCCTCTTGGTGACAAGAGTCTTATTTCCCACTCTATCCATTGTGCCCTTATTCCAGTAAATGTATTTTATCCACTCACCTGCATATTAGTAGGCCTGGCCATGGGCAGCAAACCTGCATATTGGGCTGCTACTCTGCCAATAGCTGCTCCCATGTTTCTTTGTGTCTGTGCCATCACTGTTCCACTATAGCTTGGTGGAGGTCCTATTGGAGGCTTTCCACCATTTGGTCCATTTGATGCCACTTGTTGAAGTTTCTGCTGCAAAATAACAGACAAAAATTAAAACACACTTTCAGAACACTGAGGCAGAAAATTTATATCAAAACTTTCCAGTTGTCTAAGAAAAGTATGGTATGTTATTTCAAAGTTATCCTATAGAATGTGACAGTTTGTTCTGAGTGAAATATGATAATCATCTTGACTAAGGACTGTAACTGGGTCTCCAGCTTTACATTCTTGTCTTACTATACTGGGCTATGTTACCTACTTTTACAATTTCTCTCAATAGAAATTGTCAAGTAGGGAACAGAGCACCAATGTTGCCGTGGAAGTTAATTCTTGTTTACAAAAAATTTTAACAAATTATAGCACAAATGTCTTAAAGTAGGATTCCCTGATTAAATTTTCTTCCGCAAGTATAACACCAAAAAATTATTCTTTATTTCACATTTGGAACATATCCAAAAATAATAAATTATTGATATGTATTTTTATGAAAAACATCTAATCATACTGTACTAAAAGTTGTTTATATAACTGTAATAATGATTATCCAATAATCTTGATCACTTTTCATTGTTAAAAATTAACTTTTCACAATCACAGAATACAAATGACACTGCAGTTAGCACAAGAACTTATGACACATGCTACAGGTGCATAGAAGTCCCCCTATTCTGCCCAAAAAGAGTTCGCCAGTTTTCCCTATTCGCAGCTTATGCATGTGGCTTATTAAAGTACAGCAGTCTATCATTTGCTGACACCTAGAGTTTGTTATATGTATTTTCTTCATGATCCAAATTAACACTCATCAGTAATAACAGGATGGAACAAAATTATTGTCCTGAATTAATTTGGGTTAAAAATGTTTGCAATATCTGTTTCGCCCTAGCCATGGCACAACTTCATTCTTTATAGAACAAATTACTTCACACCAAACAAGCTAGTAAGTTAAACATTTTCATCTTAAGAAAATATTTTATTCAGGATCACCCTCCATCTAAAACATTGCATTGACACACTGAACATATTCCATTAATTATGGCAGGTCCAACAAAGGTGGGTACCACTTTCCTCCTAATAAATAAAAGTGGGAACACCTGTACATAAAAGCAAGAATATATGTCACAGTCCATTAATATTCAACAATGAACTCTAGTTACAGCAGACATTAATCAGATGTGATTATTTCATACTGCTGTATGAGTTTCTCAATCTGGCCAGTGACAGAACAGTATCCTTTGTATTAAAACAGCAAATTCAGCATTTGCATTAAATTTCACCTGAGGCTGAGATTTTAACTACAAACATGAAAAGCCCTGTGAGATGTCAGGTTCTCAAACCAACAAGTACAAAGATATGTCTTTATTTATCCTATATTTTTCTTCTTTCCATTTATTCCTTACCTCCCTTTATTTCCCCATTTATTTTATATTTCTTCCATTTCTTTTCTGCAGTCTTCACTGTTGGTCACCTGTCAGTCCTCACAAGTGCTGTTTCTTACCTTCTTTGCATGTCAGGAATACATCCATAATTCCCAAGTATTAATTTCTTCAGTTTCATGTTCTTCTATCCTCTTATTTAATTTCCGTATTTTTATTCTTTCCTACCCTCATTTCACATGCTGTATTTCATGTTTACTTGCTGATCTATAACTCTCCCCACATCCCTTGGCCAAGTACTCCCCCCAACCCCACTTTAAAAATCAGTAACTATCAGTAACTCTGCATTTTGTATTTATGGGTTTCACGTGTGTCTCAGTGTAAACAGAGATTATTTCCTGAAACAGCATTAACCAGTTCATCTAAGTTATGGAGAAGTGTTGTTTTTTGTTGTGTTATGCAGGTCCTTAAAGAGCACTAATGGAACAGAAATTTTTGAATGATGATCATAATGTGGCAGTGACAAGCTGATGACAGGTTTTTCACCAGCATATCTCTATGAAGGGATTCATAGCACTGGTTTCTCACTGGGACAAGTGCCTCTAAAGGAGTGATGATCACATAAAAAAATGATGTTACAAAGTCTGAACGTGTGCAAGCAGCATCACATCTGTGGTAATAAATGCTTTGACAGTTTTCTCTTGTAAACCTTACTAATCTAACTTCATTCAGCAGAGTCCTCCTTGAGATAGTGATAGTTACTCAGTTGGTCAAGAAATTCCCTCTTTTATGGAAGCCAAAGGTTTGTTACTGTGTTCACAAGCACCATTAAATCAATGGTGCAAACCTCTGGGGTTATGCTTTCAAAACATAATAGCAACTTTTGGAACATATGGTAATACACTTCATGCGATAACGTTAATTTTACCTGTTAAATGTTCCAAAATAAACTACAAAAATAGCATTTTCTGACACAGGATCACAGAAGTTAGAATTTACTGTATTTACATAAGACATTTTTCATGGTCGCCTAACAAAGAAAAACTTGAAGAAAATGAAAAACAATGTCATAACCTTATCAAGTCATTTAAAAACTCTAGAAATGGTTTCCTTTGACCAATAATACCAGAAAATACTTTCTTTATTCCCACGTTCTAAGACACAAGTTTATTTTAAAGAAATTACATCTTGATATCTGGTTTGAAGGGGGAAAAGATGATGTGTGGAAACCACATAAACATGTAACTCAATACATAAGGTGGGAAATAATTCATACAATCCTGAAGACACCATAAATTAAGTTCAAATAAATATATATATATATATAGTCACCTACTAAATAAACTGCACTATGACAAATACAAATATAAATTTAGAAGTTTCATCCTGTAATTTCTTTCTCTGTAGCATGGAACATTCAAACAGCTCCAGTTTCATTACAGAGTATTAAGCATTAGATTCACCAGATTAATTACTTTACTCAAGACATCCAAAACCTCAACAATACAAGTTTCATTACTTAATAACTGAACACTACTAAAACAGAAATAAGTACGGTTAGATATTTCTACTTAAGAAACTGCAGGCAGAAGGTGTAACAATAAATTGTTATAGATTCTAATACATACTTTGTAATTCGTTAAGTATACTTAACAATACAAACTGCAAAGTTATTTGCAAGTAAGTTACATAGCAATCCATGAAAATTCTTAAACACTGTATAATTAAAGTAAACATATTCTGGATCCTCTTTTTGGCTATAAAGGGACAAAAGATGCTTATGAGATAGGGAAATGCATAGTGTGGGAATTCACAGCTGTCAAAGATTCAAGCCAGACTTGCATTGCAAGAGTCAGCCTGAGAAAGTCAAATTTTACACCAAAAACGCTCTTAAGTCCTGCAAAGTATTGAACAGTAATATAAAGGCTCAGAGTCCTTCTCAGACTTGACAGAGCTCAGTGCAATGCAAACCTGCCTAAACCAAACCAACCTGTACATTAATGTGGCTTCTCTTGATGGCAGGACTGGGAACAACCAATGCTGTTTCCATCAGGAGGTTGCTACACCTGCGCTGTCGACACACTTGGTGTGTCCGTGTGCTGTTACAGGGTGGACACTGTCCACAATTACCCACAGTTGTGCAGCCTTTGCATTTACCACATCGTTTGCGTTTCTTTTGTAGCCGGTGTCCATCCATGTTCATTCCTGATAGATCTCTAAGGCCAGAATTTTCTTTTGGCTCAGTTTCCTGCCTTCCTTCTGGATGCTGAACAGCTTCATAGCTGTTGTTATTGTTGTCATAATCTTCATCACCAACTTGGTATGTCAATGAAGGTGAAGGATTTCCAGTCTTGTTGCACAATCCATGGTAGGATAACAAACTCAGATTTCCAGCAGATGACGTTGCAGATTTGAATATTGGTACAGAATCAAGCCAGGGCTAAAATGTGAGAGTGGAATCAGAAGGAAAGGTAATGCTATTAATACAGTTACTTTTACTACAAACACAATACACAAACATTCTGAGTCTTGCAAACACAGACTGCATTTCAAAATGGCAAAACACTACTATTGTGAAATGTTGGAATTAAGCAAAAGAAATTAATACAAAACAGTGAGAAAGGAAATCTCCCAACAACTACAAATGCACATACAAAGCAGGCCAACTTGCTATCAGATGATACCCAAATTATATGGACACAATTGTGTTGTTTTTTTGTTAGGTAATCTAAAGAGAACTTATTTTATGCAGATTATCATTTCAGATCAACTGAATCTTTCACCACAGTTATTTTGTTATAAAAAATATATTTTGCATAATGCAGTAATTAAGGGCCAGCAAATGATTGTATACTCCTAGTGCTGCATCAAGTGGAATATAAGACATGCTTAATTAAAAAAGAAGTAAATGATAAGAATTTTTTTAAAAATTTGCTTGACATATTCTGCCTTGCCTTTTCAATTAATATTTATGAACAAAAATTCAAAGCAATTACATTAGTCTATGTTTCACCTCACACAGAGGAACAGCAAGGCTTAATTTAAATATGTATAATTCTTTGTCAAATGAGAATTTCAGTATCTGTATGACAAGCAACATGCTTATGAGTTCTAATTACAGATAATTTGTTGTAAAAGGAACCTACAAAATCAATTAGACAGGATTACATCACAATCATAGGGGCATATGCTGGGAAAGTATATTCTTATCAGCTATGACAATGTGTAGTCTTGTAAGTGGTTACTGATGTTTTGGTGGAACATACTGCCTCCATCTTCACCTCAAATATGATACACACTAAAGAATGTTCTTAATTTGCATTACATTTCTCACCATCAGTTTCATCTTCCATTAAACTGCATACATCAGCATATTTAGAAAATTCTAACCATAAACATTTAATTTTAATATTAGGTGCTTTGGCCAAATATTGAAGGAACAGTTTATACTTTAAAACCTAAAGAACAATTACCTCCCTATATAGACTTTTGTCCCATCAGTATTAAATTAAACCTACACTAGTCATGGTTATGCAAACAAGCATAATTTAGAAACAAAGACAAATTTCCAATTACCATCAAAAGCTAATTATGAAATCTGAATTTAACTGTAGCCCTAAATGTTTATCAAAACAATGTTTCAACATATTAGATATTGGCTTCTGTAACAAACAACACCTTGCACACAATTTTCTGGTATCTATAATTGTATTTCTTATACAGGGCATATTTTATTATACATGACTGATTTTACTGCTGAAGGCAATTTGACTAATGCTATGGAAATGTGTGAGTATGGTCAGACTAACATTCAAATTCTTTCAATAATTTAAAATGTCGATGTATGACTGGTGACATGACATTAGTACAGCAAAGTATCATCTTCCTTGACTGGTTAGTTCTGCCTCACAAGATAGAATAAATACAAAGACTGAAAATAAAAAGGCTCATTCTGGTCTAGTCATCCATTCATCTAAATATCCCATTGTATCTAACAGTATGCAGCAGAAAACAACAGGAACTTAATTACCTTCATGCTTCCAAGAACAAATATCAGTAAATTCCATTAATATCATGCAAAGTGTTTTTGATAATACTGATGGTAATCAAATAAGTAGCTGGTTACATTTTTAAAATAATCCCAACTTCCAAATATATCACAGCCACGCATCATTTCAATTCCAGAACATAAAATAACTGCCAATTTTCAAAAGCCTGAAATTATGTTTGAATCAAATTTGTTTTCAGGTCCAGATAATCAACACAGATTATTAAGCTTACACGTTTAACAATGACATCACAAAAGAGGTGCATCTTCAGAAGTGACAGTAACTAGAATTGGTGTTCTAAGGAACTAAATATAGTAATTTTAATATATTCAATAGGATTTGAGGTTTTCACAGTGGCAAGTACGAAGATGTCTGTCTTCTGGGTTTCAACACCATTAAAAGTCTGGTAAAAGTTTACTGAAATTTCAAAGGGGCCTGCTCCATGATCAGAGTGATGGCCTTGATGCTGTTCAAATTTCTATACCAGCACTTGAAGTAAACAATGGACTGTATGCAATATGAAGCACCAACTTCACTCAGTGCAGTCAAAGTAATTAATTAGAATGGATGCTGTCATGCCAAACATACTGTAACATAATAAACCTTAACTAGCTCCATGGAGCATAATCCTCATTGAGAAAAAGGACAGATGCACAGTTTATGGAGAAATTTTCCAAATTTTAGACCCTAAACTTCATTGCTATATTCACAAAAAACATTACTGAACTCTATCTTCAGCCAGTTGAATCCAGTCCATACCAAGTTTCTTCAAGATTCAGTTGAATATCATCATCCCACATATGCCTAGATTTCCAAAGTGGTCATTTCTTTTCAGGAACTATAGAAGTTTCTATGCACTTCCTGCTGCTCCCATGTGTGCTCCATGTTCCACCATCCTACCCTCCTTCATTTCATCATCTTAATATATTTGATGAAGAAAACAAATTACAAAGATCCTAATTATATAATCTTCTCCCTCCTATTACACCTAAGGACATTAAAATAAACTGTCTGCTAGTACACAGAATACAATGTTTATAAATTTTCCAGAAAGACTTAATGGTAGCTCTAAACAGTAGAAATTCCAAATGTTTCTTGTTACTAACACAGGATGGGAAAGAATCATGCAGTAATAAAGCAAACTGCTGCACACTTCTCACAATAAACAAAGATTGGAAATGTGTACTCTGTAAGGTAAATAAAATTTCCAAATGCATTCTTAATGTCACATCTGATGGGTGCGATAGGAAATGGATAGTAACAACATTGATCAAAAACTGGAATACCAGTAATGCCAATATTAATTTAAACATAATGTATTAAATTAATTTATATTCTTTGGGTTTATTTATAACAACAGAATAAGTTCCTTCAACATGTGCACAATTAAAAACATACTGCAGCAATTTCATTTCAGCTAAAAATCACAGGCAGTTTTTTGTAACAATGTGAAGCTCTTATGGAAAAATTTTATATTTTACTTAAAACTTACTGAATAGCCATGGTGGTTACAGGACCAGATGAAATAGGTTGAGGTCCAGTGTGGGGGCAAAATTTTGTGTAATTATGACTGAATACACTTCATAACATTTATATGTTAATCAATAATTATCACAACTAACATAATAAACTTCTAATTAACATTTGAACTAATATTTTGGGAAGAGATGCTGAATTTGCAACAAATGTTCAAAATTACGGCACTCACCCTCATTACACATCCCGCCAAGTCTGTGTATCGACCACATAGGTCAGATCACTTCATTAGGCTTGTCCTTTACAAAGGCTGCAGCATCCAAAACGCAACAAAGCAATACATCTTGTGTTTCCACATTCTGCTGGTATACCCAATATTTTATGTGCCCCCAAAAATAAAAATCTAGGTGGAATGTGGTCTGGAGATATGGTGGCCAATGTTGTGGACCATGACCAATCCATAGACCATGGAAGCAATGATCACTACATATTTATACTGCATGATTCAAATGCACTTTCTCTCATATTGCAAGTACAAATGCAATCATGTTTCCAAAGGTAAACCTTAATCTTCTAAAATATGTATATTGAGGCTGAAGGTAGTTATTTTGAACATTCATTGCAAATTCAGCAATATTAATGTCATATGAGTACTTGTTCACAAATTCTTATATTTTAACTTTTAGGTGATGACAAATCCATAACTGTTGAGAAACAAGCCTATGACATTTTACATTTCACCTACATCACTTCTAACTGGGAATAATATCGAGAATATGCTCCTGAAGTTACAACATTAAATTGTGAATCATTCTGTACATGGAGGTATTATCAAAACCACAATAAAATATAACCAATGCTATAAATTAAAGAATATGATCTCCCCAAAGTGGAGACATATCACCAGCTAACTATACTCCATATAATCTACCCAACAAAACATATTATTCATTAAGCAAATGATATTTATGTGAACAGTTATGGAACCAAAGAGCTTCATCATTCTTATAACCAATCACTGCAGCCTGAGTCATCACAATCTAAATCACTGGATACTCTTTTGAGTCAGCTGTAACAGCTTCAAATCATCACAATCCATATCTTTGAATTCTAGCCAGAGACAGTTGTAACCACTTCAAATCATTACCATCTACATCAATGGATTCTCTCCTGAGTCAGTTATAACAATTTTAAATCATCACAATTTACATTCCTAATCTACTCATTTATACTATACTTGTATCAGAGCCTCTGTTCCTTTTTTATCTTCTTTCAATTTGCTTCTCCAACCAAATTTTGTAAAATTATAACCTACTCAAATGCATATTACATGTTCAGTACACCTAACATAAATCAATCTAATGACAGCTATACCTTAACTGGCTTATATCTTGATAAAGAAAAGAGGTGGGGAAATCATTGTTTATTAATATCAACATTTACTGTACAGTCTCTTCTGTTCCAGCTGACCTATAATAGCAAACCAATCAGATTCCATGAGTAGGTCATAACAATCATCAAAAAAGCCTGCCAGCAGAACTTATTCTGAGCCAGTTCTATCCAGCTGGTAGCTTTATAACTGTGTGGGATTTCAGGTTGTCATGGCAGCAAGAATGAAGTTCGCTGTCTTCTGACTTGTGATGCTGTGTAATCTAGTAAACTTCCATGGTGCTACAACTTCTGTTTTACAACATATTTACCCGAGATTAATTTTTAATGTTATTCATTTCACACAGACCAGAAAGAGAATAAATAAGATGACATTGAATATGAGATAAAGCAGGTGTGGTCTACATCAAAGTATTATCCTGGCACTTTCTTGGACAGACTACCAAAAACTGAATGAATGATCAAGCCAATATAGAAAATAGAAACTGCTATAATTCACATTACAAGCAGACCAATAAAAATACATTTTCACATGTGCTGTCTTAAAAAATAACCTGCTGTAAAAGCTTCGTCTATTGACTGTATTTTCTGGACTGAAAATGCATTTTTCAAGAAAAGTGCCTTATACTCCAGAGAATAGGGTATTTTATTTATGCTCCAAATCCTTCCATGTGTAAAAAAAGTAACCATTTGACACATGCACCCCCATTTTTGTATTGTACATGGAAGCAGTAGCTAATATGTCATAAACATATAACATCCCATCTATCACATACTCCAACAGTCATACTATAAAAGAAATGTATACTGAATACACACAAAGAATTAATTCAACTTTATACAGTTTGATATTAATAAGTTTGTAAGCGATAATTAAAGTTAAAAGGTGTAAGCTGTTACTCCACTGCATGTCATGGACAAGTGTTTATATAGCATTCCTACTTAGTAGGCAGGAGGTTTCCAGTTAATATCTCAGCTGAGTCTGGCTATCCTGACTGAGGCTTTTTGTGGTTTTCCTGTTCCCCCAGGCAAATGCTGGAATAGTACCTTGAATTAGGCAATAACTGCTGCCTTCCAAGTCCTTTTGAATTCATTATTCATTGATCATCCCATCATTCAACAATAAGCTACTGACAGCATAGTTAAATAAGCCATACATAAATGAAATGAGAAGTCCCTCCAGTAGGTTCATCTCTATTAATGATCAACAAGTTTTATTAGCATCTTTCCATAAGAAATGTGAATAACTATACAACCTCAAGGTACCATGCAGAAAGATTCTTCATACAAAGCAGTTCAGTATTTTCTTCAGTTTACTTATGTATAATGCAAAAGCAATCAAAATGAACCAGCCAAGCAATAATATAACAATCTTTCACTCAGTGAATTCTCAAAACATAAGTGGTATATATTTTGTAACTAAAAGGTATGTCTTCATAAAAAATATGCATGCACTTTAAATACTGTCAAAACATGAAATGCACAGCCAGGTAACATGCATGTACTACAACAAATGCACATACTTTTTGTTACTTAACACAAATGTTTTTAAATATTTCTCCAATTCATATCCTTACAAATACATTAATGTGCAAGAATTTTGAAAAACCAAACTGTAAATACTTACTAACCATTTCTACTAAGGTTAATCACTTTAATTTACAATATTAGAAAGTTATGATAAGCAAAGTAAATCGCTTTATTCGGGGTTGTTGTGCCAAGTAGTCTGGTAGAAGTTTACTGTTTCAGAGGTCCTTGTTGCCTCAATCATCAGAGCAGCAAGAAGTCCAAAATGTCAGTAAACTTCTATCAGACTACATGGTGCAACATCCCAGAAGAAAAACTATTTTGATACTTGCCATCATGAGAACTTGAAAGCTCACAAAGAAAGAGCTTATGATTCGGTGTGGCAGAAATCTGGATCCTCAGAGAGCCACTTCATTGCTCATGTCTTCAGACCTTTAGATGTCCTTGGTTTTGATTCTTTGACCGTGATAAAGCAATTAAAACAACTGACACAAATGCTTCGAGGCTCAAGCCACATTGGACTACAAATTCTTGACAAATTATATCAAACAAAGCAAAACTGAAATGGGTAATTACTTCAAGGGTGATTATTGTGTATTATATAATACAATTCAAATATACAAACTGTTTTATAAACATATAGTTAAGATATCGATTAAATGAGAACATAATGTAATAAAGAGAACAAATCATTTACATCAGACAAAGTGTCACAAAGAAATAACAAAATATAATAATGGTAAATGTCTGGTACCATTTACCATATTTTCGCATTATTTCTTTCTTCACAAGTTCTCCTTCATATTGCATTTACAGAAAATATGTTGGTTCGAATGTCAAAGATTATTTATGTGCTTGGTACATTTAAAAATATCCTGGCATCACAATATCAATTTATCCTTTCCTTTCATTACCCCTTTACTACCTTGAAAAATGTTTTATTATTCTGTACATAAGTATCTTTTAAATCCAACAGCTACGGGAAACATTTTATTTCTGGAAACAGGCTGTTTTCATTTGTATCATACAAAGGCATACCACACACATGAATGCATGCAAAAAGTAACAAATTAACAAGGAAGCAATACCACACCAAAGAATGCAAGGGTAAATTGTAAGTGTGTCAATAAATGAACTTGCAGATATCTTGATGTTCTATCTCCTTCCAATTGACAGCCGTGACCCTGGAGGAAAACTCAACTCTTGCTGATAAGGGGATAAAATAGGAGGTGGAAGGTGGCATAGCAAACCTTATATCCTATTTCAGGGATACAAATTCACCAGTAAAAGCAATGACAAGATATATCCTATAATATTTAGATTACACTACAAAAGAATTGAATTCATCAGATAATACAAATCACAGAAGAATAATTAGTACTTATATGTATTATACTATCACAACATGAATTAGCCATTCAGGGTGGTGCACAAAAAATGTTTACCCATCTAAATTTATTATAAAAAAGTTACAACAGAAAATAACAATTTCATACTTAGGCATCCTGTTGTGGTTATGTTAAGTGCAGACCATCTTCAGCATGAACTTCATTCTGCCTTACAACCTCCTCATGCCTCATGATGAAGAACATGTGGGATGGCTTTCTGAATCAAACCAACTGATATTTTATGGCAGAGCTGCATTAGGGCTGTGAGTTCCATTTTACCCTTCACTGTGGATACAACGCTACTACAAAGAATCTGAGATCCAGGAGACCTAGCAGCCTGATAAAATACCATATGCTGAAAACCTGTTCAGAAACTTTAATGTACCTTTATGTTTGATATGGAATTTAATACTGGACAAGCAAACTTTTCCTAACTAACTAACTAGATGGCTTACAGAACTGAAGGTTCATCACCGAACTCACCAATGCCCTCCACTGGACCCTGTCCTGGGCCTACAAAATCCAGTCTCCTTTAACTCCTATCTCCCATAGATCCCGCCTGACATTATCCTCCCATCTATGTCTAGGTCTCCCCAGCGGTCTCTTCCTCTCAGGCTTCCCAACCAATACCCAGTACACAACTCTCGCCCCAACCATGCATGCCATATGCCCTGCCCATCTAACTGCAAACTTTTCCTAACATACAGAAATCAACTAGGGCCTGACCCATGTTAAAATTGGGAGAAAGCAGTGCTAAAATTGAAACTATGGACCCTCTGCAAGAAACAACCAAAATGGGTAAACATTTCATGCGTCATCCTATGGTTGAATTAAACATGTACACACCAGGATATTCTGAATGTCTGGTGATGAGAAAAAACAAGATGATGATAAACATCACAAATAATTATGTGGAACATGCAAAATGATTACCACATACACTTAAACATTTCATTTATAGGACAGTGCGTGATACTGGAGTGTACATAACAGTATGAAAGTTCCTAGCACATCATACTTTACTTTGCTAGAACTGTCTCAAGACTACGGCAATAAGACCGGGCTTGAACAAATCATTTTTGATCTTTCATAGAGTTAAGATCAAGGAAAATTATAACTATTAGTAGCAAGTACAGTTAAAACACGTTACAATCAGAAACTTTACCATCAGCCTAGTGTCTACATTTAATGAGAAAATATTTGTGAAAGTCAAACATGTACATATGTAGCACAGACAGAAAATTATCCATTATATAAGGTTCTATGTTACCCCAGCAACATGATTCAATTATGTTTTCTATAACCATGAGTTAAACTCCAAGTTTTCAGAAACTGCCCCTACATTTTCTAATGGAAGAAGAATCTTCCAAACATCAGATGTTTAATTTCATAAAGATCTCTCCAGTTATTTCATTGCTGCAACTGTTTTGGTTCATTAAATATAACAAGTCATAATACAGTAAGCCCTCAATTTAAAAGATCTTGATGAAACAGATTTTGGATTTAACAGACACTGTCTGGTTTTTGCCAATTTTTTTTCTGGACACGAGGCATTTGAAGACTTTTTGATTTTAACAAAGTCTGTTATTTACTGTATAATTATAAATATAATATACAGAAATTAAATGTCTAAAAGAATACTTGAAGTACAGTACTTTACGGTATAGACAGTTACATGCAGCCTGTGGTGGTTGGAAAATCTTGTTGACCACACATATAAAATATAATCATGTGAGAGCTCACAGTGATTTATTATACCTCTCAGAAAGCAGAGTTTAATGCTCAGATTTTTAGTGACTAGATTTTTAATCATTTCATTCCTGAAGGCCCCAAGTATCATACTGAAGTCCCTAAGATAGAGAATGTTACAGCTATTCTTATCCCAAACAATGCTCTAGCACATCCAAGCACCATAGAAAAGCTTTAGCAGAGATGGAAGAATAAAGTGTTTGATGCTGCTACATTACTCATCCAGCCTATTATTCTTGCTTATAAAAGAATGTACTGGAAAATGGTTTTGGAAGATTATAAGATAAACTGACTGACACAAAAGGCCTACAAACCTTACAATTGTGAGAGTATAACCTGAATTCTGTCATTTTCATTAGAAAATATTTACATATGTATTCTTAATCTCTGCTGTACATCACAGCAACATAAAATTTTATACCAAGCATAAAAAATGTGGTTAATTTGGATTTTTTAACTTAATTACCTAATTATCTAGTATTTTCATTAATCTTGTGTCATTGCAGGTGTCCAGTTCACATTACTAATCTTTGAATGGTGTTCATAATGGAAATTATGGTCTAAAAATGATGCATTAATGGCATCATAAAAACTGTGCAATTTAACATACAATCAGCATTACTGGACACCTCTTCCCTCTATTCATCTCTTAAATCAAGGGGTTCACTGTGGTCATCATCATTCTGAGACACTCCCTGATTTGTGGATTTAGTAAAGTTCTCCATAACTTGTATAGTATGGTCACATTATGATAAAAGACAAAACTTATTGGTTAATTAATATATCTGTGGAATAAAGCAGTTTCTTTAAATGTCCTGCCATATTATCACACTACAGTAGAGGAACATATATTTCACATAATGTAAATAAATATTAAAAGCTGGACAATTTGATTTTATTCTTACCTAAAATTCCCTCAAATCCCTACCACATGCATATTTCTTAGTGATGTGCGAAATATTCAAAATTTTGGGTCAAGTTAAAAAACTCAGCTCAAACTAATAAATATGTTCAAAAAAATCGGGTTCCTATGCTTATTCTGTAATTTCTAATATCACGCCTAGGATGCATTTTCTTCGCAATCGATAAAGTAATCATCGACTTTCAGCTTGTAGTGTTATCGATAGTGCATAGTGAGCATCAATCTCTCACTACCTAACTAACCAACTCCCTGGTAGCAGAACCCACAGGTTCAACACTGACAACAACAAAGTCCTCCACCGGCCACGATCCTGAGTCAACTCCACCCATTTGCCATTCTCACAGTGTTCTCTCTCCATGTTCGATCTCTCACTCCAAACGTATTTCGGTTGGACATATGTGCTCACCAGAGACAGGACCACCAACAAGGCAGAACTGTTATGTCTTCAGTATATCATAACGTGCAGTGCACACTACCGACAGAAGCCAATTTCAGCCAATCTCATGTTTACTGTTTATCATCTCTAAAATCAAACTCTTTAAGCAAACAAAAATGTACATAATCAAAACAATGAACCACTTTGTGCAAATAAGAATCCAAACATGCCTTGAAACTAAAACAGAACAATTTATCACTGCTAATGAGCACTAAAAGTGAGGCAGTTTGAATTCCAATTATTAGTGAAAGAAGTTATATATATTTTACTGTTGCATGGTTCATGTAAATTATCCCCCCTTAAATGTTATGTGAAATGTATGTGCCATTGTTATTGTTAAGGAAGTTGAGAACTGTTACGTCTATAACCAGCAATTAGTTTCTTTGCAGTATCACAAGCTTCATAGTCTGTGAATAACTATATTTCAGTAATATTGTTACCCCATTAATTAATAAAATCAAAAATATCTAAATATTCAATGACTGAAAAAACTCAAAAGGTGCACTTGTGTGGAATTCTTTTACCAAAACATCAAACAGTGATGCACAAAGCAATATTTACAAACCTTCACTCAAAATACCTACTGGAAGCAGAACATTGATTTAACATTTGGCCAAGCATCCACACCAGAACAGAGAATACTGGAAGCAAAAATAAATGACCAGTAAAAGGGGAACAAATAAACAAACTTCAAAACAGCTGACAGTGGCTTTGTGAAAGCAGTGAAAATGAGTCCTTCAGAACCTTGAGCGAAAGCAGTTACCTCGGCTATTGGAAAAGTGATGGTATTGGATATCAGCTGTATTCAACTGCTGCATACACTGCAACCTAGATATCACATACCTTCAAGACCTGTATTCTCTAGAAGTGTTATACTTGAAACGTATTTCATCTGCAAGTCACGAATAAAACAAAATTTAATCGAAGACTTAGATTCCGCTTCATCACCATCACTCACTATAGATATTTGGACATCCCGAGCAGAAGACAGCTTTGGACATCCCGAGCAGAAGACAGCTACTGTCCACAGATCACAAGAAAAGCCCTACTTGGGGAAGTCGTTTCTGGTGCGGTGCGGGGGGAATGTTACTTATCAGCTGGACTAGAGGGCTGCTATTGGTGGGAAGTGTGACACACCAGAGAGTTATGCTACTACATACAGACTGAAAACATCAAGCAGTTGAGATCAGCGTGTATTGAGTGCATCTGTAATGTGTTCTGTGGGTTTTGTGATAATATTCTATATTCAATCACAGGTGATTTAAAGATGTCGAGTATACGTAAACAGGGGAAAACTATTCACAGGGAAGCGCGGGAAATAATATCCAGTGTAGTGAAGCTGTGTGATGAGGAAGCAAGACGGAAAGAGCTAAAATTTCGCTTGACCTGTGCAACAGACAGGGCAGCCAGATACGCGGGTGTATCTAAGGCTTTAATTAAGGAGGTAAGGCGAGAGTCAAAAGATAGTGACGAGAAGGGCACACTGTCACCTTTACACACGCCAGGGAAACACCGGCCTAGACCTACTGATAGGAATGTCACCATTGACTCCTTTGACATGTCAGTGATAACGCAATACAGAAGAAAGTACCAAGCTGCCCCAAGCTACTGCCCATAATTAAACAAAAAATTGATTTTTCATGGGGTGTTGATTCTCTACGGAATATTTTACATAACTTAAGGTTTAAGTTTAAGAAATGTCTAAGTAAGCGCAAGATTGTGATGGAAAGGCTGGACATAGCAAACTGGCGAGGGAGGTATTTAGTGAATATTAAGACGCTTCGCAATGAAGGAAGACAAATATTCTACCTAGATGAAAGCTGGGTAGACAGCAATTTAACTTTCAAAAAGTGCTGGCACAGTACGGAAGTTAAAGGGGTATGTTCTGATGGAAATGCTGGAAAAAGACTGATTATGGTTCACGCTGGATCGCATGCTGGTTTCCTTCAAGGAGTGAAACTGATATATAAAGCTGACTCGGCAAGTGGCGACTACCATGGTCAGATGAACAGTACAAATTTTGAAACGTGGGTTAGAGAGAAAATGTTACAGAATTTGCCCCCCAATTCAGTGGTAGTACTTGATAACGCTCCATACCACAGTGTACAAGCAGATAAAGCCCCATCAAAATATCAGGTTAAATCTGAAATGATCTCATGGTTACTGCGGCACGGAGTTTTCTGTGATCCAGCTATGAGAAAAGGCCAACTGTATGACCTTATACTGACAAGGAAACCAAAAGAAAAAATTTTCAAAATTGATCAGTTACTAAATGCCCATGGTCACATTGTAGTTACGTTGCCTCCATATATGTGTGACCTTAGCCCAATAGAACTAGCATGGTCTAAGGTAAAAAACTAAGTTCGCGGGAACGTGACAGGGGATCTGTCTTTGAAGCGGCTGTTGGATTTAACAACAGAAGGGACTGCAAAGGATTGGGAAGGATTCTGCCAACATGTGGAACAACTGGAACAACAATACTGGGAATGGGACAGGGTTGTTGCTGACATGATCCACTCAATAATTATTGCCAATCCATATGACAATAGCGATGATGAAGAGACTTCTTGTGAAGATGTTGAGTCTGAAGAAACAACTGACTTTTCTGACTCCGAGCTCGCTTGGCACTGTAAGGTAATTTTAAAGCTATACTCATTAGAACTTATGAAAGCCTTCTGTCTGTTGTTCCTTCAGTGGTTGTGGAACGAATGCTTTTAGGTTGGCTAGTAGCAGCTCATCACTCACCGCGAAATCTTGCGCATGCGCGTATATCACATTCCTATCAGGGCTTTTCTCGTGATCTGAGGACTGTATATTTCTCTCACTTGTCACTATATGTCTTGTGATTTAGTAATGAAACGATACATTCTAGCTAAGTCATACTTTCCTGGACAGCACACATGATCTACAGTGTATGAAGAATTGAAAACTGTTTTAGAGGAATGGAATTTAGAAGCGTATACAATACCAATATATGTACATTGTTGATAATAATGCCAGAAACATGGTATCAGCACTCTCTGCAACAGAATAGATTTCTATACCTTGTCTTGCCCACACAATGCAAATGGCTATAAATCATGCAGACTTCAGTGAACTGTGGCAAAAAGGAAGATCAACTGCTGGACATTATCTTCATAGTGTTCAAGCACGAGAAAGACTTGGTTGTATGCAAAAGATGGGAAAACCTGAACACTGTCTCATTCAGGATGCTTATACTTGATTAACAGTATCACATGTTTAGTAGACTTGATGAACAGAGTGGACCAGTTTCTGCTGAGTTAGCTGAGAATGACAAGGTGTAATATTTTAATCAAGCTGAATGGCAGATGACAGGTGAAATGGCCAACATTTTACAACCTATTGACCAAGCAGGCACAGAATTAAGTGGAGAATCATATCCAACCCTCTCCATGGTAATTCCTCTAATAATCAGCAAACAAACACTGCTGGAGAATTAATAAAAACTACAGGGAAAGGGAGTGGCTTGGCATTTGTAAAACAGTTCCTAAAAGCTTTCAAAGCTCGCTTTCCAATTACAGGAAAATTAAACCATGTTTATGGATCCTAGATTCAAAGCCATTCTGTTGTAAGACGATGAGGTCAAGTTGGCAATAAATTGAATTGAGAAAGAAATCAATAAACATATTCCAGATCCACAGACACAAGCGGAAGAAGTACAAGAAAGCTGTGAACCATCCTGCTAATTATGGAGTTATTTTGACAAACTTGCTAAAATGAACACACCTAACTAACTAACTAGATGGCTTACCGAACCCGAAGGTTCATCACCGAATTAACCAAAGCCCTCCACCGGACCCTGTCCTTGGCCAACAAAATCCAGTTTCCTTCAACTCCTATCTCCCATAGATCCCGCCTGGGATTATCCTCCCATCTACGTCTAGGTCTCCCCAGCGGTCTCTTCCCTTCAGGCTTCCCAACCAGTACCCGGTGCACACCTCTTGTCCCATCCATGCGCGCTACATGCCCCGCCCATCTCACTCTTCTCGACTTAATCACCCTCACAATACTGGGGGAGCAGTACAGATTTTTAAGCTCGTCATTGTGCAGTTTTCTCCACGCCCCATCGTCTTCCCTCTTAGGCCCAAATATCCTCCTCAACACCCGATTCTCAAACACCTGCAATCTGTGTTCCTCCCTCTGAGTGAGAGACCATGTTTCGCACCCATACAAAACAACAGGCAAGATTATTGTTTTGTATACTTTAATTTTCACCTACTGAAAATAAACATGTCAAGGATCAGACAAGCAAATACTTAATGGAACCTGTTCTTCCTAGGCATGATGACCCTTGCGTATGGTGGAAAGATAATGCCTGGCAGTATCACTATCTTCAACCTCTCTCTCAACATTATTTACCCATATCAGCCACACAAGTTGCTAGTGAGAGACCTTTTCTTCTGCAGGAACCACTGTAACTCAGTGGCATGTTGTGCATGGAAGCAAGAGTAGCATTGCTTCTGTAGATTTGTTAATCTTTGTGAGAGTTCGTCCCACCCGAAGTATCTATAGGAAGCAATTCTGACTGTGCTGTCCATGCTACTTGGCCTGTGGTGCAGAAGAGAAAAATGTGTTGTTTCAATGGTGATATGAAAATTAACTGGTTATGTGTGATTTCAGTTCTTGTTGCGTGTTGTAACATTAAGTTTTATTAAAACATTGTACGTGCATATTTAGATGGTGCAGGAATTGTATTTGTGATCATGTTTTGAAGCATGGTAAAATCCAGAAAGTAAATGATCCATGTGCAAGGGAAGCATTTCCAATCTCGTGGTACAAGTGGCAAGGGAGTAATTAGAGTCTAATCCCCCCCCCCCCCCCCCCCGGTGCCTTATACTCAAACTTGACTCAAAACTCAGGAATTTTAATATTGTTCAGTTCGAACTTGACTTGACTTAAAAAAACTCTGTTCGCACATCACTAATATTTTTCCATTTCCTTCGGCATTTTCTGATATATCCTTTTCACTGCTAGCAAAGAACAAATTCATTCAGCTTATTAGCCAATATTAATATCTTTAAAACTAAAGTTGCATCAACCCACAATCTGTTCTTCCACACAAGAACTGTTCTATCTATAACAAAAAGGCTAACAAGGACTACCAAAAATAACAATCAAGTCAGTTTCATTGAATACAAGCTTAAACACCAAAAACCATGACCAAGGTCTCAACCCCTCTTATCAAAAAACACTGTGCAACACTTATGTAGTTCCTGATTCCATCTCACTCATCTTCCAGTGTTGCCAGCTGTGCACTAGAACATTATCTATGTGACTGGCAGTCATTTCTGTGACCAAGGTCTCAACCCCTCTTATCAAAAAACACTGTGCAACACTTATGTAGTTCCTGATTCCATCTCACTCATCTTCCAGTGTTGCCAGCTGTGCACTAGAACATTATCTATGTGACTGGCAGTCATTTCTGTAACCAAGGTCTCAACCCCTCTTATCAAAAAACACTGTGCAACACTTATGTAGTTCCTGATTCCATCTCACTCATCTCCCAGTGTTGTCAGCTGTGCACTAGAACATTATCTATGTGACTGGCAGTCATTTCTGTGACCAAGGTCTCAACCCCTCTTATCAAAAAACACTGTGCAACACTTATGTAGTTCCTGATTCCATCTCACTCATCTTCCAGTGTTGCCAGCTGTGCACTAGAACATTATCTATGTGACTGGAAGTCATTTCTGGTTTGAACATTTAACCATACAATTTGATATAAATAATTAAACAAACAGCATCCTGAAGAATTCAGCAAGTACAATCATTTCTTCACTTGCATATTTCTGATTTAAAGACACTGAAGAGAATGTATCAAAGAATTCAGCAAGTACAATCATTTCTTCACTTGCATATTTCTGATTTAAAGACACTGAAGAGAATGTATCACATCTGACTGAAAAAACATAATGTATGACATCTGACTTCATGTTCTTTTTCCCCTTAACCTTAAAACAGTTTTGCAGTTAGTAACAGACAACTTGATAGATGATGGTACATCAATGATGAAGAGTTAATGTTAACACAATATTAGATACAGTTCCATCTCTAAGTGTTATTGACGATGGTGTTGAATTATCTATCAATTAGAAACTTTTGGATTTTTTAATTGCCACTATGCTTCCTCATATTACATTTCAAGAGATGGCTCTTCCCCTGACATCAGGTGAACCTACACAGTTGGGCCTGTTTGATGGAGATAATCTCAATCTGTGGGCACTGGGAAATAAAGTCATTAGCCTATATAATCTAATTGTGCAAAATCTATCTGTGGTTAATAATTTATTTTATATATTTATTTATTTAGTGTTCTGTCTGACGACAGGTCCATATGAACAGGATCCTTCCATCCTTTTCTCGGACTGGGACCTGTTCATATACGTTCTTGGCAGATGATCCAGAAGTGGTTTGCCATTGCCTTCTTCTGTGTGTGAATGGAGTAATTGTTGGGATGCCACGGAGGAAAACTCCGTGTTGCCTAGACCACGGCCTTGCCCAACACAAGTTATAAATTCGGGCACCGCCGGGAATCGAACCCGAGACCCCAGGATTATAAGGCCAGCGTTCTAAAATAAATAAATATTAAAATTATGTATCCCTTTCAACCAAAATTAAGGACCAATGAAATATAACTAACCAACTCCTTGGTAGCAGAACTCGCAGATTCAACACCAAAAACACCAAAGCCTGCCACTGGCCACGATCCTGAGCCAACCATCCATTTTCAATCCTCACAGACCACCTCCTTAAGATCCATCTTGATGTCATCCTCCCATCTCCTTCTTTGTATACCCAGTGGTCATTTTCCAGAAGGATTCACTACCCAAATTTTGTATGCACCCCTTCCATGCTATATTTCCAGCCCAACAGAGCCTCCTACATTTTACTATCCTCACTATGCTAGGTGACCTGTACAATTCATGCAGCTCCTCATTATGCAATATTCTATATTCACCACTTATTTCATCCTTCCTAGGTCCAAATATCTTCCTGAGCACTTTCTTTTCAACAACCCATAATCTATGTTCTTCCTTCAAGGCAAGGTTTCACAACCATACAAGACAACAGACAAAATTATTGTTTTATATATCCTGATCTTCAGTGTTTTTGATAGTAAATGAGATGATAACAGTTTTTGAATTGAATAAAAACAAGCATTCCCTGAATGTATTCTACTCTTAATTTCATTATGCTCCTCATTTCTATTTGTTATTGTTGTTCCCAGCTACTTAAATTTTGAAACATTTTTAAATTATGTGTTACTTATGTTCTGCCACTGTTACTGATGTTGATCCCACATTACGTCCATTTACTTCTAGGCCTGTTTCCTTGCTAGCCTGTAGGAGAGTTTCTGCATTCTTGTTTCTGGTACCCACACCATCCCCCAGCAAATTGACATCATCAGCATAGACAAGCACTTGGAGCACACCATTCAATATGAGCCCTTCCTGATTCCCTCTAACCTTTCTAGAGCAAAATTAAAAATCATTGGTGATGAAGCATTCCCCTGTTTGAGGCCATTGTGCACTGGGAAAGGATCCAACAGAAGACTACTAAATACCCTGTCCATACAGATCTTAATTAACCTAACAAGTTTCTTTGTTGTTCCAATCTCAATCAAAATGCCATACAATATCTCTCTTCTAACTGAGTCATATGCCTTTCTAAAGTCCATAAAGAGTTGGTGAACTGACAAGATCTGATCGATAGTTGACCTATTACGGCAGAATCTACATAGATCATCCCTAATAGTTTCATTAATAAATGGTATTAACCATGCCAGAAGAATTTTCCATAAAATTTTGTATGATGCTGACAAAAGAGAGATACCTCAGAAGCTACTGCACTCAGTTTTGCCCCCTGCTTTATGGATAAGGACAACAACTGATTCTTTCCACTGTTGTGGTAGTACTTCCTAGACTATAAGCTTGTGTATCTCTGAGTGCACTGTCCTACCATATCATATTCATCACCCTGATGACAGAGGCAGTATGACCTCAGAAACATTGGTTAACATCGACCAGACTACACAGCGCAACAACCCAGAAGACAGAAATTTTCAATCTATTTTTTCATATTCCAGACTGCCCTATTTTGAGGCAACTATATTGTATTGGACGATCATCTTGGTTGAAAGCTTATATAATTTTAACACTTACTTTACATGTTATAACCACAGATGGATTTTTGCAGTTGGATTATACAGGCTAATGAGTCCATTTCCCAGTGCCCACGGATTGAGATTAGCTCCATCAAACTGTCTCAACTGTGTAGGTTCACCTGAGGACAGGGGATATGCCATCTCTCGAAACGTGGTTTGAGGAAGCACAATGGTGATTCAAAAAGACCAAAAATTTAAAATTGGTAGATACAGCTATATGAATATTTTGCATGAATAAATGTCTATAATTTGAGATTGAAATCCTAACTTGTACCTATGGTACACTTTACTTGTAAAATGGTCTAGTACATGTCAGTAAGAATATTAAAATTGATTTAGATTAAATATTTGTACTTTTTTCAGGAACTGCTGAGAAACTCATTACTTTGGATACAGCCTATAAATTGTTTCTAGCAGAGAGCAGTGAATATCTCACAACTTAGTTAATATGATGCAACCCTGAAGGGTTCAAAGTCAAGCACAAGGGAAAACATCACAAACTGTAAACATGAGAAAAATGTCAGCTGCTGATCTCACTTACATTAGAAAATACAACAGCTATTACTAGTATACTAAATGCTCTCCTATGACTTTCCAATAAAAAATAAAAACCTCAACCATTCTTAACACACCTTTAGAGGAAATTATTATGCTGATTTATCCATGAAAATGGGAGGGAGAAGGCACACAACTCAAAGCGAATATCATATTTTGTTTTTTATGGTCAGTGAACATTCCCTGGCCTAAGAAAACTCTTAGCAGCTGAGAGAATCTTGTCTACTATTTTTTCTGCATTTCCATGCCTAATGAAAAATGCCGGCCACCCCTTATCTAAAGTATATTATTGTTTATACATCAGTTATTGGTCTCAGTGTAACTTATGATGGCAAAGATGTGAATATCACTGGCTTATCCTACTGTAGCAGATGGTCAAAAACTCTCAAAGCCTGTAGATGGCTGGACATACCTGCTGTTGCTGAGATGCACTGGGCTTGTTATTACTGCTACCACCAGAAGTGTGAGGGTTATTCTGCTGTATATCACCTTCACGAACATTCCCCTCACCACCTTGCTGGGTGTTCTGTGCGCATGTTGACATGTGTTGTGGCCAATGTCGTTGCTGCAAAATAACAAATATCACATATTCCTAAAATAGGCAATGCAATAAGATTCTGGTTTCTCACAATGGAGGCACACTGGTTGGTTCATATATTAATAAACAATGTTATACCATGGAGTGCATACACTACACTTATCTGATTGTATAATTTCTGATATACGAGGTCTGTCCAAAAAGTATCCGACTATATTTTTTTCCGCAGTAAGTAATTGTGAAAGGGTGGGGAAACTGAGCATAGTGGTAGAAGGGACTTTCATGTGCATGCGTGATTTTTTGCTTCCTCGCAGCATCGCCGGATGCGTCTGTCGCTGCCAGATAGCGAAGTGGTGTAACACGTGTTCGCTCAAGATGATGGAACGCTTGGAGCAGCGATACTGCATCAAGTTTTGTCAGAAACTTGGGGATACCCAAGTGGAAACAATCCGCAAAATTCAGCAGGCTTTCGGTGATGATGCAATGGGGGTCACTCAAATTAAAGACTGGTTCAACCGCTTTAAAGATGGCCGCATGTCAGCAGACAGTGACCAGCATTCCGGGAGACCGTCAACGAGCCCAAATGCTGATGTCATTGACAAAATGTAGACATTGATCATGGAGGACCGTCATTTGACCGTCCGGGAAATTGCTGATGAGGTTGGGATCAGCAGAGGTTCCGCAAACACGATTTTAACTGAGGATTTGGGCATGCAAAGAGTGGCGGCAAAATTTGTGCCCAAGCTGCTTTTGCCGAAGCAGCACCAACTCCGCCTTGAGGTCGCGAAGGACATGCTGGAGTGCACCAACAGGGATCCGGAGTTCCTGAAGACTGTGATCACTGGTGACGAGTCGTGGGTGTACAGATATGACCCGGAAACCAAGGTCCAGTCGTCACAATGGAAGCATCCAACTTCCCCGAGGCCCAAAAAATCACGTCACGTTTGGAGCAATGTGAAGGTGATACTGACTGTTTTTTTTGATTACCGGGGTGTTGTGCATCATGAGTACGCACCACTAGGCAAAACTGTCAATAAGGAGTACTACCAAGAAGTCCTCCGTCATCTTCGTGATGCAGTTCGGCGCAAGAGACCGGAGCTGTGGGACACATGCAACTGGCAGCTGCATCATGACAATGCCCCATCTCATTCATCACACCTGATTCAGGGTTTCCTGGCCAAGCACGGCATTCCGCAGGTTCGCCAGGCTCCCTACTCTCCTGACATGGCTTCTTGTGATTTCTGGCTGTTCCCGAGAATGAAGACACCGCCAAGAGGCTCCCGTTTTGGCAGCCACGAGGACATCATACAGAACGCGACGGCGCAGCTGCACACCATTCCAAAACAAGTCTTCCAGAATTGCTTCCAGCGATGGAAGGACCGCTGGGCTAAGTGTGTGGAGTCACAACGGGCCTACTTTGAAGGGGATTAGGTATTGTAACCCCCCAGATATAGAACTTTGTTTTCCCGGCCCAAGGTCGGATACTTTTTGGACAAACCTCATAACTACCTTCATGAAAAAATCTTTTACTAAGTTACACTGAGGCTGTGGAAATAAGTCCAATTTAATCACCTAGCCCCTCTGTTCAGAAGAATGCTGGTAATGATAACCTTCACTAGCAGCACTTTGTACTGGCTAACATAGTTCAGTGGAGGCCAAAAAGAAATACATCAATGAACAGAGAGGAGAAACCATCAAGTGCCATCATCCTCACCACACGAGACTTCTTTCAATGGATTGAGTCTCACCAAAAAATCCTTCACCTTCTATTGAACATGAAGGTTCATTACCATGTTCACAAAAGTTTGTCAGTGGAACCTATCTTGAGCCAGATAAATACAGTCCATATCCTATTGCTATAAAGCCAATTTTAATATTATTCCATCTGCCTCCAGGCTTCGGAAATTCACAAATCTGTGAATTTATAAACATTCAATGCACTTCCTGTAAATTTTTTTCGTAATAAAATATTCCACTATGAACACTCATTGTTGAAATGTAAACTGCATTGCAACAGAAAGAAATAAAGACTCAAGGACAGATGTAGACCATGTGACAACTGCTTACTTTCTACCTACCCTCAGAATGACTCATATCATTTCAGTGACATAAGGACTGACCACTGATAAAACAATCTCTCCATTTTTTTGTTGTAAAATTTCTTCTGAAAATCAACACACTGTAATATTCCATGCTTCACTCTTGTTCTTTAAGAGAACACTTGATGAGCAATGCTGGCAAACTCAATGCACATTGAGCATATCTTGCCAGTAGGGTATATCAATAAAATGGTTGATTTACAGGAGACAATTTTTGTGTTTATTTGGTTTGACATCTGTGCATTATTATTGTCCATACACCCAAATGTAACTTTTTGTATTTCTGTGTAGAGCAGTAACAGCATTACAGCCTTCAGGCATGACATACATCCCACTATTATATGTTGTTGGACAAAATATTTCCACTTACACAAATATACTGAAACAACCTTCTGGAATTATACCCTAAACATCATACAGAATCTCACATTACCTGGCACGGGTAATCACAGTACGATGTGTTCCAACAGCAGTAGAATAAAGCCTCCTTTCCACAGTTGGTGCACCACTGTTTCTTTTTTGTTTCTTCCACAGCCCTCTGTTTTTCCAGTTCACACTGCCGTATAGTCTCTGCAACTGCACGCTGCCTCTCACTTTCAACACTAGCACGCATTTCCATCATCATCAAGTCTAAATAATGAAAAATAAAACATCCATTCTGGCACCACACTTACTGGATTAAAATATTAAAGGGACAGAGCAGAATGTACTCATGTAACTCTGAAAGAAGATCTGACAGTCATATAGCAGCATACAAGTGACAATCATTTAATAACATTAAACATTAGCATCATGGCATGCTGTATCTTCAAGTAGTAGATTAAGATGACAGCCTTAAGTTATGTGCATTAGTTTTCTTGTTTGTTGCAACATATGTAATTTATGCACACCTGTTGACACACTGAAGTCTCGACCTCCTTATATGGCTCACATTACTAACTTTGCTCATCCCTGGTTGAAAGGTTTGTTTTAAATCTGTACACTTTTACAAAACTACACCAGTGACAAATTTCACAATAAATGATGTTTAACTATACCTTTGATCCCTCATACAATCTTTCTTCACAGAATGGGCAAAATTTAAACACAAAGATGTTCAGAATAAAAATCAGAATTGCAATCATTTAACAGATAATTAACTACTAAACCTGTGTTGTGCTTCATCTCTGCCATCTCCTGATTGTGACGCCACTGTAGCTTCTCAAGTTCTAGCTGTAAACTTTTAATTGTTGCTTCAGGGTTGCCAATGTTGGACAGATCACGAAGTATTTCTTCTACAGTTGTCCTCAGGAAATCACTGAGCTGTTTCACATATAAACATCAGAAATTTTAACAAAGAAATTCAACATGTGCACTTAAAATTAACCATCCCTCCCCATGACAGAAAGGACAACATATTGCCTGAAACCAACACCATTATCTATTTCAGCAAAGAATGTAAATTTTATATATTTACATGACAGACTGAACATTCAGTATTTTGATCATAGGAAGCTGCCTCTTGTATCTTCATATCAATTTAAGTTAACTTTACATTCAGGATTTATCATAAAGCTAATAATATAAAACGGAACTTTTATACCAACTTCATTCAGACAGAAAACATATGTTGTGTCCCACACTAAGCTGATTAGATAGTAAGGTACAGATGAAAAGTGCCACATGACAGAAGTGCAATAATGCCACAAACTGATGCTGATCCAGTTATTAAATATTATAAGATTATCAGATCATGAAGTCTAAGGAAATAGTTATAAAAAACCAGCAGTTCAGTACCTTATGTGCATGCCTGTTCAGTTCTGCAGACACAGGACCTGCCTCCAATGGTATAGGAGGAGGATGCTGTGACAGGAGGGGACCTGGAGGTCGAGGCTGCAGCTGAGGTGGCATGCGTGAAGCAGCAGCTGCAGCACCAGGCCCCTGTCCTGCTGGTGAAATCCTGGTACCATTTCCCACCGAATGTGGTTGGTTGTGAGGAGCTTGCACCATCCGTGAGGGCATCATGTCAGGACCACTGTTCACAATATGAGATGGTGCTCCAATATTGTTGTTCACTGTTCTCAGGGCCTGAATATGGTTTGTGGTTGGATTACCCAACACATGAGGTAACGCAACCATAGCACTACCAGAATTATTATTGTTGCTATCACTGCCACTAGCATCTCCTAACTGTTGTGCTGTGATCAGCATCTCCTGAGGTGAAGTTCCATATGAGCTACGTCTTGAGTCTGAACTGTTTGAATTTGTGCCAACAGAATTGCGTCTTACCACTGATGATTTATTACCAAATGTCCCAACTCCATTAACAAGTTCAGGGTGGGATTTCACTTTGACATTTGGAAAAACTGGCCTGTTAGGGAATGACTTCCTAGCTCTAGATCTTGCTTGAAGAGAATTACTGCCAACTGAACATTTTTGTTTCTTCTGTCTATTAGTGCTGTTGTGTCCCACCACAGCATTTTGGGCAGCTACGGGAATTGACGCAGAGGTAGCATTTACTGATGCATTACGTGAATTGTCATGGTCACTCTCATGGCCACACTCCATTTCCAATGGTGTCACAGAACTTGATGATATGCCCTTAGCTGAATTAGAATGTCCACCATAACCTGTACCAACCACTGTCAAACTGATATCTTTTGAAAGGTTTACACTAGCCCTGAGTTCATTTACATTTATATCACTGCTGCTAACTTTACTCTTACCTAAAACAGGCACATCTACATTGTCAGCCTGTTTATCATTGATGACAGTGATTGTTATACTTGGGTCAAGAAAAAGTGATGGGAAGATCCCATCTTTCTCTGACACAGAGGAGGGGCTTTCATTACTTGCTAATCTTTCTTTATCCTCCAACACAGCCAAAGGCAGCTTCTTACTAAATATTATTTTTCCTTTATTAAAGTTGTCACTGTCTGCTTCTTTCTTCTCACTTGGTGAACCACGCAACTTAAGTTCAGGTGATGTCTTGGCTGAACACTGAGCACTGGACAGTACCAAGGTAGATACAGATGATGATGATTCTGCCACTAAGTCATCGGGATCTAAAGGTTCTTCTTTGATCTTCTTGTCTGCAATACTACTGTCATCTGTTTCCTTAATAACACTGGTAGCTGTTTTATTTGCTTCATCCTCCTGTTCTGTAGGTGCACTGACCAAAGCAGCTGGGGTGATGGTCACATCACTCCCTACGAGAGCTTCAGTCCTACTCATCTCACTTGCCTTGCAGTCTTTAATTTTCTTATCCAAAGCTTTGTTAGTTTTTGCAGGATAAACTTTCAGCACAGTGTTTTGAGGAGTATTTAACTTAACAGGTACCTCAGAATTATCCTTATGATTATTACTATTTGCAACAGAATCTGTCCTACCATCCTTACTTTCTTCACCACAGGTTTCCATCTTACTTGTTGAGTCACTCACTTTATCTACGGACTGTTCTATACTATCTGTTTCAAGAACTTTATTAGCATTTGCCTCTTCAGGTGGGGGTTCCCTATCAGAGCTTTGCTCTACAGGAACCAAATCTGCATTACCTGGATTTGAAACTGAATTACAAGCAATATTTTTGCTCAGAGACCCACATAAGGCACCCCTGTCATCAGGAGGTGATTCATTGGCAGCAACTTTTTCACTAACAGGTCCCATACCCACAGACAACTCTGCTTCTAGTTCTAAAGAGTTCTGTACATCTTCTGATTTTTTTAGTGTTTCCTGAACAGATTCTAATACACTGCCCTTTTCCTTAACAGTTTCTGATACATACTCAGAGCTTTGATCACCATCATGTTCTAAATTTTTCTCAACCAAAACCTTCCTCTGTTCACTAGACTTGGTATCTTGCATGGGCTCAAGCATCTTCGCACCATTTTCTAAAAAATTATCAGTGCAACATCTACTGTAACCATGTTCTGGTGTCCGTTTTGAAGAGTCCATTACAATGTCACTTTCTCCACTCTCACTTGTATTATCACTCACTGCAACCTTCATTTTTACACCTGTAGGTGCATTACATCCAACCACATTAAATTTATCAGTTTCAACTACATTGAGTTTATGAGATGAGGGAAACAAACCTGACTGACTTTCAGGCTCAATATTGCTGTCTTCCTTGACAACTTCAAATTTTTTACCTATGGATTCTGAACCATGCAATCTGTCAGTCTTATGAACAGAAACTTCTAGCTTGTTCTTAACTAAAGTCTCCGAACTTGAAGTTGTACCATTATCCTCAAGTAAAGTAACCTTCTTTGTGTGACATTCCTCAGGTACTTTTTCCTGAACCTTCTTAGGTTCTGCAACTGAGAGAGAACATTTCTTCAATTTTGCTTGAGGCTTTTTAACAGACAAAATCTCATTTGTTATATTTCTTGCTTTCCCCTGCAGGAGTTTACCAGCAGGTAAAACCAAATTATACAGAACCACCTTAGGTGAGTACTGTTTACCATAGTATCTGGTTTCAGCTTTGAGTGGAGTTTTATTGACAACAGGTGTCTCTGATCTGCCCCTCTTCTGTTCTGATCCAGATGAGTGACAGGTTACAGAATTTCTTTCAGCATCATCATCCTTATCCTTTCTAGTCCTGTCAGATGACATTTCTGGTTTCAAATTTTTCACATCATTTTCATTGGCACAGACTGATGATATTTCACAGTCTTCAGGGTTCCCTGAACAATTTTCTGTGTTCTTAACCACTTCAGCAGAGGATTCCTGATCAACTGACATGCTTTCAGAGATTACTTCAGGAGATGTTTCTTCATTATCCTTACAATCTTTACTAGACCTTTCTAACCTGAACAGCTTCTCTTGAAGCTTGTCTGCAATGCTTGAACCTGCCAAAACCTTCTTTACCACCTCAGATGCAGTCACTCTTGCACTTTTCTCCACTTCACTACTCTCATAGTCAGTCTCACGTTGTTTCACTTTAGCACCATTACATGGAAGCACACGGTCTCTGGTGTCACCAGTATCACTTAGGTTAATATTCTCTGAGGCAATGATCAATTTATCCTCATCACTTGCACCACCCTCCACACCAACCGTTAGTTTTGCAGCACTTTCCTCAAATTTAGACCACTCTATGAGAGATGCACTCTTGCTACTTCCTTCAACCCCCACACTAATTCCCACATCTTGCTGTGTCCCATCATCACTTTCCTGACTATCCTCACTGCTACTACTATCCCACTGACGTAACCTACTTCCGATTGCCGTCCTTTTGCAGGAATGACTTTTCTTTCCATCTTCACTATATCTGTCGCTATCCCAATTTTTTCTTTTTTCACCTCTGCTTCTTTTATCAGCTGATTTGTCACTTTCTATTGTGGTATTCAACTCATCAGTATCAGAAGCCTGAGTTTTATTTCTTTCCTGAAAGAACAAATTCTCTGTTACATACTTATTTTCTATTTTATTGATTTCACAAAGTATATATTCTGAGTTTATACAGACATCTTTCATGCAAAAATTAAACAATATAATTAAAGATGTGATTATTCATTGTCAGTGCAATTGCATGATTTATATTGACCAGTGACAGAGACTAGCTCTATCTAAGGGACCCAACAGAGTAGGTACCTCTCACCTGAAGACGAAGACAGAATCAGCCTCTTAAACGTCATGGGTTTTAAAGAACAGACGATGGAAAAAGACCTGACAATGAATAATTTTAAGTGTAAACTACCATCGACAAAACCCTTTGGAATTAAAGATGTGATGTATTACCATCAAGCAAACACATATTATAGTGAACTCTGCCGCAACACAAAGAGACATCAGTCTACACAGTGATAGAAATCATAAAATCACAAACACTGAAATTAGGTGGGTTGAATAAATATGGCCGTCTACTCATTAATAAGATAAAATTCATAGCTGTCTAGTGAAGAAATACAAATCATATATACTATATTTGCATTAGATATCCTCTCAAAATATACACACACACAAAAAAATTGTATTTAAACCAGTCACATTATTCTAAATAACATAAATTGCAAAAATCTATACACCTGGAAGAGGCTTATGGCACCAGGGATACATGGCACTACTAAGCCTAGGGAGACCCTAACCAGGATATCTAAAAGGCCTAAAAAGTACCCTAGTTAAAGAAGTTAGCCCTCTCCAAAGACCCAGGGACTAAGAGACCTGGAACAATTAGCAAGGCCTTAATTAAGGCTAACCATAAAACAACTCTTTAACACAGAGCTTCCAATGAGATCCTGTTATATAGGACACTGTACTTCACAGAAGGTACAGTACTGTTGGTGGAATAAGTGAATAAGTATGCACAAATGATCAAGAAATGGTCATGGTGTAAAGGTCAATTAGGCATCCACCCCATTTACAGTCTAATCTACAATATTTCTAACATTGCAGTCTTACATTAAATATGTGGTAGCTTCAAAATGTTATGGGCTAGTTACCATATATCAGCTATGATGACACTAAGAACCCACTGATGCAGTTGCATTAAAAATACTGTCCTTCAGCAGCTACTTCTCCTAATTCATACTTTTGTTTACATTTCTGAAAGCTACCACATGCAATGCAGTCTTTGAAGCTATGCACTGCATCCTTAAGTTCCCATCAACTGTTCTTCAAACATTGAAAAAGGTGAAAATCAAATGGTGTGAGACTGGAAAGAGTAGGTGGAAAAGCATCAAAGAACCATGTTTCAAAAGTTGCTACCATACAACCAATAACCAATGTGCTGGATACTTTCATACAAGAGCACCTGTTCTTTGGTTGCCCACATAGCCTGTAGACAGACCTACTTGTTCTTCTTCTTGGCCATAATGCAGTCAGAACAAACTCATGATACCCTACCAATAAAAATAACTTCAAGCATCACCTTCCCTTTACAGTACTTCTGCTATCCCTTCACAACAGGTCACAGCTCAAGATAATGATGGCAACTTCCACTTGGATATTGTCATTTATTTTTTGCATTGTACAAAACATCAAAATTCACCAGTGTGATAATCTTTCAGATGAAATATGGATCATTATCTGCTGTGCTGATTAGCTAAACAATCCTAATACAGCTGTTGCACTCTTCCTGTTTTATTGTTGGTATAATGTGTTAGATGATAAAATGCATATTCACAACTTTACCAAAGATAATGTAACGACCAACTGAAATTTCAATTTCCTTCGAAGCTGAAGATGACTGTCATCTGAGTTGCAGCATCATGTAGTCTGGCAGAGTACCTTTGAAACATAAATAAATTTCTATCAGACTATATGGTGCTACAACCCAGAAGACAGTCATCTTCGGCTTCAAAGGAAATTGAAATTTCAGTTGATTGCTATATTATCTTCATACGAGGTGCGATCGGAAAGTTTCAAGACTGTGTTAATAGAGGGCGAACCGGATGTAGTACGAGCTTCTGCCGCTAGGGGGTGCGGCCTACATTCATAGTGAATCAGTGTGCCAGCCGGCATCATCAAATTAGCATTTGTTTCTTAGTTACGGGCGTTTTGGTAGTGCATTACACCGACCCTCCTGCGATTTCGGAATGGCGGATTTTCATGAACAAATCAAATTTTGCCAAAGACTCGCCAAAACGGCTACGGAAACCTATGAAATGCTAAAGCAAGCATTTGGGGAGTCCGTAATGGATCGTGCACAAACTTTTGTGTGGCATTCACGTTTTAAAAATGGCCAAACCTCTGTCGATGATGACGAGCGTTCTGGACGACCATCTTCGAGCACAACGCCCGAAAATGTTACAAAGATTCGGCAGGCCATTCACGAAGATCGACGTCGTACCATCAACGACTTGTGCGACATTGTTGGGATAGGCTATGGGACCTGTCAGCTGATTCTAAAGGAAGAACTCCACATGCGACGCATCATGACAACGCACCAGTGCACACCGCCCTCAAAGTTCGCCAGTTTTTGGCCTCAAACACCATGGCCGTCATCCCGCACCCTCCTTATTCGCCGGATTTAGCTCCGTGTGACTTCTTCCACTTCCCAAAGATGAAAATTCAGCTAAAGGGAAGGAGATTTGAGACGATAGAAGAGATTCAGGCAGAATCGCAGATGGTGCTTGACAGGCTGACAAAGAAAGATTTCCAGGGATGCTTCCAGGCTTGGCAGCGGCGCTGGGATCGTTGTGTTCACTCCCAGGGGAACTACTTCGAGGGTGATGGATGAATTTAATACCTGAGATAAGTGTACGGGTTTTTATAGGCGCAGTCTTGAAACTTTCCGATCGCACCTCGTACTTGCTGCTGCAAGTACCTCAAATCCTACTTCTCTGAGATTGTCTCTGCAGTATGACACTGATCAGTGCACACAGTTTCCTGCACCTGTCTCACACTACCCTCATGCTGCTATGCCACAGGCCATCCACTGTGCAACCATCTCATCTTCCAACACACATCATCACAACTGCCCTTGAATCTATAATGGTACTCAAACACCTTCAACTGGGACATTATTTGTCATAAACTGCCCACAGCATCTGTAGTGTCTGTCATTTATCTCTCTATCAGTAGCTAAATTTAATGTTAACTTGATGCTCATGATGATCTCCTTCTCCAATTAAAAACATTCCACATGCTGAAATCTCCTTTGGGACCTAATGCACCTGGTAACTCAACAACTCTACTGAGTGAGTCTTATGGATACACAACTGGACTAGTATAAGTATGCTCCACTGTATTTGCTCCTTTTGTGGAACTTTCTTGAAGCTATCACATACTTATACAATCCTATTCACCATTTTTAATTTTCATAAATGTAATTTCATGGATAACAGCAGAAAATACAAGCAATTCCTTCAGTCCTAACAGTTAATTAGCATATTCTGAAATGTTAACATAAATGAAAATTAATTATTAAGGCGCTATTAGCAACTGTTAAGAAAAGAAAGTTGTAACTTCCACTGCAACCTCCAATAAAAAAAGAAATAATACCATTTTCAAACTGTGGGCATAACAACATGTTAATTATACTGTGGGGTATCGCAAAAGTCATGTAACTCAAAGTTAAATTTCATGTTTATTTTCATTATCAGATTATAATTATGCATTAAGGTTATATCAACACATGTTAAAAAGTGTCCCCTACCCTGCTGTATATATAACTCAACCTGTCTAAACACATTAATAACAACTATGTGAAGAGCAGTGCTACTGATTAATGTATTAAAAAATGGTTCACTTATATGGTACAGCAGCATCAGGAAGTGCACCTGACTTGCCTGTTAAACCGCTTTACACACCTGTTTGAAAATAATGTTAAACATAGGCTGCAATATTAATAATTAACAGTATGATGCTTGTTACATGAACAAAAAAACAAACAAAAAACTGTCAAATCAGTGTCTTGGAGTGTCAGGAGAAAAAGAGTTATCACTGGGCATGGCAAATTTACATTTCCCTATCACACTAACAAAATATTTACATTTTAAACTTTGGGTTACATATCTTTTGGGATACCTCTACTTCCAG
Source organism: Zootermopsis nevadensis (assembly GCF_977971745.1). Classification (NCBI taxonomy): domain Eukaryota; kingdom Metazoa; phylum Arthropoda; class Insecta; order Blattodea; family Termopsidae; genus Zootermopsis; species Zootermopsis nevadensis. The sequence continues at coordinate 9,604,877 of NW_028259142.1, forward strand.
TCCTTTATATGCCTGCATGCACACAGCATAAATCAGCACATTAACTGCAGTGTCCATCTATATCATTAAATAAAATGCTGTCACAACATATAAACACACCTGTGCTTCTCTTTCAGATTGTCGAGAACAGTAATATGAGCGAACTGTATAGCCTTCTCCTAGAATCTTGTTGCGTTTAGAGCTAGGTTGTCCCTCATCATCATCATTATAACTTGGCAGCAACATGCACAACTGCTCCCTCTCACGAGCTGGATCAAAACGTGTCCGGAAAGAAGCATGTTCAAACACACCAAACTTTTCTTGCAACTTCTTGGTATGCTCTTCAACCTCCTGAACCATCGGAAAATACAATAAATTTTATTGAAATACTTTAATTTTGTGGGAATACTTTTGCTTAATTTCTCTTTTGTGTACATCTTTATTGTCTTTTAATAAATCCTGTATCTTATCTGAATACTTCACTATTTCCATTCATCAGCATTAGCATGTTATACTAGCTGACATGTTCCATTCATTTACAATCTCTTCTGATTCACCTCAACTTTCCTATCAACTACATATTATGAAAATAAAAACAAATGTAATTTAGTATGTCATCGCTTTAAGCCATTCTAATCATAAACGTATCAGGGAAAGTTTTACTTGCACAAACTTTACCATATATTTTATCAGAAGATACTCTACCTTTAATTTTTTAACACAGATCTGATCCTTGTACTGGAATATGTAAATTTCCGCTAAAGTTCTAGGAATCTTCATATGGAAAAAGTTACGACATAAGTACCTGTATGCAGGCATCCAGATTATTACGTTTCTTGTTGCGGGCAGATGCAGGCATGGCCTTGCTGTACAGGTAACACTCTCTAACAGGAACCCAGGCCCTGTCATGAGCTCCAAAGAATCTCACATCCACCATCCCCTCTTTGTTGGTACGCATCACCTTGGCAGGCCAGAAGGGGAAGCCCTTCAGTTTGGCCCAAACGAGAACATGTGGCTTACGCTATAAGAGATGTCAGAATGATATTACACAATGTTTATCTATAATCCACAATTCCAAAAATTATTTCATCCCATATGTTACCAGTTATAACTGTCCATCATAAAGCCCTTCAGTGGTAAATGTGTAGTGGCTAGGCATTTTTGGATCAACCAACCAACCAAAAAGCTAACTAAGGGTGGAGTCCTGTGCAAGTGCAAGACATCGTTCCTTCCTAGGTAACACCATTCCTGCATACAAAACGCATTGCTTTAAATGGTAAACAGAGCCTTATAACTTAAACGGGAATTTTGCTTACGCCAACAGGGTTCTGTTGTGGCGGAAGCCTCGACCATTCAAACTAGGGTCTGTTGCTGCTGATGGGAGGTTATCCTATCAGGCAACTTGTCCAAAAAATTTGGTTGGTTGGTTGGTTCCCTGGGGTTTCAACCCAGAGAGGGAGGGGCTGCTTTGGCTGAAGGCCTCTGCGGCTTGGGGCATTTTTGGAAGCCTTATACAGGGCACACATAGGTGGTAGGTTTGATTTGGTGGCTCTGATTGGCAGAGCAGAAGAGTGGGCTGCTATCCAATAGGAGAAGAACATAAAATTGAGGAAAAGTGGTAATAAAAAAGTGTAGTGAGGAGAAGAGGTGATGAAAGAAGTGTGTTCACCACGTTAATCAGGGAGGAATATTCATCAATTATGTGGAAAGAAGAGGATGTGATTCTTTGTACACATTTGGAGAAGAGGTAATGTAGAATCAGACCTTTTCAGGCCAGGTGAGGGAGAAAATGTGATGAAAGAAGTCTTAGAGACCAAGAGAAGTGGAAAGGAATGATGAAACAGTCTCTCACTGACCTCATGGGAAGGAGAAGAAGTAAAGAGGATATTTCTTAATATGTGTGGGGAGGAATTTTGTTTTGTCAAAGTCAATGTTGTTTGGTTGCTGTCTAACGTTCAACTACTGCTGATCACTGGTTCTCTTGTCTGGTATCACTGATGTGTTATGTAATCCTAGTGGTGATGTGACAGCCCATTTGGCTAATGTACACCTTACCACAGGAACAATATAGTCTCCTATGTTTCACTATGCCAACAATAAACAATATGTGACCTGTCTAAATCAACAAGACCCTCATGCAATTTTATACACTTCCCACTTACTTATCCATAGATTAAAACATGAAAATTCAGAAAAATCTCATTCAGGAATCCAATCCTCATTTTCACAGCTTATGATTGCACTCAAGTTAGATCATACACATGATAGTTATGTGAACCCATTTGTTTCCCCGCATTATAAAATATATCTTAACGGGAAGCATTTCTTACCTAACTAACTAACTAGATGGCTTACGGAACCCGAAGGTTCATCACCGAATTAACCAAAGCCCTCCACCGGACTCTGTCCTGGGCCAACAAAATCCGGTTTCCTTCAACTCCTATCTCCCATAGATCCCGCCTGGGATTATCCTCCCATCTACATCTAGGTCCCCCCAGCGGTCTCTTCCCTTCAGGTTTCCCAACCAGTACCTGGTGCACACCTCTTGTCCCACCCATGTGTGCTACATGCCCGGCCCATCTCAATCTTCTCGACTTAATCACCCTCACAATACTGGGGGAGCAGTACAGATTTTTAAGCTCGTCATTGTGCAGTTTTCTCCACGCCCCATCGTCTTCCCTCTTAGGCCCAAATATCCTCCTCAACACCCGATTCTCAAACACCTGCAATCTGTGTTCCTCCCTCTGAGTGAGAGACCATATTTCGCACCCATACAAAACAACAGGCAAGATTATTGTTTTGTATACTTTAATTTTCAGGTTCTTAGAAATCAGACAGGAAGACAAAATATTTTGAACTGAGAAGTAGCAAGCATTTCCGGAATTTAGTCTCCTCCTAACTTCCTCACGAGTATCATTTTGATTTGTTATTGTTGTTCCCAAATATTTGAACTTTGTAACCCTTTCAAAGGATTTATTAGCCACCCTAAGATAATTTTGCCCGCCTGTCTTCTGATGACGAGATACTAACATGTACTTAGTTTTTTCTGAATTTACTTCTAGCCCCACTTGTCTACTAGCCTCTAGCAAAACTTCTGCGTTCCTCTTTATTGTATTCATATCGTCCCCCAATAAATTAACATCATCAGCATATGCCAATAGCTGATTTGTCCCATTCAATTGCAAACCCTTACCTACTGTAAACAACTCTGTTCAACATGTTAATACATTGTCCTTGTATCAATCACTCAGTCATGTGAAGTTTGACATCAGTGCACCTACAAAGTGGTGGCCAGTCACAGATGTAATGGATGGTTTAACAGAGGCAGAACAAATTCTTCCAAAACTGGGGTGGAAATAGAATCTTCACTCCCAGTTTACAAATTTTGTAGGTTTTTAGATTAATATGTGGCACTTTAGTGGAAATAGGTAGAGAGTATGGAATGGAAATCAACATTGAAAAATCAAAGGTAATGAGGATAGCACCGAGAGCAGAACCATTGAACGTTGTAGTTGAAAACCAACAGCTGGAGAATGTGGAGCATTTCAAGTACTTGGGAAGCATAATCACGACAGATGCCCTATGCACCAAGGAAGTAAAAGCAAGGATAGCCATGGCCAAGGCAGCTTTCGTCAAGAAGAGGATACTTCTCACTAGCAAGTTGGGCTTGGAGATGAAGAAGAAACTAGTGAAGTGTTACGTATGGAGTGTCGCGCTGTATGGAGCAGAGACTTGGACACTCAGGAATAAGGAACAGAAATACCTGGAGAGTTTTGAAATGTGGTGTTGGAGAAGAATAGAGAAGATCAGGTGGACGGATCGAGTGACCAACGAAGAAGTATTGAGGAGAGACAACGAGCAAAGAAACATTCTGTAGGCGATCACACGAAGGAAAGCTAACTGGCTGGGACATATTATGAGAAGGAATGGATTACTGAGTGATATCACCGAAGGCCAGGTTGAAGGAAAGAGAGGACTAGGAAGAAGATTGATACAGCTAACCGACGATCTTAAACAAGGAAAGAAGATGACGTTCCAGGAATTAAAACGAGAAGCCGAGAATAGGGAAAACTGGAGAGCTCTGTTTGGCAGAGCAATGGACCTGTCGTAAGACAGAACACTGAATAATATAATAATAATAATGTGGCACTGTATATTGTATGAGTACAACAAAATTTGAGCAAACCACATAAATTCTCAGATGAAATTGTGTAACAATCCAGAACAGACAATTTTGCTGTAGTTACTTTCTGAACTCACACAAACTTCAATGAACCATGAATCCTTGCGTGTGTGTGCATTGAGGTAACAGTCTGGGCAGTTTTCAATTTCAGCCATCTCCTGCTTGCAAATCTTCACCAGTACCTTGGCCACACCTGTCAAACGGGACTGATCTGCAACAAACATACACATTACTCAGCAAGAATTATGGCATGAAGAGGAATCACCAACCACTCTGTTTTTAAGAAACAATGAAACTACTTTCTTTTATCAAATCTGCTTTTAATTTACAATGTTAGTAAATATAAAAAATTTTAGGGAAACTTCTGAAAAACAAAATTTATGAACTTCAAACAAATGGAATGAAAGTATAAGAAACTTGTACAGGGGCATAAATTGATTTAAAAAAGACAAACAACTTATATCTAACCTGGCAAAAAGACTAAAACGGTAATCTACTCACACCGATATTTTAAATAGCTAGTAAAAGCACAAACAACTACATACTAAAGAAATTCCAGAAGAGCTGATCAAAGCTGAAACAGAATATAAGGTTCTGAAATCCATAATATTATTAATTCTGTTTGGAATAATGAAGAATTGCACCTGTTCATAAAATGAGTAATAAAACTATTATAATATCAATATTTTTGCCAATACAAATGTTTATTTAACATTCATTTATCAATATTCATATGTAAACAAAATTATTTGTGATCAAATGTAAATTTGAACATAACAGATCAGATATTTAGAGACTTCATTCATCTTTGTACAGACTCAGATAATGCTCAGATAAAGCAACGTGATTTCATGCATTTGACACAAGGGTTAGGCAGCATCTCTATTTCTTGGAGGGAGGTCAAGCCAAATTTAATGCATGGTTTTATTCACCTCATTTCACATATTCTCAACAAAGTTCATATCATGCGTTCATGATGGCCAGTTAATTAGTTAGGCACTGGCCTGCCACAACAGCCATTCTTGCACCACATGAGAATCATGAATGGAGGAATGATCTTGTTGGAAGTGGATTATTCCAGCATCTTACAGATGGCACCATTACACGCTTTAAGATGTGCTTATACTAGAGGCAGTATATGTCCTCTTCTATATGATGGAAAATTTCAGTCCCTTCAGGAAAGATCCAACCATAACAATGAACACACAAGTGACTACTGCAAGTGGAATTTGACACATACTGAAGTAATAGATACAGCCTCACATGTGTTTCATTACAGTATATTAACCATTGACAAAGCAATGTTTGAATTTCCCACCCCCCTTTCATACTGACAGGTGTAACTTTCTCCTTAAATTTCAAACACAAACACGAGTACAAAGAGTGACCATCAGAGTAGTATACAAAACCCTCTCCGAGTCTCTCTTACATAAATACAACCATCCAGCAAAATACATAGTCAACATCAATAACTTTACAGATTAGGCCATGGGGCCTGTTCCATCTCCTTCGGTTAATCATAGATGGTCCTTCAAACTTTTTTCAGTCCTCCATAGTTCCTTCTTCCTGATGGTTCGTAGAGCAGTAGTCTGCGTGGGGTTCTGTGTGGAGGCATTCTGGTCATGTGTTAATTACAATTATTCTTATATGTACTGATAATACTGGTGATGCTCTCTACATTAAACTTTTTACGGATGTCTTCATTCCGTTTGTGGACAAGGAGTGCGTATCCTGTGACTTGTCTTAGCAGTTGCATTTCTGCTGCCTCTAATCTCTTCAGCTGAGATGCTGTAAGCGTCCATGTCTCAGACCCGTATAATAGAGTTGGGATGATCAGTGCTTTATAAAATTTTACAATACTTTCTGTCCTTACGTTCTTCAGTAAGGTTTTCTTAGTTGTACATATAAGCTGTTGAAATTTCATTAGTTTATTGTCAAAATCTTTGGACAGATGTGAGCGAGATTGCATCCTAAATAATTGAAAGAATTCACTTGTTATATAATTTTACTCTGAGTGAGTTCATTCCTACAAAAGCCAAAACTTTAGTTTTCTCTGAAGACATTTCAAGTTACATTTGTTTGCAATGTTACTTAATTTATACACTGCTCTTTGCAGATTATCTTCAAAGTCAGCAGGCGCAACTGGGTCATCTGCAAATAGTAGCGTGTTTAACGAGATATCATCTATGAAGTAAAGTGTTTGTAAATTCCTTCTGTCGTTCTCTGGTGACTTCAACTATGTACGAGGCGCGTCCTCAAAGTAAGTTTCCCACTCGTCCCACAGCTAGCAAACCTTATATTGCGCGAAGCGACTGTGCGTACGTGATAGAGCAATGACGTAGCATGGCGCATGCACTAATGGCACCTCCTGCGTTCTCACAGTAGCATCGTTGCAGCTGTTGAAGATGGAGGTTCTTATTCCAGCTCCCGCCGACTGTGAAGTGCGGTCAGTGATAACGCTAGGCCGCACACGGCTCGACGGACAGCAAGTCTCCTGCAGGAGTTCAGCTGGGAGGTGTTTAATCATTCACCCTACAGCCCGGACCTCGCTCCCAGTGATTTCCATCTTTTCCTACACCTCAAGAAATTCCTGTCCGGTCAGCGTCAGCGTTTTGAGAATGACAGAGAGGCGGAGATGGTTGTCACACAGTGGTTCCAATCCCAGGCGGCAGACTTCTACGACACAGGTATTCAAAAGTTGGTCCCACGGTATGACAAATGTCTCAATTCCGGTGGCGAATATGTTGAAAAATAGCTGGACACTTGCTGTATCTGTTGCAATAAATATTTCCATGAAATTGTGTTTTGTTTCTGTAAACGGCCCCAGGGAAACTTACTTTGAGGACGCGCCTCGTACTAACTGAATAGGAGAGCCAGTTCAACTATTTTCATCCTGGAGATTTCGAGTAGGTATCATGTCCTCAGAGTGGAGAACCAGTCCATTGCTGAGTAAGTTTAGTGGTGGGATTGCCACCTTGAGGCCTCTAAACATGCCCGTTTTCTGTAAGAGTTTGCTCCCTTAGTTGGTATGTCCAGTTTTAGAACACCACGCACCATTACTAGTCCGCTATACTATCATCTAATCTACCAGCAAATACAGATGTCCAAAGAGTACAGATTTCACATTTCTTTTGTCATTGAACCTAGACACAAGTCTAAAGGTACGGCCACACTGCACGCATTTTGCTTGGAGGTTCGAGGGTAGTGGAATGCATAGTGGGTGGTGGGATGCGGGTGACTGTCCGCACTGCACTTCGTGGGCAGCGTGCTAGGTGCAGTGCGTGTAAGCAGGAAGGATGGCTCTCTCAAAGCTATTCAAGAAACTTTTATTGCTGGAAAACACAGCTTTGAAGCTTGACAATGTGTCTTCTGATTTGTGTTGGGTGCACGAATTCATTAGGAGAGTTTAATAATCTCTATAGAGATGCACATATATTTAATGACAAATTTTTTGAGTATGTGCGGATGTCAACAGCCACATTTGATCGTCTCTTGGAGAAATTGAAGGACAATCACTCAAAAAAAAAATTCTCCTGAAGAACGATTTGTTGTAACTGTGAGGTAAGGAAAAATTAAAAAAAAACATAATTGCATTTTTCTTTAAGTTTCGAAAATTTCAATCCGTGTCAGTCGAAGATAGCTTCAACTAAACTGAAGACACGTAGTCTCCCGTTTCTTTAGCAATTCTTCCCACTCGCTACTCAACACCATAGTATATTTATGTAAATCATGGTTTGGATCCCACAGTGGCCTTCTATGGAACACAGTGCTGATCAAAACGTCTTCCATCGTCGTAGTTGCACTCAAGATAAATTACTCAAGGCTACACACTACTAATTTTGGTTGTATCCCGCTAGGTAGTGAGCGATTTTAACCGACAGGTTCGTTCTGATAGCAGGGCAGGTAGCGGAGAGCTTCAAGGCAGGCAGGTCAGATCAGCCGTCTACATAAGGTTTCTGTTGTGGGTTACAACTGTGTTCCCGCCAAGCAGCTCACTAACCTCCAACCTCCAAGCGAAACATGTGCAGTGTGGCCGTACCCTAAGAAAGATCATCACCATTCATTCATTTCTTCATAGTAGGCAGACATATCAGTATTTTTGCTTTTTCACATCTGGCATAATTAAATGTAATTAATGAAAGATACAGAAAGGTCACATATGGCCAAATTCAAGGAGATTATGAATGACTGGAATACTAGCTGTGCAATTTGTCCATAAAATTCTCAACACAAAATATAGTGCCACATCAAGAAGAGGTGTGTGCGTATATAACTGCATCTGACTTCTTTTACACATGCTTGAGCACGCACACACTAATTATGGGTGCATTAAAACAATTTCTGTCCCCAGAATATTAAGAATGTGATTCCCCTGTGCTGCATTTCATAAAATAAACACAAAAGCTTATACACATGGTACACGTACAGTATTGCATTCAAACATGATGGAATAATGAAAGGCACTTTTAGACCACATCTGAATCAAATCTTGACCAGTTGACCAGCTACCTTCTTACAGTTCAAGTAAATGTGAATAGAGCATCTTAAAAATAGACCATACCTGCCATACGTCATTCCTCATTCTTTCAAGCTTAGTATTCTTATTACGCCTGTCACTTCTCTTTCAGTAACGCACCATTCACACTAGTTCACACAGATTCAGTACACATACTAAAAATTGTAACAAAACTTTGAAGTATACAGTTAATATCTCTACTGGACCTACTTTGGTGAATGGTGTAATTACAAATTCCTTTCAGTAACTGTTGTGAAAACCTCAATCCAAAGTTTGACCTTTGTAATTTGATATATGCCTCACAGCAGACAATTAGCAGTTTTACCTCACATCATTATGTAAGACAAGTTTCTCTACTACACTGATATCAATCAACTGTTCAACATCTGGCAGATCTTTATATGGATGGCTGTAGGCTGGGGATTCCCCACATAAAAATTCCACAGTCTAAGACTTTTTGAAAATCTGTTCATTGGTTCTTGAGAAAATACTTACAGACATGGCAAAATTAACAGGAACATAATTGAAACTTTTAGTTGTGATCAGGCCTAAAGATCTAAGTTTTGCTACCTGAACAATGGAGGCCACACCAAATAAGCAATTCAAATTCATCATATTTCCAAAGTTATAATTCATTAAACTTTTTGTATTCAAATGATAATCCTGCTGCACCAGTATAAAACAAAGAGATAAAATGAATGTAGGATTTGAGGTTCTCCCAGCAGCATGGAGATGGCTGTCTTCTGGATTGTTGTGATGTATTGTGTGGTAGAAGTTTTCTGAAATTTCAGAGGTACTTCCTGCCTCCATCATCAGAGCTCATCACCATAATGATGGAAGCAGCAAGTACCTCTGAAATGCCCGTAGACTTCTACCAGACAACATGGTACTACAGCCATCTTCAGATAAAGAGTAGTTTATATATTCTTTATTTTTCATTTACCTGAAACAATGATGAACATACAAGCAATTCTATAGGGAAGATGGTGAGTTTATTCCAATCATAATTTCATTAAAAATGTCCCTTTTCTTTGTTCCTGTAATCACTAAGTAGTTGGATGTTGCCAAATTTCCAAAGGATTTATCACCAATTCTAACATTATGATTAGCACTGTGATTTCATTACATAACATGTATATATAAATATAAAATACTCTGTTAGGAAACCCATAAGATTCTAATATTTCTGTCAAAACAAAAGAAATCTTAAAATTATATCAGAGAGTTCATATTGTGTATGTTACCTATGTATGAGTTGTATACACTGTAATGAATGGACATCTCTATATAATGGTTAACAGTGAGAATCTTGATTTGGTAAAGAATTTTTGTTACTCCACCAGCATCTGGATATTTGTTAGACAAATACCAAATATTACAGTTCAATACCAGTAATCATGTCTCAACTCTGTTAAAACTAGGATGAAGTTTGAAACACAACATGTGTGATGTATTAAAAAACAAAATAAAATCTCTGGTTTTCAAATGTCTCATGTTAAAAATAAAATTCAACTTCCAGGACATTAACAGAATTCAAACAAAAATAATGACTTACAAGTATTAAATATGATGCAATTATGCAGAACCCACTTCGTGTCAGCAATAAATGCCTCAGTGCTGCCATACAATCTCTTCTTTATGTTACGCTCTAGCAGGGACAGATCCATGGGATGTGCCACATATTCTCGATACTGTGGGAACTCGGTTACATCAACTGCCTTCCAAAATGGCTCAGCCTGGAAATAAATGATTGTAATTTGACCAAATTTTACTCTGTGTACAGTAACCATTTTAAAACATGCAGGATCTGTTTTCCTATAAAATGTGGTCTAATCTAACAAATGTACACTAACCCTCTGAAGCCCAGTGGTAACTGTGTATACCACCTGCTTCAACAATCAATACCTCTTCATTTTTATTTGTTTCATATGATTCTCAATGTGCACAAACTTTTTCCCTCTAAAAGCATTAACCAGTTGATCTTTGTAATGGTGAATTGTTGTATTTTCTTTGCAGTAAAGAATAAATCATTAAATATCACTCAGATGAGCTCTGGATTCAAGAATTAAACAAATTCTACTACATATTTAGTATAACTGGCTTCAGGCTGTGTGGTATTTATCTCCTTCCTGCTCATGTATACTGCTATTGGTAGCAGTGCATTTATGTACTGATGTCATGTTCCTAGAACTGGGTTTAATTAATCATGCTCTTTTCAGAATTGCTTGCTACCTCAGTCATCAGGGTGATGAGTTGCAACATCATCCCAGAAGATAATCATCCTCATAATTGCCACCATGAGAACTCAAAATCTCACCAATAGGCCATAACACTTTCTGAACATAATGAGAAAACAAATTTAGGAATGTACAAGATTTCTGAAGATGGACAGAAACTCTAAATTAACTACACTTGAAAGTAAACATATAAATGTTCCATATATGGTGCAGAGTTGGGCATTATTGGCTTTGATCCTGTCTAGTAATACAGTAATAATGTTGGAATTTAAAATATTACATGTCCTTTATATAAACTTTTAAGCTTTTGTTATTGTGCTCTATTTCAATTCTATATACACTTCCCTTTATGATAAAACTGTCCCCTCCCACCCTTCTGACTAAACATAACCTTAACTTCCTTAATCATGTTGATCTATTTTCTAAAATTATACTGTGCAAAAACAAAAAAAAATCAAATTCACAACAGAAGTAGGTGTTCAGCAAATTTAACTTCCTCCTACAAAGGCAGTGAAATGTTCCCTCAATGCAAACAGGTACATCCTGAACTAGGAAGGGATGCAGTATATCCAAGGTAAGAACAAAGTACCTTGAGCAAGAGACCCCTGTCTTCCTAGAATTTAACAAACAAGGAAGATCCTAAACATACCAGCCATATTAATTCAAAGGCAAATGAATAACATTCCTGAGCCCTTTCTTTTCCAAGCCAGGGATTATAAAACCACTTTACCATAATTTACACTTGAAAAGCAATAAATTCATAAAACTTTTACTTTGTCTGGAGAGTGGTATTCTTCTATAGGTATACAAAAAAATCTCAAAAAAGGCCCAATAAACCATGCCTTTGCATAAATCTTTGGAGCAGACAAGCTCAGTCAGTATAGTGACTGACTACAAACTAAATGACTGAGGTTCTATCTCCGACGTGGGCACAGGTTAAGAATGAGAGGAGCTTCTCTTCCCCCAAGCGTGTTTTATTTTTACTTTAATTAATGCATAAATTTTACGTCAATAATGTCGTTCTACATTCCTCAGTATTATAAATAAACTTAAGGATGTAGGATTTCAGGTTTCCACGGGCGGTTTAGTCCGAGTCTTCTGGATTGTATAGCGGTGTAGCCTGGTAAAAGTTTGCTAACGTTATAGAAGACCTTGCTCCCTCATCATCAGAGCGATAGCCCTGATAATGGACCTCTTCTACCAAACTATGCAACCCAGAAGACAGCTATAGATCGCGCGTGTAGTGGTGGCATCTAAATGCGCGATGTGCAAGTCGAGGGAGGGGGGGTTCAGTAGTAGTGGGGGTCGCACAGACTCAGCTGCGGTGACGCACCGATCGAAACACAGCTACAGCTACAAACCAACTGAACCTGACACCCCTCTAGCGCGTGCTACGGACGGGTCCATCTCATACGACCAAAACCAGTCCTTTGCGCAAGTGCCAGCACTGCTCGCACGACCTATAGCTGTCTTCGGTCTCACCGTTGTGAAAACCTACAGACAACAGTGTTTTACAACCCACAAAAGAGCTACCTTCCAAAGTTAAAAATGATGGTGATAGTGGCGAAGGTCGAGAATGGTCACAGAGGAATGCATCTAACTTTAGTAATGTTCCTGTACCTCGTATTTTGCTTCTATCATCTTCTCTAAATTGTGCATGTTATAAAATAACTGCTTCCAAACATATGCAAATACATTATGAAATTGGGGAAAATAAACAGTAGGCCTACTTCTACCTGACATTTGCTGTGTAATTTCAATATTTAAGAAAGATGGTCAAGAACAAGTAAAGCTCCTACCCATTCTTAACCTTGGCACTAGGTGAGGGTGAGTGGTCAGCATCACACCCCGACCGCGCTTTAAACCTGGGAAAAGACCCCGGTATAGTCGGCGCAGTAGTTTTTGGCCGGTGGAGAAGCTAACGGAGCTGGCGGACGGGCCTACTCTGTGTACCTGAGGTGGCACGGTCAGTGTATAAGCTCCTCGGTGCCGTCAGCATTATACTATCGCACAAGTGACTCGCTCCTAGCCTTCCCCTTGAAAATTCCACCGGCCAAAAACTACTGCGCCGACTATACCCACTGGCCATCGCCCTGATGATGGAGGCAGTATGGACCTCTGAAACGTCGGTAATCTTATACAAGACTACACAGCACAACAACCCAGAAGAGCCATCTTCAAACTCACCACCATGAAAACCTCAAATCCAAAACAGCTGCATTCTTTGTAAGTTTATGTATGATTCAGAAACCATAAGTATATATCACAGAGGCAATGCAAGTTCCTCAGATCGGAAGGAGACACAAAACAACAAACACATATAATGAGGAGCATATGGAACAGAATAATGAATCTATCATTATATTTTCATGTAACCAGGAACAAAAAATAGGAATGCATGCTGTCAGGGATAATTATTCTTGACTGACAGAAAACAGGGAACATGAAAGCTAGGCAAGCCTATTCAATCACCTACCACCAGGAGACGTGCACCAATAATACTGCAGTTTTCCAACTTAAGTGACAGCGGCAGCAATGAGTTACACAACACCAATGATTCATAATTTTCAAGTCACTGTAGGTATATTTTAATAGCAGGTAATGCAAGAAGTTAGAAATAAAAGTGTACAGAATTGTACAAATAAGGAACGTCACATTTTAGCTACCATACTTCTGACAGCTCTTAGACTGACCATTACACTTTCTCCATTATATTCGAGAATTACAGGTTGTAACTCATTTTAAAAGAAACTGGCAAATATTATAAAAATGGGCCTGGTATGAAGGAAACATCATAATTTATTTCTGAACTAATGAATGTAATAAGTTGTAGGTTAGAATGAAATCTTAAGCACACCGCTGCTCTGTAAATGACCATTTACTTCTCCTTTAGCATATGTCATAAGAAAACTTCTAAAGAAGTATGAATAGCCAACATTTGATTGAAACAAAAGCCAAAGATGTACTCACTGATATCAATGATATGACAGCCCTGACCTGCTACATAATTTGCTGACACAGGGGTGGGGAAGATTGCTGTCTTCTGGGTTAATGTGCCATGTAGTCTGGTAGATTTCCACCATTTATATGAAACTTAATGCAACTGTCCACTACTGTGTTAACTTTTTACAAGTCTCTTAACAATTCTGGACTTTTTAAAAAGTCTCAAGTCATTCTCACCATAAACCTGAGATCTTAGAAATTTTTTAGACTTTTAAAACTCCAAAGTACATTCTAGAGACTAAATAGATATTGTCTTAAAAAGAGAGCCAATCTTCCTTTTGCATGACATAATTTTACCAGCCTAATTTTCCAATCATAGACAGAATACTTTCACAGCAGATTTCATACATTTAAAAAAAACGTAGTTATGAACTGTCATTTGAATTCACTTTCTGATTCTGGGAATTTCACTAAGTAAAATGTGGCAAAGGCAATGTATCATTAGTCGAGGTCCACAAAGGGACTCATGATGTGATTCGTTCCCTAAAACTGCAATTGGAATGAAGTAAAAGACTGTTTCAATATCCCTGTCTTGCAGTTGGCAAGCCTTGCAGACCCTTGTCCCTCCCAAACTTCAGGTATGCCTACTCATTTACTTTTTGCTTGTTGGTTCTTCTGATGGAGCAGATGGGATCCTTTTTATTGTTTCCTTTATTGCTGGGTCTTTAGTTTGGTTTGGGGGATGCTAGCGTTTCATCATCCTACAACAGACCTTGGGGCTTCTTCCTCCTCACAATCTTTACACTGCTGCCAGATTTGCAACATAACTAGTATAGAAGGGGAATGAACTCCAACTAAACTTGGCAACAAGGCTACATGACTGGCTGCTTTGTCTGGCAAAACCATAAAGAGAGAGTCCTGTAGCAGGTTAGCTCTATCTCTCTCCCACGGATACATCCATCCTTCTCTACTTGATGTGACCTGGGTTTACTCCAAAGTGAGATGGTGAGAAAAGAATAACAAATTCTTTAAGCATCATGCTTACCCATTCACCGAATGAGAAGAAAAACTGCGTGTCTTACTTGCACTGTTCAAGGTGCTGCTGCATACCACTCACAATTTTGTATACTCAAATATGGGTAAGTATGAGTCATACCTGATGATTCAGAACTTGTGCAGTTGCAGTTCACAAGGGCAGCAAAAGGTCCATTTTAAATAATAAATTGCCAATACTGTGACACAGAATAATGAAACTGTGAACAATTTGCCAGCAGACAGTTAATAACATTTATAATCAAATAATAACCATATACACAAACTAGAATTCTCATAACTACAGAACTGTGAAGGGCATGCATGAATCATTTTCTCATGTATAATGCACATCAGCTGCATTTATATCCCATCCCAAAAGGGAAAAAAATAGTTTTGAAGAAAAATATTCAAGCATTTTGCAAACAAGAAACCAGAATCCTTCTTTAGAATCTATGAAAAATTCCCCTACCCATTATGAAGTCAATAAAAGTACACAGCAAAATTTATCAACATGCATTTTCTTGTAATTCCAACTCGTTTTCTGAAGATATAATGATGCATAAACTGTGCTTCGATACAAGTAATTCAACAACCTAACCAATATATGATAGAAGGCTGCATACTGCTTATGGATAGATCAACTATACTATTATATAAAAAGTGACATAAAACATTGCAGACTATACTGATTTATTCTATTATTAATGTAAAATTTTTGAAACAAAAAGAATACTAGTCTTCCTTGTAAGAGAAAAATGAAAATGTATGTTTCCTTTCACAGTTTTTCACAGTGATCTCACCATTCACTTTCTGCTAATTACACATTCATGGACCAACATCTGGACCACACTTAAACACACAGCAATGCCCTATAGCACCACCAACAAGAACAATATAGTGGTAATGGCAAAATTTATTTATTTTTGGCAGTAAATGCTTGTATGTAAGCTTGGAGCACTTCAAAACTTAGTCTGTTATTCTGAACACAAAACATACAAAGAACATTTACCAGGAGAGTCAGTTCCAATTTAATTTCAGTGTTTCTGAAATACCAAATAGCATACACTGGGTACAGTTTACTGTACATTAAACTACAGCTTTCCACAGGTAACTACATCCACAGTCCACTCTATTTATATAGGTAAGGTGCTTCAGACATAGTCCATTATATGGTGAAGTCAGCAACAGAAATAAGTATACAATTTAGCAGTCATACCTATTACTAAACACTTAAAGAGACTCATCTGAAGATGACCAATTTAGGTTGAAATATGTAATAGATTTTAATAAAAAAACATTTAACTATAATAAAAAACTGTTGTGTAGATGGACTGTCAACCTAATATACAACATACAACAGTCCGCATTCCTTACAAAAAAAATCTCTATGGAAAGCTTCTATTAATGCCCAATTTAGAAATGCGCAAATTATTCTACTGCACGATATATGCAATTGATGTGCGTTCAACATACAAATAAAGGTACCATAGATGTTAACCCAAGCACTGTGCTTAGTTATAGTACAAGGATATGGCCTCACGGCATGGTGCTTAATTAAGCACAGGGACAACTTTACTTTTACCTTTATTAATGTGTCTGATTTGTACTCAGAAGCACCTGACTCAGGTCTGGGCCATGAAACTAGCAAAACTTGACTGATATTCCATGTGGTCCTCCCCAGTACCTCAAATAAATGCTGGAATGTTACTTTAAAATAAACCATGATAAATTCCTCAGCAATCCAATTTGTTATACATATTCATCTTCTAGTCTCATTCAATAAACCACATCAATAGTTGATATAACAACATTAAGTAACATACATATCAATCACAAATAAATATATTTGATTCATATGCTGCTAAGTGGGGTTAAAAAAGAAAAATATGATAAGAATAGATGAGCAGAGACTATTTGTGAAACAAAAAAATTACTATGGTCTTGTTGTATGTCACCTTTGTGCAAGATCTCTGGTTCAATAACATTCAAAGAGTTTCCTCATTTCTTCTAGATGTCTCCAATAGAATTAGACCAATTGCTCTTTACTTAATAATTCACACAATGTAATACTCATCCTCACAAGTAGCAAGGTTCAAAAATAACAAGCTTGGCATTAATTCTGGGCATAACCCAGAGCAGTGGCTGTCATAATTTGAATTTTAATGGATTTAGTTCCTGCACACAAATTCTGGTATAGTACACTACAACCACTTCCTTCTAAATAGTTCCAAGTTAATCAGTTTCATACATTAAACATACCTGAATCAGTTCCCAGTCAGTGCTACCAAACATCTTCACAGCATCTTTATTATTAACCTTTCCCCTTATGACCATTTCCCAAATTATCTTAATTCACAAGGCTACCAGTCAGAATTTCATGTGTGTTCCCTGTTTAGTAATGCATGCCACACATACCACATGTCTCATCATTCTCATCATTTATTTAATCACCATAACCATACAATAGCAGAAACTTCCTCATGTTGGAAATTTTCCCTATCCCAAGTAAGCTTTAATAGACTATATAATATGGGTACACTATCCCTCAAAGCATGGGACAAAACTCATCAGATGATGTGTTAATGGAAAGTGTCAACAATGTCATGTTTACAATGATTTTTTTTTTCCTTAGTACTGAAGTGTTTTGTTTGTGGCAACCAAAACTGGTAATGCTGGCTAGCCTGACCATCTACAGTCGACCAAATGGACATAAATTACTTAATGACAAATGATGTTAAATGGAAAGGACTTGGAAGAAAGCAGTTAAAGCCTATTTCAAGAACTTATACCAGCATTTACAGGAAACATAACAAGAATAAGAACAACAGCAACAATAACAAGAACAAGGTTGTTCCTGTGCCTAAGCACCACAACTCAAATTATGCATTCTTAACCTAAGGACTAGATGTTGGTGTATGGTCAATACCATGCTTCAGCCACTTCATTGAGACTTAGGAAAGCACTGCATAGTAATCAGAGTCTGGACAGAGTGGAGAAATGAGAAATATAATTCCTGATGAGAATTAAACCCCAGCCAACCAGGCCTTGCTCTGAAGATGAATAGTAGAAGCAACAGCTAAGACTAAACAAAGGGTTACTGTCGACAGACACAACATCAAACTTACCACAGTACTGAAGTCTAATCAAATATATGTATACTATCACAAGCTATTCAACTTGAAAAGTGAGTCAACGGACATGTATGATTCCTAGCATAGGCACCGATACTCCCCTTACTCACAGCATCCAGTATTTCTCTGGAAAACACCTAGGTGACTAAACGTGACCACATCATGAACACAAGGCTTCCAGTAAGCATTCGTCACTTGTTATGTTCAGGTACAAATTAATTTTTCCCTTCTAAATACACACATTAGTTTGCTTCTACACTGCTTCTACTTTTGACACCTGTGACATTAGGTGCTAATGACATTATGAAAGTAACTGTCATATTCTACTTTAACATTAGTTAGAGGAGGAAAACTTGCAAGTATAGTCAGCACACTTTAATCAAGCTTTGTTACCGTCTATTACAAACCAGGATTGGGAACCACCTACAATCTTAACTCAATAATATACCAGTTTCATACACTTATCTTCACTTTTAGTTGCATATGCTCATATTGTCAGGCCACTTTTACCAAAAAAATTTCAACTTGTCCTCACAAAGGGCTTAGTCTGGCTTCCGTGTAAAAAATCACGTTGCTGACATGCATATAATTTGGCAGTTTTCATGAAAGAAAATTTTAGCTCACAAGGCAGAGCATAAGGAATATATAGAAAATGTTTGGTGACAGACAAAAGTATGTTAAGGCAGATTTTCAGAGTTCTCCCACTTTTGTATCTGTCATTCACCCAACCTCTATAGTGCTCACTCATAATCTGAATCTAACTCTATAAGTCAATGCTAAAGAGTTAAGCTGTTTCCAATCAGTTTCACTTAAATTCCACTGGCAGATAATCATGATAATTTAAATAAATAGTGAATTGAAAAGGTCTAAGATGAAATAGCTATAATCTAATTAAAAATAGAAGGCCAAACATTCACCTGACAGGCCTGAGAACAGTCACAAAACTTGGCCAGGAAAGTTTGTCCCTGGTTAAGGCTCAAATAAAGTACCTCCTAACAAATCACAGTCTGGTTAATAAAAGGTACTTCATGGTTCTTAAAACTAACCCCACCCCACCCCCCACCAATAAACACAGATATGTCTGAAGCTAAGTCCTGACAGGGGCAGGAGTACAGACGGTTCTAGAGCCCACCCAGCCTCCTACCAAATGGGTACCAGGGTCCTTTCCTGGGGGTAAAGAGTGGGCAGGGTGTAATGCTGACCACTCACCCCCATCTAGTGTTGAGGTCAAAAATGAGTAGGAACTATATATCTCCTCTCCCCCACCCCCAAGCGCATACATGCTGTATGATGGGACAGCTTTACCTTTATTTTACTTTTATATCTGAAGCTGAGTAGCCAAAAGTATAGGCAGTACCTTCACTTTATACTAATTAATTTTCATATTCCAGTATAAATATATACATAATACTATGAACAGAAATAATTAATGAAGATTTCTGTCTTCTGTGTTGTTGCGCTGTGTAGTCTGGTCGATGTTTACCAACGTTTCAGAGGTCATACTGCCTCCATCATCAAGGCGATGAATGAACTAGACTACACAGTGCAACAACCCAGAAGACAGAAATCTTCATACTCACCACTCTGAAAACCTCAAATCTTACACAGAAATAATTAATGTTTAGCAGGACACTGTATGTAAGTATCGAGCAGAAAAATAAACCTGTTCCTTAAGATTATGTTCAATATGTTTGCTTGACACCAAACATCAACAATGATGATGCAAAAATAATACAGCTGATGTGGAAGTCATTGCATCTCTTATACATATATGTGAAGTTGCCCTAACAACTTTAGGAAGAGAATATAAACCTTACAATTTTTATTTCAACATTAATGGCTCTATTCACATTGACCCAAACTCCAAAACATTGATCCTATGATGGAGGTTTGAACAAGACACCTCTAAAATGTGTAGGAGAGATGAAAAATACTGTAATAAAACAGTTGGAAGACAATATTTTGAAAAAAGAATTATCTTCCCAACTCCTTACTAAAACCTGACTAGTAATTAGTTAAAGTAAAGTGATGAATGCCAGAACTAATGAAAATTATAATCAACCCATTAAGAAGAAATATTTTCAACAATAACAGAAGTAAATCATACAATGTGCTTATATTATTTCACCATCCTGCAAAAAACTATCAGGAATGAAGTAAATGAAATCAAACATTAATAAAATAGAGGAAAATTGCACAACAGTTAAAATTAAATTCAATAAATGTTGCAATTTTAACTGACATTAACTTCCTTTATCAAAATTTTTAAACCTGGTGTCACAAAAAACAACAAAGAACTGAGAGCCCTATAACTAACTACCTTGTCAACTGCCTTCCAATGTTCTTTGAAAGTATGGCATATGGAGTCAATGCTAGAGCTTCAAGAACAGTTAAATATAATTAATATCTGAATTAATAAACTTCATACCCTTCATAATGAGTAGTAGTATGTAACAATAACACAACTTTCCAACCACTTTTATCGCTAACTAGCATTTATTTATAATGTATTATGCCAGACATATTTCAGCACCATGGTGCTTATCTTCAGTCACTCTATGTTCGGTTCAACCTTACAAGTTAAAATGCATTGTCCTAAAAATTGTAAAATGTCAAAATTAAGTCCTGTTACACATTAAAATCATAATTAAATATTTGGTAAATATATAGGTTCTAGGGTACACCTACATCAACCATTGTGCTACCATGTATCTTAGAATTCTGTTATTGTTAATTTTCAATCTCGCTTGTAATTAAGATTAAATTCATATTTCTGTCCTATCTTCCAGTGATCCGGCATAATACATTGTAAATAAACACTAGTCAGTGATACAAGTGTTTGGTAAGTTGAGTTATGTTTATTTGAATGTTTTCTTACATAGGTTCTCTGAGGCAAACTAAAACCTTAACTAAATACTGTAAACCATATTTTAGCCAAGTATGTAGTTGTTATTATCCTGACTGCAATATGAATTAGAAAATAAATGGCATTTATAAAGGAGTTAATACTCTTAACACAACTTCCCATATCACAGTAATATCCATCAATACTTCTCATTCTTACTTGTTTTACAAAGGCAGCCATTTAGGCAATATCAGTGATGAGTGTAGATTTCTTTATTGTGATAGTGTAAACGATATCATATGCCATGGAAATGAACTGCCAAAAACCAGTTTGGGTAGGCTAGTTTTAGAAAAGAACATCTGAAGGAATTAAACCAAAATTAATAAGGAAAGTAAAAATGTAATATAAATTTTAAGCTTAATAAATAACAGATATAACATACAAAGAAAATAATGCTGGGAGTTGCCCAATTATCATGTGTATTTTCCACAAGCTACACAGCTGAATCAATATTCAAACTGCAAGGTTCTTGCTTGTTTTCACAGCACTGTATTCACTTTGAACTCCATAAGAAAATAAATGAGGTAGGATATTAACAGACTTGGAAGTACAGAGTACCACTTGCTGTAACATGCTAACCATGAATTCAACTAAATGAATTGGAACATTGTAAAAACTCTATTGCAATGAGAAGAGGACAAGCTACATGAGGGTCATTTTGTTGCTTGAGCTGTTGTAATTCAAAACCCTAACAGCTCCAGCTGTCAAAAAACTTGTCCCTTGTGATGTCAGTATGCTTTGCAACTTTTACAAAAATAAAATAAATCACTTATACTGCAAACTAGGGCTTTCCTAAATGTATACACAAGAACTATTTCAAGGTGCTGCAATCAATGCCTAAATTGTGTATTTTGAAACACAGAAAAGGTTACAAGTAACAGTACATCAATACATTATAAACAATAAAATCAAGGGCTATATACCTCATATATAAACCCCCCCCCCCTTTCACATTGATTTAAACCTGTGAAATTCAGGAAGTGGCATGAATAGGGTCTGAGGAACATTTTGTGTATCTAAGAACTGAAGAGACTGTAGCCAGGATAGAAAAGAATAAAAATGATTATCTCAATTTCTACACAAAAGACACTTCACAATACTGACTTAATTTTTCTCATAATGTGTTACTATTGAAAGTAAGGGTAACTTTAGATACAGGAATTGCGGCTAGTACTTATATGTTTAATCAAGTCCCAAACATAATTTCTTTAACCTCAGACTTTTGGGGTCTGGAGTATGTCTGGTAAAAGTAAAAGTAGCACAGCATTTATGCTTATAAGAAAATCTCATATAAATCACATACAAGCAAAACAATCTGTAACTGATATCTCTATATCAGCATGTCCACAACCATAAAAGAAAGGCATGTTCTGCTTGTCTTTAACAAATGTTGTATAGGTATCTCTTCCTATACAAGACATAATTGTTCTATAATAAATAACAGATGAGTAGCTCCAAGAGCAATAATTCATTTAGAAATTAAAAACTGTATTAATATCAGTAATAATGCTGCTATTTCCAGTACACTTCCTTCTAAAGTCCATATACCAACAATCAAAAAGGATGCATAAAATTTGTAATTAATAATTTTTATTCAGTACACAAAGCACTATATATAGCAATATATTTTAATTGTTAAAACATTATTCTCCTTTAAATGAGAATTATATTCTTTTCACTCACACCAACCCTCACACAGCTGAAACTTTGCCTTTGGCACAAAAAATTTCTAGTACTGCAATGAGGAGGACAAGTACAAGCTACATCTGGGTCATTTTGTTGCTTGAGCTGTTATAATTTAAAACCCTAACAGCTCCAGCTGTCAAAAAACTTGTCACTTGTGATGTCAGTAATTAAGTAAGTGATGAATCACCTTCTATGATAAATCAGCCTTAATGTGTGTTAAGAAGTTTAATTATCTTGTAAAGATTACAGTTTATCACCTTAAATGTAAAAACCATAATCATACATATGAAGCTACTCATCTGTAAGGACACTAATAAATTTAGAAAAAATCTACATATAATAAAGAAACAAAATTGTCAGAGTTATGTTTCAGTAACTAACACAGATTATAGATTCCCCCCATTGTGCAATTGATGCATGTTCAAAACATGCTAACAACTGTTCTCCTCCTTTCTTCATCATAAAGTTGTTTTTACTTCATTTGTATGCAGATGAAAAAGGTTGATGAGAATTTCCTGAGGTAAGCTGCAAAAAAAATGGAGTATACTGTGTGTATCAACTCCACAAGGTCAGCAGGTGAATACCAAACTTGTTCTTGGCTTGGCTGGTCAACTAACCTACACAGATAACACAGGAGGGGGGCAGAAAAGACAGGTGGGTATGGCTCAACTTCTCTTTTAATGAACAGTTCAGATAAGACAGCTTGACTAGACTATGAAGTTATGTGCTGATATTCGATTACAATGACAGAAAGTAAGTGCCTGCTTAGAACCCACATTTATAATGTTTTCAGTTACAAGACAAAAACTAAAAACACTATGATATGCAGTGAATGAATTCCTTGGAATATTATATTCACAAAACCCAATTGTTTCACATCTATATGTCATACTAACAAAAGTACAACTTAGCAAGCCACAGCTCCCGCCTCTCCCTGTATGAACAAATAGCACAGAATATGCCTGAAGCGTATGTGAAGCACAGAATGTAGTCCTAAGCCAATACTTGTGTGCAACTATTTCATACAAACTGTACATAGTTATAATTAATAATAACCTCTAATTCCAACCGCTTATGAAACAAGGAGACGCTTCATCATCAATGCTTTTCAGCTTTATTTTAGAATATGCTGTCAGGAATGTCCAAGAAAACATAAAGGGACTAGAAGTGAGTGGGACACAGAAGCTTCTGATGTTAATTTAATCCAAAAGAACATGAACATAAAAAGCATAAAAGCTCCATTAGACACCAATAAGAGGGTTGGTATAGTAGAAGATAAAGAGAAAACCAAGTATACATTCATGTTTTGCCACCAGAATGCAGGAAAAAATCATAATAAAAGGTGTATACACAACTGTATACCACTTTACTGCAACTTTTCTCATTAAATTAAAGGCACAAGAAAGAAAACTAATGAATTTGAGAAGGTCATAATATCAAGTTTCTGTGACCTATATTTCATAATGTCCAATAAGGGCACTGTGAGTGGTCCACTAGATATGCCTGTATTCAATTTCAGTCCACGCATTGTAAAGAAAGTTGACTGAAATTGCAGTCACTACATCTCTAATCCTTCCAGCAAGTTTAGTAAAGTGGTAGACAATGATGGCACATATGCAGCATCCTTGCACCCTTGCAATTGATGTGCACCCCAAAACAAGAAATTAAGAGGTCAGGATAACAAAGTGACCAAGTGATAGGCCTGCCCCCGCCAGCCCACTTGTCTGGGAATTTGAAATTTAAGAAGTCTGCCACTTCCTTATGGAAATGTGGATTTGTTCTATCTTGTTGGAACAGCATGTCATCAGGACACTCTTCTTTTATAATACGTGTGAGGAATTCCTCCATGTCAAAGTAAATTCAGCAAAGAAAAAAGGCCCAAACATTTTGTTTGGACAAAGGACAAAACACATTCAACTTTGGACTGTCTCTTATGCAACTTCATAAGAAATGTTGCTCCCCCAAATTCTCAATTTATGTACATTAATGTTTCCTGATAAATGGAATGTGACTCATCACTGAAAACAATTTTGGCTGTAAAAAGTTCATCTTCAAGTCTTGAACAAAATTCAGAAGAAAATGTGTGAGAAACTTTGTCTTGGACAGTTACATGTTGAAACAGTTGGTATTTATAACTTAAATTTCAAATGTCCCTGCAAAACTTTGTGCACTGTTGTGTGTGGCATGTTTAATTATTAGGCAGCATACCTAGACTTGTGAAACCACAGAACACATTAATCTTTTTCTATTTGAGACACCATTTTAACAACTGTGAATGTAGCACTTCAGGTGCAAAGATTTAGAGACTGAACAGGCACAAATTACAAACCTGATCATATAACCTACTCAAATGCATTCCTTTGAAAGACTTAATAACAGATTAAAACAGAGCTATCTTAATATGAAGGCCAAAGTAAACAAATGATTATGTTTCAAGTGAGTATGATCACTGGCAAAAATGCACTGAATAACTAATCGCAAAGACAATTAAGGACTTTAAATGTAATATACTTTCGTGGTCCTAAGCTGTACCTCAGTTAGCATATTTGTAAATCTGGTATTGCATGGGATATTATATTTCATTATTTCCTCTTATGGATGCAAGCAGGCTGAAATACAGATAACTTTATGCATCAGAGTAAGGTTACTGATAGTTCAATCTTGTTTCTCACAGTTATAATAAGTTACAAATGGCAACAATAGATAGACATGCTACAAAAACAAATGACTTGCAAATACATGCAAGTGTAGAGTGTGTAAACACATTGGTATGAGTAATGCAACATGCAGGCATATGCCCCTTTTTTAATGTACGAGTCAGTGAGAATGTGTTTTGTGAATTACAAATTTTGTGTTCTGCCTTACCATATGGATTCAAGTAAAGTAATTATAGTAAGTTGCTGATTTGTTAATTTCATATTATCTTTGCTTACTCAGAAAGTGCCTGGCATATTAAATAAAGTTCTATATAGCATTATTTATTAATTCAGCAAGATTGTTTAACTGTGCTTTCCTCTCTGCAAATAAAAAGCTAGGTTATACAATCTTTTAATAGCCAATCTTCTTACACAACTTTCTTTAAATAGTATGGTATTCTTTCACTGCTGGCAAAGAGAAAACATTATAGTTCAAGCTGTATAAGTTTTATAACTGACACATAGTTTAGTTACAATACAGTGGCCAATTACTTTATTATGATTTTTGATTTTAACTCTGAGGTTAATGGATAGCAATATGCTACTGCAATGCATGGTGAGCTCGACTGCGGGTAAGATGTACCACACAGATAATAAAGATTAAAATATGAACATAGATTCATATATCTGTACTATTAACCAAATATCATTATGATAACCATATCAAGGAGGAAGATAGCCAGGATATGTAGCATACATGGAGGGATAAGAAATGTGTATACAGTTTTAGTTGTAAAGCCTAAATGTAGGAATCCAGATGGAAGACCTAAGGATAGATACATGGGAGAATACCATTAAATTAGATCTTAGGGAAATGGATAGGAAGGTGTAGACTGGATTCATGGCTCAGCACAGCAACCAGTGGTGGACTCTTGTGACTATGTTATGTATCTTTAGACTCCACAAAAGACAGCAGATTTCTTAATTAGTTAACTGACTATCAACTTTCAAGGCTGACTTTATTCCATGGAGTTAGTTGAATTGCACACCCATTACAAGCACTACCCAGTTACTTTCAACCAAATGCATTAACATTATATGTATTCTATTTTCTCCTATTTCCATAACTACCTTCAAAAATGGCTGTAAATAAACTCTGAGATGAAGACAAAGTTGTACCTAGTGTTTAATTAAGCAGCAAACTATAAAGACATATTGAAGAGTGGAGGTATAGCTCAACACATTTTTAACCTTGGTACTAGGAGGAGGTGAGTGGTTCCCTTTACATTCCACCACTTTACATCCAGTAAAGAGCTCCTAGTACCCACTTGATCAGAGGCTGAGCCCCAGAGCTGATACGGATGTGTCTGTGACAAGAAAAATCTGTGCCTCGGCCATAAATCTAACCCCAGAAATCCAGCCCATAACCCAGTTACTGTGACTGATATATCCCAATCCCAACTCTTACTAACAGAATTATTATGAATGAAAACAAAACAGTTCTCCATTATTCTGGAGTTGTGATTGAAAGAGCTTCGTGATACAACAGCATATTCATTTGTCTTCATCCAATTCAAAGATGAAGAGACAATTTAAAACTGATTAAATATTACACATTATATTTCATATTATTCAGTGGGATGCAGGACTAACAGATAAGGAAATACACTACATTAAAAGAGAATTTAGTTACTTCCACTTCAATCAGCATGATCAGAGAAATATCCTTTTCAAGTGTAATACTGCTGTGACTATACAAAAGCCCACACAGGTCATGTCATGTTGCAACCTGCTCATGCCAGTGAGATGTCTAAAAACAGTCAATATGCAAGCATGTCCTTTTTACAAGCACAACAACGTTCATTTTTGAAAAACCAGCCATCATCTCTTTCTTATTTAACTTGCAATAATAATGACATTAAAAATAAATTTCCCTACTCTCCTGTAAAAAACAAACAATATCTTGTCTGGTTAACCATTTCTGTGAGAAGTGCAGAAGACAGAAATCATTCCAGTTGACTTTGTGTTTGGTGTTACGTAATCTGTCAAAATTTGTTATTGGACATTTCCAATGCCCAACATGACAATGTTTTTATATTTCTGATTTCAATGTAATTTATTTCTTAGCAGCCACTTCCCAAAACATTTATCTGCCCAAATTCTGGATGCACATCCTGATTTGTCACTTGAGGTAAATGTCAAGTTCATCACAATATAACTGATTTCACTACAAAAGAAGAGACTAAAGTTCCTTGTCATGTAAGTCTCTACACAGTAGTTTCCCTCAAGGCAAGGGACATTTCTAAATAATATAAAACAATTAGAAAATAAAATTTGTTTACAACAACATACTTTGTGATTTAAAAGGCATACGAGAAGATATTAGTGATATCTGAGCGCACTACTTGTTTCCTAATATCCTAATGTTCAGTACAAATAAAGAAGCATGACAGACATGAGACATGAAAAGAACTATGACACTCACCCCAGAATGTGTCTTCATCCTCGACATAGCATATTTCAGCAGGTTACACAGCTGGTCTATGCTCAACAGCTTCATCGCCCTTGACCTATGGAAGGAAAAATATTTAACATAATTACTATTTAAATGACACCAAGCAATTAAAAGGTATAGACAGATGAAAAAAGCTTTTACCATTAAGCACCTTCAGAATTAGATTATAACCAGTGCTTGATCTTATTGGAAATCTGCAAAATTTAAATAGGCTCCTCACAAAATAACACAAGCCATTGTGACTAAAAAATGTAAAGGCATTAATTACCAGACATGTTATTTACAGACAACTATAATCAATACCTTCAAAGTTAGATTCTCCCAAACAGGTGGTTTTATTTGCTGACATATAATTATCACCTTAAAGTTTGTTGTCATCTGGAACGCTACATCCCATACTCAACATTGTGAGAAACTCAAATTGCACCAGTTATTACCTCAGCTGTTAAACTGTTCCAAGTTTCTAAATTCAAATCTATTAACTTACTGCAATATATTGTACATGTACCATGTTTATGAACCAAATAAAATAAAATACATACAAAGTTGAAATGAGTACTCTACTTTGGAAAAACAAAACTTCATGAATTATGACAAAACAAGCTGGCACAAAAGTAACTAGTGGACCTGTATTTGGGTGGTAGTGGGTACATACCTCAGCTGGAGCCTGATAAACTAGCCCAAGTTTCTGTGGGTTTCCTTAGCCTTGCCAAAATAATACCATGCAACAGAATATATACACTTTTCATTCTTCCCAATCCACCTAACTGACATCCTCTCATATAATTTTACATCAAATAATTAACAAACTTAACTTTATTGGAGACCAATGCCAGCTTCCCTGACTGAGACATATCTAATCATAACTTTCCTTTCATATCCCAGCCAAGATGCAATTTATTGCCATCTTCATCAAAAATAATGATGTCCAACTGCCAACTTTAGTAGGATTTAAGGTTTTCACAGCAGTGAGTCCAAAGTCTTTTAAGTTGTAGCGCCATGTAGTTTGGTTACCATTTACCAATGTTTCAG
Source organism: Zootermopsis nevadensis (assembly GCF_977971745.1). NCBI lineage: Eukaryota > Metazoa > Arthropoda > Insecta > Blattodea > Termopsidae > Zootermopsis > Zootermopsis nevadensis. Next base: position 9,633,675 of record NW_028259142.1, read on the forward strand.
AGGTCCCAGCTGACTCCATAATCAGGATGATGACTACCACTTGGTTGACTTTATTCAGTAGTGGATATGAATCATTTAACAAGCAATACTCGTGCCCAACACTTTAGTGTATAAGCACAACCTGACATGCTACAGAAAACTTTTGTTGCATTCTAATTCAGCTATAAATTTAAATCTTATCAAATTTGAAGCTTTAATAACTTCAAAATCGTAATGCTTTCATATTGACTAAAAGTGATAACATCCTATCAGATGATCAGCTGTCAGTTTGAAACAGAAATTGAATGTTTCAGAGACCTTGGCACTGTCATCAAGGATGTGGCTCCTTGCCTGAGTGGATTTTATGAAATGTGAAACTGTTGTGGCTATCCTTTTTTCCCTGAATATTCTTTTTTATTAGCAGTTCTTCAATTAAGAAAAACAACAGGACATAACAAAATCAACACACTGTAAAATGATCTCCTACTGAATGTTACCATTTTCTTTGTGTTTATATTAATTATGTATTGTTTTGTATTTAAATGACCAACAGTATATAACATTTAAGACAGTAAACTGCAGTACAGGACCCTTGCATAACAACTGTTATATTGCACCTTGTTTGCCAAATGGAATAAGATGTAGGAAATAGTAAGAGCAATCCAAATATTGAGACAGACCAAGATAAAACTAATCAACAGAATGATAGTAACAGCAGTTCATGGACATATCAAAGTTTTAAATAAAAAATTCAGTAAAACCAACATGAGAGAATCTGTAGTTTTATATGCCATAAGAATGTGTTTACTTGAATTTATTGATGCAGCAAAAGTTACACCTAAAGGTTTAGTACGTATTCTTTACTACAAAAATAACATACAGAACATTTGAGTAACAAAGTATTTCTGCCTGTACTATCCATGAAAATCAGTGATCTATTCCTCTGCTTGTTGAACAGTGATGTTCAAGAAAAACATACATAATAAAATACAGGAAAATGCAGAATGTGCCAAATTATATACAAAGGGTTATACTTAACAATCACTACAGTTTAAAAACATCTCTACCATATAATCAAACAGTTTTAATCCCAGAGGAGTCAGTCAATGGTTGATTATTTCCATGTTATACACAGAACGTTTGTCATAATGAAGATGTAGTGGAATATACTATTCAAAGGGCAATTCTATTCAATAATAGCTTTGTGTGGGTGTGTCCCCCTTCCCCTGTAAAAGCTGGTGGGAGCAAGTGAGTGAGAGGGAGAGAAGGTTGCTGCAGCATTGATGGAGGGTTGGGGGGGAATGAGGGTGTGGGGGGGGGATGGAAGGCAGAGAAGAGATGCTGTGTATGTGTGTGTGAAGTAATGGTGGACTGTAGGGCAGCACATTACTAAACTATTGATCCTGCCTCCGCAACCAACACATGCAGCATGGACTGATACAGCCAACATGATGGTAGCAAGGGCCAACCCCAATTCCACTATGCTTGCAAATCCCACGTATCATAAAGCAGAGCTGTCTGGTTTCTTTAATGGCTGAGGAGTACCAAAATAGCTTAACAGATCATGTAACATTTTTGTTCAATGAGATGGTTTTAAATTAATATCTACTGCTCCAGTTGTTAACATAGCTCTCTAAAATTACACTACAAAGATCTTATGTAGTGTTCATAAAAACAAATGTTAGCGCAAAGACTTGATAAAATTTCTGTCCTACAAGAATTTTGATGACATATGACAATTATAAACAAATGTTTCTGCATTATGAATTTTACAGTCATGAAAAGTTCTTATGAATTTTTCTATGAGACTTATTTAAACATAAAACAGTAGTTTAGTAATACTTATGACCAAAGTCCTGTAAAATCTTGGGAATTAACATAATAAAATATTTGGCTACAAGGCATTCTACTTGTGACAAAATTAGCCTCACATAGAACCTAAAAACAAAAGGTACACAAAACAAAGAACTCTGTACTCAAATGGCTCAAATTAGTCATTAATTACTGGAAATACTGAACAACTGGCAGACAGTTCAAATATTAAGTCAGTCATGTTAAAACAGCTAATAAATACTCAAGTTGGATGTTGGATCTGTAATATTATAATAGTTGGCTATTACTGTGTCTGTAATTTTACAACTGTATGACATCACTCAGGTCGAATACTGCGGTTATGAAGTTAGAACATCAAACACACATGCTGAATGATGCCTGTAATATTCAAACACCTGGCAGAGAGACTGAATACTGTGTCTGTAACAATGAAGCAACTGCCAAGAACTTTAGTTGAATATTTTGTCTATAATATTAGAATTGCTGAGATGTGTATGCTGAACTTCTGCATTATACAAGAATATTAATCAGTAGTGGTGTAATAAAGATACTACATTAATGATCTTAGTTTGAACTGCTTTCTACTGCTTTTTAATGCAGACAAATTTTGTACTGTGTGAACACTGCTTTTTCTGAATTAATGTAGAAAGAACTGAAGAACAGATTAAAATGTGTCAAAATTTTCAGGACAAAAGCACATTGTTAAAAATCAGCTAAGAAAACAAAGTTAAACTTGGCTAGAAAAATATAAAACATGCAAAGCTACTTTAACCGACACATCTAAGATACTTCTTCTCCTTCCTCCTCCTACTAAGATGTTTCCAATTTATGTGTATCATCTGACAACCAAATAACATATTTAAATGTTTAACTGGAAGATTTTACTGCTCTTCAAAGGGCACTACAATTCTCAAAAAGGAAAAAGAAAAATAGGACACTTCAGTGTAGTTCAAGGAAAAGCATATGATCGAGACTGCCAACATTATTCAGCTCAATAACCTCATTTACTAAAAATAAACATGCCAAAAATGTTAAGAGTATACTGTAAAAAGACAAAGCTTTAAAGTGTGTTAAACAATCTTAACCCTTATCTCACACTGTCTTATGCCCAGGATAGTAGTGATAAGACACCTAAAAAATGCATTTTTTCCATCTTAATATATCATTCCATTACAAAATAAGAACATGCGAATTAGCATGAAACTTATCTTCATACAAACCTCTTAAAAACATATAAAACTTAAACTTTTTTTCAAGTAATACAATCAAACATAACAAATAACAGAAGTACCTTTCTTTCAAAGAATCCAAAAATATAATCACCAAAGAAAAAGTTGGCCACAAAATCTGAAAAAGGGAAGTGATGAAGAGACCACTCAGACGATTTAGGCACAGAATGGAAGATAATACTAAAATGGACCTTGAAGGACTTTGCTCTACATACTCAGTTAGTTAGCTAATAATTTGGTTAGGTCATTTTAAATGTTATCATCCATGTGTCACTTCTTACACACAATCCAACTGGCAGTACATTGCTCTAGCACACCACTAAACTGTTTAAGAGTTAATGTATGGCTGGCAGTCCAATAATACAGGAATTTAAATCTCCTAATACACTGAGTGTTAAGTAAGATTAGGCCACTTTCCGGTGTGCAGCACCATTTAATTCAAAATGTCTATAATACTTCCTTTACATTGCACAATCAACAATATAAAAGAAGACCTGTTTCACTAATCCATAAATACTTCAAAGTCATTTCTGCAAAAAAAACATTCTGTCATCATAATGACCATACAGCACAAAGAAAAACATATTATAACAAACTTATTTTTCTAAATAAGCTGTTTCTGCAAATTTCCTAATCCTCAACATTTCAACACTAATATGTGACACGATTGTAACCACACAATGAAAATTTGGAGCTATAACGCATAAATGCAACAATACCATTAGTTACATCAAGAGTGCAACAAAAAGCAGTCTCTCATCTATAGGATGGAAACTATTATTCCACTGCAAGAAAACATAAAATAAAGCTTACATTAGATGGCTGTCTGCTGGGTTGTAATGCCATGTAGTCTGGCAGAAATTTAACTTTGTTTCAGAGGTACTTTTGCCTCCATCATCAGCTCTGAAACATTGGTAAATTTCTACCAGACTACAAGGCACTACAACCCAGAAGACAGCCTTCTTCTGACTCACCACTGTGAAAAATCCTACTAAGGCTTACATTCCTGCACATCTGAATATTACACTTCCTCCTCCTCCTCCCCCCCCCCCCTCTCTTACTGTAATTTTAAATGTACACAAGAATTCCAACTGGCCCACTGTCACAGTGCAACTGCTAACACTTCCACTGCACATATGGAATATTCCCAGTTTTAACCCCAGGAAAAAGACAGCTATCTTTTGGTTTTCTGTTGTTTTCCCCACTCTGTCCAGGTAAATTCCAATATATTATTCAAAGAGGTAACAAGTGTTTCCTCTCATTATCTCTCAGTTCAGTAAGTAACAATGGTCCAAGCCAGCAGATTCTACACTTTGCATAGCTTTGTAAAAAAAACACTACTACTGCTGCTGCTGATGATAATGCAACTGACTTACTGATGTCAATAATTATAACAGGAATTTTAAGAAAATATGGGACACATAAACCTTTTTTAAGACATTGAGAAACAGAATTTAGAGAATTGGGAAATTGAAAAGGAAATAACACTAAACAGAAGTAGAGATAAAAGAAAACTGCAAACATCCTATCTACTTTAAACAAGCACCACTACAGCTAACCCAAAACAAACATCTTCTTAACATGCTACATGTCTTCTGTTTGCAGGACGTTCTGCATAGATAAAATCTTTGATGAAACTCTGACCTCAGTCTCAATATTAACAGAATCTCATTATTACACAAGGAAGTATAAGAACATTTCCATTATAATTTTAATTTCCATATAACCTTAAGTCTGATATACATCCTGTTAATTTTATTGACTATGGTTGTGAAATGTCATCCAGTCATCAAAAGCACACAAAATTACATTCCTGCTCCTAACAGTACAGTCTTGTAAACTTATCATGTCTTCTTCAGTCTAACATTCAAAAGATGGGAGGGAAAATAATTCCAATAAAGAGGGGACACAGTTAGTTCCTTAACCAATATCAAATGGGCAGGATCATTGTTAATGAGAACATTACAAAGTACCATGTTTCTGAACAGCCACAATGCCCTTCTAAACTGCTACTTCTTCCTGATCCAGCTATGTCTCACTCCAGTGTAAATTAAAGTTACTGTACAAGTTATTTCTTCAGCAGTTGACAGTTACTCAGCTGATCAAGAAATTCCCTGTTGCTATGTAACCTGAAATTTCATACATTATATCCCATGTCCATGCTAAAACATGAAACTCTTTTCACAATAACTTTTCTTTCAAATAAAAAAGTAACACAGCAAAGTAAACAACTATTAAAGAAGACCTAGCTGGTTCTGTCTTCTAATGCAACAACTTTTTCTTTTACAGCTGTAATAATAAATTATAAATAAACTGTCCTTTGATATTTAAAAGTTACTTTCTTTGTATAAAGAAACGGATCAAGCTGTGATCCCTGGAAATTAAACTTTTACCTCAATCATAAAAAAATTCATCATATTTAACTTGTAGTTCTTATTACTTAGATTACCTAAAGCCACTCTATCAACTACAGAATTTCAGAATAATTAAGGAACATATGAAAGCAGTCAAAGCCTATTTTAATAATTATCAAAGCACAGATCCAGAGGTGCTGATAAACACAAAATAATCCTACTAAAGATATGCAATATAAAATGGTTATTTAAATAACATAACATGACCAGCTATACAAAGCTATTACGTTCCCACACTATTTAACACCTTTCTATACGCATATAGGTTTTAATATCTGAAACAGCATAATGTGAAAATTCCTTTCTTAGATAATGTTGTATTTTTTTAATTCATGAAGACATTTCATTTGTTTACTCTCATCTTGATTGGGTATCCAAGAAAAGGATAGAAGAAGAAGTAGAAGCAGATATATAATGTTTTCAACAATGAGTATGTGAGTGCATGCGTGCATGTACAGAAAGAAATATGGACGCATGAAAATAACAGTTGAAAATGTACCTTTATTACAATGCCTCATTAACATGTAATATGCATCACAGCATATGTCAACCGGATGCATATATGCATTTCAAATTTTCCACATTCCAAATGCGGCAAATTTCATTCTCTTTGGGTCTATCATCTGACAATGACAAACCATAAAACTCTTCTTACACAATTTTGTCCATTCTCTTGTTATTCAATTCAAAATAACATGTATAATTGTCTATTTTCATCTTTCCGATTTTTTCAGCCAACAAGACAACCAGAGTGTGGTGAAATTAATGCTACTCAGAACATCAATGTCTGCAGGTAACTGTTATACCATAATTTACAAACAGTGGAAAATGTAAACAGACTCCTTTGAAAAGTTCTAATTTCAAGGCCAAGAAATCAGAACATTTGTAATAATTTTTTAACTCTTCTATCCATTGGAAACCCTTACAACTTATTATGAGAGTAAATAAAATATTAGTTTTCCTAATCAGATACTTGTTCCCCCACAAATATCCCAAGCAGTTCAACATAGGACGTAACTCCATAAGCTGAAACCTTCTCTTTTAATATACTGTTAATATACTACTACTAAAGGCCATTAACTTTCCCTTCCTTCACTCACTCAATCTCTCTCTCCCTCTCTCTCACACACACATTCTATCTGTCTCTGACATTTTAGTAGTGGCATTTCAACTTCCCCTCTACTAGGTGAAGTGCATTCCTGCCATGGAATGTCCTCTTAGGACTTCTTATATCTGCAGTTCCCACAAAGGTGTGGATCCAACACTCAATTCATCTGAGTTTGAGGGAAGTGAATATGTGCCTGTGTATTAAATGCAATACTCCACTTAATATGTTTACAAGTATAGCATATATCAGAAGAAAGCTAAGTTGCTACTAGCCATTTACTATCACAGCATATCAGTATTAAAAGTAGGCATACTAAACAATGGTCAAATTTAATGCAAGATTCTAAAAACACATGTCACCAGGGTGTTGATGATATGTATGGGATCAAGTACAATGCAAGACTGCAAATATAATACATGCATCCATAGGGCTGCTAATTAAATTTTAATCAGTAGAATCTGGTAAATACAAACGCAAAGGCATTAAGTATGAGATCCTTTTAACAGAAACTTAAATTCTGTGAGCATATGTGTATCTTAAAAGTCCATGCAGGATGTACCTCAGCATTCTCAAGGTAGTGGGGGAAATCCACATGCCACCCCCCCCCCCCCCCCCAACAAGATATCAGTGGTCATGGCCAAGATCCAAAGCAGGTAGCTCCCAAATACTAGTAAGTGCTAAATTATCAAGAAAAGATGTTTTCTTCCTTCAAACATCTATAACCCTTCTTAGAACCCCAAATTTCAAGGAAAATAACATGATATATACCACCATCACACCACAGTTCTGGAACAAAATATACATGGTAGCAGGCCTGAAAATGAATACAGTGCAGCTTCTGACAATCAACTTACTACTGTCATTTTTATTACTACTAGAGCAGAGCGCTCCTTTCAGAGCTCCTCGGGGGGGGGGGGGGGGGGGGGGGGGGGATGATCAAGATTTTAAAATCTTGTGTAAGAAACTAAATCAACCAACCCCCCCAAATGGGGGGTTAAAACACTTAACCAACCCCCCAGGGGGTTGGTCAAGTGTTTAAAATGCAACCAACCTTAAAATCTTGAGTAAGACACTAAACTAACCCTCCTTCAGCATTGTTGTGTTGATATGTGCAACAATGCCGAGTAAACAAATGTTTGTAAGACTTGAGGTTCTCACAGCGGTGAGTATGAAGATTTCTGTCTTCTGGGTTATTGCGCTGTGTAGTCTGGTCGATGTTAACCAACGTTTCAGAGGTCATACTGCCTCCGTCATCGCCCTGATGACGGAGGCAGTATGACCTCTGAAACGTTGGTTAACATCGACCAGACTACACAGCGCAATAACCCAGAAGACAGAAATCTTCAAACAAATGTTTGTTTGATGACGTGTGTTCTATTATAACCAACCAATTTGATTGTTGTGTTCTATTATAACCAACCAATTTGTAGCCATTTGTTTAATCGCCATTGTTTGATGACGTGTGTTCTATTATAACTAACCAATTTGTAGCCATTTCATTACTCGCCATTGTTGTGTTCTATTACAATATATAATATTGTAATAGAACACAACAATCAAGGAGGAAAACAGATCACTGATTAATTCCTGTTTGTTGTTGTGTGTGCTTGTGAAGGGGCAGGGAACTACTTGACTATATGAGTACACTATTAGTTTCTCAAGAAGGATTGTGCTTGATGGAGTTAGTTGTTACCAATTCAAGTGGAAGTATACAAGCTGTGAAAAGGAATAATATATAACTGAATAAAAGTATGCATACATATATTTATCAGAGTCCATTCTCATTCACCTCAGGAACACATCCCACATGAATATGAAAGTATGCATGCAGTAACATAATTGCTTTTCTTATCCCCTTTTCATTCATTACATCATTTGGCCACTCACCGTGTGTCAGTGTTCTCCGCATGAAGGATAGTGATGCACTCTGGACAGACCCAGTCTTCTGTCGGTGCAGCTTCCAGCTGGATGCAACGTAAGTGATATACACGGGGGCATGTCTCACAGCTGATCACTATACCATCTTTGTGACACAACCAGCAGAATCGATCTGTGGAGGATCCTATTATTGGTGACAGTGCTGGCACAGGTGATTCTTGCTGTGAACATGTCCCAACAGTGAAACAACATTACAAAGACAGAAACAAATATACAGGCAACTTTCGATTTACGAACAATCGCTATAACAAATGTCACAATTCATTCAAAATTTCTTAAAGTTGCCAATAGATAGAGTTCCTTATAAAACTAAATGCCAAACGTATAGTGAACATAATTGTAAGATTTAAATAAATAAACTTTTAAAAAAAGTATTTATTACAATAATTATCAGAAAATTATTATATGATAATTAGTACATGGTTTTAATACTTTAAAATGACTGCTAGCATATATGATATGAATCGCAAAAGCTCAGGAATGCAAGACACACATAACGAACAAAAACTTATAACAAACGTCTTGAAACGGAACTCGTTCGTAAACCGAGAGTTGCCTGTAATAAATTCAGGTTACTCCTAAAGCTATTTTTATACATACATCTGAGAAATACAAGACTTAAGAGGTGACATATGTTATTCTAACCTTGGCATTTCTTTCTGGGCACAGAAATTAAACGAAGTAAATTATTTTAAAAGTCAAATAACCAGAGTTTCTTGTACACTATGAAACATTCACATTAAAATTTTACTCAAACTTGATGTCGCTACAGCGAACTTCCCGATCATGAATGTGGCTTCAGTTAATTTTTGCTTTAGAACGACTACACAAAATTATCACACCAACTTTCTTCAACACAAATTAATAAATAAAATTCTATGTAACAATCACATTGAAATAAACACCTGCTTAGTTTATATTCCAATTCCAGTTCATACACCCAAATGATGCCTGGAATGGCATCCTATGACATGACACAACTGCTCTTCTCACACCCCCCCCCCCCCCCCCCCATTCATGTTACCCAGATCACCATTTGTGTCATTCTGCTTTTCTTGCCATGAGCCTTAGTAATAAAAACATCCTTCAGAAAGGAACTAAAAGAGCAAGTAAAAAACTGCTTATCTCTTTCATTATCTCTTTCCTTCCCATGTGATATGCAATTCATTTATGGGCTAGTCAACTCCATCTTGCAATCAATAATTTAACCAAAACTGTTCTACAAAGTTTAAGCACATTTACTTTCTTCCAGCCCTGAACAATGACATTAAATGTCTAAAGCTTATCTCAGAATGTGTGAACAATAATTTTACATCATAACATCAATATATGTATGAGGCCCAAAAGGCTGATAAATAATATTCCTCACTTGTTATTAAAATTGTGTGAAGAACCAAGAGAACTGAGAATTTAATAAATTACTTTTGTGATTTTATAGAAAATATATTTTAGTAAAATTGTGCCTTTATTAATATCAATGTGTTACCATGTTCAAAATGTTGAAATAACAGGTTTCCTGAATCAGATATATAACAATTTCCTATAGGTACTCCTGAAAAATATAGTACTTTAAACTACTGCCATGTTTTGTCTCACAAGTTACCAATAATACTAATGATTCTAGCTATCCTTTATCTGACACTGCTTAACTCTTGCAGTTAATACCTAAATATTAGGTGTTTCTGAAATACATGGCACCACTTTAGGGGAATATTCTGTGCACAAAAACAATGAAAAATGTCTGTGTAAACAAGGGGCATGGACACTAAATTTTGAAACTATGTCCTGCAAGATCACCTGACTTAAATCAAGTGTTGTGTATGCTACAACATTTACTGATGTAGGAGAACTACAACATAGAGTAGAAGATGGACGTGCATTAATTTGTAATATGTCAAAAGTGTTTTGCTATGTGCAACAATCCTGAATGAGATATGCAGGGAACTGTGCAGAAAATTGTAAAATCCTGCAAAAGCAGCATAAATATGAATCCATGAATAAAATCTCTGATTATCTTTACATGCTTCAAAGAGAAAAATAGGAAAGTATAAATAGGTTTGTGTTCTCTAGCCTGTTCTAGATGTATTCCACAACTGGTGTGCCATGACATGCTGGTGTGCCACAAATGTTTATAAGAAATTGTATACTCACACATTATAGTTACAGTACGGCAATATCTTATCTTTCATAAACAGTATTGAGAATACACAAAGACACACATACTCATTTATCACCAATAGTTTTTATTCAACATCTTGGTTTGTTTCCATATGCCTGCATTCTTATAAGATAATGATTAAAATATGATGCATATTTGCGGCCATGTACAGTTTATTCCCCTGTTTTAAGGCAAAATTTTGTGGTGTGCCTGACAAATTAGGGTGTGCTGTGAGTAAAAAAAGCTTGTGGGACACAGTTCTAGATAAACAAGATTAATTGCTAAACTTTCAGTATTACTCACAGTGATAAAAAGTGTGTAAGAAGAATTTTGTAATCAATAAAACCATTAATGTTACATCATCCATACAACTTTATGCAGAAAGAGTTTCTTTCAGAAAATATTTCCCCACAACATACTTCCACAACAGCAGGCCATCTTCAGGTACAAGGCAATAAATGTACTGCTAATGTTCAGGAATGACCTGCTATATACATATATGCATATGTCGGTCAGTACATTTGTAAATGTATGAATTTTGGGGACCTTATTTCTGATTTTTAACCTGCATCAGGTGCCTGTTCAAGCAAGCGACTTGAACTCAAGACAATGATTTAGTTCTTCACCCTGTACAGGAAAATCAATGGATGTGGGTGGCAAGCTTGTATAACACAGAGAATTCTGTGAATCATCATGGTTACAGCAAGTTACAGAACCATGACACACAAAGACAATCACAACAAGCATGTGACACAACAGGTGGCTGATTGTGAACATAATTTCAGTGTCTGTAATGTAAAGTCAGTTGTATGGATGAATTTAATTTAAATTGCTAGATTATCTAACTACAAAGCCTAGGTGGTGCCACATGATATACAAGAATTTCAAAAGTGGGAAGGTGCACTTGAATGGAATGCAAATATTTGATAAACACATTCTGCATACCTCACTGGACTGAATGTTCACTTATTTCAGATACAAATACATTACTGAAAAACCACTCATGGCTTGTGCAAATTTCTGCACAGAAACTATTTTCAAAAAAATCAATTTTAATTTAGATATCATGTTATCTGCACATGCAGCAAAAAGTCAAAGTGAGACTGGACTCAGGAGACACCAACAGCGTTGAGATAGGTAGAGGTGTAAGACAGGGATGCTGCTTATCACCAATTCTTTTTAACCTATATGGGGAATGGCTTACCAAGGAAGCTCTGGAGGGAACAGGAGACTTCAAAATTGGAGGAAGAGTGATAACGACTGTAAAGTATGCAGACGACTTAGTAGTATTGGCGAAGGAAGAGGAGGAATTACAGAACATGATGGACAAGTTAGTGGAAACAGGTAGAGAGTATGGAATGGAAATCAACACTGAAAAATCAAAGGTAATGAGGATAGCACCAAGAGCAGAACCATTGAACGTTGTAGTTGGAAACCAACAGCTGGAGAATGTAGAGCACTTCAAGTACTTGGGAAGCATAATCACGACGGATGCCCTATGCACCAAGGAGGTAAAAGCAAGGATAGCCATGGCCAAGGCAGCTTTCGTCAAGAAGAGGATACTTCTCACTAGCAAGTTGGGCTTGGAGATGAAGAAGAAACTAGTGAAGTGTTATGTATGGAGTGTCGTGCTGTATGGAGCAGAGACTTGGACACTCAGGAAGAAGAAACAGAAATACCTGGAGAGTTTTGAAATGTGGTGTTGGAGAAGAATAGAGAAGATCAGGTGGACGGATCAAGTGACCAACGAAGAAGTATTGAGGAGAGTCAACGAGCAAAGAAGCATTCTGCAGGTGATTACACGAAGGAAAGCTAACTGGCTGGGACATATTATGAGAAGGAATGGATTACTGAGTGATATCATCGAAGGCCAGGTTGAAGGAAAGCGAGGACTGGGAAGAAGACTGATACAGCTAACCGACGATCTGAAACAAGGAAAGAAGATGAAGTTCCAGGAATTAAAACGAGCTGAGAATAGGGAAAATTGGAGAGCTCTTTTTGGGCAGAGCAATGGACCTGTCAGAAGACAGAACACTGAATAATAGTTATACTGAATTTATTCAAACCACAATTAAATTCACTGGACAACTTTCAATGTAGCCCCCCCCCCCCCCCAATATAAAAATTCATGAAAAAAGATTGTGTAGTTTTGGAGATAAGCTATACACACAAATGAAAAGGCATAACTATAATCATGCATCTACTCTGTGCAATTTGAACAAACAACACAAAACATGTAACAGTACCTACAGCCAATTTACAAAGGGAAGGGAAAACTAGGGAACCATGTCATTACAGAAAAATTTCACCATTTGCAGTTTTAGGTATGATATTTTCCATAATTCTGGCTGGCAGATTAAGAAACTGACTAATAAATAATAACATATTATCAATGTTTCAAGCTTAGTTTGTAAAAGATAATAAAGCACAATATTTCTGTAATTGTAAAAAAAAATATATTTAAAATGTCAAAACATGCTGTACATATCAGCGTCTTACAGATTTTTAAAAAGCTTTTGACATAACTGATAACGAGGGCTTATGGTTAAAATTCAGTAGCATATCAAGAAAATATACAATGGTACCAAATTCTGCATAAGTGTGGAGATAAAAAAAAGTGTGGAGATAATGAAATGTCAGATTTTGCTGCTTAAAAAAGGGGTGTGAGAGAGTTGAAATTTGACAAACAAAAATTAATATTAATAAAGTCTTCTCGGGCTATTAGCCGTGTTAGATGGTGAGACTTTATTAATGAAAGCTTCACATCAAAAATTAATATGCTTACATCTTCCAAGTGGTATCTTTCCTTCACGCTTTCTGGCCAAAACTCTATATGTATATCTCATCTCTCTGATGCAAGCTACATGCCCCACTGACCTCATCTTCCTTGATTTAACATACTAATAATATATGGTGAAGAGTACAAATTATGAAGCTCCACATGTTACTTACAAATATTTTCCTCTAAACCCTGCTCTCAAATCTTTGGGTTCCATAAAAGACAAGGAATATCTTGACTAGCTGAAGGTACTGTCAGCTTCACAAGAAGGATTCTGCTTCACAGAATTAGTATTCCAACACCCTCAATCTATGTTTTCCCTCACTGTGAGAGACCAATTTTCACGCCCATATAAATTACAGTTTTGCATATTTGAATCTTTACACTTCTACGCTGCAGACTGAAAGGCAAGGTTCCAAATAGAATGGTAGCAAGCACTCCTTAAATTTAATCTTCTCTTAACTTCTCAATAAATGGAATTTTAATGTCTACATTAAAAAAATATTCATTGTTACATGTGATATAATGTGTTTGAAAGTACAAACCACGAAGTTCTTTAATGCTGAAAATCTTGCCTGTTTTGGTCCAATGGTCAAGTCCTTGTAAGTCATAGACAATGGCTATGAAACACTATGTTAATTGGTCAGGCCCACTGCTCACCAACACAGATATCAATAATGATGTGAGGGAAATTATAGTACCACAAGAAAAATTTTATGCTGCAAGAAATAAACTGTTTGGCACAAATGTTTATGCAAGTTGGCCTAGCCTTGACCCACCCATCCATCCCTTCTGCACACAAGTACATTGTGCACTGTGGGCAAAGCAGTAATATCAAACTTCCCATGCACTATTTCACACTTGAAAATTATAACATACATAGAGTCTTACTGGAAACAAAAATAATCAGCAACATAACACAAAGGTATTATCTTGATCATTTGTAGTAAATTACATAACAGAATGTGTTGGTTTATGGAATATACTACGCCTAACAAAACATTCAGCCAGCCTCTACAACATTCCTAAGGATGTTTGTAGTTTTCCTCAGTCTCTGCAAATCTCTCTACTTCAAACTCAAAAATTTTATTAACTTAGTATAAATCATCTTACTAAGAAATATAATTCACTTGTGCTCCCCATTGCCATAACTGTTAGCCTTATTGAAAAGATGTATAATGTTAAATCCAAGTCACAGAAACTTTGCACAAACTGCCATGAGCCAGATGTAGATGAATCAGACAAGCCTGTTGCAGAATGTCATGACTCATAACAGATCATGTAAAGTCTGTCAGTGTACTTGATATTAACTGGCCCAGACACATTCTTTTCTTCCAGTGTATGAGACCTATTAGTTCCTCAAGATGATCCAAACACCAAAATGGGATATGATCTAGATTCTGAATCTATTTATACAACAAAAAAGATTATTAAAGATGTGTGACAATACATCACCTTATAAACATATTTAGTTCTAAAGACACATGTTTTTATAGTGATTTAACACTGGCCATTAAGAGTCAATATTATGTATTATTAAACAATAATGATGAGCAAAAGCATGAATAATTAATCAATGAAATGGAACATAATAGAACATGGCCGTTTTAAAGCATATTTCATTCTTTTCTACAAGAAGTTGGCAAAGAAAGTCCCAGGAATCAATCCAGAATTTTTCTGAATGTCAGCTTTACCGAGGAGGTAGTTCCTTCAAAAAATCTGGTGTTTGTACATGAGCAGAGAAACAGTGGAATGAAAGAAAAGGTAATAAAACCCCAAGAAATGTTACAGCATTTAAATGATGCAATGATTATTTAATTTAAATAGACTGTTAAAATCACGAATTATTTGGATCAGTCATTAGAAGTCAATACTAACTAAGACAAATCATGACACTTATTTTCCTTTATTCTGTTCACAATAATATAAATGCCACATAAAAGCTTGGATGGCAGACAGACTTCCTTGATTCTTTTGTATTTGCAAGAATAATAAGATAGGACACAATAAGTGAACATCTGGCGTGACTACAAGTATCATGCAATGAGTTAATTATGAACATGCTAAACACTCAGTCATTCTGGACAAGACACCAAGAACATTCTCTTCCTCACACTCACAACATACCAAATAATGCCAAGGGGTATTTCAGTCCAGCTTGAAGCAGAGCTCTCTATTGGGAGTTTTAAAGCTTTTTAAAGGATACCAAAAGTGACAATGAAAAAGTCTTGATTCATACCAACATACAAAGCATATGTCTAATGTGTGTCTGTCCATGTACACGAAATGAGAAAAACTGACCATATTATGTACACAAAATGAGAAAAGCTGACAATATTTCAACAAAACCTTGCATTGTTTAATTAGATGTGATCTAAAATATGGGCAAAAAATATTCTGCAAAATGTTCCTTAGTTTGAACCCAGTTATGAATGTTACATAGATAGGAAATTAGGCTAACTATTTTTCTACTTTTCTTTTAGATCTTCAATAGACTGGGATGAATTTGGACAGAAAAATCCAAAGAAATTAAAACTTTTTTACCTTATATACCAAAATTGTTACTTATCAAAATAATCCTTAGCAGAAAAAGATCAAATATATAACATTTTTGTCAGACAATATCACACAGAAAACATGATCAAAAGTAAATGCAAAACTGTGAATATGCAAATACACAGAGATTTATTCAGTGAAGTGACTAAGAACAAGCAAATCCACCAGTTCACAAATTCAAACAATACTACACTGAACCAACCTCAAGACATTTCAAGGACACATATCTAAAAATATATGAAACTGTTTGGTACACATAAAAATAAACACAAAGATCAAAGTAATACA
Organism: Zootermopsis nevadensis; assembly: GCF_977971745.1. Lineage (NCBI taxonomy): Eukaryota > Metazoa > Arthropoda > Insecta > Blattodea > Termopsidae > Zootermopsis > Zootermopsis nevadensis. The sequence continues at coordinate 9,649,957 of NW_028259142.1, forward strand.
TATGTTTCTCCAAAATAAGTGAGAAATCTAGTTTATATTTTGTAAATAAATTCTGGATAATGCCATTAGACTGTTACTGCAGATGCCAGCTGTGCACATTAATAATAGATACTAGCTTACAAACAAAAAGAATTTGTGCAATATGAATTTCATTTTTTTATCTCCTTTATGAAGACATGCAAAAGGGTAAATAACCAGTCACTAGTTAGTTTCAGGTGTGGGAAAAGAACTACTTGAAAGTACAAAGAAAATCAGTTTATAATGAAAATCTACACGTTCATTCTGTCTTATAACTCATGTGTCCAATAAAGTTTCAAGATGATCAGTTGTCTTGGAATTTAATATGTTAGTGTATTAACATTTAACATTGTGTATGGTGACATTAAAATTCATTTTATTATCATAAACAACTCAATCAACATTAACAACAAAGAATAGTTATGAGAGTTTATTAAGTCTCTGAAAAAGAAAATTAAGTTATCCCTGATGCCTAAGCATGTGCCATAAAGGTGAAGGCTATAGGGGACCTGCAGGTAAAACTCCACACATTCTTAACTTAAGCAACAAACAGGCCTAAGAGATAAACTTCAGGCTCCACTCACCCAAATCACAGATTCTGAGTTAGTGAAAAGGGCCTAATGCAATGCTTTCATTTTCTAACCACTTCCATTCAATATCACTCATGAAAGTACAGTAAATTAGACTGTCATACATAACTAAATTTTTGAATATATGTTCAGTACATGTCTAATCTGGCAACTACATTTTATTCAATAAAATGTATGTGGCATTAAATGTCAAATCTGTTATTTATAGTCAGATCAAGAGATAAAACACAGGAACAACTAAAGAATGTTGGTACAACATACATAAAGATGTGCTAATGTCATGCATTTCTAAGCTCCTTTCAGCAACAGGCACAAGGAAAGTCTTGCATATTAAACACCACCAGTATTTCAAGGCTGCACTTACCTACTAAAAACCTAATAATCATTATGGCTGAAAGCTAAACAAGTAAACCCAAACAGAAACATGGAACATAAAGCCTATAATTTAAAAAAAGTTTTAAGAAGAGAAGTTTACAGAAATGATTACTTAATAAAATCAAATCATACAACTCAGTTATCTCTGTGTATAATTTCCTACCACATATTTCCATCAACTCAAAGTTGTTGAACATAAATTCAGAAACCTGTGACCTCACCATATTTGTAGGTATAAATGCACAAAACATAGAACAGGTTTGTTGGTACCAAACCTCACATCCCTAGCTAAATTGTTCCAACAGTTGTCACTACTGAAAAAGTAAACAGAAACTTTGTAATTTCACATTCTACAAAACATGACTTTCATGGATTTATATTTCTCAAATGTGGAGAAGCCAGGTAATGTTTATATAAAGGTTTGTAAAAATTGTTCAGTTATCATAAAATAGTGTGGACACACACACAAACACACACACACACACGTACAGAAACAGACAAGATTACACCACAAGACTAAATTTTATCCATGTGTGCTTTTAAAAAAGAAAGAAAGAAAGAAAAAATGGGGACATGTTCAAGAAAAATAGATAAGATCAAATCAAGAATTTGAGCATGTAAAAACAAGAAAATTTAAATGATACAACATAAAAAATTTAAGTGTGAAGGAATCATGGCATTCAATGTACTTCACTTACAAATTATGACAGTCACCTGTAAGATATTAGATTTCATTTTTCTACATGGAACTAATCAACGTACATCATTTGCCATAGCTGGTATTTTTGCATTTCCTTTGTTACAGTACTTATTTCAATGGCTGCCTCCCGTTAAGACCCTATTCACAACCATTTCATAAACAACAGGTGTGCACCTACAACTGTCTTAGAGCTAGAGAAGTACCTGTTACATTATGGCAAAGGACATTTTTTAGGTTTTAACTCTGATAAGGCTCCATGTTTGAATCCAGTCTCATGGAGGAACACACTTCCTCATTAGCTTATTTAATGACAATGTTTCAACTGTAGACATTACACAGCCCTAAATGAGATGGCAAGATTATCAAGGATAGGAGTGGTTTAGAAATTAATGAGGTAGTAACAACCTATTTAAAGTTACTATACATATGTCTGCCTGGAGAGAGTAAGGAGAAACACAAATGGCTGAAAGAAGATTTAAAGTAATCAAGCTCAGATTTGAAATTCGAGGTACAATATCTGAGACTTAGTAATAAGTATAAATTCAAAGCAAACAAAACCAGCATTTTCAATTTAAAAAATTAATGTATTACATACATATCAACCTCACTTTATATATAGGTAAATGCTGGGATAGTCACTTGAAATAGGCCACAGTAATTTCTGTACCATCCTTCCCAAATCTACTTACTGGAGTCATTATTTAACCCATGAATAATGTAATTTAATAAGCTTGTCAGATATAATTTAAATATCTAACTCCTTGTAGTATGAAACACACTTTCTTAATATATTTCCTTTATGAGTGGGCCACATATCAATTGATTAAAATTTCAATGCTCATGCTGCACAATATATGAAATGTAAGTAGTCACTTTCATAAAAACATACTGGACAGTGGGGATAAATGACATGCCAGAGAAAGCTATGTTCTGCCAAGTTGTGGCAACCTTGCTTGTTATTGTTTGTTATGTTCCCATACCACATCTTTCATTGAGCATGATTCCCCTAGCATGCAAAGCCAAACCTCATACTAATCCACAATAGCTACAGTGGACACCAACATTCACTGACAGCACATATAAAAAGTTTAGAGCCCATATATTGTGCCCTAAAGATATTATAATAAAATGTACATTGGCAAAACACATCCTTTGAAAATTCCAATTTTAAAAATGAAAGTCATGGCTTTAAAAGTTTCTAGCTGAAACTAAAATATCTATTGATAGTATACATTATAGCAGGTATCTCATATCAATTATCTAGAAGTGAGATAACATACGCTAGACTAGGACTCAAGTAATAAAAAGTATGATAAAATATGTGGTAGCTTAAGGACCTTACAGACTAAACACAACTAAAATTTTATAAACTATTAACTTTGTTATATGAAAGTGAATCTTGAGAAATTAAAGCAGAAGACAAAATTCAGAAAGATTGGAAAAGTGTAACCCATATTAGAAGACAACAGTTTCCACATACAATCTCTGCACCTTGGATTCTGAATGCTCCTACCTTCAACAGAAGTTTACCATAAGTAATGTCCATGCAAACACAGCAACAGATCACAATGTAGTAATGTAAAGACATAAGCATACAGTCTGAATTTAAGAGAAGGCAATCATAAAATCACAGATTAGCGCAGTGGTCAGAAACCTGAAACAAGTTTTAATTCATTTGGGGTATTTAAATGAATTGATTACTACCTATAATTAAATGGTTACTGTAAAACTGAGGAAAGTTACAGATGAAGGTCAAATATTTAAACAACAGTGAACATACAGCAACTTTTCCACATATTTCAATAGTAAGCCAATATGTCTTATTTTCAAAGAAAGCTTTTCAGTTCTCAAGGTGCAAAATTTTAAATGTAAATATGAAACAAAACACAAAGGTCAGTACAACTGTTTTATTGGCAAACCAAGAAGTTGTAAAATCAACTCACTGAAATATTTTTTGTCAGCAAAAAAAGTATTTCAGACACTGCAATTAAAATATACCTGGGGTTTGTGCCAGTTAGAAAGTGGTCAAACACTTTGTTAAGGGAAAAAACCTTACACGGTTGGTGATTTTTTCAAATCATACATCACAGAAGCTGCTGAGGAAGATTAAGCTATTTCTAGACACCAGTCCTTCAGCGCATGCAGTAATGCAACAAATAGAAGATTTAGAGACCAATTCACATAAACATTTTAAAGAAAAAGCAAGTCATCTCTTTACTATTAGCTAACTTTGGACGAAAGGAATTATGTCTCAGATGCTGCTTGCCTCTTGTTATACATCCAAGACACAGACAATAAATTTTCTCTTTGTGAAGAAATTGCATCCAATTCAAGTCAGAACACTATCACAACTGAAGAAGCTTAGTTCATGAAAGTGAAAGAAACAATAGATTTATGAGGATTAAAATTGAGAACCTTATAAAGTACAATAACAGGTCATAAAGCTGGTGTTGGTCACATTATCAGCAAAGTGATGCAAGAAAATTTGGTACCTCTAATAATGTTTCATTGTATCACTCATCTGCAGATCCTCTGACATCCTAAGGTAGAGTGCATACAGGAGTTCAAAAATTCTACAATCAACTTCACACAAAAACATGGTTTGAATTGTCAATTCAAACACTTTTTATAAGAAATAAGGGCAGAATTTAGTGACATACTCTATTACATTGGAGTAAGGTGTCTTAGCAGAACCAATGTGTTAAGAAGATTCTTTAATTCAAGAGCAAAAAACCAAGACATTCATAAATAAAAAGAGCAAATCAGTACCAAAACTAACAGAAGCAAAATTAATTCTTTATCTGGCACTTCTGGTAATAGCAAAATCCCTCCTGAAGAGGCTTAATATGAAACTTCAGGGGAAGGGAAAACTTATCCCTAATGTATTTTCAGATACAGAAAATTTTCAATGAAAATTAATTAACAAGCATGTTGAAGAGCAAAACTTGGCCCATTTCTCTTCCTGTAAAAGATTTTCTGAAACATATGGAGAAAAAATGCTTCCATGGCCAAAGAAAAAATATTCAGAAACAATTCAAATGCTTCAAAATGAATTCTCATCAAAATTCAATCGTTTTCACTCTCATTCCAGAAAAATTATTCCCTTTCAAACCCCTTTCAGAGAAAACATTGATGTCAAACTTCAGATAGACGTAACTAAATTATAGACATGGTTCTTTGAAAAATTTTCTGAACCATCAAATCTATGTATATTTTACTCCCTTTTCCCCCTCCTTTCCAAAATCAGAAAATTCACAGTTGGTATGACAGCATCTGCAAGCACTTATATTTGAAATAATAATATTAATAATGTGATTTAATGTTCAAATAATAACAAAAACAAGCATTTATAAGCATAAAATGTTTCTTTAACAAATGCATTTTACACACTATTCTGAACTTTACTTCATGAAGTCAAGTATGTTTTCTTTCCTAAAAATTATTAACTCAGTCATGCGGAAAAATACAGCTATTATCTATTTCAAGTGAATACCAGTTATTTTACTCTTTGAATTAAAGAAATACAGTGTCTCTTACTATCCATGTCATTTCTATTTCTTTCTGTGTGCCTCAACAAAGATATGAATAGCCAATATGGCAAGCAGTAATAAAATAGTTACCAACCTCTGTACTAAAGCATACAGAAAACCCAATAAAGTAAAAAGTAAAATATGTGGGAACTTCAATAACAAAACGAAATACCTGAAAGACACAATGAACTTCACAGACCTAGAGAGAGGAAGAAATAAGTTAAAGGATTACTACCCTACAAGCAACAATATAATAAATAATAAGAACGATAATCTGACTGCAGATACCCACACTACTTTGAACAGGTAGAAGAATTACCTGTGTCAGCTACTAAATGTCAATGAAATAAACACAGTCAAACCATTAGTAACTAATTGTGGCAGACATTCCTTGTTACATCAATGAATTTAAGAACTGCATCAAAGTAAAAGGACAGGCAATTCACAAATAAACATAAAAAGATAATCACCTTAAGTTTTATGTACGAATATATTACTAGTATCTTCATTTACATTTAAAAGATTTATAGACAGACACCCATTCAGTTTTCACAAGTCATGCAAGCCAAGATTTCAAGGCCATTTACTGACATACTAGCCAGTAGCCTGTATCACTTATAATAACATACACATACTAAGTCCTCTTTACTTGTATACCAATTAGTCAAGTCACATGTTGCTCTGTGGTACATAAGATAACAGACCCCCAAGTGCAGTGCAATACAAGTTCTCACAGCTCCCCCACTGTAAATGCCTTGCAATAATGATAAACAACCCAACATTGCAGCATATCTCAGCTGGCTTGTTTGATTTGTCAGTTATTTAATGACGCTGTATGCACGACTAGTGGAGTTTGTACAGGTAACATTCTTCTGTTGCCTTTAAAAATTAACAATGGGTTAAACAAGGGGGTGTTCTGTTTACAAAACTTAAAGTATATAATAATGGGAATCAAGGTTTTTCTTTAAATTGCAGCCCATTAAACTTTCAGCAATGATTATTAGTTCCAGAGATGATGGCTCAGAATCTTCCTTGCATGGTTATAACTTTGGAAACCCTTTGAAACTTCTTTTAGCTGACTTAACTAATTTGCTTTGTCAACATAGTTGATAGGTCAATTAGTGAAACAAGCTCAGTAAATTACCAGACTCTCTTCACAGCAATGTCTGACCTTTCATCCAACTGTTCATGAAACACATCAATTTTGAAACTATGCGAGAATATCAAACCTTAAACACCTGGTCTAATTATACCAATCCACTAATCTGAAAATATTACAAAGAAACTAGTCACTTACTTTAAAGCCAAAATTAATGTCTGGATACATGATATGGAATATCACATACTTTGGTATTTTAATATTTTGTATTTGGTTAAAAACAAACACAACAAGAAGAAGATTGGAAAGGAAAACTCTCTGAAGCACCCTGACATTCTAAAGGCATTCTTCATGCTGCACCATGTAGACTGTTGTTATACTATGCCACTGCTGAGCATTAGGTAATTCTTGGGATTAGGTAATCCAAGGCCATTGTGCAACAATTTCTTCTGATGATAATCTGTTCCCATTATTGCACAATGTGTTCCAACAATGGGGCCTGCAATCCCATTATTGCACAATAATCCCTGGTCATGTTGCCCCATAGGAAAAACACAACTGACAGACAGACATAAATGGGCTTGGAGAGTTCTTCACTTATGATAGAATGTGAAGAACACCTTAATAATTCAACATACCAACCCTCAATCACACTGACTGCCTGGGCACCCACTAAATCTCACATCTTTACCATCTTAGGCCTTAACAAATGTAAGAGGTGAGACTAACCTTTAAATTGCATGCAACAAGATAGATGACAATATTCAAACAAAATCCATTTAAACTAGAGTAGTAAAGGACGTAATACAAACTGAATGACTAGTCTCCTACTCACCAGTTTTCATGCACTATTCCCTATGGACAAAGGCATGTGAAGTGCAAAATTGACCACTGAACTGAACCTATTGCCAAGGTTAAAAATATAAAATGTTCTATGTCATGATACTCAGACTTGGGAACACTTATTTTATGGGACCAATAAACTCAAAAACAGGAACTCTAGAAACTATGTTAAATGTCAGGATAAGCACCAACAAAATTGCATTTAAAAGATTACAGACACTTCCAATCTTAAATTCAAAAAATTCTCTTGAAATAAAAAAATATGAAAGAACACAAAACTGGACTTACCTGAGTTCCAGTAGAATCTGTTCTCACACTCCTCCTCCTCTTTGCCACAGACTGCATCTGACTTCCAGCTGGTGAACTGCTGCCACTATTGTTACCACTAACACTTCCACCAATCATAACAGTAACACTGGGAGATGGAATCCTAGGTGACAATGTCCCATTGCTTGCACTACGCTCACGTTTCCTCCTCACAGCCACACTGTCCACAACTACACTAGAATTATCCTCTGTCTGAACACTGTCACTAGATTTGGAAGTTGTTTTGGATGTCGTACTTTCATCATCTGTGAGCAACTCCTCATCCATTACATTATTTGAAGCAAGGTGAACTTTGTGCAAGAAATGTCGATGTCGAGCTACAAACTCTGGATTTTGTGAACGAGTTGATCGCGTATTGAAAACAGTTGATAGTGTATTGGTATTGCTGTTATAACTTCCAGTGACTGAATTCACAGCTTGAGAATGTTGTGAGCTTTGGCCCACAGGAACTTTATCCTCTACGGGCAGTTCCTTATCCTTTTTATTATTAACCTCAGAAGTGTCTCTGAAATAATGTAAACCCACTGTCAGACAAAATTAAAGGTACAATTATTATTAACATGACAAGAATTTTACCAGCAATTCATATTAATATGCAACAGTTCAACAAAATGAATTAGACACAGATATTATGGTTATGGTCATACAGTCAAAGAAATCCCAAATTTGATCTAGACATGGCCACTATCAAAGCACCCTCCTTGGCCCTAAGCATTCAGAATGGTGGGCAGCAAACAAGTAGCTGTGTCTAAACCAGGTCCGGGAATATCTTTACCGCACTATATAAAATCTTCTCATCAAATATAAATTTCATACTTCCCATAAGGCTTCCTCCTGACCTTTACAAATTTGATATTTACAAATCATAGATTATTATCAATATACTAAATAATTAACTAAATATGCAAACATTTTGCATAACATTTTCTAAAATGCACTTATAGAATAAACACATCTGTAACATTCTATATAATTAACAAATAAAAAAATAATTTTACATTATTTGTTGGCAACAATGAACAAGTTATATGTTTCAATAAATTTTGGTTTCTTCAGACTTCCTTTATACACTATTCAAAACATACAGCTGATTATAATATTTATCAACTTACACATTATGAATAATAATTTATACCCCAATTATTTGTCGCAACTCACTGAATTGAACTGTCATAAAATCTATATTTAATGATGTTAAATGTTCCATGGAATGTTGATAAATAATATTATTTACAAAATCTACAATGATGTGAAAACACTAGATCATAGGTAGAAATCTCTGTATTATGGATGTTTCGGCTGCAAAAGGTGCTCAGTGAGTTGAATCAGCAGGAATATGAGTGCTTTGATTTGTTAATAATCATATAGTTGTGCATTCCATGTGTATGCTGTAAATGTAAAAGTACTACAACAGAATGCACAAACATATATTTCCTCAGATTTTCTACCACTCCCTCCTAGCTGTTAACTGGTCTCACAAACGCATTTTATAAATAATGTGGACACAATTTCATTAGCAATAGAATTCTTCTTTTTATTGACTTGCTTGCCACAACTGTCTTTTGTGATAAGGAAACAAGAAAACAAGGATCGCAGCAGGGTTGCAGCATCATGTAGTATGGTACACGTTTACTGACATGACTAATTGCCCTGATGAGAAGGAGGCAAAAACCTCTGAAATGTCAGTAAACTTCGATCAGATTACATGGCACTACAAGCCTGAAGACAGCCATCTTGAAGGAAACAGGTGGTGGGAGAAAAGACACAAAAAATTATTTACAACTAAAGTTATGTGAATGCTGCAGTTACTCATTACTCTTTATTATGTTATGTTACCATGTTGTTTACCACGAATACAATCATAGAATAAACACTGCTGTATTGGTAATAATCAATAACATCATTAACATATGACATGATTAAGATTTGTCTGTCCCAGGTTCTGAAAGGGACAAAATACCAAGGACAGTTTATTACAATTATTGAAACATTATTATCATTGTATTGTTGCTGTTGTTTTTAATATTAGCAAAAATACACACTGATTATGTAATTCAAATCTACCAAACTGCAGGATAACATGACCATCCAACCTGGACACATACACAAAACAAGGCACAAAAGAAAATTTCCATGCCATATGAACTTCATTATTTGTGCAGTTATAAAGAGTAACGAATATCTGTAATGGCATATTTATAATTCATCTTTTTAGAAGACTATGCTCACAAAATACTGTACAATAGCATCCCGCCCTAAAACAGTTCAATACAATAGATATAACTTTGTTTCCAAATGGTGAAACAATTATGAACAAGCTTTTTATTAAAGGCACTATATAAAATCATCCCAATAATTCACATGTTCCTTGTTGGTGAACTGTGCTGAAAACCACTTACGAAACAACATTACATTCATTATTACTGGTGATCTGAAGAAGGTACGGTATGATATATGAAAGATTACATTCTTATAAAAGATCAGGATAACTGAAAATCAGTGAGTTATCAATTCTGAATATATATACAAATACTTCAGTACTAACAAATTGCAGACTTAAGGCCGGAAATATAATAGATTTACTGAAGTTTTGTCACCCTCTAATATATGCAACAAGACAAGCAACATTAACCTTCTCCTCCCTAGGCAATTGGGTCCTTAAACAGTCCACACTAACTGTAACTTTCTGCAGCCCCTTCATCAGTACTGACTGAGTCCACCACTATTAATGCAAGTACTTTCCATCAAAACATATTTACAGTACAAGAGGTTTGGAAACTGATGTGGCACAAGTCATATACATGCAGCTGGTTTTACAATGTTGCCAGATGCCTGCTGGGGATTGCTTGACCTTGAATTATAAACTTGTCCTATTTGCCTCTGTGTGTGTGTGTGTGTGTGTGTGGGGAGCTTGGCCTGCTGCTAAAATGAACTCATACAAGTAGGTCTGACTTCCTTTGTTACAAAAAGGCAATGGCCACAATCTGTTGCCAACTACAATAATCATGTTATGCACCATTAACTATACAGAACAGTTTAGTGCCATTAGTGCACCACTAATTTGAAAACAACTCGTAATATTACAAACTGTAAGCAGAGGATATACAGAACGAACCAATACAAAAAACTGAACTAATCAATATGTATGTGTGTGTGTGTGTGTGTGTGTGTGTGTGTATATATATATATATATATATATATATATATATATATATATATAAAATTACATTGCATGCATAAAATATTGTTTTTAAAATAACATCACAAACTGGATATACAATAAATAACCATAACCAGTTAACCACATATCAAACTAACCAAGATTTATATATAAATATATTACACATGAAATAATGTTCATGAACAACTGTTCTGGATGGTATTAATTTTTGTCCAAAAGATGTAAATAAAGCATAAATCAGAGTCCACCAATCTACATACCTCAAAACCTTGAACAGCTAAATGGTTATATCCCATCACATGTGTGAGCATGCAAATATGAAAAGATAGCATTGTGCTATTGGTCTTACCCATTTTTAACTTCCCCACTGTCTGGTCTTGATTTACAGGAATCCACTGACATTTTCTTTGTGGACTGAACTTCTGAATCTTTTTTTTCTTCTTGAACATCCACATCAGAGTCAACTTCATGAAATTCAACAGTTGGATCCTCCTTAACCTCATCTGTGCTATTAACACTCTCATCCATAACCTCTTCCTCTGAAGCTGCTGGCAACAGCTTCTCAGCATTATTCACTTCCTTTATCTCCTCACTTTTGTCCATTACATCTTCTACAGTTGCATCTAATTTGAAAGACTCAAGATTAGCGTTATCAACATCACCTTCTTTCATTCCAGGTCCAATGTCAACTGTTTCATCTATTTCTGGTTCAGTTTCATTCTTCTCTTTTTCCATGGCGGTATTTTAAATAGTATGTGAGAAATCCTATTGAAGCCAATAACTTGACTTTAAAAAATATAGTTTTTGTAACTCGCATGAGGTACTTTAACAATATGCAGATTTCTGTTGCCGGTGTTATGACCTAAAACAAAGAAACAAAATGAGTCAGTAATTAATCAAAAAAGAAAACAGCAAGAACTTGCAAAATAGTATACGCCTAATATTCAGTACAGCAAAACAGAAAATGTTTAACCATACAGCACATAAAACAAGTAATCAAACTGTGAGTCAGATCTCTCTGTTCATCATGTTGCAATGTTAACAAGGTTTCACAACTGCATGTCCACAGGCCCTTATTCTGAAGTGCTCAAACTTTTCCTGTTTCCTTCACTTTACATCACATAAGAATACATGAAATGTTAAAAGAGGTGGCAGCATAAGCATGGAGTACTGAGTTCTAAATTTTGACGCTATTATGTTAAAAATATGTTTTTAAAATTAGTCGAGGTTAAATCATCAGACACACCTTGCGAGGGTTCTCTGAATTGAATTCATCCAAGTCATCACTTTTGATGGATTTTTCAACTCGAGTTTAAAAACGCTTGAACTTTCCTTTCACTGTCATGGTCACAGTCACAACACATATCCCTGCATTACACTTCATCAACAAAGTATGTCATTTTTCCATAAAACACTATTATGTACAAGAATAATTGTTGCATTTTACATTTAGTTAACTTTATTATATAATATGTTGTAGCAGACAACAAAATATTAACTTACATTACACCAATATACCATTAGTTGAAATGCCATGTTCAGTGTACAACCTAAACAACTTTTTTTAATACTCAGTTAAAACTCAATAAGGGAGAATAGGCTATTTAGTGACAGACTCTCAAAACATGTGGAATTTATTAATTACATACTTCAACAAATATTAGTTGCAGGGTACAAAATAATTTTGCCAACATCCAATAATTTCCTACCTCCATCGAAACACAAATAAAGAAAACTGTAATAATCCTTCCATTAAAGGACTCATACCATACACTAGGAGAAATTAGTTTTGTTAATGGGTGAATACAATGTTTGTTATTTTCCACATGCTAAACTTGGTGCAACTACTTTACAGTTTATGTAGTTCCAACAAATGAAATAAATAAATGATGAAACTATAGATACAAACCACATGGCCTACACATATTATGCAATACACTACATTACATAATCATTCTCATTAACAGTATTTGCTTATGTGAACAAGTTTCCTCCTTATGCCACTCTATTTCCAACTACATCCTTCAATCATCAGTTTCAAACAATAACAGAAGAACGCAATTCAATAGTTTCTGAAGCAAAGTCATTGAGGTTTTCCTTCTTTGCAACCTATTTTTTTACAACCCTGTCTTGTTATTCAGAGAAAGGGAAGCATCTGGCAAGTGAAATGCTATGTTTGGTAGAACCATTTACTACAGCAAAAGTCAGTGCAGTGTATACTTTATCCATTAGGGAACCTATTACCATTTTCTCAAAAAAGAAATTCACAGTGTTCAAGAAATATTCAGTATTCTTCTGTTAGTACCCCTCCTCTCCTGTTTAAATTTGTCACAGAATCCTGTAACTGAATATGAATGATGAATTGTAAGTGAAAGGAAGCATCTACATTATAAGTTACAATATACCCACTTGCAAAACACACTGTAAATTGCATCCCAAGTCACAAATGAATAATATGAAATTTCCAGTTTCCCTGACACATAATTGGGGCAACCAAATCTTTAGCTACTAGATATGATAAAAAATGCCACAATAAAATTATACAATTTTAGCATTAGATATGTCTTATTTTAAAACAAAATATTTGACACAAAAATAAACCAGATATAAGCTGTAAGAAAATAATCAGTTCAAAATTCATTATTTATGAACAAATGTTAAGTAAAAGTAAAGCAGGTACTTGAGGGGGGGGGGGGGGTTATAGCTCTACTTTTAACCTTGGCCCTAGAAAGGGGTGAGTGGTCAGCATTACACCCCAGCTACACTTTACACTTAGAAAAGGATCCTGGTACCCATTGGATAGAAGGCTGGGTTGGCCCCAGAGCCGGTCTGGACACAGAGACTAGACAAAAAATCTTCAGCCCATCAGGGAATGAACCCCAATCATCCAGTCCATAGTCACTCACTGTAATGACTGAGCTAACCCAAAGCTTCATGAACAAAAGAGACCATTCAATGCAACAAACATATGACAGAGTAATAACTCCATATTAAATTTCATTAGCCATGATCACTTCTATACGTTTACTTATCCATCTCAGCCGTATCAGTATGACACATGGCAATAAATTTACTTACATTAAAATTTGCAAAACAAGTCATCTTTTCATAGAAACATCATATTCTATCAATTAATAACACATATATTCATCTAAGTAACTAGATGGCTTACCGAACCCAAAGGTTCATCACCAAATTAACCAAAGCCCTCCACCGGACCCTGTCCTGGGCCAACAAAATTCAGTCTCCTTCAACTCCTATCTCCAATAGATCCCGCCTGACATTATCCTCCCATCTACATCTAGGTCTCCCCAGCAGTCTCTTCCCCTCAGGCTTCCCAACCAATACCCGGTGCACACCTCTTGCCCCATCCATGTGTGCTACATTCCCCGCCCATCTCTTATTTATCTACAGAACAGAATGTATGTTGCAACAGAAGATCACAGCTCCATCTTAAACATTTTTTTTCCGATTTCAGATCATTCAGCAACTACAGAATAACTGATTTCTTGTGTTCACTACCCATTTCTTAAAACACTGGTTGTGTAAAACTGAACATGGAGATCAACCTTTGGTGTGTGTCGTAGTTATGACTTTCTGTGTCATATTCCAACTTCTCTATATTTATTTTCACTTATATACATATAAACCACTGGAAGCATATTTAAATCCTCAAAGAGTTGCCTACATGCAGGAAAAACACTGCCATTTAATATTACACATTCTTTTTTATTCGCCCTACTCAATCAGAAACAGAAAAACCAGTGTTGTAAAACTGAATCAACAAACCACTTCCAACACACGTTTAATTTTAGACAAAACCTTATCATTTATGATCATATATCAATTACAATACGAACCTTGCTCACCATGGTTACTCTTCCTTTACTGAAGATTATTTACAAGTGTGGGAAGAGAATTATTTTGAATTGAAATACAATGGAGAGATAAAATAATGGTTAAAACACAAAATAAAATTGAAGAGAGGGAACTCTGAAGAGAAACAATAATCAGCAGAACCAAAATATTTTGAGGCAATGTAAAGAAAACAGACCATATAAACAATATCAAACACCACAAAGGAGATCAAACATGTACTAGATTCCCATTTGCTACAACAGAATGTATCACTCTGATGTCAGAACACAGCAAATTCTGTAGAATACTACACTGTTAAGTTCATAATGAGGTTATTCCCAAACAAAAACATCTGCACAGTCTGCACCAGTCACTGCTTCCCAATCATAAGAGGCCACAGGATATATACATTTAAAAAATGTTGAATAAAGTCTCTCTGATAATGTAAACTGTAAAAAATAGTTATTAAATTACAGGATGAAGTCTGATAACTTAAATACTATAAGTGACTAATGGGAAAAGATCATCAGGTCTTAAAAATGTATAAGGCACAGACAAAATTCTTTCCAACATACAAAGAACACCTTAAATATTTAGAAGTTACTCAAATATTCAAACCTTTTCCTATCTTATCTGTAAATGTAAGTCTCCCATGCTATTAAAAAATAATGACCACATGGATTACAGAAGTGATGACCCTCAGAGAAATACTTATATAATTGGGGTCAGAAAGAGTCAACAAGTGGTGATGGCGAAATTAAAATCACTAAACTTTTCATCCACTGACATATAAAAGTAGCAGCATATGAAAATACACAAACTATGACCACAAACTCATATATCATAAACGAATAACAACATTACTTCACTTTCTTTGTGATTACTAGTTTCAAATTTGGAGAAGTCTGGTGTGCCTTTTTCCCTTCCTTTTTGTACAGAACATTTCTCAGGTAACTGGCCCATATATTAATTTTCCCCTGCCAATTTTCACTCTTTTAAAGCTCCACATAATCATGTTATAAGAAAATGTTTCAGTAATTAAACATTTGTTCACCTTACGTTATTTGTAAATGAAGTTGAAAAATAATATGTCCCTTATGACCCCATCAAAGCAACAACCCACCACCAGTATAAACTATTTTAAAATACAAATAATAATTAATGATAATCTTATGACATTAATTCATCCTCTCTGTGGATCCATATTCTAATAATTATTCGTCACTTCCTCATTAACATAATTTACTTGCATCAGTTTTGGTCATCAGAGTTCTTAAGCCATGTAGGTGGTCACCAAGATTTCAGAGGAACAAGTTGCCTCCATCTTCAACCTTGAACACGTGGAGAACATTCCTCTAAAATGTTCATAACCACCTAGAAGACCACAATCAGCATCTTCAGCTAACATGCAAACCTCAAATTTAATATAATTTTCTGATATTATAATATCAACATTTCATTTATAATCATAAAATAAAACGTTTCTATTCCATATCTTACCAACATTTTCCTTTTAAGAAGCTCAGCTTTTGTGGAAAGTAGGAATGGAAAAAAACTCATATGAATACATGCAGCACTGTGCTAATGTGAAAAAAAGTTGACTGTGGAACCACGGTTCCGGAGAATCTGACGTAAATACATCTCTGTAATGTAATGAAATGTAATGTAATAATTCTTATATAAGATAAGTACTTGTGATATTCTAAAACGTTTTTACCAGCACAAAATTATCTAGTCTACAACTCACTTCTTCTACAACTGATTCACAGCTCAGCTCTTTCCGCAATAACGAAAGCGGATTGTTGATGGCAGTAATGTAACACAACAATGCCGAGTAAACAGATGACGTTCCTTAGGAAACATAACAATGCACATAAGCTGACCATTGTTGTCAGTCCATATTTACACATTGTTGATGTGGGTCTTACACGTTTTCCTTTCACTTTTTTGATGAATGACCCTTCCGTATAGACGTATTTACGTCAATAATATAAAATAAAGAAGAAAGAGACAGTAACATTCCTTGGCACTACCTTTGACAAATGTATAAGTACTTTAAAGGTTTCAAGCCAAGAGGTAATGTCATGATCTAAAAAGACAAGTTACATCATCCAGCCCCATTTAAAACAGTGCACACATTTAAACTGTACATCTGTAGGACACCTCTCTATCTCATCTGCTTCAGTTGGGAGGCAACTTTAAACCTTTAAATTAAATTTCACAAAAATTAGCATAACTTCACACAAAATAATCTAATGTCACAATATCTTAAATGGTGGTATATAGTCTGAAAACTGTAAACATTATTAATAAATTCCTTGTAGCTTACAATTCAATTGTCATGAACCATAACAACTCATGAATACATCAATTCTATAGCTCTGCAAAAATCTGAAATGTACAGAGGCTCATGACTGGTCAGTATAGCATGGATCAAACAGAATCCACTGCATAAGAACAATTTACTCAGTAATCAACATGCAAGACTACAGTACCTAGCCCTCTACAAAAGGACTGTTTTTAACACACAGACCTCATAATGTAAACAACAAACACATAGCAAACACCACATTGTTGCTTGAATCTTTTTCACAACAGTTCACTTGTGCTCAAGAACAACACATGTAAGTACATACACATAAGCTTCTATACCACTCAATATGTGTCTTTGCTGTTCTTACTATCTGCCTTGCAGCCATATAATCACTTTTCTAAAGATGTAAAGAACTCAAATCAGTATGGAACACAATATACTGAAATTAAAAGTATAAAGAAAACAAACAGTATTAAAACTTAGAATTAGTATAGTTCATTTACCAAGTGACATGATTAAAAAAATCTTTCATTACTATTCAACATGTAAATGGCCTGGTTCCCTTGCTCAGAAACACTGTTGCGTTAAGTGCTTCCTCATCACCCTCCCCATTTCCCCTCCTGACAGGCACATTTAGAGTAGTAGTCAGCAGTTCAATTAATGCAATAGCATCACATTACATTCCTGTAAGCAAAGAATCTCATTCAATGTGTCCTATGTTACAGTTGATGATCACTTCACCAGACCTTCATTCATAAGGCTGTATTTTAAGGAGACAAACAACACATATATAAATGTATATCAATAACACTGTTTTGTATAATGTGTAATGCAGATATGTAACCTTATTAACCACTTCCAAAAAAAAATGTGATATATAAAATTGTTCTAATTTCTTTTATAAAACTCTGAAGGATAAACATAAAAGTCAAATGCAATATGTGTAAATGTGGCAACAATGGCCCACCTACCACAAAAATAAATTTAATTTGGGTCTAGAACTGGTTTCTTAAGTTGTAAAAATATGGAGTTCCATTAGCAAACACAATCACATAGTACATTCCCTTATGTTTCATTTCAATTACTTGCAAGTTGTAAATCTAGATTAAGTCATAGACATTAACATGTATGTTCTAACAGAAAGTAAGATAGTAGAAATAAACTTCTGTGTGATACTTGAACACTTTATTGAAAAATGAAGCAAACAATTGATAATTAAAATATTGGCTGAAAGAAGAGAACATTTATGATGTGGGCACAGAAGAATAAGATTAACGTATAATGATTTGTAATACTCATAAGTGGCCAAATAGGTGCAATATGCAAAATGAAACAAATCAAATCAGATAAACCAAAATAATGTTCTTCATTCTTAAATAAGTGAATAACTAAATAACTTATCTGAATTAAAAAAGCAAAGGGAAATTACAGGCCTACTCAACTGCCCTTGTTGTATTCCTGTTTCATGCATAGGCTTCATTCAGAGGGCCACAACTCAAATGCAACAGTTGGAGGAATGACTTTCAACAAGATAACTATCAACTACAAACTCACATGGCAATAATCACAGGCTATTTTAAGACACTTTCCCCACATCTAGTTTGACTGGCAATAGACATATAAATTATAAATTCACTGCATTCAGCCCTGCTTTAAAACAAATAACAAATGCAAATTATTTTTGTATTTTGCTAGGAAACCAGTTTAGATCAACTTCCTGTCAATAATGCAGGACACAAAGTTCAGTATCTATTAGATCTACTATTTTCATTATGGCCACACCAACAACAGTACACATTTGTTTTTGACAAATAGTATAATGATCAAAATGACTACTCTTAAACTTTTATCATTTTAACAATTACTACCGTTGGCTGCATTTGCTTCAAGGTTTAATTTCTTACCATTTTTAACATAACAGCCTGTATCCAGATTTTATAAAAGTAAATTTATAAATGCACATTCATATTCATGCTAGGATTTTAACCCAGGATGTAGCAGCCACATATTAACCTTCAACTTGCCATGCAGGACAGTACATAAGATGTAAGTGTCTTACATTAACAGTCAGTAATCTTAGCTATAGTACCATACACTTCCCACATAACATCAACTGCAATACAGCACCACAATGAATCACAGGTAGTCCCCAATATAGCAGGAAAGTAGTTTATTGGCTAAAACATGAAAAAAGTATCAAATTACATTACAAGACTGTTACAACGAATGTCATCATTTATAAATGAAGAAACCTACATGAACTTCTACAGGATATGTCCGAAAACTTGGTCTCCTCAGCTTACAGGTAAAGCTGCAAATTGTGTATTCATTTTTAAACCTGTTACATCATGATTTAAGTATGAAAAAAACACAATATGATTACCAAAATATTTTTAAATCACTGTCACAACATGAATCTTGTAGCATTAACAAAAGCCTTCTATGAAAAAGAATAATCTCATATCACTTAAACTATTTGTTAAAAGTCACATATGCTAAAGAATGCCACTGGCTGCACATAAAATATAACCCATAAAGCACAATTTATATTTTTAAAAGTGCTCCCCAAACTGCCTACAAATAAGAAGTGTTATTACTAGCTGTATAATTCAGGTAGATAATAAATGCATAAGAAAATATTATATAAGCCAAAAGCACTAAAAAAATTAAGGCATTAAAACACTGATAATAGTTCCTAAATTACAGAAATGGTTAACTTAGGTATAAGAAATGGT
Organism: Zootermopsis nevadensis; assembly: GCF_977971745.1. NCBI lineage: Eukaryota > Metazoa > Arthropoda > Insecta > Blattodea > Termopsidae > Zootermopsis > Zootermopsis nevadensis. Next base: position 9,669,527 of record NW_028259142.1, read on the forward strand.
AATTTATAATTTCTACAACAAAACAAAAGAAAACAGTATATCCAAATAATTTGGAAGCCCTTCTGAATGCCCTACCTAGTTTACCTGTAGTGTTTCTGTGCAAGGTAACATTTTTGAATGTGAACAGAGAGAATCAACAATAAGTCAACACAAAATGTCTCAACTTGGATACAAAATTATAAAAGCGAATCTAAAAGGAATTTTATTTTAATATACCTTCTTCATATAAATATTGTATATTTTCCATTATAGTTATGTTGGTGTGTGTGTTTGGGACCAAACACTTTCTACTGCTAACCTATATTAATGTAAAAATGTGCATGCTAACATGTCATACATTAAAGTTTTCCGGCGCAAATGTGCCAGATGCATAGCATCCGTATTAAAGACACGCTTATTATTTGAGCCACTTTTAAACTACATCTGCCTGCTCTGCATGAAAGTATGGATTGTATGTGACCTACCTTTGTACAAACAGCACACGGTGCAAAATCATTTTTAGATGTTTAAAAACAAAAATAATTACGCTAGAGACTATGCCAAGGCTTTACATTGCATTAATGTAAATTTTAATTGTGCGCGGTTTTGCCTGCAGCGCTTAAATTATGAAAAAAACTAAAAAGAAACGGTGCTGGAGATACTGTCTACATTCAGCAGGTACCCCTCATTCTTTCACCGCACTGACAATACAATCTCTTCGTATTTCCCACGGTTTCGTATTGAATTTCACACACACATACTCAGGTTTCATAGCTACAGCAAGATACCACTTTCAATAATTGCAATATTTTCATACCTAGTTTTGTAATATCTATAGTACTTACAGAACAAAGGTTGAGTCCAAGCTGTTATCCAACTTCGCATTGCACAGTATGATGTTACTTCTCCTCTCTCTGACCCTCTTTCTCTCAACTAGCGGCAAGCTCTCCGTACTGAGTCAAGCACACAGACATGCTCCCCAGGTCCCTCTTCCCCCCCGTAGCTCCCGAAAACAGGGTTGACGCTCTCGATTCTAGCAGCGCCTCTATTGGACAGAATATTTTCTGAAAAGTGTGCTGTGAAAATGTAGGATGGGCAATTAGGGGTGCACTTTCAGGGACAACAATATAAAAAGTTGACATTACGCAGTGCAAATAAACATCACAGTTAAATATAAGTAAGGTTACAGTTGTGAAAATTTTAACTTTCTACAATAAACAGCATCCATTTGCTGATATATTTTATATTGTATAAAATTGCTGTAAGGCTTTGCAAATGAGTCATTATTGCATCTTATGACAATATACAATACTTGCATTATTATTGGTATTGTTACATATATATTAAAATATTTTACACATAACCTTTAATTCCTCTTATAATAAGCAGTGCCATCAAACTGACACCTTGCACATCCACTTACCTTAAATATTTTGTTAATAACTGAACTTTTCTGCAGTGAGTTTAGATTAGAGTGAAGAAATGCCTATATTTCCTCAAAAGAATTATGCTATGTATAGCCAGTTATGAACACAATATCTGTGTAATTCTTCTTTTGGTGTGTTTGTTGGTTTTATTTCTGTTGGTTGTTTCGTTATACTGCTCTCACATGGTCTGATTTGTGGTAATATTGCCAAAATGTTTTTTTCCATATTATTTACATACATATAGTATGTTTATAATTCACTTTAATCACATGACATGTTCTACATCCTTTGGTTTAGTCCTAAGAAGGATCTATGGAATGTAAATAAACTCTACTCTACTCACATAAGAATGCACAATCCTGGTAATAATTTTTTATCTTAAAAAGGAATGACTTATTTTAAATATTAGGAGGTAACCTATTCTAAATAAGACATTATTACCAGTGATGATTTTCTGCAGACCCAGAACCTTTTTGAATAGAAATTTGATGAAAATATACTGCTAAAGTTTATAGTTTTAATAAGAATTAAAATCAAAGAAACATCAAAGTTATGTATGGTGTTGCTTACCACAATGCGTAGTAGGGCCATTTTACAAACGAGTGATGTGTCATTCATTGCCTTGATATGAATATTACAGAGACAGAATGATGTAAGTACCTGTATGGGTTTTGTGGTAATGTTATGTCTAGCTATGCCAGGATTCGGTATGTGAAAGAGCAAGTGTGCTTAGACACAGGTTTTATTCCAAGGTTTAGAGTACAATTATTTTCTAAATATGAAGATGACTACCTCCTGGAATGATGTGCTGTGTAGTCTCACACAAATTGACCAATGTTTTATATGTGCTTACAGTCTCCATCAGACATCTTCAGTGGTGCTGTGAGAACCTAAAATCTCATTTCTTAAATATATTCTTTGCACTTTTGAATTCCTTATTCTCCTTGACGTTCATTTATTTGTATATAAATATTTTATTTCTGATAGAAACCCATTGTTTTAAAACAAAAAAACACATCATAGACGTGGAATCTTTTTCTTATATGTCATTGAATAATAATCATAGAATCTGTTTCATATTAAGGTTATAGATCATAATGCAATGTATGTCATGTACCAATCCTTTTTACAATGAGTTTTTTAAGGAAATATGATAAAATATGAGTTGACCTTTATGTGAAGCTGAGATTATGTTGTAACCTGCTGGTAAGAACTAAAATTGAGCAAGTCCAAAAACTGTTAGTGCATCCCACAATACCAGATTTCACTGAAATCCCCCACATGACTTTTGAGATAAAATGTGGGTATACATGTCCTTGCTCTTGGTGTTCTTTTGATGTTTCGAGTGCAGAGAATGCATGGAAACATAAGTAAATTGCAGTGAAAATTCACAGACCCACTGTTTACTGCTAAACATGAAACCAGGAATCTAACAAAACTTCTCAGCATAAGATACAGTTTCACGTATTTTATTTTCATTGATATTAGACTAAATGTTATTGCTGCCCCCACTGATTTAAAGGTTTTTATTCTATGTGACTTACCAGATCTTTGAAGTAAAATGCTCATTTTACAGCTAAATAAAAGAACAAAGAAGAGCAGTATATTTGATTTGCCTGTTTCACATATTTCATTAATGCCCTTTTTTACTGTAAGATTTGTTTCCCTTTTATTCTGACAATATACTCAACCATAAGGGACAAACGCTAAAGAAGAAGAATAAGATACTTATGTGAGTCTTTCTTAGGGGCTGTGTATTCATAGGTCATTGCGAAGACAGATGAAGTCTTAATAAGTACAAAGACCTAAAAATTTTGTAGGCCAATAATTCTATCCATTTGATCATCATACTGTGTGACTGTATGTTGACAGCATAAGTTTCTTGCTAGAAACATTACATTTACTTACATAGGTTGCAGCAGGTGGAAAGAAAATTATAAACATATGTGAATTTCCAAGGGCAACTCTAAATACATGTAGATCAAGGGATGTTTCTACTCACAGTAATGTAGCATGTCACATATGACATTGTTTCTCAGCCAGGGGTATGCGAGTTGCGTAAAAAACATGACTGAAAAACTTTACCTTCTGTAATTTAGCTGGTCAGTCAAGTTGTGTTATAAATAATACAGTCTTTTCAGATAAAAGTTTGCAAGGAGGAGAGACATATTTAAAATCTGATTTTAAATGCTATTGGTTACGCTGCAGTCTGTACATTTTCTATGAATTATATTCCAGAATCTCACTTAAATTCCCAGAAACAAATAATTACTTTTGCCCTTCATATCCCATTATGAAGCTAAAAAACTGTAGTAGTGGAACACATCATACAATTCATTTCAGTAATAAAACCAAGTAAAAATGAAATGTTTTGTAAAAAATAATATTCCAGAACAAAGTTTTGACTTTATCCATCAGTCACACAGAAAAACTTTGGCCCTGAAAATCAGATGATAGGACAGTGCAGTCATTCAAGCGTAATGAAACCAAATACACTTTTGATAAGTGATCCATGTATCAGAATGCATATTTACAGTTTGTAAGAACAGTAACAGTTCTGCAAAACTGCACTGTGAAAATGACATGAAATTGCAAGGAGTTTGTGCTGTTAAATTTGAAGATGAATAGAATTAAATTAACCTTTATATTTAAAGCAAGCAAAGTGACAATGACTGAAGGTTGCAGTTGGGATTTTATCACTCTTGCTTCTTGTTTACATCAGTATTTTGCCCGACACTGATTATCCTGAGGTTTCTGGTGATTTTTCTCAGTCCCTCTAGGCAAGTATTGGTATGTTATCTTAACAGGCTGCAATGGGTTGTGTCTGCATCTTTTGCAATTTATCATTCAGAGTAATTCTACAACTTGGTGGCATATAACATATACATTTGATAAAGCATCATTGATCAATCCAGTAATCAGTCTAAGGAATTGCTTATATTCATGTAGCTAATAAAAGTAAAGTAAAGCTGTTCCACTATATGCCATGTAGGTGCTTGGGGGGAGAAGATGGTATTGCTCCTACTCATTCTTGACCTCAGCAGTAGATGGGGTTTGTGGCCAGCATCACGCCCTGGTAGCCAATAAATTCTTCGAAATTTAATGGGATGTAGTCTTGCTGAAAAATGTTCACATTATTCTTAAGTCATGCAGAAGTACAATTTTTCTTCATATCTTTGTAGTTTTGTCTTATAAACTGTAGCCACATAAGGCAGAGAATATAAGTTACAGTTTTCAGAAAACTCCTTCTGTTTCAGTTAATATAATAATATTAATTTATCATGTAACAACTTTTCAACAAAAATCAAAACATGCAAATAATCTTATTCTGGCAATATCAGAATTCTGGACTGATGTAATGTACTTATATTTAAGAGAGTGCATATTACAGTGACTATTGATTTATGAAGCTTAGAAATACAGACCTAGATATCTATGTCCTTCCTATCATTTATCAGGTTTAAATTGATGTATTTATGTGCTTTGTACAGTACACAGACCAGGAGAAAAGCCCTGCTAGGAATGCGATATACGCGCATGTGCAAGATTTCGCGGTGAGTAACGACCCATCCTAAAAGCATTCGTTCCACAACCACTGAATGAACAACAGACAACGGGCTTTCATGTGTTCTGATGTGTATAGCTTTAAGATTGCCTCACAGTGGCACAGTGATTTAATCTATAATATTATCACAACACTCATAGAACACATTAGAGGTGCACTCACTATACGCTACTCTTAACTGCTTGATGTTTTCAGTGTGTGTGTGTAGTAGTGTAAAACTCTGACGTGTCACACTTCCCACCAATAGCAACCCTCTAGTCCACTTGATAGTAAACATCCCCCCTGCACCGCCCCTGAAACGACTTTCCCCCGCAGGGCTTTTCTCCTGGTCTGTGGACAGTACATATGTCTGCAAACTGAAGTTAAAAAAAAGCCTGAACTACTGAGCACATATCCACATACTCCCCCCCAGTTCTGCTTGTTCTCGCTTGGCACCTTCATTGAATCATTTTGATATGTTTGTATATTTACAGGAACCAAATCTCCAGATTGGTTTGGATTGAAGCCAGCTATGGAGTTTGTTGAACTAATCCTAATTCCTAAGCTTGATGGGGTAGTGATGCATGGGCCATTCCAAAAACCAGTTGATGGCACACTTTGCATCACTGGTCACCACCTTATACTGTCAACCAGAAAAGAAGGTGTTGAAGAACTCTGGGTAATTACCACGAAAGAAATTTCTGTGCACAAAATATAAGTTATTTAATGAAAATTTAGTTTGAATATTAGTGTCTTGTTCCAATGTATAAATAAATTGGCAGACTCCTGTCTTTAATCATTATAGTATTGAATTACAGGTGATCTAGCACAACAATCCTCATCAGGTCAATTGACTTATTGGCAGGGAAAGGATTAACAACTCTGTAAATTTAAGTTCCCCCCCCCCCCCCGCAAATACCATTATTTTATGTTGTTAAACACTAAGCCATTCATATCATACAGTAGTGTAGACCAGGGATGGTGAACCTTTTTAAACCTTTGAAGTTTAAAGTCATCTAAATAATACTTAAAAATTCAGTCCATTACTCATACACACTTCACGTGGGTAATGCTGTTTAGGGAAAGAATCCTTCTTGGCAGTAAGAATCATATAAAACCCATAAATTCAAAATGCAGTGTTACTATTTGTTAGGGCAGTGGTACCACTGAGCTGTAAAGGGTTAAAGCAACTTTTCAAAACTTAAGAGGCAAATGTTATGTTTCAGTTAGTGTTTCCACAACTTTTAGCAAGCTGAATGCCACTTTTAAGGGTACCTTGGTTCAAGATGTGATGTCTAAGATGGGTGTGGGAAGACCAACCTCCCATCTTCTTCTTGGCTTTTGAATCAGTTTTGCCACTGAACTGTTAATTCATTCCTCTTCTCCCCAGTGGGAAAATGTGTTGGAATATTTTCTAGTTGATTTGTATAGTACTTATTTTTTAAACATGTTTTGCACTTAAGTTTAGTAAGAACACTCCAGTAGCAAAGTACAGAGTTACCTGCCATTGGATAGTCCTGAGCCAGTTTCATCCACTCACCATCCTCAGAATGTATCTTATGGTAATAAAAAGGTCAATGGTGCTAATTTGTGATGCCATGTGGACTTGTACAAATAGTTAAGTAACAATGTGGACCAGATTCACAACCAGTGGTGGGCTCTTGTTAATATGAACCTTTGTTTTCCATGAAGAATTGGGTATTCTTTGGCTGGGTGACTATTAGTTTTTCAAAATTTATATGGACTGGATGACCGGGGTTCGATCCCCAATGGGGGCAGAGGATTTTTCCTCTAGTCTCTGCATCCTGATCGGTTCTGGAGCCCACCCAGCCTCCTATCCAATGGGTATTAGGGTCCTTTCCTGGGGGTAAAGCGCGGCTGGATGTGATGCTGACCACTCACCCCCATCTGGTAACAAGGTCAAGAATTAGTAGGAGCTATACCCCCTCTCCCCCAAGCACCTACATGGCATATAGTGGGACAGCTTATACTGACTGCTCATGATGTTAATCAAATTTAGATTGCATATCCCTTCGAGTACAATGTGACAAAACAAAAAATGCATACAAAATTTTTACTGGAACATTGCATGGGAAGAGACTGAGGTATAAATGGTATTCTTCCTTCTTCTTGTGGTTCTGCAACCCAGAGTGGGTCTTGACCGCCTCCTTTCGGAGGTTTCTTGCTCTATTTAGTTTTAGACATTTGGTAGGGACTTTCTTTGACAAGTGATCAGCCCATTGCAAGGCCTCTACCAAAGATATGGGTGAGAAATGGCCGCTCATTTTTGCTTACAAAACATCTTGTATCATGCTCGTAAGGTTCTTTTACATGCTGTAAATCTACGACATTGGACCGCCGGCTTTACTTCCCCTCTGAAGGAATTCATGTTACAGATTTTTACCATCCTTAAAAATCCATTGACCTCGGCTGGGTTTGAACCCCCTAAATCTTGGGTCCAGTGGCAAGCATGCTACCACTAAACCACCAAGGCCCCACCGAGGGTGACCATAAATGGTATTAATCAAACAAAATGTGTACTCACATTTACAACTTGTCACCATGATGAATTGACATCATCATACATACAAATGTATGGAGTTTAAAGAAAAGTGTGCAAAGTTGATATTTGAAGGGTGTTAGGAAAGAAGGCTAACAACCTGTAATAACTGAAGAAAAGTCTCAGTGTTTGTAACATGTTCGTATGTTGTTAAAATTGAGGCATAACAAAAGAAAGTCAGAATGCCCTCTACATATAATGAACTGAAAATTATTGTTCCTGCTTATTTATTTGTCTGTTCTTGGTTTCTTTAATGATAATCTCAATTACATAAACTACATGGTATAATGACAGGATGACAACTGAACATTGTAGCCAATTGGTTAGTACTCCTACTTTATATTTGTGAAGACCCAGCTTCAGATTTTAGCCTTGAGACTGGCAATCCTAGATGAGGTTTATGGTTTTCCTCAATCACTCTGGGCAAATGTCAGGATAGTGCCTTAAATTAGGCCACAACCACATATTGTCATTTCAAATTCATTAATCATCCCACCATCCAGTGTTATTAGTTTGAGCTACTGATATCATCAAGTAATTCACTAACAAACGATAAGGTGATTAGAGAGTAATGAATTGGAAAGGATGTGGAAGGACATAAGTATGGTCTCACTTAATGTACTGTCCTGACATTTACCTAGAGGGGCTGAGGAAAACCTTGAACAACCTCAGTTATGATACGTGATCTCTGGGCCAGTATTTGAACTCGAGACCTTAGAATATAAAGAAGGAATGCAAACAAGTTGATCGTAATATTCACATATTTAGTTTGTTGTTCAAAGTCAGAACAGAATGCGTAAGAAAGCTGTCAGTCCAAGGTTTTTAAAATGAATACTGCCAGTTGGTTATCAGTTTGTTTTAATCTCATACAAGTGAGGCTGAGGCTACTTCTATAGAGGCTACATAAGGTTTGTGAAAGCAGTAGCAGAATGGGACAATAAAATACAGGTGTTTTAGTAAACTTCTTGTCATTTACATGTATATTTCAGTATGTATTTATCATGATGTGTTGCTTTAGGTTTCTTTCCATTATTAAGAGAATTTCTAAACTTGCAGGGTCACAATGAAATCTGTTCTCTGTCCTGAAATATACGAGTAAAAACACCAGAAACTGCCAAATAATGTTAAAATAATAAAAACAAATATTTTTATGCATTTGTACTTTAGTTTAAGGTAATAAGTTTTCTGAAGTTAAAATATAGGACACATAAAACACCAAGTCCCAGTCATTGTAGTAGGGCACCAGTATATGGCCCTTGTATTTTTTTTTCTTCAGCTTTCATGTGTGGTCAATTTACATTCAGAATTAATTCTGAAGCTATAATTCTTTAGACATTTTGTAAGACTTCTTGGATGGAGGATCAGCCCATTGCAAAACCTATATGTACAGAACGTCCCGCGCCGTAGCCGCGCGGTCTGAGGCATCATGCTTCGGACCGGCGATACGGAATGCACACCGGTTTGAGTCTCAGGGTAGAAGAAATTTTCTCATGAGCTTTCGACCAGTGTATGGGACCGGTGCCAACCCAGTATCGTGAGGAAATTGGGGAGCTACAATGAGTAGCGTAATCCGGTCAGGAAAGCTAGCAATGGCTGGGGGTTCGTCGTGCTGACCACACGTCACCCTATATCTGGTTGGATGATCGTTCACCTCTGCTTAGGCATGTGAATGTGAGGCCAGCAGTCAAGCTAGTCGGCTTTGGCTCTCTGGAGCTGTTACGCCACGGATTTAATTTAATTTAATATGTACAGAACATCACAACACATATCAAATTGGGAAATGATGCATAGTGTAACAAATCTCTCACCAGTGTGACTAAATGATGATGTCATTTCAGAGGATTCCCTCCCCCTTCCGCATTATGAGCAGATGGGAGATCTTCCACCCAGTGATTTTGACACACAAGAACTTGTGTAGATCTTTATGTAATGAACTTGTTATTGTTGTCTTGTTTTAACTGAAATTGAAATGTGTTGACAAATGTTAGTAAAAGTCCCAATATCAGATTTCATGAAAGTTTGTTCATTGATTATCAAGTCACCCTTATTTTGGTAGCAATGTAGAAGAATGAGGTATGTTTCTACAAGTAACTGTGGTTGGAGCAACAATTAAAAATAGACTTCAGAGTAGGTACTTTTTCAGTGAAGTTGTGCCCGTAATTATATATTCATTTGATGTGTGCTGTGATAAAGTATATTATTTGGATCTGAAGGAGATCAGTTTAGCTAGTTAGGAAATAGCTGAATTACATAACAAAGTACTTTACTTTCTTTTTGTAGCATTGTTTCCATTTTACACAGGACTACAGGCAAAAAATCGCCAGTCTCTTTAATCCCATCCCAATCTTTCCTGTTAAATTTCTTACCAGCTCTTTCCTGTCTTCTTGATGTCTTCTTGCTGAACCATCTTATTCTAGGTCATCCCATGAACCTCTTTACTTTATATTTTAATTCTGATGCCCTGCTCAGTATCCTGGTTCTGTCCATTAATTTTACTTCAAATGTCCAGTCTTTTGTATTCATTTTCTTCTAGTCTTATTAATAAATTTTGGATTCCAACTTTACAAGATTTTATTTTTGTTGCTGTACCTTCTTGTTTTTCCTCTGTACTTGCATCTGCTTCTCTTTGCAAGGATCTGTTGTTTCATCACTAAATATTCAAACTGGTTTAAAATATGCTTTATGTGCTGCTGTTTTGTGTAGTTGAAGGATATCTTTGTTACATCTTATTCCTTTTATAATTTGACAGATTTTAGAACTCTTTGTATTTTTCTGTTAAAATCTTCATTGATTTTTCTCTTCTGAATGTTCTTCACTTCCAAAATAAATTTGTCTACTCCTTTAACCTGTTTGTCATCATCATTCTCTCAAGGAATGGGCCCTTGGATTTGGTAACATATGACTTTTCCTGTCCAGAAATCAAGAATCTCCTTAAAGGAATCCCATTTGAATACATTTAGAACAATGTGGTAGCACTGAAAGGATTTTCAGATGATTTCCAGCTCTGTTTTGAGAACACACACACACACACATATGTGTGTATATATATATATATATATATATATATATATATATATATATATATATATATATATATATATATATATATAATGTTCAGGAACTGTTTCTTCAAAAGTTGCATTTTACTTACTGCTAATATATATTTTATGTGTGTCTGTCTGTTTTTGTGTTTCTTCTTGAAATCTTGGATCTAACCTGTAGTTTCCCTGAAGCAACTGCACTCTTCTCATTCCAAAATGTGAATAAAGGAAGAAATCAAATAAATAAATGCAAATATTTAAAAAAAAATGAAATTTTGCTTCCTCTAAAGCTGTTATAGACATGGTGATTAAGAAAATCACCTCATTGGAATCTAACCCCAGCTACCTATACTGTAGGTAAACACGCTACCAACTGAAATGTTGTTGACAATGTAAGTGTGCCTTCTGTTATGAGATTTATGAACTGACAGTGTAGAAAGTGGAAAATAAAATACTATATTAAAAATAAACAGTGGGTTACCAACACCTAATATGTTTGGCAGGAAGTCAAAGGAGGGTTCACTGCCATTCTGCAAAACTGAAGCTGAATCAAGAGTTTCAGTCAGTGGAGTCCCCTTTTAATGGGTTTATAACTTGCCGCTGCACTTTCGGACGTAAAGAAACAAGAGTACACTGGGTGACCATAAAAGTATCTCCAAGTCTCCATTTCATAAATCAAACATACAAATGTCCATCTCAAATAACATGTCAGAAATGGCAGTTGAACCCACGATGAATTTAATATATTCTCAATTAACAGTGAAGTTGCTGCATCTCAACATTATATTTGATCTCTAATTACCATGCTGAGATGAATGAGATCCATAGTTGAAGCTCTAAGATTCTTGACATCTTATTTAAGATACTAGGTCTTGAAAACTGCCCTTTCAAGGGCTAACATACAAATTCATATTCTATATAAGTAACTTATACTTTACAAAACAAAGATGAAAATAAAATTGTCTTCAATCAGATTCAAAAATAGAACCTTTAAATCATTACCAATGACCAACAAATCGTGTAAAAATGGAAGAAATACTTCTTTCCTTTCACACTTCTGGTCTTGACAATGCAGCACATGGCACTTGCTAAAAACAATATGGATCCCAGAAATAGCTGCTGCCCTATGTACCTTAGGGACAAGGTCTGTCTCGGGTGCATGGAAGTACATATCCCATAAAGTGGTGAATAGATGGGATATAATAATAATACTTTATTTCCTGTAGATCAAATATACATTGATATAGGATATGTTAATCTATATTATACATTACCAAAATACAATAATTATTATGATATAATCCCATTGGAGATATAGCATTATATACATTACATTATCAGTAGCCAATATTCGAAAATTCTTCATTAAGATAGTCTTCTAGTAGGATAGTAGGACATTGATCAACAACACTGTTGTAATACATAAACAGAGCATTGGTCATTGGAGAAGACTCATAGCATTGTCATAATAAATAAGCGTTTTGTTCATTGCAGTAACCTCTCTTTAAGTCAGTGAAAAATATGTATTTGTAAGATTGTCACCATGGATAATGATAAATAAAGACAACATTGATCAGTAGGATAATATATTCATAGCACTGTCAATATATAAGCAGTTTTCATTATATTATTACAGATACAGGCTCTTTCAGTGACGTTTCTTTGATCAAGCAGAATGTATGTTCTGAAGACTGTCATAATAAATAAGCAACTTTATTAATCAGTACAGTTTATTTAATGAAAAACATGGGCAAAGAACTGGTACTTCTGCTAGAATGGGAAAGAAAAACAACTTGAAATTTTGAATGAGAATATGAGAAATTGTTAATTTGATGTCTACAAAAGAATTCTGCCTATTTGTCATTGCAGTGGCAACATTTCTATATATATGCATAAATTCCAAAAGTTGTACAAAATGTTTTTTTCAGAGGAATGACAAGGATAGTCCCATACCATGAAATAGACAAGACAACTGCATATTGAAGGTTTTCAGTTAGGTAGATGGTTATATAACTTTCACTGAGAGTACTGTTGCTAGCCTACATCAGGGTGTCCTATCATCAGATATTTCATCTGTCCTTGATGTTGCTCAACGTTACTTACCTGTCAATCATTTACATTGCTGTATATTATTGAGGAATTGATGAAAGAAAAGCCAACAAGTATGAAAATACGTGCTCACATTATTTTGCATTAACATGGATCCCTAAGCCATATAGTTAGTTAACATTCCATGTTCTAATTCGACTCAAAAGTTTAACTTAATTCATAAGACAGGATAGCAAGTTTTGATGATTAAGTTAACATTTATATCTAACACAGCACCTAATCTTCACAGATGCAGTACTAGACCAAAGATCTTAACTTGTCATTTATTTGTTTCTGTTTATCAATGCAATAAACTTGGACAGCTCAAGCAGTGTAATGACTTTCATCATTCTATTCATAGACACTGCAAATACTGGACTGACAGATGGAGCCTAAGCTAACACCCTTGTGCATTTACTTTTCCACTAGTACAGGGATAGCAAACCCTTTCATTGCATGATTTTAGATTTACATGAAAAGTCACTTATCAGTCAGAAAAGTGTCAGACATCCTCATTGCTTCATTTCCAGTATGGTGGACATAATGTGATATCTTCTGCTGCACATTTATAGATAGATCTTCAGTTCTTGGTTCATTGGTGATAGTTTCAAGAGTAATATAAATTACCCTCATTTTGTATGTGAGACAGCTCCCAATACATAATATATATTTTAAAGATGAAACTATCTTGTAATAAGCTGTATTGAAAAGATAATACAGTATTTTCTTTCATGTAGCTCAGTCATTTCTTTGTGTATCTGTTCCAGCTTCTTCATCATAATGTAGATGCAGTAGAGAAGAAACTCAATGGATTGCAAGGAGGAAGTTTAATAATCAAGTGCAAGGATTTTCGAATCATTCAGCTGGACATCTGTACACCAGATGAATTTGCAAAGGTTGCTACAACTATTGAGAGCCTCTCATCACTGGGTAAGTGTATGTCATAAGCTTCAAGTCTTTCAGACATGGCTGACTTTAGAATTGTATGTGATCCATGTAATGAGATATTTACTGTTTTGTATGTGTTATCATGAACCTTATACATACTTGTGAGGACGTTTTGTCAAGGGGAACAAACACTAGTTTATCATGAGCAACACCCCTAACATCATGTTTTTTAAGTGGAGGGGGCAACATGCTCTTTCCCCACTCTGGCACAGCTTGCCTTATCTCTGTGGTACCACCATCATGTGATAACACAAGTGGGATATGTTTAAACAGCTGTATTGAACATTACAGCCTATTTTCTGTTTTAATAAAGGAAGTTTATAAGCGCAGTACTAGTATTAGTGGTAGTGTTTTGGGCGTGTCAGCTGTATAAGCTGTTTGCACCTTATGGGGAGTGAGCTTCTCCTTCTTTTAGTTTTTTTTTTTTTTTTTTTTCCATTTTATAAAATTGGATGGAGAAAAAGTTTTTCATTCTCTTCTATCTTTTCACTTTCTTTCTTTCATAATTCTTTGACTGCTCTTTCCTCCATCTTAATGTTTGCTTGTAGGTGGCATGAAGATTGTGTTCTGTTTCATGGTGCTTAGTTAAGCCTCAAGGGTACCTTTTACCTTCACCTTAGTAACACACAACTATTTTATTTTAATATTTGTCACTGGGTATTGTGCTTTACTTAGCAATTTTCAAAGTGTACTTTAAACTGATTGTAACATTTAATGCTAAAACATGAACCCTTACACAAAGAAAGGCAAAAAAATGCAAGAAACTTGTATGAAATTTTTGGAAAGTAATGAGGGGAAAACAAGAAAAGATAGAATTAGGAACAGAATCTTTAGAGAAGAAGTTGGAAGCCTAACATTTGTTAATAGAGCAAGAAAAGAAACAAACAAAATAGTCTTGCCATGTAAAACAAATTAAGAAATCAAGGATGCCAGAAAGTGCATTAATACCAAAATTTAATGGAAATTGGATGCCATACAAGCCCTACAGGGAGTAGATGTTGTTCTTGAATTCAATATTAAATGGAGTGAACGGTTAGCTCCATGCCCTGGCCACTTTGCCCCTGAAGAGTGAACAGTGGCACCCATTGGATATGAAACTGGATGGGTCCCAGAGCTTGTCTGAATGTTGTAGCTAAGTGAAAAACTATGCCCTGCCTGGAATCATACCAAACTTGTCAAACTTGTAGCCTAGTCACCATGCTGAGTGAGTTTTACTGGCTCCTGTTGTGACATTATACATTGTAAATAAAATGAATGCAAGTCAATTAATTTCATTTCCGTGATCAGCAATGACTAAATATTATTTTTCCAAAATTCTGCAGCGATAATCGCCTTGTCGTTAACTAGCATCAAATCCTGTTGCATACAGACTTCTTTGGACATATGAGTAGATGCTCTAGGATAAGTTGAGTAACAAGATTTGATGAAGTTTTAAGAGACATTGTGGAAAGGGTGGCTCAAATTGTCAACAATATTTGAGCTCAGAACTCAATCATCGACTTTTTCAGGAGTTTCTTAAGAATTTGAACTCTTGATACGAAGATTTTTTGTATCATTCAGAGGTCCATTGTTTGAGTAAAGGAAAAGTATTGGGTGAATTTTACAAACTTCATTATGAAATGACACTGCTTTTGTGAATATGATGCTATTTGTCGTGAAGTGGATAATTTTAACTGAGAGTTGAAAATTATTTTCCTAGCATATATTACTGACATGTTAAATTCTTTTAAAATGTGTCTTCACGGAGAAATCAAAATGATTACTGAAATTTAAATCAATATTTTACAAGTTTTCCCAAATTTGAGTTTATTATTAATGTAATTGCAGAATAAATTATTTATTTGAAGTGTTTAACAGATCTGGTGATTGGACTTAAAGAAGAGATTAATTATGATTGTTAATTTACAAAGGTTTTAAGGTCCTTTCTACCTCAATATAAAATCTGTGGGTGGTATCAATTAAAGATATTACATAAATAAGCATCTTGATCCAAAGTAAAGTGCCTGAAAAATGAAATCAACCTTTAGGAAGACTAATCTGCTCCATTGAATTTTCCAACAGAAACTTGAAGCAGACACTGCTATAATTTTGAAGTATTCTTCCAGATAAACAATAGCCATCATTACAATCTTGTGCTAAAATAATTATGTGAGATTTCAGGTTCTCACAGTAGTGGTCATGGAGAAGACTCTCTGGTTACAAGCCGCGTCAGGTGGCTGAATGGTGAATAAACCATACCTCTGCCAACGTTTTGAGAACAATCTCTGCTCTTATCCTCAGGGCTGCTAGGAAATTGGCCAGTGGTCATCTGTTTCTGCCAGAGTAATTAACAAGAAGTGTGGTGGTGGAATCTTTACTATGTGGATTCTCACATATTCAAAATCCTTATTAGAGACAGCATTTAGTTTGATGAGAAAGTCATTGTAGATTTTCTTGTTCTTAGTGGGCTTGTGTACAATGGAATTATTATTATTATTTAGTGTTCTGTCTGACGACAGGTCCATATGAACAGGTTCCTTCCATCCTTTTCTCGGACTGGGACCTGTTCATATACGTTCTTGGCAGATGATCCAGAAGTGGTTTGCCATTGCCTTCTTCTGTGTGTGAATGGAGTAATTGTTGGGATGCCACGGAGGAAAACTCCGTGTTGCCTAGACCACGGCCTTGCCCAACACAAGTTATAAATTCGGGCACCGCCGGGAATCGAACCCGAGACCCCCAGGATTACAAGGCCAGCGTTCTAACCGCTAGACCACCGTGGCATACAATGGAATATTGGCACAAAATAACCATGATGAAAATGTCCCCATTTGGAACCATTGGCATCAGCCTGCTACAAAAATCATGATCTATGATCTGTGCCAGCATGAGAACCTCCACCATGACATGATCTGAAATTAAATTCATCAAATGAGTTTGTCTTAATGATGTCACTGGCAGTTTGAACCCTAACTTCAAGTCCAGCTGCACTGACAGGCTGTGACTTTCATGGGACTGTGTGGATTCAGGGGACTTGTAATAGATTACATCATGAAGATTTCTGTCTTCTGGGTTGTTGCGCTATGTAGTTTGGTAGACAGAGGCAGTATGACCTCTGAAACATTGGTAAACATCTACCAGACTACACAGCGCAACAACCCAGAAAACAGAAATCTTCATACTTACCACTGTGAAAACCTCAAATCATACAGATTACATCATAGTTTCCATATATGGTAACATAGAGAAACAAACCAAACTAATGGTAATGTGACTGTTAAAATGTCTGTGCTGTCTGGGCCCCCTGTGGAGTGCTGCATAGGTTCATGTGGCTATGGTCTTGTCTCCAGTGAGATTAATCCAGTCAACCTTCACATCTGAGTTCTTTGTAAGGACACAGGAATGTGAAGCTAAACCTCAATTGTGGGACAGGACCTTGGAGGTAGAGATAATAATTTTTTTCTTTCTGGTGAGATATGTGTTTATAAATCTTGCAAGACCTTACAGGTATTAAGAGTATAATAAACCCAGAAGAAGAAGAGACTCCTTTGGGTCAGATACATATAAAATATTACAGAAAGGATAACTTGAGAGCCTCTCTTGCCTCTGCCCCATCAGGATCTTTATCAGCCTACCTGAGCAGGTTATAAGTAGAAAAAATGATAAAATTACATAATGGGAAAGTTTGTGATTTGTATTTCTAAAGAAATTAAGTGAATAGAAGAAATCTGAATACTCTTGCCAGGAACCAAACCTCAGAAATCTTCTCTGTATCAGATCAATTTACTGACTTACCATGGCTCTTATGTATACTGGACTACTGCTTAATTGGTATAATCAGCACCAAGTAGTAGAATGGTTAATTTAAAAGCTATTTAAAGTGGAGTTACAGTCTTTGCTTCTAGGAACAATAAATAAAGAGTAATAAAAATTCATCATTGAGTGAAGCATAGCAATGATATATCAATCACAGATATACCATACAATAATAATTTTAAATGTATATAATAATGTAAATTAAGTTATTTTTTATTAAATAAAATAATTGTCATTTTTTTTCTGAAGTGCTGACAGTACACATTTTGTCATCACGTAGACTCTTCACTTCTTCAGTAGAACATCCATCTGTCTAGATGAAGCATCCTGTTATACATAACAGGGGGCCACATGTAATGCTTCTTTGCCTTTTTGCATGGGATATTATAGCTTTTGGACCCAACTTGTCTGTTTATGTTTGAGGCCCTTAGTGTCTCAGTTTATATTGTTTAAAAATACAACTTGACAGTTTCTGCCAATATGTTCTCTTTGAGCCTTCCAAAACTCCTTGATTAGTATGTAGCACCCATGATATCACATTGGGTGATAAAAATATGGCTCTTGTGTTCCCTTCTTTAATTTATTTTTCATTTTTATGATGGATCTTATCCAAATAAGGAGTGCTTTATCAAAGGGGGAAGTGGTTAAGCCACAGAGCCTGTTAAGAGAATGTCAGTTAATGGAGACTCCATTGTCTTCACCAAATCAGAATATGTTTTAAATTAAAGTAATGGATATTAAATATACATTTTATGTTGCATACTCATTTATATATGAGAACCTCTTTTTTAAACATTTCATAATTTTATTTCAGTTTAAAAACATGCCTACATGGATGTATTGGGTGAGCTTCTACTTACCCTCCTTGTCTTATAAATCCTGAGGAATATATGAGTAATATGATGCTTACTTGGTGTGCTCACATTAAAATAAATATGATTCTGACTCTGACTGACTCTATGGCGCAACAGCCCAAAGCTGAGCCTTGGCCTCCTCCCATGTGGGAGGTTTCTTTATATTTTAAAGCGCGCGTTTATGAGTAGTGAGTGACAAGCCCACTGCCTGTCCACATTTTCTACTCAATCCTGATTTGTCTGCTAGCCATCTAGTAGTGAATCAGGAGAGACTTGGGTGAGAAATGGCTTCTGAATTTTGCTTACAAAACATCTCGTTCATGCTCATAAGGTTCTTTTACATGCAGTAAATCTACGACATGGGACCGCCGCCTTTACTTCCCCTCTGAAGGAAGTTGTGCTACGGACTTTTATCACCCTTAAAAATCCGTCGACCTCGGCCGTGTTTGAACCCCCTAAATCTTGGGTCCAGTGGCAAGCACGCTACCACTAGACCACCGAGGGTGACCCTTCATGATTCTCTCAATGTTTAATTTAGAATATTTAAGCATACACAAGCATCTTGAATGTTCTTCCAGATGAACCTAACAAACTGTACCCCTTCTTCTACCGCCCTCTGTTCCCAATCATGGAGGATGGTTGGACAGCATTCCGACCTGAGACAGAATATTCACAGTTGGTGACAAGTCAGGGAGATGAATGGAGGATCAGCTACATCAATAAGGACTTTCAGGTATAAGTGTTGAATCAATGGACAGTTTTATCATAGGATATTACATTAAATGTTGAACACTCTATATGGATTTAAAGTGCAAGACATAAATATATTATTAATTTTAAGTTATATTTTGTATGGTCTGAAACTTGGTCTCTTACATTGAGAGACAAACACAAATTTAAAAATTTGCAAGTACAGTACTGTGGAGACTCTTTGGACTCAAGAGAGATGTAGTTAGGAAATAGTGTAACGAGGCAAACTTTAACGATTAATACATTTGTAACATTAAAATTGATTTTTGATCTATTTTCAGAATCACCCATTAAGATCATTTCAGAAAGTATCTCAATTCTATATGAAATTTTTTTCATAATCCAGTAAATGTTGATGTATGTTTTATAATCAATTAATTATATCTCCAAGAAGAGCCAAGCAAGACACTTCTCTGTGTGAAAACTCCCAGTTTTAAGAAATTCTTTTCTAAATGGTATTTTTGAACTGCTATGAATTTTAATTCCAATTTCCATTTCAGTCCAGTTAGTAGTGTGAGAGTAATCATAATTTTTACATTGCAATACCATGTGTAGTTTCTGCTTAACATACTTCTTCTTTCCTGGTTTATGCATTTCTTTGATTTGTGCATGTTGTGTCATTCTTTTGTCAGGAAATTTATTGAATACTGTACCTCAGAATCAACAGTATAATATTAAAACTCCTTAATAGAGGATAATTGTTATAACATTGGCCATGAATATATCTGCACAAACAATGTAAAATACATCTTTTAATGTGTTGAAGATAGTGAGAAAGAGGGGTAGAAAAAGCCCAACTTTCTTACTACAAGTGCACTGGTGAAAAATTTATATCAAGGCATCACTGGTAACTACCAAATACATTACTTACTTAATTACTTACTGCATGTAGCTGAGTCCTTCTGGAAGAGTCATCAATCACTCAGCCACTCAAGAAATACTCAACATTTTATGGAACTCAAAGGTTCATTACCATGTTCACAAGAACCCACCACTGGTCCCTGTCCTGAGCCAGATGAATCCAATCCACACCACCCCATCCTGTTTCTCTAAGATCCATTTTAATATTGTCTTCCCACTTTCGTCTTCATCTTCCTAGTGGTCTCTTACGTTCTGGTTTGCCCACAAAAACCCTGCATGCATTCCTCTTCTCTCCCATGTGGGCTACATGCCCTGCCCATTTTATCATCCTTGACTTTATTAGTCTAAATATATTTAGCAAGGAGTACAATTCATGAAGCTCCTCATTATACAACTTTCTCCAGCCACCTAGTATTTCAACCTTCTTGGGTCCAAATATTCTCCTCTGCACCCTATTCTCAAACACCTTCAGGCTATGTTTCTCCCTTAGTGTCAGACACCAAGTTTCACACCGATACAAAACTACAGGCAAAATTATATAATTTTGTATATTTTAATCTTTATGTTTTTAGAAAGCAGGCGAAAAGACAAATGGCTGTGAACTGAATGGTAGCAAGCATTACCCATATTTAATCTGCACTTTATTTCCTAATGAATCAAATTTTCATTTGTTAACTGTTGCTCCCAAATATCTGAAGTATGCCACATTTTCATAGGATCCACTAGCTATCTTTATGTTATTATTCTGTCCCACATTCTGGTGATGAGACGCCAACATATACTTAGTTTTTTCTGTGTTTACTTCTAGGCCTACCTCCCCACTAGCATCAATTAGAGCTTCTGTGTTTTTATAGTATTTACATATGTTATCCCCAAATACATTACTTTTGTAATTTCATAATCTTTTGAAATCTAAACTTTCTTAAAGTGTCTGTATATTCTGATATGGGGAAAGAGAGAACTCTTTTTATTCTAAATGTACATGATATGAAATGTGATTTAAATAAAGAAAATAACCACGTTTTCTTCATGAATAGTAGCAATACTATCTCAATTGTTGATGGAAACTACCCTCCCTCAGTTTTTCTTACTAGATTGGAGAAATGCAAGAATCCTAAGGTCAGGAGCAGTGTTACTGCTGAACTTTTAAATGTATTGAATTAATAGCCAAGTTGTGGGGAATTGCCCATAAATGTCTACATAGATTTAAGATACCTCACAAGACCTTTCTTAGCTTTGCTTTCATGAGTTTCATGTAGTTTTAATTAATCTCATGTTCTGTAGGTCTGTGCCACATATCCAAGTGCAGTTGTGGTTCCCAAGTGTGTGGATGATAACACTATCAAAGCTGCTGCTAGTTTCCGTGAAGGTGGACGGTTTCCAGTTCTCAGCTATAGACATGATGGTGGGGTATGTTGCTGAAGTGATCATATGATGTCAGTTTTACTCACTACAGAGCAGACACAGATTTGTGGAGCCTCTGAGGCCATAATGCAATGAGGTCTTTGATGTCATCATTTTATATTATAAACAGCTTGTAATAACATGGAACTGATATTCCAATAGAAATCCACACTCAGAAAATTTACAAACCAATAACACAAACAACTGAAT
Organism: Zootermopsis nevadensis; assembly: GCF_977971745.1. Classification (NCBI taxonomy): domain Eukaryota; kingdom Metazoa; phylum Arthropoda; class Insecta; order Blattodea; family Termopsidae; genus Zootermopsis; species Zootermopsis nevadensis. The sequence goes on from NW_028259142.1 coordinate 9,690,988, forward strand.
CCCACATTATATAAATCTATAATCTACTACAACTGGCCGTCCAGAGAAAGTTTTTGCAAAGGTACTGGGACACTCCACTTAAATTCATGACTGTCCTACAATTTGACATCCTGGGGTAGATAGCTTGCTTAACAAGTTTTATATTAAACTGTAAAATGGTTTGATAAATTATCTTTCCTTTTTAATTATAGTAGCAGTTGGGAGATGTTTCTTTTCTGGACCACAATGACACAATAAACTTTGCCTGGATTACAAGGGATTTCTGTCAATATGAAGTTATCTGCGCTCTCAGAAATTATGTGCAATTTTGTTGTGTCAAGAAAGTGACATTTCATTTGTTAAAAAAAACTAATTGTTATGCAATTTTAATATAATAACACATTGAAGGGACTGAAATAATGTGGGTGTCAGGACACAGCAAAACTACACAAACTGAACTCATACTTTTTAACTGCAAACTGAATATATAATATTGCATGTTTTATCAAGCAGCTCTGAACCCATTATTAAAACATGGTTTTGTGGCTTGGAATACATGAGTTTCAAGTGATCTGTTCCTTATAAAAAGCTTTGAATAAAAAAGAAATTATATATACGAGGTGCGATCGGAAAGTTTCAAGACTGCGCCTATAAAAACCCGTACACTTATCTCAGGTATTAAATTCATCCATCACCCTCGAAGTAGTTCCCCTGGGAGTGAACACAACTATCCCAGCGCCGCTGCCAAGCCTGGAAGCATCCCTGGAAATCTTTCTTTGTCAGCCTGTCAAGCACCATCTGCGATTCTGCCTGAATCTCTTCTATCGTCTCAAATCTCCTTCCCTTTAGCTGAATTTTCATCTTTGGGAAGAGGAAGAAGTCACACGGAGCTAAATCCGGCGATCCGGCAAGATCTTTGAGCTCCTGACAAACGAGAAGTCGATTCTGCTTCTGGTCCTCAGACAGGAGCCTTGGCACAAACTTGGCTGCGATGCGTCGCATGTGGAGTTCTTCCTTTAGAATCAGCTGACAGGTCCCATAGCCTATCCCAACAATGTCGCACAAGTCATTGATGGTACGACGTCGATCTTCGTGAATGGCCTGCCGAATCTTCGTAACATTTTCGGGCGTTGTGCTCGAAGATGTTCGTCCAGAACGCTCGTCATCATCGACAGAGGTTCGGCCACTTTTAAAACGTGAATGCCACACAAAAGTTTGTGCACGACCCATTGCGGACTCCCCAAATGCTTGCTTTAGCATTTCATAGGTTTCCGTAGCCGTTTTGGCGAGTCATTGACAAAATTTGATGCATACTCTTTGTTCATGAAAATCCGCCATTCCGAAATCGCAGGAGGGTCGGTGTAATGCACTACCAAAACGCCCGTAACTAAGAAACAAATGCTAATTCGATGATGCCGGCTGGCACACTGATTCACTATGAATGTAGGCCGCACCCCCTAGCGGCAGAAGCTCGTACTACATCCGGTTCGCCCTCTATTGACACAGTCTTGAAACTTTCCGATCGCACCTCGTAGTTATTCCTTGTGCTTAAGCACTGCAATAGGGGTGTGGTGACAAAGTTACATACATATTAGATCTTGGCATTAGATGGAGGAGAGTATTCGGCTTGACACTCCAGCCACTCACATTATTAACATAACAAGAAGAGAAAGAGCTCCATGTAGTTACTGCTATATGGGCCCCTACTGCAAAGAGAAGAATCCTTAACCTCATCTTCCATTCCATAGCCAGTATTACAAACTGTTTTGAAATTTAATGCAGAGAAAGTCACATCACTGAATTTGAAGTCAGAGTATCACCACAAGCATTTGAAAGGGAAGTGAAACAGCACTGACTTGCTGGTATAGTCAGTTGCTACATATTCAGTAACATTCTTAAAAGTGCAGTTTTTGACTTAATTTACAATTTAATATAATAAGGAGTATAATTATTATGTTTGAATGTTTTCAGAGTGTTCTGATGAGGAGTAGCCAACCTCTGACAGGTCCCAATTCCAAACGATGCAAGGAAGATGAAAGACTCATCAACTCTGTTCTGGGACCCGGTAAACGTGGGTACATTATTGACACCCGTACACAAACACTTGCTCAGACAGCCAAGGTATGCTCCAATCTAAATACTGAAATTGAAGGTACTGCACAAATACCCCCACAAACCACTTTTAGTGTTTTACCTGCACCTTGACAGAGATGTGCGAATCTGCTTGCTTTATTGTTCTATCTGTATTCCTCAAGATATTTTAGGGTAGAGGCAGTGATTTGAAAACAGCCTGATTTTATTTCCCTCCTAAGGTCTGTCTGTGTGTGTCTGATCAAAAACTATCAAATAGGATTTCTGGTTCTCACAACAGTGAGTATTGTGGGTTTAGCACCATGTAGTCTGGTAGAAGATTACTGATGTTTCAGATGTACTTGCTGCCTCCATTATCAGGGTGACAAGTCAGCAAGTACCTCTGAAATGTCTGTAAACGTCTACCAGAGTACATGGTGCTGCAACCCAAAGATCGTCATCTTTGAAAAAGTATCAAGACTTAAGTGTGATGTCAGCACATTCCATTACATCAATTATTCATGGTCACTGTTTGAAGTGAAAAGTATTTTTATCTTGTGTCAGTTAACAATGCCTGAGGGGACAGAAAAAATGTGTATCCATTAAATTTTTCAAGAAGACTGGGAAGATGTTGACAAACTAATCATTTCATAAAGATAGAATTTGGAGATGCATCAATTAGTAAAGCACAGCAAAACAAAAGTGATGTTTAATTATTTTCATGATGAATAAGAACCACAATGTCTGACTGTTAATCAACATGTTGATGTTATTGTTCAAAGTTGTGACACTTGCATAGGTATCTACCTGTGAATCCACATGGTATCATAACCCAGAGGACAACTTTGACATCTTCCCCACCATGAGAACCTCAAATCTCACATATTAACCAACATTTATATTTATGATACAAGTATTTAAATGTCAGCTACAAAAGAGGAGATACAGAAAATGGCAAATTTGCTGTAACACCAGCCCACTGAGCATAGGTTTTGTGATAATTGTTAGTTAAACACTGTATTCTATAAGCGAGGTAACCTCCGAATTCACTAGATATGGCTCTCTTTGACTGTTTATGTTCTTAAAGTTAAGAAGACCATAAAGGCAAAATGTTTTATGATATGAAAATATTTCATTGAAGCCATTATTAACAATTCTAAAAGTTAAGTTTCAGAGGTGTTTCCAGCACTGACAGTAACTGTGGGACAAATGTGTATGTGCTAAAGGAACTTGGTTTTTAATAAAATTAACCTGCCACAGCTGTTAAATTAGTATCTTAAGTTTCACAGATTCATTCTTAATACTTTTTCATAGATCAGGTCAGGTAAAAGCTATCCCATTACATGCCAATGTTGACTCTTAGGGGAGAAGAGGTGTAGCTCATATTCATTCACAACCTTGGCACTAGAAGGGGGGAGTGATCAGCAGCATGTACCAGCTGCGCTTTACCCCCAGAAAATGACCCTGTTACGCACTGTACAGGAGGATGGGTGGGCCCCAGAGCCGGTCTGGATTCAGAGGCTAGAGGAAAATCCTCTGCCTATGACAGGGATCAAACCTTGATTGCCCATTCCATAGCCATTCACTATATTGACTGAGCTACCTGGCTCACTAATCACTTCGTAATATTTGTAGGAGAGCAAGCACAGCATAGCATAGTGTAGCTTCCAGATAAATGTGCTGGGCACATTCACTGGAATAATTGAAGAAACAACCTCCCCCCCCACTCGGAATACTTCATTTTTGAGTGACAGGACTCAAATACAATCCCCCTTAATGTGAAACAAGAGTTTTATCCACTGCACTGTAATTTTTAACTCTTGTAAGGAGCTATCGTAGAACCTGAGTAACCTGAGGTTTGATGTCCTGTATGCAGATGGGACTATGCTGGATTGGTACTAGGGCACTGTGCTGACAGTACTTGATGTATTTGAAATATTCAGTTTATCCTAGTGTCTATCAACCCACACCACACATAACACACATTTATTTAATGACACTCTTATGGTTCATGTTACTCATTATGCCTGCAGTTTAAAATAGAATGGCCTACTGTAATCTGGGACCCTAAATCATTCCATCCACACCTTTTCTGATGTTTTTTTTATTTATCTGTTTGATTATTTACCTATTTCTTTCCATCTTATTCATTTGTTTACTATGAATTTTTTATTATACAATGTATCTATCAACTGCAGTAGCTGTGATTATTAAATATCATGAATCTGAAAGAATTGGGGAGGATAGAACCATGGCCTACTTCAGATTACCATACTGATACACATCTAGAAGCAACAAGGAAAACCATGTACTTCCCTAATAGAAATCAGGTTGCATTATTTCTTGGTGTTTCAGTAAATTGATGGAGTGAATTATCTTTCTGCCTAAGATTATGGTTTCAAGGGATATATCAGTGCAATTATAGCCTGATAACCATAAATCTTCTTTCTTGATTCACAAGAAGGCATAGAACATTTTTGAGGATAAACAAAATTATACATATACCTGTGTTTACAAAAGAAATTAACACAATACCATTGACCACTGATTATTATACATTCATATGCAAAAATAAATTGTTATAGTGGCATTCACAATAAAAATATTTCTATGGCAACATTCACTTTTGCTTTCCATGTTCATATTCCAAAATATTTATAACAGTTGATCATCACTCGATGTGTAAAGAGCATTTAAATGTCTACTGAGGTTCTTCAGTATATGCAAAAAGAAAATTAAAATTGAAGAGAAACATGGAAACACTTTAAATCTGATTAACTCTGTTGTTTCTGTATTATTAATAAAAATAGATGATGGTTGCACTTGAGAATTTCTCACATAAACAGAACAGTAATAGAATTTAGAGTCTATCAATAAAAATAATTCATATTACATTTTTGACAGATATAACTAGCAGTGTATAGCAGAACAGTGTGTTAACCTTTTTTAAGTTCAGTGGGTAGTGTGTGTACCACCTGCTTTAACATTCAGGACCTCTACATTTTACCCACGGAGTATGTTTATGGGTTTTATATGATTCTCAGAATAAACAGTGATTATTTCCCTAAACAACATTAATCAACTGATCTTTGTAATGAAGATAAGTTGTATTTACTTTGAGGCAAGAATTTAATTTTAAAATATTATTTAGATGAGCTTCAGCTTCAGAGGGTTAAAAAATATGCTCTCATTGTTTTTCATTGAGGAGGTAGGCATGTCTTATGTTTTCAGATATATTAAAACTCTACTGTTCACCATTGTCACAAATATAACATTATGTTTCTCCCATGAATAATACCATAAAATCCAGAGAAATTAATTTGTCTGAGAGATTATGATATAGTGAATTTAAATGAAGTGGAATTTCTATCTGACATTGGAAAACTTTGTTTCTCACAAGAGAGAAAATTTTAATATTAATTTACTGTGATTACCACATACACTGTCCAGCTGACTGTGTGTCACAGCAGCATACCACTAAACAATTAAACCATCTAGTTTAAAGTCTGGCTGGCAGCCTCATAGTATATGGGTTTAAATCCATCCCCAATTCCTTACAATAAAGCTGAAATACATCAAAGTGGAGAGACTTCATAACCTATATTTTATATCTCATGCCTGTAAATTAGATTTAAACAAAACATTGTTCTGCAATAAAGTCATCATATTATAAAAATATCGTTTGGCAATAAATCTTTGTCTGTCAGATCAGTAGTGTTCGGATGAATCAAATCAATGTGTCATGACAACCCCAAGAACAGTCCAACTCTTGATGGGATACAGAGGAAATAATACGTAGATGAGAACGTATCTTTATCCCCAGTGTTTGATCTTCAGAATTTTTATACTTTTCATGCAAATAAAATTTTATGTGCAAGAATATATTTCATATTCTGAAACTTATGAAATTGAGATTTGAGATGTTCATGGCTGAAAAATTGTGTTCTTCTGGGTTGTGACACCATAGAAGGTTATTATTCTACCCTGAAGATTGAGGCAGTACTTTTTTATGAAATGCTGGTAACAGCCTGCAAGACAGCACTGCATCACAGGTCAGAAAATGATAATCCCTTATTAAATTATTTTTACTTGCATTTTGTGACATGGACATCTACCAAGTAAAACCACATTAATATTCTGAGAGGAGACCAAACATCTCATTGTGCAAGCTTGCAAATGTATAACCATGCATGCCTTATTTGTATAATTATATAACCATGCATGCAGAACTTTTAAAATTATATAATAGTCACTCCAATCATTCCTAGAAAGTTAGTATTTGTCAGTTTAGGTACTTGTATCATTTTTTAAACCGTTTTAAATGGGTGATTTACTTTATTTTTCCTTGTATGTGCTTGGTGGTTGAGATATGCTGCTATACACAGCAAATTCAGTTTTGTACCCACAGATGAGACAAGATGTGAAAGGAAAGCACTAATTGATACAATATTGTCTGTTCACTCTACAAACTTCATAACATGGAGACATTAGTAGGCTGAAGATCAGTGTGAAATGCTCCAGACCGCTAAAACAAGCTGAACACAAAAAGTGTATATCTCCATTCAATAAATACTCTAATGTTTTGCTTGGAATCGTGTATTTTATATACCATAACATTCCATAGCTTTTTATGCACCGGGCTAGGAAAGTGGATAGATTCACCAGTCATCTAGAGGTCCCAGAACTGCTCTCATGTCTCCCGATGAAAGTGAGAGTGAGGCAATACAGTCCTTTTAGTAACTTCAGGTCATGTGGTCTAAATTCTCCAAGATCTGAATTTTAGACCAGGATTCACCATTGCTGCAGAGTGACAATTGACAAGTTATCAGGAAGTCTTAAGATCTTAATACAGTGCTTCAAAATTTAAGTGTCTGGATAACAACTCTGTGAAACATAAAAACGGTTAATTATGACATCATGAGAAAAATAAATGAAAAATGCCTGTTTTTGTACAGTTTTAAAACTTCTGTCATATCATTTGCTTTCCTAAACACTCATTATTTTATATAGTTGTGAGGAAACAGCTTTTTCACTTCTTTTCAGGATAACAGGATATCATTATCTACATTTTATCAGATACAGAACAACATTAATTTGAGCTATTATATTAATATTACTTTAAATTCTGATATGGGCAAAATAAAAATTCAAGTTGAATGCTGTCATTGAAACTACTTTAAAAGTAGCCTCTGAAAAGAATAAGGTGGGAGAAAGATACTAAAGTGGAGAAGCAAGAAATGTAATAGATGTAAACTATTGAATGATAAGTTAACCAGCATTCACTTGATCTACATATTGTTAGAGAAACAGTCAAAGTGCTGTGAATTAAACTGATGAAGGATCTGATCCAGTGACAGGCTTCTGTTTTAGTGACACAGGACCTTCAGAGATGGTCAGTCAGTCGGAGTGGTAGTTTGTAAGTGCTATGCCTTTATTGCTAAGAATGAGGAGAGTTGGAAGGACTATCTCCAGTTATTTTAATCTCCTCACAGAGTGAACAAAATCTCCTTAGTAAATGGTCTTTCTTTTCATACTTGATCTAATTGTTCACATATTTACTTTACCAGGTTTTTTGCTTTAAATAATTATGAATGGGTTGGGAAGTTGCATGCCAAAACTACCCAAGAACTTATCAGGTACCCTCACTTATTCCATGTTTGGAAACATGCATTCTTCAAAACCACTTCAATTATATTCTCATTCAAAATTATCTGGATGCAAAGCTATATGTCTCCTGCAGATTTCTGTGTTTTGCCCCTTGTTTTGTGATGTTCAGCTGGTCGTATATTTCTCCTGACCTTTCTGCATGGTACCATTACATAATTTGATCCAAAACTGCTTGTGAAATAAGTATTCTTGATGCAAATTGTGAAAAAACTTATATTCACTAGTTAATATACAAGCAAACTGGACTATGACAATCAAAAATGGCCAACAGTGTGTATATTAATCATAATCAGGTCCACCATTATTCTGCTTTGCAGGGTAGCACAGATGGTAGAGCATCCGACACCAAACCTGACAGTTGCAGGTTTGAACCCCCGTGGTGACACTTGGAATATTACCCCTGCCCAAAATGGCTGCCCTCAACCTCAGTGGGTACCTAACTTCAGTTAGGAATCTTAAAGGCTATCCTTTGGTTAGATGCTGATCATATCACGTGTAACTGGTCTTCATCTAGGAAAGTTTTACCTCTCCTGTCAATAGGAGAGCTTTAGAGTGTCCTTCCAATCATTTTAAACCCCAATTATACATATAACGACAAGAATAGGTAACAGGTTACAATGAGGCAATGGATCATGCAGCACATGAAAATATGGAATTAATTACAGGAATATGGGGAAACAGTATGGTCATGTATGCTCAAAACAAAAAGCCTGGTAAGTAATACAGTTTCAGAATGAAATAAGACAGATTAGAGAGCTCTCCAATGAAAAAACACAGACAAGAAGAGATAATGAATGAGTGTTTCTTCATTATCTTCAGAGTTTCTAGCTGAAATCTGCATTCCAGAGTAGCATTTACTTTTGTAATTTTGCTGTGTTTCTTTTAATACAACTAGTTCACTTTCATCGTGAATTTTATAAATAAGCAAGTGTTACACCTTGAACCATTCCCATGCATTGTGACTGAAACTGCCAGTAGATTTGACTGAGGAGTGAAGATAACCATTCTGCCCCTATCGCAATAAAGTACTACATTACTATGTTTTACCAATAAGAGTGTAATGGTAATGCTTTTTATATATGCAGTGGCCACGCAGTCTGAGGCATGGTCCTCATGCACCTGGCCGCTGCGATCGTGGGTTCGAGTCCCACTCAAGGCATGTCCGCGTCTCCTCTTCCAGTCTGGTGGGTAAAGACTGGCCACGGATGGCAAGGTGAAACCACCGTGGTACTTTCGCAAGAAAACCCCAAAAGGGGTCATGACGGTGAAGCTGACCATAGATGATGAAAAAAATAATTATAATACTACTCACACCACTACGTGAAAAATTCCTCTCATGTATACATTTCTCATTCCATAGTTAAAACTTAAAAAATATGGGTGTAAATATGGTAGTTTAGTTTCTTCCATTATGTGTCTTCCTACTATTATAGTGAAGCCCCCTTAGGTGATATGTCACAAACCATGTTATAATTCTGTATCTTTTTTTCTTTAAACAACATATATGTTACTTGACTATTCATATACCATAAATAAATTGGACTATCTCACTGAAGACATGCTAAAAAATTTTGCAACATAATAATTACGCTGTATGATAAAAAAGAACTTTTTGTCACATGTGTGGAAATGGTTGGATGTTTTAGTTTTCAAATGCTGATTTTAGAAATTACCTCAAAGTTTTTTCATTAGCCACTAAGTTTGAGTAAATCAAAAATGAAGTCTAAACACACAATACAGCATGTCTTAGGTGCCCTGTCCTGATCTCCTGCCTTACAACCAAAATAAAGTTTTCTGTGTTTTTTTTTTCAACATGGGTGAAATTTCACCTTTCAGATATAAACTTAATTTTCCACGCACAGAACAGAACCAGTTTGGATGGTTGACATACTTATGCAGAATTCTATCTTGACACCATATAAGTGCACTTACACAAAAAAGATGTAACATTTGAACATGAACAACATTGAAGAGAAATTAATAACCTACACAAAGTTCACTGAGCAAAATCAGTGAGTTACTGACAAGTGAAAGTCAGCATGTAAGTTGTGTGACAAGGACATGTCCTAATCATAAACATGCAATCAGTGGCATTTAGAACCTTAGAAATCAGAGGAGAAGCAAGCAATTGTCTTATTTCCTTACCTATTTTAATCTAAGCCCTTAAATGTAAATATATGTGTTACTCAGAAATTGCATAAGTGGTATCATTCAGGTTTACAAATAAAACGGAAGTTCCAATTGGCTATATATACCAAATTAATATTTTGTCATCATGGTCTGTCAGTTTCCCATGTGTCATTAAAATCTAAGAAAGAGTCTGATGCAAACAAAAAAACAGTTCTTGATAGATGGAAAGACATGCCCATAATGCATTCTTCATTATATACATGTCTATGAAATACCCAAAAAGAAATGTAATCCTGAACTTAGTTGATGACATAAATATCTTTATAGCTGCTGATTTCCTTCAGTTCTTAAAGCATTTCATAGATGCATTGAAAACTTTTGAGAAATGTTTGATAAAAAAAATAAAAGTTTGTTTCTATAATTTAATGCCCCACACTTTTACTGTAAGGAATTTAGGAATGACTGCTGCATAATCATATCTCAAGATTCTCTTAAGACTACTTTTTCAATATTTTTCTTTATTACGTAACAAGAAGCTTTGTAGTTTGTACTCTTTACAAAATCAGGTAAACCAAAATGTAGAAGGTAGAGTTGGACATGACATGCATAGAGCAGGCAAGAAATGTGTAGTGTTTCATTTGAAATGCAACCCTAACTACAATAGTATTTGTAAGCTTTGGTGGCATCAAGACAGATGACATATTTTTAGTTCTTATTTGTCAGGAAGAACAGCTTTACAGCAGATGTCCACAATGTTGTTCTCAATGATGTTTTCAAAGACACATGAACACTTCCTGTATCTCAAACTGTTATTAGTCAGTGTATTGTTGTTTTATTTTGTACTTCCATGTCAGGATATGCATTGCTAAATACTTCATAAACAGTGGCAGACAGTTTCAATGTGAAGTAATGCTTGAGAATGAACATGCATTCTGCTTGTAAATACACCATGTTTATACCTACACAACTGGTGTCAGCAGCATCGTAGCAATCAGGATGACCTTGACATGTGTCATCTATTGGGAATATAGAAATGCATGCAATACTTCTAAAGAAAATATGAAGTTATGAAGCTAGTTGGGAGACCAAAGTGTGGGCGACAATAGAACTGATATCTGTTGTGGCCTTTTAGGGCTGTTTGGAATGTACTGAATTGAATGGTGGGGTTTTGTGTTTATGGTTATGAGTATTTAACATTATTTGAATGACTATGTAACTATCAACTGTTCAGTGAACATCAAGTATCATGTCATTCTAAGGTAATAACAGAAATTTAATATGGAAACATTGTACTAAATAGACTTTTGTAATCTTACATAGATGAAACTACGTAGGAATAAAAAAAATACATAATTAATAATTATGTTGTGGGAAAAGTTTTCTTGAATAATACTGATGAATATGCAAGCTTATGACTCATATTTCCTCATATAGCTCAGAATGGTGTTGCACCCTGTGATGGTATTCATACAAGCGCTATAGGATGAAGGCGGTGTACTAATAGAGCACGGCATAGATATGGTAGTCTGAAATTTCTCTTTATAATTATACTGGTTCATGTAATTCAGCTGGTCTTAGAGAAATTTTTTTTTCAGTTTTGTTGACTCAGTTGTGGTGGCAATTATTTAAATTTAATTGGAAGATATGAGGTTTTTATAGTGGTGTGAGTTTACTTTCTGCTCTTCCGGGTGTAGTCTTCTGATTGTACATAAACTTTATGTACTACCTTGCTATCTCCATTTCAGGGTTGATGAAAACAGCATGTTCTTGCAAAACACTGGTATAGAGTCAGAAGATTAAACAGTGCAACAACCCAGAGGACTACACTCTAGTGTTGATTGTTAAGGAAGTTGTTGAAATCTGCAAACAAATTTGTGCAAGTTTCAGAATTGTATAAACTGATTCAACATGGCTTTTCACAGATAGTTATATAATCCACATACCAAGTATGAAAGTGGAATTAGGCATTGAAGCTTCACGTAAGGTTTAAAATAATTTATTCAGTATAGACCTCTGACAGGAAACTCTGGATACTTTAGCCACAATTACATAAGTAAAGAGCACTGTACATTATGAATTATTATCAATTCATTTTAGAAGGAAATATATTTTTGAATATGGAATGTAAAGTATTCTGTAATGCTCAGTTTTTATGTGTAAATTTTCTTAATGTCAAGTTCTCATTTTGTCCCATCACATTTCAGTCTCGAGGTGGTGGTTTTGAGGTAGAGATGTATTATCCACAGTGGCGACGAATCAATAAGCCCATTGATCGACATCATGTCCTGCTTGATTCCCTAGCCAAGCTCATTGAAGGTCAGTTATCCCACATCATCATCTTCACCTTATTCAGACTGGAGTATAGTTCTTGTTATAGCTCAGTACTGTTACAACAACCTATCATAATTATGTCCTGCTGTCAGTTACACCATTCCTCTTTGTATGGGATGTATTTGCATGGTGCATAAGTATACATGTGTGGGACGGTGATGATAAAGTTGCTCCCAATAGATTATTAGGCAGATCAGTAATTCACATTGTATTGGTATTATAGGTGAGCCCAAAAGGTCCAACCAAATACTGAAATAATTTAAAACCCTGAGTCATTTTAAATGTTGCATAGTGTATTTGAGTCCGCATTATGGATGAATATCATATGTTATGGATTAAACTATTTTTGACCAGCATACAATTTGCTGTGGTACTGATTTTTGTTTGTTTCTTAAAATTCTATTGACAGTAAGAACTATAATATAAAACATTGAAGCCCAGTTAGAAGAGATCATATTTTTCAATTAAAGTAGCATTGGTTACAGATACGCAAGGGCGTCTGATGGCACACGTTTTCAAAAATGTTACATTTTTTTAATAAATATCATTGCATTAAGGAACTGTCCTTCATAGAAATTGTCAGTGCACACTTCCCTGGAACAGAAAGCTGCCACATAACTTGAGATTTTAGTACAGGTATGTTTTTACTGCAGTTTTTGAGAAGTTTATTAATAAGTTGTTAATCTGTTGACAGCCATAGATTCAACGTGCAACAACTGACCCAGTTTCTGGTAAGTTCCTGAATAAAATGAGCTTGCAGATGAGTTGTATGTTGCACTATCTTTTTTTCAGCTTGTAATGACACAACTGTATCAATGGAGAAATGGCTGTCACGCTTGGAATCATCCAATTGGATGTCGCATATAAAGGACACACTCAATTGTGCCTGTTTGGTGGCTCAGTGCCTTGATCAGGTATGTCACAACTTCAACTGACATGAATAGTCAGTGTTATCTAAATCATTTATCATTCAATTCTCAATACATAAATGATACAATGTGTTAGTTGACAGGATAACATATTGAACTTCATATTCTTGAATCATGTAACCCATTACTAAGTTTTCATGTTTATTTACATGTAAATGTGAGCCAGATTAGTACCAGACTTACACACATGCTAACTAAGCTACAGCTTTGGACCTCACAATATGAGGGGCCTAAAACAATTGCATTATAAATTTTTGATGTGTACCTTTACACAGTTACATTTTTATACCAATGCAAGTGCATTAAATGCTTTCATTCACAGTAGTGACATGTTTACTTCTTAATGTTTTAGTTAATCAGAATAAATGTATATTTCATTTTTCAGATTTTTGAGGCTTCTTAAATTGATGTAGCTTATGGGCTCAGAAGGTGAAAATCCAGCCATAGGCCAAAGAAAGTATGCACATGTGTGCCTGTTCTCTAACTTTGTTTATCTAAGGTGAAAGTAGGTAATTTGAGAATCTGGAAAATATCTATGAAATTCAAAGAAATTTGGAAGAAAATTATTTAAATTGTTAAAAATATAAAACAGCCTCACTGCAAAGGATCCAAAAGATGACAAGGAACTTCATGAATGAAAATGTTAAGACTGGAATCTGGCCATTGTATACAAACAAGAGTAAATATAAAACATGAATCTGTTTATAGGAAGGGGCATCAGTACTTGTCCATGGTTCTGAAGGTTTGGATGCTACTTTGCTGGTAACATCATTAGCACAAATCATCCTTAATCCTGACTGTAGAACTGTAAGGGGGTAAGTTATTGCACCAGCTGATGAACAACTGTTTCTTTAAAAATCTGTTATTGGTTACTACAAACCATCATGCAAAGAATTATTTTAGTAGACAAATTTAACTTATAAACTTGAATTGACAAATATACTTTGCTTCAGATAAAGTGACTGTCTTTAACAACTGAAATGGTGATATATAGCCTATATCAAGAATATCATAATAATAGCAGAACTCCCATTCTTCATTCTCATTGTTTTGTTTTAAATGCAGTGTTTAAATAAACACAGTAGCAAAATGATAAAGATAGTTGTTATGCATGTTTTGCACAGAATTCATGAAGAGATTGCATATAAGGGATATTTTGTCCTGTTTAGCTCTGTGTGTCTATGTATGTATGTATGTGTGTTTCATCTTAACTATTGAACAGATTTTGCTGAAATTTAGTGTTTGGAGTTACACTAAAAGTTAACAGGCAAATTTAATTTTGATTCACACTGGCACAGTATAAACTCTAATTTGTATAAAGCTGAAATCCAACTTTTTTAATTTTTTCTTTTCTTTTCAAAACCAGCTCATTGAGAAGACATAAAGTGCACATTTCATTCAGATGTATTTACATATAAAAATTAATGAATATTTTATTATATACAAGGAAGAATAATTTCTGATTCTGTACTCTGTGATATCTGAAGTATGACTGTATTTGCAGTAGTAGATTTGTTATCGTCATCGAACAGTCAAGTAGTTAGGTCTTACTAACCAATCCTGGCCTCATAGTCTAAAAGCCTCTTCTGTGGTCTTCCAGGGTTTCTTCGTCCACATGGTGTGTAGTTTTTTAATAATTTGGGAAGTCTGTCTGTGCATTCTGTTAACATGTTGAAGCCAATTGTTTTTATATTTTAAAATTTTGTCTAAAATGGTAGTAGATTTTTATCTTCAATAATGAGTAAATGACATCAAGGCTAGTGAGACATGCAAAATACTGTATTTGGAATATGCAGTATATAAACTTCAAACAGGGTACATCTCTCCATACTTGAGTGAGAAGTCATGATAACCATGGAAGTATGAGTCAGATCTTTGTAAAAGTCATAATTTTAATTCCAATCTGTGTTGGTTCATGGTTCATTTCAACCCAGTGCCAATTGTAAAATAGATCTCGAGTCTGTCTTTTTGTGCTGTCCAGTGTACATCATTTCTCTTCTGTGCCAGGCTGGAGGCGCTTGTAGAGCGGGAATGGCTGCAGGCAGGATATCCATTTCCCATTCGCCACCGCAAGTCATGCTATGGCAGTGGACGGAGCAAGACTCAGGCCCCAACATTCCTCCTTTTCCTTGATTGTGTGGCACAGATTCACCAACAGTTTCCATGCAGCTTCGAGTTCAGCACCTCATTTCTTATCATGCTATTTGAACATTCCTACTGTTCACAGTTTGGTAAGTTGTTGTCTTTTTTTATGAAATACTCCCAGGTAACAAGCCGCGTCAGGTGGCTGAACGGTGAATGAACCATTTCTTTTGCCAACATTTCAAGAGCTATCTCTGCTCTCATCCTCAGGGCAGTTATGAAATGAAACTGGTCCTATGTAGCATGCTAGCTGATGGGAACTCAGTGCGCTACATAGGGCCAGTTTCATTTTACAGCTACCCTGAGGATGAGAGCAGAGATGGCTCTCGAAACGTTGACAGAAGAAATGGTTCATTCACCATTCAGCCATCTGACGCGGCTTGTTACCTGAGAGTCTTTCATCAACTTCAGTCACTGCGAAAGCTTCACTTTATATTGGTTTCTTCTCTCTCTCTCACACAATTTGAGGACACTGCAAAACCATCCTGTTATTCAATAAAAAAATTTCAGGTGATCAGCTGTGTCAGGTGGATTCTGATGATGGGGACAGAGATGGTCCCTGAAACGTCAGTTTCATCGTTTAACCATTTGATGCAGCTGATCACCCAAGAAAATTTTATTGAGTTACATAGTCGTGAAAGCTTCAAATCATATATCATCCTGTTATTGTTGTCTGATTTGAACCACAATTGATATGTGTTGACAGATTTTAGTAAAACTCCCAAGTATCAGCTCTCATGAAATTCCATTCAGTAATTCTCAAATTGGTACTTCAGAGCAGATAGACAGACAAACATGACAAGGATCACAGGAAAATAATTTTTGCAAATTTTAGTTGTAGATGCACATGAAAAATGTAAACATAAAAAGTACATACTTGCTTCATTGCTAAAATGTTGTGAATACTCTCAATAATATTCGAATTTTATAAGTACATATTTAACAGATATAAAGTCAAGGTGGACTTAGACTGTATTTTTTATTTTATTTTAATTTATGGCTATTTGCTTTATTCAGAGTTGTGTAGTTGCATCTAAAAATGTTAGTTTTGGATAGCAGCCCACTGCTCCACTCCAACAATCAGCATAATCAAATCTAATTGCCAAACTTTCCACCTGCTGCCTGTCCTGTATAAGGCTTAAAAAAATGCACAACTTCTGCAGTGTTTGCCAAAATGTTGGATAATCCTCAACATTCAATGTCACTGATTCCGAAAAGCTGAAATTACACATTGAACTCCAGCCGCAAAAACTTAAGGATAAGAATGTTAGACAGAGTTATTCACAGTAGGAAAAGAAATATTCTTAAGTGATATCACTTTATGATGAGAAAACAAATGGGTGTGCATAGTAAAACCATCACACATACAGTCCAGCTTGGACGTAACCTGGCAAATCACCTTACCCTAACAATATTGTCACTTCCTTAGTGGAGAAGAATCGGGAAAGATTTTCTAAACTGCAGAAATGAATTCGTGGGTGATCACCCCTGTATCATCCTTGATGATTGAGGCAGGGTCTCTGAAATATTGGATAAAACTCCATACTTACATGAGTGATTTCCCAAGGAAACTTGATTGTGTTCAGTCACCATGAAATTCAAATGTTATAAGTTTTGTATCAAACCAGCCTCATAACTCTTTTGTCTAATTCCAGTAATTTAAATTAATTTTTATTTTATTATAAGAAACTTTCCCATCCCTGTTGTTTTACAAAATTGGTAGCAGACATGTAGTTTTAAAAAATCTTGTATTTACTTCTTAGTATGTAAAGTCTCAAATCATGTTCTCAAATTTTTTATTGCTTTAAATCATTCATTTTTGGACAGTAAGGAGTACAGTGTATGTCTTAAAGCCTCATCTGCATTGATGGCTAATTCTGTCTCTTCATGTGATTCTTGTTTTTACAAGGCTGCAGTTAAGAAGTCATGATAGTGTGAACATTATATCCAACACGAGGGAAATTATTCAAGTAGATTTTATGTTTCACTATTTAAATTTCATGGAATAATCAGTGTAGGTATGCCAGCTGTATACCCATTATTATGAACTCAAGTCACTGGTTGGTAAATTCACACCTGTAGTATAGTTTCTTCAGTTAAAGTGCATGATTCCTTTGCCATCTTCATACTCTTCTTAAGCAAATATTTACATTTATAGGCACATTCCTGGGCACATGTGAAGCAGATAGGACTAGAATGAAGCTGGCCGAGCGGACTGTCAGCCTGTGGTCTTACCTGAATCGGCCCGATGTACTTCAGTCTTTCCTCAACCCCATGTATGACCCCAATAACCGTGTCATTTGGCCATCAGTTGCACCCATGAGCTTGGTAAGGTTTTGTTTTAGTGGTTGCTTGTTTCATGTTAAACTGAAAATTTTTGTCAACTAGAGCAGGGCGCTCCTTTCGGAGCTCCTAGGGGGGGTTGGTCAAGTTTGTAAAACGCAACCAACCTTGTGTAAGAAACTAAACTAACCGCCCCAAATTGAGGGTTAAAACAATTGACCAACCCCCCTTCTGAGGGTTAGTTTAGTCTCATTCAAGTGTTTTAATCCCTGAGTAAGAAACTAAACTAACCCCCCGAATGGGGGGGTTTAAACACTTGACCAACCCCCCTTTGTTGGGGTTGGTTGCGTTTCAAAATCTTCAGTAAGACACTAAACTAACCCCCTTCGGTGGGTTAATTTAGTGTCTTATTCAAGTGTTTTAACCCTTGAATGATCAGTATGACTTGGATGAATATTATTATTAGTATCAGATTACCTTGTTGGTGTTGGCAACGTCTTCTTTCACTTTTCTTCATTTCTTAAATAGTCTTATGTCGCTGTTCAGAGGCGATGTGCTGCTTCTGGAGCAGTGATAATGCGACTGGCTTGGTACTAAGCGTTATCTGTTTACTCGGCATTGTTGTGGTGTACACGGCATTGTTGTTCCACAACAATGCCGTGTATAAACAAATATAAGGTGATATTGTTGATGACGTCATTTTTTGACGACAACAACTACTAATCCTTTCGGAGCGCTTCCTGTAATCTGATATTTTACTTCTTTACGTCGCTAATCAGAGGCCAACAGTTCTTGGTCAGTCAACCATCTACGTCCAACACCACCCTTGCAAATCTTCGTTCGTTTGTTTTTTGCTCTTCTGTTCTTGTTGAATATGTATTACTGCGTTTATTAATGTAATTCTCCCTTCGCTTTTCTTTATTTGTTAAGTAGGTCTTGTTTTAGTTCCTTAAGTCGCTGTTCAGAGGTCATCTGTTCTTGGTCAGTCAACTTTCTATGTCCAGCCCCACCCTTGCAAATCTTCGTCTTAAAATCGGTCATAAAGTCAGTTTTCATAATAGTTTTCGTAACCGTAATATATCGAATGAGTATCAGTTTACCTTGTTGGAGTTGTTAGAGTTGGTACTTCAAATAGTTGATAACGTCTTCTTTCACTTTCCTGATGTTTTAGGCCAACTGTCAGTCAATTTTTGATAATGCGACATGCTGCTTCTGGAGCAGAGATCATGCGACTGGCTTGATAGTTTTTGTTGTGAAGCATTATTTGTTTACTCGGCATTGTTGTGTTGTACTCGGCATTGTTGTGGAACACAACAATGCCGATATAAACAAACATAAGTTCACATTGTTGATGACGTAATTTATTGACGACAACGAGGAATCACAAATTTTTATAGTACTAGAGCAGGGCGCTCCTTTCGGAGCTCCTAGGGAGGGTTGGTCAAGTTTGTAAAACGCCACCAACCTTGTGTAAGAAACTAAACTAACCGCCACGAATTGATGGTTAAAACAATTGACCATTGCTTTTTGAAATCTTAAGTAACACGCAAAACTAACTCCCTTTCGGGGGGGTTAGTTTAGTATCTCATTCAAGTGTTTTAACCCTTGAGTAAGAAACTAAACTAACCCCCTGAATGGGGGGTTTAAACACTTGGCGAACCCCCCCTCTGGGGGGTTGGTTGCGTTTTAAATTCTTGAGTAAGACACTAAACTATCCCCCTTCGGGGTGTTAATTTAGTGTCTCATTCGGAGCACTTTCTCTAATCTGATTTTTTACTTCTTTATGTCGCTGTTCAGAGGCCAACTGTTCTTGGTCAGTCAGCGTTCTACGTCCAGCCCCACCCCTGCAAATTTTCGTCTGATTTTTTTCCCCTTCTGTTTTTGTTGAATACGTTTTTCTACTTTCATCAATGTAAGTCTTACTTCGCTTTCCTTCATTTGTTAAATAGTTCTGATGTTTTAGTCCTTTACCTCGCTGTTCACAGGCCAACTGATCTTGGTCAGCCAACGTTTTACGTCTAACCCAATCCATACATATTTTTGTTTTTTCTCTTCTACTCTTGGTGAATAAGTTTTTCTACGTTTGTCAATGTAAGTCTTACTTCGCTTTCCTTCATTTGTTAAATAGTTCCGATGTTTTAGTTTTTTTCGTCGCTGTTCAGAGGTCAACAGTACTTGGTCAGTCAACTATCTACGTCCAACCCCACCCTTTCAAATCTTCGTCTGATTTTTTGTTCTTGTGTTCTTGTTAAATACGTTTTCCTGCGTTTATCAATATAGGTCTCCCTTCGCTTTCTTTATTTGTTAAGTACGTCTGATGTTTTAGTTCTTTACATCGCTGTTCAGAGGCCAATTTTCTTGGTCAGTCATCTATCTACGTCCAACCCCACCCTTACAAATCTTCGTCTGATTTTTTTTCCCTTCGCTTCTTATTGAATAAGTTTTTCTACGTTTATCAATGTACGTCTTACTTCGCTTTTCTTTATTTCTTAAATATGTCTGATGTTGTAGTTCTTTACGTCGCTGTTCAGAGACCAACAGTTCTTGTTCAGTCAACTATATACTTCCAAACCCACCCTTGCAAGTCTCCGTTTGTTTTCTTCTGCTCTTCTGTTCTTCTTGAATAAGTTTTTCTTCTTTTATCAATGTAACTCTCCCTTCGCTTTTCTTTACTTGTTAAGGATGTCTGATGTTTTAGTTCTTTACGTCGATGTTCAGAGGCCAACTGTTCTTGGTTAGTCAACTATCTACTTCCAAACCCACCCTTGCAAGTCTTCGTTTGTTTTCTTCTGCTCTTCTGTTCTTGTTGAATAAGTTTTTCTGCGTTTATCAATGTAAATCTCCTTTCGCTTTTCTTTATTTGTTAAATAGGTCTGTTGTTTAAGTTTTTACGTCGCTGTTCAGAGGCCAACTGTTCTTGGTCAGTCAACTTTCTACGTCCAATCCCACCCTTGCAAATCTTCGTCTGTTTTTCTACATGTGTCGTTAATATGGTCTCGTTTATCAATGTAAGTCTTCTTTCGCTTTTCTTTATTTCTTAAATGTCTGATGTTGTAGTTCTTTACATCGCTGCTCAGAGGCCAACTCTTCTTGTTCAGTGAACCTTTTACGTCCAACCCCACCCTTGCAAATCTTCGTCTTAAAATCGATCATAATAGTTTTCGTAATCGTAATATATCGAGTATATATGAGTAGTATTATTAGTATCACTTTACCTTGTTGCAGTTGTTGGATGTGGTACTTCAAATAGTTGATAACGTCTTTTTTCACTTTTCTGATGTTTTAGGACAACTGTCAGAAAATTATCAATAATGCGATTCCACGTGCTTCTTCTGGAGCAGTGATAATGCGACTGGGGTGTTGGTCAAGTTTGTAAAACGCAACCAAACTTGGTTAGTCCCGAAGTGGAGTTAGTTTAGTGTCTCATTCAAGTGTTTTAACCCCTGAGTAAGAAACTAAATTAACCCACCCGAATGGGGGATTTAAACACTTGACCAACCCCCCGAAGGGGGTTGGTTGCGTTTTAAAATCTTGAGTAAGACACTAAACTAACACCCGTGTATAAACAAATATAAGGTGATATTATTGATGACGTCATTTTTTGTCGACAACGATGGCTGATCCTTTCGGAGAGCTTCCTGTAATCTGATGTTTTAGTTCTTTACGTAGCTTTTCAGAGGCCAACTGTTCTTGATTAGTCAACTTTCTATGTCCAGCAACACCATTGCTAATCTTCGTGTGTTTTATCTTTTTCTTTTTTTCTCTTCTGGTTTTTGTTGAATAGTTCTGATGTTTTAGTTCTTTACGTCGCTTTTCAGAGGCCATCTGTTATTGATCAGACAACTTTCTACGTCCAGCAACACCATTGCTAATCTTCGCCTGTTTTTTCTTTTTCTTCTTTTCTCTTCTGTTTTTTGTTGAATTGTTCTGATGTTTTAGTTCTTTTCGTCGCTTTTCAGAGGCCAACAGTTCTTGGTTAGTCCACTATCTACGTCTAACCCCACCCTTACAAATCTTTTTTTTATCTTCTGTTTTTTTTAATAGTTCTGATGTTTTAGTTCTTTACGTCGCTTTTTAGAGGCCAACTGTTCTCGGTTAGTCAACTATCTACTTCCAACCCCACCTTTGCAAATCTTCGTCTGTTTATCGTGTGTTGTTAATATGGTCTAGTTTAACAATGTAAGTCTTCTTTCGCTTATCCTTATTTGTTAAATAGATCTGATGTCTTAGTTCTTTACATCGATGTTCAGAGGCCAACTGTTTTTGGTCAGACAACGTTTTACGTCCAACCCCATCCTTGCAAGTCTTCTTTTTTTCTCTTCTTTTTTTGTTTGTTGAATAGTTCTGATGTTTTAGTTCTTTACGTCGCTGTTCAGAGGCCATCTGTTCTTGATCAGTCAACTTTCTACGTCCAGCAACACCATTGCTAATATTCTTCTCTTTTTTTTCTCTTCTGTTCTTGTTGTATATGTTTTTCTATGTTTATCAATGTAACCCTCCCTTCGGAAGGGTTAGTTTAGTGTCTCATTCAAGTGTTTTAACCCTTGAGTAAGAAACTAAACTACCCCCCGAATGGTGGTTAAAATACTTGACCAACCCTCCTTCGGGGGTTTGGTCAAGTGTTTAAAATCTTGAATAAGGCACTAAACTAATCCCCCCCTTTCGGGGGGTTAGTTTATGTCTCATTCAAGTGTTTTAACTCTTGAGTAAGGAACTATACTAAGCCCCCCAAATGGTGCATAAAACAACTGACCAACCCCCCTTCGAATTTTGCTACAGGTTTCATTTAAGCACATTTTTATTAGACTCACTAGCTTCTTTGGTATACCAAATTCAATAAGAATATTATATAACACTTCTTTCTTCACAGAGTCATAGGCTGTTTTGAAATCTATAAATAACTGATGTACGGTCCCACCGAACTCCCATTTTTTCTCTAGTATCTGACGAATGCAAAAGATCTGATCAATCGTTGATCTGTTTCGTCTGAACCCACACTGATGATCCCCAATAATTTCATTCGCATATGGGGTTAATCTTGCCAAAAGAATGTTGGATAGAATTTTGTATGAGGTTGATAGCAGCGATATTCCTCGGTAATTACCACACTCAGTCTTGTCCCCCTTCTTATGAATAGGAATAATTATGGATTCCTTCCATTGTTGTGGCATCTCTTCCTTATCCCAAATTAACTGAATAAGCTTATGGATCCTCATATGCAACCCTTTGCCACCTGCTTTAATTAATTTGGCCGGAATCTGATCAATTCCTGGAGATTTATAACTTTTCAACTTCCCAATGGCTAGTTCCACTTCATCTAAGCTAGGTTCTGGCACCAACAGTTTAGCTGTATGCATTTTAATCTGTCTAATATCACCAGTCTCATGAACATTTAAGAGCTCGCTAAAGAAATTTTTCCACCTATTCACAATTTTTATTGGATCTGCAAGCAAATTGCCACTATCATCCTTTACCAAATTGGTCTGGGGTTGATATCCTTTCTTAAAGTTATTAATGCCTCTGTACAGGTCTCTGATGTTTTTTTCCTTATTATTCGTCTCAAGTTCAGCAATTTTGCCCTTCAGGTATTCCCTTTTCTTAGTCCTAAATGTTCTATTAGCCTCACGTCTCATGTTACATAGATTATCTGCATTTGTTTTGTTTGGGTTCTGCAACCATTGAAATTTTGTTTGCTTCCTTCGATCTATTAATTTTGAACATTCTTCATCAAACCACGGTTTATTTTGCTTTCTCCTGTAGTATCCTAGTTTCTCTTTTGCTGAAATTTTGATGCAGTTTCTGACATTTTCCCACTCCCTGTTGATGTCCACACTTTCATTATCTTCATTTGTCTCTAAAATTTGAAACCTATTCGAAATTTCAACTTGATATTGTTCTTTTGCCTCTCCCTCACTTAATTTTTTCAAATCAAATCTTTCTGTGTCAAAATTTTGTTTAGTTCGTCTACTTACTGAAAGCCGCTCCCTCACTTTTGCTACCACCAGATAATGATCAGTGTCGCAATCTGCTCCTCTGAATGATCTCACATCAATTACATTTGTCTGCCTTCTCTTATCTACTAAAACATGATCTATTTGATTGTGTGTTCTGCCATCTGGGGAAGTCCAAGTGTATTTATGAACATCACGGTGTGGAAATTTTGTACTTTTTACAATTAAATCTTTTGACGTAGCGAAGGTTACTGCTCTAACACCGTTATCATTACTAAGTGCATGGAGACTCTCGCTGCCTATTGTGGGTTTGAAGATATCCTCCCTCCCAATTTTTGCATTGAAATCTCCTAGCAGAATTTTCATGTGATACTTGCCAAATGTATCAAATACTGATTCCAATTCTTCATAAAAGCTATCCTTGATATCATCGCTTTTATCTTCAGTTGGGGCATGAACATTAAGGACAATGATGTCGCACCAACGTCCTTCCAAAATTACGTAAGACAACCGGTCACTAAGAAATTCTACTCTCTTAACTGCTGCCCTAATTCTGCTATGAACAAAAAAACCCGTCCCTAACTGATGATTGTCATTCCCCTTTCCATAGAAAAATGTAAAATTGTCCACTGGGATCGTGCCCTCCCCCTCCCATCGCACTTCCTGCACTGCCACCAAGTCTAACTTATAATTCTCTAATTCCCTACTCACTGATTTCAGTGCCCCAGCCCTATAGAGGCTCCTAATGTTCCAAGTACCAAATCTCATGTCCTTTTTCAATTGCCGTGGTCGTGCCAAAGAGTCCGTCCTGATCCAAGGCTTGGTTGATTTTTTCGTAACACATCTTTTTTTAAAGGTGAAAGGTTGTTAGCCCTACACCCAACCCCCAACCTGGAGGACCAGGGTATCACTCTTAGTCTAGCGCATCTCCTTAGACCTGTCCGGCTTGGGTGACCCTACCATGAGCCGAAGCTCAGGCCAGCATAGCCCTAAGGGTCATTTGAGCACGCAAGCCTCCTCACCCGGCAGATTGCCTTCGACAAGGTGGTGATACCTTTCAGAAGGGTTGGTCAATTACTTCCAAATTATTTAGCATAGATTGTATGGTTGTTCCTTAAGAAATTATATTTCAGGTTCTTTTAGTAGCAAGTATAAAAATTGCTGTTTTGTGGTTGCATCAAGCACCTCCAAAATATCATTAAACTTCTGCCAGACTATCCAGAAGACAGCAATCTTCCTGTTTTTAAATGTTCTTAATTATTTACACATTTGAGCTTGGGCACTTTCAAAATCTGATTTCCCTCACTTGAGAGTACAGTGATAGAGTTTTGGACAGTGGAACATACCATTTCATTACTTTCATGCACTGTCCATGTGAGTTAAGATCAAGAATCCAGAAAGAATGCAAAAAAAAATTACATTTCTGAAGGCTAAAACCATGGGTTGAGAGACCTGTGTTCGAATGATGTGCTGTATTACCAACATGTATTTCTCTGTATAACTGATGAAGAACACTTCATAGAAAATGGAAAGGAGATTTCTTGATTAGGAAACATTTTGAATATGAAAATGGCTGTCTTCTGGTATGTTTCAGAGGTCCTTACTGCATCCATTATTTAGGCAATGTATTGTAAGGACCTCTGAAATATTGGTAAATTTCTACAACACTTTACAAAGCTACAAACCAGCCATCTTCAGATTCACTGCCGTGAAAACCTAAAATCATATGTGGAATACCAATGGAAGGTTTGTAAGTCCAAAAATTGCAACTAAAATATTACCTGTAATTCAACTTTAATTTGCACAGTCATATTTTAAATGATTTTTTTAAATCAGTAAACCTGATTTGTGAGGACATTCCAGAAATATAGTTTAGAACAGAAATAGCATAATATCCCAAAAACCAAACAAATATTTGGAATAAAATGTATGAAACTTTGTAGCAGATGATGACATGACAGTTTACCTATAGAAATGTGAGGATACTGCTGCAGATATCAAATAGAACAGAGCACAAGCTATCAAGGAAATTGGAGGGCTTTAGACACAGCATGTTCATAGACATTTTTCACTCTCTTACCTCTTTTTGAATCTACATATTAAGGAATATAAACACCTGTAGCACTTATCATCATAATAGAAACATATTTGTATTGAAATTGAAAATGGAGACATTGCGTGAGGTACAGGTGCCATCCATTGGAAAGAGGAGAGGACTCTGTATGATCACAAAGAGACTTGTATTTGCACAGCCCGAAGCATCAGATAACTGTGTATGAAGAAGGACTCACAGTTGACATGGGGAAACTCACTGACAAATTATTTCAAGAATGCATTATAGGGGTCTTATTCACGTATTCATTTGTGGTTTATTTAAGGACATTGTCAGTAGCTCATACTATATATATTGTAGTAGTGAATGAGATAGTTAGTGAATAATGAATTGGAAAGATGTGGAAGAAAAGTCATGGCCTAATTCTGGCATTTGCCTGGAAGGAATCACTAAAACCACAGAAGAGTGTCAGGATAGTCAGCCTCCATCCAGTATTTTACCTAAGGACCTCCTGAATATGAAGCAGGATGTTAGCCACTCAGACATGGCATTCAGTAATTAATTACTGGAAACTTAATGAAATATGCAGGAACCTTCTATGAGTGATATGAAATTACTGAACCTCTGTCAGAACGGATATTCCAAACACTAACTTACGCATGCAGATAACTTACGTTTTGAGGTGTGTTGGCAAGAGAAGTCAAAACTTGCAACAGATTACAACATTATACTGCATCATGCTTCTGAGAGAATGTTGAAGTAGTCTGGCGCTGTCACATCTCCATTGCCAAACACATTTAATAGTTTGTGTGTACTTTTCATACCTCAAATTTTCCTTAAATTTTAATTGTAATACACTCATTTTATCAGTGCAGTTACATAACTAAGTATTGCATATACAGTGAAACCTCTATCCATCGTTCCCGGAACTATCGTTTTCCCGGATGCATCGTCCGTTTTGTTCGGTCCCGAATACATCCCATATAAAATAATGTTACATTTTCCCGCTTCTATCGTTCCTCGAACTATCGTTTTATCGCATCGATCGTTCAAAAATCTTAGTCCCGTCCCACAATTTTCCCGCAATGATCGTTTCTGAGAATTTAAAATGCTGGGTTTTGAGATAAATTAATGCCGGAAGATGCACAATGTTTTTGGAATACGCAGTAGCGGTAACCTGTTATGTCGCCCAACCAGCACATTCTTTTGGAATGAGGGTCAGCGGTGCAGGGGTGATAGTTGGAGTGAATGGCGGTGCTCATTGTCAGAAATTTTACGATTTTAATTAGGGTGCACTCATATTTCGTTCCAGCGATGCCAGATGGAATGTGCAGTGTGAATTTCTTCACAAATGCTTTTATTACATGTACAAAGGAAAGGCTGGCGGCACTTTTCATTCTTCTGGTTAATCTCGTTTCCAGCGGTTCAGGGTCTTCTACAGCTACGTTTCGTTGAGTTCGGCAGTAATAGTATTTCCATTCTTCCTGTTATTGTCCGCAAAGGGGGTCGGAGTGGTGAGGAAAAGGAAGACGACGAATGCGAGCCCGAAGCTTTGCCGAGTTTTGCCGAAGCACACGCTGCATTGGCGAAAGTGAAGTCGTTCTTTTATGCGCTTAATATTAGTGAACGTGACGAAGAAAACGTTTTGAACGTGGAAAGTGCTCTGTTTGGTCTAAAACGTAAAGTTTCAACAAACCAGTTGTCCATTAAAGACTTTTTTGGTAAAAAGAAGTAACTTTGAAAGAGAAACATTGTTTTTTTTAAATTTTTAATGCTTTCCCGCATCTATCGTTTTCCCGCATTCATCGTTTTTATTTCCCACCCCCGCCGAAAACGATGCATCGAGGTTTCACTGTATAAGTTTTGAAAATGCTTTTATTTTTTAATATATTATCAGTTTAACATATGGGGGTGCAGAAAGAAAGCAGTAGAGAAGTTAATTCTGTCTGTTTTAAAGCTAATATGAATACAGCTGCACTCACATCATCTTTAAAGATAAAATTTAATAACAGGCTTGAAGATATGGTTACTAATTTTTATATCCTGCCACCAGATATGGGCCTAGGTTAGTACAGTTTGTTTCATGTACTGTTACAGTCACTGTGGTCTGAATTATTCCTTCGTTGGGTTGTGGATCAGACACCTCAGCAGAGGGCCTGGGAGATGATGACATCACTTCGAGAGAAAGAAAAGGAGCTACGGCTGAAAGCCACGCGGTTACGACGACATTTGGCAGACCTGGAGAAGGAAGCTCTGGAAGCAGGAATACTTCTTCCAGCATCAGCTGATAGTGTGCCTACAACAGAAGTAGCAGCTAATGCTTAAAGATGGTTTAAATAGTTCCAGCTTTCTGTCACACTGCTGGTTAGTGAAGACAAGCAGTTTGTAAAATTTCAAAATGTCTCAAATGATCTCGAGAGGTGAAACCAAAATTTCCTTCTTCTTTGCCCATGTTGTCAGTGTTGTTTATTGTCTGTTCATTGTCTGTTAATCTTCTGTAAGTGCAAGATGGTTGTTTTGAATTTCTAGATAAATCAAGTATAAACACTAAAATGTTTTCCACATATTTGTATTGCGCCAAGCTTATTTACAAAAGTGCTTCTTGCTAGATCCATACAGTATAAAACATTGTGCAATAGAATGCTTTTCTAACATATAAATTCAATAATTAAACTACAATCTCATGTGAAGCAGAAATAAAAATTAATAAAATGTGTTTGAAAAATGGAAGAATTTTTATATGAATTTATAATATCAAACAAATAAAGCTGTTTCATTGTCTATTAAAATGCTGTTATAATTAAATGTGTAAAGATGGATAAGCTATAGATTTATATATACCAAGGTTCATGTCATATTGTTAGTTCTTTGTTACTTTAAGAACTCGAAAAGATTATGAACCTGTTTCTGTTTTCTGGGTTTATTGCCATAACATGTGTAATAAAAGCATTATCATATTCTGTTCTGTTATGTGTATCAATTAGTTTGAAAGATTAAAATCATCCATCAGAGCTGTCAACCATTAAAGTCATTCCTATAAGATCCAAAAACCGTTATTTGCAACGTAAGTTATGCTAATGAGAGAGACAAGCAGATCTGTTTGATAATGTACTGGGGTTTCCTGAGTAAGAATATTATACACTTATCAATGTATTTGAAAGAAAACACTGAATATTTGTAGAGGCAAGAAACAACAACGGATTCAGTAATTTTATGTGGGTTCTTCAAAGTCGCTGTTAGAACACTGTTTCAACTTGTGTACCATAGTTGCCTATTATATCATGAGTGTGGTGGTAAGATTGAGTGGAAGCAGCAGATTAAGGTGCATTTTCACACTTAATAATTGAAATTCAAGTCCATCATGATAACACATATTGATATATTGTAACATCAATTAGAATGCAATGTTGACAAGCAATGAAATTACATTATTGAGAAATCCTTGATAATAAAGAAGTCATTTTATGAGATGAATAGAACACTCAAGTAAGAACCTCGTGCTTCATTTTAAAATTTGTAGTTTGTGGTGGTCTGTGGCAAACTGTGTCCATTCCTCGCATTCTTTATCACTCTCACCAGTGTGCCAACGGTGATGGTAAAGATAATTCTGTTGAATGATGTTGTTCTGCCTAAGGTAATTTGCGTATTGGATGGTTGTTAATGAGGATAACTGAAACAAAGGTCTTTTGGGTTGTAGCAGACCCAGTGTGCCAATCAATTAATCAGTCTGATTTGTAACTCAGGTCCCACAAATGACAGACAGACAGTGAACCCCAGTTGTGCACAGAGAGCAAAGTGAGCCACTTACACTAAACATTACAAACCATAATGTCCCTGCATTACCATTAAGGTGGGACCCGCAGAAAGACAATAAGCAGATGTATTGAACGGCACTTAGGGACGTCAGATTTCCCATGCTCCACAATTTGAGGCCATGCACCAAATCCACAAAACTTCCAGAGCTTTTAGGAGGCATACCAAGAGAAGTACACCAGAGTTTTCTTGGGCTGTCCCCACAGTCCTGGTATTCAAAGTACATGCCACTAGTCATCAATAAATTTATGAACTAAGTGGTGTAACTTTTCAGATTCTACTGCTTTAATATCATCCTCACAATTAAATTACCGGCGTTAACTCTCAACTGTGCAACAACTGCTTCTTCTTCTTATAGCGTTATAACCCTGTGTGAGTCTTAGCTTGTTCGTTGAATTTTTTCCATTCTGTCCTATCATTCACAATTCTTCTCCATCCCCTTACTCCCATTGTCCACACATCTCCTCCACGTCTTCTATCCATTGTTTCCGTGGTCTCCCTCTCATCCTTCTTCCCATCGGTCTCCATTCCATCACTCTTCTAGTTACCCTATTTCCTTCCATTCTTGCAACATGGCCAAGCCAGGCTAACCTTTTGCTTTTGATCAGCCTCACAATATCTGCTCCCTGTATGATACAATCTAGTTCATGATTCATCCTAATTCTCCAGGAGCCATCACTATTCTGTATTGGACCATAGATTTTTCATAATATTTTGCGTTCAAATATTCTAAGTCGTTGCTCATCAAAGCTAGTTAATGTCCAGGCTTCACATCCATATGTGACTACTGGTCTTATCAGAACTTTATAGATTCTCAGTTTAAGTTCCCTCCCCAGTATTTTAGACTTCATTAAATTCTGATAGGCATAATAACATCTATTACCATTCACAATACGTCCTTTAATTTCATTAGTTACTGAATTTATAGTATTAATCTGTGAACCCAGGTAATTAAAATTCTGCACATGTTCAAAATTATAATGTCCTATACTCAATTTATTTGTGACATTTCTTGCTGCTCTTGTAACTTTCATATATTTTGTTTTTGATTCATTTGTTTTTAGCCCCGTTAATTGTGTTTCTTCTATCAATTTTAATACTGTTTCTTCCAGTGCAGCTTTATTCCTGCTAATAATAGCTATATCATCTGCACTTGTATTGATTTTATGCCTATATGTCCTGAGATCTCAAGTTTCCGAATAGATGCTTCCAGCGTCAGGTTAAAAAGCATTGTTGAGAGAGCATCTCCTTGTCTAACTCCCATATTGACATTAAATGGTTTAGTTAGCTCACCATCTACTCTTACTACTGCCTTGGAGTCTTTCAACGTCGCTCTAATGAGCCTGACGTATTTAGATGGTATCCCTAATAGGAGAATATCGCTTAACATTTGGTCCCTTTTGAGACTATCAAATGCTTGTCTGAAGTCCACATATAAATTATTTAAGCCAATATTATATTCATAGGCTTTCTCTTGAATCTGTATCAATACAAATATCTGGTCTATCGTTGATCTATCTGCTCTAAATCCACACTGATACTCTCCTAACACCTCATCTACATATACAACCAATCTATTATATAGAATACTTGACAAGATTTTATATATTACATTCAGAAGTGTAATTCCCCTATAATTGGTACACTCCATTTTATCTCCTTTTTTATGTATAGGCTGTATTACTCCTAGGGTCCATTCTTCTGGAATCTTTTCTTCTTTCCAGATCAACAATATCAGATAATGTATTCTCTCCCATAACTTGACTCCCCCTTTTTTTAGTAGTTCAGCAGTAATCCCATCACTTCCGGGTGCTTTACCATTTTTCAGACATTTGATTACTTTTTGTACTTCTTCGAACGTAGGATCTTCAATATAATTATCCACAGTATAATATGTTGGCTGCTCTGTCTCAATTATATTTCCGGTCGGGATACCACTAAAATACTCTTTCCATCTATTAACAATATCATGGTTCTCTGTCAATAAATTCCCTTGACATTCTTTACATGCTACAGCTTTCGGTCTGTATTCTTGTGTTACTTCTTTAAGCTCCTTATGAAATTTTCTGCTTTCATTTCTACGATGGTGTTCTACCATATTGTCGATCTTTCTTCCTAACGCTTCTATTTCTTCTTTCTACATATTCTGGTGGCCAATATCCGTTTTTCATTATAAAGATTTCTATTAGCTCTCGTATTTCATTGTAAACATTTCATTCTAGCTTGCTTCTTCTGTTTGACGACAAATCTACATTCATCATCATACCAATCTTCATTTCTTGATCTTCTTGTCTCTCCAACAGTTATATGTGCTGTTTTTAAAATGGCATTCTTTATGCAGTTCCATTCATCTTCAATATTAGGCCCTTTTTCTATCTTTTGTAATTCTAAGTTTAAATTACATTGATACTCCTGTACTGTACCCCTATCTTCTAATTTGTCTACATTCCATCTTTTAATTCTTTCCATTTTCCCTTTCATAACCATACATATTTTTGCTTCATTCTAAACCCAACTAAATAATGGTCCGAATCAGAATTTGCCCCTCGGAATGTGCACACATTTTCTACATCTGTCGCCCATCTCCTAGATACCAATACATGATCTATTTCATTAAAATTATTTGTTCCAGGAATTTTCCAAGTACCCTTATGAATATCTTTCCTTGGGAAGTATGTGCTCATGACCCTTAAATTATTTGCAGCTCCAAATTGTGCTACCCTTAGGCCATTATTATTAGTTTCTTCATGCAGACTATTCCTTCCAAATAGTTTGACATAGACTTCTTCTTTCCCAAACTTCGCATTATAATCACCAAGTACTATTATCATGTCATGTTTCGAAATTTTATCACATACAGACTGCAATTCATCATAAAAACCACCTACTGCCACCTCTTCTGTCCCCTCGATTGGTGCATAGACATTAACAAGGATTATATTATGGAATTTCCCTTTTACTCTAGGTGTACATATTCTTTCACTTACTGGCGTAAAGGCCAGCACAGCCTTACGCATTTGTCTGGTAACAATAAATCCTACTCCACATTCTCCTTGTCTATCGTCTTTCCCAGAATAATATATGGAGAATTTTGCCTTATTAATTACTCCCTAATTTTTCCATCTAATTTCTTGTATAGCGACAATTTCCATTCTATATTTCATAATTTCATCAGCTATACCATTCATCGCTCCTACTTGTAACAGAGTGCGCACATTCCACGTTGCAATATTTAGTACCATATTTTTATCCTTGTTCCTTGCTAATGTTCGTCTTCGTGAGGACAGTCCGGCTTCATTCATCAAATTATTCTCAACTTTATTCTTTTTTATGATGCAAGGTTGTTAGCCTTGCAACCAACCCCCAACTTGGAGGACCAGGGTACCTGTCTTAGTCTGACCTCTCCCCCTCGACCAATCTGGCTAGGGAGGCCCTACCAGTAGCTATGCATAGCTCTTGGGGTCACTGAGGTACTCAAGCCCCACCACCACGACAAGGTGCAGGTACCATTAAGTGAGATCAACAACTGCTTAGACAGGCATTAATGATCACATCTCAAATACCAGATTCTAAATTCACATCCCTGGAACGCATGAAGTATGTGTGCCAGGGATGCAAAATCAACCTATGTTGTAAACCATTAACTCTGCTAACTTCAGCAAGAATCACAATAGAAAGTGAAGATTACCACCAGTAAGCCAAGGACTGTCACAGGGTGTAGGTATAGGTGAATTCACAGTGTCCTCAAGGATGTGCCAGCATGAATTGACAGGATAGCATTTTAATAAGAAACAACACTGCTTCTTCAGTAATGAGCTATGAAACTATTGGAGAATGGTGTGCTTGATTTCATTCCCTGACATTCACTTATATTACACAATTTATTGGTTACACTAATTGATGTGCATGCAATACACAATAACACTATGTGCAAAGTGGAATTGAGACTCTATTTCGTTGCTTTGCTTACATTAGTATCATCTGGCTCAACAATTTGTTTTCATATGGTTAGAAATTATTGTGGTTCTTTTTTTGTATCGTTTGATGATAATATTACAGCGGTTGCTCTGGCTGAAGGAATTTCACTGAGTTCACACTGATGTACTTGGCAAGGGGATTGAAAAGGAGTCTGAAAACGGATGAGTGATTTTGATTTAGTTGGTAAGATTAACGACCAGTTCCCACAAGACAAGAATTGAGACTCGATTCCTGAATTGTGAGTGGAGCCCAAGGAGAAGACTGATACCCGCTACCTTCCTTGGTACACACTCCTTGTGGTCTCACATATTCCATTTCTATTGGATGTCAGGATTTTGGCTATAATGCGGAGTCAGAAGAATTGATCCATCATGAGCACAATGTGAGATATATTAAATCACAACGGTTAAGATGGGCAGGACATGTGGTCAGAATGGGAGAGGACAGACTGCCACATTTGGTATTAAACCAGAAATAGTGGGGAACAAGACCTAAAGGAAGACCAAGGGGGAGGTGGATTGATGTGATAGAGGAAGATATGAGAAAGATGAAAGTGTGCAACTGGAAGAAGGTAGCTCAAGATAGGAAGAGATGGGGACATATTGTTCAGGATGCCAGAGCCCACCAAGGGCTGTAGTGCAAGAGAAGAAGAAGACAGGATTTTGGTAATTATACAGAAAGTCTGCCATTGGATAAGGGTTTTATTACAGCATAGAATCTTCCTGTGGAGTATGTCTCCTTATCATGCTCGATGTGTGAACCAACTCCACATTTCATGTTAAACCATTACCCAGGTGTGACATTTCAGATTTTTATTCTAGTGTTTTACATCTTCTCACTGCTTGGTCACGGATAGGGTGGACAATGCATTGTACTCTGGGGACAGTACGTTGTGCAACAGCAGCTTGATATTTCTCATTGCCTGCCACAACCGAGGTTTGAACCATGGGTCCGACTGATTAAGGGTGGAGGCCTCTGACTGCTTGGAAGTCCTACAACTTCAATACAATTTCTCTTACCATTTGTTCTCTTCAAGACAATGTACAAACCTTTAATGAAAGAGCTTGTCAAGATCACTGAATTTGTGTTTTGTAACATTAAAGAATGCATAATTTCAATGTAGGTTTCTTCTACAGACAAAAATTATCATTGCTTCTTCTTCATCTACTGTGCCACTTTGACACAAAATTTTACGGTGTGCCATAAACCTTGAAGATTGCTGTAGTCTGGTAGATGTCCACCTTGTTTGGCATTAGCCAGAATATAGTGGATTCCCCTCCACTTCTACTATACAGACATTAGACAAAAATTCTGGTGTATTTAGATGTAATATTTGGTCTTGGTATTGTGGAACAAGACTTTCTTTGCATAATGGAGACATTTTGTAGGAAGCCGCATCTACAAGATCTTCCTGTCTAGGCACAGTTGTGGAGGATGATAATGTGTGGCATTTTTTAATCATCAACACAGATGGTCTCATTTTGGTTTCTGTGATGTGCTGAAGGAACAACTCTTCTATCTTTGATGCTGTCTGTGCATCAAGTGACGTCACGCACCAGTCATTATTCCTTCTTGTGTCTAACACAGTGCCTCACAGTTTGTCTGACTTCTATTTTTAATTTTTCATACAGTTTGCTCAATGCTTTGATTGAAGTCTGTTTTAGGCATCATCATAATGTCAACCAGACTCTTAAAGAAATAAGTTGTGAGGTGTAGATTAGATTCATCTGGCTCGGGTGAGTGGCTCTTATGCACACGGTAATGTACCTTCGGTTTCCAGAAAAGGTGAACATTTTCCTGCGTCGCCGAACATACTGTTACTATTAGCATTATTATTTTTATTAACATACGACGACAACGATTGTTGTTGTTGTTGTTATGGTGATTATTAGCTTCTCAAGAACCATGTGTTACATGGAGCTGGATATTGCAGGAACACATTTAATTCTTGTCCATAGGTTTTCGCGGCTGGAGTTCAAGGTACAACTTTGGCCGAAACCATATATCGTCGTTTAAACGTAATTATTTAAATTATTGCTATTTAATCTGGTTTGCAACTGGAACCAATTCACGCTAGGCCATTACGGCCGGTAGTATATATTATTTACCGCCGTCCTTTCAAGGACAAATTTGAGACCCTTGTCTTCTGCCTTCCACACAGTCACTGAGGCTTGTCTTGCCTTTGTAGAGAGAGAGAGAGAGAGATCATGCTAAAAAGCACCTGTATCAACTGCTGTTGCAATCAAGACTGGGGGAGTGAGTCACAGGCTCAAATTTCGTCATTAGTCTGGAACCAAGTGAAAAGAAGAGTCGTTTTCAAAAATTGTTTCAGCATGTGAATCTGGAAAGAAACAAACCAACTCCAGGGAACAAAGTCCTTGAAAACTAGTAGTCATTTCAACCTTGAAGATGGTGACAGCATGTTCCGAGGAAATTTTGTTGAACACACAGCGCAACAGCCCAGAAGACCGCAATCTGGAGCAGTTCATCTAGTCGAGACATTCCCCACCTTTATCGAACCTCAAGATTCATTACCGTGTTCATTAGAGCTTGTCCTGAGTCAGTCAGCCCTTTTTCTTCAAGATGCATTTTCATACTCAATATGACTGTCTTCTATGGCATTGCGCCTTGTAGGCTAGTAAATATTTACCGACGTTTCATAGGTGTTGCTGGCTCCATCATCAGGGCGATGAGTTAGCCGTGCGCGAGGATTTTATGAGATATGAGAACCAGTCGGACAAGGAAGAACCTGAAATCTCACCATTTTGACACCAAACTTCACGCTCATGCCAAGTAGGCCCTAAGGTGAAGTTATAGCTTGTATTTTAATCTTTGCGTTTTTGGATAGCAGAGGGGATGAGAAAAGTTTCTGATCAGAATTGCAGCAAGTATTCCCAACATTCAGTCCAAGTTTGACTTTTGTTAATGCAAATTTGTTTTGTTACTGTAGTTCAAAAATACTTCAATGTTCCACATTTTCGAGGAATTTATTTACTTTCTTTAAATTGTGATTTTTTCCTGCATTATGATCACACGGCATGGATGTATTATAATATTGTGTTTAGCTCTAGACGAAACTCCTCATTTTTTATATCGTTGTTTTCTCCAATTTTACTAACCAACATAAACCAACAACTACATGATGAGAAGGTAAAGTAAAGCTGTCCCACTATACGCCATGTAGGCGCTTGGGGGGAGTGGAGGTATAGCTCCTACTAATTCTTGACTTCGGCACTAGATGGAGGTCAGCATCGCGCCCTGGTCGCGCTTTACCCCCGGGAAAGACCCCGTTACCCATTGATTAGGAAACTGGGTGCGCCCCAGAGCTAGTCTGGTCGCAGAGGCTAGAGGAAATATCCTCTGCGCCCGTCGGGGGTCGAACCCCTGTCGTCCATTCCTTAGCTAATCACTATACTGGCTGATGCATCTCCTTGTTTCAGATCATTCTGAAAACAAAATACAGCAATTTTTAAAGCGAACTTTATTATAGGTTTCATTTAAACACATTTTTATTAGCGTGAATAGTTTTATGGTTATCCATTATTCAATGAAATTGTACTACACTTCTCTCCTGGTTGAATCATACCCAGTAGGTTTTGAGGTCCTCACGGCGATGAATACGAAAATGGCTGTATTCTGGTTTGTAGCTCCGTGTAATATGGTAAAAGTTTACCATCGTTTCAGAGGTCCTTACTGCCCCCATCATTGCCCAGGCGATGTAGGCAGCAAGTACTTCTAGGAGACTACTCGGTGCTACAACCCAGAAGACAGCCACATTTGAATCATACCCCTTCTCGAAGTCACAAACGGCTGTTGTAGTGTCTCTTCGTACCCTCATTTTTATCTAGTAAGTGACAAATACGGAACATCTGACCTATTACTCAGAATCTAAACTGAGGATCCCCAATCATTTTGATCAGCTACGTGTGGACTTAGAAATGAGATAAGAATGTTAGCTAACATTTAATACGTAGTCGGTAACCATGATATTTCTCAGTAATTACTTCGGTCAATTTTACAACAGAACAGTAATAGCCAAAATTCCTTCCGCTGTTGTGGTAATTCTTTTCACTCCGAAAAGAATCAATAAGTTTGTGGACCTCAGAATATGATGTATTATCTGTTCCTGGATAAATTCTGCCAGAATGACATCAATACCTGGCGGTTTATATCATATTTGTCGCCGTGAGAACCTCAAATCTAACGCTGCAGTTTAAACTGTTGCCCTGACGGTAACAAAATTTTCTTCACTTGTATTCGATGTTTATCGAGCTCACTGATGGATAAAAAGGTGCGATTCGTTATGAAGGCAGAAGGCAAAGTTAGAAGACCACATTCAAACAAATGGCGTACCACTCATTTCTGGAACATGGCCATCCAGCTTAAAAAGTCTACGCTTCATTTAAACCTGTTTTTCATACAAGCACAAAGGCTCCTGCTGAAGGCTAGATGTTTTCAGTACAGAACTTCAACAGAATCACTGCGCCCCGGGGCAAAAGAGACTGGTGCAGGGATTGGCGTTACAATAACCTGTTGGTTGGTTGAGGGGGGGGGGGGGTCGAGGAATTATTATAGAGGAGGGAACCAACAGGTAGTGAACCAGCCAGTAGGTGGAACAAGATTTCAAACTTAAAGAATTTCTACTGTTTAGCTAGGATAGTGGTCTATTTCTACAACCAACTGCAATTTAGAATGTGAGCCATACGTCGAGAACCTTTAGAAAAAAAATGTAAAAATCTTAGATTACATTACTTTATTCTTTTGTTAACACCGACCTGAAACTATTATTTTTCTACAAATCAGTTTAGGTAAATTAATCGACTAACGAAGTGTTTTGTGGATATTATATATTAATTACTCTAATTTTAGGCATGGATATTACAATTAAGAGATTGATAAATTACCGTCTGGTGGATTTGAACAATTGTGGTGTCCTGGGTCGTGATACAATTAAGGTTTGTAAGGGATTACCAACTTTTCGAAGGAACGTATTCCTGCATCTTCAAAATTAAACACCAACTAGCTGACCGTGGCTTTAGAACACAAAAAACCACAATCGACAATTTTACCTCCGTGAGAACCTCAAACCTCATCTGATGGGCATCGACGTTCAACTTTGAAGCTCATTTCGTATCTCACTGACTCCATGCAGTTGATACAGTAATTATTCAGCTTTGAATAAATTCTGCATTGTTATCGTGTACGATGGTCTTTGCCGTCACATAAAAGCCCACCATTAAACTATATTCTGAGCCACTACGATGTACTTTGCACAATGTGTCCAAGAGCTGATTCAATGTTATCCTCGATATGGTATGTGTTGACGTTTTAGAAGTGTCAGGACCCACCACAAGAAATATTTCGAACCGTTGAATAAATACCAATTACTCAAGGAAGGTTCAACTCCAGTTCCACCCCCTACAAAGATTTGACACTATATGATACATTTAGCTGAAAACTTGACCGACGTTTCAGGGGTACTTGCTGTCTTTATAATAAGAGCGATCTCATCGCCCTAATGATTTTCAGAGACTGATCGCTATAAAATTGTCTTAAAATGGAGGCAGCATAACAGCCGTTTTGTTAGTATCCCATAGAAATTAAACCCTGGATATGCTACAGGTTTTTAAATTAATTCCTGTGGTTAATTTGTACAATTAAACAACGGGATATAAGTACGTATATACACTATGCCAAGTTATGTGGATTATGGGTTAAAGTGTTTCCTATATTGCAGCTGAGAAGCTATGGCGAACATTAGCATGGACAGCCCTTACAGCGTTGGGCAAACTTGGCTTGGATGAACAGAAATAACTGTGAATAGCTCAGAAAGTAAGAAAGGTGTTCTGCCGTCCCCTCCAAATACCTAGCAAAGGTCTTTCAAGCAAAGTCCTTGGTTTTGTTAAGGGACTTTTATATCTTCTATTCATTTTTTAAAAAAAATTTAAGCAGGTGGCAACTTATCTCCTTACTGGTAATAGTCTTCAGTTTCCAGAGTAACCCTCACTTAACCTAACATACCGGGACATGGTTTGCAAATATCAGGGAGCCACTGACTGTCTAAATAACTATCTAGTATGATAACCTGAAGGTTGTACCTCTGTGTTCAAAGCATGCCATTAAATGTGTCAGGTGCCAACCATAACTATCGAACTTACAAGAAAGCATGTCATTGTGTTCTTTAAACAATATACTATAATTATTACCTTCAAAAACACCATAGTTAATATGTATAAAATTTCAGTGTGTTTCTACGTTTGAAGAAGTCCATTTCGTTGTCCTATGCCTATTCTGGTTGAATTAAGTGTGTGTCGAGTATTGGTAAGCACAACCAAGCCTGTCAAATATTCACCTCGCTGACGAAAGATGCCATGTGGCCCTCTTAGGTACTGAGAATATAAGTTCGTGCTGCACTCACAACCAAATCTAACAAGACTGAAATGGTGTTTCGTTGGAATACAAGCAAATTCAAATCCTTGCACAATATTCTATGCACTTCGGACGTCATCCGAAAATTACGTCAAGGCCAATGACATCGTTAGTGGCCATGACGTAGTCACTCAGACGATTCTGTGTAACAGCATCGTCGTCTCACTTAGAGACATCCACATCCGTCATATTGGCATTGCCAAATACAGGAAATTAATAACTACGATTTTTAAGTCGTAAGCGGCTTAATACCCATAACAGATTTCATGAAAATCCACTCAGTCATTCTTCATTCATAACAGGAATGTTTGTAAGTCATAATTTTTATTAATAACGTTGTAGTGCGTGATATCGAAGTAAAGTGTTCATATGAATTCTTTCCCATTAACACATTAATTTGGGAGGGATCTCCGACTGATGGGACCACGTGGTTTTCGGCGTTCTGTAGAGTAACTCAAAAAGTTTTACTAAGCACACTTCCACATAAGCTCCATTAGTAGCGCTCAGGATATCTAAGCGATACTCGATTTCAGCCCATGTGCTATTCAGCATATCAGATGTGATGGTACAGATGACATTCGTAATTTTTCTGCGGAGTTCAGCAACATCGCTTATCGGGGTGGCATAAAACCTGTCTTTTACAAAATCCCACAAAAAATTAAGAGAGGTTACATCTGGATAACGAGGTGGGTACCTGATTGGTCCATCGCTGTGGAAAGGTTCTGTCCAAAAGTTCGCGCACATCCAAACTCTAGTACGGTGGTGCACCATCCTGCTGAAAAATCACATTGGGTTGCTGAGGTAGAATTATTACATCATGTCCAGGTAAATGATCCCGGTTATATACAGTTGGCTAAATAAAGAAGAAGGATCCGATGATTCTGTCTTTCATAATCCCACACCAAATATTGATCTTCTTGCTGTCTCTGACGTGTTCCCGAACACTATGTGGGTTTTCTGATCCCCGGATTCGAATGTTGTGGCGAGTCACTTGAACTCTAGTGTGATTTCTTTCCAACAAAACTTGAGTAATTTACCTGTGCACATGATACGGTTACATCCTACCTCAACCTCTTTGACTACCCAACAAACGCATGCAATGACAAAGGATGAAGCTCTTGGGCATGTAATTTTCTACAGTTGCCTATCCTGGAGCTAGGCAAAGGATTATTTTACGTAAGGTGAAATAACTTCTTTTCAGAGCTTGAGCTACAAATCACCTCTCAGCTCACTTGTACGGAATGTTAATTTGTTGCACGCAAACAGCCTGACACGACATAATATGCTCGTAATTTTCATAGACCTCAGATCACGTATCTCAGTTCCTTTGTAG
This sequence comes from Zootermopsis nevadensis, assembly GCF_977971745.1. Lineage (NCBI taxonomy): Eukaryota > Metazoa > Arthropoda > Insecta > Blattodea > Termopsidae > Zootermopsis > Zootermopsis nevadensis. Next base: position 9,732,076 of record NW_028259142.1, read on the forward strand.
AATGTACAAGACTTGCACCAGATTATCTCCTGAAAAGCATTCATTCCCCTTTTGTGATCTGAGACTTTGTTATGTTCAGTTTATTCATTGCCATCTCTAAGAATCCAATAAAGTTGGTATCCTTGTCTCGTAAATGCCACAATGCCCCGCCGTTCTTTACTCTTAAAAGTCATACTCACTGTGCTACATATTTTGTCATTACGAAGTTCGAATATCCACTGTTGCTGTTTTGTTATGTATCCTGCATATAGTCCCATGATCGTTTTTGCAGTTACAAACGGGAAAAGTGAGGTTAGCGCTGACAACAGGCAATTTAATACGCTCGAAGCCACAATGTTCAATTTTGCCATCATTATAGGAGATAATTCTGCCACCTGGTTGAAGACAACATAGACGCCATGGTATGTAAATTCCCGAAGGTGATGTAACAATGTAGTTGGAAAAGATACAGTTTGCATTCGCTTTTTATTCGGATCCAATTTGTTTATATACTACAAGTATATCAGGGGTTAAAACTGGTGACCGCAGGAAAAATCCGGATCACAATATAATATTATACAAATTTAATAAATACAGTTTTACGTTCCGTAACTTTGTAAGTGATGCCTAAATCCGGAGAAGCAGAGCTAAAATGTGTCTACTTTTGATCTGGAAAAGTAGTTTAGACCGATGACACAAGTCATTTGAAAATGTTTCATCGTTTAAACGCTGACAGAGAATAATAATAATTGGGACCAAATTACGAGAAGATGAAATACGCAGAAGGGCCAAAGTATGTTCATAACATTTTAAGTTGAAAAGTCGTGTATTGTCAGCGTTTACGGGTTCTTATACTGCTGAGAAACTTAAAAGGAAGATACCACGTAGGGAACTTAAGGATGGATGGAAAATTATATCAAAATATACCTTAAAACATGTGATGTGAGGGCGTGAACTAAATTCAGTTGACTCAAGATAGTGTCAGGTGGCGGGTAACACGGTAATTAACCATTGCGTTCTATAAAAAGTGATAAATTTCTTTACAATTAAGCGACTGTCAGTTCTTCAAGAATGATTTTATCTGACTTGTTAGTTAGACGGACACTTCAGACATTATTTACAAAAATCCGTAGTTTCGACTTGATCTTCTTGTAAAGTAGGGGTTATAATGGATCGAAATGAAATTCACTGGAGTAAGCTCCTTTCGTGTAGACTTGTTGTATTGCAAAGCATTGGCTAAAAAGGATAAAATTCGACGGGCTGCATGAAGCAAGGACCGACTGCAACCTAAATTTAATTCTCCAGATCCTCAGTACACTCTCAATACTAAATTTAATAGATTAGTTTTTAGTAATTTAGACCAGTGGTATTCAACCTGGGGTACGCGAAGACATCTTAGGGAGTACGTGAAATTTAAAAAGAAATATTATTTTGTGATAAACACTGAATAATCAGTAATGTAATTTATTTAATTTATTTTAGATGTAGATTATATACTATGTATAACTTGAATTATACACCAACAGCTTTGGGGGTACAAAGTTCAAGAGAAATTATATCTGGGGGTACGCGAACAAAAAAGGTTGAATACCACTAATTTAGAGCATGAACCGTACGGACAAATGTGATCATTCCATTTCTGTTTTCATTTCTATACTTCGTCAACAAAAAGCGAAAAGGAATAATATCCTTGTGTGAGTGATTTAATGATATCCTGACATTTCAAAAATCCAATAGGGATTTCAGCAGTTGTCCGTAAGCACATGTCAGCTCCGTGTAGCTTCAACGTACATGGGAATATTTTTGTTCATGATATACGAGTCCCGCAGTTATTACCTTACTTGGCAGCTGAATTGCATGCAATCACAGCAAAAAGAAAAAAAGATGACAGACAAAAAAGAGCGAAAGAGTACAACTGGACAGACTGAAATTAGCGTCTCGCGTGCATTGTGAACTACATCGTGTTCTCTTGTTCCCACGTCCCGACGTGAGGTTGGAAGCTGCAAGCGATGCATTTCAGAACACGGCAATTTTTTTTTAAATTTCAGGCGTTTCCTCCACGAAGGACTCTTTCTTCTGAAGCCAATAGTCTATCAGCTAGTCTAATTTCATTCGTTTTAAGCACCTGAAGTTTCATTATCGAGCTCACAAGAGTCCGCCATCCTGAGTCAGATGAATCCAGTCCACAACTCATAACCAATTTTTGTCACATATTCTTTATATCAGGGCTTTCCTTTTATCTGCAGAGAAGTACCTCAAGTAGCATTTTCTCCGAAACATTCTGACACTTAATTATTTCCCCACGCGTCTTTCACGTCCAGCTTATTACACCCTAGACGACAGTCTTCTGGTTTGTAGCGCCATGTAGTCTGGTAAAGTTTATCAACGTTTCAGAGGTCCTCGCTGCCTCCATCATCAGGGCGATGAGTGATGATGGCGCCAGAAAGGGCCTCTGAAACGCTGGTGAACTAACAAACCACACGGCACGACAACCCATAAGACAGCCAGCCATCTTCATACTCGCTGCCGTGAGAACTTCAGATACCACTTATTATTTGCACTGCGACTACCACCACTAATGACGCCTGTTAGTCTTGATAGCTTAGTAAGCAAAGTGAAAGGCTGTGGACTGGACTATCGGAGATTCGGTTTGTAGCACGGGCTGGGACCGCGTTCAGACTGGCCAAGGGTCTCACCGATCCTCCTGTGCAGTGGGTAAAAACTAAAAAAGTAAAAGCTGTCTCACTATCCGCCATGTAGGCGCTTCGAGGAGAGAGGAGGTATAGATCCTGCTCATTCTTAACCTGGGTGGAGGTGAGTGATTAGCGTCTCGCCCCGGCCGCGCTTTAGTCCCGACAAAGGACCTCGGTACCCATTGTATAGGAGGCTTGGTGGGCCCCAGAGGCTAGAGGAAAAATCCTTTGCCCCCGTCGGGGATCAAACCCCGGTTGTCCAGTCCGTAGCCAGTCGCTATACTGATTGAGCTAACCTGTGCTGTCGGTACCGGCGGTAAAATGGCTGGGGCCATGGAAACCATCTACTGTCTGTTTCTGGAATGCGTGGAGCTGCATCTCCACTCCCCATAGACTTCATATGGCGGTGCTGAGGCACAGTGATATCTTCACTACATCCCGATTGGTTTTGGGACCACCCAACAATCGTATGAGATCACACCGAGAGACAATTCGGTCTGAACGCCCAAGTTTATGATGGCCTATATGCAGTTCAACACTCTGTAATATTTGAAATGATTCATGACACATGCCGAGGCTACAAGGGCCGGGTATGTTTCATGGCGACTGATCATCTGAGTGAAACAAAGTGAAGCTTTGAGTGTCAACACATGCGGGCGGACACAAACCCGCATCAGGAATTTTTGCCGTCATTTAATTACGTGCCCTGCCTAGCACCAATAGTTTCAAAATGAAAAAAATTTCTGATAAAAAAGCAAAATTTAACAAACAATTAGCTACTGTAAATAAAATCTTCTCAGGCAATCGGCCGCGTCAACTGGTTACCGTAGTAAACCGACATTTCGGGAACCAACTCTGTCCCCATCATCAGCGATCTGATGTGACTGGATACCTCGGAAGAGTTTACTGATTGTACTCGCCGCGAAAGTCTCAAATCCTAAATTAGCTACTAGTTTTAACACATTTGGCAAATAGAGAAGGAAATTCAGATTAAGTTTCTAATTAATTTGTTTCCTATTTCCTACGTTCCTTTTTGCCTTCTCTTTCTCTTGATTGTTTCTCTCTTTCCATTTTCTTAATTCCTTCATTACTAACGCCCATCTACCCTTTTCTTATCCTCTTTGATTTTTCTTTCTTTCTTATTTTCTGGTCTTTTCTTCCTTCGCTCTTTTTTCTATTTTCCTTCTTACGTTATTTTTAGTTCTCCATTCTTTTCACCACCACAGAACGAGATTCTGTATTCTTCTGAATCCCCTAATGGACACGCAGTCTGCTCTGGTTTCTATATTGAATCGAAACACAGGTAAAATCCCATGCAATCAAGAAAATGACTACCTCGAAATGTCTTCATAATGCGAGAGGAAACGTGATGACAGGAAGTAGCAGACAGGCAACTAATTTGACATAATGAACCCTGTTTCCGAAACAAATGCAACTAGCAGGACTGTTCATGATTGTGCTGTAACAAAAGAATTACTCTGTTAATTCCTTGTGCTGTTCAGGCCAAGTTTCTTAGAGTCGCATTATCAGATTGACAGAAAGCAAAACTGCTATTTCTGCACGAAGTTGTAGTTGTAATAATTAAAACACGAAATTACGACAATCCCGAAAAACAAAATAATTTAACCTTCTCGGTCAGAAGGGCATTTTAAGAAACTGTTATATTTATGACTGTCACTCTGCCCTTTATTTGTCTGATATGATGAAAAAAAGTTATAATCATATTCTATAAAACGTGGTAAATACAAATACAATAAAACACTCCTGATATATTTATATGGATCTGATACTTCTGAAGTTTCCTGACAATGCCCGGAATGCTACAGTAAGAGGATGTAACATATCTCTAAAGGCGGGATATTTTCTGTGTTATTGTGGCATATTGTGTTGGTGTGCACGTTTATTGCAAGCGTTTGACCTCTGGTATTGAAATTCTCGTCTTACAAGAGACCAGTGTCCTTCGTGCTTTGAAATTCGCAGTCAGAGCCAACACTCAACACAGCGAACATTCCTACTTGTACTTCGGTGGTAGTAGTATTCTAACCTCATTACATTTAGGCTCTAAAATATAGTGAGCAGAGGAATCTAGACAGTGACTGATTGATTAATGCATCAAGCAACATCTAGGGTTATACCAGACTGTCAAATCATAACACAACCATTTGATAACTAGACTAATTTAAATGTTAATAGTGGCATTTCATTTACTCTGACATGATTCGTTTTAAAGTGATTTGTTTGTGAAAATCAGATGGAACGCTTTAGGATGAAGTAGACCAGGCTTTGAGGGATGTATTTTTTCCGTTCAAACCCATGTAACTTCTTCTGAGGTCACTTTTGTGCTCTGTGTAAAATAACATTTTTAAAAAAACTTTTGTTTCATATGGAAGTGAAACAGATCAGTAACAGAAGACATAGACTGTGTTTACGTGAGAACCGCGTTTTGGGAATATTTTGACCTAACGAGAGGAAGTAAAAAAGAATCGGGAAATCTTCATAAGTAGGAACGTCATACACGAGCACAATGAGAAGGATTGTCGGAAAACCGAAAGGGACCTCTTCGTAGATCTGAAAGAAAGTCTGTGAGGGGTGTTTGTTGTTTCTCGGCTCTACAACCCTGTTGTGGGTTTTCGCCGCCTGCTTTAAGGAGGTTTCTTGGTCATCAAGTGTGCATTTATGAGTAGTGAGTGACCAGCCCACTGAATCTGCACAATTTCTATTCAATCCTGATTTGACTGCCAGAGCCATCTAGCAGTTAATCAGGAGACTTTTGGGTGAGAAATGGCCGCTGAATTTTGCTTACGAAACATCTCGTATCATGGTGTGAGGGGTGTGGACTGGGTAAAACTTGCTCAGGGTGGAAATTTGTCGCGGGCTGTTGCAACACGGTAAGGATGAGATTTGAAGTTCTCACTGCAGTAAATATTACGAAGTCAATTTAATCCTAATGATAAAGATATTTATATTGACGATATTATCCGAATATGGAAAAAATCAGCAAACCCAGGCATAAAACTTAATGAAAATATCTCAATAAATACCATACTTTTTGCAGATGAACAAATAATTTTACAAGAAAATGAAAATGAACTCCAAAAATCTACTTTCCAGCTTAACCAAATTTGCAAAGACTACAATATGAAAATTTCAATAGCTAAGACAAAAACTATGACATTTAAAGGCAAACTTCCAGCTAGAACGAAAATTGTAATAGACAATACAATCATAGAACAGGTACCCCATTGCTCCTACCTTTGTTGTGATATCACCTTTGGTTATGACAATGATTCACATAGAAAATTAAACAGATTCCGACGCATCTGTGGAACCTTCAAGAAGACCCTAAAGAGAAAATCACGGAAGGACACGCAACTTAGGTTTTATAAAGTGATAGCGATTCCCACACTGCTCTATGGATCAGAAACATGGACATTAGGAAAAAGAGACACGAGCAGAATCCAAGAGGCAGAAATGCAATACTTAAGATCTATTAAAGGATGTACTAGACTAGACAGAATAAGAAACGAAGACATTAGGAAAGAACTTAATATTTTTAATGTAATCGACAAAATTGGAGAATATCGAAGAAAATGGAAAGAACATGTGGAACGAATGTCTGAGGCAGACTTCCTAAGGATGCGCTCAGCTACAAACCTACCGGGAAAAGAGATCGAGGTCGGCCAAGAAGAATGGAAGATCAATTTGAAGCAGGAACAGGCATTAGTGCCTAATCCATAATGATGATGATACATTCATCAGAAAAGTTGGTAACCACTTTCGAGGCTTCATGTCGTCACAACTCAGAAGGTCACAACTTACATGGTAAATGAAGCTTTGGGTTCCATAAAAACAGGTATTTTTACCAGCTTTTCAAGAAATATCGTTCACCGTGACGTTAGTTACTTTACTGCAAAATAACACAGCAACGCTTTACAAAAGTTGGAAGTATAGGATTTCTTCTTAATAGTCTCAGTTAAGAGCTCTGCTAGTTTTAGGAGTCTATAAAATATTCTGCACATTAGACTCAGTGTATTCCGCTTGACAGCAGCGACGCAAGGATGCGGGTTCGCGTACTATTACAATAACAGATGAGTAACGAACGACTCACTAGATGAAAGCAATTCTGAAAGAGAAGTAAATTGATTTAATCTACCCGTATTTCATATCATGAAGCTATGAATAGAGCAATAAATTCTAGACTCCCTTTTCTGACAAACATTTGCACTTCCCGTTCATTGATGAGTCATAAGTCCTAGCCCTTATGTGTCGGGCGGTTCAAATCCAGGACACGGCTTGATCACAAAAGACCAAAAATATGCAAATGTATTAGATTGTTTTCCAAGGTTTTATGCTAGATGCAAGTTTTGTGGAATAGCATATTTGAAAGGAAATTAAAGGCAAAACGTTGGGTCCACATTGCAAGACATGAATAACAAGCAAAATTATACATAACGAATAAAGAGGTTATTTTTAACGAAGGCGAAACGATCAGAGATTGTTTAATGAAGAGCAGAAATGTCCGGTGTACATCGACCGGATGTTCTAGTAGTAGGTTTGCTGCGGGCCCCCGGATGTGACTGCCCTTGACCCTTCCTTTCTTGTAGCCCGCAGGACACATACACATTCCAGTACCAAGGGGTGACCAATCTGCTCACTTGAGTTACTGAAGTCAACTTGAGCAGTTTCCAACTACGTCGCTTCACATAACATAGAAACAAAATAAGATTTACAAGCTGAGTCTACAGCACGGTTTTTAGGTCAAAGTTGGAGGATAACATTAAAATACATATTTATAAATTCTTTCAATATGACGCGGAATTTAGACATTTGAGAGCGACAGCAATTGCGTTTTTTACAAATTGAAGGTTTGTGGCAACCCTGCGTCGAGCAAGTCTATCGGCGCCATTTTTCCAACAGCATGTACTCACTTCGTGTCTCTGTGCCACATTTTGGTAATTCTCGCATTGTTTTTTTAGACATAATGCTATTGCACACTTAATAGACTACAGTAGAGTGTAAACATAACTTTTATATGCACTGGGAAACCAAAATATTCGTGTGACTCGCTTTATTGCGGTGGTCTGGAACAGGACCCGCAATATCTCCGAGGTATGCCTGTACTTACTTTTATGTAGGTGAAATTTTCCCACTTACCGTGAGACGGCCACACATTCTGATCAAAGTGTTGAAAATCAGAGAGCGTAAATAACAGCAAAATGGAAAAAACTGCACAATAAACAGCCTCATAATTTGTACGTAATCGTCACCAAATGGGTCATCCAATCAAGGAGGATGAAATGGGCGGCACACGCAGCACGCATGGAAGAGATAAAACTTGCTCAACAAAACACTTGGAAGAACTAAGCGTTGTCAGAAAGATAATATTAAAATAGATCTAGAAGGAAATGGGTGTGAGGGTTTGAACAGAATCATTTGGCTCAGGATAGAGTCTAGTAACGGGTTCTTGTGAACATGGTCATAAACCCTACGTGCTTCAAAAAGAAGAGCAACTTGACTAAACGAAAGACTTAACTGTTTCTCAGGGTGGGGCTTAGCTCCATGGAGTTAATTGGCTCACATAAACTGGTTGTCAAGATGCGAATGGAGGACATTCACAATCACGGCAGTGAACCTACGCGTTACATACGGGAGAAATACAGTAAGCTGCTCAGATAGTCCGAAAAATCTAGAATGGTACCGCTGAACCAGCCTGCTCGAAAGCCGATACCACAGCTAAATGAAACACCACATCGAAGATACAAGTTAGGAAATGTTTTTCCAACTTGTGAATGCTCTTTTATAATTGGAGTAATTAGTTTTGGAAGGCTGTTCATTCTGTAAACAAGTAACCTTCAATAATCTTTATTTTAGGCATTCTGTTGTGCAATATACTATAATAATAAAAGGCATTTTCCGTCTACACAACTTTATTCCTTAAAAGTGTCGTATTTCACCACGCCATGTTTCAGTCAGCTCTGGCCATCTTCAGGTCGTACATAAAAAGGTATAATTTAAAAATGTGGCTTTTCTGTGTGACGTTTGCTGTGTTTAAAATATATAAAATAATAAAAATAAAATAGTAACTGTCATCCAACCACAACTTAAGTGCTAAATATGCGTCTACAATTGATATATTAGGTATAATAAAATAGAAAATATTGCCAACACACCTTCCATTGATACTCGTAAATATCCTGCAGGATGCATTTTACATACTAATAATTCCCAGTAATAAAATTGGTAGTGGTTGGTATTGATAAAAGTGTACAGGTCTTCCTTTTTTGTACGCGAGAAATGAAAGCGAATATTTATTTTTTAAACATGTGAAATAGTAGCGTGACTTACGTAGTTGATGAGGCACTGTCAATATCTTTTTCCTCTCGGGTACTATTTTGAATTACCAAATCTGTAAGGTTAAATAAGTGGTACGGCAATGTAATAACTATTTAACGGGGTGTGTGAAATCGAGTACTTACGTAAGAATCGATCCGCGTTGTGTTACACAAACATGGAGCTGTAATGAGACTGCTCATCGGTGACTGCACAAGCCTTAAGTAGATAAGTGATGTATGTATTAGATGTCGTCTGAAGACTCTTCTTACTAACGTTATAAATGTAAAAAATTTCATGTATCTTCCATTGGTAGCCAATTTCAAAGTCGTCATTGTATCTTTAATTGAACCATAAAAGTGCTGGGTGCTTTTAGATTTATTGAGCTTATTTTGAATTGGTTATATTTTCTTTTATACCTGAATATGTTTCTTATTGCTGACCGAAAGCACCATGGGCTTAGGAACCCTGATCCTGATCATCTACGGCTTCGCAGAATTCACATTTGTTAAGACATCTATGAACTGTTTCTCACGCGAGTCAAGAGGACTTGAAAATTAGATATTCTAACAGGTCTATTTATTAATTAAGCCGATCTCTAAACAAAAGCGTGATAGATAACGGACTTCTGGAATACAGTACTCACTTCTGAAACGTCGGTAAACTTTTACGAGACTACACGGCCCAGTATCCCACAAGGCTGTCTGTAATCTTCATACTCGACGCCGTGAGAACCTAAAATCTCACTGGGAAAGAATTAGACCATGGCTATGAAACAGATTTTCTTTTTAAGACACAAAAGAAAATTCTGTGCTTATATTAGTGCTGGGTTGATGCTCAATAAGAAGGAAGTGCAGTAGAATTTGTGATAGAAACAAAACAAGGTTTGACGCCCTCACCACATCGACTGTATCACGTCAACCCCGAAGACATAGGCAATACCGTCCTCCGAAACGTCGATTACCACCTACGAGACTACACGGCGTCACAACGCACAAGGCCATGGCAGATGAAAATAATTTGACACATCGCAAGACTTTTGAAGGACAGTGAACAAAGTTGACAATGTGCGACGTGTCTGGTACACCAACTGCACCCAATAAAACAATCGATTCAATATTCGTACATTCACAGAACTAAAGTAACTAAATCCATGGAGTATTGTCCCTGAGAAAGACATTCATGAAATCCGAAAGTCCAATTCCATCCTCATAAGAGCTCTAATCTTCAGCCAGATGAACCAAATCCACACCCCACACACAAATACAATTTCTCTACAATCTTTTTTAAATATTATCCTCCCATTTACGACTACGTTTTCGGAGTATCTCTTGCCTTCAAACTTTCCAATCACAATTTTTCCGAGTCTCTCACGTCCCCATCTCACCCTCCTTTATTGCATCACCAAACAATATTCGGTGAAGAGAAAAATTTATGAGGCTCCTCATTACGCAGTGTTATTCAGTCTGTTATTTTCATCCTCTTTGGGTCCCTAACACTGTCCCCTGACACCATCAATCCGTGTTCCCCCTTTTTGTCGAGACCAACTTTCAAATCCGTACAAAACAACAGGTAATTTTTTTATATTTTAATTTTGTTTTTAGACAGACGGGAAGACAGAGGACTCCGAACTGCATCTAGCAAGCACTGCCTGAATTTAGTCTGCTCTTAATTTCTTTATAAACAGGTTCGATTTGTTACTGTTGAACCCAAATACTTGCAACTTTGCCTCTGCATAAACGTTTTCGTCCCACTCTGGTGACGGAGATATTAACTACATTTACTTGTAGAGGAACCTTTTCACTAGCATCTACCCGAGTTCTGTGTTCTTTTAAAAATGAAGTAACATCATCAGCAAAGACCAGAATTGTATGTGTTCCATTCAATTTCAAACCTCCGAATATTCTTGGTCTTCCCTAGTGGCGTTTAAGCGAAGTTTAAAAGCAATGGTGATAAACCATCTCCTTGTTTTGATTTCTCCGAATAGGAAATGCATCACAAATATTTATGTACTGGGACCTTATTTTAGGTTTAATTTTTAAAACATTTTAATTGGCCCAACAGTTACTAGTTGCACATTAAAAGAGTAAATAAATACATCGGGTTTTTGTATCACATGCTAAAACACGCTAAATCTCGTATTTTCACTTTTTTATTATTTATTTTGTTGTATTTCCATATTTCCTGTATTTGTTAAATTTATCTTTTTCTCTTTGTTTATTTATTATCATTTTCTTTTTGTAAGTACCTGTTTGACTGTCTTTCTTTTTCATTCCGCTTACACACGAAGCTCTTTGTCTCTGGACAACCCTGGAACGCGTCTTCGTAGCCAGCTCTTGAGGCTGTTCTCCAGAGCGCTGTGGAAGCTGAACCATAGTTGATTATAGCTCTTTTTGCTGCCTCGTGGATCCGCGAATGAATCCGGGTGCTACTCCAGCCGTCTTCATGCAGGTCTTACTCGAGGCTGCTACACAGCTGATGTTCCACTTAACTTCCCTATACTAAGGCTGCATAAAGCGTGTACTGTAAAGTCTCGTTTCCGACAGCATAAAATGTCACGTGTGCCGACGAGCAAAGGCGCAATCGGCTTCCAGATGGCAAAGTCGTAGTCGCTTCATGAGCACTGTTGAGGCCTCGCAGATCTCTCGAATAAACTACAAATACGTCACTGACGCATCACAGATTCAAATATTCTCTGGGATACGTAAAGGCCAACCTCTTACGAACTTTCAAGAAACGAACAATTCGTATGTATCAACATTTCACGTGTGCACTGGATTCAAGTGACTCAGGGTGGTAACGAGTGGCGACTTTTATGAACATTATTAACTCTGGGTTTCACGAAGATGAGAGAATTTTTGACCAGGTGAGTAATTATCAGATTTTCGAGAAAAAGCCTACACCAGATAGCGAGTTTTATAAATCCTGTTTAACCTTTTAGTAAATAAAGGAATTAGTCAAAATATAGTACAGTCCATTAAATGACTGTAATTTCGACACTGATTACCAAAAAATGTAATTAAAATTGACAAAAACTAAAAAGATGTAACTCCTTGCGTTAACAGGCCTAGGTTCAGATGAGGGAAACTAACGTATTTTTTACATGCAAGTATGCCATGTCTGAATGTTAGTGTGTTTGTTTATAATTTATAGTTACCAGTTTTTATAACACGTGGATGTTTTCCCACGGTCTTGCGTTTCTTATTCTCCATTGTGTTGAAATAGTGTGGGTAATAACCTCTCCTGCAGCTCAGATCAAATACCTCCGGCATACCTTCAAAGGCATAGGAATGAGAGCCAGGGAACTGAGAGAGTGCAATGTATCTTCGTACCACCCAATACGTTTAGTCTTACATTCGTTGCTGTAAGCCGTCTGACCACCGTGCGATCGAGATGTAAATCGTACCAGCAAATGACCTGGACTGCCTAATATAATCTACAAATTAACTACCACGACCGTCCCAGGACACACGTTTCTCTTACACACTGAAATCGATATTATTTTCACGAAAGGAATGCATTTCCTGAATATAAGCGAGGTTCGATGCGTGTTCAAAACTACATACATCGTATAGATTCTCTCGTTAAAAAAACACAAACATATAATTTTTCGAAAGGCGTGCCCATTTCAGAGACGTGTCAGAAGATGTTCAAAGTCTTGTCATTTCTGTGACATCCCTTGATAAGTTACAGGAAACACTCTACTATGTATCACATAGAGAAATCTATTAGCAACTATGCCTGGAAGATCACGTCATAAATATCTAGTTCCATTGTCGTATAGAAGGTATGACCTTATTTCGATTCAGAATTTCCGACATAGAATAATATGTCTGCAGATATACCGTCAAACTTAACTATCCGCTTTAATATTATCTTCTGGTCTTCTACTGTAATGTTTCCCGATTAAAATATCATACGCATTTCTCAACTCCCCGTGTGTAAAATGCAGGTTTCATTTTGTATTTATGAACGTGTGTATGCTTATGTTATGAAAATATTTATATGGCAAAGCAAAAGGTTGATTGTCTAATTTCCAATTGACTGCTGCATAAATGCGGTAATGTTGCCTCCTCTGTTTGTAACGGAATTCCATCGGACCTGCACGTTCTTTTGTTTCAGATTTCTGCTTAACATAAGTACTCGATGTCAGATAGAAAGCATATTTGATGCACAATGAAGATGCCACGCCACCTACCTCCCTCCCTCGTGAATAAATTTGGTTACAAGATAAAAAGTGGGCGATGAGACGAATGTCAGCGACAACGGCACCCTTACGATCGTAAATAAGCGCGGTTTCATAACCAAATTTCCCAAGCTCTGCCCTTCCAAACTGAAGTGTCAGATTAGGCAGTGCTGCACAATCTCGAAGTTGTGAAGATTCGGCCAACATTTTTTATCCTGATTTAAACTGATCTGTGCGCACTCTTATGTTATCAGTAGTATTTCATGATGACACCCAAGCAAATGTTCACCATGACCTTAACATTGTGTGAAACGTTACGTAACATGACAGCCTGCATCAGAGCAATAAAGGCCTACTACAACCAGACAAACCGGTCTGACGTGAGAGCAGACGCCTCGCATAGATTCAGTACTGTTCTTTGTAGCATCTTATGGCGAATTCTTCATGGGGGCTATTATAAAATCGGCGAACCGGATACTCATGGCGACTGGGTTGCGTCCCACACCGATTCAATGGGAAATGCAAAGGTTTTTTTTTATTTTGGACTTCCCGCATACTCTGTTTAAAGTTTTTTAAATACCTTAAAAATCGCAATATTTCGAAGCAAGATTTAACCACTGACACGTAGCAAGTTTTGAAACATTAAAAACACTTTCAACAGACGATGGATAAAACGCAAAATAAATAAATCAATCCGTAATTACCATCGCTAACTCCAGAATGAAGTAAACTGATCTATCAGTAATTCATTTAAAACAACGAAGACATTTAATGTATAATTTCAAAATTGCACTGTAAATCTATATTTTTCTTTGTGGTTTGCACTTGGAACACTTGCATCTAATACTCTAATCCCAAATTCATAAATTTATGTCGAGAACGTAAGTCCTTAGTGCAGAACTTCATCAAATCCATTCTGCCATAGACTGGCAGATGGACGAGCGAAATTAAGACCCTGAGATTTATCGACATTGAAGAAGGAAAATAAGTTAGCACCATCTTGCACCGACGTCATGTCTCCACAGGATCGAGATTGTTCGAGTGATTTCTGAGAAATTACCTTCTTTTCCCCGTGTTTCGCGTGAAACCCTGCCTCCTTCACAGAAAATATCGTTTTAATAAATTACGCCAACATCATGCACTGCACAAAGTAGACTGCTGAGGAAATTTACAACAGATTCATTGAATTATCTTCCTATGGGTTAATATTTTATAAATGACTTGACCATTTGTAGAACCATGCGAGTTCACGATTCGAGTGAATTGAGCTGTTGCTGCCATGACAGTCACCGGGGCAAATGAATCGTTTACCTCAAAAATCACATCATTCCAAACCTTTACTGCGTGTGGGCAGCCAAAACGACACGAGTCCTTGACTCAACATTACGTAGGTACCTGTAAAAACAAGACTAGTCCAGAAATAACTTTAGCTTTAAATTTTAGATGCAAAGATGTTAATAAAATATAGCTGTACCGAAGAATTAGACGCTTGTCAATTATCACCGTTAACACCAAATCATCACAAACATAATCACCATTTAATATTAATCGTCATAACTACAAAATCATTTAAAAGAAACAATTATCAGATTATGATAACCATAATCAAACCGTAATTTAATAATGTCATTATTGTCACCAAATAAGTTTTGCTTTCTCAAGCACCGGGCGATGAGGATTTAGAGGTGGGGCACTGCACTACATCGGTGACTGGTGCACTTTACGATCCGGTTGCTTTATCCTCGAAGACAGAGCCCCCGGCAGCCAATGGATAACTTGAACAGACTGTGGCAAAGAATCTCTTGCCCTGCCTAGGGTCGAACTCTGTTCGTCGTGCCAGTAACCAGTTATTGCACTGAGGAATCCAGATTCACTGGAGAGTGGGATACTGAATAATGAATAGGAAGGAATCGGTTGCGGTCTGCTTTGTGGTACTGGATCAGCATTTTCCTGCAGAACTACGAAAAGAGACAAAAAGTGTCCGTCGGGTTGTCTGGCTCTGAGCCGAGATCCCAACCAGAAACCTAAAGAACACGCAGCAATATAGCAACGTTCGGTCCAGTGTCCACAAGGCTGCGAAGAAATATTCTCAGGACTCGCCATACATTATGAGAAACGTCAACAATTTAGGTGACGTCACCATGGTCCACTCGGCGCGTGCAAGACGACGCAGCGTCCGATAAACCACGTTGCCAAGCGTTGTCACGATAACATCATTTCGCAGACAGGCGAAGTCACGCACGCCCAGGGACCTCAGCAGATGTCTGAATTAACTTCATTAAAAATACTAATTTAAATACACAAAGACAACGTTAAGATACAGTATAATCTATAGTTAGTAAAGGTGAATGCAATTAAACTGTAATTATATTTTACATGTCTGTATGTCAGGTCCCACAGTCTTCGAGTTTTTTTGAGCCCCGGGTATCAACCTACGACCCGCGAAACATTTTAACAATACAGGAAACATTGTCACCATTGTCCCAAGAAAAATTCACCATACTTCGTCGCCTTGAAAGCTTCAGTAGTGCTAAAATATTTGGTTTTCTAATTGTAAACTGCCGATGCATTAATACGGGTTTTAACCCGCGGACCGCCATTCGTGCCGGCCGTAATTGCAGGATTTGATGGCTGCTGTTGGGCAAGCTCCTAAAGTATCAGGATCACAGCGGAGCTGTGGTGGTCTGCTTTTCTCGGTGTCCCATCGACGGCCGAGGTGTCGTACTATAATAATTGATAACAATCAGGACTTATATGTGAGGCGGCACACATGAATCCAGGAAACTGGTAATTGTACGTGTGAAACAAATCCTCCATCTCTTTTAACAAAGAGCCCACTTTGTAATCACCAGTTACGGGACAACACAATTGATTTTCAATTACTGCTTGTGTACAGGAATCCCATTATCAGAAAGGAATTTGTTGCACCGAAAAATATTTGGCTTTCTGTAACATTAGATTTTTATTCTATCATGAGGGAAGTTCTGGAACCCAGAGGCTAAAAACTGCCAGCCAATCAAACTCTTATATATTCGCTTGTAAATATTGTTCTTTTGGTTAGTGACGCCGTATGGATTTGTAGGTATATACACCAACCTTGCGGAGAAACAGTGTCGACGACAGAGAAGGTTTTTCTGAAACAATGGCATCCACCTTCAAGTTCACGCGGAGATACCACCCAGAAGACGGACCTTGACATCTTCAAAGTCGGGAGAAATCTGATTCGCATAAACCCTCTTTAAAATCATTTGAGACGCTTTGGAAGCTTTTCTGTCATTTCGAGCGGGATTCTGGCGCAGTTGATCATAGTAAACGTCATTATTTCTTCGCCCAGAAGTGATTCATTAATGGAACGTATATACCCAATTTCATCAATTCTCCCAGTGCTTTATCATCAAATCTATGAGGGGCGATCATAGCGAATTTCAAGCAGGCCATGACAGAAAATGCAATTCACTGATAAGAACCGTGAAGAAAAATAATAAGAAACATTTGAAGTCGCAGCACTGCCATCTTTGCAAAATGGAGGTATAGCTTTTCACTTTGAAGCAAGAAACAAACGGAATACAATCAGTGGAGATAAGATAATTCCGAGCTGTTGATGCTGTACTGGACCACGGCACATAAAAAATTAGTAAATCACTGTATTTTCCTACATGCTTTCAGATGTCTCATGAAACCAGATTCAATGTAGCTCACACACCATTCACACGTAACTTCTTTGGGACATGACACCAAGCATTCG
Organism: Zootermopsis nevadensis; assembly: GCF_977971745.1. Classification (NCBI taxonomy): domain Eukaryota; kingdom Metazoa; phylum Arthropoda; class Insecta; order Blattodea; family Termopsidae; genus Zootermopsis; species Zootermopsis nevadensis. The sequence goes on from NW_028259142.1 coordinate 9,749,009, forward strand.
TATCTGCCACTTTGCTGCGGTTCGGAATCACAAATTTCGCTGCTTTCAAACACCCCTGGGATGGTAGTTCTTTGTTGGTGTTTCTGTCCAAACGCCATGCAATCATATTTGAAGAGGACATGACGGGAATTATGTGATACCAGTAATCCATCAGCTAGTTTCAAAAGGAGTGGATGCAAATAAATCAATCATGTCACATCTCAACAAAGTTTATATAGTTTTATTAATTTCAGAAACATGTCAATGCCTTTCTTCAAGAACCTGGAAAGATAAAAAGACAATAGTTTTTAAAATGTGTGCAGAAAAACATTTTCAGAGTACACAAAAAATATATTACAAATGTGTAGAGAAACAGTTTCTCAGAGGGAAATCGAATTTGTGCAACGTCTTTTTCGTGTAAAAATTAAATAAAAGGAGAGCACATTTATAAGTGTAGTGGCGTTGTAATTGTGTGTGCGCGAGCTTCGTCTCTCTGAAAAACACGAAGTAGCTCCGCACAATTTAGCTGTAGAATTGATTAATGCATAATCTGAGCAGTCGCTTAACATCGCCTAAAAAGACATTCGGGAAATTTATTTCAATTTAAACACAACCGTCAGTAAACGTAGGGCGTGTGGCAACGTACCATAATTTGGAAGAAGGTATTTCCAAATTAACGAAAAAGAATTCTCGGGAGAAAGTGAGAAGCAATGCGGCGAAGTTAATAGCTTCATCACACGGGTCTGCACTTATACTGGGACGCGACCCAGTGTTCGGTGTTAACGCCGAATCGGTAATGCATATTGCGACTATTAAAAACTAATATTTATTCACAAAAATATACATATTTACGAAACTGTGACAAATGGGGTTAATATGAATATCGAGACAGCCTGTGAAGTATTTTACGGTGGGTCTTACATCTATTCTAAGACGCCACTTGAAAACTACGCAACTATTCTTAACTTGATCGCTCCTCATTGTTCTTCGTATTGAAACGAAGTTGGAAATTCGTTCTCTTGAACAGATATTACTTTGCGAAACATATTTTGCACAGTTCATCATTACTGCGCGAAATGACTAACCTGTTAACTGAAAGCTCAAGATGGCTGCCAGCGTCGCTTTTCTGTGTCACTTTATAATTACTACATCTTGATAGAGAGACAGACTGTAATCGTCCGCTGATCGTAACTCCGGTCAGCTGTCGTCTCCGGGTGGGTGTTCGGATGTCTCTCTTCCCGAGGGCTATGTGGGTATCTCAAGGTGTATGACATTGGGTCCTAGCTCGTCGATGGGTGGACTCTTATCTCGGGTCGTGTTAACGGCCTGGTTCGCATCATCCAATAATAATTCGGACTGAAGTTTTAGGAAGTCACCACTATTTATTAACACTCAGTAATAATGAAGTTACAGAAGTAAAAGAATTATAAGTTTATAAGATGTCTCAGTCTAGCAATCAGTCACCTGCGTGCCTCTGGCACCTTCGCTATCGAGACTCCAACCAAGAATGATACCACATTTCCCCTGGCGCAAGGGTCCCGGGCTCGTTGCGAAGAACCACCCGTCTCTCATGAAAGAGAGAAACCTCTCACAGACCGCACAACGCGATCTCCCATATTTGCTCCTAAATGCAACTCTCTGACTAGTAAACAGAATCTAGCCAGAGCACGGCAATTAGAATCGAGATCGAATATTAAGCAGATCCCAAACATGCTTTTCTGCTCACGTAGCGTAAAGGCTACTTCTAGCACTTAGGGTTGAAGTCCACCTCCGTTCCAGGCACGTGGTGCTAAAATCTTAAGTATTGTTAATACAATACACAGAATTAATTAACAAACTAAACTAATGTCGGATGAGCGGTTACAAGACTGTGAATAAATTAGTGTGAACGATAGATGTGAAGCCAAAATATGATTCGGACCTAGCTGGCTCATCGTCAGTCCTATCAACATTAACAACGAGAACTGATATTAAAGATAAATGGATCATAATCTTTGCTACTGTGCTCACAATAAACGTTATCTAACCTTCCCAAATAACATATGCTCTGATCTGCAAACTTGTAACTTCCGAGTTGTCAGATTCTGGAAACAACAAACCTCCGTCGTTATCTTTGAGATGGCCAAGGACATGGCTGTTTTTGAAACAATAAATAAAACTGTCTCATATAAGGATCGCTGTCTTGCTATTTTTGAGATTTTTTAGACTTTGAAAGAGAAACATTTTCAGTTGCTGTTTCTTTGGTTTGGGAACATGGCGATGAGAAAGTTGTCTTTCTTGTCACAGCACCATAGGCCGTAAAGGACAGCCAGCGAGATCTACTCATCTGTTCGATGACAAAACGTCAACAGGATGCATGCAGTTTTCATCGGTCACGTTTTCCACAATTGAACTGACCGGCCGACCTCCAGCTGAGTCCTCAGGGTTCATTCCGAGCAATAAAACCCTCTAAAATGAAAGCAAATTTGAGCATTATCGCAAGTCGGTTACAGATTTTTGGTTCTTTTAATGGATGTTCCCAACCCCGCGAATGTTCGTCACCAGTCCTTATGAATACAGCCGTCTTGTTCTACGTCACCCCTCGAGTCTTTCCAGATCGGTCCCTGTTTCTTCCTCTTTTTATTCCCCAAACACGAAATATTGTGTTATAAGTTTTTAAAAATTCCCTGTTTCTTTTTGTTAACCCCGACTTTTAAATGGAGATTAAGCAGCCATCCGAACCAAGAGATAAGTTACAAAATGCTCTCCATGAACCAAATAAAATTTGAACTTTATTTTCATTTTCGCTATACGAATGTCGTGAAGATTACACATATATAAGACTTGAGGTTCTCACAGCGGTGAATATGAAGATTTCTGTCTTCTGGGTTATTGCGCTGTGTAGTCTGGTCGATGTTAACCAACGTTTCAGAGGTCATACTGACTCCGTCATCAGGGCGATGACGGAGGCAGTATGACCTCTGAAACGTTGGTTAACATCGACCAGACTACACAGCGCAATAACCCAGAAGACAGAAATCTTCATTACACATATACTTCTTCAGATTTTGACGCCGAAAGAAAAGGTAAATCGATCCTCACGGATGAAATTTGGGAGGCTTCAAATCAAACAGAAATATTTAAACACAAAATCACCCGAATGTGACAGCAATGTCAATTTTAATAACATTTTTTGTTCTCTCTTCATATATTTAAAATAAAATTTATTAATTTTTTATTCAGATTGCGTCATTTCGGTCCATTCTTTATAATGACAAAGAATAAAAAATTGTAGCAAATCTTTTCCCCTATGTTCAAATCAACTCGCAGGAAATGGAGTTTAAAGTGGCAAGCCTTTGACATACGCATTGAAATCCTTCCGAGAATTTTAATATCTCGGGCAACATTCAAAGAGATGTGCTCTGTCGTTCAAAACACGAAAAAAAATCACATTTCTGTCAAAATTTGAACACTTCAATCAAATTTCACAACCAGTTTCCCCGGTATCAATATCGTGAAAATGACTTCGCTATAAAATTCGTGGGAGCCATGTTGAATAAAAATGAGAAACATACGTACCTCGTTGTAGACGGCCTTACCTTCGGTTAAACCGTTCACATACGACCCGAAAGAGTTGAAAATCTCCATTCGTACCGCGACTGTTCAGCACCTCGCAGACGATGTCATTTCGGGTCAATTACAAAGTGCAATAAATTCCTGGTACAAAACGACTGAAAAGTAACATCAGACAAGAATTCTTACCTGCTCGACCATCATCTCCTGGCACTGGTTCACGTGGCCAAACACATCAGAACCTTCGTATGGCCTGAAAAATGGATGACAGCTCAGATGTTACGTACGCAAATGTGGATTATTAAATTATCCCAGGGGAAAATGTCAACCTTCCTCCAGGGGATGGTAAATTTGCCGTACAAAATCGCTGCAGTGTTCTGGTTTGGAAGAATACAGAAAGCCACTCTAACACCCTTCCTTAAGTCACTAAATGCACAGCCTCTGGAACCTTGTCTTAAATCGTCTGGCAAAAAGGTGAACATAACATGCAGAGGCCTGGGGATAACAATTGTGTTGACGTCACCGAATTCCAAAGGAGATTCTTTTGTAACCACCGCCGGTGAGACAGACAATTCTTCGAGTCACAGTATTTCAAGATTACTGCAGATGTCCTGCACTTGACAAAATTCTGTGTTCATAACAACCTGCTGTCACATCAGAAAGAAATAAGCAAATTAATAAAAAATGTTAAATGCTGTTTTTCTACACAGATCTCTATAAATATCGTTAGAAATTTTTGGCTTAACATTCTTCACCCTCACAACAAATTATGTTTTCTGACAACTTTGGGAAGAGAAGGGATGACATGACCAGCATGATTTACGATCTGGAAGAGATGATGGTGCTTTACGTAATTTTGGGGGCTGGGAATGCTCTTCAAAGTTTGCATATAAAGTTGAGTCCAAAGAAACTCAACACTCACCTCGGCCAATATCCTTGCCGTGAATCGAACCAAGGTCGTTCAGCCAGTATATATAGTCACCCATTGTCTGAGCTTCGCACACACACACACACACACACATACATCTCAGAATTTCTACCATTTCTTGCACAACCACGACGCCCACCGATTTCTTTTTGTTTGCCTTCCAACACACCGATCTTAGCAATTTAAGAAATTCACGTTTCGAAATATCATCCTCATACCCATTGTCTTAAGGTTAAACTAACCGTCTTGCTGAACTGAAACATATGAGACAAGAGCCTATTTTGTTCTGTTCTTGTTTCAGCAAAACTGCCGTTACGATTCGACAGTTCATCGCGCGTTTCGACTGTTTGAGTACCAGTGTCCGTACCGAGATAAGACCACAGTAGTGGCCCACTCGGCCTGTCATTCTACAGACAGCCACCGAAGGCAAAACGGGGTCTTCAAAATATTAGTTGATCTGGTCACAACAAAACCCAAAGGAAACTATGTCCCGCCTGCTTCAACGACCAGCAATTAATTTTGTATTTAAGGGTTTAGTATGATTCTCAGTGTAAACAGTGATTCTTAACTTACACAGCATTTACGAGTTGATCTGTTTTTGGTGAAGAGTAGTGTTTTCTATGCAGTACGGACAGGATTAATAAATATTTTTACACGAACTTAGGTTTAAAAGGTTAAACGTGCTGCTCCGTAAATAGTACCCTCACGTGTTCTCTATTAATAATACACCGATAATATAAAATGGCGGACTCATAATTCCATAAGCATGGCTCTCTAACGTAAAAAAATTACAACCGCAAGGACTACAAGTTTTTCATACCAAACTACAATTTACCAAAACCAGTACTTCACCTTCACCTCAAGTTCGTTTCTAAATTTACAAGTTTATTTGTATAATTTTAATTCAACAACCTGGTTATAATGAGTTTCTACAAACTGATCATCATTCCCTGAACTTCTGACTCGTACAAGCTTATTCTGGAACCGGCGATTGATTGCATCTTAAAAGAGGTTAAGAATGACATTTTGCAACTTCGCCAGAGTAGCTATATAGAAATGTGTGCTTTTCATCAGAGTAAATAATGAGAACTTGCTGTACCACAACCACAACGGACGTCAATGCTTAGCACACTCACCTTGCATCAGAAGACCATCAAGGAGACGGATCCGCGTGCATTAAAATGGGAAAATCCCAGGGCGGACCCGTAAGTGCATGACTTGCTGATTCTAGGTATGCAGTTTGACATGTAGGAATAGGGGGCTAAGAGTGCGCAGGATGGTTTTTCAGCTGTTCGCAGCGCGAAACGATAAAGTGTTAATGCACAGCTGTTCTGAGTTGGCTTGTTTTAGAACGTGTGTTTGAGGTACAAAGTTCTCTTCGATTTCCTTTGTTATATTTCGAGTGCGTTACCCTCGCTCGTAAATCTTGAGGGCAGCAAGTTTAGGTTTTGATATTTTATCCTTTCAATGCCTTTTTGAAAAATATAGTAAACCGACAGATTCTGATAATGTATAGTGGGCTACCTAGGTTTACAAACATTTAATAATTCGTCCTTGTCGCTGTCGAGTGGTTGGCATTCCTACCTCGTATTCGTGGCTTCGTTTCACAATCCATTACACCAATTCACTATTTGTATTACGATTCCAAACAACTGAAAACGTCGTTAAATAAACCATACATAAATACAAATATCAGCCTTGACTCCACGCGGCCTGTCACGATGTTCAGGTAACAACGTGAACCTTTAGAAATTAGTCTCGTACTAGTGGAGAATATTGTAATTAAGAAATGTTAAGTATCTATGGTTCTCTTTGTTTGATCTTCACAGATAAATGAGTTTTAGTCGCATTTTAATCCGAAGTAGATGTTGGGACCGTGCGTTTATAAGACTATTAAAATTGTATTTGTCTTGCATGTTTTTCAATAAGATACGTGGCCAGTGGCTAGTCCCCCAGCAATGAAACTACGAATAACGCCAAGAGGTCGATGAATGTTGTCGCCGCTGGTGTCCAATCTTAAACCAAAATATAAACGAGTCAACAAATTTTATAAAATTCTCGAACATCATATTTCACCGAATTCTTCCCAACAAAGTACTCATATCCGAACGTGTCCTTGAAGTCCACGAGAATTTCGTAAATACCTGTGACGGCCAAGAGGCAAATGACATGCGCACACGAACACTACTATTCCTTGAGCGGAAAACGTTGGTCTGTGGTACAAAGAAATCTTTCACGCGTCTGTTACTGTTCGTAGCGACTTTATTCATTTAAATTGTCGTTATTATTTTACAATAGCACTCGTGTTATAAAATATCTCCTGTAAGTTTACATCAAATCAGAGAGAGCACGACGTTTTTCAGACAGGTAATAATGCAGCACGTGGCTTCCTAGCCAGCATTCGTCACTTGCATTTACTACCGCGGGCTGTATATTATCATTTCAGACGTCACTCAAATACACATACAAGCATGAATACATTCATTCACACACGTAATCCACCGACGCATTTAATCCCGCAAAATAATAAGAACCTGGATCCTAAAATGTTAATATTTGTCTTCCCCGTGCACTCTGGCAGGAGAATAGAAATACAGGACGGAACGCGCCATCCACTGAACGTCATTAAATCAGTGCCATGTCATCGCATCATCATCATCATCATCTGTGGCTGTACAACCCAGTGTTGGTCTTGGCTGCCTCTTCTGGAGGTTACTTAAACTATTTAGACATTTGTTAGGGGTTCTTGGACGAGGGATCGGCCCGTAGCAAGGCCTCCTCTACCTGTACACAGAACAGACCAGCACAACACAGAAAGACGCCAAGTCATGGCATGCACTCGCAAATTACAATCCGTTCTTCGGGCAGACAGTGGAGTCACGCAGTTGGACGACTCAAGTTGGCCAAACGATTCGCAGCGAGGGGAAGCTGGTCACTTTACTGTCTGGCATTGAAAATCTGTGGGGGAAGGCTTTTTCTGCTCCAAGTTGCATCCCCACCACACCACAGATTCCCCTCGCAGCAGATTCGCACAGGCACATCGCATGCCTCGTGGCACATACAGGAACTTCAGTTGCTAAAGCTGAAAGCCCTCCATGAACTTCGGAATAAAACAGCAACTTCTCCGCTTTTCATGCTCTTGGGAAGAAATTATAAACGTATAAATAAACTTTTTTACACATGAAGGCGCCAAATTTTAGTGGGGCCCGGCCAGCCCTTTCTTTGGCATGGGACGCACCAGTCAACATCTTAAAAGGAGGGAACATGTATTGAACGGGAACCCGGCTTTATCGGAACATTTCTCAGCTCCCAAAATTACAGACTGGTTACCAATACATCACTCTTTAAAATGGACAGAAAACTGGCCTTACTGAATAATCGAAGTTTCCCTTCCAGTACTGGATTTTGCTAACACGATAATGAATCATCAGATTCTAAAAGAAGGCTGGCAGTTTCTTAATTAGCTGAGCGATTATGCAGTTCAGAACGTTCCTCTAACAAATGGGAAATAAGTATGGCCGTCCGCCAAAAATTACGCGCAGAAAGAATACCAAAAAACGCTACTGGGAAAATGAAAGAGAATGTGAAATTGTCATCCTGTAGTGCATAGTATATAAGAATATTTACTTGTGTTTTATCACATAAACATAAATTATGTACTGTGTCCAATGTTCTTCTAGCGACTGTACACCTGTTAACGAAAACCTGTTCTGGTGCTCGACTAAGCATCACGCCATGCAGACGTAGGGGGGAGCGACGTACAGCTCCAAGCATTCTTAACCTCTGCAAGCCTCACGTCCCAGTCGCGTTATCTCCTAGGAAGTAAATAAAATTAGACAAGTTTTAACATAGCCATTTCTGGACATCAGGGAGGAAATCCTTAGTGCAGTGACAGAAGTAGGGGACTGAACCTGATGATGTCCACATTGGTTCGAAACATGTTGCTCAAGTAAGCAGTGTGTGAAAATGATGGTCAAAAAATAAAAAAATTCAACTAGTCACACAGTGTTATCCCGACTCCTGGATTCCTCTAAACCAGGCTGAAGTGTTCATTCATTTCAATGCAGGCACAAACTCCCCCAGGAAGACAGTTTAAGAATCATCGGTTTTACAGCTACAACGTCTACGCTGCATCAGACACTGCATGACTCTGAATGCTGAACTGTGGGATCAGTGTACAAAAATGCAAGGTCTCTGGCGCCAGCCACTGCTCCTACCTGCTATCACCCGTCGCACACTAACCGACTGTCTCACGTTCCTTCCCACTTGCCCCTGAGCAACCAAGTGATGGCCAAAGATGCAATTTCTCAGCTGATCGATAACAATTTCATGGAAGTTCAAGGTTCATTACAATGTTCACACGCCAACATCACTGGACCTCTTCCTGAACCAGTTAAACAAAGGATTTCAGGTTTCCACGGGAGTGAGTCTGACGATTTCTGTCTTCTGAGCTGTTGCGCCGTGTAGTCTGGTAGAACTTCAGACTACAAGGCGCAACAACCCAGAAGATAGCAATCGTCAGAGTCCGCAACCTCCCATCGTGTTCCTTTGGGACAGATTTTAACAAATGATATTTCATATTATGATGGCTGTCCTCTGGGTTGTTCACTCTCCGGCCACGTCACCTGCAAGAAACAGTGCGTTCACCCGTCACTTTCCAGCTTGAACTGCATAATACCACCAAGAACTGTAAGGTTTTTCTAGTACGAGGCAAGCATCGCTCCATAGGAACATAAAAACTTACCGATTGCAGTTCCTGCCAGGAGCCTGAAAGCGTCAATTGCGTTCAACTTCATCAATAAACGCACTAGACCAGGGGTCGGCAAACATTTTTTCTAAAGGGCCAAATAGTAGATATTTTAGGCTCTGCGGGCCAAGAGGCAAACTCGAGGATATTTGAATAGGTAAGCCTACTTATGTAACAAGAAAAAACAAGTTTTAACAAATTTATTGAACAAAATGTAACGTAATAATGTTAAGTAGACATGAATTGTTTGAAATACAGCTCTACTATTGAGAAGAATATAATTTCCTGTTTATGAGATAACATTTCACCACACTGAGGTTTAAATTCAGTACTCCCTATCATCAAAATTGACTGTAAATGCTGACCTGTATTGAGATTTTACATATTTCATCTTTGAAAATGTCTTTTCACACAGGTAGGTGCTGCCAAATACAGATAAAAATCCCCGAGCATATGATCTTGATTGACCGTATTAATCGCTTGGAAGACATTTATAGAATTCTTTCTCTCAACTCGGCCGTTTCGTTATAGCGCGTACTTTGAAATTTCAAAGAATTTGAATATGTAAAACCCGTTCTTAGCTCGCGGGCCGTACAAAAAGAGGCGGCGGGCCGGATTTGGCCCGCGGGGCCTTAGTTTGCCGACCCCTGCACTAGAACCAATAGACTTACTCGTACGTCACACAGCTTCTGCTACGTAATGGAAAAAGTGGCATGCAGAAATTGTCTGTCGCAGACTCGAACTGAACCCAGTTCACTAAGCACGGTCAGTCATTTCACTAGTCGAATTGTGTCGATCGAAAAGTGTAGCGTCGTGTAATCAGTCTGGTTTTAGTCACATTTCAGAGGTGCCATCATCAGGGCGATGATGGAGGCAGTACGCACCTCTGAAACGTCGGGAAACTAACAGACTACACGGCGTTACAACCTAGAAGACAGCCAGCCACATGTTCGCAAATCTTACTTCTTGGAAGTAATTAGCTATGCAAACACGTAGTCAGGTTTTTAAAGCAAGTACGCAATCAGCAACATATCGCACGGTAAACAGCACCCACTCCTTGTGGTTAAATCTCACATGTATAAAAAGTACGTATCACAAAATCTAGTAGTTAAAACAGCTCTCGAAACTACAAATGCGCAAGGTCTTTCAATTCCCTTATTTTGAAAATTCAGTCACGTAGACTTCTTGGGGACTAGGCAAGATGTCGGCTTATGTCATTCAACTTCAGGTTTCGCGTCCTTATAAATTCATGGGAAGACTTTCTTGGCGTGATACAGCGAGAAGATGCAAGCCACACGATACCACTCCCTTACCACGCTACGTCACCCATGGCGTTTTGAACATCCACGGTCTTCGCAATTCGAAATCGTGTTGTGGGTAGCAGAGACTCAGAGCACATACCGAATATATGATTAAAAATTATACACACCGACTCCTGTTTTCGAACTGAGTGAAGCAGCAACATTCCAGAAACCTGGCAATGTCGCTGAAAAGAAATACACCCAGCAAAGACATTAGGCGGAAAGACAAAAGATTCCATTGCAGTGAGAATTCCCGGAATTTATTCTGCCCTCTGTTTCCTTGTGAGCACAATCTTTATGTAATCTTGATTCGCAAGAAAACTATTCGTATGCTTCTTCGGCATGTTTTGCTGTCCGTGTAAAATGGAATTCAGTTTGACAAGCCCACGTTGAAGGAGGGTTTACTGTAATAAAAGTTTTTCAGCAAATTCTGGAACAAACCTTTTGAAGATACACTAAAAAAAACACGATTTACATAAGTCTGATGGTAGATGGCGGACAGCCAAGCGAACTGAACAACACATACCCATTAGTTATTTAATTTTAAGCCTATGAAACAGCAGTTCTTAGCACCTGTCTCTCAGTCGAGAATTACATTTCATGTTACATAATTCCTATTTTCTTGGAATCGAGCAGGAAGAAGGGTGAATATATCTAGAAACGATGCAGACGAAAAGAGTTCAGATAATTACTTCGCAATTAATATAACAATATTTTTAAAATATGTGCAGTTTGTAACAGGCAGTCTAATTTAATAAATATAATTACGCCATCCAAATGAACTTACTCATAAAATAAAAAATAATTATTTATTAATAACAAAAATACAGGAAACTACAATGAAAATCCAAACCATGTACAGTGGGTAAAAAAGTATTCATACACAATTATTCCTTTCATTACATCGAGCAAATTTATAGTAACAATTCATTTATGAAAATATAAATATAACGTCACAAACATAACTTAACATGTCATAAATAAAATAAAAAAACAGTATATTTAAGCCAAAAAAATATTCGTACACGTAGACATTACAACAAAATTATTAAATATTCTTGAACATAAACAGATTTAGTACTTGCTATGAAGGCCTTTAGCATCAGTTATTGCCTGATGTCTTCTTGGAATCAAACTAACAAACTCGGCAGTCACTTCTTGGCCTATTTTATACCATTCCTTCATCAAATTTTCAATGAGCATTTGCATTTCCTAAATTTTGTTTCCAAAACTGACCAGAGATTTTCTATCGGATTAATATCTGGAGATTCTGGAGGCGTTTCCAGTAAACCACGAGCCATTCTCTTTTTACACTGGCTGTGTGTTTAGGGACATAATATTGTTGAAACAAATACAAATTTCGTGTCCCTAATTTGTGAACACTCTTCTTTACATTTCTCCGCAATATGTTCACGTGTCCCTAACACATAACCCCTGTCCTGGGCCAGCAAAATCCAATCGCCTTCAACTTCTATCTCCCACAGATCCCGTTGATATTATACTCTCATCTACGTCTAGATCTCCCCAGCGGTCTTCTCCCTTCAGGCTTCACCACCAATATCCGGTGCACACCTCTTATCCCATCCATGCACGCCACACTCCCCGCCCATCTCATTCTTCTCGAGTTCACACATCTCTTAGCTGTCAGAATCCCTTCAACAATTGCAAGTTCTTCCACACCTGCGTAGGTCTTACCGCCTCAAACCATTGTGTGACCTCTTCCATGTTTCACTACTGGTATATCGCCAAACGTACTGAATACCATCAGAGCTTACATCAGAGAATAAAACTGTTTTCCAGAAGTCGATACGCGCGTGTGAATCCCACCCGTGTCCTCCTGTTTCGTTCATTGTCAAAGGGATCTTCCTTAGTATCCGCTCTCATGGAGGCGATTTCGAGTGGTCTGAAGGCTGACGTGTTTACTAGTTGCTGTAGCGAGGGTCTTCTGCCTGTTTTCCAGCACTTGTTTTCGGATTTTCAGACACTTGTTGAAGAAGATTCCGAGAACCTCTTGTAGACAAAATTCTTGGTCGGCCCGGTAACTAATTATTTTCAATGGAATTTGTTGTCTTACCTTTCTAATTACGCACTGAACGGTGGCAAATGATGTGTTAAGCAGAGTTCCAATTTTATGGTAATTTAAACCCTGTTTAAATAACGAAACTATCTTATCTATGCAAACAATCTTTAGTTTAGCGACTCATATTAATAGCCAATATGCTTCAATGGACTTATTTTCATTTATAAGCAAGCGAATAAAGGCAAATGATTGATACGCTTAGGAAATAGTACTGACCAGCATTCAGACAAGAAAGCCTAGAGTTTGTAAACATAATCTAATGTATGAATACTTTTTACATTTAAATGAAGATATTTTTATGTTTACTGAAAGATCAACATTTCTGGACTCTTTTACTATAAATTTATTATTATTAATTATATATAAAACAAATTTTCTAGCAGATCATTAAAAGGAATAACAAGAACAGTGTATGAATACTTTTTACCCACTGGATATCCGGGGTTAACAACTCGCGACCCAACGATGCGGCCCGCATAATTTATGAAATGCCGAGTTATTTTGTACGATGAAAAATATTTTTTGGACTCGAAGACACGTGTTGTTCATGTCGTCAGTACTTGGCGGACATCTCATGGGTAACTGTACAGCTTTTAAAAAACACACCAAAAAATAATAAAGTCAGTCTTACTGATGAACATTTCTAACTTGCATGTAAATCGCAGTTAACACAAACTGAACTTTCTTTTTGCGATATTTGTAAGGCAAAAGCAGGCAGCTGTCTCAGTAACGACTTACTGTGTCAAGGAAAATAATTGGGTAAATATGTGAACCTGTCTGCAATAGCTGACTGAAGTTAGTGGCATCTTTAATAAATTACCACTAAGTTAAATTGTGCCCCACAACCTTGCAGCCTGCGAGTCGATAAGGAAAGCGAACGTCATGTCTGGAAAGTATCAGAACACCTAATGTGTATGCCACCAAAGTACATACTAACTAAAAATAAAACTATTTCACAATGATTATTTTAACTGAAGTGATATCGGGCAAATTGAACAAAATGGAACCCAAATGACATCATGTCAATGCCAACACATGTTGTAGCTGTCCTGAACACAACGCACCGTAGTTTATAGTACAGCAAGGATAAGAAGAATTGAGTTTTCTAAACTGCAGTCTTAATTAAGGCACATCACTTCATACTCCATCTTTAAATGCTGCGTTTATCTGGATGGAACAGCATTAAATCGAAATTACTTATCCCTTATTAATTTCAAACCGTAAGGATCAATAATACACATCTCTCACTGGATGAAATACATCAAGGACAAGTTCTGTTTACAATACTGCAAAGTTACAACTTAAAATTTAATTAACATTCATTTAGTAACTGGCTCAGACAGAGACATGACTTCAGCCAGAACGTGGTACAGCACTGGCCAGTAAGGAAACACTGCAGACGACAGATAACACAGAAGCAGCGTGATGAGACAGGCCGCTTGCTGTGGATGAGTGTGGATCTAGTCATGGGTAATCGAAGGTTCACATGCACCAGAAACACAGCCATCCAAAACAACAGGCAATAGTGCTGCTGCAGCTGCCGGTACCGGAACTGCGTGCTTCAAACTACACTTTGGTTCATTTGGTTGTTTCATGCCTCAGTCGTTTTTCATTACGATGTCAAAGGTGTCATCTCCGTGTTGTTTAAAATCTCACAAATATATACTTCAGTCCTCTATGGCAGTGGTATTCAACCTTTTTTTGTTCGCGTGCCCCCAGATATAATTTCTCTTCAACTTTGTACCCCCAAAGTTGTTGGTGTATAATTCAAGTTATACATAGTATATAGTCTACATCTAAAATAAATTACATTACTGAATTTTCAGTGTTTATCATAAAATAACATTTTTTTTTAAAATTTCACGTACTCCCTAAGATGTCTTCGCGTACCCCAGGTTGAACACCACTGCTCTATGGCTTAAGGAATGAAATGAAAGTGTTCCGCTAATTATTCCATGGGAAATTACCACAATTTTTCAGCACCAAACTGAACTGCAGATGCGTATCAATGCTAATCACACTGTCACAGAACAGAAACGAAGCAAACCACCATTCTCGGCTTTATCGAAGTTGCTTCTCAACTGGTAACTATGATTAAATTAATTTATGCCTCAGCACATATCTCTAATATGTTTGTTCTTCGAGTTTGTCCAAGATATTCCCTCCGTTTTGGTTTATCCAACATCTTTCTCTCAGGGTCAATACCACACGTGAACGAGAGTATTGGGAATAAATAGCGCAGATATAACGTTAACAGATAAGCTGCTGATCAGATATTCTGCATCAGACAGACGCTGGTAAAGACACGAGATTTCAACGGGGCGGTACATCAGCTATTTGCAGACTTAAGACCATGACTCAAATTACAGGATTATTCGGCGGCTGTGCCTAGACACAGCCTTCCGCCATGTGCTTTCCCTACTCGTCCAGGTGCGACAGCAAGCGAAGGTTACCCAACTGAGTTAATGGCGTAAATAAGTGGAAGTGGTCTCCCTTGTGATGTCCACGTGACTCAGCGTTGTCTAGAATTTCAATTATGTGGGAGATGAGTACGTTAACGCTGAAGAATCGGGTGTTGTATATAAATCTTGCGTAAAATAACTTCGGCGGAAATTGGGGAAAAAATTTCTCAGGTTTCGAATTCCCTACAAAACACTCCGAATCATGTCAATAATAGAACAATGACGTAATACTAGACAGGAAACAAATGCCACGAGTATGAACACACACTAACAAAAGTAGGACGAAATCGGATCTCTGCTTCAACAATCGCCAAGTCTCTTAGCACGTAGTATAAAAAAGGGACAATCCCAGGGACCCAGTGGTCAAACAATTTCTGTAACTGTTACATTCAGTCAACTATTCGTATTCAAGTACGCTACATGTCCAGAGGAAATCTACCACGTGAGTAAGAACGTGTACATGAAGATGTGGACAACGTATCCGAGCCAATGAAGACATTTCTCGATGCCCGTTTAGTAAGTATAAGGTTACGATGCTGCTGCAACCACACGATAACCCCAGAGCCAGAAAACCAACGCAGTGTCTGTACACAGCGGAAAGGCGTGGTAAAAGAACATTCTGCTCAGTGCTCTCACAAAAGCCACTGATTTTAAAAGCATAAGATGTACATTCTACAGGTACAAATTGTGATTGTATAAGATATAAGCTGTTAAAGTAGCGGAGTTCAAATAATTAATGTAAGTTTTCCAGGTAAAAATTGTGAGATACAAGATGTTGCAGCAGCAACTCTATAGTAGTTTAAATGAAATTTACATTTCGGCATATGCAATGGTAATTCTTCATTTCTGAATAAGTATACTAGATACTGGAGACGACCCGTTCTTCAAGTGCCTGAGCACTGTGGGTCCCAACTTTTCGTTGGCTTTGATCTATAGACATTCGGTAGGACTCCTTGGACGAGTCTGAATAAGAATTATTAAAGATAATGGCATTGCAAAAATAATGACAGTAGGGGTTTCTTGGCCCTTGGGTCCAACAGGAAAACTATTCTGGCCCGAACGAGGAAAAGAATTGGACCACCCTGATTTAGGCCAAGTGAAATTTATTTCAGCGAAATTAAATACGTGTACGTGAACATGTGCCTTGTGCATTTCGAATTCTAACTGATTTGAAATGATAGTAATTATTACCATTTCAATATGATGCCTTATCAAGAAAACAACACTAAGAATATTGATGCCTGTTGAAATCACAAGTCTCATAAAACGCAGTCTGATAAACTTTTGCAAAGAGCTGCAATTACCAAATGTAATAAAAACCAGCTGAGCTGGATCTCATGCATTTCAAACTGGAGTGCCAAAGGCCCAAGTGCATTCACTTCGCAACCTCAGCACTGACGTCAGCATCCGCCCTCCTACAGAGTTCGGATTTCTTTTCGCATGATCAATTCGCCATATAAGCAATGTTATCACTGAAAGCAGCATTTTAGCTGATAAATGCCTCTCAAAAAGAAAGCATCTCTGTCTAGGGCCGCACACATATGTACCAGATATGTACTGCACCTTTTTCTTTTACGAGAAGTTCCAAGTTTGATTACCGGGGTCTTATAGTGATTCTAAAGCAGGGGTCGCCAACCTTTTTCTGTGACGGGCAAATAGAAGACGCTTAAGATTGATTGCGGACACGGTTTTAACGTCCAAAAATACGAATTAAAAATACATTACGCTTAGTGCCTTGTATATTCACATCAAGCCACTTACAAATATTTATAATCCCTCGGCACTGCACCGAGATTCTTCTCATGCAGTGGAAATGACCACGTGCTTTGCGGACATCACTGAATAATCAGTAAACAACGAATATTTTAAAATACTCGGGGGCACAAAGGTGCCCTCTGGCTCGTGTCTGGCGAACCCTTTTCCATCTATTCTAACGCACAAGTTATTGTTTCCAGTTGTACGCTACTTATTCCCGTTACACACGCATACCAGCTGTAAAAATAAATCAAACATCGGTGAAACTTTCCTCGAGTGTACCGATACTGTAGCTTTCGAGACACGTCCGCTAACTTTCAAGCGCAAGAATGGACTACAGGAGTTGGTTCATATCGTTCACGTCTGAGAGCCTTTATCATTAGCCATCACTCTGCACAATTCTCAACGGCTGGGATTATGCCACATCTTAAGTAAACGCGCCTAAAACCGAGTCGGTATCAATAACTGCATTCGTGGTTGTATATCAGATGCCTGCTTTTCACGCACGTCAAAAATAACTGCCGTTAGACAAACAGTATTCGATCTACCAAATATCTCGTTACCTTTCATAAGAAATTTAACGATATTTAAATTACAATGTAGTGTTCATAGAACCGTGGTTTATACACTGCATATACTGCATAAGGAATGAGTAAAAGCCCGTTGGAATTCATTATCAAATAAACAATACATGTTTCTTTAATATGCATAGTGATATACAGCTGTTTGAATGAAAGTATTCATAGCGTGAAAAATTGTATATAACATTTTTTAGCACGCGCAAAGTTTTCTGGACACTCCTGTGCCTCTCCAAGAGGAATCTGTCTGTATCTACCTTTCATCTACGACGCGTAAGTGTCTCGGATATTCCTGTCCCTAATTTTGGAAACAGACAAAAGACTGGGGATATCCCTCTAAGAGAATATACTTTGTATTTATTATGTCCTTCTACGACTCGACGTTGTAAAAGTTTTCTGGATACACTTTTACACTGCTTTCGAAATATCAAAAATCGACACCATCTCCCAGAGTTATTTATCAAACAGGTCATTTTTTTACAAAATTTGCCAATTTGTAAACTAGAAAATGTAATAACTTTCCCCCGGTTGTCATTCCAAGAGAAACACTTTTTGTGGGTTGGCCAGCTTGGAGAAAAGTCCCGTTTTATAGCTTTTGACACTGCTGTACCTTTTTCATAATAAATGTTTCTCGACAATTTAGCAAGATTCTCTCTCCATGAGTAACATTTTTTCAATTTAATTCTTTGCGATGCGCCGTTTGGGAGATACACGACACCCATATCCTAAAATTTTCTAAAAAAACGTCTAAAATTTTCTTGGGGTTGTTATTGTTACGCGCCGTAGTATATGGTTTGGAGACCCCTATGTCTAGTTTTCGAAGTAGAAGTCGATACTTTCCAAGACGTTGCTGTCGCAGACGGTACGTATTTGTCTCGCCTCTTTTTACGACTCGCCATTTGGAAGAAACGCAGTGGATCAAACGTCCTTGCACAAATACTTTTTTACAAGTATCTCAAACACAGCGCCGCGTGTTGGGTTTATCCCATTAAAGACACATCTGTCAAGAGCTTGCCAGCGTCTTCTCTGCAGGAACACATATTTTCTTTCACGCCACCCTTTTCCCGTGTAAAACTATCTTATTGTGCTTCAGAGGTACCTGCTACCTCCACCTCCAGGGCGATGGAAGCAGCAAGTACCTCTGAATAGTTGGAACCTAATTACGAGGCGCGTCCCAAAAGTAAGTTTCCCACTCCTCCCACAGCTAGCAAACCTTATATTGCGCGAAGCGACTGTGCGTACGTGATAGAGCAATGACGTAGCATGGCGCATGCACTAACGGTACTTCCCGCGTTCTCACAGTAGCATCGTTGCAGCTGTTGAAGATGGAGGTTCTTATTCCAGCTCCCGCCGACTGTGAAGTGCGGTCAGTGATAAAGTTTTTGAATGCACAGAGCATAGCGCCGATCGAAATTCATCGTCACCTGTGCCGGGTCTATGGGCCTAACGTCATGAGCAAGCAGATGGTGCGTCGCTGGTGCAGACAATTTTCAGCAGGTCGACAAAGTGTGCATGATGAGAAGCGCAGTGGGAGGCCATCCATCATTACAGACGACCTTGTGGAGCTTGTGCGGGAACGCATTATGGATAATCGTCGCTTCACAATTACGGAACTCAGCAGTCATTTCCCGCTCCTTGTTGCACAAAATTGTCACGGAGCACCTGTTGTTCAAGAAATTGTGCGCCAGGTGGGTGCCGAAGCAACTGGCACCAGAACACAAAACAAAGCGCATGGAGTCAGCATTGACATTTCTGCAGCGGTACCATGATGGCGGCGACAAGTTTCTGGACCGGATCATCACAGGTGATGAAACGTGGATTGCACACATTACCCCAGAAATCAAGCAGCAGTCAATGCATTGGCGTCACAGTGGATCTCCCTGTAAGACGAAATTCAAGCAGACGTTGTCGGCTCGGAAAGTGATGTGCACGGTGTTCTGGGACAGACTTCCTGACCAGAGGTGAGACGGTGAATGCTGAGCGTTACTGCGAAACACTGCAGAAATTGCGACGGGCCATTCAGAACAAGCGGCGCGGGATGCTTAGTGCTGGTATTGTCTTCCTGCACGATAACGCTAGGCCGCACACGGCTCGACGAACAGCAAGTCTCCTGCAGGAGTTCAGCTGGGAGGTGTTTAATCATCCACCCTACAGCCCGGACCTCGCTCCCAGTGATTTCCATCTTTTCCTACACCTCAAGAAATTCCTGTCCGGTCAGCGTCAGCGTTTTGAGAATGACAGAGAGGCGGAGATGGTTGTCACACAGTGGTTCCAATCCCAGGCGGCAGACTTCTACGACACAGGTATTCAAAAGTTGGTCCCACGGTATGACAAATGTCTCAATTCCGGTGGCGAATATGTTGAAAAATAGCTGGACACTTGCTGTATCTGTTGCAATACATATTTCCATGAAATTGTGTTTTGTTTCTGTAAACGGCCCCAGGGAAACTTACTTTTGGGACGCGCCTCGTATAATTTAGTGTACTAGACTTCCTGTGATCAGCTGGCGATTTCATTGTATTCAAACTAAAGCGTGTCTGCGTAAGTCATTCAAAGTGTGGGAGTAACACTTGCATAATTGAAGTCCTTGACCAACAGAAAAGAAAGTTGATGCTAACTGTTCTACCAAAATTCTTGGTAATGCTTCCATTTTCGAAACAATACCCCTCCCAGTAGCAAGTTCGTTTACTGTTAACGGCTTTGATTTGAAACCGCCATTTACACCGCTTCCCCATCCAACTCCTTACCAAAGCCGCGCGCTGTAGGTGGCTGCCTTCCTGTCCGGGTAGGATTCATTTTTAATGCAAAACTGTTACTGCAAATGTTTACAGCTATATTCCACCACGAGCTGATTGTACGCAGATGAAAACAGGCTGATATGGCGCTGTAGCGGACTCAATTGACCTATTTCTGGAGACCATTAGTAAATTAGACATAAAATGTGATATTTACAATCAAATCGTAATTGAAAATAAAGTTGTTAATCTCAATACTGCGTGCCAACTGGAAAGAACTGCAATAAAAGACATTGGTGTCTGCACCGTGTGGTACGAATGAAAAACACCACAGGCAACTCTCGCTATTAATCGCCTTCGCTATCCGCAATTTTATTTCAATTTCTGAGAAGCATCAATATCAGCGGCAACATTTTTTAAAGCCTGTAACTTACGTCGAACCTTCTCTGCAGACTTACCAAGGGATGTGAAGCAAAGAATTCTGGCGCCAGTTTAACTTCAAAATGGCGATTGTCATGTTTCACGTGTAATACTTTTTCCTTTTACGCGGCGATTCGCATGAACGCAACCGCCGTGTATAATGAGTCACTTTACCTCACCACTAAAGTTCACTGCAGTAATGCATCTGAATCAGTAATTTCGGCCTACTACATTCCTCGATGATCCGTAAAATTGTAATGGCGTGTCATCAAAAGGGTATTTGAGACTGCGTCGTTCCGGTGAACGAGTTTGCACAGCTCAGACAGACAAGAGACAGCCACGCGGTAGAAGACACCACCAGTTCAGTCACAGCTCTTTCCTTGAACCACGGCTCCCACAGCCTGGTACTAAGACAATATTTGGGGGGGGGGATCGACGAATGATTACCCAATTTGTGTCTGAACTGTACTGTACGCTGTTAAGCAGCCTTGTTTCTTTTGCATGTATGACCATGCACTGAGAATCAGTGCTGGCCAAAAATTCGAAATCTGGAACGATAATACACCATTTCATAAAGAAAGGATGTCATTTGTTGTTGGTAAGATATATCGATACATCCCACGTATCAGTGGGGAAAGTTGGGTTTTTTGGAGTACGCTAACTTAAATTAGATGTACATCATAGCTGATTTTCTGCAAAAATGTAAAATCGACTAAAGATGATTCTCGTTTATTGCAGTTTCTTTTACGAACCACTTTTTTGCTTACATACAATGGTTTTGTTGTAACTCTGGATTTTGTAAAATAATGAAAATACCCTGTTTTACCCGTTTGATAAGAGTAACACGGCGAACTATAATTTGTAGCACAATGAACTTGATTATTTCAATGACAGGACATAAAAACTAGGAACGTGTCATACAAGTAACAGTGGTACACTAATTCACGATAACCACACAAACTGCATTTTACCCAACCTTCACCGGCTTTGGGGTTTGAAAATGTCTCCTGGCAATAAATCCAATTTTCCTCGGACTATTCACTGTCTGAGCAAGCTTGAAATTCATCATTCTTCATGGACCTTTTTACTTTCTTTAGTGTGTGTTTTTAGACGTTCCAGCAGTTTCGTAGTGCAACCTCCTCTTTGTCATCTTTTTGTTTCCTTGCTTACCAATTCATTTCTAAAGGTGAATCTGAGAGATCTGCAGTTTTTCTTAGTCTTTTGTTGCGACAATGCTTTTCTTTCTGAATGCAGCACACGAAGAATGTGGGAAAAATTTTAAAGACACTTCATGCCTATCTAAATGAAAACCTAAAGCTCCCGCGGTTACACTAACAGACTGTCCGGACACCCCTGTTTTTTGTATGGGAGAGAATCAGCATCATAGCCACATCCCACGGTTATAGGTGTTGGGTGCAGAAGAGTGACTTCTGCAAGCGGTCGGTCTATGCTTTCGTATGTCTGAAACAACCAATTTGGGAAAATGTTTGGATCCAGCGGGAATATCCCAGTGTTCGGAAGCCATGAACCGCTGTTTCCATAAAGGCAGCTTTCATAAACGCCGTAAAGTTTCGCTACTTGCTTGGTGGTTACAATGCATCCTGAATGCAATCGGAGCCAGTTCATTTTTACATCCGAATAATCTTGTCTTCTGGGTTGTAGCGCCGTGTAGTGTGGTAGAAGTTTACCAACGCTTCAGAGGTCCTTGCTGACCACATCATCGCCCTGATGATGGAGGCAGCAAGGACCTCTGAAACATTAATGATCTATAGTCGGCGCAGTAGTTTTTGGCCGGTGGAGAAGCTAGCGGAGCTGGCGGACGGGCCTACTCCGTGTACCTGACGTGGCACGGTCAGTGTATTTCTTTTGTTTGGGCGTTCAGTCCGATAAGCTCCTCAGCGCAGTCAGCATTATCGCAAAAGAGACTCGCTCCTAGCCTTCCCCTTGAAAATTCCACCGGCCAAAAGCTACTGCGCCGACTATACAAGATTACACGGCACTAAAACCCAGAAGACAGCCCCTTCCGGACTCACCGCCGTGAAAACCTGAAATCCTACGTACAATATTGGTTCAAAGTAACCAAAAAACGGAGATGTATAGGTGGTGTGGTGGAAAGCACAAATGGACGTGACTTTTACACGCGTGTTCAATCAGCTCCAGGCTCTCTGTATGACTTACACGTCCATCCAAAAGCAGGATGGGTTTCCTGTTGGCTTTAAAAATTCAATAAAAAGACAGAAACATTTGAAAAATACTTCCTTGCTGATCCAACCACTGGGATGATATTCCGCTGTGCTATCTGGTGGTCAACTCTTTATTCTCTCAAGACTGAAGAAATAAACATTGTTGGCATAAAAACTCCGAAGGCATTCACCGCTCCGAAGACAAGCCACCGACTTGCTTCTTTACCCTCAGTCCAAGCATTTGAATCTGCTTACTGGGTACGGTAGAAATCCCAGTTTCATCAGAATTATAAATGTTTCCTGGGGTGAAGTTGTATTTGTCAGACAAAGGAGATAAACAAAATAAATTCTTCACCACTGTTTGGTTGCAGCCCATTCTGCAAGCAAGAGATTTGTTTTCAGGAGAATGCAGAGACATTTATTGGTGCCTCGTGAGAAACGCATAAAGCCAGTCTTTCTTTACCTGCCATCTTTCTGGCCTTATTGAAATTTTGTGATATTTTGTTCCTTTCAGGTAAATCAAAAGCCAGTCCTCGCATTTAATTAAACCAAATTTATAATGTTCCAATATAGAGCAATATTTTCTTGTATATATTTAATCATGGTGCTACATAGGCCTTTTAAATGCCAATTTCTTTTACTTTAAAACACTATACCTTTCCCACAGTCCAGCATACAGCCACTTCTTGCTCAAACTCTTTTGAAGCCCTCATATAACCCATCGCCCCTTTCAGAACATCAGCAACCGCTCGTCTCCTGTTTTCTTGTGGCCATAATTGTCGGCTTGTTCTCTAATATGTACAACTGTCTGGCATGGCCACAACTGGAGGAAGAAATGTACAAACATAGTCCATCAGTTTATCGCCCCCCTGCAGTTCAATAGGTCAATTTCGGAGTTCGGGCAGTACCCTGTTTTACTCGACAACTTTTCACTTCAAACATCCCATCCTCCTCATTCCCTTTAACACATGATAATCAAATATAACTGTACGAGTATATAATCTTCAAGTTCAGGGAATTTTCCACCTTTCGGCCCTCGAAATGCTTTCCTGAATTTGTTGGTTTATAGAAGAGCGTCTTACGGCTTCCTCCAATAGCGCACATTGAACTCCGACAAGATAAATTGATAACCAGCAGCGCTTGCCTCTAATTTGACGCCTGCAGAATAGTTGGAATATTTCGCTTCATTCATCGTGGAATATCAAGAAACATTAGTTTCACACGAGTCGCTATGATTTTGCCCTCAGCCAAGAAACACTAGAACTGAAAACGAATAGTGAACTACAAACAATTAAACAGAGTATACAGAAAAGAATGGTGCGGTTTCAAAAGTTAATAAAAAAATTATTTCTCACCTTACACGGGCACAACATACACATGCACATACAGAAATAATTTTTATTAACTTTTGAAACCGCACCATTCTTTTGTGTATACCCTGTATAGCTGGTACCGCGGATAAGTTAGGAAATTTGCTGGCTACTAAAGTTACGGGACAACCCGATGCCTGTAAGGCTCTTCAACTGCGTGTACATTCGATGTACAAAAGGATTATCGTGAATAGGCTCTAGATAAAAACGAAATGCGTGAATTTTGAAAGAATTTTTTACATCGAGGATTTATAAATTAATGAGTGCGTTATTAATGCGAGGCCACGACTTACGCCAGTAAATACGTAGCTTTAAATACAGCTAACAAACCCCTCTATACAACAGTACATACCTTCTTTATGTTCAGTGTTGATACTTAAGTTCAATGATCATTATCACTCGCAGTATTACAGAAGGTTTTATAAAAATATATTTTATCCGAACCACGAAGAACAAACGATGTTTTCCGCTTTCATTCACTCCACATACTGGCAGGCATCTTATGTTCCTGGTGCACCTACAGTTTACTAGAAAGCAAGGAACCCCCCCCCCCATGCAACTCTTACTCACCAACCCACTTTTCCCCCTACATGGCGTTTTAATTGACAGCATAAAATTACCCTAATTTATTATAAATTTCTGCAAGACCGGAACCCATTACATTTCCGAACATTTAGGGAGAATTGTGAAATGTAAATGAATGCAATACATAACAATAAGAACGAATTCTATTGGTTAAAAGTTGCAATTACAAGTGTGACTTAGCGTTTTCATTTAAACTTAAGAACGATAACTTTTAACACAAACAAACGCTTCGATCCGATTACGCACTTGATCAATATGAAAACAGCTGAGCCAACAAAACGACTCGAAAACAACAAAAACATTTCCGGTATGAGAGGGATTTATTTGCGCCGGCTACAGAACAACGCCACATTAAACTGAAAAATTAGCATTAAATTGCGAATTCTAGCTTACCCAAGACCCATCTTTACGTTCCCCGAAGTTCGAGTAATCATTTGACCGATACCCGTGCAAAATAAATCAGAATTAAGGTCCCAATAAAACTGAACCCCTGTTTCGATACTAACAAATATTGCAATTCGTAAAGCTGCAAAGACATCACTACAATCACACCATTTTTAAGTGTTTGAAACCACACTGCAGTTTCCATTAATAAAAAATCCTGTATTAAATTGGCTCATTTGACGTAGACTTTACTCCATCTTCGAAATAAAACTCACAGACTTCTAACAAGTTCTTTCGATTATATCCATCAACTTCAAAACAAGATAAAAAACAAGCTCTAATAAATTTACATAAAACGTTAATATTAAGCTGTGAACGTGCGTGTTCCCTGTATGGGCGTTTCTAAAATCAAAACGTTCTGATACAGAATTGCTTCCTTGTGATTACGATCCTGTTTTACCAGCTATGTCAAAAACTCACAGAAGTGCTCGTAAACTACGAATTCTTTAATAACGATTATGAAAACGCCTGTATAATCCTGTCAACCAGAGTTCTCCATTATAATCATCTGGATTTAAACTCCCTGTGAACCAGACTTCGGGGCTGTCCTTAAGGAAAGCTGCCCATCATGGGCCACCGTGTGAACCGAAAGTCGTATACGACCGAAAATAAACTTTTACCACCATAGCGTCCCAAAATGTTCGATTTGTCCACAAAATCGAGCTTGCCACTCTTACATGCTTTCTAAATGAAACATTGTATTTCTATTTACTGAAACGGCTTTCTAGGACAGCTCCAAAGCCATCAAATTGGTGGAATTAGTTTCCACAAATGTTCGCATTTCGAAGCGCCTGAAATCGAAACCTGGCCATTTGAATTATGTTACCCTGATAGGTCTTTCTTCTGTTGAAAAATGCCGACTTTTTTAAGGTTTATTTTCTTAAAGTGTTATTTTCCTTCTCACCGGAGAAGACCGGATTCGCGCCCAGGCCAGTCCAAGTGGTACTTGTGGTGGACCTCTGAGTCCTTTGGTTTCCTCTGTCAACATCATTCAACTGTTGCTCTCTACTCACTCATACATCAACCGAAAGACGGAAAAATGGTTCCTTGGAGGCCCAGTTCTACAGAGACAAAGGCTCACCGCATCGCAATAATAAAAAGGTTTTATTTTTGTAAGCAGAAAACATTTCTTTTGCGGAAGACTACATACATCCTGACCGCCCGGACTCCCACTATTATCTATGTAGAAGTGAGACTGTACTATAATCGAGCGTCATACCGACAACTGTACTTGAAGCGCTGGAAGTTTTGCTTCTGGTTTATGAAACAAAGCATGCAAGAATCCACACAAACATACAAAAAGGTTATATTTCTAGAGGCTACAACCATGGGCCGGGAAACCTGTCGTTGAATGATGTGCTGTATTACCAACACATATTTCTGTTGAGGAACACTTCACAGAAAATGGAAGAGACAACATTCCTTTGTCTGAAACCAATTCGCTGTCTTTTGGTTGTAGCGCTGTGCAGTCTGGGGGACGTTTACCTACGTTCCATCATTAGTGCAGTTAAAGCCCTGATGATGGAGGCAACAAGGGCCTCTGAAACGTTAGTAAACTCCAGAAAACCTCAAATCATACTAATTTTGAAACATCTTTATCAACGAAAGTAGTGCTACGCAACTCTCTAAACCAATTAGTTCGCGAGGTGAACATACTAAAACACAACTGCGGATATAAATCGCCATGTGCTCTCAAAAAGTCAATATGTTGTGTAGCAACCAGACGGAAATACATGGAGTTCACTAAGCGAAATATCTTTACATGCCATTATCTCAAAATGTTGGCCAGTTAAATCTTAAGCAGAAACAATCGATTAACAGTAAATAGCACAATTCTGAAACAACACAAACGAGAATGAAGCACGTTCATACATTAAACATTGCTATTTATCAATAATAAGGTGGAAACACCGCACTTTTTCCGATCAGCATTCAATACGACACAGAAAAATGATTCAATAATTGTAATGTAAAGCTGTCCCGCTTTACGCCATGTAGGTCCTTGGGGTGAAAGGTGATATAGCTCCCCTCTTTCTTGACCTCGGCACTAGATGGGGTGAGTGGTCAGCATCACGCCCCGGCCGGCTTTACCCCCGGGAAAGGACCCCGGTACCCTTTGGATAGGAAGCAGGGTCCAATAATTGTAACAAATGCAAATCAAATATGACGAAACTGCATTTACTTTCACCAAAGGGCATTGCTGTGTTGGTATAAATTGAACTTTCGTTCCGAAAATTATACACACTGACTTAATACACGACTATTTGACTTGCACATTTTACTTGGTAAATATTTAATTTAAAATTTAAATACCTTTTCCATTGCCAGTGTTATGGGGGAGAAAACAAAATGGCCTCCACGGATCAAGCGGGAAAACTACCTTCTTGTACTTCGTAATTGATGCGTACAGAATACACTCTCTTCACACTGGAAAACAAGCAATAACATACTTACCATGATCGAAGCAGAAGACACTGATTTGCTGAACCGCGTTTCTTGCAAGCTGCTACACATTTCACACAGTTTATCACCAGAAATTCAGCTCTGTATCCAACAATACAGATCAACATAAACAATTCCGCTACACAAGCCAAAAATGTTTTAGTACTGAGTCACTTCACTGATTTATCACACATGTAAGTCGACAAATATCACAATGATAACGCATTTCCTCTAAAGGTGTATCATTCAAGAACGACGTTATTGTTCCTTGAATAAACTAGCTTATCGCATTCTTCCTTCCTTCCTGGATTTCCTCACAGTCTGCCTCGGTTAGTTCCATATGAAACAAGATAGCCAAAGCCTGCAGACCTAAGACTTAACGCTTACAGATTGTTTTTGATCCAGTCAGAAGTCCTCTTGCTGTGCACACGGACAAACTGACAACTCTGAACCTTTCACTCGAGTGAGAAATCTTAAGAGGGAGATACGGTCGAAAATCTTACTCATAAAACAGAGAACAGAGAGAGGGGTAGGCGAACAAGAGATGTACCTGCATCTTTACGTCGTTCAACGGTCGCTCAGATTCAAAAATCCCAGTTGCCTGAGGATGCTCATTTTTGTCAGAGATAGGCGGTCCATAGAAGGGAAAATTGAAGTGGTGGGGGGCACTTAGGTTTAAAGGAGAAAGTGGGGGAGAACTTGTGGGATATTTTTCTCAAGCCACCAACCAATAGCATCTCATCCTGACTCTGTAATTATGTGGTTTTGAATGTCATGGCCTACGAGGGTTCGGGGGGGGGGGGGGGGGAAGGGAGAAGGAGAAATTCTTGTTTTGCTTTCTTGAGAAGCGTCACTGGCTAGGCTAGGCTGGGCTGGACAGACACTGATACGCTTTCCTCGGAAGGGACGCTTTCAACTAGCTCCATCTCACTCTCCTCGTCATGGTTCTTGAACTATCATCAACTACAGGCTACGTTGCCAAACTTGATAAATTCCACTAGGCCTATTAGGTTGAAAATACTGTGCAATTGCTGCATTCTGTGACAACAGCAGTGGATTCTGTGTTTTCCAGCTACACAGAAAACGCAAATAAAACAATTTATTCAACTGAAAGCGAATGGAAGACAAAGCTAAAAACATTTTGGTGATGCTTAGCATTCACCCAACATCCCCAAATACCACACCTACATTAAAATGTCCTGATAGGTAGTCTTTCGAAAACAAAATTGGAAAGATGTTCATTTCGGGGTACACAAAATCTTCAAGTGTTATTTACACCACACACTGCTTAAAGCATCTCCTTATAGGCAAATAAAAATAATTCATAATAAAGCTTCGCGTCGATCGTTCGTCGTGATCCAGACCTGCTCCGTACTTTGGGTGTATCTGGTTCGAATTCGATCCAGAAGGGGGGTCATTTGACAGAATATTTTCTTCCACAGTCCCAGGTAAATGCAAAATGCCTTAAAATATGTCGCAACTGCTCTGTCTCTTCGTTCTAATAAGTCTATGTTCTGGCATGAACAACACTGGTCTGTATCTCGGTTAATCTCTGAATCCAACGAGGAAAATACGATGAAACCAACACTAACAAATATAAGAATTGTAGATTTATTTGTAGTCAGGAACTACTCATGGCTATTCATAACTTGGGTGTGCTCTTGTTACGTTCTGAATGCAATCGGACATAATATTGAGATAACAGAAAATAGTTATCATCCTAGATAAGTGTGATTGTACCGCAATACACAGAATATCCTTATGTGTACTTTGCACCTGAATGCTTCTGGATAAGACAGAAAACAGTATTAAGCTGCAGAAACAGTACTACACAAGTTTACTGTTAAGTACAGTTCACATTAACGTACCAACAAATCACAAATAACATAAAAATATAATCATATGTTTTCAGCGTTGAGATAAGATTTATTTATGAACTCTTGTCAGCTTATCTTCTTGTTCAGAAAAGCAACTAGAGCAATTTTGTATTAACGTTTACGTACTTTCCACTACCGGGTATTACTTACTGACTTAGATACTTAGGCGACCCGTTCTTCAGTGCCTTGAGCATCTCCGGGTCCCAACTTTCGTTGGCTTTGATCTATTAGACATTCGGTAGGAGTCCTTGGACTAGGGATCAGCCCGTCGCAAGGCCTCTACCTGTACACAGGACAGCACAACACAGAAAGACGCCAACAAACATCTATGCCTTGAGTGGGATTCGAGCCCACGGTCCCAGTGACCACGCGGCCACTGTGACGGCTACTACCGGATATTATTAGCACTGAAACCAGTGGAAACTATTTGCTCATCCTGTTTCAAGAGTCAGCTGATATTAATTTTGTATTTTCGAGTTTTGTATGAAATATGTCGAGATTTCGCTAAACTTGTTAATTTCGAATAAAACGTATTCATGAAATAAAACGTCGTTGTTTCCTTTCTTAATAAAGTCCGTAACAATATAATGTACGCTTTATAGTAGCGTACAGGACCTCTGTGCAAATAGTCACGTGGTTGACATTGCAAATGGTCGAGTCCAAAAATTTTCCTGTTTCATGCAACCGCCGAGTTAAGAAAAATCATCAAAACAAAAGTTGTATATTTGTCAAAGTTCTGTTACCAGACATCACTTCAGGACTTCATATAAAATGACGCTAGCGTTGCTTCCAGCTAACACGTTCGAGCGTTCGCCATATTGAATAGAAAAGCACGAGTTTAGGGTAACTTCAGATGGTATAACGTCCATACGAAATTTAATCAAAATCCGTCCAACGGGTCAGGAGTCGACACAGGCAGAAGGACGGACAGACATTCCTAAGTGCATTCATTTAGTACACATCGTGCAAAAATGGATAATAAGTGTTCATATTACACTGACCGAGGCACTCGAGAACATACCTGAAGAAGACAGCGCAAAAGAACACTTTTATCCGTCACAAAACGAAGTAGAACATCTGCTTATCAGAACAGTACGAAACACTACTGTCCATTTGTAATCAATGGCTGGGGAGTTCTGCACAGAACGCCCGGATTACGGGTGAAGAACAGGAGTGAAATATTTTCTTACTTATTTCATCAGTTGGTGTAGAACAAGCTTTATCAAACACGCCCGCGCCGACTGAGCTTAAAAAATGCAAGGCCTTATCCTTATCAGTTTCAGACAAATATAAAGTGTTATATTACCTTGACCAATAACAGA
Source organism: Zootermopsis nevadensis (assembly GCF_977971745.1). NCBI lineage: Eukaryota > Metazoa > Arthropoda > Insecta > Blattodea > Termopsidae > Zootermopsis > Zootermopsis nevadensis. The sequence continues at coordinate 9,779,769 of NW_028259142.1, forward strand.
CTGATGATTTAACCGCATGCATACGAAAGCGATATTCTACTACGGGTAGCCCTCGATTTGCGCCGATTTTGAAACCAGAAAGTCAAAAAGTGAAAAAATATATTTTACTATTATTTATAACGTTATACAATGTTTCTCGTACTTCTTCTTATACTAAATCGTGTTTCTTATTTCGCTGATTTTTAATAAAAATTATAAATACAGTCATCTCTGCAATTACGTATGACTCATTTAACAAACTCTTCTGGAATAAAAGCTATGGCTTGGAACTGTTGCTGTATAATATCTTCATTGTTCACAGCCCCGAGAGAGTTCACTCCCCCAAAAACGATCCTAATAGACGCTTCTAATTTGTGACCTCTTTCGTGTTTTCCTTCCGAGTTAGCCTACATGTCCAGCTAATCGCAACCTTCTTCATCCATACAACCTCCACTTCCTAATTACCCTAATGTCTGTTACTCCAAATATTTCCCTTAGCACTTAATTTTGAATTACTTGTTGTTCGCTTTCTTTCAGCGTAAAGATACATTTTACAAAAATGCTGATTGTGGTTACAAGGCCGACAAGACGATGGGCCAAACAGCTCTTTAAGTGAAGGCCATTCACTTCACATTCACATGAAAAAATTCGAGAACACTTAAACGGATATTCATAAAATTTGATATTGGAAAGATTTTCTAAAATTTGTCGAAACATTTCACTTTTGCTTGAAATCAGACAACAAGAACGTAAATTTTATACGAAGACCTACACGCGTTTCTGCCCGCTAAGTGACCGGTTGGGGAGTCTTCAATCTGCCTTGGTTACCATAGTTGTTATGGTTGCCTTGGTTAAAGGTTAAGAATCAAAATGTGGAGAATTGTTACGATGTGTGTAATTTCCTAACTTGTTATTTTAATGTTTTTCACAAACATTTCAATTTCTGCATATTTTAAAATTAATTATAACATATATACCGCGACTTTTTCGGGTGTTCTTTGGCTACGTGACATTCAGTTTTTAAATACCTTCCAAACTATTTAAATTCGCATACATACACTGCTCCTCAGTACCGATTTCCATTCCAACTGCAAGTTGATCTCCAAAGTGCATAATTTCTATAACTAATTTTAACTTTATTAACAGACTGGAATAAGGCCTAGGAAACCAAAGGCAAGTTTAAAGGTCCTGAATCTCATCAAGAACCCCACCTTCAAATAGGAATCCTGACGTGGCAAACACCTCCGTCATGAACAAAGATCATTACGTTGGATTCAGATCTAAGACTGCATTATTGACTCATCACTCACACTAAACTATATTACGCATGCTGGGAGCTCTTAACGCCAATTGTCTTGCTTCGTACAAGAGTGTAGTGAAGATACTGGGAACGACCCGTTCTTCAAGTGCCTGAGCACTGCGGGTCCCAACTTTTTCGTTGGCTTCATCTATAGACATTCGGTAGGACTCCTTGGACGAGGGATCGGCCCGTCGCAAGGCCTCTACCTGTACACAGGACAGCACAACACAGAAAAACATCCACGGCTTGAGTGGGATTCGAACCCACGGTCCCAGCGACCACGCGGCCACTGCGGACCCGTAGTGAAGAAGAGGGTCTATATAGTCCACACTTTGTTGCAGCTTCAGAGCTGAGGGTTACAGAAGGATGTTTCTAGTCAGCAGGAAAGAAATAAAGGATCCTTTATTTCGCTCGCTATTATGAGGATGAAACGGATTGGTTGGGAACTCGGAGATTCCCACTCCCACAGCCAGACCTGATTTTATGTTTTTGTACCAAGTAGTGGGACTGCTCTTTACTATTATGTTTTCCGTCAGACACAATGATCTGTTTCATTATTTATTATCAACTTTATATATGCATACACAATTTATCACAAGCAGTGGCAGGATAACACATAGTCTATTCGAACGAGCCTAAATCTGTTGGAACGCGTGCGCCGGAAGGAAGACTGGAGTCGCAAGTGTCGATTACGAACGCTAGGCTCTGTTCGCATGGGAAGAGTCGATTCCGTGAGTACGTCACGCGAGGCTTGTAATTCAGACAATCGAAACAGAGGCGATTTTAAGAGTTGCATACGACTGACTGCAGGCTCAGGAACAAAACTTTGTAAATGAATGCAGTTTCTATGCAAATAAAAAATACCTTAACTATGATTACAAGATGATCATGGAGCATAGAACATTGTTCAAATGACAGTTTCCTCTATTACTAATAAAACTAAGGGGGGGGGGGACTGCAGCCCACTGAGTGTGGAATCTCCTTGACTATACAGTATCTCAGTATGTTCCCAACAATATGCAGTATTATTCACGTGCTGTTTGTGTACTCAAACCACATCCGTCCCATGTGAAAAACTCTTCTCCAAATTTGGGTTGTTAGTATCAACGCAAACAAGCCGACACAAAGAGGGAGACTGTTAATATGAACTGGACAGATTTGTGCCTTACAATGGTTCTATAAACAAATCAGAAATTAACTTCCATTTACTTAAATTATTACTATTATAAGTACTAGTGTCATCATAGCACAAGTATCGTTACAATTGTGAACTATGTAAACGTTTCGTGGGAAGCAAAATATTTTAATTCGAAATTTTACTTAAAACACATATGTTTCTATATTTAAAAGGTTTTCGTTTCCCTGTATCTGCTTACAAGACAGACACGTAACGATATTTTAATTTAAAAAAACAATGGATTCGTACGTGCATATAAGGGCACATGCAAATGGTTGTGATAATTGCTCATGTATGGCGCCGTGGGTTACCCTAGAGTAGATTTTTGCAATTCCAAGGCCCCAGGAATCGACCACTCTAGCCACTCACGCCTATAAAACTAACCATGAAGGCCGAAATTTCTAGCTAGAGCTCTACATTCTCACGTCCGAGCTGGGGCTTCCTACGTCACACGCACGAGCGGCTACTGCCCAAGGTTACTATGAGAGTACCTACAGAATCTTGCATTATCACATCGTCGACCACTACTCCATTCTTCCGAAATCAGTCGATGTTTTCAAGGCTGATATAGGTAGTGGAACCTGTGTAGTTGTTTATCCACTTGCCCGTTCTTTGTAACCAGAACATGTGGTGGCTGTACATTCGGAATACCTTTTTTCGTGAGATTTCAGGTTCTCACGGGGACGAGTCTGAAGACGACTGTCTTCTGAGTTGTTGTACTGTGTAGTCTGCTAGACGTCTACCTTTGCCAACGTTTCATAGGTCCTTGCTGTCTTCATGAGATCGCCGGATGACTTAGGTAGCAGGACTGCACAGCCCTATAACCCAGAAGACAGTCATCTTAATGAGAAGAGAGACCACCTAGAAGAATAATTTTAAATGGACCTTACGGAAATAGGAACTGATGTGGCAGACTGGATTCTACTGGTCCAGCCTACATTTCGGCTGTGGGTTCTTATGACCACAGAAATCAGCCTCTGGGTTCTATTAAAGTCAAGTAATTTGACTAGCTGAGGGACTATTAGCTTCACAAGCACCACTCTTGTCCACGGAGTCAATAAAGTGGTAAGAATTTTAAAGCAAAAGAAGTGGAGACAAACCACGTAGTTAAATCGAAGTTTTGTGTCGGATACGTATACTTGACCGCCGTTACGCAGTAGTTATAACTGTAATCTCATTAGTTATTCATATAATTAGACAGATTAAATAAAACCAGAGCTAATTATTCCATAGGACTATCATTTCGTTCCCTTCATTCAACCATGTGCACTCAACAATCTACACGCCAGCGGTCTGCATGAAGTCTTTCGTAGTAAGCATGTTTCCGGGACTAGTTTCTTTTCGTATCAGTCAATGGAAGAATAAATATGTAGCTGGGGTCCGCAGTGGCCGCGCGGTTGAGGCTTGGTCGCTGGGACCGTGGGTTCGAATCCCACTCAGGCCATGGATGTTTGTCCGCGTCTTTCTGTGTTGTGCTGTCCTGTGTACAGGCAGAGGCCTTGCGACGGGCCGATCCCTCGTCCAAGGAGTCCTACCGAATGTCTATAGATCAAGCCAACGAAATGTTGGGACCCGCAGTGCTCAGGCACTTGAAGAACGGGTCGTTCCCAGCATCCCAGTAAATATATAGCTACACAGAAAACGAAGTTATAACCTTGAAAAGAGTAATTTGGCCAAATTATAGTAGTTACAGAGACAAGTGCTGTAGGGACAATGAATATTTTTGAAACATACGAATTGAAGTTGAAACCGAGCACAAATCACATGAGATACGAATAAGTCAGGCATGTACACAGAAGATTATGCGAGCAAACAAATGAAAATGAAATGCGACGTATCACATAAGACCAGGACTGGGGTTTAAAAGCAGTCTGAGATAAAGTTTCGTATATGACAAGTCTGAGAAATAGGTCGTGAAGTGACTCATGATAGAATAACAGAATATATGTCTAAGAAGAATAGTCCTAAGACACACAGGCCCATTTGGCTTACGTTGAAAAATCTGCCAATCGGCGCTATTTAAATAAGAAACGCTCAAACTAAATCTTTACTAATCAGGTATCGAATAAACTAATCATACTGATTTAATGGAGACTTCAGCTGCTAAGTACAGTGCCGAAAAACGTGGTTAGCGAATAATGGATTGCCAAAACTGTGGAAGCAGTCGTGGCCTACCCGAAGGCACTATCCATGCATTTGGCCGGAGCGACTAAAGAAAACCACTAATAATCTAAGTGTGTATAATCTATCTCGGGTTCCATACCTATCTAAACTGTGGACCTCCGGTATACGAAGCAGGAGTGCCGCTCTACCGTTGCATTCCGTACCCAAATATATTTTTTTTCAATTTAATGTTTCATTATAAATTCACTTGAACGACCGAATAACTGGATTTACGAGGGTCGCTCATTAAGTAATGCCCCACATTTTTTTTCTCAGCCAATAATGAAGATAGAAAAGTGCACTTTTACATGCTTGAGATTTGATGTTTCCCGCGTTCGTGTACGGAGTTTCAAATGATTCCAACCGATAGCGGAGCTGTAGTGAACTGTTAAAATGGCGTCTGTGAACGACTCTCGTTACAAGCAACGAGCTGTAATTGAATTCTTTTTTGCTGAAAAAGAAACTGTGGTGAACATTCATAAACGTTTGTGTGCTGTGTATGGAAGCTGTGCAGTCGATAGGAGCACCGTTGGTCGCTGGGCTAAGAGAGTTAAAGCTTCAGGAAGTGAAGAAACCGAGCTCAGTGATCTGCCGCGCTCTGGGCGTCCTGCCACAGCCACCACTCCAGACATGTTGAACCGCGCGGATGCCATTATTCGTGAGGATCGGCGCATCACAACTCGACAATTGGCCCAACAGCTTTCAGTCAGTAATGGAAGTGTAATTGCAATTATCCGGGCTCTTGCATATTCGAAGGTGTGCGCAAGATGAGTTCCACGAAGTCTCACAGCAGACCACAGGATTCAAAGGAAAATGATTTCTTCTGAATTGTTGGAGCGTTTTGATGCTGAGGGAGAGATCTTTCTGTCCCGGATCATTACAGGTGACGAAACCTGGATACACCACTTTGAGCCGGAGACAAAAAGGCAGTCAATGGAGTGGCATCATCCTCTATCACCGAGAAAGAAGAAATTCAAGTCAACTCCCTCCGCCGGAAAAGTCATGATGACTGTCTTTTGGGACAGTGATGGGGTCATTCTTGTGGATGTGATGCCAAGAGGTGCGACCATCAATTCAGACGCGTACATTATGACCCTGGAAACCCTCAAGAAGCGTTTCCGACGAGTTCGGCCTCAAAAGCATCCAGCAGAAATTTTGCTCCTGCATGACAATGCACGCCCTCACACAAGTCCGAGAGCCCGGAAAGAAATCACCAAATTTGGTTGAACGGTGCTGCCCCATCCACCCTCCGACTCCATCTCTTTGGGCCACTTAAAGATGCTATCCGCGGAACAAGGTTTGAAGATGACGAGAGCGTTATTCAAGCAGTGAGGACATGGCTACGTGCACAGGACAAGAGCTGGTACCGGCAAGGCATGCACGCACTTGTTCCACGCTGGCGTAAAACCGTACAAGTTCATGGGGACTATGTAGAAAAATAGTATGTGTAAAGGAAACATTGATTTATATTGTCACTAAATTTCAGCCATCTTGAATAAATATATTCTGAGGAAAAAAATGTGGGGCATTACTTAATGAGCGACCCTCGTATATTAAATGGTTAGCCGATTAAAAATATTAACAGTTTGACATATTTTACACGCTACACTTATAGGCCAATGTCGTCTACTTAGGAATACACCGTTGTATTTCAGAAATAAATGTTGCAAGGAATGTATCTGATACTGTGGAACCTATATGAAATAAATATTAAAACAACAAAATTTTTTGGAAACAACCAAAAGCATTTCGTAACTTCCAATGTAGTTCCCTGCGTATCTGATCATGCTTCATCCTTTGTTTCCATAGCACCTGATCTCTTGAAGATGGGGATTTTCCTTTCTTAAAACTTGTGGTTATTTCCAACCCCCCCCCCCCCCCCCCCCCGCCGACGTGAGGTATAGGTTGGTTGGTATGGAGTGTAATTATTTAGGGTCGGCTGCTTACGTTCCCGCCATTTTTCTTGCCTTGCCTGCGGCCTTTGAAACTATGAAGGGGAAAGATGCAGGTACAAAGCGGGGAATTTCTTAAGCAGAGGGGTCTTCCAACTAAAGATGACCAGAACAGTGTTGTCATATGTCCGCAATAGCACACACAACAATTTCTCAGTTGCTTTGTCCTGCTCGTGTGTCTTGAAATTACATTGCTGTAAAAATTCTAGGAGCGATGGAACCAAAGGCGCAAATCAGTTATGTCATTACATATCCGATATTGGAATTCCTGGGCACAATATAGGTATTTTATACGACACGTACTCTATAAATGAGTGAAATTAAAACGAAATCGTTAGTCATTTTGCTTTTGATTTTGGTTATAAAATTACGTTAATCCATTCATCTATTTATTTCCTAATGCCATAGTTTATAGGAGAGGTTCACAACCTTTCACAGACCTAGGGCTACCACAAATCCTGCTTCGAGCCACATTCTCATCGAATCAGGAGCCTAAAGGTTATAATAAACGAGGGCACTTATTAAGGCCTAGAGTATTTTATTAAACTTCAAATCACACATAGCAAACAGGCTCACACGGGCCTATTAAGCATTAATTTTCTGTCACAAAACTATTAATCAGAGAGACATTTGACACTGCATTGCTTCATTGATCTGTTACGATTCGCATGCATCACTACAAGTGTTGATTTGTTATTATTCATTAGGCTTTATAGTTGCTCACAGCGACAGTAACTGCCAAATACTAATGACATTAAAGGAACTTGTCATCTGATATAAGATAAAACGTGACACAATGTTTAGAAAATATATACGCGGACCGCAAAAAACACATTGACGGGCCGTGCGTTGAAAATGGCTGTAGAAGAAGCATTTTAATTGAAAAGTAATAAATAAACAAACATCGACACTGCGTAAATATGAGTTTCGGTTTTCGTAAATAGTAGAAGCAAACACAATTCTCACAACTGACTACGAGAAAGAAAGTCGAGTGGGATAGCCTACACTCCAGGCTGTGTGATGCCTGTCTGAACACTTGAAGACGCGAACCAGGATTGTATTATGCAAGAATTATCATATTTTCTCGTTTTTAAGACGCCCCCATTGCAGGACGAACCCTTGATTTTGTAACAGGTTTTCTGAGAATAAAGACGCTATATCGATTTTCAGACACCATTAAATGCAAGAAGCACCCCGATTGCAGAAATTGTAACATACGAAAGAAGTGTCTTTCAAGCCGCGTCCACAACAGAACCTAGTAACGTCACCGCGTCGTGTACAGGTCTAGGGCGTAAGAAGTTGCAGACAACATTCCAGTCCAACCGAACCTCGTACCGTCGCGAACATTCTAGAATTCTATATTTTCCATCAGTAGTGTCTTGCAGCGGTTAAATACAGACTTCAGGACTATGGATAACAACAAACTACAAATACCTGACGCATTCACATTCATTCTGCGACGAAGGAAAGGAGGAAAAGAAGATGGTGGCAGACCCTCTTGCATTCAAGAGGGGTGGAGTACAGTGGTAATAATTTGCTCGCCGATGGGAAATTCCAAGAAGTCCGCGGACAGTCCAAAATTTTTACTAGGATGACACCGACTGATTTTGATTTTCTCATAAATTTGTTTGGTCCCAAAGTGCTGAAAAATAATACATGCATGAGGAAAGCCGAAAGTGTTCAGGAAAGGTTTGCAGTATAACAATGCGCTTTTCGGCAACCGGCGATTCCTACACTAGTTTACCATATCTTTTCAAAATCTCGAAACAATTTATCAGCTTCACAGTGCCAGAGGTGTGTGAAACACTAATTGAGTCACAAAGGAAAATACACAGGTAAGAATATTTATGTTTTATATAACTAGACAATACAGTAATTTGTTTATTTATAAAAATATCGGCGAATATCAATATTTTTTTACAATTTATTTATCAAAATTCATGTGGACTAATTCCTCGGAAGCAAAGTCTGGTACTGACAGTAGAAGCAGGAAAATTTGGAGAACGTTGTGGTGTAGAAGAAATGAACCCTTGGGAAACGGAGAATGCGACGTTTGTGGGTCTGTATTCATATTTAGGTTCTGGGGGTGCACGGCAGAAGGTGGAAATCGTTGGACATCTACATTTTGCGTTGGGATGTACATTTCATATCGGTAATTTGGCAGGGAAGGAGAAGGGTATAAGCGTCGAGGAAAATACCCATAATTGCATTTTGAATGACGCATCGCGTTAAGTCGTTGCATCTTAACTTTTTTGCAACGAGGTTTCCGAAATCTTGTGATTCGTCATTGTTCGAAGTTGATTCACAGGAAGCCAAAATTTCAAAAGCTTTATCCAGCAACCGATCTCCTGGATGTTTTATTTTTCTTGATGTGGTAGAATTTGGTGGGGGCAGGGAGACGTTACTACAGGGTGTATTGCTCTTCTCCTTGATTTCTTGTTCGTCCATTGTTTCTTCATCCTCAATCGGAATCTGTAATACAATCAAAGCATTAATACCTGAACTAATAAGTCCGTCTATAGCATTAATTATTATATCTATCGGAACAACAGCCATACATATAATTATTTGTTACATTCCAGATACCCACAACAGAAGAATGTTGGCTGAACAATTTGAAAAAAAACGTGGAACTTTCCCCTCTGTTAGGGGCGATGGATGGAAGATATGTCATTCTGCAAGCCGTCTTCAAAAGCGGTAGTGTTTTTTAAAATCACAAATCAACTTTTAGCATTGTTATTTTCGCCATGGACTACGCCAACTATAACTTTCTATTAGTCGACGCCAGGGCAGAATTTCAGACGGCATTTTTTTTGACGTAAAAACGTCTATAAGGAAGGGTCATTCGGCAAAAAAGTGTAACGAAAAAGTGTAACAATGGTTACCTACGAAACGTCATCTGTTTACTTAGCATTGTTGTTACCTAGGAAACGTTACATTACATTACATTCATCTACCACAGAGCCATCTTAAGCGTAACTAATTCAAGTTGATTAAACAATGTTTTAATCAAACTTATCTCAATTGTAAAGCATGTATAAAGGAAATATTTAGAATAAAGCCAATATATAAACTTCCTTTCCGTATAGACGTATTTACGTCAAAGTCTCCGGAACCGTGGTTCCACTGTCAATTTTTTAAATTGTGCCTTAAATAAAAAGTTAGAATGAAATGCCTTGAGCATTCCAAAACCTCAGCGCTTTGAAGGAAGGGAAAAAGAAATTCAGGGACGAAGCATTTACATTTAGTCCAAATATTTCCGGGAATGGATCCCAAAGGTTCCCACAGAAGAGATTTTAATTGAGCTCGCAGAGTTGTCGAAAATGTAATTGAAATTTCTTCATCCGTGTTCAGAGCACTTCGAAAACTACTACTACTACAGCCAGAAGAAGCTGAACTCACTGTGATGGCTGCAGCCTACCTTCACAATTTCTTGCGAAGGAACAAGCTATCATTGAATACTATCTCACCACCAGGAAGTATGGATTATGAAGAAGGGAAATTAATTTCTGGGTCTTGGAGAAACGAAGAATACGAAAATATAACTTAATTACTTCCACTCAGATGTGTTCCGCGAAAATCTTCTACAGCAGCGAACGAAATATAACGAGAATTAGCAGATTTTTTTTATGAAGGAAGGACAAGTTTGTTGGCAAAATAACTACGCGTAAACTGCCGACTTATTTCTTTCTTTCGTTTTTTTATTTTATTTGGTTTACAGTCTTTAATATAGAGTGAAGAGGTTCAAATTATTTTCAAATGCAAAATAGTTCAAATATTTTTTCTAGTTTGATTTGTATGTGATGTTTGCTGATTTCTTTCTTATGGAAGCGACTAAAAAGTAAAGGTAAACATAATTCATACTTATCGTGCTTCTAGTTTCCAGTGGTTTGCCCTTATCCCACAAGAACTGCAAACTTTTAAAAGCAAACCATGTGCTATTATATACTTCGTCAGCACCTGTAATTGCGACGATATTTAAATATATTTGAAATATCTTGATATCATACGTAAGAACATGATTATATTTCTAACTGCGATAACCGTTTTATCTTTAGTTTAAAGGAATTATTTTTATTAGTTTATTTGTAGATGAAAATACAAAGAAAATAAAAAAAATTATAACCAATTTTTTCATAACAATACTAAAATATTTATTTTAACTTACCTTTCCCTGTTCCTATACTTTTTCTAATCATTGCGTGGAATTTTATTAAAATGTTAGGAGTGTTTCGCACTCCACAACAATGTTTTCTGTTCATACAGTTCAAATTAACTGCAAATCACTATCTTCGTTGCTGTCCACCACACTTCACTGAGTTAAAGAATAGCGGACTGAATTGGCAGAACCCGACCTGCGACGAGGTTAGGTTCTGTGCACGTCCAGACATGCGCGTAACCTCACCCTGTAACATCCTTTGATGTGGCGTCGAAATACCGACTAGCAGCGGGAATCTGCGAACCGACAGGCGCAACATCCACGTTACGCTCTGATTTTCGCGTCGAGGTTACAGAGTACCGATCACACCGACGCATTTAAGTTACGCGACGCCGTTACGTTACGAGGTTCTGGTGCAAGTGCGAACGCGGCTTTAAAATCTAGGAAATAAGGTAATTACTGATTACGCATTCATTATATGCCTTTATGAAAAGGACATGAAAAATTATGTTTAAGTTCCTGAATAATCAGTAAACAACGAATATTTTAAAATACAGGGCTGTGGAGTCGGAAGCAATTTTAGGTGGAGTCGTCGGAGTAGGTAAAAATGTACCGACCTCGATATAAAATCATAAGAACAATTTCTATACCGTGTGCGCCACAGGCGGCCTCACGCTTAGGGAGATTCAACGACGCGTTAAGCCACGTGGTGTGGGAATAATGCTTTGTAACTTTGGCTCCGGTACCTGAAGAATAAAAATTGTCTACAAATCAACCGATTTCTGCAATAACAATTAGACATATATTTAAATGTAGGTTATAAGTCTAAAAAGTAGCCTGATGATTCACGTGGTGGTGGTGAAATCTCTTGTGGTACCATTTTAGTAGGTTTACCATCATTAATACATATTGAGCTTTTATGATGGAGTCGGGGTCAGAGTCAGGGTTTTTAGTACCAACTCCACAGCCCTGAGAAATAGGAGGAATTTTAAAACCAATATTCTTTTAAGTTTTATGCAATGTTAGTTTAAAGAAGTGGCAGAACCTGTTTTATCAATTAATTTTTATAAGGCAAAACCAGTTATCCAACAGAATTTGAAAGCATGGTTTGTACCTCTCAAATATAATACACAGTATTTTTCCTTCATGAAACAATGAAAAATGAACCTGCTTTTTGTGCTCACTGAACTTCTTAAAATAAAAACCTCAAAATACAGTATATTCCTACATTTTAATTTTGTTTCAGTTAGTGCAGATAATACTGATAAATCCCAACAATTTTTGAAGTATAGAATTTCTTTGCAAGGCTCTCCAGTATGCAGCAACGAGGTGCCCAGAGTAAAAGTAACACCCGTTTGGGACAAAGGAAAAATCAGTTCACAGATGAAACGAAATAAAAGAAAATTAAATTTAAAAACATTCCGTTCTTTCTGGACTCAGGAATACTTGCAATATACTAACACAGTAAGGATCTCTCTTTTTTATCCACGATATCACCTCCACCAAAACAGGTAGGCATGTCTGACCAGAATCTGGAAGGCATCCATTCAAATCCTGGTAGTGGACAAGTCATGGCTAGGAGGTTTCACGATTTTATGCAGTACTCACAAATGAATGCTTAGATATTATCTTTAAAAAGGCAATTAACAATCTACACTTCTCAGATGGACAGAAATTACTGAACTTGTTTACTTTCTTATAATGTCAGGGCTTTTTACATTTAATTGGACCACCTCTTTTATTTTGTATATTATCAAGAACTCCTTTATGTCCATTCTACAGTGAAGCTTGAAAGTTCCTTGAAGAAAAATGAATGCACTCTGTACCTCGGATGTCACTAGTTCAATGACCATTTTCTCTAAGCATACAAATTCATTATCTTCCTTACAACAAAACCTCGTTATTTCAAGTAATAACACTGAAGAATATATGCACTGCCTAATTTTAAAAAGAGTACAATGGAATGGTAGTAAAATGGGATCACCAATACATATCCTCTGAAAAAGCTCTGTATATTTTACTGTATCAACAACACACTTACAATCTTAAAACTTTGCATACCATGTAGTGTGTTTGAATATAAAATATGCAAACAAACTATTAACACTATAAATGAATAATTTCCCTGTCACCACCGATGATGTGTCAAAACGCGTTTGGCACTAGTGTCATTTATAGTGTTAATAGTTTGTTTGCTTATTTTATATTCAAACACACTTACAAGATATTTCTGATAACAGGTTCACTGACTGGAGAATATTATAACTGTGTTTAGGACATATATTTTTTTTTTCTTTTGGCTTAAGACATGAGCATATAAAGCTCCACCCTTCAAAACAGAACTGTCTATGTTACGTACAGTAGACAACTATCAGAAATATCACAATTAGGGTAAAGAACATTCCACCAATAAGAATAAACTTGTCCTGGTATGCTCGCCTTTCTATCAATCGCATGGTTGTGTTGGACAATCCCAGTGTATTTGCAATGTCATACAGACGTCGGTGTGCACCTTTGATTGTCATTCGCTGATCTCGCAGATTTTCCAAAATCCCTACGCCAGACTGTAGCATTTCATCAACTCCATGGTTTGCATTCTGTAAGGTGAACATACGTACACTCTTGTAATACAATGAGAGAGATATGTCTCAGATTTGCAAAAAAACTTGATCTTATAGTTGATTCAAGCTCACAGTCTCTTCCAAGATTTTTAAACAGAAATATTGTAACGTGATTATCGCTCTGATGATGGAGGCAGAAAGCACCTCAGAAACGTCACATCACAGAAGTCAGCCATCTTCATTTTTAAACGAGTCTATCCTGTCCACTTAGTTCCACATTATTGAATGATGATGTTCAATTTCAACACTTAGAGGGTAAGAAATTTTTGTGACAATTTTTTCCCCAGGTACTTAAATCTAATTTACACAAACTTCAATGCACACAACTCAAACAAAAACCATATGAAACACCCCACCACAAATCTTCTAAATTTTAATCCTTATGTCATACATCCATTCTGAAAAGCATGCACCATTAAACAGCGAACTGGAGAAAATGCATAAAAACCGATGACAATTTTTACATAACTGAGGTACCAGTACAAAAGCAAAGATTATAAAATTATGTGGGAAAAGAAAATGTCTCCCTCTTAGCCATTACTGTTTGAACAGAAAACACTGGCTGATATTAACAACATAAGAGTAAATGCAAACCACTGCACTAATTGCAGTGTTAACTGATTATTCAATTATTAATGAAACTGCTTCAACTGCCTGTATTGTATAGCATCAAATTTTGTGGGAAAATACCCCATAATGGTGCGTGGCTAAGCATATCAGAAGAGGCAGTTGCAGCCTAATTCAAGGGACTGCCCAGTATTGTATGTCGTGTCTCTTTCCTAAATCAATATTAGTTCTATTTATACAGCTACAGAATGTACAGAGTCAGCATATGACAGTAAGGAAGTGTATATGACTCCCATACCCTTTTTACAACCAATGACATCACAAATAGTAAGGCACCACACATTTAATTCAATTCCGTAAAAGATTATAAAATATGTATGCGTACCTCATCATCATCTATGGTGCTTCGGCCCATTTTCGGGCCACAACCTCCCCACTTAGGAGGATTCATGGTCGTTTTTTGAAGCCTGCATTTGTGAGAAGTGAGTGACCAGCCCATCGACTCTGCACAATTTCTACTCAATCCTGATTTGACTGCCAGAGCCATCTAGCAGTAAATCAGGAGATTTCGATGAGAAATGGCCACTGAATTTTGCTTACGAAATGTCTCGTATCATGCTTGTAAGGTTCTTTTGCAATCTACGATATGGCACCGTCAGCTTTACTTCCCCTCTGGAGAAAGTTGTGCTACAGACTTTTATCACCCTTAAAAATCCATCGACCTTGGCCGGAATTGAACCCGTGAACCTTGGGTCCAGTGGCGAACACGCTAACCACCAGTCCACCGAGGGCAACCAAGTATGCATACATTCAAGCATACTTAATTAATATTAAACCTTGCAATATTAACAAGATTGGACAGGTGTACTCTTTGGAGTACAGTGACATTCTAAAGATTTTCTTCACACACAACACATATCATTGTTAGATCATACAGGTTATGTATCCTAGGAATTACCCCTAATCATGCTTTAATTTACAAAATGTTTTTACTTGCACAATTTCAATAACCTTTCCCTTACATATTTAAAATTATCAATATTTATTTTTTCATTTTTTCTTTCAAGCATTTCTCTGTTTCATCATTAATTTTAGCACTATAGTAGCCATCACCAAACTCCATGTTTCAAGACAAGAGGCCTTCATCACCACCACCTGCTACCCCATGCAGCCGCAAATCAGAAACACAGCGTTGTTAGTTTTGCTATACAATGAGTTACAAGCTGTCTTCATGTGCCTGGGCTCCCCTTTGCAATGTTGCATGATTTTTCTGTGACCCTGAGCATGCAATTTATTGATGGCTACTATACCTTTTATGGATTAAGAACCTAACCTTCCAACCCCCCACAAAATAATAAATACATTGTTAGCAGCACATGACTGTGGGTCCAGCAACTTCCAGTCACTTCAGGGTCAAAACAATAAATATTAGTGTATAAAGCTACAAGAATAGAACCAATTGTTCTTTTATAAAAACTGGTATTGTTTTCATGATGTAAAAATTTCAGTGAGTACTTCTTCCTATTGTAGAAATGGTGAACAATGGTGGTAGGTGAAGAGGGGGAGGTCACTGTACAAACAAATATTGTGTCACAAAATATGAAAATTGTTTCTCCATCTGGAACTCTAATATTCTGAAATTTAGAAAGGATTCTTCTCATTACTTTCCTTGCAGAACCACCTTTCACATATGAACACTTCTGTGTATGTGTGTGGGCTCAGAGGCATATCAGCTTCTAAGGACATTTGCACCAATATAATATTTATGGTAAACCAACCGTGCCAAAACACGAGTAAATTTCACCTGCATGCCAAGATACACACATAAGGACAGTTTGTTAAAAAAGTAACGACAAAGACATAAACCACAGACCAGGTTGTATCATGGCACTGGAGTTAAAACTGCAAATTTACAGAAAAATATCAGGTGCATAAAAAATAATACACTATGCCATAAAAAATCTGGCAGCGAGACTCCAGTAAAAAGGGGAAAAAAATTGTGCATCAAAATCGCAAAATTCAACCTTGGCTCACCGGGATTAATGTTAAAATGCATTAAAAATTACTAGAAGAAATTCAGGCTGCATATCAATGTGTCAGTTGAACTATATTTTAAAATACAGCTAACATGGTACAATACATCGTATCCCACCAGGGTGGTACAACAATAAAAACAGCAATAACAATAAATGCAGTTTGTATAAGACCTGACAATGGTAATGAAGACAAAATAGTTACAAAAATAGCTGTAAAGGGGTCAGGCAATGAGGTTGTGCAAAGAAGACACAGTTTGACAAAAAAGGATGATGTAAAGTTGGACAAACAAATACGGAGAATTAAAACTGTAAAATTACATAAAACAGTGCCTATTAAATTGCCTTACCAAGCCCCGTTTCACACACATTACAGTAACATCACGTAAGATGTTTCTCAATATGCCATGAATACAATACATGCAATGTTTTTGACAGCAACTTTGGCACTCCACCAGTACACGCAAAATGGTACAGGCTGTACCACAATGTGTGTAAGTGTCTGCCTGTCTTTGCGCCAGGTGAGCGCATCCAATTTGGAGGTGTGTAAGCATGACTTCCTCCTCGTTCACAGAACTGAATTAAGACTTGCGACCCTGCATCGACAGCTTAACCATTTTCAATTTGTTGCCCGGTGTACTGATCCATTTGTCTCACCACAAGGACAGAAAAAGCGTAACAGAGGAAGGCATAAATGTCATTGTTGAGAGCTCATTTGGATGCAATGGGTCCATACAAAGCCAGTGCTTTAGCAGCCACACTGGTGGCCTGGGAAGGCCAAGTACCCCCCCCCCCCCAAAAAAAAACCCAACAACAACAACAAAAACAGCAACAACAACACAAGACAGAACACCATACAAAGGACCCAGATTACTATGGGGTGGTCAGGAGAATAACCACTGAGACACTGCAACACACTTAGGGAGTCTGTGCAGCATAAGATTTCTGCCATTGATTACAAATGATCAGGAGAGTTCGGTTCAAGGAAAAGAGTATTGTAATTAGACACTATTAAAAGTATGGAGGCAAGAGGAAAATACTAGGCCACCACAGATAAAAACACTACCTGTTAATCTTCAACAAATAAATGGTAAATATACATCACACATCACATTCCGATGCAGAAAATAGTATGATGGAATAAATGAGTGCTTACTGTACGTGTCAAGTACGACAGATGGGAGCTGAAGTAACATGGGCTTGTAAAGATATACCTGAGCCAACCAATAACATATATATTTGGTTCACGATCACACTCTAGAAAATCAACTGCACACAATAGGAAAGGAACTCATTAATGAACAAGATATGCCTCTGGAGTAACATGAACAAATGCACAACTGTGCAGCAATGTACTAACTCTTAACATTTATAGATCTGATTA
The DNA here is from genome assembly GCF_977971745.1 of Zootermopsis nevadensis. NCBI lineage: Eukaryota > Metazoa > Arthropoda > Insecta > Blattodea > Termopsidae > Zootermopsis > Zootermopsis nevadensis. Next base: position 9,797,104 of record NW_028259142.1, read on the forward strand.
TGCTTTTAACTGAAGTACACGGACTACCCGTACTATACGTAAGACAAACTAGATACACGTTAATAAGAAAAGGTCTCGGACACAACTTGTAGATATTAATATGGCCAACTTCTTTTCATATGACATATCATTTCAAGATACCTCCATCATCAAGGCAATTACTGCCCTGATGATGCAGGCAGTAACAACCTCTGAAACTACACAGAGCTACATCCCAGAAGACAGCCTCCTTAATAATCAGGTAGTCAAAACTACATTGTGCAAATACATATTTGGCGAGGACGGACAGTAAACAGGTACTATTCATATAAATTGGAGCTGGCATAGCTCAGTCAGGAATGTGACTGGCTATGGACTGGAAAATCAGGGTTCAATCTCCGACATGGGCAGAGGATTTTTCCTCTAGCCTCTGTGCCCAGACCAGTTCTGCGGCCTACCCAGCCTCCTATCCAAGGGATACCAGGGTCCTTTCTTGGGAGTAATGCTAACCACTCACCCCTATCTAGTGCAGAGGTCAAGAATGAGTAGGAGCTATACCTCCACTCCCCCCAAGTGCCTACATAGTGCATAGTGGGGCAGCTTTATTTTACTTTACATGTCTGACCAGCTGTGTCAAGACATAAAAAGGCTGGCCAACTGTTAAGGAAACACCAGTATACAAATATTATTAATGATCTTCATCCTCATACTTAATATGAATTACTTTGTTAAACCTGCTTGTACTGGTGTTAGCCACTGTTGATGTGTGTCACTAAATGTAATACTACGAACAAGTCGTGAAAGGATTGCAACTGTTTCCTACCAGACTCCTACAGAATCTTTCTTCCTTTCTGACACTCCTCTTTGCTTGTCCCTCATTTGGCCATCAAGATAATCTGCCTGTGTAGTATAAATTTTGTTTTTTTGGAGATGTATATGATGGATATGTAATGTGATGTTTCTCTCAATGTAACAAAGTTAGGGGATATCTCAAGGATGAATGCATATTTAAGTACTAAAAATTTTGAAGCAATTTTTTCATCAGTAGTATGAGTCAAAGCCTAGATAACTGACAATTACGATTTATAACTTGTGTTGGGCAAGGCCGTGGTCCAGGTATCAGTTTTTTCTTCTGGGGCTTCGCCGGTTTCTCTGTGGCATCCCAACAATTACTCCATTCTCATCATCATTTACACACAGAAGAAGACAATGGCAAACCACTTCTGGATCACTTGCTGAGGAAACATATGAACAGGTCCCTATTAGAGGGAACTTGTTCATAATGTCACCAGGGGTCGGCTCTGACCCGAAGGTACCAAAGGAAAAAAAATAATAATAAAAATAAATAAATTGTTTCCCTACAAGTTACATGTAATTTCTACAAAGAAACTACCACAGAAATTCCTAACTCAGGCCTAGTTTTTGGCCCATCTGATGCACAATGTAAATTAATAATGTGGCCACAAGTTAATAAGTAATATTATTTAACTTTATTTACCTGACTGTGTCCTGCCTGCCATGGATTGAATGACTTAAAATAACTGGAATTACAAATTAAAAAGTACTGTGTGCAGTGTTACCTGGAGGGAATTCTGATGTTTCTGCACGTAGAACATCTGACTTTGATCCATAAGAATGCTGGTCTCTTGGTAGTTGTTAGGCTGGAAATGATGATTCAACAGGGCTTCTCGTTCCCTTTCCTCCTGCAGACGCTGGTATTTGCGATTTTTAAATGTATCTAATGCTGCCTAAAGCAAATTTAATAAAAAAAATGGTGTTATAAACAGATAATGAAATGTATTGATTTCAGTGTGTCAGACACTAGTCCAATTTTATGAACTTCAAAAGATTAGAAATTATATTATGATGCAAATCATATTATACAGCAGATACCAATCAATTAATTTCAGCATCACATACAATCCACAAGAACAACATGATATTAGAGTAGGGTAAAGGCAAAGTTGCGCCTGTGCTTAAAGCACAGCATCACGAAGACATGGGGCACCAGATAGAAGTCAGTTTCACATTCCAGTTACTTACAAAGAAAGAGCCCACTGTTTCCAGTGGAGAGGTCTCACAACTGGTAAGGATATTGGGGTCTACCATTAACTGAACCCTGGTCATTTAGCTCAAGGCCAGTAACATTACTAATTGAGCTATCCAAGCTCACTATATACAACAGCAGACTACACAATTATGGAATGGAAGAGTTCATTACAGTGAGGCAAAAATGCTGCCTCTTACCAACACACCTCATAAGCCCTTAAGATACTACGTAATAATCTATGCAATTAGCTATTGAGCTGACACAATGGCATTAACCAGTAGTAGAAGAGAAGGCATGCTGTCAGAGCAACTACTGGTTGAGAGTGATTCAGAAGAAAGCTGATTACATTCAGACAAAACTGGGGTTAAGTATGTCCTAACTGATCCCTCAGCAAATGTTCTCTATGTATTTATGATGTCCCATCACAGTCCAGCCCAATGAGCAAGACCTCTTAGAGTACCCTAACAATATGAGGTGAGTTGCATAAATATCAAAGTTCCTAGTTGTTTAATAACCATCACTTTACAAGGGGAGAAAAAAGTTCTTGTGTGTTATGTCTCCACCAATAAAAACAAATGTATAAATTTTCTACACTTTTCATGTGGATTTTTTGTATCATCACAAAAGTGTGTCAGTAAGAACATTTAAATTGGGTTAGGCTAATTTAGGTTTTATTGTACTGAAACACACAAACAATTGTTTGCAGCAAGGCATGGGGTCATGCACATGCTAGTCAATCAATGTCAGCATCTCCTCTTTCTGTGTGAAATGCTTTGCTCATCTGCTTTTGTTCAAGCACTTCAGTTTAGTCAATTATAATATATGTATTTAACCAGCATGGTGTCCCGCGCCGTAGCCGCACGGTCTGAGGCATCATGCTTTGGACCGGTGATACGGAATGCGGCCGGTTCGAGTCTCGGGGGAGAAGAAATTTTCTCACGAGCTTTTGACCAGTTCCAACCCAGCATCGTGAGGAAATTGGGGAGCTACAATGAGTAGTGTAATCCGGTCAGGAAAGCTAGCAATGGCTGGGGGTTCGTCGTGCTGACCACACGTCACCCTATATCTGGTTTGATGATTGTTCACCTCTGCTTAGGCATGTGAACGTGAGGCCAGCAGTCAAGCTAGTTGGCTTTGGCTCTCTAGAGCTGTTACGCCACGGATTTAATTAATTTTCAATTTAACTAGAATGAACATAATAAGATATCTTTACTGATGCACAACATCACTACAATGACAATTTTCATACCCAGTAAAAAGGTGGTAAGATAAGAGGCCAGTTCTTGTACATTTCATTTTAGTGGTGGCAAAATAATGCACAAGAACCAAAATGATTTAACAAAACTTGGACAATTAATATCAACACTGTGCTTGGACCATAAAACATGACAATTATGTCTCCTGAGGGACCTTACGGTGGCAAGAGGTTAAGGTATTATAAACCAACAATCTCAAATGTGCAGGGCACTTGCCAGTCCTCTTCCAATGATCTTAAATAAATTCCAAATTTAATTACTGGTTACAGTCAAGATATTGTAATCTGAGATGGGAAGTAAATTGTTAAAACATTCAGATGCATTCCACATATCATATTAAACAGGATGTAGAAAAAAAATAAAGGTGCTGTACATTACATTCAGAAAATACCTATAAATGCAATACACAACATATCCCAAGAAAACAATAATACATTACACCAGACCGAATCACACACATAAGTACACAATAACTCCTTACCATTAATGTACACATTATACACAATCAAAAAAGTAAAATCATCTATGGAAAACAAGAACTCCATTTTATTATTTACTTAACACAAGACTATAGTGTCAGATGACAGGCCAACAAACAACGAATTAGAAAGGATATGTAAGAAAGTGGTCATGGGCTAATTTAAGGTGTAACCCCTGAAACTTCATGGTACAACTGAGATAAACCACAGACAGAAGAGCCTGTCTCCGGGCCGAGATCTGAACCCAAGACCTCTTTAATACGAAGCAGTAGTGATACCACTGAGCTGCAACATTAGGAAAAACCTCGTATTGATACCATGTTAACAACGCTATACATTACAACCGTCGTATAACTCACTTACCGACGTTATTTTAAGTAAATTACAACGAATCATTAAATATAATTAACAATCACATACATCATTCCTCACTGTGCTTGTTATGCGCAAGATCAAGTGGAATATCAGTCTTACCTGCAAATGTACCCTGTCATATTTTAAATGTTCAATTCGTAGTTTGCAATTTGTCCGCCTACTCAAGGGCTCTTTGTAATTCAGCATGTCCATTTTCTCACAGTTGCTGAAATGAAAAACAATATGAAAATTACATATACATAAGTTTACCATATATCAAAACCATCTGTCACAAACCACAACTGCACGCACCTCGTGATAGAGTCTATTCTAGCTTGAATTTCTCTTTCAATTACATCTGAATTTGTGTCACTGACTTTCTCCAGCTTTTCAAAACATTGCTGCGTCTCCTGTACAAGTCTATTTGTTTGATGGTACAGTGATTCCATTGTATTTTAACAATTAATGCACCACACACTTATAACTCAACTTCATATTACTTCCAACAGCTGTTGACGTACCCAGACAATTACGCATTATCTCTGACAAATATCGAACTACGGTTACTACGGTAACCGCGTTAACTGTTTACCGTGATTGCCTGAGAAGATTTTATTGACAATATATGGTAATTAAACGCGTGGATATCCCACTTAATTTGAGGACCGTTGAAGGCATATATGAATATAGATAACACAGTTAATGAGCACCAAAATAACAATAATGAATGAACGCTTTCGATACAACACTTATCGATATTCATTAATTAGTCATTATTATATATCAACTTGTTACGCGATGCTACTTGCATATGTGGATCGTGATATATAGGAACATTCTGCATGCGTAGGTTGAGTTGAAGTTTTGTGTTCGTTCAAAGTATTAACACGTGCATCAGTGACTTTCAAAAGTGGTGGTACACCTACTTGGTATACAGATTCACTCACAAAGTCAATCGTTTTGCAGAGATTTGCACTACATCCAGATGTCTTGTCATACTGGCCCTAACCTAAAAATGCTGCCCAGTGCTATATCACTGTCACTGAATGTTGACTTACTGCACTTTACAATCAGTGGGTAGTGGACAAGTTCCTAGACATTCTGCCATTGATACAACCAGCAATGTCCAGACTGGCCTGACAGCAACCTCGGACCTGAGGCCGAGCATCTTGCTGGGCACAAGGCAAGGAAGAATAGGGGATGGATAATCCAGGCACAACAGGAGTTGCAATATTCCATTACACAGCATCTCAACATCTAGCTCATCACCATCATGACTGACTACCCAACTGCCGTTTGCAGTGCACTATGGTCTTGCCTGGGATGATTTTGTTCATCTATATATTAGACACACCACACACTCTCATAGTTAAGATAACTGTTAATATCATCATGGTAATTTAATACCTTATATAGTACCCATAACATAAAGGTACAGTGGTGGTTGTGTCTGGCCCAAGGGAGTATAAGGATGGATGATGAGGGCATGGGAGCAGTTATTGGAGGCTCAGGGTCACACACATTACACACAGCATAGCAACATGTTAATTTGGATATGCAATTTTAAACTTGGATATATATAGAAGATTTCCGTCTTCTGGGTTGTTGTGCTGTGTAGTCTGGTCAATGCTAACCAACGTTTCAGAGGTCATACTGCCTCCATCATCAGGCCCTGATGACGGAGGTAGTACGACCTCTGAAACGTTGGTTAGCATCGACCAGATTACACGGCGCAACAACCCAGAAGACAGAAATCTTCATACTCACCGCTGTGAAAACCTCAAATCTTACTTGGATATATATATTTTATACACTTTCAGAAATATTTAATATTTGATAGTCCATGCAAATGTAGATATACTCTTGTGTTACAGTAAGCATATTTCCTAGCACATGTCATGCAAAAAGAAGTGAGAAAACATGTAACCAAAGACATTGTAATATCATAGTGTGTTTAAAAATAAAGAGCTGTGTTTGACACACAATAGAATGCCTAAGTTTGTACATGTTAACACTCCAATATTTGAATATGGCTGTCTTCTGGATTGTAGCACAAGGGCAATGGAGACAGCAAGCAACTCTGAAACGTCGGTAAACTTCTACCAGACTACACAGCACAACAACCCAGAAGACAGCCATTTTCTGACTCACTGCCGTGGAAACCTAAAATCATACATTTTTTTTGTTCTAAAGGATTACACTTTGTTTTACTTTAAAAACAGTGCCCAAAATAAAAATTCAGTATCAGAGCAACACCTCTGACAGACACGTCTACATACTCTGGAAGTTTGATGCTGAGTTCCTCATGAACAACTTCAAATTTCTCATCTCAAAATCATGATTTTTGAAGGTCATTGGCTACCTTTTCCATTCTATAGCCTATCGGTCATTCTAATCTTAATCAAAGTCAGAGGCAACTTTCTCTAATTGGCTGAGGATGCACTTGAAAGCTGGCAACATCAATATGATACACCTTTATTAAGTGACTTTAGGAAATATGAGAGGAAGAAATAAAATAAAGCTGATTAAAGCCAAAAAATTAATGAAAGATTGATTTCTTACATTGGTTACATTATTGTATCAGACTTCCCTTTTAGAAGAATGGAACACATATTTTAACTAAATAAGTTTGTACAATTGATTTTGGGCTGTAATGCCATGTGGATTTGTAGGTAGATACCTATGTTTCAGAGGAACATTCTGCCACTGAGTATGGAGGTAGAATTTTCATCCAAAACAATGGCATCTACCTACAAGTCCACATAGTATTACAATCTAGAAGTCCAACATGAACATCACTGCCATGAGAACTGTTCAAATGGCCAAGACCCTATCCAAAAAAAGAAAATCTAAAGAATAATCCATTTTTTATATTTTAATGTACAAAAGATTCTTATTTTATATGAAAAGAAAAGGATGGCATCAGATTCTGGAAATCTGGATGAAAAGATATTACATTTATCATGACTATCATTATAGTGTAACAAACAAGTTTCTAATGAACAGGGACTTAAACATAAAAAAGTTATGAAAACCTAGAATTGTTAATGGAGAAAGTATATTTATGACCTGTTGGTAAATAAGCCCATGCCCAGCAATATAATTTTTAAATTTATACTGATATTTTGTGTGTTTATATTTTGTAAATATGACAAAAATAGACTGGATAAAATTTATTCCCTCACAAAGGCATGCCTGGAATCACAACTAGAGAATGGATTTAAATATGATAAAAGTATCTTAAGTGATCAGCCATATCATTTTAGAATGGAATTTTAATGTTTTGGAGATCATCTCTGTATCAATCATCATGGAATGATATCCACAGCTGGACAATATACATTAACAAATCCAACAGGGCATCACCTTCAAGGACAACCATCGACCTATGAACTCATCACCATTAAGTTCACCCCTGTTGTACCTGAAAAGTAAAATCAGTGACCCATCTAGCATTGTCCTGACTAAGTATTGCTCCCTTCTGTCAAAAACATGTTTTGTCTACAGAAGCAAGAAAACCCCCTCCATTTCTTGTCTTGCCAGGATGTTGCTCAACTTTGATGTGTACCTACCCAATCTTGTCCTGTTAACCTCATACAGGTTCTTGTAGCATACTGGTGAGCAGGATGATGATGATATTAGAACTTTTATACCATGTTTTGATTAATACATATACTTGAAGAGAATTATGTAATGGAATTTGGATCTGCACTGAAGATATATGTACATGGTGCACCTTTATTAAGTGACTCAGAATGTAAGAAAGCAAGGAATGGAGAAACACAGATTAATGAAGACAATTCAGTAAAAATTTGGTTTTTAAATACATTGTGATATTATTTCTGAATTTTGTGTGTAAATTTTAGAAGCAGTTTGTCACTCAATAAGGACTGCAAATTGTTGGAAGGTATACTTTACCTAAACAAATTTCATATAGTTAAAATGGCTCAGCCACTTACCCAAAAAGGGAAAGAAAACTCAAATGAATAATGAGATTATTTTCACTGCTTTGATACATATATGCACGAGGGGGCGCGCGCACACACATACACACAGCTAATATAAATTTATTTGAATATTCATATACACAAGTACCAACAGCCAACAAACTTTAATAACTATGTAAATGTACTGGAAACTTCAGTGCTTCATGAATGGTTTCAAACTCCAAGACATATAGCTACCTAGGATATTTAGTTCCATACTAACAATTTCTTAATGAAGACAAACACACTAGGTGTAGGTGTGTAAGTTATTACTGGCTATTGAAGTTCAATAATAATACTGTATTGCTTGGACTATATAAGTTTCCTCTTTGGTGAATTTATGTCTTCTTGTCCAAACTCTCAAAATTCTGAAAAGAAGAGAATAACTTACAGTGTCAATGTGTAATATCAAAAACAAATTATTCTAATGAGTGCTTACAGTTTTATATAACAATTACCAATTTAATGCAGAATTGGAATGCATTTAAATGTGATGTATGTTACTGAACTATTTTTAAATTTTATACTTAATGAAAATGAGCTGAGTATTTAAGTTTCTTACATACCATTTGTGCTGCTCTGAATAAAGAATCTGCCATGGCATGTCCACTCTGCTGTACCATTTGGTACAGGTAACCATTCTCATTCTTGAGCAGCAGATAAGGGTGATCAAATTCCTGGAAGATAAAAAACAGTGAACAAAATTAACCTCTTCTTTACATGCAGGTTTTCTGGTATTCATATAATCTGCTTTAGTGTGTTTCATCTCTATATTTCAATTTATAAATTCATCACAAAAGTTCAAGAGTCTTCACATTGGGCTGCAACAAATTATTTCTCTACTATACTGTCTTTTGCTATGTATCTCTACCTGACAAACAAGATGAGATACTTGCTCTAAAATATAAGGCTCATGAAACTATATATTAACACATGAAGATAATATTAACTAGATGTGATAAGAGTCCAAATTTGATGACTACGAATGAATTTCTTCACATAGACACAAATGATACTCAGTAAGCACTCAGTGTTGTTCTTGCAGAAGGTACATTGGATGGATGACGGACATAAGACCACTGTGGCTTTGGGAATATGGTCAATGACATTTGTTTTAGAGGACAAATGGCCTTGGTATAGGAACTAATGCCACTGGACTGAGGACAAATGATGATACATGGTCTGGATCCTTGCACTTGGACCTAGAACCAATAGCCTTGGGCCTAAGGTCATGGACCTGGGGAAATGGTTTTGAGTGGCTAAGACCCTACACCTGGACCAGTGACCTTACTCCTGGGTCATATGACTAAATTTCCTTGGATATCATGCCAATGGCCTTGACCCTCAGGCCAAAGATCTTTGGCCTAAACTAATAACCTTGGATCAAAGATGAATGACCCTGGACATAAGGCAAATCATCTTGGACCTGGGACCATTGACCTACGACATTAGACCTACAGCAGTCACTTTGCATATGTCCTTGACCCTGGACAAAAACCTTTGACAAAAGATGTGTGGCAGCTGTAATATGTATGACCCTGAACCTACAATCAATGTCCTCAGCCCAATTAGTGATAACCTTGGGACTGTGGCCATTTCCAAGGCCTTTCAACCAGTGGCCGGGAGGCTAGAACCAAGGGTCTGTTATTGTTGTTCAATTTCAATACAATTTTGAATGTGTCTTAGTAAAACATCACAATACAAAATTTAACAAAAATCCACTCAGCAATTCTATGGCAATGTCATGAAGACAGATGAATAAACATGATGAGCTAACAGGTGCACTTTTGAAACTTTTAGTTATAAATGCACCTAAAAACACCCAAAGGAGTTTTAGCACATTTCTAATATACCTGGATATAAGATAACATTCCATATCCTAAAACAGCAGGACTGGAAACTGAATTGGTTGCAGTTGAAGTAGTAATACACACTATTCCTCTCTCATATGAGGCGTTCCAAACAGTAAGTGCAAACCTGCAAAAAACCAAGGTGCAAGAGAAAACCCTCCAAAGTCTGTGAACATCTAAGTCATTATATCACTCCCAAAAATGAGCTAGTATGAATAAATCTATAACATGTGGCTCAAGAATGCATGCTCATGATAAGAAACCAATTTTGCTGCCTATCAGTACTTTTCTGCATGTCAAGTTTGCTCTCATATTCACTCAAATTTCACAGGTCAAGTTACTTCTACCTAACTTAATTCTACAGCAATTTCAATAACATCTGTTACAAATTCCATTCTTTTGTGTATCTTTCTCAAATTACATCAAAGAATATGAATGTTGAGTTTGCCATTACTATTTCAAATGCCTCATATGCATCATCTCTTAATCCTTAATCAGACACGCAGGATTATTCAAAGTACAAATTATGAAGTATCTCTCATCTGGTCTACATCACTAACACATATATTACATAGCAGACAATTTTGGGGGAAAATGTATTTCTATGGAACCCAAGTATGCACATCTTACTATAATGCTGCTTGTGATGGAAATATCAAGAAACAACTGCAAACTTCTACACAATTCTCAAACAATTATGGGACAGGCACAGGCAACAAGCCAGTCGGTGAGTAGGAGGGTGAGAGTGGTGGATAGCAAAGAGAAGACACAGTATGTGTGGGAGCACGGAATGTATGAAATCTAAGTGGAAGAATGAAGAAGCAAAATTTTGGACTCATAATTGTAAAGAAATGCCATCAAGGGTAGTTATTTGTAATTATCATGGGAGTAATAAATCCAGATTTCAGACAAAGAACCCAGTAAATTATTTACTAATACTTGTGAAAATGTAACAACCTATTCCATTTACCAACATGTAACTTCCTTTGTTTAAATGATGTTAAAATTATAAACTCACCACAACAGATCCAGCATCCATAACAAGAATCCGGTTACTATCAATAACTGTGCACAGACGATGGGCGATGGTCAGCACTGTACAGTTGATGAACTTGTGACGAATTGTTGCCTGTATCAGTTCATCAGTTCTACAGTAACAGATACCACAATCAGACACCAGGCAAAGAAAAAGCTACTCTTATCAAGAAAATGACTACAATGGAACCCATTACTTATATTTCTCTGCAGATTGATGGAAAGTGGAGCACATTTCAGCAAAATGTAAATTTCAGGAAATGATAAAAATATATTAGTACTTGCCTTCACCTTAACCCTAAACTTGAATGCAAAGCAAATAATGTAAAAAATATATAGTAAATATACAGTGTCATGTTGAAAGTTAAAATCAGTTGTGAGGAACTATAAATACAACTAAAACAAACACAGCACATGCAGCGGATTTTATGAACAGATTTAAATAATAATAACAACTAACTTGAAAAAATCACATTTAAAGGCAACAGCTACAAAGAAATGCTGCCCCAGTCACATAAGAGTTTGGTGCAAAACTCAGGATATACAAATAAAATGAAAGGTATTTTGTGAAAATTAAAACCAATGAACAGAAGGAAAATTAGTGGAACTACAAATGATGTAAATAAAAGAAAAACATACATTCTGGGAACACACAAAATATTGTACAGTAGGAATTATCAGTTCTGTAACGTATGTTTGTCCCTTGGTTCAATTAACAATAATACATTGGCTGCAGAAGTTCTGTCACATGGGAAACAACAATTAAGATTTCCTAAAGATATGACATAAGTGGGACATATCTAATTTAAAATACTACCTTTGAATTATACTGGAGGAACTGTGAAAAACCACAGAAATCTCAAGTTAGGAACTTTCCTATGAACTTCAGAAAAAAAGTATTTGCATTAGAGTATATGAATTACATCATCAAATACAAGAATATTATTCATTATACTGGATCAGACAGTAATTGTACTTGCACTCACTTTGGGTCCACATTGGCTGTGGCCTCATCTAGCACCAAAATCTTATTGTTTCTGATAATGGCACGTGCAAGACACAGAAGCTGGCGCTGTCCCACACTGAAGTTGGACCCGCCCTCTGACACCCTGTGGTTCAGTCCAGCAGGCAGCTCATCCACAACCTGCTTCAGCTCCACCTCAGCTAGAGCAGCCCATAACACAGCATCCCGAAACTCACCAAATGGGTCAAGGTTCTCTCTTAGTAAACCAGAGAACAATGCAGGTTCTTGTGGAATGATTGAGATCCTGGATCGCAGATCATGCAGTCCAATTAGAATGGTGTTCACTCCATCAATGTGTATAAGTCCAGAAGAGGGATCAACCAGGCGGAACAAAGCTGTGATGAGAGAAGATTTGCCTGCTCCAGTGCGACCCACAATTCCTATCTGCAAGTGAAACACAAGTTGTGAATGTGAGAGCAGTATAAAAGGAAATAAAACTTCAAGCACGTGTAAAGCTGCAAGATAAGAATGTTTCTCCAAATAACATACAGAAAGTCTGGGCTCATTACAGTAACCAGAGATTAGACAAGAGAATACTTTGAAATTACCCTACAGATCTGATGAGTTAGTTTAAAACTTATACTACATGAACTCATTAAACTGAGAGTAAAAATAAATTGCATCATGTTATAAAATCCTCTCAGGTGATTAGCCATATCAATACTGACTCAAAAACCAATGTTTCGGAGACTAGCTCTGTCTCCATCATCACGGTACAGAGGATTTTAAAGCATTCAAGTGCTATGAGTTTCTTACAAACTGCACAGTGTTTCTGCAGTACACCACAGTATACACTTCAACTTCATACAGATTACTTATTGTATGAATCTTCTATCTGCTGGAGCCTTTAGACTGGCAATGAAAGGGTTAATAACTTCACATTATCCTTACCTTTTCAGCTGGCCTGATGGAGAAGCTGATATTCTTCAGTACAGGTGGCTCATTATTAGTGTATGAAAGAAAAACTCGATCAAAAACTATTGTACCCATTGCTGGCCAGTCTTTAGGAGGCTTTTTACCTGTAATTAAAAAAATGACAAAACAAATTCTTCTCATAAAACTTTAATTCAAAATCTGGTGTCACATGAAAATATTCTCTTATGTCTTCTCTGGGAGTACTAAAGTAACTGGTTAAGTGGCAAATTTGCAGACATGTGGTTCCATGTTTTATGATCAATATGTATACAAGAAAATCATACGAACTGCTTCCAGACTTTGTAGTATGTTACAGTTCTTTAAAGACTATAAAATTCTGAAATTCAAATAACAAATGTCAGATTCCTTTTTTTTAGCAACCAGAGAGGGCATTCAGAAAACTTTAACATGTGTGTTATGGTAGAGATGCCAGGGTTTTGTGATAAACAGGAAGAGATCATGTTAGTACAGAAGTTTAACTAGAGCAGTCAGTGTTTAATTACAGACTGGCAAAATGGCATGACAATGAGGAAAAAATTATGTTGGATTAGGAAGCAACAAGGGCAGCCAAGACACACTTACAAAATCTTGACTATAAAATATTGGCCAACAGCTTAATTATATAATTAATGGAGACCCAGGTAGTTGGGACAGACTAGGCAAGTCAAGGCAAGAGAGTTAAATCAATATCAGATGGACCTATGAGGTCAGTCTTAGCATTGGCAATGAGATTCAGCATGGAGCAGTTGTGGAAACACAATCAATTATCTATTTTGATGGCTGATATTTGGGTTGTAACACCATGTAGTCTGGTAGAACTACCAGACTACACAATGCTACAACCCAGAAGATAGCCATCTTCATACTCACCACTGAGAACTTCAAATCCTAATTATCTGCTTTGTTTTCTGTTTCACAAGTGGGTCCTCTACTGACTGGAGCTTTGAGCAGCAATTAGGGGGAGATAAGAACACTTATTAAACTTTAAAAGCTATGTGTCACAGCTTATACAGTCCAGCTGGACATGTGTCATAGCATCATACCACTAAACCATTAAATACAGAACTGAAACTTATCATGCGGTCTCAAAGTACAGCGATTTTAATCTCCTACCTTTGATAAAGTCAAGGAAAACTTATGGGACTTTGAACAACATCTAAAGAAAGGTTCAATCAATGGAGTACAAGACTGAGGGTCACAGTGCTGTGTAGTCTGGTAGAAATTTACCAACATTTCAGAGGTTCATGCTGCCTCAATCATCAAGACAATGAGTCTAAACATTGGTAAACTTCTACAAGACTGTTCGGCACTATAACCCAGAAGACAGCCATTTTGTACTTACTGCCATGAGAACCTCAAATCCTATTTATTAATATGTTATTACTTCTTTTTATCTATAAACTGTAGTAGTTACAGATATAATTTCTGAAGAGTATGTGACAACTTAAGACAGAACACAGCTCAAGCAGTTAGATGCTAGCATCTCACTGCAGAGATGTAAGTTCAGTCCTGTGTAATGCCAAGTGAGATTCACGGTGGATGAACCAGCACTGCAAGAGTTTTTCCACCAAGTGCTTCTGTTTTCCCTGTTAATATTCATTTCACCACTGCACGACATGCATTTGTTAATGACCCACAAAGTGTACAACAGCCTGACCAAGCAGCACATTATCACACTTTCTTCCAATGTTGACATTAATATATATTTTTCTTCTAACAGATTCCATACCTCCAAGAGCCATATATATATATATATATATATATATTTTTTAGTATTTATCTCCAAGACAATTCTGCAGCTATATTTTAAAACTGTATACGGAGCATTGTAAATATTCAGAATTAGCCAAAGGATCTGGTCATATGCAAACAGCACAGTATAAATGTTAAAATGTATATTAATCAAAATGCTTCCATGTCATGTTCATCTCCAACTCTGGAACATAATGTCTATTAGACAAACAAATTATGAAACTTACTAGGAGGCGTCTCAAGTGGAGGCTCACTTTGAACAGCAGTGTATTCTAAGACGCGTTCAACTGAAGTCATCTGATTTTCCATCTCGGCCATCTGCCGTATGCCCCACTGCAGCATTCCAGTAAGGCCAATGGCCTGGGTTATAGCAAGCCCCACATCCCCACCATACTGTACTAAAATTCAACCACACAAAAAACATAGATCTACACTTAGGATGCAGTAAATAACACAAAAGAAATGTCACAAGTTGTTAACAAAAATTCACAGGTTATCTAACAATTATGTATTATGTAGAATCTATAGCTTTGTGGGGACTAAATTTGAAACATTGGTTTTTACATGAACCTGACACAGCTGATCACCTGTGGAGACTTCATTTGAATGATGTATTAGCTGTAGTTTATGTATCACTGAAAGATATGTAAGGTTGGTTATTATATATGGCAAAATGGTACGGATGTAATCCTGTGGCATATTCTGCTGATTGCCCAAGAGAAATTCAAACTCATATGTACCTCCCAAATACAAACAAATAATACACATGCTGGATAAACTTTTCGATTAGAAGGTATAAAATTCATTAAACTCACACTCTATGTACATCATTACGTATCACGTGCATGAAGAACTGCCAGAATAATTCATGTTCTTAATACATTTGGTTAAATTATACAGTGATCCATTTGTGTACTGATAAAAGTTAACCACTGCCATAATAAAGCAATATGTAGTATTTCACTTATCACTTATATGTTGTACATGTGTCCATGAAACTTCTTTTGGGAGTTTATAAAATGACATTCTCATTAAGGGGGGAGGGGAGAAAAAGGAGAGAGGAGAATAAGAATAAGACTGTATATGTATATAAAGAACATACTGTTGTGGACACGAGCCATGAAAAGCTGGGGGGTGAGGTTGCATCACCTGGGCTGTGTGCACATCTTGTTATCGCATGTGATGTTTTGAGTTGCTTCCAGAACAGATTTCTCGGAATCTAAGGATACTGAATTCTCTTAAATGAAAGGAAAGGGCTGGGAACTTTCTTGGCCAAGCTAAGCCATTCCACTGTTCTCTGTGTATTATGACCTTAAACATACAGCAAATTGGTTGTAGACATTTCACTTGCAATCTGGATGTGGGTAGCATAAGTAGATTGTTGTCTGAGTTGGTGTATAGAGTGAAGACGCAG
The DNA here is from genome assembly GCF_977971745.1 of Zootermopsis nevadensis. Lineage (NCBI taxonomy): Eukaryota > Metazoa > Arthropoda > Insecta > Blattodea > Termopsidae > Zootermopsis > Zootermopsis nevadensis. Next base: position 9,813,198 of record NW_028259142.1, read on the forward strand.
TGTTCAGACTTCAACAGCTAATACTGATGAGGAAACTATGCAGACGACTGAATGAGCAAGATTTGTTATTTATAACTGTAAAGAAATATACAGTGAAACCTCTATCCATCGTTCCCGGAACTATCGTTTTCCCGGATGCATCGTCCGTTTTGTTCGGTCCCGAATACATCCCATATAAAATAATGTTACATTTTCCCGCTTCTATCGTTCCTCGAACTATCGTTTTATCGCATCGATCGTTCAAAAATCTTAGTCCCGGCCCACAATTTTCCCGCAATGATCGTTTCTGAGAATTTAAAATGCTGGGTTTTGAGATAAATTAATACCGAAAGACGCACAATGTTTTTGGAATACACAGTAGTGGTAACCTGTTATGTCGCCCAACCAGCACATTCTTTTGGAATGAGGGTCAGCGGTGCAGGGGTGATAGTTGGAGTGAATGGCGGTGCTCATTGTCAGAAATTTTACGATTTTAATTAGGGTGCACTCATATTTCGTTCCAGCGATGCCAGATGGCATGTGCAGTGTGAATTTCTTCACAAATGCTTTTATTACAAGTACAAAGGAAAGGCTGGCGGCACTTTTCATTCTTCTGGTTCATCTCGTTTCCAGCGGTTCAGGGTCTTCTACAGCTACGTTTCGTTGAGTTCGGCAGTAATAGTATTTCCATTCTTCCTGTTATTGTCCGCAAAGGGGGTTGGAGTGGTGAGGAAGACGAAGACGACGAATGCGAGCCCGAAGCTTTGCCGAGTTTTGCCGAAGCACACGCTGCATTGGCGAAAGTGAAGTCGTTCTTTTATGCGCTTAATATTAGTGAACGTGACGAGGAAAACATTTTGAACGTGGAAAGTGTTCTGTTTGGTCTAAAACGTAAAGTTTCGACAAACCAGTTGTCCATTAAAGACTTTTTTGGTAAAAAGAAGTAACTTTGAAAGAGAAACATTGTTTTTTTTAAATTTTTAATGCTTTCCCGCATCTATCGTTTTCCCGCATTCATCGTTTTTATTTCCCACCCCCGCTGAAAACGATGCATCGAGGTTTCACTGTAATCATAAACATAATTATCTGTAATCACTGTGAGATTAATAAACCCACATTTCAAACACAGAATCCAGCTAGTTTTTAAATATTATCAGTACAACTGGTATCAGAAGTGGGACTGAAAATGGATAAAACATTGCAAATAATTATGAAGCAATTAAATAAGATGAGCACCAGTCAATATAAAATGGAAAGCAGCATAAAAGAACTAAAACATAACGTAACTGCCACAAGGTTTGGCCAGATAAAATTTGAAGAAAAAATGACAGATTTGCTAAAAAAACAGTTTAAAGGCTTCATAACAGTTGTCTAACAGCACACCCAGTACCTTAACAAGGAGTTCAACAGTGGAATGCAATTGACACAAGACATCAAAGTGTCATAACAAGACAGAAGAGACTCAACATGACCTGCAAGCCACACATTTGTAGTTTAAGAAACAGGTGGTAGCAGCAGAAGCCTGAATAAGATGTGGGGTGACAGAAATGCAGGGACCAGCAGAGACAGGGAGAAACCAATGAAATTTGATGGATTCAAATAATATAAATTTCTGTTCTCTTCTTTTTCTCACATATACTTCAAAATACATTTCTGTGAACATACTCTTACAGTACCCTACTGCTAATTTTCTATTATATTTTCTGAATAGGTGACTATAGCAAATCTGTTTACCCTTTTCCACTTATTTTTAGAAGGCTTTCTTGAATATATGTCCCGCGCCGTATGCGTGGGTAAGATCAGACAATTCAGGTTGTTGCAATGAAGGCCACAACTGAATTCCAGGTGTAAGTAATTCTAGTGTCCTTGTGAAGTTGAGGGTTTCTCAGCTATTCAAGAATTTCCTTATCTACTTCAGTATTATTCATTCACTCCTGCTTAGGTGTTGCAGGTATCTACCAGCTTAACAAATAAATGAGTCGGAACTACCACTTTGCATGTGCTTTGTAGGATTATTCTCAGAACATTGGAGTTGGACATTCTTGTCGAATTCAGCTTTACCCAGCTAAATACTTCACACTTAGTGTAAGTCATGTGATTGGGAATTAGAGTCATTCTGGAAAAAGTAAAGGGTTAAGTCCCAATAGTTATGGTGGGAGGTGAACCCTAGCTACATGTTCCAGAAGATAAGTGCTATCTTAGGATTGTAATAATAACATGTTTAAATGCATTCCTGATTTGACATAGATTTTTTTTTTAAATGGATAGTTTACACCATAGTGTCCCACGCCGTCTGAGGCATCATGCTTCGGACCGGTGATACGGATTGTGCGCTGGTTCGAGTCTCGAGGGAGGAGAAATTTTCTCATGAGCTTTTGACCAGTGTATGGGACCGGTGCCAACCCAGCATCGTGAGGAAATTGGGAAGCTACAATGAGTAGCGTAATCCAGTCAGGAAAGCTAGCAATGGCTGGGGGTTCGTCGTGCTGACCACACGTCACTCTGTATCTGGTTGGATGATCGTTCACCTCTGCTTAGGCATGTGAACGTGAGGCCAGCAGTCAAGCTAGTCGGCTTTGGCTCTCTGGAGCTGTTACACCACAGATTTTTAATTTTTCCTTGAATATATATATCAGGCATACTGTGCTGTTTAAAAATTGAACATGTTGATTTTTATGAAGATGTAACCTAAAAATTAACATTTAAACTCTCCTTTTTCATGTCTTTCATAGTTTGGTAATTATTAATAAATGATAAACCGGACAGTATGTGGAAGGATGCAACGGTGACACAATTTAAAGTAATATCCTAGCATCTTTCTAGGAGGCCTGAGGAAAACCACAAAATCATCAGTCAGGATAGCCAGTCTCTGGGCTTCAAATTTGACATTTTTCTGGGATTTCTTATTGCCTTTCATAAGTGTACCAAATTTCAGAACTTCGGTAATTTATAGCTGAGCCTGGTTCTTTAAAGGGGTGATAGGCATTTAGCATAACTTACATACCTCCATTCAACATGAGGAAGCTGAAAGTAACAAGGCCAATGTATATCACACAAAGACCATCCAACCACAAGCCAAAGGCTCGGTTTGCTGCAATGAACAGGTAATGAGAAGTTGAGTGAAGATCCTGAAAACAAAAGAAGTACAGAGTAAAGACAGTTTTGTATAGTTACAACCATGACAAAAGCTGTGACAATAATAAATACAGGAAAATTGTGTCAGGGTATCAAATAAAAGTTTCAGATTATTTGCCTAACCATTCTAACTCCTCACTCAAAAATATAAATTGCACAATTTAACTTCCTTGAGCAGGAACACCCACAATGCACACTGTTAGACCAGCCCTCAGCTGGGAGACTGTCTACCATAACTAATGATTTTCATGGGTTTCTTCAGTCACTCCACAAATGTGGTAGGAAGATGCAATACAGCTAAGAAAAGCACTGTCAAATGAACCAAGACAAGAATGAACAAGCAATTTAAACAAAATCTATAATTGAACAGAAACAATGGTATCATTCATACTGAATATGTCATGTAGCATATAATTTAGAAGTGAACGTGACATTATTTATGAGAGTTTTCAGCTGCATTCAATAAATCCACATTGCTTCATCTCAAACCTGCTGAGAAATAACATGTTGTTTAATCTAACACCACTGAAGCTGTCTATATAAAAATGGTGAGTCTTTCACGTAGAAATGATCCTAATACTAGAACACTGCTTATTCTTATACTACCAGAACTCAGGCATTCTGACACTACTTGCTTTTTCTTCTTGGTTACATAGACACTTAAATCTTAACAACAGACTTGAAACAGTATTGCATACAAGGACAACATTATCTTTTCTTAACTGGCAAACGATGCGTCTTTGAGAAAGAATAAATACAGTATTTAGTGATTACAATATAAGGAAATTTCAAGTGTTAGTAACACAATAGTTTAAATAAATAACATGTAATGAGAAGAAAACTTTTTTATTGTACATTCACCTGGTGAGTGTCAAATTCCTTTTCCAGTAAGGCTTCAGCAGAAAAAGCTCGTATTGTGGTAAGACCTTGCAGTGATGCATTAAGATGGGAGAAAACAGGGCTACGAGCTGTAAACAAGTTAAAACACAAATTTAAGTAAAATGAACTATGGAAAATTGCAAAAACTTGAACATTACATGGCAGAAGACTTCTTATGATTGCAGTTTAATGGATGACAAAGTCTTGTTATAACACTTAATATCATTTAATACAAAGAAGTAAAGATCCAACAGACATGCACCAAATATGAGAAAAACAAGAAATACAAAATGTTGAGGAAAATCCTGCAGAATGAAGACATGGCAGAATACTTCCATATGACAAATTCTGAGACCCCGGGCACGAAGACTGCCAGATTTCATGCCCCACAACTTTCTCCTGTGGGGTTATACCAAAAGTGCTGTGTATGGACAACTAGTCAATTCATATGAATTCAAAAACGGATGACTGCAGAGGCCAAAATACTAACTCCAGAGAAGACGAGTAATGAATAGGCTGAAATTATCCACTTGATATCAATCATATCACAAAAAGGCATTTTTAAAAATCTACTGACAAAAACTTTCTTGATTTTTGCATTTTTTTTATATACTGAGCATCCAACGGAATGTATGCCAGTGAGCAGTTATTCATTAGCTTATTTTGAGTGAAAAAGGACATAAACTAAAGAGAATTAATTAATAAATTTATGTAAAATACTGAACACAACTACAAAAGGTCAAATATAATAAAATAAATAAAAACAGAAAATACAACCACATCACCATCTTCACAACAGCAAAGTAAATATGTGGCACAAACAGACAGCTAAGCTTGAAACAATAATTCTTATACTGGTAAACAGTACATAGAACAGGTGTTAAGTATAATGTATACCATAAAAGTGCTACCAACTTACTGACACCCTCAAGCCTCTTGATACTGCGTGAGGTAGCAATATAGTATATCCTGAGCATAAAAAATAGAACCAGCATCAATACTGTTGGGATCAACATCCAATAGTTCACCACTGCAACCACTACAATCACACCCAGTATCATCAATGTTCGCTGCAATGAGATAAATTAAAGTCACCTTCTGGTTCAAACCATGTACCTGGAAATTACAAGTCTTCATAAAATGAACAAACGTCTTAAGAAAAGTACTGAAATTTATCAGCTGTCATATCGTATACATAATTCAGATGGCTGTGCATTGCACAAGCATAATATTAAACCATTAACCCTGAAGTTACAGTCCAGCTGGCAACCCTAAGGTATGGGTATTTACATCCCTTATATCCATAGATAAAGGTTAAAAGTTATAACTTTGACATAACAGAGACTATTAGCACTGGTGTTTATATTTTTCAAGTGAATGTCTTGAGGTTCAGATTCATGTTCTACAAAGCACACACTTTTGTTATGTTTCCTGTTAACACATTCACATTTTTGGTCTTATGAAAACCATAGATATGTTCCACTAAGTGGTATGAACTTTTTCATTGTTATGAGGAAATGTTAATTGCCTACCTGCACACAGTCCATCATTGTCTGAGGCAATACTTCATCAATTGCTCCCATATCCTTGGTGAAACGGTTCAGTATTTGGCCTGTAATGTAATGAGGACAGGAAGCCTTCATTTGGAGAATGTTTTTAAATGTGGATCATTAGAATTTTATTTTCTTAAAAGTAGAAGTATAACGTTTCATGAAAAAGGGTATAATAAAAAAATTTCTTTTCTCTGAAGAGATCTGGATAAGACTCTGATTAAATAATTCAAAGAGTTTGATATCACATAAAATCTGCATTCAAATTTTCCTGTTCACAAAGTAAAGCCTCTACCTCTGTTAAAGCTTACCCATTGGGGATGTGGAGGTTATAACAGCCTAATGAATGCTATATGTCTGAGACACTGACAGCATTGTTAAATAAACTATAAATAAACAAATAAATAAACATGAGCCCAAATGAACCTTGAACTACCACGTGTGACAGATTTCTCCTTAAGTGAGATATAAATGCTAAATATTAATGGTTAATGTGTATGTCCATTCTGATGGCCATCATTCTGGCTGCAATACTATCACTGGGACCAGAAGAATCTACCTCTTGGATCTAACTTCATAAATGAATACTACAAAATGTATGAAGGGCAGAAGCAAAAATGAGCATAACTAGAAGCATTTTCCACTAACAAATAAACTTCTGCAGAAGAATTGGAATTCTCAGTTACCTGAAGGATTGTTATTGAAGAACCACACTGTAGCTCGTGAGATACTGCTGAACATTGAATTATGAAGGTTGATGGAAGCTGTCATGCACATTGAGAAGAAGAAAAATGTACTTGCCAGGGAAAGCACAATAATGCCAATCACAAGACCTGTGTATACAAAAATGCAAGTTTCTGTGCTGGGCATCCAACTCCACTCAGTGTCATTTACTGGAGTGATAGTAGTATTAAATATCCAGTTCCACTCAGTGATATTTGTTGAAGTAACAGTGGCAACGTCCATGCCTAGGAATTGTGTAGCAGTATAATTAATAACAGAACCAGTTATGTTGGAGGCAATTCCATTAATGTCCAAAGATCTCCGTTCTTCTACATTAGTCCTATAAAGAACATTTAAAAATGTTTATAAAAACCAATACACAACTCAGACTTTAGGATCACTTACATCTTATTCATTAACTTGCCACAACATATTCACATGCATTGTGATCAAACAGGCGCACGCAACACCACTGTGATATATGCGCCAGTACATACAGAGTGAACAAAAATGACTTGAGTGGTTTCATATATTAATACAACAAAAACTAAATGACATACATAAATGAAACTTATAGAATTGAAAATAAACTTCATAAACTTATCATAGCTTGTCAGAGGAGTGATGCATCTCCATGACAGCCGCACAAATGTTGACATGGCAGTAAAATAATGATTCAACCTGAAAAAGCATTCTGTGTGCCTGAGTTCTATTCCACAAAATCTGTGGCCATTATCCAATGAGGTTTTTGGAGGAAGTTCCATAAAAACCATTCATGTGTGAATTTAATTCACTTTCTTGGATTGGGTCACCATTTTCTACGGACAGTTATGCTCCTATACCATCTCACCCAAGAACAATCTGGATATAAACAGAACGGTGGATAATTCACCTCTAGCAATGTCACATGACGGGAAGAGAGGAACTTCCACATGCTTACTGTTTTTAAGGTGTATGCAAGTTAACTGATAATGTGTGTTTTGTCCAGGATGCTTAAAATTAATTCATGGGAGGGCTTAATAAATTCATAAGTATAGAAAATGTACTAAAATGGTGCATATAATCATAAGATTTGAGGTTTTCACAGCAGTGAGTCTGAAGATTGCTGTCTTCTGGGTTGTTGCGCCGTGTAGTCTGGTTCATGTTGACATCTACCAGACTACACAGCACAACAACCCAGAAGACAGCAATCTTCGTGCATATAATCCTCTGGCCAATATACAACAAAGAAGTGATTATTAAATAATGGTACTATTTTTTTTGAATGTGCACCAGGTTGACATATACACAACCATGTGGTGGAAAGAAGGTAATGGCCCCTGCTCTATCAGGATTGTCCTTTAGCAAGACAAGGAATAATAATCATTGTTGGAGTTACATCACTTCTCCTGCATGTTACGAAATAGTTTTTGAAGTTATCATTCCCATGGTATAAGTTTCATTTCTGTACACTGTTTAGTTTTTTAAATAAAAAATTGAAACTTCTGAGGTCATCTGTGTTCATCCTGTGCAATATCTATGCTGAGGTAATCAAAGGACAGTATTGCTGGCACAACATCAGTGCATTACCATGTCCCTTCTGTAGCTTCTTAAGTTATTACTTGCTGGGAACTGTAGACTGATTGTAAGAAGTGCTGATGATCTGTGCTCCTGCTGATAAACAGTTAAAACTGAACAAGTCATAATACCAGGATTTTCCAGTATTCTGTACATCAATTCCTTTCAAACTTATACTAAGTTCACATGCACATGGCCTAACATCCACATTTAAATCAAAACAGACCACCTTAACATGGCCAATAAGTGATATATGTGGGGAAGATGTGCCAAAATAACTTGAGCAAATGTCTTGTATTTTAATTGAGAATTTAGATCTATTTTATTCTGGGCAATACAGTCTGTGTGTGTCATAAGTTTTGAATGAATTGTCCACGCTTCAAGAAAGTCTGTAGAAAGACCATCACAAGGAATTCCATTATTTTTTAAATCCCTAGCTGCAACAATTCCAACATGGTGACAATGCAGATTTTTAAGGTGACACCAATATTAACACTACTCAATGTAAGATACTTAAATTTTGCATAATGATAAATATTTGGAAAATATTTAACTCATGTTATAGTCAATTTTATGGAAATCAATAAATAAAATAAACAATAAAACTGAGAATTATACATGCAGTACTTGGTTTGATGCTAGTAATGGATTAACCACTGCACACAGGATAAGAAATTTGGCATGTTGGTTAAGTGTGTGTGTACACACACACACACACACACACAGAGTGTCCGGATGAAAGGTATCCAAAATAAAAAAATTATATCTTGGAAACTAATTGTCAAATACGTATCCAGTTTATGTCATCAGAAAGGAAAACTCTGAAAGTTTTTTCTGAGTATAAAACTTTTTCAGTAAATTTCAATGTGGGCTCCCCTGGTGGCATGACAAATATCCAGACGATAGTCGACCTCGTTCCACGTTGCTTGAAGCATGTTTGGTGTTACTATAGCCACAGCGTCCCTTATGCAGGCTTTCAGGTGTTGAAGGTCGTTGATCTTAACCTGGTAGACAATGTTCTTCACATAACCCCACAAGAAAATATCCAATGGGGTTAAATATGGCGATCTAGGAGGCCAAGCGATTGGTCCACCTCTGCCGATCCATCTCCCAGCCATCTCTCTGTCCAGGTGATTCCTAACATGGTGGCAGAAATATGGCGGCGCCCCATCTTGTTGGAGGATAGTTTGAGGTGGTAATTGGGGCAGCACATACAGCTCCGGCATGTCCAAGTACAAACGTCCGGTCACAGTCTTTTCCGAAAAGAAAAACGGTCCAATCAACTTGTCGTGCATTAAGCCGGCCCACACTTTCACTTTGGGGCTGCCTCTCTCCAACTCAAATGTGACATGTGGATTTTGACTGCCCCAAATCCTGCAGTTGTACCTGTTTACAACTCCATTGACATGAAACGTTGCCTCGTCCGAGAAGCACACTTGGCGGAGGAAATCGGGTGACGAGTCAATTCTTTCTAGCATGTCCACAGTGAAGTTTGTGCGTGCTACTTGGTCAGTCGGTTTTAGTGCATGAATCATTTGAATCTTGTATGCTCTTAGGTGGAGCCTTTTGTGTAGCACATTGTGCACTGTTGAACATGGAATTTGTAACTGCAAGCTAGCAACATGAATTGATTTGCGCAGACTTCACTGGAATGCCTCTCTAATGCGATTGACATTTTCTTCAGAGGTCCGTGTCTTTCCAGGAGATTTTACACGCAACAGACTACCTGTAGTCCTCAGTTTGTTGTCCCAGAACCGAATGCTTTTCTGTGTAGGAGGTTGACGTTCATACTGCGTTCTAAAATGATGCTGGACAGCCATAAGAGATTACAACTCTACTAGCCACAACACGCACTGAACCTGTTCCTGTGGTGTCGACATCGTCACTGAGCTCGCCGAAGGTCACCAGCTGGCGCATGCACTTAAGCTGGGCATGAAAAAAACTTTCAGAGTTTTCCTTTACGATGACATAGACCGGATACGTATTAGTTTCCGAGATATAAATTTTTTATTTTGGATACCTTTCATCCGGACACTATGTATGTATGTGTGTGTGTGTGTGTGTATATATATATATATATATATGTGTGTGTGTGTGTGTGTGTCTGTCTGTCTAAAATGTATAAATGATTTGGAAGTATCAACATGAAAGGAATACACACCTCAAGGCTACATTTGAGCTTTTACTGGATTGAGCTGGGTCTACCTTTATCTTTTAAAACCACCACAAACAAATTGTAATTACCACGAATATAGCTTACATACCAGAAGGACATCCAGTAGTCACCTACACTGACAACAAGTTGTGCCAGCACGAATACAGAAAGCATGAGCGATGTGATGAACCAGTTTCCTCCGGCAGCACAGTATGCTCCGTACACACCAGACTTAACCCTGCCTCTTGTTTGCATCTCTGCAACCTGCTTGGGCTCAGGTTCCTCCAGTGAACTCTGTATGGCACAATTCATCACTCCTATATAAGTTTGTAACAATTATTATTTCTCAGAGACCAGACTATATATATCTTTAAATAAAAACCTGTCTGTACAAAAAGGAGCAAGAACAAAGCAAGAAGGTTCCTGATTACAACAGGATAAAATTTTTCAGTGGCCCTTAAGCCATTCTTGCACCACTATGACATGTTCACTTCAGATGCACCTTCATCACTACCGACTCTTTCTTGTCCCACATACGAGGTGCGATCGGAAAGTTTCCAGAATGCGCATATATATATATATATATATATATATATATATATATATATATATATATATAAATATATATATAAACAAACAAACAAACAAACAAACCGTACAATTATCTCATGTATTAAATTCATCCAACACCCTCGAAGTAGTTCCCCTGGGAGTGAACACAACGATCCCAGCGCCGCTGCCAAACCTGGAAGCATCCCTGGAAATCTTTCTTTGTCAGCCTGTCAAGCACCATCTGCGATTCTGCCTGAATCTCTTCTATCGTCTCAAATCTCCTTCCCTTTCGCTGAATTTTCATCTTTGGGAAGAGGAAGAAGTCACACGGAGCTAAATCCGGCGATCCGGCAAGATCTTTGAGCTCCTGACAAACGAGAAGTCGATTCTGCTTCTGGTCCTCAGACAGGAGCCTTGGCACAAACTTGGCTGCGATGCGTCGCATGTGGAGTTCTTCCTTTAGAATCAGCTGACAGGTCCCATAGCCTATCCCAACAATGTCGCACAAGTCGTTGATGGTACGACGTCGATCTTCGTGAATGGCCTGCCGAATCTTCGTAACATTTTCGGGCGTTGTGCTCGAAGATGGTTGTCCAGAACACTCGTCATCATCGACAGAGGTTCGGCCATTTTTAAAACGTGAATGCCACACAAAAGTTTCTGCACGACCCATTGCGGACTCCCCAAATGCTTGCTTTAGCATTTCATAGGTTTCCGTAGCCGTTTTGGCGAGTCTTTGGCAAAATTTGATGCACACACCATTCCGAAATCGCAGGAGGGTCGGTGTAATGCACTACCAAAACGCCCGTAACTAAGAAACAAATGCTAATTCGATGATGCCGGCTGGCACACTGATTCACTATGAACGTAGGCCGCACCCCCTAGCGGCAGAAGCTCGTACTACATCCGGTTCGCCCTCTATTGACACAGTCTGAAAACTTTCCGATCGCACCTCGTATACTGATCAATCTGCTCATTAACCTCAACACATTATAGTAAACTATCCTCTAGTTCATACAGCTTAACAGTTATTCTTCTATAAATTACAGCAAATATCGGATCACAGGTCACAGAGTGAAGTACTCAACTTAACCATTCATTATGGAAAACAATTCACAGAATCACAAGGGATGTGTTCAAAGCTGAATTAATCAGGTAATATAAGTCACATGCACATATTCTGATATATGAGATGCTTTGTCTCCATTGGTCTTTAACTTTGTGTTACAAAATGCCATCAGGAAATTCCAAGTTAGGCAGGAGGGTTTGCAATTGAATGGGATACATCAGCTATTGGTATATGCTCAAGATGTTAATTCACTGGGTGACGACAAAAATACAATAAAGAGGAACACAGAAGTTTTACTAGAAGCTAGTCGAAGGTGGGGCTAAAAGTAAATTCAGAAAAAACTAAGTACATGTTAGTATCTCGTCATCAGAAGACAGGCGGGCAAAATTATCTTAGGGTGGCTAATAAATCCTTTGAAAGTGTGACAAAGTTAAAATATTTGGAAACAATAATAACAAATCAAAATGATACTCATGAGGAAGTTAGGAGGAAACTAAATTCCGGAAATGCTTGCTACTTCTCAGTTCAAAATATTTTGTCTTCCCGTCTGATTTCTAAGAACCTGAAAATTAAAGTATACTAAAAAATAATTTTGCTTGTTGGTTTGTATGGGTGTGAAACATGGTCTCTCACTCAGAGGGAGGAACACAGATTGCAGATGTTTGAGAATAGGGTGTTGAGGAGGATATTTGGGCCTAGGAGAGAAGAGGATGGGGTATTGTGAAAACTGCATAATGATGAGCTTAAAAATTTGTACTCTTCCCCCAGTACTGTCATGGTGATTAGGTCAAGAAGAATGAAATGGGCGGGGCATGTGGTGCACATGGATGGGACAAGAGGTGTGCACTGGGTATTGGTTGTGAAGCCAGAGGGGAAGAGACCGCTGGGGAGACTTAGACATAGATGGGAGGATAATCTCAGGCAGGATCTATGGGAGATAGGAGTTGAAGGAGACTGGATTTGGTTGGCCCAGGACAGGGTCCGGTGGAGGGCTTTGGTTAATTCGGTGATGAACCTATGGGTTCCGTAATCCAACTAGTTAGTTAGTTAGTTGTGACCTACCTACAAATATTATTTTGAAGTTTGATTAAAATTGCAGTAGTTTAACCATTTCAGTCTAAATACACATTTTTGTGAATTTAAAACACCATATTTTCTGCCCTTGGGTTATTTACCTTTATTTAAATATTCCAGAGTAGATAGGTTAAAAATAATTATTAATTAATCTGGGAACATAACTCCACATGAAAGCATGAAAAGCAGCAGAAGTGAAGACTCTAATCTGTGCACAGAAAATCTGCCATGTATATCCAAACAGGAATCATAATGCTAAAATTATCATAAAAATCAGGGCCCAGTGACTTATCCCTATACCATCATGGCTCCTCATTTTTAACAGAAAACATACTCACATGCTCTGATGTCTCTGAGATCTGGCGCTTTGTGCTGCGGAGTGAAAGTTGTAAATTGCTATGACTTGGTATGCTAGGTTTCGAGTCACTATGGTGCTTCTCCTGATTGTTTTCTGTGTCCGTTTCCAGACCAAGCTGCTTGGCAAAATTGAGACCTGAGTTGTGCAGCTCAGCATATGTGCCTGTTGCTTCCACCATACCCTAAAAAACAAATATATTATTCATATGTGGAAACTGACATTTACATAAAGCACCAGCACTCTTTATTATAAAAGTGGAAAAAGTCTACCTCATTTAGAGAGTCATGTCAACACCAGTGATACACAGCTTATTTCATCATCAACAGAAAATTACGAAGTTCTGTTTTGAACAAAATACCAGTATTCACACACAAACTATTTTCAACAAAACTCTGGTATTTAAACATTGGTGGGAAATTCAAACATATTGGGCTGCATGAATGGTAAAGGTATTACAGGCTGCATTATTCAAAATTCTGAAATCATCAATATATACATGAAATCATAATGTTAGTATATTACTTTTATTGTGAATTACTAATGCCTTACTATTTTGGTTAAAAATAATATGGAAGCATGTTAAAAAGTAATACCTCCTATTTTTTCTTTCTCATAACAGTAACAGATATTTCATTGGTACTGTTCTTGAAATTTATTCTGTAAACAACTTCTTCTCAATGTAATCACCTCTACAGTACATACATTTCCACCAACAATCAGGTAGTTCAGGACTCTATCACAAAAGAACTGTGCACCTTATTAATGGAGCCACATCTTCATCACTGTCTTAACTTCATCGTATGACAAAGTTGCACAAGAATTCATCACTTTCACATTCTTATCCCCAATGAAAATTCAGGGAACCTGCTGTGAGCACATATATATCATTATCTGGAATCAGAAATTACCTCCTGCACTTGCACACATGAAACAGCATTTTGTTTGCTACTACCTGCTAAGAAACATGTTAATTCTACTTGATTATCAACACAGTTTCAATGAGCCTCGTTGATTGCTGTTCATGGCCTGCCTCTATGTTGTTCGTCATTCCAGCTGGCATATCAAAGGTTTGCACAATGGACATGTGCATTCCAATGTCTGTTCAACTGTAAATTTATCGCCCTGATGACTGAGGCAGTATAACCTCTTAAACATAGGTGGAAATATACCAGACTATATGGTGCAATAACCCAGAAGATAGCAATCTTTCCATCATTTTAAGTTCTGTTTCACATTTTCCACAGATTCATCACATATAAATAATTTTTAATGAAGACATTTTTGTGGTCTGTTAGATTTTACCATAATGTCTGTTGTATATATATAAATTTATTTTTTTATGAACATCTTCATATATTAGTCTGAATATTACAGATGTAACTATAGATCATGAATGATTTCAGATACTAACATTATTAAGGATGACTATTTTGTCCACTGTCTGAAGATACTGCAGTTGGTGTGTCACCAGCACGCGAGTTTTACCATGCAGGAAGTTGCAGATACAGTCATCAAACAGGTGACGACCTACATGGGCATCCACTGCAGAAAGTGGGTCATCCAGTATATATAGGTCAGCTTGCTTGTAAATAGCCCTAAAGTATGGATGTAACACTGAAAGTCAATATTTATAAATAGATGCAGAAGGAAACAAAATTAGTAAGGCAAAAAATTAGTTCAGTGTACAGAAAGAGTAATGTTTTGTATAGCTAGACGGTAGTGCAAAGAGAAATTGATACATAAAAGCTGTGGACTGCAAGACCTGTGTTAAGTGGATAGAGTGATGTAAAGTGATCAAAACTCAAATATTCATCCAAAAGTCAATGGTATCCATTCTTAGGATGCGGTCACACTGCAAGCATATTTGCGCGAATTGACGGTCGAGCGATATCGCGCGAGTACGGCCGAACTATCAAACACGTTACAAGGTATGTAACTGGTCACACTGCAAGCGAAGTTATCGCGCGTATCGCTCGTTGTTCAAACATGTTTGTTTCCATTCGCGTGAAGAGATGGATACTGAAAAATTAATTCATCTTGTGTTCAATGAGAAGGCTTTGTGGGACCAAAAAATGAAAACTTATCACAACAGAGAGGTTTCAAGGAAGTTATGGCAAAAAATTAGTGACTAAATATTGCAATTTAAGTTTATTACAAACTCTTCCTTGCCACACCAGTACAAATTCTACATTTATGTTTGTTGAAGTAGGGGATTGTGTGTGGCACAGATAATTAGTGAACGTTGAACTGTTGGATAATTTTATCTTCACTACTGTTAAATAGTTTTTAAATGCATCCCTGATGTCACAAGCCTGTTGTGCTGACCTATTATTTGATAGTGATTGTTTATATTTATTATGCTTGCATTTTGTGGTGTTGACGATGTGATGTGATAGATGGATCATAAATACTTTCCTTCTCAATAATACTATTATGTAACAAGCATATGCACTTTACGATTAAATCAGCTTTATCTGGTTCAGAGTAATTGGCTACAATTATACCGAAGGCACATTCTACTGTCCTCGTGCTCTGGAGAGTCTGTAATTATACACGTGTTCTTCCCTTGATAAATCTCTTTTTAAATATGGTTTCATCAGGTAAGTCTTTAAAGGATACGCGTCATCACCTAATAAAACATGAGGAAGTGACACATCAGTTTGAGGAAGATTTGCATTTTGTGGCAATTTCAATGATCCATTTTCGAGGGATATGTAAAAACTTGATGCAGCGAAGGTTCCTCCATCACTCTGTTTTCCGTGCCAGCCAATATCAACACACACAAATTTATAGTTTGCGTTACATACAGCTTGCAAAACAATGGAAAAAATTGTATGTAATTATAAAACTGCGACCCGATTTTTCTGGACATTTCAAACGGATATGTTTCCTATCAATGTAGCCCACAGAATTAGGAAAATTTCATCTATCAAAGAATTCAGCAGTGTTCTGATGGTTATATACAGTTTTGGAAATTACTCTGCTTTTTTATTGCTTCCTCAGTAGCATTTAATATGTACTGGTATGTATTCAACGACATCCTGTAATAGTCATGAAAGCAATTTATCAAAACTTGTGTGAAATTCACTTTCACTTCTGTCTTGGTAAATATCATTCATCCAACATCGTCGTGCGTTTCTTCCAGCTACTAAAAACTTAGGCAAACAGTTCTCTTCCTCAAGCTCCATTTTCATACTGAAGGCTCGCACCACAAACGTTCGCGCGATGTCGCTTGCAGTACTACCACTATAAGTTCGCCTGAACTCGCTCGATAACGCCCAACAATTAATTCGTGCGAATACGCTTGCAGTGTGACCGCAGCCTTATGTACAATTCAGATAAAACTGTTATTGAATACAGTGCATTCAGTGATAAGCCAGAACACTTTCCAGTTCCTGGAAGGAACTGCATGGCTCACTGTCCAAATGTTGCAACATTCTAACAATACAAATCAAGAATTACTCCAAGAAACAATAAAATCAACTTATCTGTTCTGAAAATATCCCTGTGTACACACATGCACCCTCTCTACCATTTAATAGGTTAATAGGTTAGATCCTGTGGAACCTCCAAAAATTTTCCTCAAATGTTTTCCTTTAACTCTTCTGTATCGTGGTTTGCTCTGTAGAATTTGTATTTCAAATTATCCCATAAATAAAAGTCACATGGGGAAGATCAGGTGAATATGTTGGCCATAAACCACAACTTATTATTCTGTCACCAAACACCGCTTGGAAAGTTGTAATGTAGGCAGTTGCTGAATCCCTTATCCCTTGGCCCTTTTTTTTTTGTCTAGTTTTTGTTCAGAAAGCATAAGAATTACCATTACTTAACATGATGTTAAATACAGATATACTGTTGTGTGTGAATAATTTCAGTAGCAGTTACCATTTGTGCTTGGTGGTGAGTTATGTAGTTATGGTCAGGAGCTGGGAAGTGACAGTTGTGTTTCAATCCATCAATGATATACTGTAGACTGGCAAGTGATAAAAAAGTTTCAAATTCTCTCGTAATTTTAAAGACTGTATTTCTAGATTCAAAATGGGACACAAATGGAAAAGATCAAATACTTAATTTTTATAATTAATAGCTCATTTGAAAGTGGAAAACTTTTGACACTTTCAGTGAAATAATTATTATATTTGTTTACCGTCAAATCACAATAAAATAGTAAGATAATTCAATTCAATTCAATTCAATTCATTTATTTGAGTGCTTGGCAACAGCCAAAAAGGCCAATAACAGCCAAGCACTAACAATACAAAAAAATAATAAAAGTAAACATAGCTATACAAAAACAAATAATGAACTAAATTTATAAATGTACAATATAATAATGATAATAAATCAATTCCTTAATTTAATATATTGCAAAATAATGAACAGTAAATGAGCTAAATAATATGCCTAAAAGTGAAACATTAAAATAAAAAAACAAACAAACAAATGAACTAATTATATAAATGTACAATATACAATTCAATTCATTTATTTACGTGTTTGCCAAATTAAATACTTCAATTCTATAATTAAATTCTTTATTTAATGTACTCACCAACAGATGCTATAGCCAATTACAGGGCAACACAAACAAACAAACAAAATACAAAGACAACACAGAAAAAGGAAGAAAAAAAAGACATTAAAAACTTAATAGATAACATAAAAAGCAAATTTAAAGTACAAAAGTAACCAATAAGGTCCACTCTAGGTATTATCCCTTATGGAATAAGTGTCATCAAAAGAAACATTGATTATACCAAAAATGTCCAAGAATGTACAAACATAATTAGCAGCAAAGACACACCTGGCTGAAGGACTGTGTCTAAGCGCACCGCACACGCAAAACGTAGAAAATTCTCTTATTTGCCTTGACGGCACACGAATACCAACAGTATCCATAATGGAATTGCAATTTGTTTTGCCCTTAAAAACATTAATAAGAAATAAAGCATCGAGATGTCGCCGCCTGGAATAAAGTGTTCTAAAATTTAACGTAGTTAAAATCAACTCATATTTACCTGAGGTATTAAACTGAAAAAACCGGTAATTGCACAAACTGGCAAATTTCCTTTGAATATTTTCTAATTTATTAGAATCAGTCTGTGTAAGATTATTCCAAGCGACAGAGGCATACTCAAGCTTTGGCCTTACTAAAGCATTATACAAAACAACAAGACTGTCTAAAGAGGAAAAATTATATGTAATAAATCGAATAAGCCCTAATGTCCTAAGTGCCTGAGAATAAACAAAATTTACATGAGAGTGAAAGTAAAGTTTACTGTCTAATAATACACCAAGATCTTTTATACAGTCAGTACGGGAAATTAAAATACCACTTACAAAGTAATTAAAGTAAATACTGTTGGTTTTCCGTGTGAACGATATAATTTTTGTTTTCTCAACATTAAGTTCCATAGAATTAACTTCACACCACTGATGTACAGAATCAATATCGGCTTGAAGAGATTTGCAGTCATCCACAGAATGTATGTCCCGATATAGTTTCAAGTCATCAGCAAATAAGAGAAATTTCGAGAACTTAATTTTGTCACAAATGTCATTGATAAAGATATTAAATAATAGAGGTCCCAAGGTAGAGCCTTGCGGGACTCCAGATAGCACCGAGTAAGGAGAGGAAGACTGCCCTAAAATACGAATAAAGGCCGATCTGGATGATAAATAACTTTGGACCCACTTGACGTACTGAGAGGATAGTCCAAAATGATTAAGCTTTCCTAAAAGAGAGAAATGAGGGACTGAATCAAAGGCCTGTCTGAGATCGAAGTATACAGAGTCAATCTGACCCTGTGAGCAAACAGAAGGCTGAACATCAGTGAGGTAGGAGACTAAGTTAGTTACCGTAGATTTAGATTTGGAAAAACCATGCTGACTAGGGTGTAACTTAAATTTGAAATAACATGAAAGATGATCATGTACAATACTTTCCAAAATTTTGGAGGAATTATTTAAAATCGAAATGGGCTGATAGTTAGAAACTAAGGCACTGTTGCCTTTCTTAAAAATCGGCACTACAGCGCCTTGCTTCCAAGAAGCGGGAAAATCCCCTCTGAGTAGACTGAGGTTAAATATGTGGCATAAGAGTGGAGTAAATATCTCGGAACAGCCTTTAATAATGAAATTTGGAATCCCATCAGGTCCGGCACAAGTCGTCGAGCGAAGACGACAAATCGCCCATTTGACATCTGCATCGGAGATGGATGGAATATTAATAAAATCAGAGCAATTATAACCAGAATTATTCTGAGTGTTAACATAAGAAGAAGGTTTAAAAACACAAGAAAAATGGTCAGCAAAGGCTTCGGCAATTAATAGAGGCTCCGTAATAATTCTGTTTCCAACTACAATTTGGGTAACCGACTGATCATTCTTTTTGAATTTAGAAATATATTTCCAGAAGTGCTTAGGTTGAGATCTTAAATTTGCATCGATACGTCTCAACCAAACCAATCTATCAGCCTTAATAGTTATTTTAACTAGTCTACGATAGTAGGAGAAAATACTATAATCATGATCAGATTTAATTTTCTTAAATTTCTTAAAATACTGATTTTTCTTCTTGATATAATATATAAGAGAACTGGAAAACCAGTGAGGATAGGCGGAATTCCTTGGCTTAACAAGAGGGACAGCAAGGTTAATAGCCTCAGACACAGCAGCCGTGAGGTTTTCAACTGCAGATTCAACATAATTCTCTTTAAGAATGCATGACCAGTCAGTGATTCGCAAAGTCTCATACAGTAGCAAATAATCCCCTTTACTAAAGTTACGTCGAGGAAAAGTAATTGTATTATGGAAGTCTAATACTAGTTTAAAGTCAAGAACAAGAGGCTGATGATACTTATCAGGAGCGACCATCGGAGATTTTGAAACAGAAACCTTGTTCCGAGATGGTAACACTTCTGGATCTCTCCTCTGAACACATCTGAACCGATTGCTATTTCATATATGACTGGTATAAACATCAATAACACCACCTCAACAATAATGTTATATTAATAATATCTAGACACAACTTCCATAAAATATACTGAGAAAGATGATAAAATTATAAAATTGTAAAAACTATAAATAATTGTAATTTGAGTTTAAAAGTTTATAATTTACACCTGATGACGGTTTGATAAACCGAAAAATGTTGTGAATGTTCCGATGTAAATCAAATGCTCGATACGGAACATAAGATGATATTTTAATCATTTTAATTATCTTATCTTACTATTTTATTGTGATTTGACGGTAAACAAATATAATAATTATTTTAATTAATATCACAATATGACGCAGCTATACTATCTCACTTTCAGTGAAATAAATTACTTGGTTCTGCTGCACAATAACACATACATTTAATTACAGAACCGTCTTTTGATGACTTGGCAGACAATTTCTGAAAACTAAACTGCGATTTCTTATGGATTTATTACAGGACACTGGTCCCTTTGCTCTGACATATGAAATTTTATCAGAATTAATCTATTTATCTTAATAAATATTCTATGAAAAACTGCTTGTTAAAGTTGCATACTTGGTTTGTGTGTAAACACAATAGTGCAACTAACTGGGTAGAATTCTGGTAAACAACAAAAACAATCACACCTTGCCAGGTTGATTCTTGCTCTTTGCCCACCACTCAGAGTGACACCCCTCTCCCCCACAATGGTCATGTCACCATGGGGCAACAGCTGGAAGTCTCGTTCAAGAGCACAGGCCCTCACCACTTGTCTGTACCGGTTCCTATCCATGAGCTGCCCAAACAGGATGTTCTGCCGCACAGAGGCTGTGAACAGCCATGGTTCTTGCGACGCGTATGATACTGATTCTCCCACTAATATGGAACCGCTGATGAGAGGCAGTTCTTTCAGAACGGCATGGACCAGTGATGTCTGCAACAGCAGTAATATTTAAACAACACATGTACAGTATGGTGCATTTTGGTGTATCTCAATGACTCCCCAATGAACTACAATTTAAAGATAAACATTTTATTGGCACAATTTCACAAGCAATGTACAAAGTTTATTCTACAACACAAGACAAATATTGAAGTAATAAAATCTGATAGTAACATCAAAATATCTCACTCTTTATTTTCCGAATAACGTGTCATGGAGAAAAGAGACTTAACAAAAACTGTTCCGTTACAGAGAACGTTGCAACAAATGTACCAACATTTCCACTAACTTCTCAATATTGCAGTACAGTGATCAGAATTCCTGCTTCGCATTCACCTTGGCTGAAATATCAGTCCAGAATCTGGCCAATCTGTCATTCCAAAATATTGTGATATCTTAAACTAGGCCACAACTTCCAAGTCATTTTTTACAATTATCCTGCCAATCAATATCGCATAATATATGCAGTTGACAAAGTGTCATTAAATAGAGAAAAATGTTCACTAATTAACACAGTTAATCATCATTACTGATATGCCCACTTTAAAGGAATAAAGGACTCATAATAAGCATATTGCATCTGACTTGCATCCATGGGGAACGCAATTTGAGTCTTCGCTAGATGGTTGATCGAAGTCTGTTGTCCACACATTAATAATATTAATAAAATAAATTAATGATATGCCAAGGAAACTCCAGTGTCATGAATGTGACAGACCTTCCCTGATCCAACAGGTCCAATGACAGCCACCAGTCCTCCAGGTCTTACTTCCAGACTCACATCAGTAAGCGTGTTCTCAGGCAAGTCCTCAGTCCACCTGGCCATCACATTAGTAACCTTGAGACCTTTCTTGTCTGGAGTGTCACCACTATCTGTACTGTTTTCTTCTGCATATACACTAAATTCCAGAGCACCAGTCTTTGCCATCTCCATCTTGCATTCATTTCCAAGAGGTCTGCTTTTGTCACAGATTAAGTCTGTGGTCTTCATATCATTTGCAATGCACCTAGTTGCAGTAGTCACTTCACCATAAAGAAGGAATCTCTGTGGCAATAAAATAAACTTATGTTGAAATTAAAATACACATTCTTATCCATCTAATACTACACAATAATTTTAATAAAAAAACAAAAGAGTTATTTATGTTTACCTTGAAGGCAATTTTATTTACTTGTTAAAACTTTAACTCTCCTTAGCATTCATTTTAATATGAATGAAACTATGAAAGTTAAGCTAATCCTGTGAAGAAATTTCAGGGTGTGCATTTGCAGTACTACTTTACTATAGTGACACAGATGTCAATAAGACTGACACATTTTCAAATGATTCATCAATCTCATTTTGCTATAACTGCTGATGATAATGATTTTGTGGTATGATCATCCATTTCATCATTATACCTTGCTGCTGGTACAATACAACCTCTGGAATGAAAAAAGTTGTCTGGTAAGGGAAATAAGCTTAGAACAAAACAACAAAGCATGAAAATAAAAATATTGTACCAATTCTACAAACTAAACCTGAAGTTTTTGTCAAAGTACAACATAAAAACAAATAGTTATTTACTTCACAGAATTATGGATTTTAATTGTTACGTATATATCAAGGAAAACAAACCTGAATTCTCTTAACAGAGACAGCTCCTTCTGAGACATGTGCTATTGATCGAGGAAACTGATCAGTCATTGCCTTGTTTATGATATTCATAAATCCGGTTATCACAAACATCTGGGAAAAAGAAACAAAACAAATTATAAATACATTTGGTGTGACTAATTTAAACAAACAAATTATAAATAAAACAGTAGAGTTTGTTAGTACGGGATGTCATATGTAACACTCTAGAGTTGTCAGTTAAAAGAGAAGCTCTTTACAATATTTTGCTTGAATTTGGTTTACCTAAGAAGCAAGTCAGACTAATTAAAACATGTTTAAGTGAAACCTCTAGCAAAATTCAGAATGGCCTGAAACAGGTAGATGCTCTATCACCACTGCTTTTCAATTTTTCCATAGAATATGCCAGCAGCAAAGTTCAAGAAAACCAGGGCAGCTTGGAACTGAATGGGACACATCAGCTGTTGGTCTATGCTGATAATATTAATCTGTTGGGTGACTATACAAATGCTATAAAAGTGAAATATTATTAAGGGCTAGTAGGGATATTGGTCTAGAAATAAATGCAGAAAAGACAGGGTACATGATCATGTCTCAGCATCAGAATTCAGGACAAAACCAAAATATAAAGACAGCTAATGAGTCGTTAAAAAATGTGACAAAATTCAAGCACTTGGGGATGACAGGAACAAGTCAGAATGACATTCAAGAGCAGATTAAATTCAGGGAATCCTTTTTATCATTCAGTCCAAAATATTTTGTTCTCCTAATATCATAAAAACTAAACATTAAAATACACAAAACTGTAATTTTGCTGTTTGTGCTTATGGGTGCAAAACATGGTCTCTCACCTTGAGAGAGGAACATAGACTGAGGGTCTTTGAGGAGGATATTTGGGCCTGAAAGGGAGGAAGATGGTTCATGGAGAAAATTGCATAATGATAAGCTGTACTCCTCACCTGATATTGTTAGTGATTAAATTGAGGACCACAACTGAGTAATAATGGTGACTTTCATGATTAAAAATAAAACAAAATGTTTATGATAAATGTCAACTAATACTTCTGTCATGTAAAACATTCTTCAATATAAGAAATGGGGCAACATACAAGAGTGACAGAAAACTCACAAATCTGATGCTCCAAAATAGGATATTTAGAAACATATTTCTGAATAAGCCACTGAAATAAACCAAGTGCTGATAAGATACATGCATTGGCCATACCCTTTTCTGTGAAATACACTGTGCTGTTTCACTGCATATATTTGACAAACTCAGTATCAGCATTGTAATACTGTGTGACTCCAAGAAGCAATGACTCCACTACCTGCAGCCACAAGAGATGGATATTTTGTCTTTGCAGGTATACATGCCAAAGCACACACACCAACTCCTGGTTTTATCCCTGATGTTCAAAAGCACCTGCACTTCCTCTTGCCATGACAGTTTTAGCATTTCCATATTTCCAAATGTCATGAGACAAACTCCAGTGTCTGTTCAACAAGCTACAGCTTGACAAGTGATAACATAGCAGACTGTATGATTATATTCAAGATACCATTTAAAATAGAATACCCTAGCGCATATCTTCCATCACAAGCATGTCAATACAGATCCTGATTTACCACATGTACAAAGCAGTTGAAAAAGCAAAATGAAGTAATGATGGGATTCTAACAACACTCACTTGCACACCACAATCTCCGCATAGAACTCCAAGTATTGAGAAAATCATGCAGCCAAGAATAATTTGTTTTCCATAAACACAAAAGTCTCTCACCTTCTCAGCCGTTATCTTGTTCCCAAGTAGAGCGTATGACACTATAGCAATAAATATGGCAATCTTTGTTGAAAACTTTCCAATCAATAAGAGCAAACCACGCACATAAAGTGCAGCCCTAACTGTTTGAATTTCATTTCTGCAAGAAAAGAATAACTGTATCAGACATAGTAAATTACTATGGTGTAAATTAAATTAAATCCGTGGCGTAACAGCTCCAGAGAGCCAAAGCCGACTAGCTGACTGCTGGCCTCACGTTCACATGCCTAAGCAGAGGTGAACGATCATCCAACCAGATATAGGGTGACGTGTGGTCAACACAACGAACCCCCAGCCATTGCTAGCTTTCCTGACCGGATTACGCTACTCATTGTAGCTCCCCAATTTCCTCACGATGCTGGGTTGGCACTGGTCCCATACACTGGTCAAAAGCTCATGAGAAAATTTCTTCTCCCCCAAGACTCGAACCAGCGCGCATTCCGTATCACCAGTCCGAAGCATGATGCCTCAGACGGCGTGGGACACTATGGTGTAAACAATCCATTTAAAAAAAATCTATGTCAAATCAGGAGTGCATTTAAACATGTTATTATTACAATCCTAAGATAGCACTTATCTTCTGGAACATGTAGCTAGGGTTCACCTCCCACCATAACTATTGGGACTTAACCCTTTAATTTTTCCAGAATGACTCTAATTCCCAATCATATGACTTACACTAAGTGTGAAGTATTTAACTGGGTAAAGCTGAATTCGACAAGAATGTCCAACTCCAATGTTCTGAGAATAATCCTACAAAGCACATGCAAAGTGGTAGTTCCGACTCATTTATTTGTTAAGCTGGTAGATACCTGCAACACCTAAGCAGGAGTGAATGAATAATACTGAAGTAGATTAGGAAATTCTTGAATAGCTGAGAAACCCTCAACTTCACAAGGACTCTAGAATTACTTACACCTGGAATTCAGTTGTGGCCTTCATTGCAACAACCTGAATTGTCTGATCTCACTCAATATTTTGAAGCAGTTAATCAAAAAAATGAATAATTGAGTGCCTACTGTACATACAACAATTAAAGGCTAATTGTCCTGTTCATAATTGGTGAATAAGACACACAAATGGTCAGATAAACACAGATGCTTTGCTTCAGCATTAGAAGGTAAGTAGGCTAAATGCAGAGGTTAAGAGGACTGAAGGAAAACAACTGACAGACAAGTTTCTGCAGTAAGTTATTAAATTACTAAAAGGAAGTTACCTGCGAGCAACAGAGACAAGATAAGCAAATGGTTTCTCCCACGCATACATCTTGATAACCTGTATGCCAACAATGATCTCATTCATGAATCTAACTCGCTCATCAGTTCGCTTGGCAGTGCGGAGACGGAAAGTGGACAGCAACTTTCCAAAATATGCTGATAAATTGAAAAATACACAATTAACCAACTAATACAAATACCATGGATATAAAGTACCATAGCAGGGTTACTGCTTACTGGATATGGGACAATATTCAAGCTTTCTGATCTCGTAAGTCTACGAGTTTTAATCTTTACCTAGCATGTAAAATAATGATGCCCTATATATGAAATGTAAATGGCAAACAATCAGTGTTAATATGCTTAACCCTCCCTCAGGCTCCAATTAGGTTATAAATTTTGAAGTTTCATCAAATTCTTAAACTTACCATATTACATAAAGTAAATGCAGATCATGAACTAGAGGCAGAATTAAGGTTATCTTAGGATTACAGCAGTGTTTCATAAATTCTGCAGCAGTAAATGGTAGCAGTGTAACTTCCATAAAGTTGATGGGTTAAACAGACATCTTCATAGAGGCTTGGGTCATGTTATTAAAGGGGCTCATACATGTACTTATACACAATAATTTGTAGTTTCATGATTAGAATTTCCTCCAAATACACACCTTGTAATGGAATAACAAGCACAATGGTTGCAACTCCAATAACTGCAGCAAAGCCAATTTCACGCCACATCAGATATGATATAACAAGTGTTTGTAATGGACCAAACCAGAGGTACACAAAGAAATTGACACTATGGTCAAACCGGTTCACATCGTTGGACATAAGATTTACTGCTTGGCCTATAGTTGTTTCCCTCAGAGCTGTCTTAGTCAACCTCAATGCCTAAAATAGAGTTCAGAATTACAAAAGGGTTCATAATGTACAAGGCATGAATTTGAAAGTGCAATGTCAGAAATCCCAAACAATTGGCACAAAGAGTACAGAATTCTGAATCACCTCATAAAAGCTGTTTTTCTTCATGTCAACTATACTGCAATTGCTCAGGCTATAACTAAGGTAACTTGATCCTAATATTTTGTAAACCCTTTGATAGCAATGGAAGTTAAGTTTTACTACATTTTAAAAATCTGCAGGCTAAATAAACAATTAAAACAGGTTGCTTTAAACCTCCAAGTTCTAATATTCCTGTGTATGAAAACAAACTCAAAAGATTTTCGAAGCCATAATAATGTCACTTTTCAACAAACAAAGAAGTTAACAGACATTAATATTGATAAATTTAAAGTTCCTAGCTACACTGGTTATCAGCCACTACATTGGAAATATTTTGGACAGCCACCATAGTGTTCTTTCTTTTATAAAATAAGTGCCTTAATAATAATTTCAACTTTATAAAAAATCCTGCATTGTACAAAACCTTACAGACCATCCTACACTAGCAGTCTACTTTTATAAAGTGATTTTATAACACAATACTAAAGCAGACAGACAATCTTGCTTCAGATTTGTTGTGCTGGTGTGTGTGAAGAGGACTATTTCTGATGAAGCAGCATTCTGCTAGTCAAGGATGTAAATATGCATGACTCCTAAACTGGGGTTCAGATTCATCCATTTGACTACCTAAAGCATGGAGATTATCCTAAGATGAATGAGTTTAGTGCACTCTAAACACTCAGAAAAAAATAAATTATATTTGGACATGTTAGCTAATTATACTCTTCCATTCCTTGAGGTATCTGTCATCATCGTTCAGCAACACAGAACAACCCCCACTTACCACTAATATTTTGCAGCAATCACCGAATACCCAATGATGATAAATAACTGGGGGAGCAGAGAGATTGCTTTTAGCTTTGTGATTCACCCAGTTGTATTTCCTTGGGGTTACATAAAGAACAAATGAACTCCTCAAAACTAATACCACTACAAAAGTTAAAATGAAGAATATCAGCTGCTACAGCTAGTTACCTAAGATATGTTGGTGTACACATGGCAACAGTTCAGATAGAAATGGACCTAATATTAAAAAAATAAAAAATAAATTATTTTAAAAACCAAAGTTTAATCTTATCACATTCAGAAAGCATTTTAATCTAAATATGGCCACTATTTTATAGAATTCCTGTACACTATCTAGAAATAACAGTAGTTGGTAAGGATGCTATTGCATTAGCATTATAATGTACATAAAATCTGGACCCTGATGAAATGCTCATGTTTATTTTCTAATATTCTACTTAAAATACTGGATAATATAGTGCTGTAAGAAACTATAATATTATTTTAGACAATGTGAATACTGTAAATATGAACTGACAATTCTTTGAGGTATGAATGTCATGAAATAAAACATCTATTTATAATTTACCTATAGCACAAATATAATCAAGTTCCTGTTGAAATGCTACCAAGATAAGTACCAGACATTTCATCATGGCAAATCATTTCCAGCTTGCACTGTTGTCATACTGAGACTTAACAATTAATCAGATAAAATTATTCATGTAAAATTTCAAAGGTAACCTTATACCAAACTGAATAATGAATAAACCAATACAAAAAATTGCCCCTTAATTAAAACAGCATGTTTAAACTGAATTAACCACTTGATATTAACAACAAGAAAAAATTCCCCACTAATATTAATTTTTTGATTAAACAAACATTTTTGAATTCCTTCATTTTAAATTATGTTAATTCTAAATGTAATCTTATAAAATTTACTGATGTTTCATTGTTCTCTGTTAATGTCATGACAATTGTCAAGACAAACACAAACCTCTGTGACTGCCTGGGAAAGCTGCATACAACTTGAAGGAAGGCATTTGATGTACAAGTTACATGATTTCTGTCCTGGAAGCAGATTTACAACACCTAATGTTTTTCCTACTCAGTGTAAATTAGTTTTATCCTGCAAAAATTATTTCATACAGAATGTACATACATTGGTTATAATTTTACAGAGGACAAAATGTAGCAAACATTAATTACATTTTTGTATATAGTTTCACCTGCCTTTTAATTATATAAATCAACTCCTTAAATAAACATTTCCATTCTACAAATGGGGCAAAATCAAGATGTGTAAATACAAGAGAAAACAGTAGTAAAGTAGATGGATGTTGCCACTACACAGGGGAGCTGATGTTATCAGTCAACCCAGAGATGCTGTAAAGACAAATGTTCCATAGGCAGACCTTATGTGGCAAGCACCAGAAGGAAAGTAGTACTGGGGGCTTATGGCAACCTGGGTACATGGCAATACATAGCCCAGGAAGTACTTGAAAAGGGTGCCTAAAAGGCCCAGGTCTGGGTGAGAGCAATACCCTAGTTAAGAGGTTAATTTTCTTCAAAGACCCAGGGACACCACAAGACCTGGGATCTATAGGGGGTTATACCTATAGACACAAGATTTATGATTTCACCATTTGTGCAGACATTTTCTGGAACCAGATGATTTCTGTAAGATTCTTCTGAGTAAGATATTGTGTGTTAAGTAAACACATGACTACTGGAAGATCAGAAGAACAGTGATGCACAAAAGATTAGCTGATGGTCATAGTGAAAGGGTTACTTTGATGCCTACACCATTTATTTCCATACATACAACTTAAACAACAAGTTGTGTAATGATCTTATTTTACATTGAAGATTTCTGTCTTCTGGGTTATTGCGCTGTGTAGTCTGGTCGATGTTAACCAACGTTTCAGAGGTCATACTGCCTCCGTCATCGCCCTGATGACGGAGGCAGTATGACCTCTGAAACGTTGGTTAACATCGACCAGACTACACAGCGCAATAACCCAGAAGACAGAAATCTTCATACTCACCGCTGTGAGAACCTCAAGTCTTACATTATTTTACATTCTTGGTGTGTTCAGATCTTGGAGGTGTGTAAGACTGTTAGCTCTATTTTCATCACCACACTGACTACATGTTTTATCAAGGCTTAAAAATGTTAAGTTTTGGTTTGATTCATTATATTACCTCTCCTTTTTGCACTGCTAATAGTCTTGTGTATCGCCTTTCTGTGGCTCAAACTGCAAAATGAATCTTGGCTAGAACTCCAATACAATGACAAATTTGTCCACACTTGCAAGAGTCCGAAGGAAATAAGATGGCTGTCTTCTGGGATGTTGTGCTGTGTAGTTTCATAGGAATTGACTGATATTTCAAAGGTGCTTACTGCCTTCATCATCAGAAGTAAATACAAAGCACAGTGTCTCAGAAGATAGACACCTTCATACTTGCTGCTTTGACAACATGAAATCTCACTTAGTCCAAAGAAAATTTTCTACCTCATGTTATAGAAGATTTTTCTGTGTGTTTACATATATATATATATATATATAAAAATAAATACATATGAAGGTATTTTAGCTAGACTGAATCTTTCAACACTTTATTTCAGGTGGCAGTATCTACATGCCATTTTTCTTATTAATGTACTTAAATACAAAATTAGCTGTTCTTCCACATTTAATTTTCCCTGTGCAGAAATAACTACTAGGATAATTAGAGACTACTCTACATTTATGGTACATTACAATTTTAAGGTAAGTCCCTCAGCTAGATGTGATTCTGATGCCAATGTTTTTTGCAAGGACATAAACATTTTCTACAAAGATTATATTTCACTTATATAAATCATTTTTACATTAAATAAAATTATAGTTTCTTTTAATTTTTCTTTGTCCATATTCTGTAGGGTTTACATTGTGTGTTTGGATCATGTTTCTTATTTTTATTTTAAATGTATTGTTCCTTTTAGTGCTTAACTGTCAATTGCCTTGCTTGACTGTTGGCAAACACAAATAATTGAACTGATGATGATGATGATGATGATAAATACATTCTCAAACACCACACGCAATGCCAACTACTTCAGAAAAAAATACACTACAACACAGATTAGGTGGCCAGTTGCTGAATATTATAGAATAAATATGACAGAAGTATGTACTTGCCTTCCTATAGAGGAGGGAACAGAGGGAAACTCGTATTTTCATGCCCAAATGGAACATAGCCATCATGAATGATTGTCTCACAATTACGTTAACAGCTGAACATATCACAATGGCAGCAGCATACATGAATGCTGTGTTTCGGCTCATGTTGCTCTCTGGTGAGAAATACCGGATAAATCCTCCTACAAATAGGGGCTGAGTTACCCTGCACATTACAACAAAAAATGCATTACACTCTGACAGAAACATATTTTTCTAGTAGTTCATTAATTTATGGAAAAAGAAAATACACAGGAATTAGGTTAGCAAGGTAAATGCTTTATCACAGGTTTATTCATGCATATTTTCATTTAAGTCCACTGTAAGGTTTGAAACAAAGTATTACCTACCAAAAAAGCGGGCTGATGGGTTACCAGATATAACATTCACCCCATAAATTTCATTACTAGGTATAAAACTGAATTTCACAGTGATAGCTTAGCCTCCAACTATCCCTTTTCAACTGTCTGTGACTGACTATTAAACACATTCACAATTACCTCAAGAGCTACCATGCCCTGAAACTAAAGAGGCTCAGTGCAGGATCAAATGATATGCTTTAGCAATGAATATTTAGGTTCCAAAACATCTGGCCAGTCAATCATATAGTTAGTAGATGAAAACCTGGAAAATATGGAGTTATATCACTCACTTGAAGAGTAGTTCCTCAAAAGCCAATATCAGCCCAATGAGAATGACTTCAAGACCAAAGCATCTTCTGAGAACTTTAAACAAACTAGGTTTTCCATTTATGCCACCAGCTTGCTCCAGTTCCTGATTCCACAACCTGAAGCAATTAGTATTATGTACACAGTCATTTCTGTTTTTATTTATTCTGTAGTTCTCCAAACACACATTTACTAACAGTCTTATAAACATGAAAGGAGACACTGACACAAATAAGTTACCAAGTCTGAAAATGAGAAATTACAACCACATTCAGTTCAGTTCATACTCTATAAGGCATGTGTCTAGATGAAAATTAAAAATTTGGAGATTAAATGCTTATAAGACATGTTAGGATATGGCTCAAATCCATCTGGTACCAATTATTCTCACCAATGACAATTAATTGTGTCATTATTTATGGATAACA
Organism: Zootermopsis nevadensis; assembly: GCF_977971745.1. NCBI lineage: Eukaryota > Metazoa > Arthropoda > Insecta > Blattodea > Termopsidae > Zootermopsis > Zootermopsis nevadensis. The sequence continues at coordinate 9,844,907 of NW_028259142.1, forward strand.
AACAAGCTGGAAATAAAAACATCTTTTAGCAAACCTCAAGTATTAAGACCATGTGGTATCAAACTAAGGAATGTCAGTCACTTGTGGTCCTACACACATGAATTACCAACCTGAATTAACGAGTTAATTTGTATATACAACTTGTTCAAGGCCATTATATGCATATAACAATATTAATGAACCAATTTATATACTTTTCTGCTAATGCTTGGTTCACAAATATGTCTGATTTCTCCAGTTCGGTCCACAGCCTAGCTCGTCTGCCCTTGTACTAAACTGTGATTACAGACCATGCTAAAATGATATCCAGCAACTCTGTGATGAGAAAAAATTTAAAAAAGAAGACAGTGAGACATCTGATCTTTCCACACAGAGTAAATAAATTCTATTTACAGTTTATTTAACAATGCTGTAAATAGCTCAGATTACAAAGCAACAAACAATGGGATAATTCATGAATAACAAAATACAAAACATATGGAAGGAAGTGGTCATGGCTTAATTTAAGGTACTATCTTGGCATTAGACAGGAGAGACTGAGGAAAAGTACAAAAAACCAAGTTGGAATAGCCAGTCTCCAGGCTGAGACTTGAACTCTGAATCTTCCAAATACAAAGTACAGCAATACTATCCACTTGACAACATCACAGAGATGTCATACAGCCATCTACTTGAAATATAACAATATGAAATTAAATAGTAGTCTATGCTTTGAGTAATGTTCAACAATGAACACACCTTGATCTCAAAAAACACATCTTTGATGTTAGATAGTCAATACTTAAACAGCTGTTATGTGGCTCAAGGTCATGTGTCCAAAAGATAAAAGTGGGTTGATAGCATAGGTGTGACATTTTGACGGCCATATAAAATAACACTACATGCCACTTGATAATAGACAAACTTTGTACAACTTCACACAGTGGATCAAATATACATCTTACCTTTCCACTTTGTTCCCCAAATAATCAGATCGATGTTCCTCAAGTGTGGAGTACAAATCCTCTATTTCCAAGTCTTTCTTAAACCCTTTCTTGAAGGTACCTAATAGCCAACTGAGAAACATGAAAACATATTTTATATACAGCCTTTGCACTTGCTGCCTCCATCATCACCCTGATGATGGAAAATTATTATGCTGTGTAAGGAAGACAAAGTATTATATTCTTATGTAAAGAAGTTATTAAAAGTATGTATTCAAACTAAATGAAAACTGAATTGGCTAAAAAAAGATTCACAAAATTATTCAGTATCAAATTTCCTCAAAGTTGGTTTATCCATATCAGAGTTGTTTCATATGTACTGACAGATAAGCAGATACAATTTTAAAAGGTACTCCACAGTACTGCAAATGTGCATAATAGTAATAAAGTCTTAATAAGAGTAATACTAAGAATAATATTAATGCTAATATATCATCCAATAGCAACAATAATAATATTATTCCAATTACAACCTTTATTTACTATATTAATACAAAATCCAAAATGGTTACAGATTCAGTTATCAATTCATCTTACTAGAATGTGATAGCTGACAGTGGATTTGCAGAAGCCCTGGGATGAGGAATCTCTCTCTTCTTGCTGCTAGCATCCATCTTTATACCTCCATGTTTCTCACTAGCACTTTTCCTAGGTATTCCAAACTATAAAAAACAAAGCATGTAAAATGAGCAACTGCAATAAAAACACTAATTCTGTGTGATCACTTGCTTCTATAGCTGGTTCTCATACCACTGTGGTGATGAATTTGCACAAAAACACCCCTCTAAGCTGACATAACAGGAAATTTCTTCTTTAGTCAGAGTTGCATAACCCAACCAACCTTGAGAGTCTATATAATGTAATCCTATAGAAACAACTTTATCTCTACCAGATGACATATAGGACAGAAACTTTTGCATGCAATATGACACAGACAACAAAAATGTAATTTATGGGTGATTAACTTTTGACCCTGGATGGTTGAATACAATTTTCAAATACATTGTTATCTTATATTCTGTATGCATGAATATGTTTTCTATTATCTCATACTGTAATGAAATTACATGCATGCATCTAATGTTAGGTCTAGGTACAGTGGCCATAAAATAACTCTGGGTTTGGACTACATTACAGAAGAGGGGAAGGGAAAATAGAAAGGGAAATGACAAGCAAGATGGCAAAGAATCTGTTTTGGCATGTGCACTATAACTGAAAACATGTTCTTTTTTGTTTTAATTTCAACAAAATTGGTGGCATTTTCTACACCATATTTTGTGAACCAAAGGCAATACAAACACTAGCAATGCATGCACATACCTCAACCTGCATTTTATACTTCTACAGCTTAAATGTTACAATTTCACATCTGATACTACACAAGGAAATGCTGGGTTCTCTCTGCATATGTGCTAGTGCTTTATTGTATTCCCCTCCTTCCCACATGTGTACTTGTAAGTCATCCAAGCTCAGAGTTATTCTTCAACCATCCAACACTTTCTTCAGCTGCAGAGGTCATGTAGAGAATTCAAAAAAATCCTAAAAAGCAAAGCAACTGGGGAAACAGGAAAAGACAGAAATGGATATGAGAACATAATGGGGACTCACAGAGAAAGTTAAAGATATATGTAACAAAGATTATTTGGTGATTGGTAACAGTTGGTCCAAAAGAAAAAGCCACAAGATAACATGTTATAGCTAGGATAATAAATTCAGGAACATAATTGACTATTTCATAAAGACAAAACACCTCTTGAATATTTTAAATGCTGTAAAATTAATACAAAGCGTAAGTTTAGAAGCAGATCAATTACAGAATACTAATTGCAAACTTAGAAGAGTAAAGGAGGAGAGAAAGCCAATTTTATGTCAAAAAAAAAAATAGATTTACTGAAGACAAAATTACCCGAAAATGAAGTACAATCAGTGGACACAGAATGGGATTGACACAGGGTAGGCTTTATAGAAATAGCAGAGGAGGTATGCGGCAGAAACAAATTATAAGAGAAGACACAAGGAAACTCTTTGGTGAAGAAACATACCATTCACACTGTTCTTGATAGGAAATGCAACAGACAAAAGTTTACTTCATTTTTACAAACTTTGTTATAGGTTTCATTCAAACACATTTTAATTAGCCTAACTAGTTTCATACATTTTCTGAATTCAATGAAAAATATATATAAAATTTCTCTCCTAAAAGAACACACTTTCTGAAAGTGTAAAAATAGATAATGAAGCCTACTGTCTTGTCGTGAGCCAGGGTAGTTCAGTCAGTATAGTGACTGACTATGCACACTGCCTACAGACTGGATGACCAGGGTATGATCCCTGACAGGGGCAGAGGATTTTCCCTCTAACCTCTGCATCCAGACTGGTTCTCGGGCTGACCCAGCCTCCTATCTAATGGGTAAAAACACTGACCACTCACCTCTGTCTAGTGCCAAGGTTAAGAATGAGTAGAAGTTATACCTCCTCTTCCTCCAAGCGCCTACATAACATAAAGCAGGGCAGCTTTACTTATACTGTAGCACAACCACTTGCTATAGTTATCTGAAGAATGGAGAATATCTGAATAGTATAAAGATCATTCTCTTCTAGGATGTTGCAATACAGTCCAGTAGATAATAACAGACATTTCAGGGGAACATCAAGAGGGTGGTGAGCTAGCTGATCCTGACAGTGAAGGCAGCAAGATTCTCTGAAATATTGATCAGCATCTACCAGACACAGATAACATCCAAAAAGACAGTTGTTTTCATACCCATTGCCATGAGTACTTAAAATCTCATCAATCTGAGCAATAGTTGACTGACTGTCAAAATTCACACTGATGATCCCCAGTAATTACATTGAAGAATGGAGTTAACCTTGAAAGAAGATGGCTATCACCTGATGATGGAGGCAGCAAAGACCTCTGAAACATTAGCAAACTTCTACCAGACTACACAGTGCTACAACCCACAAGCCAGCCATCTTCATACCCACTGCCATGAGAACGTCAAATCCTACTTGACATAAGATTGATATAATTTTGTATGTAAATAAGTCATATTCCTCAATAATTATAAATCAGATATATTTCCTTCTTCTTACAAAAAGGTACAATAATACATTCTTTCCACTGCTCTGATAATTCTTCTTTATTTGAAATAGAATTTATAAGAAATATTTCAAGTTCTCATATTGGCGAGTATGAAAACAGCTGCCTTCTGGGTTGCTGTGTGGTATTGTCTGGTATAAGCTTACATATGGATGGCTGTCTTCTGGGTTGTTGCACCATGTAGTTTGGCAGAAAGTCATCTTCAGACTCACTGCCATGAAAACCTCAAATCCTACAAGTTTACCTATGTTTCAGCGGTACTTGCTGTCTCCATCAACAAGGTGATTCTATCACACTACATACACAGTGCTAAAACCCAGAAGACAGGCAACAAGAATTTATTAGTTTCTGGATCTCTCAGAACAAAATGTATTACCTCCTCAGGAACTTGGGTACTACTAAATTAGCTGTATGTAATTCAGTCTGCCTAACATTGTTAACCCCATGTACATGTAATAGATAATAAAAGAAGTCTTCTACTTGTTCAAAATCTATTAGCAAATCACCATTTTCATCTGTTATAAGGTCAGTTCTAGGACAGTAACTCTTCATTCATTTATGCCTCTGCACAGGTATCTAATATTTTTCTTCTTACTGTTTGTTTCAACCTCATTAATTTTGTCTTCCAGATATTCTCACTTTTGCTCCTGAAATTTTTACTGGCTTCACATATTACACTATTTCTTTTATCTCCATCTATTTGGCTTGGAGTTAGTAACTACTGCAATTTAGTCTTTTCTTTCCTCAAACAACTATGAAAATTCTTCATCAAACCATGGTTTATGCTGCTTTAACTCATAAGGACCTAAACTCTTTTTGGCTGCAATTGCAATACTCTTAATAATTTCTCAAACCTTATTTACATCCACATTATAATGGAAATTTTCTGAAGCTGCAAACCTGTGACATTTTGAACTGATGCTGTTCTTAACTTCTGCATCATTTACCTTCTTAACAATAAATATATATTATATATCTAACCTTTTCTTTACCTGCTTACTTACCAGGACTCTCTCCCTTAATTTTTCAACCACCAAATAGTGGTCAATGTCATAGTCGGCACCTATATACGATTGGACATATAGTATGCTTGTCATTTTGCCTTCTTCTATCAAGATATGATCAATCTGACTATGTCTTTCCAGATCAAATCAAAAGTAGTGGTGTAGATCTCAGACACTGCACTACCACATTAGATTTGATCTGGTCTCCCTTTCAAGGCTATTTTATCCTGTTTCCTGCCTCTCTGTTTTCCTTACTCCTGTCCACACCAGACCACCCATAAGGGTTTCCCAGACATTCCACCCATTTATACCAAGAAAGACAGTAGGTATTTTAAGACCTTTCTGTTCCACTTCCTATTCACTATCACTGGAAGCAAGAGTGATGGGTTAGTTATTAAAATGTCCCTTAACACACTTCACAGAACCTAGACTAACAGAGGCTTTGCATATGGTGTTTACATTCGTAAAATTGTAAATGTTGTAAAAAGTAAATGTATGTAAATATGCATAGTTGACAAGGACTAAGATTACTGACAATTGGCAGATCCATCCTCTAATCGGGGAGGATACTCCATGACGATTAAGACTGAAATTAATATCATACTTCAGGCATTAAAAAATGATTACAAGCCCCAAAAGAGGCTTCATGTCAAGTAGATGATTAGTAATAATGTGAATTTGAGTTTGAAGTAGCCAGTTAGTCCACCACTACTATAACACAGAGTCATCCACAAAAAACAGGCTCAACATCACCGAAATCAAAATAACGAAAAAATTAAAGACAGTTCAATATGAATACGAAATCATAAAGTTTTTCTGCTATGCCACTCTAACCAACCGCTGTCGCAAAATTTTTTCGATCGTAACCATACACTGCCATCAGTTTCGCTTTCGCTGTGCTAAAAAAATTCGACCAAGCGAAATGCAAAACTGATTGACATGTTTCAACAGAAAACTGCTGATGGTACTTCAGAATAAGTCAAATTCGAAATCCTCTAGAAACAGTTCACTTGTATTAGCAAAGCCGTATCAGATAATCAGTTTGTTTTATCTTACATAGACCAGAAACCTTTGTTACCTGATACAAAAATGGAAATGCCAATTTTAATGAACGTGAAGACATTCTTTTCTAAGAGGGGTAACATTTTCATATTAACAAATCAAAACAATTTACCTTACAGTCTATGTGAGTGTGCGTACTATTTCCAAACACTTGTTCCAAAGGTGTCTTCACATACAACACACCATATTAAAACCATAAACTTCAAGCCAAACCTATACAGCCAGACCTACCACTGCTGACCACTGACGATTCACTTCCTGGTAAGCGCGGATGACTTTTACCTAGGTTGGCAACGCAGATCAGTTGGCAATGTTGTGTGTACAATACTTTCTAATAGTTGAGCACAATGGAATATTTTGTACTATCGATAATCAAATATAGCAAATGAATCCATTATTTGATTGTTTTCATTATGAGTTTTGTTCGAATTGCGGCACTTCAACGAAAGCATTCGGTTATTTATTCTCATGTAAGTATTCGAGTAAAACCCAATGAAAATATTCGGCTATACATTGTTTTACAGAATTCAATCCAATACTGGAAACCGCCTGTTTTGTAATTTTTAAATTAATCTTTCCTACCAGTTCCATGACAAAACCGCACACGAAAATTGCGCACAGAAAGAAGCGAACTGTCATAAATGCTAACACGAAAATAACGCACATGGAAAAATGCTCACACGGATAAACCGGTTAAAGCGGCTGATTGCCCGAGAAGGTTTTATTTAATTTGTTCCCGAAACTTCGGTTTACTACGGTAACCAGTTAAGAATGAAGCACGTTGTTGAAAATCAGAGCATCACTCTTGAGGATAACAAACGCATCGGAAGCGAGTGCAGACATCTGGAGGAGACTATCCGAGTGAACCATGCTTAAAGCGATGCGTTGTCAAAGTCCGTGTACGCGGACGACCTTAAAATAGTCAAATTGAAAACTGAGTCGATTAACAAGTGCGTGGTATACAACACGTCCATTATGGAGTACAGAAATGGACTTCCAGATTTAGACGTTTTTAAGATGGCTATGAACTTCCTGCACAAAGATACTGATCTCATCATGCAGGTAAGGTCTACAATGACAGTTCAGTGCTTAGCTCTCTTTTTATGTGTGTTCACTTCTCTACTCAGTCTGATTAACGTAAGTGAGAGTTTTTATGGTTTCCCTCGTTCCCTTCAAAACGATGCTGCGATTGCACTTTGAAACAGACAGACAAATTCATTAACCTTCATCGTTTCTGAATGGGCTGTTTTAACCCGTGTAGTACAACAGTTATGCTGACTGGACTCCTGAGTTGATGGTTAGTACGTGATCTGTAATGGTAGTATGGCGCAATTTGTCTTCTTAATTCCATTCATTTTGTTCCTCTCAGTGATCAGGCATGGTGCATTCCGTGTATACAAAGAGGACAAGTCGGGATAGGTTAGTGTCCTTGGCTGGACAACAAAAGTGCTCCATATAGCTTTTGCATTGCATAATACCTATCAGGAGCAACAAAGAATAATTGAATGAAGTCTTCTCAGGGAATCAGCCACGTCAGGTGGTTGCAAGAAACCGAGGACCAAGACAGTTCTCAAAACATCGGTTTTCTGACGGCCGTCTGACGCAGCTTATTGCCCGAGAAGACTTCATTGAAAGTATAGATCATACAAAAAAATCACCGGTTAATCATCATTTCTGACATCTTTCTTTCATTCACAGCAAATTGTTGATGAAATGGAGAACTTCAGGAAAGATCTAAAAATGAAATTGAATGAAATGGAAATACGGACAGAGGAGCAAGAAGAATTTTCTGCAGAGGCTGGTTCACAGCCTCTGAAGAGTACGGCAAGTATGTGAAGGAGGTGGAAGACTTGAAGGAGAAAGTAAAGAATGAGGAACAGATGTTTAAATGCAGTTTGAAGGGACTGGAAGAAGATTGTACGGATATTGTTGCAATGATGCCTTCTGTTGATGAGGAAGAAGAGAAATCGAAGGACAGTAGAGAAAAAGTTCGGTTCTTGAAAGATCATACATCGAATGTCAATGAACAGGCACATTCGTTCTTTCAAGAATATGATGCCATTTGTGAAGACTTGATACAGAAGTTGAAAGGTCAGCTTTTGGAATATATGAAACAAAATGAATCCAAGAAATGAAGATTAAAGTTACAGTTGTAACCGTCCCACTCCTGTTTGCTGTTGGAGTTGCCCGGCTCGGTTGCAGTCTTGTCGATCTCTGTCGTATGTTATGTAATTCGGGATTTCTGCTCATGTAGGCATGGAACTTTTCTCAGGGAATATTACATGGAGGGGTATAAGCTGAATGCCAGCGAGGAAGGTTTCGGTAATGGTTTTGAGATTGAAGTTAGTAGTTTTGCAAGCACTATTTATTTCTTTTGCAATTAACATTCACTGGCCGAATCGAGCTACAAAACAATTCAGGATGTTGCTTCCTCTGAATTCCAGAAAAGAGTGTCCTCGAAGAAAACTTTCCTGTCCTTTAGTCACAGGACTTCCCCCCTTAACTTTCACAAAAAAATGATCTATTTGGGCAGTAATGATGCGATGCTCGCATTGGTCAGCTCAGCCCTAGCTCACGTGGACCATTCAAAACCCTTTAGCCAGTGGGTGCCCCTGCAAGAATTCTGGCTGTCACACGGTGCCATAATTCTTGCCTTTACAGTCATTGCTTGTGTAACTTTCTTTCCTTTTCTTTTAAGTGTGAGTGAGCCTTCTGCACTGAATGCAGAGCACCTACCAATAAACTGACCCCTGGCCTGAACAGGACGCAATTGCCTAACAAGTGAAACGCGTAAATCTTTATTACTTGTTTCCAAATTATATTTATTTGCGCCTCACCGGGACTCGAACCCAGAACGCGCGGTCACACAGTGTTTATAAATAACTATTAGTTTTGACGTGAATACGTCTTTAAAATCAGACCGACATATGGGTTACCAGGACGGAAACGGCGATGTAACGTTTGCAGGGTGATCCATTCCGACACTATAACTTCGTGACTAATAACACGATTGAAATAAATGTGGTCTCGTTCGATCGGGCATACGACTACGATGCGAGCATGACCTTGAGTTGGCGCCGCGCATGTGCGAGGCGCGGGTGGGGTGCCTGCGGCGAATGGCGGCCATTTTGGGCGTGGGCGAAAATTTACGGGCAGTATATCTCGCGACTCCGATGTGCTAGCATGCTGATTTTGGTGCCAAACGAAAGATCACGTCTAGATCTGTGGATTTAAGCCATTAAAACTTTGTAAAATATTTGTTATATACCAATGCTAAACAAAATTGTCATCGATTACTAGCTAAGACTCTGTATATTTGTTATGCTAAATAAAAGCATTGTATCCATTTCGTTACTTTCATTTCATTCCCATATTCCAAAGAAAATATTACCCGCTAACGCAGACGTATTCACGTAAAACCCACGGCCGTGTCCCCGACGCAGCCACACCCCGTGCTTTTTTAGGAGAGTATTCTACTTTTAGCACAATTTTTAGGAGAGTATCTGTTTCTCGGCATTGTTGTGTTTCATTACTGCCGTCAACAATCCGCTTTCGTTATTGCGGAAAGAGCTGAGTTGTGAATCGCTTGTAGAAGAACTGCGTCGTAGATAATTTTGTGCTGTTAGAAACGTTTTAGAATATCACAAGTACTTATCTTATATAAGAATTATTAAGAAATCTGTGATACTGCCCTCCACTTTTTCTATTTTATTACTGATTAAATTGATAATTGCCGGTGGACATCGTGGTCTCTTACAATTGAACAAAGTTTGAGGTAAGTGATTCATATTTATTATTACTGTTATTATATGCAAATGTATTTTTAATTGTCTGTGGTATGGTGAGGGTTGGTGTGTAATCGTTAAACATTCACATGCCAGCAACTCCATATGGAAGATCTCGTTGTATTTAAAGGACTATATTTCTGTAATGTTGGCTATCGGAGGAATTCTGTAGCCACCTTCGTCCTTAAGGGAGAATAGCAGCTAGTTGTATTTATTTCATGTTACTGGCAACGCCCGATTGTCTGATTTTATTTGTGCTGTCACGAATACTAAACAATTTGAGGTAGAATTGCCATTGAACCGTTTTCTGCAGCACTAGTTGGTTGTACATCAAATGCCTTCTGCATTTATTGTAGATATTTCAACTTTACAGCAATACGAAGAAATCTCGTGAATAAATTTCGTAACTCTTTTAAACCGAAGAAGGTCTAAAAATGTTTAAGAACTCCTAATAACCACTGCTTACCGTGCAAACCATAAATACAGAATGTAGCGTTAAATGTTGCTAAAGCTGTGGTATATGCACGAACTAAAACTCGAAGTGTCGTGAAAACTAAGAAGTTTTCTTTGAGTTCAGTGCGTAACAGTAGCAACAGTCTCTTGTTGCTTTTCATATTTAAGCGATGATGAACCAAATGACAAGTGTGAAATCTTCATATTAACTGGAGGCATCGTAGTGAAGGAACGTAAATTCTGTTTCTGGGAATTAAAATCGTCGAAGGTCAATGTACGTGATCCTGCTTTGATAAATGCGCCGGAAAAAATTTTGATGGACCCGAGACATGATACATTTGGACTAGACATATTTGGAATTTAATTTGGTAACGACTATTTTGATAAAGAAGAACACAGAAGTTTTACTTGACGCTAGTAGAAATTTGGGGATGTGTGAGGTTGTCCGAGCTTTTCCTCAGTTCAAAAGGATGACGGCCCGCCAACCCCAAATCATTGAGGCCTTCGGCTGACGTGAACGTCCCCGCAATTCGCAGAGCGACCGAAGGGTTCAAATTCCAGAAACTCTCCAACTAAAATCGTTTTCATTAGGAACAAGTTGCCTCACGCGATTCGTCTCATCAGCAGCAACAGACCTTCAAGGCTTCCTCCGCGACAAAACCCTCGTTTTAGTTATGAGGCTTTGTTTATCATTGCCAGCAAAGCGTTCCTTACGCAGGAATGGTGTTTTCTAGCAAGGGACGATGACATGAACTTGCACAGGATTCTGTCCTTTTTGCCCTCAGCGTTTTGATACTCCTAGGTTCAGAGAGAGGATTTTAACCTGGAGACGGAGAAAGACTCCGATCTCCAAAACGCCATTTTTATTGCTTTTTGGTCTTGGACTATGCATTAGGTCCAAAAAATAGTTTGCTTCAACATCTTAAGAGAGACTGGAACCAAGGACTGTATTCGGGTATGTGACCTTAGATTGTGTAATTTCCCCTCTGAAACGTAAAATTTTGCCTTGGCGTCGTTCTTTTATCGCGGTTGCGTTCCTGTCAACAGAAACCATTCTTCTTGTCAGGAGTCGAAAACAGTGTCGAGGCAAAAATCTCTGACCCTGGCGCCGTTGTTCTGTCTCGCTTAGTTTCGGAGTTAAAGAAAACGCCCTCGCCGGAAATCGAACTCAGGGCACTTTCACCAGAGTTCTGACCTTCCAGTGTTCTGTCGTTTGTCTTAAGGAATAATAACGCAATGTTTCTTCTTCACGACCTGCAAGCGAACGAGTAAAGAAATGTCACACATAGCCAGTAGACTCTGCGGTATTTACTAACTGGAAATACGACAGTTTCTCACAAATTCATCTTCTGGGTCCAGACAGTTTTCGGGCTTATGACCTTAGTCAGTCAAATCATTTCTCAGAAACAAACACAGAATTTGCTGTAGCGCCATTCTTCCCTAGTGCTTGCTGTCCGAACAACGTAAAATATCTTTCCCGGGATTCGAAGGAAGGAAACATATTCTTTGGCCCAGCGCCCGGGCCCCTCAAAAATCATCTTTCAAATTAATCAATGATACTGATACCGGACGTTATTTTTAAATAAGGGCAACTGGAATTGCAGTTTCTTCTTATGTCCCTTCTCATTCTTTTTAAATGTACGCGTATTCTCTTCTTATTGGGAAAGTACTTATTATTAGTTATTGACTTCTTACATTCATGACTGAATGTAACCAAATTATAGTTAGAGTAATTCTTCCTGTGTTTTCTCAAATACCAACAATGTGTAAATATGGACCGACAATAGTCAGCTTTTATATGAACTCCTGCGTGCATAACAATGCAAGAAAAAGTATTGGAATTTCTATCCGACACCTGCAACAATCTTGGCTGAGCATGCCTTAAGGCTCTTTTCTCGTTTCTTATACATGCAGTATAATTATCTGAATAAACCGTATTGCAATCCACTCCTTTACCTAAGAAACTAATTGTTACACCATCTGTTTATTCGGCATTGCTGTGTTTCATTACTGCCGTCAACAATCCGCTTTCGTTATTGCGGAAAGAGCTGAGGTGTGAATCGCTTGTAGAAGAAGTGCGTCGTAGATAATTTTGTGCTGGTAAAAACATTTTAGAATATCACAGGTACTTATCTTATATAAGAATTATTAAGAAATCTGTGATACTGCCCTCCACTTTTTCTATTTTATTACTGATTAAATTGATAATTCCCGGTGGACATCGTGGTCTCTAACAATTGAATAAAATTTGAGGTAAGGGATTCCTATTTAATATTATTATTGTTCATCACATTTAGTTGTTTTCATCTGTGAACTCGTGTAAGAGAATTAGGTTTGTCGTCTTTCTAACACAATTTGAAGTAACATTAGATTGACTTCTGTTTGTTCACGGCGTCATTGATTGTAAAATAATATTCCAGTAGGCAATTAACATTTTACGATTTCAAAAGAATAATAATGTGTTTCGTAGCCCAGAATCTTAATAAAGATTTATGGATGCTACGAAGTGGGGTGTATATTCTGAATAATAATTCTAACACTTTACATTTCCTGATACATCGACATTATTAAATCGTTTTTGGGAACTGTGAAGAATTTTTATTTCGGTTTTACAAGCCTAATTATCGACGAATCTCCCCTCCTATTATCTCCCTGCAGCAGCAGATTAAATCCGGGGAATGCTTGCTATTATTGAATGCAAAGTATTTATGGGTGCAAAACGTGGTCTTTCACTTTGAGGGAGGAACATAACTGAGAGTCTCTGAGAACAGGGTGTTGAGGAAGATATTTGGACCTAAAATGAGAGTGGGAAAGATAATAGAGAAAATGCATGACGAGATCCACGGCCTCTTCTGACCGGATGTTGTTAGGGGAAGGGTTTTTTTTACAAGTTTTTGGTTGGGAGGGCTGAAGGGAGGAGACCTCTGGGAAGACCTCGACGTAGGTTGGAGGATAACATTAAGATGGACCTTAGGGAGATGGGCCTCAATGGAGCGAACTAGATGCAACTGGCTCAGGATAGACCCTGGTGGCGGGCTGTTTGAACACGATAATGATCATTCTGGTTCAGTAAAGAATGCGGGCTATTCTTTGACGAGTCCAGTACTAATCGACTTTTCATAGAATATCTCGCACATTGCAGTGCATTGTGAGTAGCGTGATGTAGGCCTGATCTAAGCATGCGATAGAACTACATAGAACTTCCAACTGTAATTCTCGCGTTCATTTGATAAATTTAAATTACATTTTGTGCTTTTAGTGTATATAAATGTGTGACTTTGGCATGTATGTCCTTAATCAAGTAAGCTCTTAAGCACTTTTAGTTCTACAGAGAAAGAAGAACTCGAAAATGTTATGCTTATGAAAAGGCGTAGCTTTCTTTTTCCAAAATTTGTTTGTTGCCTGTCTGGTTCTGCATCAAAGGTCAGATAATTTCTATGGCATAATTTTGTCGTATTTTTTAAAAATCGATTCACGAGAGTAGAAGCATCTAAGACTTTATAGATTACATTGATATTTTGTAAGTAATGTCTACATAGTTTGCATATAAGAAGATTTAACTTTATGCGAGTAATGACAAACACGCGGCATGAATTAATATTGCCCATACCAGTCACATCTTCGGGGTGATTAAACCAAGAATAGTGAGTTCGTCGGAGCATGTGGAATGCATGGATGGGGCAAAAGGTGTGCACTGGGTATTTTTGGAAAGACTGAGGGGAAGAGGTCGCCGGTGATACCTTAGAGCATTGTTTTTCAACCTGGGGTATGCGTACCCCCAGGTGTACGCGAAGCTATCTTATTTAAAAAAATATGTATATATTATTTTATGATAAACACTTTATAATCAGTAATGTAATTTATTTAATTTATTTTAGATGTAGATTATATACTATGTATAACTTTAATTAAACACCGACAACTTTGGGGGTACAAAGTTGAAGAGAAATTATATCTGGGAGTACGCGAACAAAAAAGTTTGAATATCACTGCCTTAGAGGTAGATGGGATGATAATCTCAGGCGGGATCTATCGGGGATAGGAGTTGAAGGGGACTAGATTTTGTTGTCCCAGGGCAGGGTCTGATGGAGGGTTTGGTTAGTTCGGTGTTGAAACTTCGTGTTGCGTAAGCCGTCTAGGTGGTTAGTTAGATTAGTCACATTTAGAACTTTGGCATTTTGTGTTGGATATCAACAGGCATTTCTAAAACAAAGAAACAAACTGAGTGCATGGAGCAGAAGTCCTAATGAGAATCTAACAGTAGCCCCTTTAATCAAGTGCCTCGCCTTTTATGAAACAAGAAGTTTCATGTCCGTGTTTACAAGACCCCGCCTCTAAGCCACATCCACAAGCAGACGAAGTCAAGCCACACCTTCATTCTCAACCTCTAAGATCCATTTTAATATTATCCCAGTAACTCATCGGACTCTCAAGTGACTTTGTCGTTTCAGGTCTTCCGATTAAAAAGTTGCACTTCTTGTCTCTGCCATGTTTACAGCATGAACCACCCATCTTATTACCCTTGATCTGACAGCCTACAATTTATTAATCAGTGAAGAGATCTATAAAGCTCCATATTATGCAATTTTCACCATTCCCTTGTGAGTAACTCTCTCGCAGGACCAGATATTATTCTCAATACCGTGTTCCTTCTCAGTCACTCTCAGTTGATGTGTATACGCGTAAGTATGAAGAAAAACCTGTAACAGCGATGGACTGTTTTTCAGGAGATGGAGTCAAACCAATATCGGAGCTGTTTTCAAGTCGACGCCAGGTGCAAGTACACCGAAGCATTGGTCCGTCTGAACGAGCTGAGAGAGAAGAACCTCTTGTGTGACGCGGTGTTGAGTTTGGATGACGGCGGCGTCTTTCCAGTCCACAGATTGATTCTGTCGATGCGCAGCGCATATTTCAGGTTTGTTCATTTACTGACGTGGTTGATTAACATGTGAAATAAGGACATAATAGACGTCAATTCGTATGTGAAACGTTATATTCCCTTTGTTGCAGAAATCTGTAATTTTATACGGCTATTTATCTTTTATTGTTTATAATAATTCATTCACCGTCCATACACAAACTTAAAATGTTGTTAAAATTTACTTAAAATTACATAAAATTACAACATTTTTTAGAATTAGATCTTGATACATTTCACATTTGACATGTTTCGGTGTATTACACCATCATCAGGTCAATCAATTTAAAAACTGTATTAAAAGCTGTTGTACATCCTGCTCCGCGTATATTGATACGTTTGACTGTTTTGATTTTCTTCCTTTTAATGCTTGGATGTTTATATCTGTAAAATTAATTTTCAAATCATGATTTTTGGAATTGACATAGGAAATATAAATTTACAAATTTAAAATTTAAAGGGTTATTACCGTAATATAACGTAATACAATGTAGAAGAATCATAATATAGTAGTAGATGGTAGTAAACATACCGGGTTGTAAGTGATGCGTTGTACGTCCTATAATATGGGGCTGTAGATTGCAACTGAGCTGTGTGTGTTGTGTGTGGCTATATATATTGAGTGAAAGTTGTTCAGGTGGTTGGGTCGATGGACTGTAGAATATTAAATATTGGATTGTTTGCGTAGATGTTGCTGTCGTTTAATGCTATGTTTTGTTTATGTGTTCTTTGTATATGATATTTCTCTATTGTGTCTCTGTGTCGTTTGTTTTGTACTATTTTTATAATGTCCATTGTTTGTTCTATTTTGTTGTATGCATGTCCCGTGTTTAATATATGCTTTGCATATGCTGAATAGTCTTTATTGTGTTTAATTGCTGTTATATGCTCTTTATATCTTTGACTGAAAGTGCGTCCGGTTTGGCCTATATAGGTTAACGGGCAATTATTGCATTTTAACCTATATATGCCTGGTTGTTCATATTGATTTTTTGTGTCTATTTGTGGCTTTTGTTTCAAGATGTTTTTTATTGTGTTTTTTGTTCTAAATGCTATTTTTATGTTATTTGTTTTAAATATTTTTGTTATATATTTGGTTTCTTTACCTATATATGTGAATGTGGCCCATTTATTTTGTATATTTTCGTCTTCGTTTTCATTTTTGTTGTTTTCATTGTTTATTTTATTTTTGGGTTTTAATTCGTAATTATTATAACCGTTTCTATTAGAATTTGTTTTATTATGTTACATTCAATTTGTTTGTTTATTGTGGTTATGGGATATGTATTTTTTCTGTTTATTAAGTAATTGATAGCCATTTGTTTATGTTCATTTGGATGGCATGATGAGGCATGAATTATGGTGCTTGTACTTGTAGGTTTTCTGTATATTTTGAATTCCAAATTATTTTCATTTCGTATTATAGTTAGATCTAAATAATTTAATTTATTATTTTGTTCTGTTTCTAAAGGAAATTGTATATTTTGATTTATGTTGTTAAATTCATTTAAAACATTTTTTATATTTGTATTTTTTGCATCAAAAATCATGAGTATATCATCAACATATCTACTGTAGTATTTTATTTGATATTTGTTTAATATATTTACTATACAATCATGCTCGAGATATTGCAAGAATATTTCGGATAATATGCTTGAGGTGGGAGCTCCCATGGGTAATCCTGTTTCTTGTTTCCAATATTCATTATTGAATTGGAAATAATTTTGGTTAATGATAATATTAGTTATATTTGTAATTTCATTTATTAGATCTGTATTTATATTTTGTCTATTTAGAATATCTCTTACAATATCTCGTAGCATGACTGTTGGAATATTTGTATACATATTATTGATGTCAAAAGAACAAATTTGTATATTTTTATTATTATGAAAATTTTATTGTTGGATTTCATTTATTAATTTAATAGAGTTTGTTATGTTAAACGTATTTGGTAGATTACAGTATTCTTTTAAAATGTTTGCTATTTTTATTGCTATTTTATATGCAGGGGCTGATGTCCAATTTATTAATGGTCTGATAGAATATGGGTTCTTATGTAGTTTAATTTGTCCTGTGATAATTGGTGCGGTAGCGCTGTGGTTATAGTATTGTGTTTTGGGAGGGTTAAAAATGTTATTACATTTTTGGGTTATTTTTTGTATTTCTTTTTGGTATTTTGGTGTTGGGTTTTGTGTTAATTGTGTGAATTCATTTTTGTTTATAAATTGAGTAATGTATTTTTGGTATTGTTCTATAGAGAGTATTATGATGGTTCTACCTTTATCTGCCTGTGTAATTGTTAGTTTATTTTGTTGTAATTTTTGTTTGATATTTTTTATTAATTTCCATTCATTAATATGTGTTTTATTAAATTGATCGTTCTTTTTGTTTTGTTTAATTAGGTGTTCAATTTTTTCAGCTATTATGTGTCGTATGTGGTCTTGTTTTTGTATAGGAATTAAATTTATTGCAGTTTCTGCTTCTAGTGCTAGATTTGTGATCCATGTTTTTTGTTTGTGATGTAAATTGTATTTTAAACCTTTGTTTAGTAAATTATATTCGTTTTGTGTGAATTGAATATTTGTTAGATTTTTAATTTAGTTAATTTAGTTAATTCAGTTTTTAATTTTTGTGTTATTTCATTTTCTATGTCAATCCATACATCCTTCCATATGTTTGCAGCTTCTAAATGTTTTTTATATGTTAATAAGTTTAATTTGTATTTCTTTTTGTATAATTGTTTGATTTCAGCTTTTATATATAATGTTTCTGCCTTTTGTTTAATTATTTGTATATTAGGATTATTTCCTTGTATTTTTATTTTTACATATTTTGGTGTTATTCTTTCTTTTAAACATAATTTGTTGAATCTAATATTCGCGTTGCATTTCAGTACCTTTCGTTTCAAATTTAAAAATTGATACACGCAATTTATTTGACAATTATATAATTTATATCTTAACTGCGTCATGTTTGTGTTTAATCAATATAATAATTCATTCACCGTCCATACACAAACTTAAAATGTTGTTAAAATTTACTTAAAATTACATAAAATTACAACATTTTTTAGAATTAGATCTTGATACATTTCACATTTGACGACATGTTTCGGTGTATTACACCATCATCAGGTCAATCAATTTAACAATTTAACAATTACACAGGCAGATAAAGGTAGAACCATCATAATACTCTCTATAGAACAATACCAAAAATACATTACTCAATTTATAAACAAAAATTAATTCACACAATTAACACAAAACCCAACACCAAAATACCAAAAAGAAATACAAAAAATAACCCAAAAATGTAATAACATTTTTAACCCTCCCAAAACACAATACTATAACCACAGCGCTACCGCACCAATTATCACAGGACAAATTAAACTACATAAGAACCCATATTCTATCAGACCATTAATAAATTGGACATCAGCCCCTGCATATAAAATAGCAATAAAAATAGCAAACATTTTAAAAGAATACTGTAATCTACCAAATACGTTTAACATAACAAACTCTATTAAATTAATAAATGAAATCCAACAATAAAATTTTCATAATAATAAAAATATACAAATTTGTTCTTTTGACATCAATAATATGTATACAAATATTCCAACAGTCATGCTACGAGATATTGTAAGAGATATTCTAAATAGACAAAATATAAATACAGATCTAATAAATGAAATTACAAATATAACTAATATTATCATTAACCAAAATTATTTCCAATTCAATAATGAATATTGGAAACAAGAAACAGGATTACCCATGGGAGCTCCCACCTCAAGCATATTATCCGAAATATTCTTGCAATATCTCGAGCATGATTGTATAGTAAATATATTAAACAAATATCAAATAAAATACTACAGTAGATATGTTGATGATATACTCATGATTTTTGATGCAAAAAATACAAATATAAAAAATGTTTTAAATGAATTTAACAACATAAATCAAAATATACAATTTCCTTTAGAAACAGAACAAAATAATAAATTAAATTATTTAGATCTAACTATAATACGAAATGAAAATAATTTGGAATTCAAAATATACAGAAAACCTACAAGTACAAGCACCATAATTCATGCCTCATCATGCCATCCAAATGAACATAAACAAATGGCTATCAATTACTTAATAAACAGAAAAAATACATATCCCATAACCACAATAAACAAACAAATTGAATGTAACATAATAAAACAAATTCTAATAGAAACGGTTATAATAATTACGAATTAAAACCCAAAAATAAAATAAACAATGAAAACAACAAAAATGAAAACGAAGACGAAAATATACAAAATAAATGGGCCACATTCACATATATAGGTAAAGAAACCAAATATATAACAAAAATATTTAAAACAAATAACATAAAAATAGCATTTAGAACAAAAAACACAATAAAAAACATCTTGAAACAAAAGCCACAAATAGACACAAAAAATCAATATGAACAACCAGGCATATATAGGTTAAAATGCAATAATTGCCCGTTAACCTATATAGGCCAAACCGGACGCACTTTCAGTCAAAGATATAAAGAGCATATAACAGCAATTAAACACAATAAAGACTATTCAGCATATGCAAAGCATATATTAAACACGGGACATGCATACAACAAAATAGAACAAACAATGGACATTATAAAAATAGTACAAAACAAACGACACAGAGACACAATAGAGAAATATCATATACAAAGAACACATAAACAAAACATAGCATTAAACGACAGCAACATCTACGCAAACAATCCAATATTTAATATTCTACAGTCCATCGACCCAACCACCTGAACAACTTTCACTCAATATATATAGCCACACACAACACACACAGCTCAGTTGCAATCTACAGCCCCATATTATAGGACGTACAACGCATCACTTACAACCCGGTATGTTTACTACCATCTACTACTATATTATGATTCTTCTACATTGTATTACGTTATATTACGGTAATAACCCTTTAAATTTTAAATTTGTAAATTTATATTTCCTATGTCAATTCCAAAAATCATGATTTGAAAATTAATTTTACAGATATAAACATCCAAGCATTAAAAGGAAGAAAATCAAAACAGTCAAACGTATCAATATACGCGGAGCAGGATGTACAACAGCTTTTAAAACAGTTTTTAAATTGATTGACCTGATGATGGTGTAATACACCGAAACATGTCGTCAAATGTGAAATGTATCAAGATCTAATTCTAAAAAATGTTGTAATTTTAAGTAAATTTTAACAACATTTTAAGTTTGTGTATGGACGGTGAATGAATTATTATATTGATTAAACACAAACATGACGCAGTTAAGATATAAACTTTTATTGTTTATTCATTGCCATAAAATCGCACGACGGTGAGGAAGCAGACTAATGTCTTCTAGAAACTGAGTGGCATTTCAGACGTACTTACTGTCTTTTTTCCCTGATGATGGAGGCAGTAAGCACCTCTGAATCATCCGATAATTTCTACAAGACAACACGACGCAACGTCCCAGAAGACGTACGTGTTTTATTTTTGTTCTAATTTGTAATTGCGGTTGTACCAAGGTGACAGTCAATCGATCTGGAGGGAGACATAGAATCAATTCATTTCCAAAAGTCTTGGTGTCAATATGTAAATACGACCGACAAAGTCCAGAAGGAATTTGGGAGTTGAACTTCGTCACGTCACTGTCCGTAACATCGAAAGCTGCTGTGTTGCTCTGTCTCAAATATAATAAACTGTAACAAAGAACCTTGCGAGAAATGTTTCATTGTTAGGAGGGAATCTTTCGATAATTTGTGCATACGTTATTCTGCTTGTGTTTTAAATAAAGATGCTTAGAGTTCTTGAAATGAGAAATGAATTTTTACCGTGAAACATTGCTTCTGGTCTCCAAGAGACGTTTCTCATGTCTTGTTACGAGCTGTGCCCCTTTTTCAGTTTTCAGACAATCAAATCTTTCTGTTTGTCTTGCATTACAAAGCCCTTAATTTATAGTATAAAATTGTTTGCTGGTTGATGATCACTTTTTAAAGGCCGCGTAGAAACATCGCCTTTTCTCTTAAGTTTTTTATTGTCGGGAAAATATATTGACAGAACAAATAATTTTATGTTACGAACTTATCAATGAGTGCAATGTACAGCCTGCGATGTATGTTGAAATATTTGTGTTAATTTGCTGGTTGGCTTTAACATTTTTGTAGTAGTTGTTATAAGCTCAGATATCTCTTGAATGAGTCCATTCTACAGTACAAATGTTCGCTTCTTCCTATCCGATTTGTAACTTATATTCTGTTAAGCCTATGCCCGCTTCTGACCCTCTCGCAGTTAATCTGGTCCCATTAGTACACGTTCTCGGAATTTTTGAAGTCTTCGTATAACAAAAATTCATCCACCACATTGACAAAAGGATATTTTTATTTGGCTACGTGAGTCATAATAACCTAAAGTTTATGCGCATGACTTGTAATTTTCTGCTCACCGTTTCTCCAAATCGACGTTTCAGGACCCACTTCACGACAACACTGCACACAATTGAGGAAACTGATATTCTCCTCCACGAAGTCAGCTCTGACATGATGACCCTGATACTGGATTATGTTTATTTTCGCGAGGTGGACATCGGCTCAGACAATGCGTGTCAGCTGCTCGTGACGGCTGACTACTTGTGTATTCTGGACGTTTATGAGCTCTGCTGCGACTTCCTCAAGAAAGCGACGGACATCGACAACTGTGTCGGCATCTTGCTTGTCGCGAGGTAATTGATGTTCATTTGTCATTTGCTGTGACGCCAGCCTTCGACGCTGGAGCGAATCACCTTTACTCAAGAGAGCAGTAGGATATTACAACCTCTGACTAAAGACTGGGCGGATTATAATGCGTTGGCAGGTTGCTAATAATGTCTCTGTAATTTAAATGTTTCTGCACAAAGTAAAACCTCTGTTAGCCGACCCTCGATTATCCAATTAAGCGACCGAATTCAACCAGATAGTTTGCGATCGGTTTCCACCGGCAAGAATGTTTAAAGCGATGTCCACGCGGTACAGTTCATTGATCTGAACATATATCCAGATTTTGCTGAGTATTATGAACAATTCAAGACATTTAGAGAATTGGTTAATATCGGGCAAAGACAGAAAAGAACCCGCTCGTTCCCATAGAAGATGAAGCCCTGGTCCGTCTCGTTCAGGACAACATAGCAAGCAAATCACTGACATCGGCAGAATCACACCAGAATCTCCCCTTCACGCGATGGACAGAATGACTGATAAATTCACTATTTTAGTACAGGGACTCCTTCGAACAGCGGTCACGTTTGACTTTTGCCATCGGCTTGTGCCTGCGACACGCCCGCATCATCCTTGACGAGGAAAATCTTTATTGAGTCTCTAATTATTTGTTCATATCCATGACCACGTCCCCTTTCCCTCGCACATCCGTCTTATAGGCTTATCCGACCCGTGGTTCCCCCCATATAGTCCGGCTAAACGAAGTTTCATTGGATTAACACTCACAGTTGACACAATGTCGTTTCGCCAAGGTTAATGGCAGAATTCAAAATTCTACACTTCTGATTTCACTGCCTTCTTCACTTGCGTACGCCATGCATTTGTTTCAACCTATAACTTTATCACGAGGACGAGCGGTAATTGCCTGGGAAACTTCAGAGCCGAAAACTTTCTATTTTGCCACGGTTAAACGGAGCATTAATCATCGCTGCCTCTCCACGTGTCTGCTCTCAGTCTCGCTCATTCGGGCTTCGAAGGGATAAGGTAAAAACTGCAGGCGAAATACTGTGGTGTGCAAATGCTTGAGAATGCAGTTCTTGCTGCAGTGTTTCATTGTGTTAGAGTCCGAAAGAGATCGATTCATCTCTTACCCTCGTTGTGACAGGTGTCACTTCTGCGCCGACCTCAAGTCTCACGCTCGTCGCTTTGTTCTGGACTACTTCGTGCAAGTGTCTCAGAAGAGCGAAGAACTGCTGGAACTGCCTGTAGAGGAACTGCAAGAGATAATCGAGTCGGATGAACTGAACGTGAAGGACGAGGGAGTTGTTTGGGAATGCATTCTCCGGTGGATCAACCACGACCCGGACAACAGGAAAGGTCAAATCGTGGGCCTTTTGAAAGGCGTCAGACTGGGACTACTGGGCACAAAATTTTTGAAGAAGAAGGTCAGTACGCCCCTGAAATCGAGGATGTTTATGGGAAGTGAAACCCGCATTTTCAATTCCATTTTCACACGTGTTCGTAACCAATTAATGCAAATCGTGAGCCTTTTTCTTGGTCACGTGTAAGCCCGTCTGTCTGTCTGTCTGTCCGCAGTTCCAGCTTGAGAACGTCTAAATGGATGTTCATTAGATTTTAATACTGATGAGCTTTAACAGAATCTGTTGACACATTCCGATTCTGACTAAAATCTTACAATAACAACGTGAAAACTACACAGTAATTTGAATGCCTTATTCCGCGCAAAATTTGCTGCGAAAGATAACCCCAGATTGCTTTAGTTTCCATGGTTACAACAACTACCCGTTGGTAACACGCTCGCACGACGTTATGACTGCAAGGCAGTTGCGGAATAGGACTGTCGAATTCAATTCAGATATGATTGAAGATTATGGTTTGGACACTGAGATGCCTTGTGCACAAATAGATCGTTTTAGTGAGACAGGTAGCCCGGCGGCCAGGAGCTATGCAGTGGTGGAGACGGCTGTCGAGCCGAGCAACAAATCTGTAGATACCGTAGAGGAGTCGGAAAATACGGAAGGCCTTAAGCAGGTGACCGTATGTTCCGAAAGTACGACCCATGAAAGCACGGACTCCTTGCGCGATTTCATAACTAATATGTTCCGTAATTTGAAAGAAAGCCAAACCAAAGATAACACTAAGTTGTGCGAGAAAATTGAAAGGGACAATGCCAAATTAAGTAAGGAATTGAGTAAGAAAATTCAGGACATTGAAGAGAATATAAGGCTAGAAAATGAGAATCTCATCGCGAAGTTTGAACGCGAGAACCAGGAGTTGAGCAAAGAATTGTCAGGCAGACTGGAAAGTGAAACTGCCAGACTGCATGTAAATATAAAGCAGGTCAAGGACAATACTGACAAGGAATTTTCTGGAGTAAGGGATAGGTTCGATAGCTTGGTTAGTCAGGTTAATGAACAGGTGATACAAGTGACGGACAATACTAAAGAGACAGCTAAAAAACTCATTCACGAGGTGGATCAAAAACTTAGCGAGGTAACTTGTAAAATAGTAATCAGCAAAGAAAGAACTGATGAGAGATTCGCTAAGCTAGAAGCTAATATCAAGGCTGTACAATCTGGTGTAAGGGATGACGTCACCAAATGGCAGAGCGAAACAAGAAAGCAGGTTAATAAAGAGATGAAAGAATTCGAATCATGTAAAGCTAGGCTGGACAAAATGAATGTAGATTTGGATAACATAAAAGTGAAAATTTTAGAGAGATCAGCAGTGGTTGGCAATACCGGTTCGCTGACATCCACTGATGGAAACTTAGGTGCTGACCAATCTACTTGTGGTTCTGCCCACACCCTTGAAGGTGATGTCATACAAATCGCACCCTGTACCATTATTGATAGTGCTAATGTAAATTGTCCAAAATCAGGTAACAACCACGTGTCTTGTGGAGGTCAGAGTGAAGCAAGTGTGTGCATGCCAACAACTCAAGTCTGTAACGCTAGTAGCTTCATCGCTCCGTCTGACTTGACCCTCCCACGATTTCATGACAGCTATATGGTTAACGCTGTGTACTTTTTGAAGCAATTAGATGACTTCATGAGACTGAAAGCGGTGCCGGCTCTATTCCAGCTCGCTATGGCGCTCAAGTCGATCACCGAACCTATAGCAGTTGATTGGTTGTCTGCTGTAGCTCCACAAATTCAAAATTATGAACAATTCAAACTAGCCTTCAGAAGAAACTTTTGGTCCGCGAATAAACAAAGCATTGTTAAGTGTTCCATTTATCAGGACCGATATCAGAAGGGCTGCAAGCTACGTATGTCTGAGCACTTCCTAAAATATGCAGTCTTAGCGAGCTACCTTGAACCCAAGATGCCCGATGTCGAACTTATAGACGCGGTGAAGTTTCATTTCCCAATATACGTCCAAAATAGCTTCGCTGCCGCTCAGCTAACCTGCATTCAGGACGCTTTGGATCTCCTAAAGCGTCTTGAAGGGATTGAAATGCACGAAGGACAACGGCGGTTAAACTTAGCCGGTACCTTGCAAAATCAGGGCCACGTAAGGTCGCACGGAAACGCAAATGATCGCAGCAGTAACAATAGGACACGGCCGCAGAGTCAACAAGTTAGGCAAGTTTATGTTCAGCAACGGTCACATTACAATCGTTGGAACGACAACCGTAATTGGAGATCACCCCATGGTCATGGGTCACAGGAAGGCCAGCAACACAGGGTCGAGCGGCGCAATTTGAACCCTTCTGCGAGTGAGTTTGTGAATCGAAGCCAGGACAATAACAGACAGAATAATGTCACTTCCCTCCCAGCGTCGGAAAACCATTAGGTGACAGATTAGCGACCCTACTTCTGTCCGATTGTATTCCAGTTAAGGGTCACCACTTTGCATCCAGTAATCTTCAAGATTCTAATTCGGCAGAATATTTAATTTTTCAGGATCCTGATGATGATTCGGACCTTGGAGAAGCAGAAACTTTGGTTGTTTGTAGTATCAACGATTCTGTTTTGAGTAATTGCCCGCGTGTAGAAGTTTCTGTTCGGGACATGGTAATTATTAGCATCATAGACACAGGCGCACAGGCCAGCATATTGTCAGAGAGAGCTTACAATGAGTTAGTAACGGCAGGTGTAGGCGTTTTGGTTTTGCCACTTCAGAGTTTGGTACTCATTAATGCTTTTGGAACGAAGTCTAAACGAGTTAGGAACCAGGCCTTTTTGGAGTTTAAGTTAGGAGAGGATGAGTTCGAATATATATTCCTCGTGTCTCCTGAATTAGTGTCGGAAGTGATATTAGGTAGTGAATTTTGTGTAGAGCACGGTGTTGTTCTTAACTTTAAAATGGGATGCATTGAATATGCAAAGCAAGGAGTGAAAAGATCTGTTGGTTTTAACCAAGATATCGAGACAGAAGCCTCGAGGATGGAGCTGGTGAAGGGAAACCCGCAACGTGGCAATAGTCAGTGCAGGCAGAATAACATTGACCCTTCAAAATCATGTAATTCACGGACAGAACCAACCAAGGTCGTTACACTCGACCAAGGCACGTCCCAATCTAACAAGAGAACAGCTGATATCCCAGTGAGCCTAGAGAGTAGAGACGAGTTAAGTGTTTTTATAGCTGATGATGCTAATGTGTTAGGGCAACGTCCCCTATATACCGACGAATTTGAAATACGGCCAGAGTATTGATGAAAAAGTATATGTGCATATTTGTGAAGTTAGAAGTAGCCTGAGAGATAGGCAGTTTGTAGGTAAAGGGAAGATGATAAGTAGATCAGGGAGTAGCCAGTTGAATCCTACCAATACTCATACATTAGGAAGCGAACATCCTGACCCACGTGCTATCAGCGAAGCAGAGGTTCACATCTGGTTAACAGTAACAGTTATTTAAATGAGGACGAGAAGGTTATTTTAATTAAACTATTAGTGAGATATTCCCCTTTTCTAACCTCCAGGCCAGGCAGATGTAGAAACTTTGAATATGAATTTAGGCTAGTCAATGACAAGCCCTTCGTAGGTCAAGTTAGGCCTATACCATTCAAATTAAGGCCACTGGTTAAAGAGCACATAGACCAAATGTTGAAGGATGATATAATTGAAATTTCCAAATCACCATTTTTGAACTCGCTCACTGTTGTTCCTAGAGAAGACAGGGCACTGAGGATATGTGTTGACGTTAGGAAAATTAATGACGTCACCATTCCTGACAGGGCTAGAACTCCACCATTGAATGAACTTTTACAGAAGTTCCATGGGGTTAGATATATGACCTCCATAGACCTGAGTTCCGCCCCTTGAAAGAGGAATCAAGGCCATACACCGCCTTTCTGTTCGAATCTACAGTTTTCTCAGTACAAGCGTACTCCCTACGGATTCAAAAATTCCATGTCTGCTTTCATCAGAGCTCTACAGCTGGTGCTGGGTTTTTGATACCGCTGGATTTGTCGTGACATATGTCGACGACGTTTTCCACGTATGCGATAGCCGATAAAGACGGTAGAGTTCGTGGCCGATTTAACAAGAGGTCGCTTAAGCCGTTCGTAGAGAGCGAAGATGGCACTTAGATTGAGTCAATCAGATCAGGTTATTATTGTTTTTTTTACGTTTCAAATGTCGCGTGATGATGGGTTGACTAACAGAAAGAAAGCTAATTTGGAATACGTCTATTCCCTTTTTTTATTTTTTTTAGGATCCATGAGTTTAATTATGTTTGATCAATAAATCCTTTCCTTGGTGCACCAACCATTGGAATTGTTACGTGCGAACGAAACTAGTAGTTACAGAACTGAGTTGCAATGCCCTACACACACTAGAGTATGATACCTATATGATATGAAATGCATATTGCTTGAAAATGATTATGTGATTAATAAGTGAATAAGTTATGTAAAAAAAATGTGATGTATTGAACACACTAGAACCAGGATTCATTTATACTAAGATAAGAATATAACCAATTGTTATGAATGGTGGTAGGAGGCAGAAGACCTTCTTAAACCAGTTGATAATTTGTAGAGAGAAAGAGAGAGAGTGAGGTTTTATGACACCTCAAGTTTTGAATGACGTTTCGCCAGAATGAAGGGTGAAACAGCATTATAATGCCATCAGCTGTGACTAGATGAGCACGTATGATGGGCGTAAGTGTAATCTCGATGGCTCCAAAGAATTTGTAACAGCGATATTACACTTAGGGAGTGATGTAACCGCTCATCTGGAATTAGTTTGGTTTTATTAATTGATTCTGTGTGTTTCCAGTATGTCAAAACCTTTCTTATATTAACAAAATTTAAGATCTTAGCACCACTTGCCGAAAACAAGGATGGACTTTAGCCCTAAGAGCCAGAAGTCTTGTTTATGCCATCTGAGCAGAAAGGAATGTTTGGGATCTGGTTAATATCCGATCTCGACTCTGCGTACGACAGACAGAGAAGTGCTTTTAAGAGCAAGTGTGGAAGATCGCGTTGTGCGGTCCGTGAGAGGTCTCTCTCTGTCATGAGAGCGGGGAGGGGGAGTTGCTTCGCACAAAGCCCTGGACTCTTGCGCCGAGAAGAATTAGGTAGGGGCATTCTTGTTTTAAGTCGCGATATCGAAGGTGCTAGAGACCCACGGGAAGCTGTAAATTGTAGGGCAATAAATAGTAATGATGTAAGACTTGAGGTTCTCACAGCGGTGAGTATGAAGATAACCGTCTTCTGGGTTGTTGCGCTGTGTAGTCTGGTTGATGTTAACCAACGTTTCAGAGGTCATACTGCGATCGCCCTGATGACGGAGGCAGTATGACCTCTGAAACGTTGGTTAACATCAACCAGACTACACAGCGCAACAACCCAGAAGACGGATATCTTCAAATAGTAATGACTTCAAACTTCAATCTGAATTATTATTTGCTGGTGTGATCAGGCCGTTAACACGACCTGAGTTAAGAGCTACCTACCGATTGGCTAGGCCCTAAAAATCCTACACCCTGAGATATCCACATAGCCCTCGGCAGGGGAGGCAGTCAAACACCAACCCTGATACGGCAGCTGTCACGAGGCCACGAGCAGTGGACGGTTACAACACCTCTTACGAATACGTGTGAAACATCGCACGGATTTATGAAAATGCTATCTGTTTCCAATGCCTTTTAATTTATCATTCGTATCTACTATAATAGTTTCGAACACTTAAAGAGAGCCACCTGATGATGACCAATTAAGGTCGAAACATGCAATGGCTCTTAATAGACTTCGAGCCCATAATCACACATTGTTGTGTTGACGCACCTATAACCCAACCATCAATATGTAGCAGGATACCTCCCTTGAATCTCGAAGCATCTAATTGTCATAAATTTCTTTCGATGATCCGTAATTTTGGCGATTAATTAAAGTTATCGAATCAAAAAGAATGTGGTGATCTCAGCGTGCATCTCGAACAGGACAGACGAGAAATTAGTTACATTTTTGAATGTAACTCAAATTGCAACCCTTACTGAAGTATTTATCTTTCGGTTGAAACACATTTCAATAGTTTTCTCTAAGATCGAATTAACTTGATTTCGCTTCTCTGCACAACCTTTGCATTTGCTAAGAGCGTCGTTACATAAACCAAAAAAGATATTTTCTGTATATATCATAGTCTATTACGGCGAGTTCCCAACCAAACTATGTGTGAATTTCTTGTGTCCTCTGCAATGGAACATGGCATCCCTTTGAAATGCCTTGCGATTTCAGTTGAGTATCCTACTGTGTATGTTGATCGTTGAATAATTCTTTTAAATGGGTTATTTGTAGGTATGGAGCGGAGCTAAATCCGGCTCAAGGAGAATTAGAGGTGTCTTTCCAACTTCCAAAAACACAAGTCCATTTGAGAAAGAATTTATTAAAAGATGTAGATGAAGTGCCTAGTAGCACTCTAAACAATGTACTGTATCCAGCGATTCAAAGTTATAAAAAGAGTCCTCCATTACTTCCATCATGAGTATTAATATTGCTCTTAGGCGTTGGTCAAAGGAGTGGGGCTATAACAGTCTGCACGTGGTGGTGAAACATTAGAGTTGAATAAAGTCATAGTGTTCCAGGCACGTGTGCATTTTTAAGTCAAGCAGCCTCTGCTCCTCATTAGTCATCGCCTAAGAATCGAGCCACCCAATGTTGTCATAATAATATTTACACTTTTAATTTTACTGCCTTGCGTCTCTTATTACACCTTACTAAATTTTCATAAGGTCCACATTGTTCAACAGGTTTCAAAAAACCGATACGTGACACAAAATCTGGAGTGCAGACCCGTGATCTCGGAGACGCTCACATACCTGGAGGGCGTGAAAAGGTTGACGAAGGAACACAAGGACTTCGTGACACCTTGGTTTGCCCGCCCGCGAAACATACAGGACATTCTTTTTGGTATTGGTGGTCTTCGCTACGGAAGTCCGACAGATTTGATCGAAGCGTACGACGCACGAGCAGACCGGTGGAGTGTGGTGAGTTGCATGCATTTCTACTCTTACCGTGCCTTGTTAAATGACTCCTCGGAGGAAAACTACTTTACCTCTTTTGTTGCTTATTTTCACTAAGTAATTGTTTATTTAAGCTTAATCACAAGGACCTCTTAGCCTCTTTATTTCGTGTTCGTTTATTTCC
Organism: Zootermopsis nevadensis; assembly: GCF_977971745.1. Classification (NCBI taxonomy): domain Eukaryota; kingdom Metazoa; phylum Arthropoda; class Insecta; order Blattodea; family Termopsidae; genus Zootermopsis; species Zootermopsis nevadensis. The sequence goes on from NW_028259142.1 coordinate 9,875,593, forward strand.
ATTGCAGTCAACCCTTTTTTAAAAGAAGATCGAAAGACTGAATTAAAAATAAGAAGTACATAAAATACTCACATGCTGAGTCTCGTGTACAATATAAGTTCTAATACTAATCGACGAAGGATATGAAGTTTGCCTTAATTACCATTTACAATAAGCGTCCTACATCAACTGTCATGGCAACCTGTCTGCTGATTTTAGACATGAAACGAAGTCATCGTTAATCGTCAGTGGATTTCAACGTAATAAATGAAGTAGCGAATAATGTCGATGTTGGCTATCTGCGTGGTAACACCGCGTGAATTAGAAGGGGCACTGTTTGGGGTGCGGTGGGGGACGTGCTTCCTCCAGCTTTGCGTCGATAAAACACCAACATCTCTGTTTACCATCGTACGAAGCTGAAATGTCAGCTGTTGATCAGAAATTAATTCTACATTTGTCTGTCGTACTTAACGAGAGCACTGGTAATGTTTGAGCTTCTCTTCGGGTCTCCCTGTTTCATCCGCCTCTCATAATTCCACGATTGCTCCAAGTTAATTTCTCACGGTTTTTGTCGAGTGCCACCTACCACGGTGTAGCAATTTCGGTCCACTGTTGGGGGTTATAATCGTCCTTGGTTAGTTGTTTGCTCCAGCTAGCCAGGGACTCAGGGTCGTTCACGGGGATCGAGTGAATAACGAAGAGATAATAATTAACTGTTGATCTAATTATACTTTTATTATGTATTTTCTTCGTTATACAACTTTATAAAAATCTTAACCTCTACCGTCAAGAAACTTTCCACGACTGCCCAGACACCCTTCAAGACTCCTGCTGCTGGCTCACTCCCCCAAAAGACCACATGTGAGTCCTCCCCCTACTTTCTCACTTAACACAGCCGACCCTTTGTTTTTAAAGAATTTCGGCCAGCTCGCCCTTGCAGAGTTGCTCCACAGAACTCTAATGTCTGGACGGTTACAGGGTTGTACCTCTGCTCCGGCGGTTGATCGCTTGGACACTAATGTAAGGACTTTAAATCGATAGACCAAGTGACCCAAAGAAACATAAACCCATAACCTGTCGTTCCTGCAGGTGGAGGGGGTCGACTCGATCGGTCCGCGAGATGGCCATGCCACGGCAGTAGTCGGTTTCGACATTTACGTCATCGGTGGTTACGACCTCGTCTCTAGAACTTTAACATCATGTCGCTGCTTCAACGCTTTTACGAAGACATGCCGCGAGGTGGAGCCTATGTATGTACGCAGGTAAGATTCAGCTTGATAACTAAGGAAATCCTTGGAACAGAGTCCATCTTCAAAAGCTGATAGTTGCTCTCTTATTCAAGATATAATTGTGGGCAGGGGCTGTAAAATTATACCACTCACATACAGGAGCATCATGCAAAGTGTGAATAGGTAGGAGGACTTTTGCGCCAATATTGGTTTTAAGAATACGATTTGCTTGTTAATTCATTTGAATTATGATTTAACAATAACGAGCGAACAATTGCGTTCTGCGAGAGGAAATGCATCTGAATCAGCAATAAATGAGCTTAGCAGAGCATGTACTTTTTTCGTTTCAGATGCTGGTTAATGGTGGCAGTTCTGCGAGGTGCAGTGTACGCCATGGGCGGTCGACATTATAGACTGGTTTACAGATCGGTTGAAAGATACGACTGCAAATCGAACCAGTGGTCTTTCATCAGTCCCATGAACACACAGCGAGCCAGTGCAGCAGCGGCTGTACTGAATGGTACGTAAATGCTGTGAAACAGAAATGTGTGAATTAGTGCCGAAAGCGAGGCGTCTGTCTGTCCGCGTGTAAAAACGCAAAAACGTTTGAAGGAATCTCAGGATTTGAGGTTCTCACGGCGGCGAGAACGAAGATAGCTGTCGTTTGGCTTCTGCCGACGTTTCAGACGAACTTTATGCTTTTATCATCAAGGCATTCCCCTTCGCTCTTGTTCGTAGTTTCCCTCACTCCATTGTCCCATATTCTTTTATTATCTCTTTCTTTTATCCGTGCTACGTACTACGTTATTTCACAGACTGCAACGGCTTGAAGTTCTGAGTGCGTGATGGATTCTTCTGCTCTTGTAGGCTGTCTCTGTTCTTCCTCTTCTGCCTTTTTAGTGTACACTAGGAGTGAATGCAAACAACCATCAAACTATCAAACTGGCTCTCATATAATACAGATGTAATAAGTTTTTGAGACAGTTAATAAATAATCTCATGTAAATAGCACATTGTATTATAAGTGTAGAGCAGCTCGTACCGTACATCTCTGGCACCAAATTTAATAAAATTCGTTTCTCAGAAGTTGTAACCTACCATCATTTCCATTATGCATTAATTTAAGTACTTTATGCTGTTTATATTAAATTTTATCATTTAAACTCGTTTACTTTGACACAAAATGTTTGTCTGCATTCGAAACAAAGAAACAGATGAACAGAGACAGCCGTGTCTGTGCAGTTTCTGTGACACGAAGAGGGACATTAATTGATTTACAAATTTAATTACGGATTGTCCCAAGTTTGTGCTCTGCATGATCCGGTATAATGCCTCTGCCTACACCAAATATGTGTACAGTTCGTGTCATATAGGTAATTTCTTTTTACAGACAAAATATACGTCGCTGGTGGAATTGATGATACGGATTTTCTAAACACGGTGGAAGTTTATGACCCGGACACCGACCGATGGACGTTCGTTGCACCAATGCTTTCTGAACGTAGGTGGTTTGCTTGCGTCCCGTTCCACGGCTATCTGTACGCCCTAGGTGAGAACGCTGGACATTCTGATTGATGCAACTCTATCCTTCTCACAGAACTTGCTATTGTGAAATGTTTCCCTGGTTTTCTTTGAGTGACTGAGATTTTATGAACAGCATTTTGACGTAAACACGACTATACGGAAGGGTAATTCGGCAAAAAAATATAACGAAAATGTGTAACGAAGTTGGGTCACAAAAATGTGTAAGATCGATATCAACAAATCTACAACAATGGTTACCTAGGAAACTGGCCCCGCTTATGGGGATAGAATAAGTTCCCTTTGGCAGATTTTTATATGCTCTGACCTTTTTACGGAATGTGTGTGTGTGTGTGTGTGTGTGTGTGTGCAGGCGGAAGGAACTGGATATCAGACGAGCTCAGTACCGAAAAGTATGACCCTGCAGAAGACACGTGGACCCAGATCCCTGACATGGACTTCAAATTTATTAACATAAACGCAGAAGTCATCGACGATATGATCTTCGTCATCCGTTATGGCGACGCATGTTACAAATACGAGGAAAATCGATGGTTTGTTTCTTTGTTTGTTTGTTCAGGACTGTATAATCACAAACTGTTACTTTCGAAATGCTCTAGGATGTGAATCATTTCCGGTCAAGTTATCCGCGATCTTGCGGATGCTGCACCGTGTAGTGACGTAGAAACAGTCCGACGTTTCAGAGGTTCTTACTGCTTACTCAGTGCCTTGAACACAACGTGCGTCCGATTCTGGAATATGGGGCGGGACAGGAAGAGACAGATAAATGAGTTAGAACGGGTGCAAAAGAAAGCATGTAAATGTGCATATCATAGGAGCGATTCGAACTGGTAAACCCTGACACAGCGTAGAAAGATAGGACGTACGAGGTGCGATTGGAAAGTTTCAAGACTGCGCCTATAAAAACCCGTACACTTATCTCAGGTATTAAATTCATCCATCACCCTCGAAGTAGTTCCCCTTGGAGTGAACACAACGATCCCAGCGCCGCTGCCAAGCCTGGAAGCATCACTGGAAATCCGGCGATCCGGCAAGATCTTTGAGCTCCTGACAAACGAGAAGTCGATTCTGCTTCTGGTCCTCAGACAGGAGCCTTGGCACAAACTTGGCTGCGATGCGTCGCATGTGGAGTTCTTCCTTTAGAATCAGCTGACAGGTCCCATAGCCTATCCCAACAATGTCGCACAAGTCGTTGATGGTACGACGTCGATCTTCGTGAATGGCCTGCCGAATCTTCGTAACATTTTCGGGCGTTGTGCTCGAAGATGGTCGTCCAGAACGCTCGTCATCATCGACAGAGGTTCGGCCATTTTTAAAACGTGAATGCCACACAAAAGTTTGTGCACGACCCATTGCGGACTCCCTAAATGCTTGCTTTAGCATTTCTTAGGTTTCCGTAGCCGTTTTGGCGAGTCTTTGGCAAAATTTGATGCACACTCTTTGTTCATGAAAATCCGCCATTCCGAAATCGCAGGAGGGTCGGTGTAATGCACTACCAAAACGCCCGTAACTAAGAAACAGATGCTAATTCGATGATGCCGGCTGGCACACTGATTCACTATGAATGTAGGCCGCACCCCCTTAGCGGCAGAAGCTCGTACTACATCCGGTTCGCCCTCTATTGACACAGTCTTGAAACTTTCCGATCCGTGTGCTCTTTTCAAAGTGTACACGGGAGAACGGGCATGAGAAGCTATAGGTAACAGATTGCAAAGGCCATATTATCTGAGCAGGGTCGATCATATTCGGAAAATTAGGAGCAGAAAGCAAAGAACAGATATCGGAAAATATTCCTTTGTAAATAGGACCATCCAAATCTGGAACCAGCTACCTCCTGATGTTTTAGGGACTCTCTCCTGTAAACCAAGTGCTTTTAGGAAGAAGGTTAGAAAAGTGATAAATGAGGTGAAGTGAAGGGAATACATGGGTGGGTGCAGTGAAGTGAACTACTTTTAGTGGGACAAAATTTTTTTGAATATATATTGCTGAAAGAGGTAAATATTTTCATGGACGCATGTCTCAAACAAGATACGCTTATCTCTCCAAAGAAAGCATGTGATTAAATTTATTATTCTGACTGAAGGTACTGGCTTAATGAAGTGTACGAAACTTAGCTGGCGCAGAACACAAGTCGTTTGACAGCGTCCTAAAATACTTTGATGCAATAAAATGTATCACGTTATAATAGAACGTTGGCCGGGGTTCTATGTGCATGAGTGAAAGAAAGATCACGTGGGAATCGTACACTGACGTCCCATTGGGGGAATTTTTGTTAAGGTTGTCCGGAAACAAATTATAAGCAATGACATTTCGGTGGAAGCTGTGCTCTTAGATTCTAGCAGTTTACAATTCTACCAAAAGACAGAGCCAGCCCATCAGACATGGATATTTTTAGGTCAACACATTTCACGACTCACAAAGATAATTCTTTTATACTTGTTCTACAACGAAATCTCTGATATTTTAAAACCCAGAAGCAAAAGTATATATATTTTTAAGAAAATGGATAATTTATTTACATAAATGCACCGTCATTCAAATTACATTTCTGTTAAATTTATATTAAATAAATTATTTATGGTAGAAAACAATTTCCTTCGTGAGTTACATCATCGCATGCAGAGATACATATTTTCTGATAAAAATTATCTTGAGTGTAGATAATAATGATGGATGATAGAAAAGGGTTTGATTTCACTTCTAGTATTTCAAATTGCAGGTACAAAGTGACAGACATGAATGATTATAGATCTTATATGTCGATATGTGTCGTCAAGAACCTACCGAAAGCAAACGATTACGCCTACAAACCCAGATAGAAATTGATGGTGGAGAAACGCAAAAAAGAAGCAGAAGAACGTAAAAAAGGAAGAGGTGAAACGCAAAGAACGAAGTAGAAGAAAGGTAAAAAGGAAGAGGAGAAACGCAAAAAGGAAGAGGAGAAATGTAAACAAATATTAGATTGGGAAAATCAGTACTTTCCTTACGAAAATTATGTGGAAAACTAGGAATTGATGTAGGAGCTACAAAAAATAAAAAGAGAAATGTTGTTTGCAGCAAACAAGGAAAAATTATTTCTTCTCGTTATTTTCTGCTCAAGAAGTCTTATTGAAATAAGTTACTTTACTGACGTTTAATTTTACAATCCATCAACACACAGCAGTTTCACCTTGCGTCTTGTATTAAATAAATCCACTTATGGCGACATCTTTCGAGTTACGAAACCGTCTTCATGGGATTAGGGGAAGATCAGTCGTGGAAAGTTTCTTGACGGTAGAGGTTAAGACTTTTATAAAGTTGTGTTTCGAAGAAAATATATAATAAAGATATAATTAGATTAACAGTCAATCATTATCTCTCCGTTACACATTCGATCCCCGTAAACGAACCTGAGTCCCTGAGCTAGCTGGAGCAACTAACCAAAGATGGACGGTTATAGTTGCCTGATTTGTCTGTTACAGATCCAGAATTATCTTCATCAAATTGATGACACAGATTTGAAGCTAACCACTTCAAAGTCCTTAACCATGCGTTCGCTTGTGGAGTTTGTATATCATTTGCTGTCTAACTTTTCAAAGAAACACATTATAAATATGAGTAACTACGCTGATGAAATTCCCCACCTGACCGAGAGGCTCGGATTTCCAGGCAGCGTTAAGAAATCCTGGCTAATTACAGGTTTGTAACCTACAAGTTAAAACAAATTGTCATTACTCCATTTTCATAACCAATTACTTGTTACCATTTGTGTACCAGCCAGCTCTTCATTTCCGCCAATATAATTTGTCTCATCTCACTTACTAAGTAATCCATAAACATACCAATACACACTCACCCTGAAAATGGTACATTCAGTGTTTACGAAAATGTTGGATTGCTTTCATCATTCAACATGGACATCACTGAAAGCCAAAGCTGTACACTGGATTTCAGTTGCAAACACTGAAGTACAGGAAGTCTTGTAATTGTTTATGTACATAATTTGTATAATATTTGCAGCAAACTCGTCTCACTCGTGGCCTAATGTCATTGGTCTACTGTCCTGGTTGGTAGATATGGTTAGAACTTACAGACCCGAGATGTTGAGCATGATTATGTTTCCTCCTGAAGGTGAGGAAGATGTAGATGAAAGCAATCTCGATACACAGGTAATTACTTCTTGTTTGTTTTTCTTCCCCATGGTCCTTCTGATAAGATAATTAGGTACAGTAAGACTGTAATCTTGCGACTTGCAAGGAATGCAGGAAGTCCGAAGCGTTAGAGGCTGACGCTATCTTTTCTCCTTTACCCCACTTTGTCACCCAGCAAGTCTCAAGATTACAATCATGGACTATATAATTCACATTTCATAAAAGATCTATGAACATTGAGAAAATAAATATTATGTTATGTGCATATTTGTTGTGTGCAGTTATTACCCTTCGTCCTTTGATCAAACAGGCCAAGTGGTAAATGGATTATCGTGGAATAAAAGCATGCAGCTCATATTTCATGATTTTCTTTGTGTGTAGTTGTAGTTTTGACAGCCACGGTGGTCTAGCGGTTAGAACGCTGGCCTTGTAATCCTGGGGTCTCGGGTTCGATTCCCGGCGGTGTCCGAATTTATAACTTGTGTTGGGCAAGGCCGTGGTCTAGGAAACACGGAGTTTTCCTCCGGGGGCTTCCCCGGTTTCTCCGTGGCATCCCAACAATTACTCCATTCACACACAGAAGAAGGCAATGGCAAACCACTTCTGGATCATCTGCCAAGAACGTATATGAACAGGTCCCAGTCCGAGAAAAGGATAGAAGGATCCTGTTCATATGGACCTGTCGTCAGACAGAACACAAGAAAAAAACTGTAGTTTGTCATGCCGCTATTTATTCAAGGAAGTAATGTTTACCTCTGGAATGTTGGTGACCACCTTCACAGCTATGTGACATCTCAACCACAACCCCCAAAGACCACTGTTCACCGATTAAACAATAATTCTATAAGGAACACAGTAAAGATTAGTTACTTAGTTTGTATTTTCTTCTGATTACATTTTAAATGCATGACTATGGATGAAGAGAAGCAACAGATGGTTGTCTTTACAATTTATATTGGAACATCTTGAATTTTAAGCAATCTTCATCCTGATTGAAATTACGAGAGAAACATGTACCTCCTCGGGGGGGTTGGTCAAGTTTTTAAAACGCAACCAAGGGAACTGGTCAAGTGTTTAAAAAGCAACATTAGGAGAGGTTGGTAGCGTTTTAAAATCTTGTGTATGAAACTAAACTAACCCCCCTGAATGGAGGGTTAAAACATTTGACCAACCCCCCTTCGGGGGGGGGGGGATTGGTTGCGTTTTAAAAACTTGAGTAAAACACTAAACTAACCCCCCCGAACAGGGGCTAAAAACAAGTGTTTTAACTAAACTAATCCCCCCTTCGGGTGGGGGGGTTAGTTCAGTTTTCGTAATCGTAATATATTGAATGAGCAGTATGACTGAATGAGTATTATTATTAGTATCAGTTTACCTTGTTGGATGAGCCGGGATAGCTCAGTCAGTATAGTGACTAGCTACGGGCTGGACGACCGGGGTTCGATCCCCGACGGGGGCAGAGGGTTTTCCCTCTAGCCTCTGCGTCCAGACCGGCTCTGGGGCCCACCCAGCCTCCTCTACAATGGGTACCGGGGTCCTTTCCCGGGAGTAAAGCCGGCCGGGGCGTGATGCTGACCACTCACCCCCATCTAGTGCCGAGGTCAAGGAAGGCAGGAGCTATACCTCCACTCACCCCAAGCGCCTACATGGCGTATAGTGGGACAAACGTTACTTTACTTTTACCTTGTTGGTGTTGGTCTTCTTTCACTTTTCTTCATTTCTTCTGGAGCAGTGATCATGCTACTGGCTGGGTAGTTGGTGAAGTGTTATTTGTTTACTCGGCATTGTTGTGCTGTACTCAGCATTGTTGTGGAACGCAACAATGCCGAGTAAACAAATACAAGGTGACATTGTTTGATGACGTCATTTTTTAAAGATGACGATAAATCACAAATTTTTATAGTAAAAATATAAAAACAATAGATTCCTTCTGTAACACATTATTATCAATAGAGTTGAACATATTGTTCGTCATGGTGAATGAATTACAAATTTCTTCTTTCAGGATAAAGTAGACAGGAGTTTTGTAAAATAAATCTGCAAGGTAATTATCTAAGATATGGACGTACATAAAAAAAGTTGTCAGTGGAACCACGGTTCCGGAGAATTTGACGTAAATACGCCTATACCGAAAGGAAGTTTATATATTGGCTTTATTTTAAATATTTCCTTTATACATGCTTCACAATTGAGATAAGTTTGATTAAGATATGGCTTATTTAATTTGAATTAGTTACGCTTAAGATGGGTCTGTGGTAGCTGAATGTTATGTAAAGTAATGTAATGTAAGGTAAGGTAATGTAATGTTTTATAGGTAACAACAATGCCGAGTAAACAGACGACGTTTCGTAGGTAACAATAAAGCCGTGTAAACAGGTGACGCTTCGTAGGTAACAATAATGCCGAGTAAATAATTGACTTTCCTAGGTAAAAATAACAATTGAAGTTTCCTATGTAACATAACAATGCAGTTACACTTTTTCGTTCCACTTTTTGCCGAATGACACTGACCCTAAAATATAGATGTATTTACGCCAAAAACTGATTTCAGAATACATTTAGGATGGAATATGACCAAATTCAAGTAATTCTCTTTGTATTTTTTTTTTTCAACTACCAACAATGTGTAAATATGGACCGACAATGGTAAGTTTGTACGTGAACACCTGCGTGCATAACAATGCAAGAAAAAGTACTGGGATTTCTAACATACGCCTGCAAAAATCTTGGCTGAGCATGCCGTAAAGCTATTTTCTAATTTATTATGCATGCTGTATAATTGCCTGAATGAACCGTATTGCAATCCACTCCTTTACCTAAGAAACTAATTGTTACGTCATCTGTTTATTCGGCATTGTTGCATTAGTATATATTGGCGTCAACAATCAGCTTTCGTTATTAACGCAGGAGTTCATATAAAAGCAGTGGAGTTGAGCTTTTGTGCTGGTAAAACGTTTTAGAAAATAGAAAGTGCTTATCTTATATAAGAATTATTAAGAAATCTGTGACGTGGACGTCGTGGTCTCTTACAATTGAACAAAGTTTGAGAAATCTGTGACGTGGACGTCGTGGTCTCTTACAATTGAACAAAGTTTGAGAGACATGGAAGGAGGTGAGCTGGCCTTTCTGAAGGCCCACCTCCCTGAAGTGTTCCAACAGGTCCAGAAGCAGATCCTGGACGCCATCGCGGCGGAAAAGCAAAGACAGCGGGCAGCAGTGGCAGCAGCATTAAATACAGCAGCTACGACCGTGGTCGGAGGGCCTACTCGAGCCAACACTGGCAAGAGGAAAGCCAAAGAGTTGGACTTGTCCAATTCGAGCGGTTCGTTGGAACCCGCATCCAGGCGCCCGACGCCCGGGCCACTGTCCGGAGCCCAGTCACCTTCTCTGCCGGCACCGGCAAAAGTTCATCGGCCCGATGGACCGTCGGTAGCAGCAACATCATCCACCGCTTCCATGAGCAGGACAGTGCAGCCCTCAGCCAAGGGACCCGGCTCCCAGCCGGGACCCTCTTCCTCGATGGAGGTGACTGGGGACCTGTCCGGGCCGCTCACTGGTGTGTCATCTGACGCCGCTTCTTCTTCCAACGCTCAAGTGGACAAAACGGCTCCGGGGGAGCGCCGTAACAAAACCCCGGTGTACGTCTCTGGGGTGAAGGACGTACGCAGCTTCCTGCATAGGATTCGCGCGGAGTTGGCCTGCGGGATCGTGGCGCAGATGAAGGGAGACCTTCTGGCTCTTGTGCCTGAGACCGCCGACGGGTTCCGGGCCACCGTCAGGGTCCTGCGGTCCCTCGATGAGGGCGAGGGTGTGAGTTTTCACACATTCTCCCTCCCTGAGGATCGGTGCGTGCGCCTGCTGATTAAAAACCTGGGAGTGCGCATGCCTGAGGCCGAGGTACGCGAGGAGCTGGCCGCCATGCACATTGCTGTGCAGGGGGTCATGCAACTGCGATCGAGGCGCCGGGCCATGGACCAGGACGGTGACCGTCCCCTTACGCCACACTTTATAGTGTCGATAGCACGAGGCCCCGACGTGGCGAAAGTGCGTTCCCTTACTGAGATCTGCGGTCTGCGGGTCAAGGTAGAAACATATGTTGCACCAAAGGGGCCCATGCAGTGTAAACGGTGCCAACGCTTCGGGCACACGCAGCGGAACTGCGGTTATGCACCCAGGTGCGTGGCCTGCGGGGACGCTCACCCATCCGGGTCGTGTGCCACCCCCAAGCAACAACTTAAGTGCTGCAGCTGCGGAGGCAACCACACTGCGAACTATAGAGGTTGCAGTAAGTGGAAGGAAGCCAAGACGGCCGCTGCACAGCGTGCGAAAGGGGATCGCGGCCGAAAGGACGACGTCTCCACGCGCCTGCCAGCGCCCAAATCGGCGCTAGCTAAGCCTTCCCTCGAGCAGGAGAACTTGGGCCCTGGGTGGAACCACGTGGTCCGTGGTGGCCGCGTCGTCAAGGCTGCGGCTATGAAGAACCCCGCCCCAACGCCAACTGGAGCCATTGTACAGACTGAGCGGCAGACTATCCCCAAGGGCGGCCGTGCCAAGCCCGCTCGTCCTGTGGCGCCGGTGGCAAATCCCACAGCACCTGCTCTCAAGAAGACTGACCCCACCCCACCCAAGGGTCAATCACCGCTCCAGGACATCTCAGATATCCTGGAAACCCTCTCACCACGGGTCTGCATTGAGTTGACACGACGTCTCCTCGCCGCGATCCATTCACTCCCCCCCGGGGGGTCTCGTCCGCGAGCCCTCCTCAAAACCGTTCTCCTCTTCATGGCCGACAATGACTGCACGGCCTAGAGGACACGGTAGCAAGGCCTTGCGGCTGGCTTACTGGAACGCCGACGGTGTCCGCGACAGGAAGCTGGAGCTGGAGCAGTTCCTCGGTGACTACGGAGTCGATGTTTGCCTCCTGAACGAGACGCACCTCACGTCGGGTCGGGCCTTGAGGTTCGCGAACTACGTTTGCCACCGTACGGACCGCCCGACGCTAGGGGGTGGCACAGCGATCCTTGTCCGCAGGGGCATTGATCATTACCCTGTGCCGGTATCGGGTCTACAACAACTAGAAGCAACCGCCATTCACCTGGTACTGGCAACCAGGAAAGTCAAGCTAGTGGCGGCATACCTCGCACCCACCCGGCCATGGATAGAGTCGGACCTGACCGAGTGCTTGAGCGGGGGTTTCCCGGTCCTCTTGGCTGGTGACCTCAACGCGAAACACACGGACTGGAATTCTAGCCTTATCTCTACTAGGGGCTCGCTCCTGCGTGATTACGCCAACAGAAATTCCTGCTTCATCTACGGGCCGGATTCTCCAACCACGGCTCCCTACACACACAACGCCACACCTGACGTCCTTGATATTGTCCTCATCAAGGACTTCGTCCTACCGGTGCACCTGACTGTCTGCCCCGCACTCAGCTCAGATCACCTGCCCGTCCTCGTCGACACCACGTGCCGATCGTCCTTTCAAAACCTGCCTGATCGCCCGGACTTCGCGAGAATGGACTGGGCTGCATTCCAGGCTTGCCTCGAAAGCAGACTACCGGGGAACCCCGTGGTAAACGACGAGGAAGAAATTGACAAGTGCGTCGAGGAGCTGACCAGTGCTATCCTGGAAGCCACAGCAGCGTCCGCTCCCAAGCTTCGACCCCGCATTGACAGGCGACCGCTTCTACCCGCTAGTATTCGAGATGAAATACGCCTGAAGAACCGGCTGAGGAGGCGATGGCAGGTCACAAGAGACCCCGCTCTTAAGACCCAGGTCAATCGACTCCAGAGGTCGGTGACCTATCGTCTCAACGAGTGGCGGAACGAACAGTGGAGCGACACGCTCGAATCCTTGGACTGCGAGGACCAGTCGCTTTGGAAAATGACCAAGCGTGTGATGCGAGTCCCCACTCCGTCGCCCCCCTTCTTAGTGATGGGAGGACTGGCTCTCTCGAACCCCGAGAAGGCAGAAGCCCTAGCCGACAGCCTTGAGGTCCAGTTCCAGCCGGTAGACTACCCGTCGGACCTGACTACAATTGACATGGTTAACGAGGCGATGCGAGCATACGAGTATGCCCCTGTAAATGAACCAAAATTAACCAGTCCATCGGAGGTCGCCCAGGCCATCAAGGGACTCAAGCTTGGCAAGGCTCCGGGCCCCAACGGTATACCGAACAGGGTCCTGAAACATCTCCCACGACGCGCGGTAACCTTTCTCACGAAAGTGTTCAACGCGGTCCTTCGCAGGCAACACTTCCCCTCGGCATGGAAACACGCTCGAGTGGTGTCCATACTGAAGCCGGGGAAGGACCCCACGCTACCTTCTTCCTATAGACCCATCAGTCTTCTCGACACGGTCGGCAAACTCTGCGAGAAAATCCTACTAACGAGGGTCCTACACGAGGTCAGTGAACGCGGGCTGCTGCGCGACGAGCAGTTTGGGTTTCGACCCAGACACAGCACATCGTTACAGCTGGCTCGCCTCGTCGAAAGGGTCAACAGAAACCTTGATGAGAAGCGGCTAACCGGCGCGGTTTTCCTGGACGTGGCCAAAGCCTTCGACACAGTCTGGGTCCAAGGCCTCCTATACAAACTGACCGTCCTCAACTTCCCGTCGTACTTGGTAAAAACCATATCTTCCTACCTCGCTGACCGGACATTCCAGACATCCTTCCAGTCGGCCATGTCCACACGTCGTACCATGCGGGCTGGAGTTGTGCAGGGCGGAATTCTCTCCCCTGTGCTCTTCAGTCTGTATGTCAACGACATACCCACACCGTCCCGCCACGTCGAGTTAGCACAATACGCGGACGACACGGCTCTAGTAGTCACGTCCCGTAGCCCAACGCTTCTCGTCAGGTATCTGGAGACCTACCTCAGTAGACTTGAGCTCTGGCTCAGGGCCTGGAGGATTGCTATCAACGTCTCGAAGAGCACCGCGGTTCTCTTCATTTCCGCGAGAAGACACATCCAACAGCCCCGAGCAGTGCAGTTCCTCGGACAGCCGATCCAATGGGTCAAAACAGCACAGTATCTGGGGGTCACCCTTGACGCCGGGCTTACTTGGTCGGCGCACGTCAACCAAGTGGGAAAGAAGGCAGCGCAACGATTAGGTGTGCTAGGCCCGCTTATCAATAGGAGAAGTGGCCTGTCAATCAGGAACGGTGTACTACTCTATAAGCAGCTCATCCGTCCCATAATGGATTACGCATGCCCGATCTGGAGGTCAGCTGCCCACAGCCACGTCCAGAAGCTGCAAGTTCTGCAATCCAAGTGTCTTCGAATTGTTACTAACGCGCCCTGGTACGTTAGTAACAGGCAAATACATGAGGATCTGGGGGTCCCTTTCTTTGCCGACCACATCAGAGCACTAACTGAGAGGTTTGACTCGAGGTTAGCTGGTGTGGGGAACCCCTTAGTTCGGCAACTCGGAAGACACTCGTGCCGAATGAGGGCTGCCAGAGTTCACCCAAGGGCAACCGAGGGCGACTGATGTTCAGCAGGCCAGCCGAAGCCATCCCCAAAAGACGGCCAAGTCAGCACAACGAGTGGTTAGACTACTCGGCTACCCTGACTGAGGTTTTCCGTGCTTTCCTCAGTTGTAAGGCGAATGCCAGGGTATAACTTAATAGGGGCACGGCCCGCCACCCTTCCCCCCGATCATGGAGGCCATCAGCTGAAGTGATCTTCCCCCCATGCCGCAGAGGCCTTCAGCCGAAACGGCCCCTCCCTCTCTGGGTTCATACCCCAGAGACCCAACCAACCAAATTCCTTCGACAACTTGCCTGACAGGATAACCTCCCATCAGCAGCAACAAATCCCAGTTTGAATGGTCGAGGCTCCCGCCACGACGAAACCCCGTTAGCGTTAGCAAAATTTCCGTTCTTATATTACGACCGTTTACCATTTCCAGCAATGCGTCTTGTGCGCAGGAATGGTTTCACCTAGGTAGGGACGATGCTTGCGCTTGCGCAGGCCTCTGCCCTCAGTTAGCTTCTTTGGTTGGTTTGTTTGGTTGCTTTCGTTATTGGATGGATATTCCCCCCATGCCGCAGAGGCCTTCAGCCGAAACGGCCCCTCCCACTCTGGGTTCAAACCCCAGAGATCCAACCAACCAAATTCCTTTGGACAACTTGCCTGACGGGATAACCTCCCATCAGCAGCAACAGATCCCAGTTTGAATGGTCGAGGCTCCCGCCACGACGAAACCCCGCTAGCGTTAGCAAAATTTAAGTTTTATATTAAGACCGTTTACCATTTCCAGCAATGCGCCTTGTGCGCAGGAATGGTTTCACCTAGGCAGGGACGATGCTTGCGCTTGCGCAGGCCTCCGCCCTCAGTTAGCTTTTTGGTTGGTTGGTTTGGCTTTCGTTATTACGGAAAGAGCTGAGTTGTGAATCGCTTGTAGAAGAACTGCGTCGTAGATAATTTTGTGCTGTTAGAAACGTTTTAGAATATCACAAGTACTTATCTTATATAAGAATTATTAAGAAATCTGTGATACTGCCCTCCACTTTTTCTATTTTATTACTGATTAAATTGATAATTGCCGGTGGACATCGTGGTCTCTAACAATTGAACAAAGTTTGAGGTAAGTGATTCATATTTATTATTACTGTTATTATTTGCAATTGTATTTTTGATTGTCTGTGGTATGGTGAGGGTTGGTGTGTAATCGTTAAACATTCACATGCCAGCAACTCCATATGGAAGATCTCGTTGTATTTAAAGGACTATATTTCTGTAATGTTGGCTACCGGAGGAATTCTGTAGCCACCTTCGTCCTTAAGGGAGAATAGCAGCTAGTTGTATTTATTTCATGTTACTGGCAACGCCCGATTGTCTGATTTTATTTGTGCTGTCACGAATACTAAACAATTTGAGGTAGAATTGCCATTGAACCGTTTTCTGCAGCACTAGTTGGTTGTACATCAAATACCTTCTGCATTTATTGTAGGTATTTCAACTTTACAGGAATACGAAAAAATCTCGTGAATAAATTTTGTAACTCTTTTAAACCGAAGAAGGTCTAAAATTGTTTAAGAACTCCTAATAACCACTCCTTACAGTGCAAACCATAAATAGAGATTGCAGCGTTAAAAGATGTTAAAGCCGATGGTACATGCACGGACTAAAACTCCAAGTGTCGTGAAAACTAAGAAGTTTTCCTTGAGTTCAGTGCGTAACAGTAGCAACAATCTCTTGTTGCTTTTCATATTTAAGCGATGATGAACCAAATGACAAGTGTGAAATCTTCATATTAACTGCAGGCATCGTAGTGAAGGAACGTAAATTCTGTTTCCGGGAATTAAAATCGTCGAAGGTCAATGTATGTGATCCTGCTTTGATAAATGCGCCGGAAAAAATTTTGATGGACCCGAGACATGATACATTTGGACTAGACATATTTGGAATTTAATTTGGTAACGACTATTTTGATAAATAAGAACACAGAAGTTTTAATTGACGCTAGTAGAAATTTGGGGATGAGTGAGGTTGTCCGAGATTTTCCTCAGTTCAAAAGGATGACGGCCCGCCAACCCCAAATCATTGAGGCCTTCGGCTGACGTGAACTTCCCCGCAATTCGCAGAGCGACCGAAGGGTTCAAATTCCAGAAACTCTCCAACTAAAATCCTTTTCATTAGGAACAAGTTGCCTCACGCGATACGTCTCATCAGCAGCAACAGACCTTCAAGGCTTCCTCCGCGACAAAACCCTCGTTTTAGTTATGAGGCTTTGTTTATCATTGCCAGCAAAGCGTTCCTTACGCAGGAATGGTGTTTTCTAGCAAGGGACGATGACATGAACTTGCACAGGATTCTGTCCTTTTTGCCCTCAGCTTTTTGATACTCCTAGGTTCAGAGAGAGGATTTTAACCTGGAGACGGAGAAAGACTCCGATCTCCAAAACGCCATTTTTATTGCTTTTTGGTCTTGGACTATGCATTAGGTCCAAAAAATAGTTTGCTTCAACATCTTAAGAGAGACTGGAACCAAGGACTGTATTCGGGTATGTGACCTTAGATTGTGTTATTTCCCCTCTGAAACGTAAAATTTTGCCTTGGCGTCGTTCTTTTATCGCGGTTGCGTTCCTGTCAACAGAAACCATTCTTCTTGTCAGGAGTCGAAAACAGTGTCGAGGCAAAAATCTCTGACCCTGGCGCCGTTGTTCTGTCTCGCTTAGTTTCGGAGTTAAAGAAAACGCCCTCGCCGGAAATCGAACTCAGGGCACTTTCACCAGAGTTCTGACCTTCCAGTGTTCTGTCGTTTGTCTTAAGGAATAATAACGCAATGTTTCTTCTTCACGACCTGCAAGCGAACGAGTAAAGAAATGTCACACATAGCCAGTAGACTCTGCGGTATTTACTAACTGGAAATACGACAGTTTCTCACAAATTCATCTTCTGGGTCCAGACAGTTTTCGGGCTTATGACCTTAGTCAGTCAAATCATTTCTCAGAAACAAACACAGAATTTGCTGTAGCGCCATTCTTCCCTAGTGCTTGCTGTCCGAACAACGTAAAATATCTTTCCCGGGATTCGAAGGAAGGAAACATATTCTTTGGCCCAGCGCCCGGGCCCCTCAAAAATCATCTTTCAAATTAATCAATGATACTGATACCGGACGTTATTTTTAAATAAGGGCAACTGGAATTGCAGTTTCTTCTTATGTCCCTTCTCATTCTTTTTAAATGTACGCGTATTCTCTTCTTATTGGGAAAGTACTTATTATTAGTTATTGACTTCTTACATTCATGACTGAATGTAACCAAATTATAGTTAGAGTAATTCTTCCTGTGTTTTCTCAAATACCAACAATGTGTAAATATGGAACCAACCAAAACCAAAGAAGCTAACTGAGGGCAGAGGCCTGCGCAAGCGCAAGCATCGTCCCTACCTAGGTGAAACCATTCCTGCGCACAAGACGCATTGCTGGAAATGGTAAACGGTCGTAATATAAGAACGGAAATTTTGCTAACGCTAACGGGGTTTCGTCGTGGCGGGAGCCTCGACCATTCAAACTGGGATTTGTTGCTGCTGATGGGAGGTTATCCTGTCAGGCAAGTTGTCGAAGGAATTTGGTTGGTTGGGTCTCTGGGGTATGAACCCAGAGGGGGAGGGGCCGTTTCGGCTGAAGGCCTCTGCGGCATGGGGGGAAGATCACTTCAGCTGATGGCCTCCATGATCGGGGGGAAGGGTGGCGGGCCGTGCCCCTATTAAGTTATACCCTGGCATTCGCCTTACAACTGAGGAAAGCACGGAAAACCTCAGTCAGGGTAGCCGAGTAGTCTAACCACTCGTTGTGCTGACTTGGCCGTCTTTTGGGGATGGCTTCGGCTGGCCTGCTGAACATCAGTCGCCCTCGGTTGCCCTTGGGTGAACTCTGGCAGCCCTCATTCGGCACGAGTGTCTTCCGAGTTGCCGAACTAAGGGGTTCCCCACACCAGCTAACCTCGAGTCAAACCTCTCAGTTAGTGCTCTGATGTGGTCGGCAAAGAAAGGGACCCCCAGATCCTCATGTATTTGCCTGTTACTAACGTACCAGGGCGCGTTAGTAACAATTCGAAGACACTTGGATTGCAGAACTTGCAGCTTCTGGACGTGGCTGTGGGCAGCTGACCTCCAGATCGGGCATGCGTAATCCATTATGGGACGGATGAGCTGCTTATAGAGTAGTACACCGTTCCTGATTGACAGGCCACTTCTCCTATTGATAAGCGGGCCTAGCACACCTAATCGTTGCGCTGCCTTCTTTCCCACTTGGTTGACGTGCGCCGACCAAGTAAGCCCGGCGTCAAGGGTGACCCCCAGATACTGCGCTGTTTTGACCCATTGGATCGGCTGTCCGAGGAACTGCACTGCTCGGGGCTGTTGGATGTGTCTTCTCGCGGAGATGAAGAGAACCGCGGTGCTCTTCGAGACGTTGATAGCAATCCTCCAGGCCCTGAGCCAGAGCTCAAGTCTACTGAGGTAGGTCTCCAGATACCTGACGAGAAGCGTTGGGCTACGGGACGTGGCTACTAGAGCCGTGTCGTCCGCGTATTGTGCTAACTCGACGTGGCGGGACGGTGTGGGTATGTCGTTGACATACAGACTGAAGAGCACAGGGGAGAGAATTCCGCCCTGCACAACTCCAGCCCGCATGGTACGACGTGTGGACGTGGCCGACTGGAAGGATGTCTGGAATGTCCGGTCAGCGAGGTAGGAAGAGATGGTTTTTACCAAGTACGACGGGAAGTTGAGGACGGTCAGTTTGTATAGGAGGCCTTGGACCCAGACTGTGTCGAAGGCTTTGGCCACGTCCAGGAAAACCGCGCCGGTTAGCCGCTTCTCATCAAGGTTTCTGTTGACCCTTTCGACGAGGCGAGCCAGCTGTAACGATGTGCTGTGTCTGGGTCGAAACCCAAACTGCTCGTCGCGCAGCAGCCCGCGTTCACTGACCTCGTGTAGGACCCTCGTTAGTAGGATTTTCTCGCAGAGTTTGCCGACCGTGTCGAGAAGACTGATGGGTCTATAGGAAGAAGGTAGCGTGGGGTCCTTCCCCGGCTTCAGTATGGACACCACTCGAGCGTGTTTCCATGCCGAGGGGAAGTGTTGCCTGCGAAGGACCGCGTTGAACACTTTCGTGAGAAAGGTTACCGCGCGTCGTGGAAGATGTTTCAGGACCCTGTTCGGTATACCGTTGGGGCCCGGAGCCTTGCCAAGCTTGAGTCCCTTGATGGCCTGGGCGACCTCCGATGGACTGGTTAATTTTGGTTCATTTACAGGGGTATACTCGTATGCTCGCATCGCCTCGTTAACCATGTCAATTGTAGTCAGGTCCGACGGGTAGTCTACCGGCTGGAACTGGACCTCAAGGCTGTCGGCTAGGGCTTCTGCCTTCTCGAGGTTCGAGAGAGCCAGTCCTCCCATCACTAAGAAGGGGGGCGACGGAGTGGGGACTCGCATCACACGCTTGGTCATTTTCCAAAGCGACTGGTCCTCGCAGTCCAAGGATTCGAGCGTGTCGCTCCACTGTTCGTTCCGCCACTCGTTGAGACGATAGGTCACCGATCTCTGGAGTCGATTGACCTGGGTCTTAAGAGCGGGGTCTCTTGTGACCTGCCATCGCCTCCTCAGCCGGTTCTTCAGGCGTATTTCATCTCGAATACTAGCGGGTAGAAGCGGTCGCCTGTCAATGCGGGGTCGAAGCTTGGGAGCGGACGCTGCTGTGGCTTCCAGGATAGCACTGGTCAGCTCCTCGACGCACTTGTCAATTTCTTCCTCGTCGTTTACCACGGGGTTCCCCGGTAGTCTGCTTTCGAGGCAAGCCTGGAATGCAGACCAGTCCATTCTCGCGAAGTCCGGGCGATCAGGCAGGTTTTGAAAGGACGATCGGCACGTGGTGTCGACGAGGACGGGCAGGTGATCTGAGCTGAGTGCGGGGCAGACAGTCAGGTGCACCGGTAGGACGAAGTCCTTGATGAGGACAATATCAAGGACGTCAGGTGTGGCGTTGTGTGTGTAGGGAGCCGTGGTTGGAGAATCCGGCCCGTAGATGAAGCAGGAATTTCTGTTGGCGTAATCTCCCCAGCGGTCTCTTACCCTTAGGCTTCCCAACCAATACCCGGTGCACACCTCTTGTCCCATCCATGCGCGCAACTTGCCCCGCCCATCTCATTCTTCTCGATTTAATCACCCTGAGAGTACAGATTTTTAAGCTCATCATTATGCAGTTTTCTCCACGCCCCATCGTCTTCCCTCTTAGGCCCAAATATCCTCCTCAACACCCTGTTCTCAAACACCTGCAATCTATGTTCCTCCCTCTGAGTAAGAGACCATGTTTAGCAGCCATACAAAACAACAAGCAAGATTATTGTTTTGTATACTTTAATTTTCAGGTTCTTAGAAATCACACGGGAAGACAAAATATTTTGAACTGAGAAGTAGCAAGCATTTCCAGAATTTAATCTTCTCCTAACTTCCTCATGAGTATCATTTTTATTTGTTATTGTTGTTCCCAGATATTTGAACTTTGTAACCCTTTCAAAGGACTTATTAGCTACCCTAAGATAATTTTGCCTGTCTTCTGATGACGAGATACTAACATGTACTTAGTATTTTCTGAATTTACTTCTAGCCCCACCTGTCTACTAGCCTCTAGTAAAACTTCTGCGTTCCTCTGTATTGTATTCATATCGTCCCCCAATAAATTAACATCATCAGCATATTCCAATAGCTGATGTGTCCCCTTCAATTGCAAACCCTGCTGCCTACCTTGGACCTTCCTGATGGCGTATTCTAGCGCAAAGTTACAGAGCAAGGGAGACAAAGCATCTCCTTGTTTTAGACCGTTCTTGATGAGGAATGTCTCAGATACATATTTACCTACTCGAATTTTGCTACAGGTTTCATTTAAGCACATTTTTATTAGACCCACTAGCTTCTTTGGTATACCAAATTCAATAAGAATATTATATAGCATTTCTCTCTTCACAGAGTCATAGGCTCTTTTGAAATCTATAAATAATTGATGTACAGTCCCACTGAACTCCCATTTTTTCTCTAGTATCTGACGAATGTAAAAGATCTGATCAATCGTTGATCTGTTTCGTCTGAACCCACACTGATGATCCCCAATAATTTCATTCGCATATGGAATTAATCTTGTCAAAAGAATGTTTGATAGAATTTTGTATGAGGTTGATAGCAGCGAAATTCCTCGGTAATTACCACAGTCAGTCTTGTCCCCCTTCTTATGAATAGGAATAATTATGGATTCCTTCCATTGTTGTGGCATCTCTTCCTTACCCCAAATTAACTAAATAAGCTTATGGATCCTCATATGCAACCCTTTGCCACCTGCTTTAATTAATTCGGCTGGAATCTGATCAATTCCTGGAAATTTATAACTTTTCAACTTCATCTAAGCTAGGTTCTGTCACCAACAGTTCAGCTGTATGCATTTTAATCTGTCTAATATCACCAGTATCATGAACATTTAAGAGCTCGCTAAAGAAATTTTTCCATCTATTCACAATTTTTATTGGATCAGGAAGCAAATTCCCATTATCATCCTTTACCAAATTGGTCTGGGATTGATATCCTTTCTTAAAGTTATTAATGCCTCTGTACAGGTCTCTGATATTTTTTTCCTTATTAGTTGTCTCAAGTTCAGCAATTTTGTCCTTCAGGTATTCCCTTTTCTTAGTCCTAAAGGTTCTACTAGCCTCACGTCTCACGTTACATAGATTATCCGCATTTGTTTTGTTTGGGTCCTGCAACCATTGAAATTTTGTTTGCTTCCGTCAATCTATTAATTTGGTACATTCTTCATCAAACCACGGTTTATTTTGCTTTCTCCTGTAGTATCCTAGTTTCTCTTTGGCTGAAATTTTAATGCAGTTTCTGACATTTTCCCACTCTCTGTTGATGTCACCACTTTCCATATCTTCATCCGTCTCTAAAATTTGAAACCTATTCGAAATTTCAACTTCATATTGTTCGTTTGCCTCTCACTCACTTAATTTTTTCAAATCAAATCTTTCTGTGTCGAAATTTTGCTTTGTTCGTCCACAGGGATCATGCCCTCCCTGTCTCATTGCACTTCCTGCACTGCCACTAAGTCTAACTTATAATTCTCTAATTCCCTACTCGCTTGTATGAAGATAGTAGTTAAATTATATTTTACATCTTACTAATATTTCCAATTTGTAGAAGATTTATGTATGACTAACCTACCATTTGCCCCACTTAATGGTACCTGCACCTTGTCGTGGTGGTGGGGCTTGAGTACCTCAGTGACCCCAAGAGCTATGCTGGCGGTAGCATTGCTACTGGTAGGGCCTCCCTAGCCAGATTGGTCGAGGGGGAGAGGTCAGACTAAGACGGGTACCCTGGTCCTCCAGGTTGGGGGTTGGTCGCAAGGCTAACAACCTTGCATCGTAAAAAAGAATAAAGTTGAGAATAATTTGATGAATGAAGCCGGACTGTCCTCACGAAGACGAACATTAGCAAGGAACAAGGATAAGAATTTGGTACTACATATTGGAACATGGAATGTGCGCACTCTGCTACAAGTAGGAGCGATGAATGGTATAGCTGATGAAATTATAAAATATAGAATGGAAATTGTCGCTATACAAGAAATTAGATGGAAAAATAAGGGAGTAATAAATAAGGCAAACTTCTCCATATATTATTCTGGGAAAGACGATAGGCAAGGAGAATGTGGAGTAGGATTTATTGTTACCAGGCAAATGCGTAAGGCTGTGCTGGCCTTTACACCAGTAAGTGAAAGAATATGTACACTTAGAGTAAAAGGGAAACTCCATAATATAACACTTGTTAATGTCTATGCACCAACCGAGGGGACAGAAGAGGTGGCAGTAGATGGTTTCTATGATGAATTGCAGTCTGTATGTGATAAAATTTCGAAACATGACATGATAATAGTACTTGGTGATTATAATGCAAAGCTTGGGAAAGAAGAAGTCTATGTCAAACTATTTGGAAGGAATAGTCTACATGAAGAAACTAATAATAATGGCCTAAGGGTAGCACAATTTGCAGCTGCAAATAATTTAAGGGTCATGAGCACATACTTCCCAAGGAAAGATATTCATAAGGGTACTTGGAAAATTCCTGGAACAAATAATTTTAATCAAATAGATCATATATTGGTATCTAGGAGATGGGCGACAGATGTAGAAAATGTGCGCACATTCCGAGGGGCAAATTCTGACTCGGACCATTATTTAGTTGGGTTTAGAATGAAGCAAAAATATGTATGGTTATGAAAGGGAAAATGGAAAGAATTAAAAGGTGGAATGTAGACAAATTAGAAGATAGGGGTACAGTACAGGAGTATCAATGTAATTTAAACTTAGAATTACAAAAGATAGAAAAAGGGCCTGATATTGAAGATGAATGGAACTGCATAAAGAATGCCATTTTAAAAACAGCACATATAACTGTTGGAGAGACAAGAAGATCAAGAAATGAAGATTGGTATGATGATGAATGTAGATTTGTCGTCAAACAGAAGAAGCAAGCTAGAATGAAATGTTTACAGCGAAATACGAGAGCTAATAGAAATCTTTATAATGAAAAACGGATATTGGCCACCAGAATATGTAGAAAGAAGAAATAGAAGCGTTAGGAAGAAAGATCGACAGTATGATAGAACACCATCGTAGAAATGAAAGTAGAAAATTTCACAAGGAGCTTAAAGAAGTAACACAAGAATACAGACCGAAAGCTGTAGCATGTAAAGATAGTCAAGGAAATCTATTGACAGAGAACCGTGATATTGTTAATAGATGGAAAGAGTATTTTAGTGGTATCCTGAACGGAAATATAATTGAGACAGGGCAGCCAACATATTATACTGTGGATAATTACATTGAAGATCCTACGTTTGAAGAAGTGCAAAAAGTAATCAAATGTCTGAAAAATGGTAAAGCACCCGGAAGTGATGGGATTACTGCTGAACTACTAAAAAAGGGGGGAGTCAAGTTATGGGAGAGAATACATTATCTGATATTGTTGATCTGGAAAGAAGAAAAGATTCCAGAGGAATGGACCCTAGGAGTAATACAACCTATACATAAAAAAGGAGATAAAATGGAGTGTACCAATTATAGAGGAATTACACTTCTGAATGTAATATATAAAATCTTGTCAAGTACTCTATATAATAGATTGGTTGTATATGTAGAAGAGATGTTAGGAGAGTATCAGTGTGGCTTTAGAGCAGATAGATCAACGATAGACCAGATATTTGTATTGAGGCAGATTCAAGAGAAAGCCTATGAATATAACATTGACTTAAATCATTTATATGTGGACTTCAGACAAGCATTTGATAGTCTCAATAGGGACCAAATGTTAAATGATATTCTCCTATTAGGGATACCATCTAAATACGTCAGGCTCATCAGAGCGACGTTGAAAGACTCCGAGGCTGTAGTAAGAGTAGATGGTGAGCTAACTAAACCATTTAATGTCAATATGGGAGTTAGACAAGGAGATGCTCTCTCGACAATGCTCTTTAACCTGACGCTGGAAGCATCTATTCGGAAACTTGAGATCTCAGGACATATAGGCATCAAATCAATACACGTGAGTGCATATGCAGATGATCTAGCTATTATTAGCAGGAATAAAGCTGCACTGGAAGAAACAGTATTAAAATTGATAGAAGAAACAGAATTAAGGGGGCTAAAAATAAATGAATCGAAAACAAAATATATGAAAGTTACAAGAGCAGCAAGAAATGTCACAAATAAATTGAGAATAGGACATTATAATTTTGAACATGTGCAGAATTTTAATTACCTGGGTTCACAGATTAATACTATAAATTCAGTAACTAATGAAATTAAAGCACGTATTGTGAATGGTAATAGGTGTTACTATGCCTATCAGAATTTAATGAAGTCTAAAATACTGGGGAGGGGACTTAAACTGAGAATCTATAAAGTTCTGATAAGACCAGTAGTCACATATGGATGTGAAGCCTGGACATTAACTAGCTTTGATGAGCAACAACTTAGAATATTTGAACGCAAAATATTGCGGAAAATCTATGGTCCAATACAGAATAGTGATGGCTCCTGGAGAATTAGGATGAATCATGAACTAGATTGTATCATACAGGGAGCAGATATCGTGAGGCTAATCAAAAGCAAAAGGTTAGCCTGGCTTGGCCATGTTGCAAGAATGGAAGGAAACAGGGTAACTAGAAGAGTGATGGAATGGAGACCGATGGGAAGAAGGATGAGAGGGAGACCACGGAAACGATGGATAGACGACGTGGAGGAGGATGTGAGGACGATGGGAGTAAGGGGATGGAGAAGAATTGTGAATGATAGGACAGAATGGAAAAAATTCATCAAACAAGCTAAGACCCACACAGGGTTATAACGCTATAAGAAGAAGAAGAAGAACCTACCATTTGCTGCCTGAGGAAACCCACAAAAGATGTCATAACAGTTAACCTGGTAAAAATTTGAACCAGAAACTCAAAATATAGAGGTGGGGTGGTAAGGACTTAGTCACATTTGATTGTGAATGGATTGCATGTTGTTTTCTGGGTTGTGGTGCTGTCATTACACTTGAAGGGTACAGTTGACATCTTTGTGGTGAGAGTATCAAATATCTATCAGTCTGTACTCACTTCCTGGTTAAGTGGTATTTTATTAATATTGTTAAAAGGTTTCCATGTCAATATATTTATTTTTTAGCAATGTAAAATTTGCTCAGAGAAGTGTGAAAAATGTTAAATCTAAAAGCCATGTTATTGAGAGATCTTTTCATTCTTGGCACTTAATATTACGGTTTGAAACAAGTTTAAAGTTAATAAATAAATGTTTATATTGTAAATTTATTTTATATTTTTTATAGATATTCTGGTTCTGACATGGTGAAGAAGAAAGGTAAGCTATTTCCACTTTGTGTCTTGTTTGATATAATATTAAGGAGACCCAGTTTTCTATGACCTTTTACTTTTTGAGAACTTTCACAAGTAGCTGTATATTTTGTTACAGCCTATCTATTAGTGGGTAGAAAACAGTTTCTGTTCTTGTTTATATTTAGTTTAATTACACTGTCTACCGTTGCAATAGTGAAGGAGACCATTTCTGAGATATGGCCCTATGAGGTGGACTGTTACTTCAGATTTTAGGTTAAAATAAACTAATTTTAAAGTTTCTGTTTTCATGAGTGCTGCAACTACCCTTAAACCAAAACATACTGAGCTTAGTTTAAGGATGATGTATTGAATATGTGTTTTCCAGTTTAATTTGTTGTCAATTTGTAGGCCAAGAAATTTAGTTGTTTCTATTTCCTCCATTATTTTATCTACTTATAATACCATATATTTAGATTTACACAAGTTCTGCTGTTAGTACAACATTTCATGAAATTTGTTTTGTCATAATTTAATATGAGTTTACTGGCTTCAATTCATTTGTTTAATCTAGCAAAGACATCATTTATGTAATTTTGAAAACAGTCAATTTCTGGATGTGAAATAATAATATTACTATCATCAGCAAAGAGTATAGGTTTAGATTGAGAGTTGATGGTTGGGGCAGATCATTTATATATACAAGAAAAAGCAGAGGACCAAGTATTGAACTTTGAGGCATTCCATGTTTGACACCATCATCTATCATTTGAATCTGATGATTTTATTTCTACTTGTTGCTTTCTGTCATGAAGGTGTGATTTAAACCACTGACCAGCTATATTTTTAATTCTGTAAAAATTTAGTTTTTGATAATAATAATTCATTATATACACAATTGAATGCTTTAGGAAGATGACAAGATATTCCACCAACATGCACTTTATTATTTAGTGCACTTAAGATTTCATCTGTATGTTGAACAGGACTTTATCAGTTAAGATATTTTTTTTCAAAATCCAAATTTTCACCTGCAAGGATGTTGTTTGAGTTTAAGAAATCACTTACTCTCTTATACATAACTTTTTCAAATATTTTAGAGAATGTGCATGAAATTAATGATGCTAGGCAAAGTGAGATGCATACAGCTGAGTTATAACTTAGGAATAGTTTGTGAGAGGTTGAGATTTTTATTTAAAAGTTTAAAAGGCTTAACTCACCATGTACTGATCAGATTCTGGCACAGTTGATTCTTGCAGTAGTTACAGCTACAGTTAGTAATGTTTTCAGATCTGCAGACTTATTAGTTTTATTCTGAAAAAGGAAGAATTATCAGAGTAGTGGAAGGAAGGTGTTATTGTAGGTCGTGAAAATGTTTGTTTGGATTAGGAGCTAGCCCAGAAATTTTGGAAGGAGACATTAACTTTTCAGGATCATGCAATCCAATGGAGCACCTATTAGAATCATGCTTGTCTGCCTGTCTGTCTATATGCATCAAGCTATTTTAATCTTTATTAGTTCAGACAGTTTTAACATCTACTTCTTTAAACTTTTTTTGTTATTTAAGAGATATATTTATAAGTAACATGGTGTATAATTTTGCCATTGGCATCCTGGCAACCATTGTTGTAGCATAAAGATTTCTAATTGTTTTACTTTTTCCTGAATTATTAAACTCAGGGCATGGACTAGTACAGGCTGATGTGAACATAACCTTGAGGTTCCATAAATGGCATTGAATTCCTTGATAGGTTGAGTGACATAAACTTCACAAGCAGGACTGTGTTCCATGGATTTAATCAAGCAAAATCTTATTTTAATATAAAATTTTTATTTAGGGAAGAAATCTAGTGGACAGAGAGAGGAGCAGGCAGCAGAAGGTCAGCCTCAGATGAAAACTATTAGGCAGCGAGTGGGATCATCACAACATGAGCATCAAAAGCAACACGAGGCACCCCCAGTGTTGTCAAGTGGTTGCATAGCTGGACCATCACAGCAATCACAGGGACAAAGGGATCAAGGTCCTCAAAATTGTTCACAACCTCAGAATCAACAGCCATTGAATCCTCCTACTTACGATGCTGGCAGAGGAAGAGGACAAGGAAACCCCCGAGCAGGTACTTGAAACAAGGTCTTGGGTTTATACATTATACATTATAGTATTTGGCTGATGTAGAATGCCTTGTGAATATGTAATGTTTGTCTGCATTTTTTATTGAATATTATCTTAATGCTGCAGAAGAATTCTTGTCAACACTATACAGGCTGTAGATTAATTACAAATTGGAATATCAACTGCCATAAGTTTTAGCTAGTATAGACACTTTTACTCCTAGATCAACCCATCACGTCTTTCTGTGTTCTGCCTTTCATATTTTATACAAAAGCACTTCACAAATTGTTACTGAAATTTAAACATTTTTTTCGTAATTTTTATTATCTCAGATATTTGTCATATGTTCATAACATTCTCAATTTTCTTCTTCTATGATGGCCCTCAATTTGTCAAAGATTGTGCAGTATTTGATGATACAGCTGAGTTTATTTATTATTTACAGTTTATTTAACAACACTTTTTCAGTTGCTCACAATCAGACTATATAGCATCAAATGAGAGGATGATGGTAAATAATGAGTTGGAAAGGATGTGGAAAGAAGTGGTCATGGCCTAATTCTTGCATATTGTATGTTCTATCAATGCAGATAATTAATAAGTATTTAACCATTATTAGACTGCAGAATTTTTCTAGTGAGGCTCTTCTGCCTCTGGAATGTGAGTAAAAATAATTGTTTACCCACACTCTAAGACACTTCATATTACAAAGTCCAAAAATGTGGGTGGCCTGAAGTATATTTTACGTTGTATCCATATGTACATTTTTATTTTCATTAAAAAAATTCTGATATTGTGCTCAGGATGGTGTTTGATTGATAAGTTTAAAATTAAAGTTTTGTGGTGGAAATTTAATTTTAAAATAATTTTTAACTTAACTGTACTTTTTCAGCTCAAATAATAAGTCACACAATGGTTTGATTTGTGGCCTATTTTCATTCCTTAATTAATACAAAATTAGACTCACTAGATTACCATGTTGTCCGTGTGTGTGTGTACCTGTTTGTCATTAGTTTTGTGTTTTGAACCACTTTATCTCTTTTAATGAATTTTGGTCTTAATGTTATGCTGTTTGAGATAACTACCACCTTGTAATTTTATTTTTATGTAATCAGTAACAACATTAGGGCATAAACAAAACGTTATGTGGTAGGAGCAACACTAATATCACTTTTTGGAGATTCCTGAAATAGATCTATGGATATTCTGTATAGAATGTAAAACAATGTAGTGAGTATGTGAACATTTTATTTTGGCTTTCAGTTTGGCAATGATAGCAGCTGAAGCATTGGGACTAGGAATAATAGTATTAGTTTGAAAGTACCTACAAATTTGTGCAAAATGTTTGCATATCAACAAGTGCAAATGTAGTGATAATATTAATCTTCAAGGTTATATTTGACAAACGTAACATTAGAGTCTTTTTCTTTCATAATGCTGACAGAACCACAGACTGATCTTTATTAAATTCTGTAAATTACTAAAGTAAACTTTATGAGTTCTGCCTGGAACTCCATCCTTGTGTTGAACTGATCTCAGTTTTTATATTCTTGAATAAAGAATATTTATAAATTTAAAATGTATTCTGTTGTTCATTGATGAACTTGCAGGCACTGTAAGGCAACAGACTGGAGATGCTGATGTTGCAGCTATAACTAAAGGAATTCAGACATTAAAAATCCCAAATAGGACAGGTTGTGGGACTAAAGGAAGAAAAACTGCAGTAGAAACCAACTATTTGTCATTGGACTTGTCAAAGCTTCGGAACAAAATTGCAATTCATTATGATGTGGAATTTAAACCTTCACCATTTCCAAAGAGGCTTTTGAGGTGTGTATAGCCCCATTATATTTTGCATATGATATGTACAGGTAAACTTTGTATGATTTTTTATGGGATAAACAATAATAATTATGTTAACGTTAGTTTCAAAATGGTTTTACAATAATTTACTCTGATCTGCAGTTTTCAGGTTTTGGTAACAGGTAGGATTTTAATTGTACATATTTCAGCACACTGTTATTTTTTAATTATTTTACCCACAAATCTAAGAACTAAATCAGTTTTTACGATGTTTTGAAGATTTGTTGCGTGTGAAAAATGTGTGTGCTATAATAGCAATACATTTGAATCCAACAAATATTGAACTTTTCTGCCTTCAAAGACTTTGGACATCCATGGATATTTGTTTAGCTAGCAGCAAAAATGAATTTCTTCTTGGCCTTTACCTGTTGTCTGTCTTGTTTAGGTCAGTTTGAACAATATTAAAACTTTTAATGACTTGCATGTAATACAGACCTTTTGCTACTCTGATAACTCAGAATACTATGATGTTAATTTTCTCACATTAATTTCTATGTTGTTGTTAATAAGTAGGAGGCTAAATGTTATGTTTTGTATTTATACAATTTGGTAGAATCAATGCATTGCTTATATACTTACAGGCAGATGTTGATTACAGTTTGTTATTGTCAACATTGTCAGTGTTGGTAAAATTCATTACAATTTTAGGAGCTAGCCAAAACTTTAGGGACCAAACGTAATGTGGTTGCCAGGTGTTGCTACATGTAAAAGTACATTGCAAGCAGGTCCTTTCTCATTGTGATTTTGAATTAATGACTGCTGCCTCCATTATAGCATTATTTGTAGATGCATGTTAACTTTGAGGATGTATTGATTTGTACAGCTCTTCTCTGACTGAAGAGTATTACTGTGTGTGATTTCTCATTATGTATGAAGCTTAAAGAATATTGCCTTCATTGTTGATGTTTCAAAATCCTAAATTTTTGTTTTTGTAACAATACATGCTCTGGTCCAGTGGTTTTGAACTTGTGGGTTAGAATGAATTGTGAGAGTGCCTTGAAAGGGTCACAAGCTTAACCTTTTCCTCACTGATTGTTGCATTTGTAACCACACTTGGAGGATATAATCAGGATCTTTGGTTAGTGTATGAACTGTAGTGATCTGATAAGAACAGTTCCATCCTGGTGTGTATTTAATAAAGCTATTAATGATAAACTGTTTGCACAGCTTTATTCAGTCAGACTTTCATGAATTTTTTCTGTTTTGACATGTTTCTACTATACCAGGTGATCTTAAGGTAGTAAATACTAAATGTATAGTAATTATTACAACAAAGATAGGATTGACGTGTTATGTGTATATATTAATTCATTTACAGGTGTGGATCCATTGCATGGGCTTTATATAAACTATGTTTATTTGTCATAAGAGATATTTTGATTTGAGGTTATGTACATTGTTTTGTATAACAATAAAGATTCAAATTATATAAATTGAAATATAAACTTATGTAACATCTAGTTTTCTTGAAGTTAATGACATTTCCAGGTACTAGCATTGTTAAGACCCAGGTAGTTTGGTCTGTAATGTCAAAAATCTTGCTTTTTTATAATGCCTCAGTAGAATCTTGGTAGATTAAAGGTGTTAAAATATTATTGCACAGTGTAGAAGACTAGGTTACTTCTATTATAAATATGTATTTTATGCAGATTGTCTATGTTGTATTGAATTCTTATGCTTATGAATATATCATGTTTCCATATGTTTCTAGTTTTGTTAGAATTACTGTTGAAACTGTATAACATTTTGTGTAATTATACATATTCTCTTATTTCAGACTTGCAATGGAAGAATTCAGGCGGATAAATTTTCCTGATCGATATCCAGCTTTTGATGGGAGGAAAAACTTGTACAGTACTCGAGAGCTGCCAGAGGTATGTTTGGTTTAATTTAACAAGAGTAAGCTGTTGCTGCTGGTAATGTTGATGTGGATGTAAAGACATAAACCTTATGATGGAGGCAGTATGCTTCTTTGAAACATTGATCATGTTCTACCAGACTACACAGTGCAACATCCCAGATGACAGCCATCTTCATAATTATCATTGTGAAAGTCTCAAGTTTTGCCATATCAGAGTTAATTTAAAAAGTTAGTTTCCCTTTGTAGCACTAACTTTGTTTCCCTGTGTATTTGTTGTAATATTTGTAAGTCTTCAGTTCTGAGCATTATGGTACATACAACTATTGAAAGAGGTACTGTGATACTCTGTAGCAAAGTACTAAAGTGTTCTTGTTGTTTTTTTTTTCCCTCCAGAAAACTGATAGTGTCATGGTGCAAGATGAAGAATATGGTGGGGTTAAGCAGTGTGAGATTACTATTACATATACATCTCAAGTTAATTTGGGATCCCTCTCTACATATATGAGTAGTGACAGTACACTGGAAATCCCACAGAAAGCTATTCAGGCTGTAGATGTTGTGCTGCGCAATGCACCATCTTTGTGTGGGTAAGTAGTTAATTAGCTACGTTGTGACTCTTGGTGTATCAGAAACATCTGATTGGTCTGTAAGTTATTCATCAATACTGTTTCAGTTACAGAGATTGTTTAGTGTCAAATGAAGTGTGTAGATAATGAATTGAGAGTATGTAAACACTCAAAAAAGAGATGGTGATGTCTACTTCAAGATATTCACTGGTATTGCCTGCAGGGACCAAGGAAGACCTAGAAAGCACTGAATCATGGTAGCCAGAAAACCTGGCTGATATTTAATCATGATCTTGAGGAGAATTGTGACATGATAATTGTTGGTTAATTTTAAAACTTGCAAAATAATTATGAATGTTGGTTAAAATGGATATGAGTGTTATAAAAACTCTGCATGTATTTAGTTATTATTGGTAGAGAGATTTTTTGGTTTAAGGGTTAATCTGCT
The DNA here is from genome assembly GCF_977971745.1 of Zootermopsis nevadensis. Classification (NCBI taxonomy): domain Eukaryota; kingdom Metazoa; phylum Arthropoda; class Insecta; order Blattodea; family Termopsidae; genus Zootermopsis; species Zootermopsis nevadensis. The sequence goes on from NW_028259142.1 coordinate 9,908,716, forward strand.
GGATGATAAAACTGGACTTTTTCATTCCAAAATTTTATGGCATTTTTAAATAATAGTCTGTGATATAAAATTCCAATTGATTTTGTTCAAAGTATTTTTTACTGTGATCAGTACATTTTTTGTGAATCAGCGTTGGAAGACAGTTGTCAATTTTTAACTTACAATAGTGCTGTTTGTGCAGGGTCAGATGGGTCATTGGTAGGTATGTTTGGGTTTCTGCAGGTGAAAAGAGGTTATTGGTGAGATCTCTTTTCCTGTCAGGGTTAACATGGGGAATAAAGGTGATCACCAGCTGGATTGTAGACAATTGCTGTGAAGTGATGAGGTTGCAGGAGTGTCAAGTTTTGCCACAGTTCTTAACACTGGTATATACTATATGGTATATGGTTTATTAATGTTGATCAAGATGATTCTCATACGTACAACACAATGTTTATCAGAAAGAGCACAGCCAGCTTTACAAAGAGGATGAATCCACTCTAAGTTCTCAGCTTTCTGCCAACTAGACCACTTTGCAACTCGTTATTCCCAAGTGTTTGGGACTGTTTCTACCAGTTGCCACTTCCCTACCCTCTTTTTACTGAAGGATTCCTGGAAAGTAACTGCTCAGTACTTAGGTGTTTCAAAGGAGTAGCAGGTATATGGTGTACAGAGTGCATATAGATACCTGCGTTTTATAGCTTAGTTGTGTGTGCTTCCCCCCTGGGCTTGAACTCAGGGGTCCATGGCAGACTCATTGGCTAGACCAGTTATAAACTGTGTTTTATCTCTCCAAATCTTATATGACTATAAATTATTAGAATTCTGAAAGGATTTTCCCTTTTTAAAGTGTATTTGGAAACTGCTAATTTCTCTGTTTATTTGTTCCTTGCTTCAGCTATATGTCAGTATTATCTTGGAGTATAATTTTGTTTGATTTTAGTTTTAGCACAAAAGTGTAAGGCTTAAAACACTGTACAGTAAATAAATTAATGTTCTAAAATTTAGCTCTGCTTTTTCAGATGTCAAACTAGAAACAAGAATTGTATGAAGTACCAGAAATGAGCTCATTATTGGCATGTCATTAATATTTTTCTTTCATTTTCCCAACAAGGTACTTAAAAATAGGGCCTTACTGCTTCCTATAAATCATCTAGAATTCATGATGTGATCACAGTATAATTCTGTAAAGTGTGCAGTAGACATGAAGTGCAGAAGCATGAGAAATAAATCAAATCCATTACAGTTTGAAGTGAGTTCATAATGAATCTTTAGCCTGGTTTCTGGCTAAGTTATTTGTGGTTTTCCTGAGTTTTTCCACCAAAATTCTGATATAATGCATTAACATATGTCAGAACTACTACTTCCAAATTTCATTAATTCTTTCACTGAATACTGTATAATATATGCAGTTCATGAGGCATTTAACAAGAAGATAATTCTGTGTTTTTCTTTGACATTTGGATGCTGTCTTTTCGTTATGGAGGCTTGGTCTGCATGGGATTTATGGTGGATAAAGTGTTACTGGAGTGGGTTTTTTCTGAGTTCTTTTGTTGTATCCTGTCAGTTATTGATTAAACAGTGTTCCATACTGTCAGTGCAGTGTGTGACTGTGCAGGACATTATCAGTCTCATACCTGTTGGAACTTCAGCCCTGAAGTTCACTTTAGTGATGATTATATTTGATGTTGCTGTTTTGTTGAGGTGCATGAAGAATTTAATTTGAAACTGTTTGTCTGTGCTTAATAAGGTAATGGTATTAATGTATATTTTGTTAGGTGTGTGCAAGTTGGACGCTCATTCTATACTCCTCCAAGAGGTAGAATTTTGAAACTCGGTGATGGACTAGAAATGTGGTATGGAGTGTTCCAAAGTGCTACTTTGGGCTGGAAGCCATTTGTGAACATTGATGGTCAGTATATTTAATGGTTGGTAATACTTGGTACTTAATACAGGGGCTTGTTTTAGTGTTAGCATTGCCCTATATATTTTTAGGTACCTTATTTAGTTGGACATCATTCCTCAAACCCCTGAAAAATTTATTGCAGATATTGTTAGAATGTATATTTGCAAGTTAAATTTCAACTCTAAACACAATCACATGTGCACCAAAATACATAACCAGGTACTGAAAAAGACACTTTTCTGTTTGCCTAAGATGAGGTGATTTTCTGAGCTGGTGTGTCAAGATTTATGGTAATGGTTTTTATTAATGGGCCATGTGTACTACAGGCTGCTGAACATTCTCTGGGAAACAAAATACATCAGGCATTGAAAACATAGAATATATATGAGCTTTTTACGAAAAACAAACAATATTTTTCCATTGTTATCAATTCTTGGTATTTGTTCCCTTTTTCATTTTTGTTTGTTCTTGTGAATAACATTTTATTTTATAAAAGTTAATTGTGAAAAAGGCCTATCATTTCTTTTTGCAATAATCCAGGCCATAAAATTGTTTCCAATGCTGAAATTCATTATCCAGAAGACAGAAATCTTCATACTCACCACTGTGAACACCTCAAATCATTCTCATTATCATTAGTTTGTACAACTGCTTTAAAATAGTTTGGAACCAAAGGGGTTAAGCACATAATTGGTGACAAATAAGCCATTTTTTATCAAAAGCTTTGGGTTGGTGGTCCAGTTTTTAGCTCTGAAGTTAGAACTTGGCACGATTTTTTAAGTCCTATAAATAATATTGAATTTTTATATAACCAACAGCAGAAGATATACAGTAGAGTATATTTTATGCATTTTCCAATTATGTGATTTTGCATCCATAATTGGCATTTATGTTTGTTTATTGCTTATACAGATTTATTGCTTATACAGATTTATTGCTGAAAACTTATGACATTACAGGTTTCCTGCATAAAGTTGTAAATTATTTTTCCTTGTATTTAATTAAAATTATATCATATTGAAAAAAGATTTGAAATAAAAGTTGTAGATGTGTATGGGATATATGTATTACTTGTAAATGTTTTTGTATGTGTTGCTCATTTTGAGAAGATTGATAAAGTTTTCAGAGTTGTGTAAAATAAAATAATTTATAGTCATGTACATTTTTAAAAAAATGGCTATCTGTTGTGTAGAACCCTTCAGTGGAACTGTAAAATCAGTGGAAGAGTATGAATATTGAAGTAATCATACTGCAGCACTAAGTTTATTTGTTACGTTTATTTCTGATTTAATTATGATAATTATGTTTGACAGTGACACATAAAGGTTTTCCATTACCACAAAGAGTTGTGGAAGCCATTTATTAAATCTGCAGACCTCAAGATGACTGTGAGTTGAACAAAGATCAGAAGGAGGATTTCGAGAGCTATATCCGTGGTAAGGGTGAGAATAGTTACTGAAACACTGCATTATCCCTTTTAGTACCAAGCCAGTACATGGAACTATGCCATAAGACTGCCAAGCCATTTTGTTTGAAAAGGAAGACCCGTAGTTAAGAGATATATTTTTCTTTGGAAATGTAATTTAAACTTTCAAGAGAACTGTGTTCATATATGAGCTGTTAAAAGCAACTAAAACGTTCATTTTACAAAACACATTTTTAAATTAACATTGAATTTTCACATTTAAAATAATGTTCTCCAAAGAACAAACAGTTATGAACACAATTAATACAAGTTGCTAGGAAACTACAAAACATTTATTGTCAGCATTGCTATTCACAACAAAAGCATTACAGAGATCAGTTGGATAATGCTGTTTAAGGAAATAATTGCTGTTTATTCTGAGAATCATGAAACCTATAAATGCAAATTATAAGAGTTATTGTTTGTTAAGAAAGGTGGAACATGTAATTAACACTGGACTTCAAAGGCTTAAAGTTATGAAGAAAATAATATGGTTGAAAAAACTGTTGATCAGGAACCACCATTTCCCTTTAAAATTCACTTCATAAGGTTTTCAAATGTGGCCTTTTCAAGTAAGGTGTTTGAACTACAGGGCTGTGCTAACCATATGCTGTTCGTTTAAATTGTGGGCATACAAGTACAATTGAAGAATTTGGTGAAAAGAGGAAAAGTGACATTATATACTTTTCTGAGGAGGGTCAAAGGTATTTTAAATATTCAGCATTGTTTGTAGGCCTATTGTTAATTTATTTATCTTTTTGTTAACGTACATACAGATTTGTGTCCTTACACTCTAACATCTGACTGTTGGTTTAGCTATTTGAATAATATAGATAACCAACAACATGAAGATGGCTGTTTTCTGTGAACTTCTGCCAGACTGCATGGCACTATAACCCAGAAGACAGTAATCTTCATGCTCATCACCTTGAAAATCTTAAGTCCTACTAAACAGCAACATGATTTGGTACATAGGAGTTATCTCCTTTTTGCATGAAGGTTTTGAATTCTAGTTTAAATAGCATTTCTAAAAGCTTAATAAACCTGCAGTCAGAGGCTTCTATTAAAACAAACTTATTTTAGAAATTAATATAGCCAGGTTAGCTCAGTCTGACTATGGACTGGATGACTAGTGTTAGATTCCCAGCAGAGGCAGAGGATTTTTCTTCAAGTTCCTGCATCCAGACCAGCCCACCCAGAATTCTTTCCCATGGGTACTAGATGGTCCTTTCTGCAGGGGTAAAGCTTGGCCAGGGCATGCAGCTGAACAAATCATCCCCATGTAATGCAGAGGTCAAGAACAAATGCCATCTTTATGTCCTGTCCTGTCAAGTGCCTTCACTGTGTGTGGTGGGTAGTTTATTTTTGTTTTATATGTAACAGTCTAAAAGTATATAGGTTGTTGTTCTTGAATTTTTTTTGTTTCAGACTTAAAGGTTGATTACATGATCCCTAACAATCCAACCAGCAAGCGAACATTCAGGGTAAACACAATTGCTGAATGTCCAGCAAAATTACGGTATGTTCAATCTTTTGTGAGCTACAATCATATATTTTTGTTCACATGCTTTTCATCAGTAGATAGCTGTGAATGTATAGGTATGTTTCTGACTTCACATGTGCAGTTATATGAAATGAGGAATATGTTAGCTACAAGTTTGCCATGATAATTTCTACCATCTGGTGAAATCTCTTAGAATTTTTTTAATTTTTTTCGTCTGGAAATAGGTATCTGTTTTAAACAGAAAATTGTTTAAAATGGAAAAAATTCAGTTTCCCTGGGATTGCATTATGAGTATATTTTATGATGTTACAGGAATATTTTGCTTTACATGTAATGTTTTTTTATTATAAAGATTTCAGTTGGATGATGGTCAAAGGATATCAGTTCAAGAATATTTTGCCCGTGTCAAGTGTATAAAACTGAGATATCCACATCTTCCGTGCCTTCATGTTGGTTCGCTTAACAGAAAAAATCCAATATATCTTCCACCAGAGGTATAGTACTCGACTGTAATCTTGAGACTTGCAAGGAATGCAGGAAGTCCGAAGCGTTAAAGGCTGATGCTATCTTTCCTCCTCCACCCCACTTCTTCACCCCCGCAAGTCTCAAGATTACAGTCTTACACTGTAAGAAACCTTATTTTGAATTGATAGATGGTTCTTTATGCACTGTAAATCAGCCCCTATAAAACAGAGTGGGACTGATTACTCCCTGACTGTATTTGCATTGTTTCTTAATACAGCTGACATTAGTGTCATTTTATGTAGTAAAAAGGAATTTTCCTTTCCATAGAGATTGTAAATTTTACTTTTCAATTTATTGTATTTGATTCATCCTTGGATTTCCTCTCATTGGTGTGAACTGTCTTATAATAAAGCCTTCTCCATTCTTCACTCTCCTCTTGTATCTGTATGTCTTCCGTCACTTATCCTGTCTTCATGCTTGGTCTCCCAGTCTGTTTTTCAAAACACTGGAAGGTTTAGATTATAAAGCATTAATTTACTTATTTTGCATGTGTTTGTGTTTTTTTACTCATATTTACAGTGCTTAATTTCAAATATTTAAAAACAGAGTTCTAAGAGTATCAGTTGTAAGAAAAATATATTTAGTGGTTTCTGAACTGAGTTATATAATGATTTATACAGTTTCTGTATTGTTAGGTTAGTTAAAACCAGGACATATTTCTAGAAAGAATTGGCAGTGCTTTTATGGCATGTCTGACAATTTTAACATGTTTTGACAATCTTTTTTTATATTTTAAAGCAAAATTGCTGGTATTCCTTACTGGTGCATGCTGCCACAAAGAAAGCACTGGTTACAGGGGACTGAGAAAGTAGATCAGATGGGAAAGCAAAAAATACAAGCAGAATTTTATTTGGGATACTCTTGGAAAGCAGTATGTGTTTAAGATTTACATTTTGGGCATATTACTGAATTTCACTTTGCTTGAAACCTGTGATTTATATGAACATGTATTGATAAATTTCATGATTTTATGAATCTGCTGTGATCATATGATGCAGTTCTTTTTTACAGTTGTGTTCAATCTCAAAACATCAAGTGATTAATAAGAAAATGAGTGAGAAACAGACTTCTGCAATGATAAAGCATACTGCAACAAGCACTGATATGAGAAAAAGAAAAATAATGGAAATGGTATGTTATCTTGGTTGTCTTTCTTACTGTAGTTGAAATTGTTTTCTTTATTTTTTTTAAATTACCTCCAGTATGTCTTGCATTCTGAATTTTTGCTTTGTACATGACTTGAACACACATTTAGTTATCATGTTCATAAAATGAAACACACGCATCATACGTCGCACTTGAGTGATAGTACTTCTGCTGAATATTTGGGAGGTTCTTGGCCAAGGCCTAGCTATCGTGGCTTGAGATTTTAGTAATTCTCTTCAACTTCTCCACATAAGTGCTGGGATAGTGTTTTAAGACAAGGCCATGACTAGTTCCTTCCACATCCTTCACAATTCAAAATTCTTTATCTTCTCATTCAGCACTATATGCACTATATAAACTGTGCAGTTAAGAAAGTGTTGTTTAATGAGCAGCCCAAAGCACATTCATTGTGCCAGTACTTTCTTACCTATATTGGACTATTCAAAATGTTGGATACCATTTCATAAATTTATTGAACAAATACTACAAGTGACAGTACAATGAAACAACTTACAGATGAAAAAGGCACCCTTCTAGTTTGCATCAAGGTAGAGATTTATAATATGGGAGCCATTTACCACATGGCAAACATAAAGGCATTATTTAAGTTCTTGCATCACTTTGTCCAAGGTGTCACAACTTCCACTGCAGCCTGGATATGTGTACTTAATTCCTGAATTATGTGTGGTAGAGGAGGTTAGTAAACTGCATCTTTTGCATAACCCCATTAGGGTCAGGTCAGGGGTTCTGGGAGGCCACGTGCAAGGCAGGTTTTCATAAAGGTAGTCACCGACTTCAAAATGCCAGAGTTGCAGTGCACCATCCTGCTGGAACCAGGAATTCTGTTGTGGAAAATCTTCTGACAGCTGTGGCATTAACCACTATTGCAATATGTTGAGATACGTGATGCCTGTAATTGTGCTTTCTGCAAAAAAAGATCTGACCATAAACCTTCGTTCTGGATAAATAGTGTGTGGCTTTTTGGTACCCCAGATCTGGACATTATGTGTGCTCACACATCTAATCAGCTGGAAAGGCGTGGAGAACCTGTGGGGTGTATACCCCCTGAGGATACCCTTGGGTTTTCTCACCAAGCTTCAGTCCATGATCTAACCCAAACCCAAGCTTGTCCTTGAAATTTAATTTGTTGGCATCTCTCTGGCATGTTTTTCAGCAAAGATCATGGTTCCATGTATCTCTTATTGTATGAACTTTTATGTTCTGCCATATAAGTTGAGAAGGGCTGATCATAATTTGTCATGGAGTTAAATATGATTAGAGGCCATATTCTCAAGTTCTTGTAATGATTAATACGAATGTGATGAATGTTTGAAGTCACAAGGTGGGAGGATGGTCCTGTCTCAAGTTGCTCTTAACCCACGATGGCATAATGGCATTTATGTGATTAGTGATCATACAAACTCTTCATGCTGCCACCTATCAGTGGTCACATGAATTATTTGTTATGATGTCCATAGCAGCACTGATGACATAATTGTCTATACTATTATCAGTAATATGAATTATTTATGCTGCAAACTGTCAGTGGCTTGACAACCCAGCATAATGTATTAAGTTACTTTGTTGTTATAGTAACATCAGAAGAAAGTATGTTCTGTGGATGGAAGTGAATTAGTGAGCTCTCTAAAAATTAAGTATTGCATTTCTGTGGAGTAATCTGTAACTGTATCACTTTTGCAGATTAAGAGTACAAATGTGTGTGTGTGTGTGTGTGGAAAGAATAGTGATAGCAAATGGAAGGATCAGATATTATTCCTATATATGATTAAGGAGATAATATTAAGCAGTGTGTGGTATAAAGTACACTTTTGGAACCTTTGTGCATTCCAAAGAGTATTACTTTTCAATTTTGGTGTTGCTTTAACATAAAAATGAGAATGTGAATTATGTGATGAAGTACAGTATTAGTATTTCAACAACTTTATATTGGAAGATGGCTGTCTTCTGGGTTGTTGCACTGTTTAGTCTGGATGATGGAAGAAGCAAGGACCTCTGAAATGTCAGTAAACTTCTACCAGACTACATGGTGCAACAACCCAGAAGGCAGCCATCTTCAGACTCACCGCCATGAAAGCCTCAAATGCTACTTAACTTTGTTGGTTTCACACACATATCGAATGAAGTGTAATATGTGGTTGTTGTATTTTATATACAAAAATATTGTGGGTTGCTTCGATTGAGAACGTACTTACGTAATGTTTGTATCTTTGACATCCTCAAAATTTTGCATAATTTGTTATTGTTCAAGCTATGCAGCATTTACTACATATTTTAGTGTGTTTTGGTTTTATTTCAGCTGAGCCGAGTGAGATTCAATGACGACCCATGTGTCAGAGAATTTGGTCTCTCTGTTGGAGAAAAGTTTGAAGAAGTAAGCGCTCGGATCCTGGATGCTCCGCAGTTGGAGTATAAAGTGAGTAAATTAATTGAAACTTCATATAGTGGGTCTCCTTGTAAACATGGTTCATATTTCAAGGCCATATTATATTCAAGCATTTTATTTTGGGGGTTCATTACAGAAATATATGTAATATAACTTGTAGTCTTTCATCACATACAACAATAATTCAGTTTTTAACACAGATGTATGTTTTTGAGCAACATGTTTCAGTATAATAGACCATCTTCAGGCTTCTATTTTACAATATATAAAATATGTGAAACAGAAGGTCACTATATAATTCTGATTATTATTGTAGAGTAATTTGCTATGAGTAAGTTGTAATAAAATATTAAAAATATACAGGCTAACAATGTTTTGTTGGATCCAGCATTACAAGTTTTCATTTTTAAACACGTAGATGAGATACGTTACATATTTAAAAACATACATTGACAGTGTTTAAACTGAAAATCATGGTCAAGTGGTTAACAATCCTATTTTTTATTTGGGAGGCCCCATGTTAAAATCTTGGCCTGGGGACTGGCTATCCTGACTGGGTTTTTTGTGGTTTTCCTTAGTCCCTCCAGGCAGATACAGGTATAGTGCCTTATATTATGCCATGACTATGTCCTTTCACATCCTTTCCAGTTCAGTTTTCCCCCCATTTTTTTAACACAAATTACATAAATGTGACTTAAAGAAATATTGCTATTTTCAGAATCAGAGATTTCCTACAATACCAAGTAGTGGTGTGTGGAGAGCATCAAATTTTGTTAGCATTGGAAATTTGAAATCTTGGATAATTCTCAACTTAGACAGTTATGTTGTAAGTGAAGATGCACTCCGGTGAGTATTAACCAAATGTGGTGGCAACTTTATTGCTTTGAATTTAGCAGAGAATTATGAAATAAAATGTGATACATAAGATTGAGGTGAGAAAGCTTTGTTGTAAGACTGCAAGTACTGCTGAAATATCAGTAAATGAGTATGATGATAATAGTTTATAGACAAAACAATACTTTTCATCTAATGATTTTTTAAATTTTGTCTTAATGCAATACTTTAAGAGTCATCTGACTCACTGTCAACTTATAATTCACACATTTTATTTTATTACAGAACTTACATGTATTAGGTAGAAGCCTGTTTAATAAGAAGTTTTTGGAAGAATTTATGAAGCCTGATTTCCATCAAATTCTTGTTCTGTATGATGAAGCTAGCATTACTGTAAATTAAAAATTGGGAGAGCAGCCCATTGCAAACAATGGGACATAAAAATATCGGTGTTGGTCTAATATAAGTTTTATCTCATTCCAGAGCAAGTCACCACCCCTTGCTCTAAATAGGTTGAATGCAAATTAGAATAAAATCATATAGTTCACAGCTTGCAGCCTGCTGATATATATTGTATGGCACACATTCATTTTTGGTACTATTGTATCACCCTGCATGATGAAAAAATAGTTACCATGTAATATTTATGTACTTTTAAGTGAGTGGATAATAACAATGTCAAATCAACTAATTTTATAAAGAAAATAATTGAATAAAATATTTATCTGTTTTCTAATCGGAACTCCTCACAGCACAAAGCATCATTAAATAAATGACAAATGAGTAAAAAATCCTCATGCCCATCTCCAATAGTTAATAAACTGATAGGCATCAAAACAAATATATATATTGCAAAACTTACCTGTTATTGTTGAACATTAAAGAAACATGCCTTAATAGAAGTAATACTTTTTAAACATTAAATGGCACACAATACTTGAAGTGCCTGCATATGTGGTGCTTCTGTTACCCCAGCCTCAGAAGTTGTTGCGCCACGGCAGTGTTACTGACGGTAGGAAATTAAAAAGTAGGTGGGGGTCTCCTTTAATGGCGTGCCCTTCATTTTATTTCATGAAAATCTTTCCAGAGACTAAAACAGCACAGATGAAGTTAAATCAGATGATTTGAAATACACTGTGATAAGAATAGAATGATTACTAATTATCATTAAAAAGTGACTGTTCAGTTGGAAAACTAGTTATTGTCTTCTGTTTATGTAATACTACCACTCAGTCTACAGTCATTTATCCCATTCTTTCAATGTCATTAATGGTTTTGTATGTTTCAAATTAAAATTTACAGGTGTTTTGGAGAAGAAATGCAGAAAACAGGGAAGAAGTATGGGATGAATATTCCACCTCCATTAACATCAAAAATTTTGCAATTTCCAGCACAGGATACATCTGAATTGCAGACATTCTTCACTTCAATGAAACATAAGAGAGTTGATCTGATTGTTGTTGTGATTCCAGATGTGAAAAACAGTTATGGTAAGAGGTCTATTATATGAATAAAGTACTCTTCCACCCTTGTTTAAATAAGAGATTCTTTGATTAACTTTTGTCTGTTCAAATGTTTTGATCTGTATGGTGAGGCTAGCAGGAACTAAATTAATAATTATACACTTTAGTGTTCCATGTATATATATAATTTTGGCTGATACACATGTTGAATATGTTAATTTTGTCTTAAAACTTTGCATACTGTGTAGTGTATTAGAATATAAAATGAGCAAACAAACAATTATTAACACTATAAAAAGACACTATTTCCATACGCGTTTCAATCTCAAGAGGTCATCATCAATGGCATCAAGGATATTAATTCATTTGTTCATTAATTTCCTTGATGCCGCTGATGATGACCTCTTGAGGTTGAAACGCGTGTGGCAATAGTGTCTTTTTATAGTGTTAATAATTGTTTGCTCATTTTATATTTTAATTTTGTCTGATATAACCTCAAAGTTTGGAATTGTTGACATATGAACATAAAGATTACTGTTGTATGGGATGTTGTGCTGTATAGTCTGGTAAAAGTTTACTGACATTGCAGAAGACTTGCCAAATTTTATATTCAAAAAAAAGATTTTTGTGGTCTTCTTGTTTTTTTGTAAGAATTAACATTTGTTTTCAACTGTGTTGTAGCCAAGGTTAAGCAAATTGCAGAACTAGATGTTGGAGTGTTAACTCAATGTATAAAGTCAAGAACAATGCAACGTATGAATCCAGCTACATGTTCCAATATTCTTCTGAAAGTCAATTCAAAACTGAATGGAGTGAATCACACACTTTCATCTGTGTCAAGGTAAATCTCATTTATGAAGTAACTTTTAGCATAATATTACCTATTTACATAATATTTAAAATTTAGAGATCCATAACTATAACCATAAGATTTAGTTCTTCCTGTCTGTTTGTTTATCTGTTTTACTTGCTCATAAACTTCCAGTTTGTTTTCCTTTCTGACTGAAGTAAAGTATCTCAAACTGAACATTAACTACATTCTGACTAATGTTTTGAAATTACAGTGTATTTACCACAGGAAAAGATATTGTACTGTTTATTTCCAAGTTCCAGTTAAATACTTGAGTCAACTTTCACTTTTTGAAACTTTTCCAACTGCATAGATTATGTAGTGTCAAGTGGTGGGATAATTGTGGGTTGGAAAAGGATGTGGAAGTGTTCTGTAGTCTATTTTTTAAGGTAAAATTGTTGTTTTATGCTATAAGGATAGAGGACAATTAAGAAATACCTCAGTGAGGAATACCTCTCTAGGCCATATTCAGAAACTGGAACCTTCTGAATATAAAATGAGCCAATTACTATGCTGCAAATATGTGTAACATTTTTTAAGGAAACTGGGACATGAGCTCTTGTATTTCTTCTCTAGAGAGATGCAGTAATATTTTTGGGCATAAATAGTTGTTTTTAATTAAATTTTGAAACGATTTCTACCTTGTGAACAGAAGTCCTTTTTAACATGAAAGCCCAGTTTCAATCCAAAGACAGTCCATATGTGTGTTGTGGACAGAGTGGTAGTATTACAAATTTTGCACTCAGTACTTTGTCTTTGTTCTGCCACTAATTATTTTGTCAATGCTCATCTGTTCTATTGCCATCTCTGAGGTGTGCATCAGACCCTGGGTTGTTCATTTAATTTGTGCACAATACCTCTCATCTCTTTGTTAGTCATTACTGCTTCCCAGTGCCACTTTATTGCCCTTTGAGTACCCTCTTTCAGTGCCATCACTTGCCCTTCAAGTGCTTCATATAAGTTCATATAAGTGGTAAGTACCTGTTTATAGCCTCACTTATTACATTCTGAAGTGCTGCTGTTATATGTGAAAATCATTATCCAAATACATGTCATACCCTTGAAAGCTTTGGAAACAAATGAGTATCATGTAGTGCCACATGAAGTGTAGGGTAACACTTTAACAATAATTTTCACTGTTAGAAGTGTGTGGCCTAGCATTATTGTGGATGAAGAGCTGTGTCTTAATACATGACACAGGTCTTCTTTCACAGGTAGCACATTGAAGTTTTTGAATACAAGATTTCAGCATAGGCTTTCCAATTTGATAACCTTAATTCATTATTTATTCTGGATGAACAGTCTGATTACATTACTTTGCATTACATTCACCTACCACAGACCCATCTTAAGCGTAACTAATTCAAGTTAAATAAGCAATGTCTTAATCAAACTTTACTCAATTGTAAAGCATGTATAAAGGAAATATTTAGAATAAAGCCAATATATAAACTTCCTTTCGGTATAGACGTATTTACGTCAGATTATCCGGAACCGTAGTTCCACTGTCAATTTTTTGTTTTGGATAACAAGAGTGAAACAGTGTTCCTTTGTTCTCAGGCCGTCATTCTTTGAATCTCCTGTAATGATAGTTGGAGCTGATGTGACTCATCCTTCACCTGATCAAACAGATATACCCTCTGTTGTTGCTGTAAGTATGTGCATACACAGTCTGTATTTTTTTCTTGAATTGAATTTATCAGATTTATATGGGCATTAACCTTTTGATTGGTCATCAAAAATAAAGAGTTTTTCCTGTGAATATCAGAACAGTAAAACTCTGGCTCATTTTTGTGGATACAATTTATAAGTTGTTAGGGAAGTCACTGCAAAAGAAATGTAAGCAAGCGGACAAGCATAAAATTCCCTTTCCTTCTACAAAGATTCTTATATGCAACACTTAGTTCAGCAGAAATATGAGTATCTTCTTGGAAACAGAGTTAGTGAACTTCTTAAAGAACCAGGACAGAAATCAGCCAGACAGAAATATATCAAATGCTGCTTCAATGTATTTTAAAATATTGGAATATAATATACATTTATCTGTTTATCATTATACATTTCATCTTTTAACACCTTGTGTTGGCATTTAAATAGTTACTTGGCCACTTAATTTGCAGTGATGTTATTTTCCTGTGTTCATGTTGATGTTTATTTGTGTATATTATCCAAAATAAAGTTACAAGATCAACAAGTTTGAAGTTCAGAGATTATTTTCTTATGCTTGTTGTTGGTGCAAACTTGAACTTGAAGGCTATGATATTTAAAAATGATCATAAGTATTCCTTGATGTTGCACAGAATGGGTGCTGTCTTGTCTCGTGTGACACACTCGATATTCAAGTGTAGTGGATTAGAAATGAAACTGATGTTCAGCCATGCTGCACATGTAGACTCATTGTGATGATAATGCACTGCATAGAACTTTATGGATGTTTTGTATGTGTACACTATACAGGGAATATGTTGGCATGGTAAAATTTGTAAATTACAAGAAGATTTAAAAACAAATATTGATAAATGGTTTTGCAGTATCTTCATTCACTATAGAATTGAAATTGATACCAAAAGGTCACTATGATAGGCTTTCCTCCAAGTTCTTGATTTTTCTCTTGCTGATGGTCATTGCACCATTGCTCCTTTCATGATTCCTGAAGAGTTAGGCCAAACTAGCCAGGATATAAACTTAACCTTGGTTATGAGATGAAACTTCATTTCAGACCCAAACTTTTCTTTTTAAGTTGATGATGCATTGTTAAATAAAGCAAAAAAGAAGTGTGCAGTAGATGATGTACTTTGTTAGATCATCTGGGGTCTTGCTTTGATATCTGTAGAAATTTTCCTGTTTTAATCTAATCAACTTTTCTGTACCTTATGCAGTCATGATCCAAAAGCATTATTCAAATACAACATTCAGATTCGACTGCAGCCTCCTAAAGTTGAGATCATTCAAGACTTGCAAGATATTATTAAGGAACAGCTGTTGTACTTCCGTGATTTCACACGTTATTTGCCAAAGAGGATAATATTTTATAGAGATGGTGTCAGTGAGGGAGAGTTTGCAAAGGTATATTTCAGAGTTACAGGATGGAGGGGAATTACATAATGAATTTATATGACTCCTCAGGTTTGGTGACAATATACTGTGTTTACCTGATGTGCTGAGTAGCCAGATTGCTGATAATTTACAGCACAAATAGTTTCTGTGATCTCTGATAAGTGACAACACGAGTGATAATGTTATCAGTCTTCTGATAGTTATGACATAAAAAATACAGAATTTCATTAAATTGTTAGCTAGTTTGAGGAGGCTTGCGTGCTCAAATGACCCTTAGGGCTATGTCGGCCTGAGCTTCGGCTCATGGTAGGGTCACCCAAGCCGAACAGGTCTAAGGAGATGCGCTAGACTAAGAGTGATACCCTGGTCCTCCAGGTTGGGTGTTGGGTGTAGGGCTAACAACCTTTCACCTGTAAAAAAAAGATGTGTTACGAAAAAATCAACCAAGCCTCGGATCAGGACGGACTCTTTGGCACGACCACGGCAATTGAAAAAGGACATGAGATTTGGTACTTGGAACATTAGGAGCCTCTATAGGGCTGAGGCACTGAAATCAGTGTGTAGGGAATTAGGGAATTATAAGTTAGACTTAGTGGCAGTGCAGGAAGTGCGATGGGAGGGGGAGGGCACGATCCCAGTGGACAATTTTACATTTTTCTATGGAAAGGGGAATGACAATCATCAGTTAGGGACGGGTTTTTTTGTTCATAGCAGAATTAGGGCAGCAGTTAAGAGAGTAGAATTTGTTAGTGACCGGTTGTCTTACGTAATTTTGGAAGGACGTTGGTGCGACATCATTGTCCTTAATGTTCATGCCCCAACTGAAGATAAAAGCGATGATATCAAGGATAGCTTTTATGAAGAATTGGAATCAGTATTTGATACATTTGGCAAGTATCACATGAAAATTCTGCTAGGAGATTTCAATGCAAAAATTGGGAGGGAGGATATCTTCAAACCCACAATAGGCAGCGAGAGTCTCCATGCACTTAGTAATGATAACGGTGTTAGAGCAGTAACCTTCGCTACGTCAAAAGATTTAATTGTAAAAAGTACAAAATTTCCACACCGTGATGTTCATAAATACACTTGGACTTCCCCAGATGGCAGAACACACAATCAAATAGATCATGTTTTAGTAGATAAGAGAAGGCAGACAAATGTAATTGATGTGAGATCATTCAGAGGAGCAGATTGCGACACTGATCATTATCTGGTGGTAGCAAAAGTGAGGGAGTGGCTTTCAGTAAGTAGACGAACTAAACAAAATTTTGACACAGAAAGATTTGATTTGAAAAAATTAAGTGAGGGAGAGGCAAAGGAACAATATCAAGTTGAAATTTCGAATAGGTTTCAAATTTTAGAGACAAATGAGGATAATGAAAGTGTGGACATCAACAGGGAGTGGGAAAATGTCAGAAACTGCATCAAAATTTCAGCAAAAGAGAAACTAGGATACTACAGGAGAAAGCAAAATAAACCATGGTTTGATGAAGAATGTTCAAAATTAATAGATCGAAGGAAGCAAACAAAATTTCAATGGTTGCAGAACCCAAACAAAACAAATGTGGATAATCTATGTACCGTGAGACGTGAGGCTAGTAGAACATTTAGGACTAAGAAAAGGGAATACCTGAAGAGCAAAATTGCTGAACTTGAGACAAATAATAAGGAAAAAAACATCAGAGACCTGTACAGAGGCATTAATAACTTTAAGAAAGGATATCAACCCCAGACCAATTTGGTAAAGGATGATAGTGGCAATTTGCTTGCAGATCCAATAAAAATTGTGAATAGGTGGAAAAATTTCTTTAGCGAGCTCTTAAATGTTCATGATACTGGTGATATTTGACAGATTAAAATGCATACGGCTGAACTGTTAGTGCCATAACCTAGCTTAGATGAAGTGGAACTAGCCATTGGGAAGTTGAAAAGTTATAAATCTCCAGGAATTGATCAGATTCCGGCCGAATTAATTAAAGCAGGTGGCAAAGGGTTGCATATGAGGATCCATAAGCTTATTCAGTTAATTTGGGATAAGGAAGAGATGCCACAACAATGGAAGGAATCCATAATTATTCCTATTCATAAGAAGGGGGACAAGACTGAGTGTGGTAATTACCGAGGAATATCGCTGCTATCAACCTCATACAAAATTCTATCCAACATTCTTTTGGCAAGATTAACCCCATATGCGAATGAAATTATTGGGGATCATCAGTGTGGGTTCAGACGAAACAGATCAACGATTGATCAGATCTTTTGCATTCGTCAGATACTAGAGAAAAAATGGGAGTTCGGTGGGACCGTACATCAGTTATTTATAGATTTCAAAAAAGCATATGACTCTGTGAAGAGAGAAATGCTATATAATATTCTTATTGAATTTGGTATACCAAAGAAGCTAGTGGGTCTAATAAAAATGTGCTTAAATGAAACCTGTAGCAAAATTCGAGTAGGTAAATATGTATCTGAGACATTCCTCATCAAGAACGGTCTAAAACAAGGAGATGCTTTGTCTCCCTTGCTCTTTAACTTTGCGCTAGAATACGCCATCAGGAAGGTCCAAGGTAGGCAGGAGGGTTTGCAATTGAATGGGACACATCAGCTATTGGCATATGCTGATGATGTTAATTTATTGGGGGACGATATAAATACAATAAAGAGGAACGCAGAAGTTTTACTAGAGGCTAGTAGACGGGTGGGGCTAGAAGTAAATTCAGAAAAAACTAAGTACATGTTAGTATCTCGTCATCAGAAGACAGGCGGGCAAAATTATCTTAGGGTGGCTAATAAATCCTTTGAAAGGGTTACAAAGTTCAAATATTTGGGAACAACAATAACAAATCAAAATGATACTTGTGAGGAAGTTAGGAGGAGACTAAATTCCGGAAATGCTTGCTACTTCTCAGTCCAAAATATTTTGTCTTCCCGTCCGATTTCTAAGAACCTGAAAATTAAAGTATACAAAACAATAATCTTGCCTGTTGTTTTGTATGGGTGCGAAACATGGTCTCTCACTCAGAGGGAGGAACACAGATTGCAGGTGTTTGAGAATCGGGTGTTGAGGAGGATATTTGGGCCTAAGAGGGAAGACGATGGGGCGTGGAGAAAACTGCACAATGACGAGCTTAAAAATCTGTACTGCTCCCCCAGTATTGTGAGGGTGATTAAGTCGAGAAGAGTGAGATGGGCGGGACATGTAGCGCGCATGGATGGGACAAGAGGTGTGCACCGGGTACTGGTTGGGAAGCCTGAAGGGAAGAGACCGCTGGGGAGACCTAGACGTAGATGGGAGGATAATCTCAGGCGGGATCTATGGGAGATAGGAGTTGAAGGAAACTGGATTTTGTTGGCCCAGGACAGGGTCCGGTGGAGGGCTTTGGTTAATTCGGTGATGAACCTTCGGGTTCGGTAAGCCATCTAGTTAGTTAGTTAGTTTGTATGGCAGTAAGAGTAACCAGAATGTAATGATTTCTGTTTCTGAAATATCCTTATTGATGAAGTATTCTGTTTGTGAGTTTTTATATTATGTCTGTTTTCCCAGAAATCACTGAATCAGTCTTTTACACATTTTTCTTTATGGTTATAATATACCTCTATTTTTTAATGAGAATAAAGTAAGATAACTTTGTCTTATAATTGGGTAAATATGGTAAATTGTCTGTTGTATAGGTGTTCCTATTGAGGGATTGATATGAGGTTGAGAGAACATGGGAGAGAATTTTGCATTTGCTACTTTACTTGAAGGTTTAAATCTTTTCTCTTTATATTGTAACCAAACATACAATGTAGAATTAAATGAAATAAGTATTGTTGTATGATTTGTGTTGTCTGTTTTTGATTGCCACCGTGGATTGCATCCCAGTCATTGAGCTTGAATCCAGACATTTTACTGAGCTATCCTGTTTTATTCTTAATATGGAGTTTGGTTAAACAACTTTTTTCTTTATAATACTGCTGTCTATGTTGTTTGGCCAAGAAGAAATTTTTACTGAAAAAGCTTATCTGTTTCACATTATTATTTTACAGGTTTTGAATAGTGAGGTGACTGCTGTTAGACGTGCCTGTTCTTCAGTGGAGCAAGGATACAAACCAATGGTGACATTTCTTGTTGTTCAGAAACGACATCATACTAGATTTTTTCCCACACTTAGGGAGGATGAAGATGGCAAGAACCGTAACGTACCCCCAGGTACTGTGGTTGACTCTGAGATCACACAGCCTGTTGAGTTGGACTTTTTCTTAGTGAGCCATGCCAGCATACAGGTAATATATTTTAGTATTAGTTTCCATTACCAGTATATTTCAGTATAATAATTAATTACTTCAGTAACATCAAATTGAACATATTTTAAACAGCAGCCAACTGGTTTTGGCTATTCTTTAGTGATCATTAGGGACTTACACTGTTTAAGAAGTTATTAACCTTTATTGCATAGAATTTAAATACTTTGTTCATAATCTTACCACTGGTTTAAATTACCATTTAAAGGTATCAAAGTTCAGAATACTATAAAATAAATTGTATTATTATGTTTTAAGCCAGAACCTCCAAATAAAAACTCAGTTATTAAGAATGATTTTATTTGCCTGTATATGAAGATATAAAGTAACTAGTCTTTTTGTATATCACATAACCACATAAAATTGTGTTTTATTTGTTGCATCTGTATATTTTTATACTCCTCCCTATGTTACATACGTATATAAACAGTAAGAAATTGCTAGATTGGGATTTTTGGTGTCAAACTCATTAACTTTACTGTATTCTTTTAAATTTCCAATGTACAATTCAATTAGACCAAGTTTTAGTAAGGGATGCCTAAGCTTTCGGCCAGTTAAGTGGCCATATACATCTATGAACTTCATATAAGGTGACCAGTATACTGGCCACAAGTATTTAAAAGGTTAATGCCAAGCTTAAAGGAAAATTGCAGACACACAAAGATGGACTAATGATAATTAAATTAAATTATTAAAATTAATGTTTTTATAATATTCTCACTGGTATTGGAATACATTATCATTTACAGTCTATCTCACTTTTACTGTTAATGTGTTTTTGCAGGGTGTGAGTCGACCAACCAAGTATCATTTGTTGTGGAATGATGATAATGTTATGACAACTGATGATCTTGAACAGCTTACATATTATTTATGTCATATGTTCTCACGATGCACACGCAGTGTGTCCTATCCAGCTCCCACATACAATGCACATTTGGCTGCATCTCGTGCTCGTGTGTACCTTGATGGGTGAGTATAGAACTGTTGTTATGAAATTAAAAGAAATGAGTAGCCTGAAAAATCTATACATCTTTGGTATAGTTATTATCCACTTTGATTATCAAGGTTAATTAGGAAAGTGAATGAAAATGGCACTTGACACTTTATTAACAAAGTATTGACAAATATAGGATCAAGGTCCTAATATTTATCAGAAATGATTTACAATAATTTTATTAACAGAGCTCTTATAGGCACAGTGGTCTGATATTTTCATGTAGGTGGTGTGAAATTGTGGAAATGCAAAAATTAAAGTTTAACCAAGTCAAAATGGACCATTAAATGATATTGCATATGAGGGAAGTTAATAAGAGACCGTCATCCTTATGATGGAGGCAGCAAGCACCTCTGAAACATTAGTGAACTTCTAACAGACTACATGGTGTAGCAATCCAGATGACAGCCATCTTCATATTTGCTGCTGTGAGAACATTTAAATCTTACTAAGAAACACAATCCTAGATGGTGGTCAGAACACTAGCCCTGTAATTCTGGGGTCCCGGGTTCAATTCCCGGTGGTGCTCAGATTTATAACTTGTGTTGGGAAAGGTCGTGGTCTAGGCATCACGGAGTTTTCCTCCGGGGGCTTCCCCGGTTTCTCCTTGGCATCCCAAAAATTACTCCACTCACACACACACACAGAAGAAGGCAATGGCAAACCACTTCTGGATCATCTGCCAAGAATGTACATATGTATGAACAGGTCCCTGACAACCTGAAGAGGATGGAAGGATCCTGTTCATAATATATGGACCTGTCGTCAGACAGAACACTTAAAAAAAACACAGTGACTGATCTGAGAGGAAATAACTATGCTAATGATGATGATGATGACAGTAATAGTGAATTTGCTAGTTACAGTGATAGAAACAGTAAGAATATTTTATTAGGAAGAATATATCTGTTAGAAATCTATGTATTGTATGTGCTGAGAAAAAATTAGTTATATCCTAGTAATGATGGTAACATGAAGGTGATTTTGTAATTGGTACTAAATATTCCATTGGAATTCCTCTACAGTCTTTAAATCATTTGGGTATAAGGATGTATTCAGGAGTTATGCTTTTATAAAATATTGCTTAAAATTACAGTCATGAGCAAACAAGTGGAATGGTTTAGCTCTCATTGTGTTATTTAGTGTTATCAATGATATTATGAACTTTAAGACTGTGGGTCTTATATTACCTATGGTCTGTTTTCTACAGAACATTTGGCTTTTGATGTAAGTGACCAAAAACAGAATTATTTAGTTTATTTTCAAAATGCTCCTCTCAGTCTGAAGGATCTTGAGTTCGTGATAGTCACACTGTTTAGAGCAGTTAAGTAGTCAAGATATCAGACCTATGCCATTTGATTAATTGACTCTGACTCCACGGCCCTGGTTATGTGACTCAGTGAAGCTACCCTTCAGAAGAATATTTAGAAAATATGCCATAAAAAATTAACCTAAATAGCGATCTGCTTTCCTGTTACCATTAAACCTTGGAATTCCCCATTGTGTTATGTCCTGAGACTGGAATATTGGTGGCAGATCACTTAGTACAGGATATTTTTATTCTACAAAATATGAAAGTAATCATCTTGTTTTCTCTTTTCAGGAGAAAGATAACATTGACAAATCTTGCAAATAAACAGAGGAAGTACTTTGAAAGTTCTGTTTTGAAAGCGATTATAAAGGACTTTCCTATGTATTTTGTATAGAAAGGTAAGTAACATAAATTCCAGATCTAGATTTAAAGTATGTAAATTATTCCTGTAAGAAAGACATGTGAAAACTAAGATTTTATTCTGGTCATTGATTTTCTTCACATAAGTTCCCAAGTTTTTTTCCTCCCTCGAGATTGGTGGAGATATTGTGAAGTGTCCAATGCTGAATCCTAGTTTAATTCCTACTGCTGTTCTCGGGTGTTTATTATTGGCAGTAATTAAACAAATTATGGAAACTTGGTGCATGTGAAGACATTATTTCTATAATTGGCACATAATGGAAATTTGCATGAGATGTAATATGAAGGTTCTCATTATATTAAAGATAGTTCAGTTGTTTCAGTTGCAACGGTTTAGCTACAGTTTATACGCTTTTGTGGTTATCATTTAATGAACTGAGAGGACTGTGTAAGGTGAACTGGAAAGGAATGGATGGAAGCCATTCATAGCTTATTTCCAGGTACCATTTGTCTGCAGGGGACTAAGGAAAACCATTGCTTAGAATGTCAGATGTGCAAGACTAGTCAGAAGTACTTCGTGAACACTTCAGACACAGGACTGCTACAGTCATCATTCTTTATAATTAAAGTTATAGGTAACTGCATAAGTTTGAAGTCGCTTCATATGTTGTATTTCATTGAAGGGGAGGATGACCCTAAAGTAAAGCTGTCCCACTATATGCCATGCAGGCCGGGGGGGGGGGGGGGGGGGGGGGGTAGCTCCAACTCATTCTTGACCTTCACACTAGATGGGGGTGGGTGGTCAGCATCATACCCTGGCTGCACTTTACCCCCTGGAAAGTAACCTGGTACCCACTGGATAGGAAGCTGAGTGGGCCCCAGAACCAGTCTGGATGCAGAGGCTAGAAGAAAAATCCTCTGCCCCCATATGGAATCGAACTCCAGTCGTCCAGTCCATAGCCAGTCACTATACTGACATGTATGGCATTGAAGGGGAGGATGACTGTGACAAACCGATTTATGAAGATTTGGAGGAAGTAGTCACCGCTATTTTAAGACATTATCTTAGCATTTGCCTGGAGAGACTGAGAGGACCCATGAATAGATGTCAGGATAGCCAGACTCTGGTCTAAGAATTGAACCAAAGATGAAGCAGGAATGATAACCACATAACACCAATGTTCAGAAATTGTCAAGTGCATTACTGTCCTACATATCCTTATTGTGAAAATCAGTTTGAAATTGTATGTGTATTCAAATTCTTTTCAAGCTTTTTAGACTGTGATGTTTTGATTTTATTTTCAGATCTGTATCACGTTTGAACATCAACTGTGTATGTTGAAGAAAGTGTTTCTCTTGTTTTTTGTTATATGAAAGATTGATAGAATTCCATCAATTCAGAATGTGAAAGGTGCATTTGCCTGGAGAGACTGAGAGGACCCATGAATAGACCTCAGGATAGCCAGACTCTGGTCTAAGAATTGAACCAAAGATGAAGCAGGAATGCTAACCACATAACACCAATGTTCGGAAATTGTCAAGTGCATTACTGTCCTACATGTCCTTATTGTGAAAATCAGTTTGAAATTGTATGTGTATTCAAATTCTTTTCAAGATTTTTAGACTGTGATGTTTTGATTTTAGTTTCAGATCTGTATCACGTTTGAACATCAACTGTTTATGTTGAAAGTGTTTCTCTTGTTTTTTGTTATATGCCAGATTGATAGAATTTCATTAATCCAGAATGTGAAAGGTGCATAAAATCAAATAAAGTCATAGTTTTGTGTTTGTGTAAAAAAAAAGTGGAAAATAAACTTTTTATGCAAACAGAATAAACATAATCCATTGGTATCAATTTCTTTTAATCTTTTATACATAACTAACTAGATGGCTTACCGAACCCGAAGGTTCATCACTGAATTAACCAAAAACCTCCACCGGACCCTGTCCTGGGCCAACAAAATCAAGTCTCCTTCAACTCCTCTCCCCCATAGATTTTATAAGAATGTTGGTAGCTTAATCTGTTGGCAAAATGTTTTGGGAGAATGTACAAATTTGTCAATTAATGTCATAATTTCTAGTATGTACTCATTTAAATCCTAGTGCTGGATCTGTGAACTCACACAATACATATATAGTTTTCCATTTACTTCGTAAGATGTAAATCAGTAAAATGCATGGCGTATAGTGGGACAGCTTTACTTACATTCATGAGAAACATTTCATAGAAAAGTTTTTCAAGAAGTTACATTTTATGGAAGCGGAGGGTTCATAGGAACTTGCCAATGGTCCCTAATGTGCGCAAAATTATTACAGCCCCCCCCCCTCTTTGTTTAATTTTAATATCCCCCAATCTATGCCTATTAAGGAACTTACAATTTTCGAGGTTACTTGCAACCACAGTTTGTAACCCTGTGTCGAGAAGTACGAAGGTCCTGGGTTATAGTGGAGCAGTTAACAGTCTTTAATATAGTCCATCAATGTTTGCTGGATATTTATATTCTGTGATGTAGTCAATACATGTTTCTGTGGAATTGCTACAGTTGTATACATCCCTGCAATAAATGTGTGATGTGTAACAAATTTGTAAGTAGGTTTGTATGAAGAAGTTTTGTGAGTTGTAATTAATAACGTGCTTTTAGTGTCTTTTTAGTTTTAACATACTTAGTTTTTAAGTTTGCCAACATTATACATTCTGTGGAACCAACTTCGGTCAATAGAAAACGGAGAGGAAGTAAGAAAGACAACAAAGGAAACAAAAAAATGCACGCTATACTGGCATCTAAACGTTCAGCATCTAGTCTCTCTAGTTTTATGAATAAAGGGTCACAGTTTAAAATAGTATTAAAAAGATACTTAAATTCACACTCATTTTATTCTGTTGATGACTTTACCTCACAATAGTAATTTATTTCCCCACTCGCCCACTTTATGGTGCAGGATATTCTCGGAAAAGTCGATTGTATACTCGGCTTGGTAAAGAATAGCCCACTTTCTGTATGGGACCGAAAGGTACAGCACAGTGTTCACAGAAACCTGCCACTGGACTCTATCCTCAGCTAGCTGCATCCAGTTTGCTCCATTGATTCCTGTCTCACCAAGGTCCATCATCTTCCCAGCAGTCTCCTCCCTTCACACCTCCCAGCCATTACCTTATAAACACCCCTACCCTCCCCCATGTGTGCCACATGTCCTGCCCACTTCATCTTTCTTGATTTAAAGATAATGGACATAATGATAGCAAGCATTCCCAGAATTTGATTTTGCTAGAGGTTTCATTGAGATATGTTTTAATTAGCCTGATTAACTTAGGTGTACCAAAGTCAAACAAAATGCTTCGATTTTAACTGAGTCAAAGACTTTCTTGAAGCCTATAAATAGTTGATGTACTGTCCCATTGTACTCCCACTTTTCAATTTTTATCTGGTATCTGATGAAGGTTGAACATTTGATTAGTTGTAGATCTATTATGATGGAACCCACACTTATGATCCCCAATAATATCATGCTGTGTATATGTGGATTTATTTGAAACAGTTTATTACTTTATATGAAATCTTTATTTATTCTATGTGAAAAGTTTATAATATTTTGAACTGCACTTGTATGTAAATATTGTATTTTGATGTAAATACGTCTATACGGAAGGGTCATTCGGCAAAAAAGCGTTAGGAAGATGTGTAAGATCCATACCAACAATGTGTAAATTGTTATGTCATCTGTCCACTGTCAATTTTTTATTACTTATTCCACATCCTATTGTCATGTGTCTAACTTATGGATCTAAGGAATGTCATAATGTGTTTGTATGTAAGTAAAAGAACAAAGGAAGGAAAATAATGGTTAATGTTAGCTGTATGTATAAGAATGGATTGAAAAAGAATGTGGTTGATTTTATGATTGTGTCAGTTTTTATTGTAGTCTGTAGTAATTTTAATTTTATTTGCATCATTGATTATGCCAAATTTTATTTTGAGGGTTAACTATGCATTACAGAAAATCTTAACTTTATTCTAATATAATTAACAGTTTACAAATGTTGACGGTCTTCAGTGACATGTTTCATTTATGATTCTGTTTTAGTAAACACAATGGTAAAATAGCCCCTTAGGATGTCTTAACATATTGTAGATTAAATATTTCTTGTGAATAAAGCAGACAGTTTGTTTTATGATCAGAGTTACTAGGCTGTAGTCAGTACATACAATACACCAGTATGGAGATGTAAAAATATGGTTAATTTTGGTTAAGAGGGCTTTTACTTTGGCATTGTTACCAGTGCCTGAAGGAGCATGTGATTTGGAATCAACATCTGATCCATTTCAGATCTGGAGTTTGAACCTGAATTTATGCTGGCTTCTGATTTGTTAGATTAGTACATTTGCATGACCAGGATAAGATTCACAAAGTTTGTACTCAAAGACCAAATTGGCAGTGCACCAACCACTTACAGAGTTTATATTAGATTGAAGTCGAGAACAAGCACGAGACTTTCGCAGGGAAAATTTTAATGTTTTCAACAGAAATAAGGTAATTAATGCATTACATAAATTATTAATAACAGAAAGCTATGCCCTCAAAACATCCTTGTAGTACACTATAAGGTGACAATAGGGCTCCAGAATAATGGGCATTCAGTATATCTTGGTTAAGGAACTATGAAATAAAATTGTGTAACCATTAAGTAAGACGTGGAATAAGGTCAAAAGTATTGCTGATGTTAAAGTATATAGAATTAACTTGACCTAATGAATAAATGATATGGGTATCAAAATTGAAGAATAATAATGTTGATTAATGATGATGTAATTACTTTTCTAGTTGTTTGTAATTTTCACTTTTTATGTTTCAGGTAATTTGATTCGCCAAGAATGGGAAAGAAGAAAGGTTAAGAAATGTGATTTTATGGTTGATCCTTTATTTATGTATATAGTTTTCTGTCTGTCGACAGGTCCATATGAACCGGATCCCTCCATCCCCTTCAGGTTGTCAGGGGCCTGTTCATATACTTTCTTGGCAGATGATCCAGAAGTGGTTTGCCATTGCCTTCTTCTGTGTGAGTGTGAGTGGAGTAATTGTTGGGATGCCACGGAGAAACCGGTGAAGCCCCCGGAGGAAAACTCCGTGATGCCTAGACCACGGCCTTGCCCAACACGAGTTATAAATCTGAGCACCACCGGGAATTGAACCCGGAACCTCAGGATTACATGGCTAGCGTTCTGACCAGTAGACCACCGTGGCGGTACCCACTATATACAATAGATAAATTACGACTTACTTGTAAACATTAGAAATTCATCGACAGAGTAAAAGGAGTGTGTAATTAAGTATCTTTTTAATGCTACTTTAAATTGTGCCTTTTTATTTACAAGACTTGTGAGATATGATGGTAGACTGTTGAAAATTTTGATCCCTGCATAATATGCACTCTTCTGAAAACATGAGAGGTTGGCAATTGGTCTATGAAGCTGATTTTTATTCCTTGTGTTGACACGGTGTACAGCAGAATTAGTTTGAAAGAGTTCTTGGTTATTTACAATAAAGTTCATTAATGAGAATATATATTCACAAGGAAGAGCTAAGATCTCTAATCTCTTAAATAGACTTCTACATGAATTTCTAGGTTTTTCACCAGCCAATAATCTAATAATTTTCTTTTGTAAATTGAATATTTTTTTACTGTGTGATGAATTTCCCCCCAAAATTATTCCGTATTTCATTAAAGAGTGAAAATAGGCAAAATATACTGATCTGAGTGTGTCGGTGTTGCTGACATGCAACAGAGATCTAACTGCGTAACATGCGCCACTTAACTTAGGTACCAGTTTATCAATATGATTTGTCCAATTTAGGTGATTATCAATTTGCAAAAACAAGAATTTTGTGTTTATTGACTCTTGTATATACTTCCCATTATAACCAATACTTAAAGCACATTGTGGTGAGTTATTTGTTATAAATTTTATTATATTCGTTTTATCTAGATTTAGGGCCAGCTTGTTAGCAGTAAACCATTTACTCATATGAGACAGAACTATGTTCGATGTTGAACAGAAATCATCAAAAATTTTATTTGAAATTATGACACTTGTGTCATCAGCAAATATTATGGGTTCTGTTAAAGTATTTATTGTTTTTATTTTTATTGTTGGAGGAAGGTCATTTATGTATATTATAAAAAGCAAGGGCCCTAAAATTGAACCTTGGGGAACTCCATGTTTTATTGTTCCCCAGTTTGAGAAAAAATTTCGTTTGTTTTTAGGTGCTATCTGTTAAATAGGATCTGAACCATTGCGCTGCTATTCCTTGAATGCCATAAAAATGCAATTTATTCAACAAAATTTCATGATTTACACAGTCAAAAGCTTTTGCTAAATCACAGAAAATTCCTCCAACATACATTTTTTGGTTAACAGATTTTAGCACATTGTCTGTTAGTTTGAAAGCTGCATCTTCAGTGGATACACCTTTTCTGAAGCCAAATTGTTCTGGAACTAATATGTTGTTAGCACGCATATGATGACTTAATCTATTGTACAGTATAGAATGAGCTTCTGTGCTCCATGGAAACTAAATATCTTCCAAAGTCATCATTTTCAATATCGAATTCCTCAACAGTCTCCATTGTTTGTTTATATGAAGCAGTATTGTTGTCATCTTTAGCTGAACTCTTGTGTCAGAAATGCGGACTACAAATTTGGAAAGTACAACAAATTTTAAGTCTATTTTTGGTAGACCTAACAAGAAATATAATAATGTAAGCCTGTCATTTTTCTTTCATTTTGTTACATATGCACCATACAGAAATATGTTCACATAAAAATATTAGTTGGTAAGATCTAACTTATATCAGTTCTCGTTTGGCCATGTACCATTTTCTGTACGATTAGCTGTTTTTGAGGAAAAGAAACATGATATTTTGTTTGAGCTTCATATAAAATAGACGTTGTACTTTACAGCGTTAAAATTATAATACAGATTCTTACACCAAATTTAATTAAAAACCGTTCAGTACTTTTCGAGAGGAAACATGCGCGCAAAGAGACACGACCTCCACAATTACGGGCACCTTCTATGGACTTTGTGCAAAGAGTGCTTAAGAAACAAACCCTAGACAATGTCAGTGAACTTCTGCATGCCAATGGCTTGATAGCTCTCGGCAGCATCCTTAAAAGTAAAGCAGTCCTTTCTGTTCAGATTGACAATTGAACTGAGCAATCCATGTCTTTGTACAGGCTCATTTCCTTCATAGCGTCATCAAAGACTAGATCAAAACTAAATCCAAGCTGCGCTTAGTTAACTGTCTTCATTTTTTGTCTAGTGTGATCTTCTGGATTATGACACCTCGTGTTCTTAAAGGTGGCTGCGAACGTTTCAGAGGATCATATCACCTTTATCTCCAGGGTTGAAGTAAATTCTGTGTGGTGTATATGTATTAAATATCTGAGTGTGGAGGTTCTCACAGCGGTGAAATGTCTATTGTGTTCTTCTGGTTTGTGATGACATGTAATATTAAGTGGTTACCACTGTTTCGGAAGATCGTTTTGCTGCCATCTACGGGATTGAACCACTGACAACTGCACTGCATCACACCCTAGAAGACGACAGTCGACAACTGTACCGCAGTGAGAATATAATTAATTTTTATTCGGAAAATCTATAGGCCCTAAACTATTCTTTGCTTATTTGTTTAATTTCTTAACCAGTCTTTGCTTTGTGCGTATTCTATCTTTCTCCCTTCCTGTCTTTCCTTTTCTTTCCGAAGGACGCTTTTTTCCTTTCACCAAACGCATTTCGCCGTCAACACGTCGTTGCAATTCAGCTGACGTGTCACCTTGGACAAGCAGTTTATTGCCTGCCTTATTTGTATGAATACGCAGTAAACCGCTTCAGGGTGGGAGGTTCTTTCAACTGAAATGGTTTTCTGTGCAAGGCCCGGTCTCATTTAAAACCAGGAAGACGTGACCTTGCATGAGAGGATAATATTTAAATGGCCTAAAGAGAAACAAATCATGAAGATGTTAATTGGATTTTGCAGTATCTGAATACAGGAAAATATTAGGTTTTTTGTGATCACTCTAAGAAACCTTTGGATTTTGACGTGAATACGTCTTTAAAATCAGACCGACATATGGGTTACCAGGACGGAAACGGCGATGCAACGTTTGCAGGGTGATCCATTCCGACACTATAACTTCGTGACTAATAACACGATTGAAATAAATGTGGTCTCGTTCGATCGGGCATACGACTACGATGCGAGCATGACCTTGAGTTGGCGCCGCGCATGTGCGATGCGCGGGTGGGGTGCCTGCGGCGACTGGCGGCCATTTTGGGCGTGGGCGAAAATTTCCGGGCAGTATATCTCGCGACTCCGATGTGCTAGCATGCTGATTTTGGTGCCAAACGAAAGATCACGTCTAGATCTGTGGATTTAAGCCATTAAAGTACTGCCTCCATCATATGAATGATGATGGAGGCAGTAAGCTCCTTTGAAATATTGGTCATTATTTACCTGACTACATGGCACAATAAGACAGCTATGTTCAAGAACAGTGAGTTGCAATTGTGAATGGATGTAATACTTCGATATTATCCATCGTCTAGTAAATATAAAACGTAAAACGACGTTTCGGAGATGGGACTCTATCTCTGTATATGTCTGTATATTTGTTATGCTAAATAAAAGCCATGTATCCATTTCGTTACTTTCATTTCATTCCCATATCCCAAAGAAAATATTACCCGCTAATGCAGACGTATTCACGTAAAACCCACGGCCGTGTCCCCGACACAGCCACACCCCGAGTTTTTTATGCACTGAATATTCCTATCCGCCTTAGGAACTATCAAATGTTCTAGAAACTTTGCACCACAGAGATTATTCATTGAACCATCCAAACGTCTATAATATTAACGATTCCAGTAGAGAAGAAATTTACACTATTTAACAGCCAGAATAGCCTACTCTACAGCTTAATAACTTGTAGCACCTTGATATTTATTTTTGCGTCCAGCGTACACTTATGTAGTATTGTGTAACTGTGTAACCCTTGTACAACTCTTACTTGTTATCATAAAATACACTTCGTTAATATCTCCTTTGTATGACAGTAATTATCGCTGTTCACCCTATTAAGGAACGTCAGATC
Organism: Zootermopsis nevadensis; assembly: GCF_977971745.1. Taxonomy (NCBI): domain Eukaryota; kingdom Metazoa; phylum Arthropoda; class Insecta; order Blattodea; family Termopsidae; genus Zootermopsis; species Zootermopsis nevadensis. Next base: position 9,939,957 of record NW_028259142.1, read on the forward strand.
AACAAACAGGACGCGTCTTACTAACGAACACGTGGCGGGATACATGCGAATCGCAACAAAAAATTAAAGCCTTATACTCAAAGATTACTGAAACAAAAGCAGTGTCAAATATCTCACCGACAACTGATGATGTTGAAGACAATATTAAGTTTTATCTGAACCTGTTAACAGTATTCCTACTGCAGGGTCACTCTTTCTAAATTGTCATGGCGTTTCAATAGTTTGTCTTCTCTTATATCCTTGTGGGCCAGCAAGTAAATAAGAAAGGTTTTATGTGGCCCCATGTTTAGAAAAGGTTGAGAACCCCTGGCCTACACCATATTGGATTAATCAATTGTGTGGTGCGTGTTGAGTGGATTTAAAACGGAAAGGTGTAAGTGGACATTAAAATTACGATAATTGGTAAGCAGTCGACACGATTCCGAAGTGTACAAAAGAAATCTAATTTGCATACGTAACTCTTTTGTGTCTCATGCCTACTGTTACGCGCATGCGTGATGATTGGGAGATGCGTAGAACCGTCGCGACGCTTCGTCCTGCTCCAGTTGGCGACCCATGCCTCTCCCGGCGAGTGGCATGAGACGAATGGCAAACGACACGGGTTTCGTGTGAAATACGAGTCATGGGCTGTTCTTTTGATTGACCTTATGACCTGTGCTCTTGTGAGATGATAATCTTGCTGTCAGCCTAAAATCCTCAGCCAGTTAGTTTAAGTGAATTCTTGGGAGTGTTAAAGAACACAGTGTTACCTCTGTCCACTGCAAGAAGTTTCAGTAACGCAACTAAAAACTACCACATCAGCAGACAACATGGATGATGACATGTGTAAGTAATATGACGCTGAATCGTCTTTATTATATTTTATTATGCTTCGGATTTTCACATCCATATTATCATTTATGTTCTTTGAAATATCTTAATGTTGTATCCCAGGTGTGGGCCAAGTGGTCTAAGGCAGTGGTATTCAACCTTTTCTTGTTCGCGTACCCCCAGATATAATTTATCTTCAACTTTGTACCCCCAGAGTTGGTGTATAATTCAAGTTATACATAGTATATAATCTACATCTAAAATAAATTAAATCAATACATTATTGATTATTCAGTGTTTAACATAATTTTTTGACGTAAATACGTCTATATTTTAGGGTCAGTGTCATTCGGCAAAAATGTGTAACGAAAAAGGGAAACGAAAAAGTGTAACTTCATTGTTATGTTACCTAGGAAACATCATCTGTTTATCAACAAATAAACAACAATGGTTACCTACATACTTACCTTACCTCACATTACATTACATTACCTTACCTTACATTACCTTACATTACATTACTTTACATTACCTTACATTACATTACTTTACATTACATTCATCTACCACAGACCCATCTTAAGCGTAACTAATTTAAGTTAAATAAGCAATGTCTTAATCAAACTTTACTCAATTGTAAAGCATGTATGACGTATTTACGTCAAATTCTCCGGAACCGTGGTTCCACTGACAACTTTTTTTTTTTAAATTTCACGTACCCCATAAGAAGTCTTCGCGTACCCCAGGTTGAATACCACTGGTCTAAGAAGTACGCTCATGCTGAAGTGCAATGTTATTAAATCCCCAGCAATCGTAAAGCAGTGCCTAGGTTTTAAGTAATAATCTTAATACCGCTGTTGTGTTACATAGTAATTTAATCGCACAATTTTTCTAAGGTAAAGTCTTACCTGATATTTAATCTTGAACTGAGGTATCATGTTGTGTATTATAACATAATAAAGTACTGACCGTGTACACAATCAAGTCTTAATTAAATAATACTTGTTTGTAATTAAAGGCCACTACATGTTTTGTATGTTGCATTTTGGATGCGGTTTAAAACGAAAGCCTAATATAATAAATGTAACACTTCAATAAGTACCTAGCATACAAAGATGCATGTACTCTTTTGCTTCTAAAGAGAAAGACCGTAAAAACAGTGCGCAAAATCTTGGTATCATAAATACGAGTGTTTTGTGTACTGGACGATGACTTACACTTATTAATTGAAAAATGTCATTTTAAGAAAAATGGTATCCAGTAATATCGTGTCTCATCATAATATGAACTAAAAGCACACGAGATAAAGATACAGGACGTCAGAGATGAAGTGCCCCTCGAAGCCTGAAGCTCACAGTTCGATTAGATTCCTAGTGCATTGCGCCAATTATGATGTAGACCCGTATAATTTCTAATGGTGAATGTGTCACACTTTGTTAGTTGGCTTAAAATGATGAGGTAGGACAAGATACGCTTCTTTCATTGATCGTCTCAAACATCACCTACATCCCGTCTAAAAGGGAGAATGTTATTTAAACGAGACATAGCCTATAGTGCGTAGCGTAATACTTGTTTTGTACACAACGCCCCACACATTCAATGAATGAAATAAAGACATTGTAGTAAACTAAGTCATTACACTCGTCAGCACTGGCACTCAGTAAATTCCCGAATCTAATGTTGATGTTCAAATTGATCGCCGTTAACGCCGTGGCAAAATTGGCAGCGGTAAGTAACTGACCGACAAGCGGCCATCAAAGTTGCTGCTGTGTATACATATTTTTGGGACATGCTGTAAATGCATATATTTATGTGTGTGTGTGTGTGTGGGGGGGGGGTGTTTGTAAAGTTATACCCAAATTGTCAAATATCTATTATCAGAAAAATTCACTAGTTCCAGCGGTGTGATTAAGCTAGACAGACGTGCCTCTGAGTACTTAAGAACAGCGTAAAATATTTGCATACATGAACTATGCTCCATTCTAAATAATGTTTTGTATCAGTTTATCTTTAAATATCAGGGGAGTACACGAGTGAGAAATGTCTCACGTGTTTTAATCGAATTACGGAGTTCGATTCCCGCTTAGCCGAGTACAGTCTCGGCTCAAAAATTTACTGGAAAGTTTCGACCATTTGTAATAACAGTAATGGAGAACGTATCTAGAAGAAAAAATGTCACTGGCTCTGAAACTGGTACAGATCAAGTACAGAAATTGAAAAGCGTCTCTTACTTTATAACCGTTATTCGTTACATACTGAAAATTTAAGGCCTGTTTCTTCTTCGTCTTTCCATCGTCGCTTTGGTGTTCTTAAATCTGATTGCCCCTTCTGTCGGAAACAGCTTGCCAATTGTGGAGACGGTCTCTTTTCATTCTTTTCAGATACTTAAAATATTACTTATCCCCTTACAGGAGAGTGGTAAGTATATGTACCACCTGCTTTAATGTGTAGTAACGCGGCAGGTCGCCCACATAGTCGCTTTATGAGTTTGGTTTGGTTCTAAGAATAAACAGGAAAACGTTTCGTAAATATCATTAAAATCTGTAATTGTGATGTGGTGTTTTCTTTCAGGTATGAGTCGAATGATTAAATATCATTTCTATGAGATTTGTCCTTTTAAGTGTTAAATTTAAACCCTAGTTACTGCTCGTTTACTGCGAATAATGTTTTTTATACCAGGAACTTACTTTATGAAACAAATTGAAGATTTGGAAACGTGTACAGAAGATCAAAATGTGCGACTAAATTAGGCATGTGCAAATTATTTATCTGTGACAGACCACCATACAAAGAGAATATTCAGTGATTCAAGGCCATGCATGGAGAAATGTGAAGGCGAGTAATGAACATCGCACTGCAGCATAAAGCATATGCTCTTATGTAATGTTTTTAATATGCATGTGTGTAATCTCCAAAGCATTATTAAGCCGAACCCAGAAACGCACCTGGCAACAAGACTGGTATCGCGAGGTTTGATGACCTGAAAGCAGATAATTCTACTTAAAAAAACTAGAAACCGTCGTGCTTTATGGCACCTTAATTCAAGTTTTAAATATACAGTCATCGCAAATATACGACTGTTTATTTTCATTACAGTAATAAGATGTTTGCTCTACATGTTCAAGCAATTCGCCATCTTCCAGTGCTCGGATACATTAAACTTCTTTGATATCTACTAAAATGTTATCGTTACATTTATTTATTTATTTATGATTCTTTGGTCACTTATTAATCAGATTATTTCCTTTACTTTTGGAGAGTGATATTTTCTCCCCAGTGACGGATCGTGAAGTTTTCGAAACTATTAGCTAAATAACGAGGCGGTCTTGAAAATGTTGACAATTGGGTATATAAATCGTACAAGACAGTTATGCAAATTTGAGCTAAAATGAATAAAGTAAAGGAAACGAAGAGGAAGGAAATGTAAACTAAGAAAGTTGTCGCTAGCCATCTTCAGACTCACCGCCGTGAAAATCTCAAATCCTATGAAGTAGTCGCTAACTGACTGTACTTCAGCTCCATGCTACTATTTTTCATTAAAAATATCTGCCATGGAGTCACAGAAGTTCGGACTGTTTTTGATGTCTTCAGTTCTCTTCTCAATTATTATTATTATTAATGATAATGTAGTGAGTCACTCCTGTTTCTGCGTGCTGCATGTACAACCTTCTTCAAAGCCGAGAATGACCGCTCAAGAAACGCACTTGCTAGAATGGTTAATAACAAGGCAAATAATTTTATGACTTCTAGTAATGTCGTTCTCAGATTTGAAGTGATCAAACATCTAAGAGGGAAAGTACAGTTTTCAGAAGAAGGCAATCAAAATAAATTTTGTAAAATTTTAGTATGATTTCATATGCTTTGACTTTCTCATTAATATCCTATATTCTGTTTGCTAGGCTAAAATAACCTTCAATTCGAGTGTTAACGAATTATAGTGAAGCTATTTTATAATAGACATAATAAGCAGTGCCACTAACACAGTTTTTTGTCCAAATATTTATTTCTGTTGGAAAAAGTGGTCAAGGCCAACAATAGAGTGATGAAATTTTCTTAAAACCACACAGCCAGGACGAGTTTCTTTTAACAAGATTCAGAAAAATGGCGTAACTGTTCTTTGATTGTTTCATCTTTTTTGTGACAAAAGGGGATTGTCTGCCTATTTTAGTGACTTTTAAAAAGTAAAGTCCCTTCATGAAAATCATTGTCCTTATAGCACAATCATAATTGTTATATTCCTTGATGATTGAGTACTTCAAAGGTTTCGCAATTAAAATCGCGAGAAATGTGATGCAGCTCTAAAGCAAGGGCCATCACGTGAGCTACAGAAGTATGTGCTGTTACTGTCTTATGTCTAGTTGGTATTAATTGTTAAGTTATCTACTTTAGGTTATCTGTTGTTTTTAAATACTTGTAATCTTAGGAGTTGTTTTATTTTAAATGTGGTGTGTTATTTTGTTGTGTCTTATTGTAGCACCACTGCCACCGGGTAAAAACCCATTTGCAGTTAATAATAAATAAATAAGTGAGTAAGTACAGTGAGCCCTCGCCTTATGAAGATACGAATTACGGAATTTCGCTTGTACGAACATTTATAATGAAACGCTTAACCACATTTGGTTCATTGTCTGAATACGGAATCGCTCATATAAACTATTCTGACATTGTCTTTAAGAAACATGGACGACCCCCCCCCCCCCCAAACAAAAATCAAAATACCCGCCCAATATAACCCTCTGACGATAACGCAGAGTATTTTGAGGTCGGTGGAAGATTTGTCATGTGCTGACTGAATGTGGGTCGCTTTCACCTTCTTCCATAATGACAATAACACGTAGCGATTGTCGGCTAACATATATATGTTTGTGTATTTATAGTCAGTTAGTATATAGTTTATTCATATTTCAAAGATTTTTTATCAGGCGATGCCTGTAAAAGAAACACACGTAAACATAGGCTTGACTCCCCATCTAATTATCGCACATTTTAACTAATTAATTCTACCGTCCGTTATAAAACACAATGAGTATGATCTGACGTATATATGTATTTGTATTTATATCACTGCTCGCAAGATCATTAGTTTCATTCTAGTAAATTGAATGAAAAACACTTTTAATAATGAATTTAGAAGTAAAGTAATGTAAAGTTTGTCCCTCTATGTGCCATGTAGGCGCTTGGGGTGAGAGGAGGTATAGCTCCTCCCTTTCTTGACCTCGGCACTAGATGGAGGTGAGTGGTCGGCATCACGCCCCGGCCGGCTTTACCTCCGGGAAAGGACCCCGGTACCCATTGTAGAGGAGGCTGGGTGGGCCCCAGAGCCGGTCTGGACGCAGAGGTCCTCTGCCCCCGTCGGGGATCGAACCCCGGTCGCCCAGCCCGTAGCTAGTCACTATACTGACTGAGCTATCCCGGCTCATAATTATGAATTTACGTGGGTTAAATATATCAAGATTGTCCGAGAGATGGTTCTAAAAAGGCGAAAGCAAAAGAAGATCAAAAAGCCTGCTCTACTCGTTACAGGGGTTTAAACACCTCTGACTAATTATCGGAATTTACATTTTCGCCCCCTCCCAGTCTCCTATAACCAAGGGGTATCTTTGTCCTTATTTTGTGCTACCGATTTTGATTGCACAACACCGTCTTGTTCTACTGCCCAAACCAAAGTTCGTGATGGTCCTAGAATATTCCATATCCTCTTCTGCGATGTTGTTTATACATGTTCTTCCTCTGAAGCGTAACGCTTTAGTGAGAAAGAACGCCTTCTTAGCTGCATCTGATTTTATTATAGTATTAAAAATTACTATTTGGTATCAATTTTTTTCCAAACTCTGGCTGTAACAAGTCTGCCACAAACTCTCCAAAACGTTGGATCACAATTCCATTCGACCACCATACAAGCTTCAAATCTTACACTGTCATTCTGTAATAAATATATATACGAGGTGCGATCGGAAAGTTTGAAGACTGCGCGTATAAAAACCCGTACACTTATCTCAGGTATTAAATTCATCCATCACCCTCGAAGTAGTTCCCCTGGGAGTGAACACAACGATCCCAGCGCCGCTGCCAAGCCTGGAAGCATCCCTGGAAATCTTTCTTTGTCAGCCTGTCAAGCACCATCTGCGATTCTGCCTGAATCTCTTCTATCGTCTCAAATCTCCTTCCCTTTAGCTGAATTTTCATCTTTGGGAAGAGGAAGAAGTCACACGGAGCTAAGGAGGGTGCGGGATGACGGCCATGGTGTTTGAGGCCAAAAACTGCCGAACTTTGAGGGCGGTGTGCGCTGGCGCGTTGTCATGATGCAGCAGCCAGTTGTGGTTGCGCCACTTTGACGGCCGCTTCCGTCCTTTAGAATCAGCTGACAGGTCCCATAGCCTATCCCAACAATGTCGCACAAGTCGTTGATGGTACGACGTCGATCTTCGTGAATGGCCTGCCGAATCTTCGTAACATTTTCGGGCGTTGTGCTCGAAGATGGTCGTCCAGAACGCTCGTCATCATCGACAGAGGTTCGGCCATTTTTAAAACGTGAATGCCACACAAAAGTTTGTGCACGACCCATTGCGGACTCCCCAAATGCTTGCTTTAGCATTTCATAGGTTTCCGTAGCCGTTTTGGCGAGTCTTTGGCAAGAGATTCAGGCAGAATCGCAGATGGTGCTTGACAGGCTGACAAAGAAAGATTTCCAGGGATGCTTCCAGGCTTGGCAGCGGCGCTGGGATCGTTGTGTTCACTCCCAGGGGAACTACTTCGAGGGTGATGGATGAATTTAATACCTGAGATAAGTGTACGGGTTTTTATACGCGCAGTCTGGAAACCTTCCGATCGCACCTCGTACTTTACCAGTGATGTCCATATTTTAAAACGAGACAATGGAGTCCCCTAAAACTGCATTGTATCTTCGCCGATTCCTATTTTCCACTACTAAATAACGTGGTGTTCCGTTACTATGTCTTCTATTAATAATTACGTGGGATAGACCAGCGACTCTGTTTCTCCAGAAGTGAAGTTGGTGTCTTGCCTTAAATTCAGAATATTAACGAATTCTTATAAAATAAAAGAAGGTATTTAAATACGGTACTATAATTTTAAATAAAGAGCGTGCTATTTATTGCACCCGTGTATTCCTGCGTTCACTAATTACAGATAAAAGTCCTTTGTAAGGTTTAATAACATTGGAAACATATTGCACAGAGATATAATTTTATTCTTATTAAATATGTATAAGCGTTTGAAACAGAAATTGCAGATGTAAATTAGGTGTGACAATGTAGATTTGATTCAGCTGGCTCACAATAAAGTTAAGAGGTTGGCTCTTGTGAACAAGGTAATGTGCCTTCGATTTCCATAAAATTCTCTTTCATCCGTCAACAAGCAAACAGTAACACAATATTCTTTACATAATTTATTTACTAATGCTCATAATACAGGTATGAATATGTGGTTTACATGTGTCGGTCGTTAGCTGCCGTCTTCAGGTACATTTGAACCCAATGTAGAAGTACTCAAGTGATTTATATACATTAATCATAACATAAGAGAGCCGGGATAGCTCAGTCAGTATAGTGACTAGCTACGGGCTGGACGACCGGGGTTCGATCCCCGATGGGGGCAGGATTTTTCCTCTAGCCTCTGCGTCCAGACCGGCTCTGGGGCCCACCCAGCCTCCTCTACAATGGGTACCGGGGTCCTTTCCCGGGGGTAAAGCCGGCCGGGGCGTGATGCTGACCACTCACCCCCATCTAGTGCCGAGGTCAAGGAAGAGAGGAGCTATACCTCCACTCACCCCAAACGCCTACATGGCGTATAGTGGGACAAACTTTACTTTACTTTACAATCATAACATAAGAAGAGTGTTATAATGCCACAAGATAGATAACGTGTTAAGAAGAAGTGATGTAATTAAAATATTGAAACAATAAAGTATATTAATCCTTTTACACATAAAATTCTGTACGAACATGTAGTATTTAAAAATGAATGTTATTTTAGTCCGAATACTGTCCCACATGCTAAAAACCAAATTCTATAAAAGGTGGGGAATTTGTTGACTCTTAGTAACTGTGTATTAGCTTCTGAAAAGCGGCTCCGATCCACAAAATTTGGTATTAGATACAATATGACATATCCAGGTATACCTATCATTTAATAATGGAACATTTCCAGCAAATTACGAGGTAAGTGAGACATATTCATCAAAACTGAGTTCAATATATAGTCCCTTTTCAATGCAAACTTTTTATGCGACTATAAATATAATCCACTGAGTAGCTTTAGAGATTAATCAAGAGGATATATGAATATTTCACCAGTTATCAACGAGTTTAAGCAATTTAGTCCAAAAATACACGCTGGGGTTGCTGACATCTTGTGAATTGTATTTAGTCACCGTCATTCATCATGTCCGCCCTCTAATTGACTTTGGACCACCGCAGAAATCAATATAAAGCAATTCGCTGATAATTCTAATTGCACATGACTCATCGAGTGCAGAGGGTAAGGCTTGCAGGAGCAGACCGCAGGTCTGCCACTGCAACTATTATCGAGTTTGGCAGCAAGAGACTACGAGGACTAGGAACTCGTTGATGCCAATGTGTTAAGACAGCTTTGTAACAGTTTTAACTCTGTTTAAAAAATGCCCTGTCCTCTAGCACGGACAACACTTTGGAAGAGGAATAGTTAAATGTCCAAACTACTGATATTGATGTTAAAAGTATTAAAGTTACGGGAAATGAAAATTGACGGTGCATTGGACGCTGAGTCATAAGAATTAAGACTTAGTCATCACCGCTGAGATAGTGAAAATAATTTTTCTTTCGCCTTTCTTTCTTTTCCCTTTCTTCCTCGTCTTCTTATTATTTCTATCTATTTTTTCTCTTCTTCTTTTCCTTCTTCATTGTCTACGATCTGTCCGTAATTAACCACATTTTTTGTGGCTCGGTAGGTGACTACTTAGGTTGGCTGGATGATTGAGTAGTTATAAAGTATTTGCTATTTATTGAAAAAGTATTCGTTAAATACATAATAAAGTAGATCTCTGGGATCCATTCACCCTCATCTCCAATGGATAATTGTAGTTCTGTCTTAGGGGATAAAGCACCTGGAACTTGAAACTAACCAGCCATCTTCTGCCGTCTTCTGAAATAAATGTTGTTTAACCCTCACCCACTCTTTATGGCCCAATGGCTCGTTGCGAGTTTGCAAGCAAATATGTCGCTGAACAAACAGGAAAATTATTGAACTAGATTGTGATTTAGAAGACCCGTTACAATCTGCCGAGTTGAAAATTATTATCACCCAGAAGATGGCTGTCTTCTGGGTTGTTGCGCCGTGTAGTTTGGTAGAAGTTTACCGAATCACAAATCACAAATTTTATATATAGATTGTAGCGAATGTTTGTAAATCGGAAGTTTTTTAATTGGTAGGTATAAAGGATAATGTCAGGCGGAATCTATGGGAGATAGGAGTTGAAGGAGACTGGATTTTGTTGGCCCAGGACAGGGTCTAGTAGAGGGCTTTGGTTAATTCGGTGATGAACCTCCTGGTTCCGTAAGCCATCCAATTAGTTAGTTAGGTATACAAAGATCTCCAAATTAGGCCTGCTTCTTCGAGATTGTGCATAACTCGTGGAAACTGATAGTGAAAGTCTTGTAGTGGTTTATTATCCTTGAATTTTTATTCAAAATATTAGCTAGTTCTTACTGATAGAAGTCTTATTAGGATGTCACTCTGAGACAGGATTAATTCCTTTACTTTAACGACGTGCTTTATTTACTGTTCCGTTGGTATATCTTGTTACCATTCGTACGACTTAATCTTGAATTAATATTATATATGTAATGTGTCACACTAATTTTTGTTATCATTTCACTAAACCGTACTTATATTATCAAAATAAATTAATTGTAAAATATATTAAATAGAGCATTTGGAAGTGTTTGAGAACGAAGAACTGAGGAGGATATTTGGGCCTTATAAAGTCTTGTAATTTACACACTTTTACCCTAATTCAGGGCAAAAAATGAAGGAAAATGTGATGGTAGGAATAAATAGTTTGCATACACAGATGATAAATGCTTGCAAAATTTCAGTTAGATCTCCCCATCCCTCCCCACAACGACACGGTCTGGGTATTGATGGGGAGTTAAAGTAAATGATAATGGTGGCATTGACTAAATTTTATCGCTCAAGACAGGCACCGCTGAGGGAACCTTGTGAACACCATAATGAAAGGCTGGGTCCGGCGAGGGCGATGAGGGACGTGCCGTGACCACTTGAGCTATCAGATTTTTAAGGACTGCTCGATAAAGTGAGTTATTATTACTTCAGCAATTGGATCTGTCTCAACTCTATATTGAAAGACGTTGCTCAGTGTAGTGACTTGCTACAGACTGGACAACCGGGGTTCGATCCCCGTCGGGGGCACAGGATTTTTCCTCTAGCCTCTGCGTCCAGACCGGCTCTGGGGCCCACCCAGCCTCCTGTCCAATGGATACCGAGGTCCTTTCCCGGGGGTTAAGCGCGGCTGGGGCGTGATGCTGACCATTCACCCCATCTATTGCTGAAGTCAAGAATGAGTAGGAGCTATACCGCCTCTCCCCCAAACGCCTACATGGCGTAAATGGGACAGCTTTACTTTAGTTAAAGAGAGCGTTAAATAATTTATGTTATAATTTGAATGGTTGCTAAAATCCAGGGCGCGATTGTTGAGAAAATTAAAGAATCGCTTTAAACAATGGCGCTAAATATTAATATAATGAAATGTGTATATAAACAATGTTTTGAGAGGCGTTTTGAGGAGAAAGGCCTGGTATAAGTTTCCCTGGCATTATTGCTTTACCCCCGGGAAAGGACCCCGGTACCTATTGGATAGGAGGCTGGGTGGGCCCCAGAGCCGGTCTGGACGCAGAGGATAGAGGAGAAATCCTCTGCCCCGGTCGGGGATCGAACTCTGGTTGTCCAGTCCGTAGCCAGTTACTGTACTACACAGGCTCATAGACATTTTAAAGATAGCATCTATAAATACCGCACTAAAAATTATTTTGCATTTGAGATATTTTAATAATATTTGTGGTCAGCAAAAATAAAGATGACTGTCTTCTGGGTTGCGTCGTGTGGTCTGGTAGAAGTTTACCAACGTATCATAGGTCTTTGCTGTCATAAGAACCCAAAATCTCACTTAACAACAATATTTATGAAAATATTTTATCAGGCATATATTAGGGATTTTGGATATTTATGGAGATCAGTTTTAGAAGATGGAGAGATAGCGTTATCAACACATGCCCGCTCTTTGTTAGTCAGCCACGGCCAGTTTCTGAGATTGAACAAGAACTCTGCTTAAATTAGTAAAATTTATTTTCTTCGGATTCTTCAACGAACAAACGAACAAAATATGACACATAAATTGGGATTTATGTCTACCCTTTCTTCTACTAGATGAATCACGTATACCTTCTCAGATCGTTTTTCTTAATATTTACTCTAGGTTGTGCCATTCTCTGAAGACATCAATATTCACAACGCAGTGTGAATTGCGCGAACCAACAGCAGCAGAGTTCTGTGTTCTTTGTCCTACAATCACAAAGTGCACTGACCACTACTGAAGATACTTGTTTTGGCTTCAAACCAATACATGTTAATACGATCTAGCAATAAAATTTATTTCCATAACTCGTTCTGGTGCTTCAAGTAATTTAGCTCCTTCTGTTTTACAGTCAAAATGAAATTGGTCTCGCTTTGCATATTCATTTTTTCCTCAAACTTGCCCATTATTACGTCATATATCTGTGCAGCTGAAGTTGTGTATTAACGGCACGACCTGCCTTGCAACACGCCAGCAAAATGATAAGTTGTGCGTTTCTGAGAAGGCTCACAACAATGTCTGCACTCTGACCAACACGTCTTTGCCCATGAACGATTGTATTTCTCGCGGGTTCCTGGATTGTGCTACGAAACAACGACATAGCCCAAAATAACTAAGCTGAAATTCTGCGATTCGGTTGTTAGCAAATAGACACTTAGTGAGATTCCTGATTGTCACTGCGTCGAATATGAAGATGGCTGTCTTCTGCATTACCGTCGTTCCAGAAGTACTTGCTGCCTCCATCATCGGGGCACAACAATTCAGAAGATAGCCATCTTCAAGTAGACTTATATTCTCTCGTGAAATCGAGTGTTCCATTGCCCCGGATGCATGGTACTGGAGATAAAAACATGACGAGGACCGTACTAACTTGAGATCCTCATTTAATGCATGTGTGATTCAATCAGTAAGAATGAAACGCGCGGGGGTGGGTGGGGGAGGGGGGCTTGTAGCAGTCATGGGGTTAGTAGGTGTTGGAGAAATAAGGTGTGACTCAGACTGAGGATAAGGCCCTCTCGCGGGATTTTGTTATAGCGGTGATGATTCTTCGGGTTCCATAAGATTGGGAAGTTTATTTTTCAGCTGAAATATTTTCGAATACCATTCTCTACTGTTGAGTTAGTTTCATCGCGGTGAGTAAGTTGGTCAGTAGCTGTGAAACAACCATTCTTAGCATGTTCTGAAGCTATAGCTATGTCTTAGGACCATTACCACTTCTTTCGACAGAGATAATGAAGCAAATAAAGCCGACAATAATTTTTCCTCTGTAATACTTTGATGCAGAGAGAAGTGTCGCATTTTAGCTCAACGACTTCGTCGCTGAAGAGCCTTCAGAGATACCTTCCTGCTTTTGTCAGCCAGACTCACTCATACGAGAGCATAAGCGCCAACTCAGCTTTAATTCTTTGGTAAGTACTAATAAAGTTCCCTGTTTAAGCATAGTTTGTAAGCCTGCGATTTAGAGTGGGGAAACTGGGTTCACGTCACATTGCGCTACAGATGTCCAACGCTGTGAATGTAGGCCTAAGTTTTTCTTTCTACTCCGGTCACCTATCACTGACACATACTTTCTTTATACATTGCGTCACAGTTGAATTCTGTATTAAAATAATTTATTCCACTAATACTAGATTTTGATTAAGCTAATTATCGCACTTTAATCATATGTGTGGTTTAAAGTGAATTTCAGTGACAAAGTAATTAACAGGTTGCATGAACACATTAACACCCTCTGCTGTTGGCCAACTGCATTGAAATAGGAGTGGGGACGTCTCGTAATGCTCTTTGCCATTTTGTTTTTTAACTAGTCTCCGTGCACACGTATGGCGACGGTTCTGAGGGCCCACAAAGGTCATTAAAACTTTCTTTTTGGCTGAATGAATCCATTCGACAGTCATTTTCCATCAGTTATGAACTATGTTGTTTTTATTTCTGTTACTCGAGTAATTACTAAACAAATTTGCATTTTGTGTACCACAGGTTATTTAATAAAAAACACTCAGTCCCACCATAATGAAGGGAATGTTCTTTTCCCAGTAAGTGTATAAATAGGGGTACCTGCTCATCAAACTAACGCATATTCTTTGTACAATAACGATTCAGTATAAAGGAAGAGCCTCAGGTGATGGATTCGTGGCGATAAAGAAATTTTGACAACAGAGAAGAGACTGAAGAGAGAGAATTGTAGAGTTATTTCGACCGAATGTAAATACCAGCTAAATTCTTTCTGCCTTCCCAGGTTAGTTGCAACAGTAATTAAATATTTACATGGTAATTTCATTCATGAAATTAATTATTAGAATTTTAAAAAAAGAATAGATATATTTAAATAAAAATTGTTGCAAATCCTGCCGTTCGTATGTTGGTATTTTTATTTAGTGTCTGTTTATCCGTGCAATATTTAACGATGCTGTCAGCAGCTCAGACAAGAACCGTCAAATTATAACGTGATTGATGAATAATAAATTCGAAAAGATGTAGATGAAAGCTGTAGTGGTATCATTTAAGGCACTATCCCGGCATTTGACTGGAGGAACTGAGGAAAGACACGAAAAACCTCTTAGGCATAGCCAGTCTCCGGGTCGAGAACATAAACTGAAGCCATAGTTTTAACAGAATGCCTAACAGAACACCCAGATTCAACAAATATTTAAACTGATGGTTTAGTACGTATATCACAAACCTTGGGAGAGTATATCGTAATATAATTACAAATATTCTAAACTAGTAGAACCTAAGCGAACAAACTACACTGCAGTAGTTGCATGTCAGTATAAAATAAATTAAGATAGGTTAGTGAGACTATAACATGAAGGTAGTCAAAAGCTGATGAATCAGCGAGCGAAATTTTAGAGAGCAATGTTTGATCCTTGCTTGAAAAGTGACGTCTTTGCATTGTTTATAGGCAAAGTACGTGCTCGAATTATAAATGGCATGAGGAATACCAGTTATGAAGGTGACTGCCGTGCAGTCTCATAGAAATGGACCAACGTCTTAGAGGTGCTTATTGCCTGTATTTTGACTGTCATCTTCATACTCTACTCCGTGAGAACCAAAACTCCCACGCATGATGAAATTCGGAATATGTGATTAGAAGCGATGGTGGTGTATTTAAAACATTCTCTATCAGCATTAATCACAACGTCCATCACGATAAACGGATAAATCCCGGTGGAGTTTGTAAGTGTTATTGTATTAAAGTTATGTATTCAGATTATCGATAAAATAACGGCGCATATGGTACAGAAATCCTAGGATACTTATATCATCTTTTGTTTGCCGGACTTCTGCTTAGTAGGCATTACGTATTCGGAACGTCCTCCGACCGGTCGTTAACTATGTTAGTTACCAAGTTCCAAGTGTTCTAATGCAGCAATGCAGCCCTCTTCTCGTGATACGGAGTATTTATCTCTTCAAATTATCCACCTCACCTTTAATTACAGAGATAGCAAAAATGTAGTTGTTTCTGCCTCAACTACTATTTAATCTTACCACCCAAGTAACTTCACTCTATTTATGACCCATATCAGGATGACGAGCTGGCAAAGAATGGGAGCTTTGTAAGAGAGTGATTCTCTTCCCCGCAGAAAGGTGGCTCTCACCTCACGTCCGGTGTTGCAGGTACTCTTTTCAGAGGCACTGGTTGTCCTCGTCGATGACAGCCGCTCTTTTCGCTCCCAATTTTATTTGCTGGCTGTTGCTACGAAGTTTAAAATTTGTGTTGTCAGTTTCTGTTTGTTTACCGTGTCAGCAAGTGACGGAAACGGGAGTGGAGGTCCTGGCACAGTTCCTGGAGCTATTCTGGGCCCCGACATGCTTCCGCCGCAGGGGACGAATATCTTTGTTCCGGGGAAACTCCTCAACACAATGTCGGTACGCGATTCGTAGCTGTGTAAATTGTTACCATGAAGACCTTTCTTGTAAATGAATGGTTGTTTCCTTGGTTAATTTACGACACTAAGTCTGTTGAGAGGGTTATAAAACATTAGATATATGAATCTGTAACGTGTCATTCCGTCAGGTATTAACATAAACAAAACTATGCACCAACAACATTTTTCCAGAGTCTGGTTATTGTTAGTTTAGATTAATACGAAATTCATATGCATTTCGACATAAGAGGCCATCGTCAGTAAACAATGTTGTTATATTAGTTCAAGTATGTGCTCCTTGATGGTTTGGCCTTAACAGTGAGGTCAATATTAATATGTTATAAATTAAAATAAAATTACCATGGTTGACAGTTGTATAAATATTGTAAAACTCGCTGACTTTGTGTTTGTATGCTGTAGTGATTAAGAATAATGATGAATCTCCTGTGAGAGAAAAGTTAAGGGCGTAAGAAAAACAAAATTTCTTTAAAAAACACAGTTTTTCACTTGAAGTTACCAAACTTTATACTTTCGCACACATATCCTAAAAATGCGTAATTACGTCGCATTGTCATCGACCCAAGAGACCTGAGTTGGATTCCAATGACTTCCAAAGGGGAATATTTATGGAATATTGATTTGTCGCATTGGATGCCATCATTAACTAAATTTAAGAAGTTGCAATTTCACTGTGTGACGCAAATTTTTATTATCATGTTAGTTGGGTCATATGAATTAAAGTTGCACGGAGGAAACATCCGAATCTGTAACTTCTGTCTGTCTGTCTGTCTCTCTATCTGTCTGTCTGTATGGGATAGTTAATTGGGAATGTAAGATATATATGTATATATAAACTTTTAAGAAAACATCTACCTAAACATCTATCCAGTATTTACGCATCTTGCCTATTGATTTAACAAACCAACGTAAAATAATATAATATAATCTGATATAATCTAAGCCAATCCATATTATCTGTCTTACCCATTTTATATATCTTTGCCTGTCTGTATATACTTCTTTCCTTTCTTCATTTTTCTGTTCCTACTTCGTTCCTTTCTCTTTCTCTCTCTCTCTCGTAGCAGTTTATCTCAACTGCACAGCTGGAACAGTCTGGAAAGAGAATAAAATAAATAGAAAAGAAACATACAGATAATCGTGTGCATTAAAATATCATAAAAACCAAAAGTCAGCCACTTGCAAATTTTCCAGCGGACTCTTTAAAATGTTTCGCTTAAACCGCAAGTGATTCAAGAACCACAGTTTTGGAACCATTTCTTAAAATTATTGAATTATGTGAAGTTTAAGATTAAGAATTTAATTCTGTTCAACCCTTTCGACATGTTTTCGATTTTCATGCCAGCTATAGTTGATTCCGAAGCCAGGTTACATAAGCTTACAGTATAAAGAAATAGTTTTTGGTAAGTACAAATTTTTATGCGTTCTGACAAGTTTATAGTCGCTCAACTAGCCATGATAATTCCCCGCATTTATGGAACCCAGTAAGTAGGTCATTACGGTATTCATAAAAGTCTCATCACTTATTACCCCTACCAAGTTCTTTAACATAAATTTTTAAATTATCCTCCTACATCTTCCAAGCAGTTTGTTTCTTTGAGGATAACCGACAAAAATATTCTGTGCATTCATCTTCACCTCATACATGCTACATATGCCGTCAATCTTATCCTGCCTGATTTATCAATTTAGTGATATCAGCTGTGAGTCACGTAATATTCATCCCCCTATCACCATCTTTTCATGCAATATCTCCAGTACTCGTTTTTCAAACGCATTAAACATTTCTTTTCCCTTCATATTAAGGCAGGTTTTAAAGCCAAAAGAATATTACTCAGATTCACATTATAAAGAAACAAATGACCACTGAGACTATGTAATCTGTCGCTAGAATGTCACGAGTCTGTTTTGCAGTAACGCATATCATTACGATCCGCCGATGGCTCAGAACGGTACGCGACGAAGGCAGATGTTAAGTAAGCTACTAGGAAACGTCGCGCGGTCATAAGCTACTGGGGTCACGGTTCTAATCAACTCAAATCTGACTATAGTTCTGTGTTCTGCTGAGTAGGCCAGATGAGACGAAGATCTTAGAGAAATAGTGACGATAGAGTGGATTCGTATGACTCCAGAAGGGGTTTTTGTTAATACGAAATAGAATCTTGTGATTCCATGAAAACGGGAGAGTTCATGGTCAGTTGACGGATTTGCAAGAAGGATCTCTAATCAGAGGACCTGCTTCATCTTCAGCAAATTTCTTTTGACTTATTTGCAGATTCTGACAATTTCCACGCGTCTGTAGGGGAGACTAAGGACAATGGATTACATTGCAACAAATCATTGATTGTGGGCAGGTTGCTTTTCAAAAGATTGTCAGTCATGCATCCAGCTTTTCCCAGATCTTATGGCATCATACTGATTACCAGTTCAATGGATATAAGTTGTATATTTGCGTGCATAAATTTTGTTTATATAATAAAGAATTTAGTTTATCATGCGACCGATGACCTTGAAATCTGATTTCCAGATAGTATAGTGCCTTACAAAACACTGGCGAAGTTTTGTGCAACGGGATCATATTATACAAGAAGAAAACCTGAAAAAGACACGTAGCAACATGACTACTAGATGATATTCATGCTTGATCAGCAAGCAAGACAGAACCACAGTTGTGCCTAACCTTCTGCCTCCAGACTGTGAATCACGAATTTGATATTGCAGGTGGATTCATAAATCGGTTTAATGGTCATCTTGTCCCAGAACTTGTGTTTTATTCTGATGTAGCATGCTTTACGATAAGCGGGTACATAAACATACAAAATAAGCAAGCAAACAAACAAACAAACTATTAACACTACAAATGACCCTAGTGCCAAACGCGTTTCGACCTCAAGAGGTCATCTTCGGTGGCAACAGGGAATTAGTTCATTTTTAAACGATTTTGATTATATGAATTAATTCCCTATTGCCACTGATGATGACGTCTTGAGGTCGAAACGCGTTTGGCACTAGAGTCATTTGTAGTGTTAATAGTTTGTTTGTTTGCTTATTGTATATTCTAATACACTACACGGTATGCAAAGTTTTAAGGGTACGTAAACAGCCAAAACATCAGATACTGGTCCGGTGAAAGTCTCCCATTCTGTTCATGAAGTTCTTGTAAACGATGTGAAAGTCAGTGTATGGTGCGCATCTAGTGTTCGGAGAACAATAGGACAAATTAACTCAGGGAGAGGAGGGGATTGAGGGCCTGAGAGTTATCGCCAAGTCAGACAGACCGAAGCGGACATTTGCAGGTCACGGAAGAGGAATGGGGGACTGTCCTCAACCAGAACGTTGTTGTAATAGTCGCTAGGAGAGGAAGCCGAAACGTCGGCTACCATTAGGCTACACGTACAATCCTATGAATGGGTTAGCAAAAGACTACGGCCCGTCTGCTCGCCCGGTTTAAATCCTTGTGACTTTTATTTATGTGACACTCTAAAAGATAAAGTATGTGTGAATAATTTTCACTCACTATGAGAACTGAAATAAAATGTTCGGCGGGGTAAAAGTAAAGTAATCTAGTCACATACCAACGTTTGCACTTAGGGAGATGAGGTATAGTTCTTACTCATTCTTAACCTCGGCACTAAAAGGGGGTGAGTGGTCAGTAGCACGCTCTGGCCGTGTTTACCCCCGGAAAGGACACCGGTACCCATTGGGCCCCAGAGAGGGTTTGGAAGCAGACCAAACAAGAAAATCTTCTGTCTCGGTTGAGGATCGAACCCCTATCGCCCAGCCAGTAGCCAGTCACTGTACTGACTGAGCTACCCGGCTCACTCTTCTGCAGTCTGTTTCAAGATAAACTAGACACTCTATATTCCATCTTATTCGTGCTTTTCATATTGCCGTATATTAGATAATGCAATAGAGTTTAAAAGCTACTGGATCCGATTTCTCTCTTTACCAGTAATCTTCAGAACAGACGAGAAAGTAAAATCAAGACCAGTTAGCTGAAGGCGGTAGTATAGCCAACCTCCGAAACGTCGTGTCTCAGACAATGGGCGGTGTCTAACTTCATATTTTTGCTTTACATTTCTCGTGGCAGCTTCCGGGATGTCTCTAGTGGTAATCAGCTGATATGGGAATAATATATTTATCACGGGTTAGGCAAAAGTGGCTTTTCCGCCCCAGTGTATAATTTATGACATTTTTTTAAATATATGTTTGTAACAATATAAATGAAAGTGTCTGTAAACGTGAAGGGTTGAAGAATGTGTAGTTTGTAAAACTGCATAACAGTTCCGGCGACCGGAGGCCGTCAGCCTTTTTGGTTCAGATATAACCCCTCTGCTTTCTTTGTGATCGAGTGTGGTGAAAATACAATAGATGTTCTCCAAACTTGGATTCTCATTTCGCAGAGCGATAGTACATATAATTCTGAGAGCGCGAAACTTTTTCAGAAAAATAAACAAGGAACATGACGATAATTAAAAAACTATATGATGCGAGATTATTTTAACGAAAGATATTAAGTTAGAGGAATTATTAATGGAAACTTCTTGCCTTTGCAAAGTTGCCAACTGCCAGAAATACAAATGAAAGACAGTTCCTCAGCTATTGCTCTAAGACCATTACGCTCCTTGTGATTTGTTTATGTTCTGCTTGTTTTGCGATAAGGAGAATAAGCCTATGGAGTCAAAGATCAATAATATGAGCAAATACGACATTCTGCTCTTGTGTCTCGATTAGCAGTGCTCTGTGCGTCTTGTACAAACGAGTGATGTTTGAAACGATATACAAAGTGCCGGATAAAGTGTGTAGTGAATCAATGTAGTTCGCGGTTTCATTTTAAGCACAAAACAGATCATAGAACGGTGTATTGCATTAACCTCATCTGGATGTTCATGTCGGGAAAGCAGGCTAAACTGGAATACCATTTATACGTTCAGTGCAGTGCAGAAGTTAATTTTTGTTAGAACTTGTCAACAAATTCAATCTGTAAAGGTAGCAGTGCAGGTCATACCGAAAAATTTGTGGCACATGCTGTCAGTGGACCATTCCCCCGTCCAACGAGTCCTGTCAAAATTATTCTGAGTCGAAATAGTCCAGGGGGTCTAATGCCTAAAAGAGAAGAAGGCGGTTGCTTATACCATATTTGTACAACATATTTTACGTTATCATCGTGTTGCATAAGGTTCCTGATAAGGATGTCAGAGATGATATTTCTATTTAGTCTTTCGTCAACGTCCTGGCATGTTCATAAGACCTAATCATTGTTGTTTATATATATTTTAATTATGCTTGTTCTTGTTGCTAAGGATTTGATACTTTTCATACGTTCTTCGTTCTGTTACTCCATCATTACAGTCCCCTGCCTATAAATTATTTATTTTCTTAGCTGTTTTGTTATTCCTCCCCCACTTTTTCCAATTAATGTCCAAAAGATGCATGCATACTATTTAAATTCCCGAGTGCGTTAAAAATTCAACTATAGGTACTTTTCAGATAGATATAAATGTATTCCAAATATTCTCACACTGAATTTCGTCTGACGAAGTATCTGTGTTCCTTTTCGGCCATCAGTGGCCCCCCTGACCAATTTTTCAGCACGTGACATATAAGATATTAGCGTTAAATTGAGCAAATGTGAATTTATTTGGCACTAATTGCAGATAGCTTGAGGCCTTTAATTTAATTAATTTGCAGTCCAGTGATTCTTAATCAAAACATCTAAAGGAACTTCATGGTTCATTGAAGGGCTGCATGATAAATAGATGGAAATAATTGGTTTCAGCCTGATAACCTCTTTTATGTTGAGTATTAATTACCAATACGAACCTCAATCTAAATTTTTGCCGCCCTAAAAACCTTTCATACTTGTGAACTAGTCGATGTTTGAGAGAACCGACGTCTTGCTGTTATCTTCAGTCGCCAGAATGAGTAGCCATTTCGTGGCTTATCAGAAGGAAGTTTGGTAATCATTGACATGTTATCTGTTGTACTGTAGTCTGCTGAAGATGTCGGGCTCTCTGTACGTAGTGTGGTGCATCAATATACAAAGCGAAATGTCACATTGTGTGTTAAATGTGAAACGAGAGTAAAAGGTGTGTCGAGACGAGTTGCAGCGCATAACAAAGCCATGGCTGTGTCATCTCCACCCACCAGACATCAATTAAAGCAGGCCATGCAAATCGTAGAAGATAACTGGCAATGTAAGTAACTGCGGCTGTATAGTCACCCAACAGCCGGCCGAATTGTGTCCGGCAGAGAGTTTTGCTGACGATACTGGATGGCTTTTACGTTACTATAGCACTGCTTCCCAAACTTTTTCCTTTATTACCCAAAACCGCTTATCAGAAAGTCCCTTTTACTTAATGTAGGTAAAACACTAACTGCACAGAAAACATGTGACAAGTGAAGAGAGATCGGTAAAACATAGGAAGCAAACGATGTTTGATGCAATGTCTTTATTTTAAACATTTAGCAGCCACAAAAAATTAAATTAAATCCGTGGCGTAACAGCTCCAGAGAGCTTGGCTGCTGGCCTCACGTTCACATGCCTAAGCAGAGGTGAACGATCATCCAACCAGATATAGGGTGACGTGTGGTCAACACGACGAACCCCCAGCCATTGCTAGTTTCCATGACCGGATTACGCTACTCATTGTAGCTCCCCAATTTCCTCACGATGCTGGGTTGGCACCGGTCCCATACACTGGTCGAAAGCTCATGAGAAAATTTCTTCTCGCCCGAGACTCGAACCAGCGCGCATTCCGTATCGCCGGTCCGAAGCATGATGCCTCAGACCGCGCGGCTGTGGCGCGGGACATCAGCCACAAAAAAATTGGTAATTATTCACCATGAATATTTCGTCACCCAGGTCCCAGGTAATGAGTATAATTCTACTGCTTC
The DNA here is from genome assembly GCF_977971745.1 of Zootermopsis nevadensis. NCBI lineage: Eukaryota > Metazoa > Arthropoda > Insecta > Blattodea > Termopsidae > Zootermopsis > Zootermopsis nevadensis. Next base: position 9,962,922 of record NW_028259142.1, read on the forward strand.
ATCTTATTTATAGTTCCGCAAAATTGGGAGCAATTGGAGACAGAGCACACCTCACAACGTATTCGGGGTTCAGGAAACAGTTTCGTTTCGTGCTCTTTATGAAGACAAGAGTGGAAAATCCCACTTCACACACGCAGGTGCTCGGAAACTGCAATAATTACATCACGGCCTCCCCAGCTACCACAGGACATTCATCGTGAATTGTTAACCAGAAAGACTCCAAATGGTCCTTTTTCCCTTCAAATAACATTTTGCACTGACTGCTTGTCCTAAGCTCCGTCATTTGCGCTCCAAAACCATTAACACTATCAGAGATTTGGTAATTTACCCAGGTTTTGGAAGCACTGCACTATAGCCTACAGCAGTGGTTCTCAGCTGGTGTGCAGCGACATTTTGCCAATTGGACCGCGAGACTTTGAATGCAGGAATGATTATATAAAATAAAATATGAAAATTAAGAAATCAAATAATTGTTATGCGCAATTGGAGCCGTCTCCAAACGAGGTTGCTATATTCTGAATCACAAAAAAATGAGAGTGTTTTGTATTTTATCACTGATCGAAAGTCCACCATTCCTTTACGATTTTGCGTAAGAATGAAACGAGTACAAAAAGGTTAGAATTAAAAACCTTGGAAACATGAAACAAACTACACCAATTTGCAAATGGAATGGATCGAAATGAAGGATTTTACAGATAGTTAATATCAGCGTTAGTCGATATGGTGCTCCATTATAAACATAATATAGTCAAATGGGTGACTTCAGCGTGACCCACCTCTCCAAAAAAGATGATCATTTCTGCATCAACGAAAGTTTCATTAATCACACAAGTGAATTATTTCAATAATATTTATAAAACCTTGGTAAGTGCTATTAATTGGTAAAGAAACCCAACATGTATTCATTTTAAAATGAGAAAAGTGATCAAGATGTACTTTATACTCACGAATACGCACAAAGTTAAGAAGGACGGGGTACAATGTTGTCTGCTAAGCGTACTGGGCACTACTATATTAAGTTTGGACACCACTGCAAATACTTAAGCTTTCTAAACCGTCGTCATTTTTCTGTTTTACGATAATTTTATATTTTTACACAATAAATGGAATTACATAAAATAAGCGCACATTTAATATAAATTTTAGTTCTCTGTTCTAGTTCTAGTGTCTAGCAGAAACTGAATATCCCAATTGTGCCACTGGCACCAAAAGGCTGAGTATCACTCTCCTTCAGGCGACGAAAGATGGTATGACTTTTCTTGGGTAGGACGTCGTTCCAGCCGTCGCCTGTTGTAAGGCGGCAACCCAGAATACGTTCTGAGAGGCTCAGTGGCCACAAGATATCTGTAGTCAGGTTAGCCAGTGCCCAAGCGAAGATTTAAACTTGATACCTCCCGAAAACAACCTTGCGATGGTCGTTATGTAAGGAAAATCGTAGACCACCCAAAAGTGTGTAATGTAACAGACCGTACTAAGCATGAGCTGGTTTCCAATCTTTTAGTGTTCACGGCACTCTTGGGATATTAATTTCTTTATGCAGATGCATATTTGACCGTCTGCAGAAGAATGTTATCGACTTAAAGGCCTAAATCGTTGACACAGTGCTAACTTCATTGTGGCAGGATCGTCTTCAAAATCTGATAGTTAGTCAGCTAGTCAAAAAGACACCCTCTTTCATTACAGTATTCTAAATAGCCCACTGCTGGATTCTATCCTAAGTCACTTCAGTCTGGTCTGTACCTAACACCTTATTTTCCTTTAAGATAAATTTTATTATTCTGTACACTGGCGTATTTACCCTTCAGGTTTCGAAAAAAATAACTATTAATTTCTCGCTCTTCAAGAGTTCTGCCTGTTCTGCCCATCTCGTCTTATCTCGGTAACCAAATGGTTCTTGTTGAGGAAAAAAATTCAGCTTGACACCTCTTCTGAAATCCTGCATTTATGGCAAATTTCATGAATTTCAGTGAGAGACCATTGTGCGTAAAAAGTTGTTTCATTGAGCTGTGAAGTAACTCTCATTTTACTCACCTCATGTTTGAAGGAGTCACTCGTGAGACCGAAATTATAATAGCTGTGAGACCAAAAAGTCTCCATATATTAAAAAAGTAATCATGCTCTCAACAGGTGACCTTGTCAACAATAGTGGTAGAACCTAATTATCCGGTAGGTGACTGCGAACAATATGACCAAACATTAATTACAGTCCTCGAGATTGTTGTAGGATTAAGCGCGCTTTTATTAGGAAAACGGTAGAAAAAATGGGACAATACAGCGCGAATGTCACCGATGGTACAAAATCGAAATAGCTTGGCTGTGTTGGGATTGTGGAGTGTGACAAATATAAATCGTTCTCAGAAAGGGTATGAGATTTTAGACGTGAGACTAATATGAATGCAGCTGAGATGGAAAGGCAGCGAGCGTCTCAGCGACTGAGACAAGTTACTGGATGTTGTGCAGAAAACATTTTCAATGAAATGTTATTTTAACATGTAAATGTGTGAACATTGTACTGTGTTAGCATTTATAACCGAGAAAGGACAAACTTTTCAAAAGTTTCTGATGCTTCTATATCCTTTGTTTTTGAAAACTGAATTTTGACTGATATTGAATTATTCAGCGTTTATGGCCGCTGACCTTGTATGGAGAGCCCAGTATGCAGACCACTCAATGATGATAATAAGCAGAGGGGGGAGGAAGGTAAGCAATTAAGATTGCTACTTGTTTCCGTTAATAGCTCAGTCAGTATAGTGACTAGCTACGGGCTGGACGACCGGGATTCGATCCCCGACGGGGGCAGAGGATTTTTCCTCTAGCCTCTGCGTCCAGACCGGCTCTGGGGTCCACCCAGTCTTCTCTACAATGGGTACCGGGGTCCTTTCCCGGGGGTAAAGCCAGCCGGGGCGTGATGCTGACCACTCACCCCATCTATTGCTGAAGTCAAGAAAGGGAGGAGCTATACCTCCTCTCACCCCAAGCGCCTACATGGCGCATAGCGGGACAAATTTTACTTTACTTTTACTTGTTTCCGTTAGTCAGTACAGTCTGTGTCAGTGCAGCATTTTGGAAGCCTGATATTGTTGTCTTGCGACTGTGTTGTGTTAACATGCCACCTGTTCGTTCCAAGTTAGGTTCCAAAATATTGCACAGTCAGAGCCGAGAAATTGTCACGAACGGCTGCAATTTAATGAAAAGAGAGCCAAGAAGGAAAGATAAAGTCACTTCGCCACTATACTTTAAAAAAATACAAAAAGTGCTGAAAAGAGTGTCAGAAGCTACTGGTGTGTCCGAAAGGACAATTAGAAGGAATCTGAAAGAGCGAGAAGAACACGAGGAACAAGGCACTTCATTTGGAACGCCTGGCAAGAAGCACGACGTCCCTAAGCGAATAACTGAAATAGACGACTTTGATAAATGTGTTGTTCGGCGCACCATCCACAATTTCTTTGCACAGGAGGGAACTGTTCCAACAATTGCTAAATTACTTGTAAATCACAAAGAGAGCATTGATTTTAAAGGAAGATGTTCAAGCCTCAGAAGAATCGTTAGGGACCTCGGTTTTAGGTAGAAGAAGACCAGGGCAAACAGAGGGGTGCTCATTGAGAGGCACGACATACGATCAATGCGCGTATCGTACCTGACTGCACTAAGAAAGTACAAAGCCGATGGACATCCAATCATATTTGAAGACGAGACTTACATTCATGAATTGGACTGACGATAGTGATTCCGGTTTGTTGGCGCCAACATCAAAAGTTGAGAGACTTATCATCGTTCATGCTGGAGGTTGAGCAGGCTTTATTTCAAACGCACTTCTCATGTATAAATCTAGGCAGAAAACCGGAGATTATCACAATGAAATGGACAGTAAAAATTATGCCCGCTGGTTAAAAACAATGCTAATACCAAATTTACCACCAAACTCCGTTCTGGTCATTGATAACGCCTCGTATCACAACACCCAGATAAACAAACCACCGACATCTAACTCAAAGAAAGACGAAATGAAAGCCTGGCTAATGGAAAGAAACATCCCATTTTGTGACAACATGTTGAAAGCCAAAGCACAAAGGGCATACTGTGCTGAGACTTTTGCCCTACCATCCCGATTTAAACCCCATTGAACGTATTTGGGCAAATGTGAAACAATGGGTTGCAAGCAAGAACACAACATTTAAAATTAAGGACGTCGAGCAAATGTGTCGCCAGAGATTCGAAGAAATTGGGCAAGAGGAATGTGAGAATGTATGTTGGTATGTGGAAAAACTAGAATAAATTTATTATGAGCAAGAAGGTATAATCGAAGACGCTATTGAACGCGTAATAATTGAAGATAATGGAGCGGCAGCAGTGATGAATCGAGTGATATGTCAGAAAGCGAAGGTCTTTGAGGAGTGGAAGAATTGAAAGAGGACCGAAGAGTTGTGTGGAATATAAAATTATCTAATACACTCTGCAGTGTTAATTTTCTAGTGATGTGTAGTGTAGTGAGATCGACTTTCCTGTGTTACATACCGTGCTGATATTTTATTTGGAGTGTTCTGTACGCTGCCTCCTGCCACCCGTTCTGGTAAGTAACTCACTCCGAGGTTCCAATTCACAAAACGCAGTGGCAGAAAACGCTGGAACCAAGTCTAACACAGAGGACGCCAGACGTTTTCGAAAATATCCGCTAGGCCTACTGTATCCACTTCGTTTAACATGATACACGGCCATTTTAATGGAGGTAGTCAGTGATATAATACAAGTATTTTATCAACACGGATTACGGACAAGCAAATCACAGAATGGATAAATCTGTATTTGTGATAATAAAACCGCTCTCTTTTCTTACGTAAGAGACCAGTATGCCGTCTTCGTTGACAGTAATTACACATAATGGGGAAACATTACTGATCCCTTTGCACAGGACACAAATACGAAAACCACGCTTAGACGAAACAAACGGGCTGAGGGAAGGAAAGGACGGGAGCCCATCGGTGCGGTGGGATTAAGAGCAGGGGCGTAGCCCCTGATAATTACAGTAGGCTATTCTACGGAGTACCCCGACGAGATTTGTATAGGTGTGTGTGTGTAGCTGTGCCTAGGTCCCGATTCAAAGAAAGATCGAATATTCGCATGATTTGCTCACTGGCTTAGCTGGGCAAACCAGATTGTGGTTTTTCTCTGAATTTCCAAACTGTATTTTCCTTTTATCCGAAAATAGGTCACGTCCGTTTGCTTTCAACGCATCACCAACAACAACAACAATAATAATCATAATCATAAACTCCAGTTCACTTACTATATTAAATTGCTTGCCAACAGCAAAGAGGCTATGACAGGTAAATAACAGCAAGTATATAGATGAACTATACACTGTAGATTGAACACATTAAAAGAAAATTAAACTAAAATAAATAATAAATCCAAACAATTTTCCATACAAAAGAAGTGTCTTCAGAGGAGACATTGCATACCAAACTGAAGGACTGTGTGCAAGTGAAATGCTTACGCTGAAAATATGCGATTTTCTTATTTACCTTGTACACACACGAATACCGAGTGTTCAAGATTAAATGGCAAATTTGTTTGCTTGTTAAAGCATTCATAGAAAATATAGCATCGATATGTCGTCTTAAATGAAATGTTGTAAAATGTCAGTATTTCAGAATTAGATTATAATCAAGTAAAATATCAAACTGAAAAATATTATAGTGACACAAATTAGCAAATATTCTTGCCACATTTTCAGTTCTATTGGAGTTAGCCAGTTAACGACAATGGCGTACTCAAGCTTTGACTTAACTGAATCGTTACACAGAATTTTTCATTGAAAACGCAACCCTAACCATAACAGTATTCGTAAGCTTGGATGACTTAAATATGAGAAGAAAACGAGATGTCTTTCAGTGTTACTTAAACTTTGAGGAGCGTCTCACCGTCAACACCATTTGACGCTGCTTGTTTTTCCTGTCGCACTCTCGCGGCCTCAAGTACACTAAAGAAGAATGCAGCTTGAAGTGAATCCACGTGGACCCAGTTAAATTGTGCGTTGTTTTGCATTCAGTAGATAAGCTTTCTGTCTGTGTTCTGAAGAACGATAGAATAAGTGCAGAGTAGTGCTGGTTAGGTAAAGGTATCTGTATGTAAACATTTTTATTTATATTTGCTAAAGTCTTTCGACAAGGCCAGTCGTCGATACGTTATAAGTTTACCGAGTATTTTAAGAAAGCTAATTCTACAAATTGGGATTGTCTCCGGATTACTGAGTGCCTCAGCTATGGACGTCAAGGAGGAAGAATTTCTACGCCGTGAACGTAGGCAACTAATATGCCTCAACAGGTGAGGAGGTTGCGTTCTTATTGGCGAAAGTGGTTATAAGAAAAGGCTTATAAGTGCGTACATCAATGCATATTGGACCGATTTATGATTTATTTTGCCTGTGACGCTACAGTGCGCTGTGCTATAGTTACTAACAATGAGAATAAATAAATTGGTACTGTGCTCCACACATGCCTTGACACTTATGTTCTGCCTTTTTAATGTATATCTATTAATGTTGTAGGATTTGAGGTTCTCACGGCGGTGAGTCTGAAGATTGCTGTCTTCTGGGTTGTTGCGCCGTGTAGTCTGGTAGATATCCACCAGCGCCCTGATGATGGAGACAGCATTGACCTCTGAAATGTTGGTCGACATCTACCAGACTACCCGGCTCAACAACCCGGAAGACAACAACCTTCTATTAACGTTCTTATTTTTTCAGTTCGGTGGACCACTCGAATGAAGGTCTCGGACCATCTGCAGACCACATTTTGGCGGCCTCTGTTGTACAGCATAATTAATAGCTTTGTATCAGAAGTTCAACAGTACAGGTATAATTACCGTGCTTGTGTTCCGAAGTATAACATGGCCAAACTTTGCGAAAAGTGTTGAGCGACCTAAGACTTCTTGCACACACGACCTACAGTAGTCTTCAGCGTTAGGAAGAATATTGTGACTGACCTTAATTAGAAAATAAATGTTATCAGGACATCCAGGGAAATGTTACACAGCAAAAAATTGTGTTAAACCGGAAGTAACACAGGAAAACAAAACAAATCCTGTTTGAGATTTTTTGGGGTGTTGTCTTCTGGGTTATTACACAGTACAGATGGTTATCAATGTTTCAGTGACTGTTGTTTTCTCTTGAATTTTTGTAACCACCCACAGAATTACACAGTGTCATAACCGAGAAGACCACAATAAATAAATGGTTAATTAATTCTGCGTTATGACATTGGTATGTTACCTACACATTGAAATACAGTAGATTCCGGTTAATTGGGCCATCGGTTAATCTGGGAAAAATCTTAAAGGATAAACCTTTTTTTTAAATATTTACGTGAACTTGGCATAATTGGGGCAGCAGCTTAATTGGGTCAAATGTTTTAGTCCCGATGTGTCCCAATTAACCGGAATCTACTGTATTTATACTAACGAAGTATTAATAATTATTATATTTTAAAATTCTTCAGTTGATTTCACATTATTGTCTGCAGGGGATCAGGTGACAGTAGTCTCAAATGAAAATACTACTCAAGGAGATGTGCGTATATAGCAGAACAGAATAACAATTTTCATTTTGTATTCCTGTCGATAAATAAAATATGAAGTTTAATAGGAAGTGTCCCATGAAATAAACATTAGAAGTCCTTGAACAGGTCTGAGGCTTTAACTATCAGGCCACCAAATGCAACAGAGCAGTGTGTCTGAAGCTGTGTAATCTCAAGCGTTCCGCGAGAAAATACTGTCTAATTACGGTCTAATTTCAAAATATATTTGTTACCTCAAAAGAATAGTTAACTTTATATATTGCTATTAAGCCACACTTTACCTGTAGATACTTAAGTTTGAAGCTATTAGTATGAACATTCGAATGGTTTAATTGTTACAGCCTGGAATTATTTGAGCATTTACAAACAGTCGTATGAATTTATTCGAAGTTGATCGCCTTATGGGTTGAAGGGCCGTGTAGTCTAGTAGAAGATTATCAACGTTTTTGAGGTCACTGCTGTCTCCATCACCAGGCCGATGGTGGGGGCAGCAAGGACCTCTGAAACTTTAGTAAAATTCTACCAGAGAAAACGGCTCTGTAACCCAGAAGACAGCCACATTCGTACTCTCCGCTCTGAGAACCACAAATCCTACTTGAACTTGTTCGGCTTAGAAAGTCGACTGAATTTGTACCCTTCCATTAATTCGGAAAATAGACGAAGAACACGATGGATCATTCCGCTGTAGTTTTGAAACCCTCGGTTCATTGCCAGCTGTTGGGGAAAATTGTAAACGGAGTGTTGAAAGAGACATGAAAAGGCTTTAAGCTGTTTTCTTCTCCAGCAATCGAATGGATCGACACACTTCCATTTAATTGTTATTTTAATGGCGCACTAACGTCTAATATAATTTGTGTGGTACGTTCTGAAGGTAGTATGAAAATAACGACATTGAATTTCATAACAGAAATCAACGAACAACAATAGATAACAGAGAACAATCACTTTAAAAGCGGACTTTGGTTTGACGTAAATACGTCTATACGGAAGGGTCATTCGGCAAACAAGTGAAAGGAAAATGTGAAAGGAAAATGTGAAAGGAAAACGTGTAAGATCCATATCAACAATGTGTTAATATGGATCGACAACAATGGTCAGCTTGCATTGTGCCATCTGTTTACTCGGCATTGTTGTTAATATTGTTGTAATTAAAGCCAATATATAAACTTCCTTTCCGTATAGACGTATTTACGTCAGATTCTCCGGAACCGTGGTTCCCCTGTCAATTTTTATTCGTGTGATTTTTATCATCTAAAAATAGTCCCACAGGAAAGTTATGTATAATTTATAAACTATTTCAACTCAAACATAATATTTTCTTGTAACTGTTTCTGATTATCATTCAGGGACATATGTACTAAAGAATAATGCATAATTCAAGCTTCAGATACACTTTCGTTAATGAACTGTATTTTTCAAAGTAACTCATAAAATATTACTGGCGTTCAATAAAACAATTTTTTATCATGAAGTTTTTGAAATGTTGCTAAGGATCTCGATTGTGTTAATGAGGGCTGACCTTTGGATGGATGAGCTGGGAGGTCGCCAAGGGAGTCGGCCAGAACGGGGCATTAAACAGACTTTCTTTATTTTTGTAATTGTGCAAAGCAAATGTCAACAGCGCCATGTTGTATTTGTGTTTGATCTTATGGTCTTCACATGACACGCGGTGTGTTTAGCACGAAGTTTTCGTTTTTCTTTCATGCAAGTGGAGTTGAGAGAGATTTCGTTGTTGAAATGTTATGAACGCGTTATCGACTATATGACATTGAATGTCGTAATGGCTTTGCGAGTGGCAGGGGGTTTTCAGTGACAACACTTTGCATGTGAAGTAATGCAGAATTTTTGGTGACGTAATAGCTCCGGAACAGAGGACGGAATGAAATAGACGGCAGTCAAGGAGATAAGTATGAGAAATGTAATACAAACAAATTGTCAACATTACGTTACTACTAATTTAATTAAAGGATTTATTTTAATTATGTATTATAAACGATTCCGATTAAGACGAGTGTAAATAATATCATAAAATGCAATATATCTTTATAAAAATTACGATTTAGACTAGAACGCTTCTTGAACTGAACGACCTTGTCGGTCATTCACCCTGATGACGTAATCAGTAGAGAAGGGTGGGGGTAAATAAAAATGGACGTGGGTGGGGCATCGGAATAGCTCGGGGGCTCAAAATCTGGTATAAGCGTACTGATATTACTTTCGCAATGTTGCATTCACTTGATGTTTTGATCAACGCTGGGTGTTTCCAGGAACACGGCTTATATCCAATGCTCGAAATGGGTCAGAACTTATTTTTGTCTGTGAATTTCATACCGGCATTTATCCTGACGAAATTGTCATAATACCTTTCCTAAATATTGGATATCATACAGCTGCATTTATAGAATGAAATAGAATTGTGGTGAGGAAGTAATTCAGTTGACGTCATGCTAGGGGCAGATTCAGTCTAAGAAATAGAATGCTAAATATTTTTGCTCGTATATAAAATACGTTAGATATATATTTCTGTCGACAAACGCAGACTAAATACTACCGAATATGAATATGGTGTTAGTATTTGGATAGCTCAGGTGTATATGTTTCAGACATCTGTGTTGTTTTAAATGTTATTTCTGAAACCATTGCAACTGGCAATTCTGTTGAGAAATGCTTGTATCAAACACTTCCTACTTACTGGAATAAAGAACAGTGGTTGCAGAAAATGAGAATGAATTTGTAATTATCATCATCTCGTACAGGACTTTTGACCTGTTTCAATTCTGAATTACATCAGAAATTATTAATCTGTATAGACATTTTGTTGCACTCCTTGGACGGGCGATCAGCCCGTTGGAAGGCCTCTGGCTAAACAACACAACACCACGGAAAGCGACAAACCAACATCCATCCGGGAATAGCTTCCGCCATTCCAGTGTCCAAGCGCCGAATACTTACGCAGAGCTTTGTTGGAAGACGTTAATCTCAAGTTGGATCTTAGGATATTTACAAAACGCAGGGAACTAAAGTTGTGCACGGAACAAAGAAGGCATTGTTTTAAGTTTTGGCACAATTAACGAAAAAAAGAGAAGAAAGGCAGTTCATACGGAAAAGAAATGCTTTAACTCGTAAACTGTGTTGTACATCAGCCATGTATCACAGTGCAGGTAAAACCAAATGAAGATAAATTACAGAAGACGCTATCCACCTCCTGCCAGGACAGTCATGACCGTAAGTCCCGTGTGCATTTTGGAAACGACCTTATCAGAAATTTGGGCAAGTTTTCTAACTCGACACCGAGTTCTGTGCTTTCAGCTTTGGGTTATTATCCTCTGAACTAACCATCTAAAAAGTTGGCTATCTAAAGCCTCTACTTGACGGTCGTTTAGTAGCTGTTGTTGATAACTGTCTCCCACTTAATATTTATGAAAAGCAACCGACGTCTGCTATATTTTCGTCCAGAACGATTTGTTGGACGTTGAATTAGCAAACAAAGACGCCATGCTGGTGGTACAGCAAATAGATCGCTTCTTACTGAAAAAAGAAAATTGAGGATTCCCTGTAGTGGAAACTGTGCGGAAACACTGTGTTTATGCATGAAAAACCGTCGATACGGCAGATTAATTAACGAATTTTCATATTGAATATTTTTGTATGATAAAAAATTAAATGCGTCCCACTATACGCCATGTAGGTGCTTGGGGGGAGAGGCGGTATAGCTCCTCATTCTTGACTTCGGCACTAGATGGGGGTGAGTGGTCAGCATTACGCCCCGGTCGCGCTTTACCCCCGGAAAAAAGACCTCGGTACCCATTGGATAGGAGGCAGGGTGGGTCCCAGAACTGGTATTGACGCAGAAGCTAGAGAATAAATCCTTTACCCCGTCAGGGATCGAACCCCGGTCGTCCAGTCCGTAGATAATCACTGCACTGACTGAGCTGACTCGCCCCATTTATGCAATTTTATCAGCTGTAATTCTTAACGGGGTTAATAATTGCACTAACGACATATTTGAGTAGTGATAATGTGACCGAACAGTACACAATCAAACTACCGTCAATATCATTTTATTTTTTAAAAATGTCGTTTACTCTTCACAGGATTTTGTCGAAAACTATCTCGATTCCTTCTTCATTGTCTTCCGCCATAATACGGGTACATGGAAAATGCTTACTAGAGCAACAACATAGGAGAAAAGGCAATTCCGATACATAAGAAGTACAGGTGTGAGACACGAGAGGCCTCTTCAGGCACGAGACTGCTCACCCCCTTCGCCGCCACTGTGTTAACGCAGTCGCCATACGTTTATTTGCGAATGAACCAGATTATGCGGTCTTATGGAAATAAGACCGCATAATCTTATCAGACACCTTAATAGTCTGATAATCTTATCAGACAACTTAACAGTCGTAAACAAATGGTTCGGAACCAAAAGCCTGCCTGTAAATTTTGATGAAAGGAACTTCATAAAATGTATAATTAATAACAAGCCAATAACTAATTTGCTAATGAAGACAATGATCAAGATATAAAACAACTAATTTCTTCGGTATGCCAATTGGTAATCGCCTAAATTGAAGTCTCAAGAGCACTTGTTCTGCAATATGTAATAAGAAAGAAAGAAAGAAACATTCGATCAGATTTAGTTGGCCTACTAGATAGATAAGTTTAGGCTACGGTTCGTTTCACTATTTTCCAGTCATTAGAATAAATTCAGAATGAAAATTATAAAGTGATATTTTCCAGAGTTCCGCAACGTTTTCACACCCGCGGCACATCACAGAATTTCGGCTTAAGAAAAGGGGGTAGAAAACTACATGGTCATGAGTCATGAACATGTATCCACATATTAATCTTTGCCTTATAAGAGTTCAGGCATATGAAAACGAAACATAACGCAGATTGATAAAACTATCGATGATGAACGTATGTGTGCACGAATGCCAACTTATAAAAATTCGCGGCTTACCGGTTGCGGAACGCTGTTGTATTCCATAGTTACATTTTGCAACGCGAACCGTTCCTGTACATCATAAGAGCATTAGTTGAACGAGTATCTACACCGCGTTCAGCAGATACGTACTGCATTTGGAGATAGTTTGGCGGCGACTGGTTGAATTCTTGTCACGTGACAAACTGCTATGGCCCCGAGGGGAAACCGGAACCTGCAGTTGGTCGCTTGCTGCATCATGGCTACGCCAGTCAGTGTTTTGTCTCGTCTCAGAAGTTGGCAACTAGGATTACAAGTAGCCTGCCTTCATTAACGACGTGGAATACGTTTTATGTGCATTGTGATACTTGTCAGAGTGCTGTAGGAATGTTTCCTTATCCAGCCAAGTGAAAATACAGTACAGTATGTTTGTGTAGGTAGAAGGTTTTATTGTGGATCGCTATTTGTTGGTGACTGCAGACAACAGTTCTCTCACATGTGTGTGATGTTTTGATTCCATTCTGTTCTGTCGTGTGGTCCAACCGACTTCTCTCCATAATTAATATTTCCAGTTTCAGTAAGATGGATGTCGTTTATATTGGTGAGTATACAGTTAACTTTGCGATATAATTTTATTCCGAGTTGTATAATAATCGAATGCAAATTATTTTACACGGCGTGAGAAACAGACCTAATAAAGGGCGTCGTAGTATAACTACATCTGGGCCATAGGAAGTAAGATTTATGGCCCACTGGTCTCCATGAAATACGTATTTGTACTACTTAAAAATTAGTGTCGTTTTTACAAGCTGTGTTAATTGTGAGAAAATAAAGTGTTTTAGGGACCAATCAAACATTAACTGATTTATAAATACACGTGGAATTGATAATCGATTATTCCAAAACATTCCCCTCCCGCCAATAATTATAGTCTAGCTTCTCCATCGAAGCACAAACTCTATTTTAAATATTTCTGTTTCATTTATAGTAGTAACTACTTTACCAGAGTGCTTGGGCAGCTTTCGTGCTGCTATGTGTTTGAAATAAACGTTTACGTTTTATGCAGACACTTGCTACATATGAAATAAAGTTGTCTCCAATAAAAAAGTGTCTGCTGTGCTGTAAGCCATTATTACGCCCAAAGTGAAGATGATTTTGAAACAGTCACCGTGAACACCTGCTATAAGTAAGACTGATTCTACCTCTGTAACACTTGTTTTGCTCAAGGACGAGCGAAGTATGTCATTTGTCCGCTTGTTTGTTCCCTAACATTTTATTAGCATAGTGTCAACAACAGAATTTGATAGTGGTTATGAAATGTTTAGTCGGAAAACGGAGTACGGTACTGAAGGAAACCATGAAAATTCTAACCTTAGATTGGAATGCGAAGCAAAAGGTGAAAACCGAACCGGTCTTACGCAAAGTGACCGGCATATTAGATTACAGCTCGGGTTCAGAGAAAAGATGCAAACAGCCTACGTAGAGTTTCACGACGCTAATTGTCGTTAATTCTCGAGGTGTTTATCGACCGAAAGTTGAAAAGGAGTAGAATGGACTAAACTGACTACAGGAATTTAATGTTTTTTAAGGTGGGGAAAGAATGAAGGAACATATAAGGTAGCAAAATTTTATTAGAATCAAGGAGGGACATGAAAATGTCACTAAAGTGTATTTATTTGGCATGGAATGGCCCTGTATTATTCAACAGTGGTTGGGCAGTGACAGCATCTCTTGTGATTGTGTTTGCATATTATGTCAGTGTTTTGTCTTTTTGAAACACTCGATGTCATCACTGATTTCGTATATAATATTCAGGAAAGGATAACAGTAGCTGAGCAGACACGGAACACGTCTGTCACTGATTTTCCAACATTGGGTACTATTTGTATTAATAAGAACATCCTCATCTCCTTAGGATTTGAGGTTTTCACGGCGGTGAGTCTGAAAATGACTGTGTTCAGGGTTGTTGCGCCGTCTAGGCTGGTAGAAGCTTACCGACGTTTCAGAGGTGCTTACTGCCTCCATCATCTGGGCGATAGCCCTGATGATGGAGGCAGCAAGTTCTTTGAGACTTTGAACACCTAGTTAATTTTAATGTTAATTAAGACAGGTAATTTTGTGTGGGTGTAAATCTTCGTAGACAAGATGGTTCAGAACTAAATCTTGAGGATAATATTTGGATCAAGATGGCGGAAGTAACAGGTGTCCGGAGAAAACTGCGCTCAGAGGAACTTCATAATTTGGTCTCTTCTTCAAATATTGGGGCGAAAAAATAAAGTAGGATGATATGGAAAGGACACGTAGTACGCATGGTAGAGACGACCAATAAATACATAATTTCGCTCTGAAAACTTGAAGGGAATGAGACAACTTTGAAAGATCTAACCTTAGATTTGTTGATTTTTAAAATGGGTCGTAAAAATGTATTTATTTATTTATTCAGTGTTCTGTCTTACGACAGGTCCATTGCTCTGCCCAAAAAGAGCTCTCCAGTTTTCCCTATTCTCAGCTTCTCGTTTTAATTCCTGGAACTTCATCTTCTTTCCTTGTTTCAGATCGTCGGTTACCTTAGCTGTATCAGTCTTCTTCCCAGTCCTCGCTTTCCTTCAACCTGGCCTTCGATGATATCACTCAGTAACCCATTCCTTCTCATAATATGTCCCAGCCAGTTAGCTTTCCTTCGTGTAATCGCCTTCAGACTTTGTAGTGTTATATTGTTGATTAAGTCTGACAACACAAGACTTGTATGTGGAATAAATTAACGCAGGACCACTGTGGTATGTTTATTGAAAATAAAGCATATGGAGTACCCTTCATCTTATGATTCTTTCGTTCAGTGTAATATGACGATACTGCAGAAGTCTGTTCTTTCGACTGTTCTGAGTAGAGTAAGCAGGACTGTGAGAAGGCCGGGTGTACACCAACGTAACTGGAAACTGCAGGTTCAGTTCCTCTTCAACTCCACCACAAGTGAACTAAACACGTTTAGTCATATGGCGCATTGTACTCCTAGGAAATTCTACCGCAGTTGCAACGAAATGGAGGTTAAATTCGGGATCTCAACTCACAAGCAACTCGGCGTTGTCAGGTTCCTGTGAGTTGAGTTCCTGCCCAATTGTGCAATCATTATGGAAAATAAATATCCCGAATAAAAGTATTTTATTCGTTTAATTAACTGAACATGAAAGTTGTTTGTATGACAGATGTAGCCCCGATTAGGCCAGATAAAACCACCTTGCATGGCAGCGTAACAGCTAGTGCCTGATTAGCCCCAGCCAAATATGATAGAGCTTAGGGCTTCCAGACACTGAGAATTTGATTTAATATCAATTTCCCACTTGAGGAGTCCCTCAGATCCAAAGTTTCCGCAGAAGCAAAAAGAATTGGGATGAAATATCAGTATTTTGAAAAGCTGAAATGTACGTTGAAATTGTCTCTTTGTGTTAAATCTGCGCATATAATAAAACAAGTAAACGTCGTTGGTGTTTGTTAATAAATCTTTATGCGGTATTTTTAAGTTTTATAAGGACATCAGTTTTTATCTTAGGGTCTGGCGCAGTCCCACCGGCGCTGTGGAAGAGAACAATAGCTATAAGCTGAGGGGCCTTCTGCACAATAGACGTGCTGAATTTCTTGCATCTGCTGTTCTCAATCAATATTCTGCGGAAAGCAGATAGCCTAAGCTTTTTCACTAAAAATGTTTAGTGTTTTCAGCTGGTGGTTTTATACCGGTCCGCAAATTGTACTTTGCGTTTCGCATTATCGTAGAACACGACAGATGGAAACGTTTCGAATTTTAATGAACTGTGTGTTTATTTTTGTCTCCTTTTAGAGATTAAAGCGACTTTTTTTAACATTAGGCGCACCACTTAGCTTTTAAACCTGTATCGCTTTTGAAACGTTTAATATGTGAACGGTAAACTGCAGAGGAAAGGGACGAGGATTTTTGGGGTCTGTCTTTGCATCCATCAGAAATGACACACACCCAAGGATTCGTTAAGGACATGCATGACTAAATTATTTCATATGGAATTTCCTTCTTCATAAGTTATTGTGGGTTAGACGAGTACATAGCTTCTTCCAACTAAGAAGAATTTTTGAAACGTACTTTTTGCGCAATGAAGCGGTCCAATTTAAGACCTATTTCTTTACGGCGACACTGTACGAAGTCCACATAACAGTTGAATGCTTAGAACGCCCGTTTCGTATCTCGGTCCTAATATTATCCGTATATATTTTTTGTTTTTCCTCGGAACCACTATGTAAATTCCAGAATAATACCTTCAATTAGGCAACCCCCATTTCATTTTACATCTTTTCTGATTATTATTTTGTCGGCGATATACCTTTGTAGTTGAAAGCGGCGCTAAATAAATCAAGAACCAAGATCAGGCTCACCTTACACTGCGCGGCCCCTGCGATCAGAAGTCTTCTACGTTATTACCATTTTCTGTGTTACAAATAATCATGCTGTCGCCAACATGTTTATAATTCGATTTATAGTCTGTTATAGTCTGTAGGCCCGCTGCCAGTGAGAGAAAGACGGTCCTTTAACAATCCACTCTTGTTTACTGACAAGAGAACGAAAACCTTGAGAACCGTTGTTGTATCAGCGATTTGTGTAATACGGACGGGTGGCAGCGTCTGTCGCCTCTCTACTGTGTGTGCTACCCGTTTTGATATTCAGAACGTATTTGTGGGCGTCGTGTACTTCTCAGAATTAACAGCGATTATTTTCCTAAACAGCATTAACCAATATGTTTGTAATGGAATTTCACTGAGGAAGGGACTCAATTTTTGAAAACCGTGTTTCGTCAGTTTTAAGACGCCATCGATTGTAAGACGCACGTTTGAGTCAGTAATAGGTTTTCTGGGGGAAAAAAGCTATATCGAGGCTTAGACGGCATCAGATGTAAAACGCACCTCGATTTCAGAAATATTAAAATGCTGAAAAAGTGCTTCTTAAAATCGAGGATATACAGTGTTATTTAGATGCACTTCGTGCTTCACAGGGTTAATCCGGAGCAGCTTCGTAATATTAATGCAGTTTTTATTTGTTATACGTCAAAGAAGGGGGCGCTGTGGCTTTCACCTCGAGAAACCACGAAAGTGTGGCCCGGGTAACAAAGGAAACTTTTGAATTCTTATGAAAACCATTAATTGTAGCAACATATTCTTCAACGTTGTAGAAACGTCTATTAAAAGTGAGAGTCAAGCGGGAAACGCGTACGTAAGGTGGAAATAGCCTAGTAAGAAACAATATTGATGTTAAAATGGTATAGTGCGTGTGTTGTTAATATGTCTCTGAATTAATGAACTGTGTGTTTTTGTTAAATGTAGGCCTGGGCCCCTAATAAAGAAGGTTTACTTGGAGGTACTGCTTGTACGATGCAACACTGTAATATCCGAAACTCCAATTTACTTTCAGCATACATTTTTTTCTGTCGAAATAAATTATCGAGAAATTTGTCTCATGTACTTTAACTTGTTTTTCTCTCAGAACAAGAGGCCACGTTTCGCACACACATGAAACAGCCGTCAGAACTGTTGCATGGCGCCTATGAATATATGCGCGTAATATGCGCACGTGTGTCGGTGCATTCGTATGGGGTATGGTTTTGGAGGCGTTTGTCAGTTTAATCTGTTCTTACGACAGTGATTTAAAAGTGCAAAAAACGCTGTGTACACCAAATCTAATTCTTCGTAACGAACTAAATTAAAAATTTAAATTATCGTATTTGTGATTAAAATTGGTGAAAATGGAGACTGTGGATGTCGCGCAGTCCTGTGGAGCTCCTAATTCTTAAATTAACCACGATGCGTGCAACAATTCGGTCGGGAAACCTGAAGACAAGAGGCCACTTGGAGATTTAGGTGTAGATGAGAGAATAATCTTTAAGCGAATGTTCGGAAAATATGGTATTAGGTTGTGAACTGGATTCATCTAACTGAGAATACGGTCTAGTCACCTTCAGTAGTGAAAACAGCGGTTTCGTGTCGTGGACACGAATCGAGTATCTCCAGAATGGACGTTTCTGCATTGTTGACACAAAGTGTGTAGAAGGGAATGGTAATGTGAAGGACGTCTGGCACTAGCTAAAGTCTAAACTGAAACTGAATTTTTCCGTTGATATTTGGTGTTGGTAAAATATTACTGCGTATGTCCATATCGGTCATATGAAGTTTAGATGGAACTTTATTAAACATTTCCTCATCAACGTCCTAGCTATAAATAAATCTGACGTGACAGTAATTACAATATTGAACGAGGTGTACTACTATCAATAATGAAATATTGGAAGAACAAGACTGGACACGTGTAATCCGTACCGCAATACACGAAGTTTTCACGTGTTCTTTGCAAATTCTGAGTCATGAATGTTCTTGGCTGAATTAAGGAATGGCTCCTACTTCGGCTACACTACACAGCGCTCTGCATCTGTTGTCCATTTTGTCACAAGACACACAAAAAATGTCTGAATTCAGTGGTCACTATTTTATAAAACTTACAATCTTTACAACCTTGTTCTCAGTGCATTTTGAATATTTATTTCCCAAAAACCATGCATTTTGCCAGCTGTAGTTTGTGTGCCATCTGTGCAAACGTAAGCAAATTATTTCTAACAAAGATTTTTAAGCCACGTGCATCCTGTAGTGTGAATAGGCGGAGCTGTGCACATAAGAATTTCCTCTTCAACTTGTTATGTAAAAGGAAAGTAAAGTTTGTCCCACTATACGCCATGCAGGCGTTTGGGGTGAGTGGAGGTATAGCTCCTCTCTTCCTTGACCTCGGCACTAGATGGGGGTGAGTGGTCAGCATCACGCCCCGGCCGGCTTTACCCCCGGGAAAGGACCCCGGTACCCATTGTAGAGGAGGCTGGGTGGGCCCCAGAGCCGGTCTGGACGCAGAGGCTAGAGGAAAAATCCTCTGCCCCCGTCGGGGATCGAACCCCGGTCGTCCAGCCCGTAGCTAGTCACTATACTGACTGAACTATCCCGGCTCATTCAACTTGTTATGTATCCATTAAAAATGAAAGCGAAACAGAAAGACTGATGACGTCAGTGGATTCATCAACTTGCGTGACAAAAGAATGACTTGTTTTAATCAGTGTAATCAACTCAAATTTGTTATGTCAACTCACGCCTTCTGTACTCGAAACTTTAGAATTTGAAAGTGGAACCCTTATAGTTCAACAAACTTCAAGCCCACAGGAAACCATGTTTCATTCGCAAGGTATGATTGCATTTTAGTTAGTCTTATGGGCTTCGCCGTAGTAAACAATATGATAACTCACTATGTATGATTCTTCACACAAATTTCCATTTTAATCTTTAATGACAGGTCTAGACCAGCGTTTCTCGAAGTGTGTTCTGCCGATCCCAAGAGTTCTGCGAAGGGGTTCCACTAGAGAATACTGTTACTACAAAACTTCAGGGAATAATTCCGTGGTTCCCGATTAGTTACAACAGCATTAACATACAAAGCATGTCGATTGCAAAGACAGACTTATTGCGTTTTTAAACGTAAATGTGATTAACTGAAACATTTTCATACTAATCTGGGGTTTCGATTTCGAATCCGACCCAGCAGATGGATGTTTGTCTTCCATCTTCACTACGAGAAGGGAAAAAAAGCTTTATAGCTCTGCAAAGTGAGTACTAGGTTTAAGCGAATTTGGAAAATACGAAGAAACTCTGAAGAAAGTCCTGGGAAAAATTGTGGCGCTCCCTTTCCTTTCGATACTTCATTCTATATGATGGGACTAGTAAGAAGTATATATTAATAAGTATGCAACAGTTTCTGTGCAAAATTTCTTCTGGTGCACAATCCAACTTCGTAAATCTTGCCAGATAAGTTCATAGCCTTAAAATATTTCGTACCATCGCAGTGTTTGAATTTGTCGTCCCATCTAAATGCTTCATAGATAATTTGTAGGTAACTTTATGATGCATATCCATACCGAACTTTACATGCTTGTCTTCAGTATTCATTACTTAACTGCTATCAAACAGACCGCATATGACCACATTGTAGTTGATTATTCTACATTGTACAGAAATTTCTTTCAAGAGTTGCGTGGTTTTAGGACATCTGTTACCACACAGAATTTCAAGACCATATATTATATGGTACAGATGTTTATTCGACCTCAGATGTTGGCCAGACACCTTGTGCGTGTGTCTGTGGTAGGCATTTGTATGATTAAAAGGCGTGCTTGAAATGGATGCAGCCCAGTAAGGTCGTTGCCTACTGTACTTGTATGTTATGATTAGATAGTGGCTTTTCTATGGGTATGACTCACTGATGATGAATGAATAGAAATATGTAGTGGAGTTTCTAGATTATTTATTTATTTTTCTTATATACGCGTTGTATTATGTTATACAAACTAAAGATTAATTGGAAATGGAGTAGTCTTGATCACAGCGTTTTAGGAAAATTTGCCATTTGTTTAAAAAGTCATTAGGGGTAATGTCAAGGGGATATGATACCGTACGCCGCTCTTTCCTGAGTACGTCCAAGAAGTGTGCTAATAACATCGCTCTGCAGGCGAGTAGTTTGCATGGGTTGCCAGGAAACCATTTCTTATGCTCGCTTTCACTATCTGATCCTACCTGTTGCTTCCTTATGTGGTGAGCTTACGAGTTTGAGGGGTGGGGTGGAGTGGCGGTTTGCTTCGTGGGTGTAACGCTGTCTGAAAGGAATTAACGTCGTGTTTCACCGAACATAATCGTTCTTGAAGAGAGCTGGGAGTGAAGCTACTGACTTTGGGCTGGAAGGCGAGGACTCGAATCCTGCCAGGGCCATTACATTATTTATACCAGCTTCTTTTTCCCCTTGGGTAAATAGGATGTGGTGAACTTGACCATCGAAAACGGCTGTGACTGAGAAATGGAACGTGTCGTTGGGATCAATGCTAACAATACGCCCAGGAAAAACAGTTGACCGTGGATTTTATTTTTACTGCTTTAAAACAATTGACTGCTAATATTTTAAACTGTAAGACCCTGAAGCGAATTGTCCAACGGCAGCTCTTGATGTGTAATAACGAGTGTGTACCAGAAGTATTAGATTGTCTTGTTTCGCTTTGTCTTTACATCACTTGCGATGTGTAGTTTTTATGAAAGGTTCTGTCATTACGTCAAGACGAAAAAATTAAACAAGAAAGTTAGGAACGTTATTCGAAAACTTTACTGAATGCTAAATTGTTTAATACTAGCCTGGACTGCCCAGTGAACTTTGCGTCAATAAGGAAAAGAAGGGCGGGAAATCCAAACCCTCAATTGTTATTATGTGTTATGTAGGCAGTCTTTATGACATTATAGGATTAATTTTACCTGTTCACTTCTTTTTCTTAGTAACCATATCAGCAGATATGATTTATTGGGCACCGTATTTTATTTGTTTTGCCAACTGTTCTTTTTTTAAATTTCCTGTGATGTTATTTTGACATATACAGTAGTTCTATATGTTTTCACTGTGTTGCATATTGCAGGGACCGGGGAAATCCATGTACTAATAAGTAGAAGGCAAATATTAAAATCACCATGTCTTGTGAAATGATATAACTAAAAGCGGTACGACGTAGCAGATTTTTCGTCTTCGTGAATAAATCTGAAGAAATAATAATTGAAATAAAGGACATAGGTTGCCTTTAAATTAAAGCATAACAAGAAGTAAAGGTATGAAAATTAACAAAAGTAACGTGGTTGAAAAGTTATACTCTTCGGAGTACAGAAGTTTCAAGTATATCTTTAACTTTACACGGTACGGTATAACATAGGATATAAGAACGGCAATACATAAAAGCGACTTTTATTTGTTGTCATTTTACCCTTTTTTTATGGTAAAGGTTGGTAAGAGTACGCCCCCAGGACGTTTAAGGTTATGACCAGCGGATTTATACTAATAAACGAGGAACCACTTACATGGATTGCAGTCTTACATTGTATATTCTGACGTAATCAGTGACTACGTAGTGGATTTATTTAACACTAATAGGCCTACAACTACACTGTTATATGTTGATATATATTTATGGTCATATATTTTTTCGTCAGGCGAAATTTTGTCACGTGTCTGAAGTTAGGACATGCTGCGGGATACTGGCTTAGAGGACTGGGGTTCGTTTCTCGTTCATTTGGCATTTTGATTAAAAGGTTCGTCGTCGTTCAAATCTAATAATAGATAAATAGTTGTATTAAAAAAAGGTATTTCAGAAGTATTTTTGTTCTTTAAAGTTTTCCGGTTGTACAAAACATGAATCGGATGTCATTCGTCTCGGCATGGGCTTAGAACATAGAGACGAAGCAGCTTTACTGTTAATCGACCTTCTGTTCACTTCATCCTGGGTTTCATTAAGTACTTCTGATTGGCTATGTGGGATAGACATCAGAAAGGTTGATTTATATTACAGGAGAACCAGTTCGGTTGTTACCCTCCGATTCGGTTCCGGTTCAGTTGTATGGCAATGGATCATCCTGACTTCCTGTCGAAAGTCCACTGCTTCTTTGCAATGCACAGTTTATTTTTCAGTTTCATAGTTGCCCATTTATCTCATAAATGCAGGCTTACTGACCTTGTTAGCGTGTTTGCCTACGATTCGGTCGGCTGCGGTTCGATTCCCAGTAAAGTTAATTTTTAATCACCATGTATGTATTGGCCTTGTGGCTTCGTGCACTTTTCAATTTACTTAATATATTTCTTACTATAGTCGTATATTGTAGAAAGAGGGGAGTGGTTTGTACTCTTAATATATTTTGCAACGTATCTCCTACAGTATGAGCCGGGATAGCTCAGTCAGTATAGTGACTAGGTACGGGCTGGACGACCGGGGTTCGATCCTCGACGGGGGCAGAGGATTCATTTCCTCTAGCCTCTGCGTCCAGACCGGCTCTGGGGCCCACCCAGCCTCCTCTACAATGGGTACCGGGGTCCTTTCCCGGGGCTAAAGCCGGCCGGGGCGTGATGCTGACCACTCACCCCCATCTAGTGCCGAGGTCAAGAATGAGTAGGAGCTATACCTCCACTCACCCCAAATGCCTGCATGGCGTATAGTGGGACAAACTTTACTTTACTTTTATCTCCCACAGTAGCGATTTGATAAGGGTCGACCATGTGCGTATACTCTGCACCTTGTAGAGGAAGACCTCATACTTCTGAGTCGTCTACTATTATCACCTGAACTTGGGTGCATTGTCCCCAGTAATTATCGCACAAAGCGATGAACGTAGTAGCTGAAATGTTCAAACTGGTACAAACTTATGCTTTGTTTCCAAAATGTTGAAATGCAGGGCAGGTTCACAATAAAAATATTGTATTTCAAGAACCTCTAAATTATGGCCTCCCGCTGGGGAGACCTAGACGTAGGTGGGAGGATAATATCAAGCGGGATCTATGGCAGATGGAAGTTGAAGGCGATTGGATTTTGTTAGACTAGGACGGGGACCGGTGGAGAGCTTTGGTTAATTCGGTGATGAACCTTCGGATTCCCTAAACCTTCTAGTTTGTTAATTACCAAAGAGGCAGTCAGTTGCCTAGAAACATAGCAGTTACATTGATCGCACCATTATTATAAGAGTGTTTTGTGGTATTCATTTAAACATTTGCTAAAAAACGTTTCTGAAATAGGTTTTATTTTGCTTAAAGGAAATTACTGCTAACTCAGATATTATTTTCGTTTTAAAATGCGACATGACGTCATGGACCAACATTTAGTTGCACGGAAATGCCTGCCGCTGGCGAAGCTGGAGTAAACTGTGTCACTGTGTACAGGCGAGTGTAGGGTTTGCTGTTCCTCGTTCTCGTTTTTAAATGTCTGGTGTTAGCAACATTCAGTTGTATCATGAAAGTAAAGGAAGAGTTTGCCTGCAGGCTTGATTTGTGCCCCCATTTGCCTAATTGATTTGTGCTTTCTGTTACTAAATCTCTGTCAGGAAGTTTTGGTTTGTACTCCCTTTCCAATAATAAATCGTCATGTAGGTAATTTTGGATTTTGGCCCCCTTTCCCTAATAATTCTTCCAAATAGTTTTTATTCGTACTCCGTTCTCTATCTTCTGTTGTTTTTCCTCTCAACAACATAAAGCAAAAACTGTTTGCAGAATGTACCTGAAGGTGATACAGAAATACAGGTTTAATTAATCCACGTAAAGATTTACACTATAACATGGCACACAGCGGCATGAATTAGGTATACAATATGTACACATAAAATACAGAGTTATATATATTACTGAGCTAAGCCTATATGTTTTACGCTGTAGGCCAATTTTTCAGCTATAGACCGTTTTTGAGAAATTCGACAGAAAGGTCCATGTGAAGTAGGAGTTAACATTGGACCGATATAAACATAAGTGACATTTGAGTAAGAACTTTCATCGTAGAAACCAATCCTCCTACCTCTCCCGCAGTAGCCAAATATTAAAGAAACCTTTGAAGTCGTTTTAGAGATAAAATTCCCAGATGCATGTGACTCGCATCGAAGTCACTTTATGCACAGCTTTCAAAGGACGCGTATAAACGATCTTGGACGACGATCCTGAGTATTGAGATCAGAACGTCCTTGTTCAGTACATAGTTGCGTAACACCTTTTATTGTTATTACCTGAACTCCATGGTCCAGAGTCTTACTTGAAAAACTGATTGTCATTAAAACGTGGCAGCACGAACAGCGTAGCTCAGGCGAATTGCAAGTTTTGCGATACTACTCACTTCAACCTACTGCAACATTTTCATTTGTAATATCAATGGGAAATTCCGATTACTGAACTATTCATTTCTTTGTTAATATAACAATACTCTCATAATGCATTTTCTGCGTCAGCTTATATTGTTTTCATAAATGAAAAACATTTCCCATGTATCTCGAATTATTCTTTACTGCTTAGATAAAATTATACTCTGCTACGAATTTATGTTTTATGCATCGAGTCTGTAGTGTAGTATCCCGATGTGTTATATTGATTCATGGTTTCTCTGTTCGTCTCTTTCCACACACTCTTTACTCTGTTCACTTGAATAACATGTTTCGAACCAGTGTGGCCATTACCAGGTTAAGTTCCCTGCTTCTATGTCATTGCACGGTTCTCCTCTCAGATGTCCAGTAATAATGATAGTTAAATAAGTTAAAAGTTGCATCCTACCAGCTAAACTCTGCCTGCGAAATGTCACTAAACTCTATCCTTGAATTTCAATAAATCATTGAATGCAGAGAATTTAGCCAGGCTCGAAAGTATATTCACTGCATTAATGTAGTGTACGCAGTCAAGATATTAACATTCAGATACATCGTTAAAGACTGGATCCGTACCATATCACAGGCAGTTGCTTTACAGTGGTGACATCGACTTCAGTCTTTGGTGATCAGTGAAATTCTTGGTGAACGAAGTTGCCCTGGAGTAGATGTTTCTCGGACTAATCATCATCAATACCGCCCCATGAGGCGTGCTGTAGCCCTGATCAAGCAGTTGTGGGTGGGGACTGGATTCATATGACTCAGGACAAGGTCAGAGGCAGACGTTTGTGATCATGGTGGCGATAACAAAGGGGAGTGTCTTAATAATCTGAATAGTTGAAAAACTCTTCCAGAAAGATAAATACCATGACGTTAGATGTTGGTTCACTGCGAAGTCGTGGTGAGTTTTTTGTTTTACGAAGGATTAAGCCATGTAGGTTGAAGAGTTTTCTCTCTGAAACTCATCAACGTCTGATCCAGGAGGCAGAGAGTGTGTGACTGCACTATCTCCAGAACGTCTCACCTTGCAGATTTGTTGATCAAGACAAAAATAGCTGGCCAATGCACTTGTTCTGTGGTAGTAAAAAAAAAGCCTACCTCTTTGTTTACTAATGCTGTCTGTGTGCTGTCTAGGTATGCCTTGTATTTAACAAGGCTCTGTGAAATGAGATAGAGAAGTTCAGTAGGACTATTAAATGATGGATAACTCTTTACATGACACATATGTAGAAGACTTTATTACTTCTAATTTTTTCATGCTTTAGACATTAATGTCTATTGCATTTACAGTTCAGTGTATTACTATTATGTTGGTGATTTGTATAAATTGTACCAAGATTTAACAGAAATACTATGAAGACAAGAAGTTCACGTATCTTTATAGGTACCCGTCAGTAAAGTGGCCCTTAAAAACCCATTTCAAAATGGCGTAACAAAATTAGTGTCAGTGTATCATATCGAGATTGATCGAAGTTGGTAGGGTTGTTCTGGCGCTTGTAAGAGGACAGACGGACGAACATTGGTTTTCGAATGGTTTATCTCTCCAGGTCATTCAAGTGCTGTTATCTATTGAGGTATCCTACCAATACTATAAGAATTTCTCATTTCTCCGATCTGTTCCGCTTGTATTCATATACTTCTTGATTTGGGGGGGGGGGGAAGATGTTTCTTTCCTCTGCTAGACGCGACAAAGAAATACAATATTAGGTGTATTATTACTAGTCTCATATGTTATAACTTCTTTACTGGGTTCACGTTGCATTACATCTTTTCTTTTTTAACATTAACAGTTCAGCGATTTGTCCGATTTATAATGGCGGTCGTGGCTTATTTTACGTTATATTACAAGTTCTTTAATTACAATTACAGTCAGGATATTACAAAACACCAGTTTAAAATCTCGTCTGTTTATTCATACCTTGGTAATGGGCGTGTGCAAATAGGTGTCTCATGTTGTGGAAGGAATCTTTGTTTTCACAATTTGTACTGCAAATCCAACAATAAAGCTATTAAAATAAATTATGATGCGCGGGATATGTAGCACGCATAGGTCAAACAAGAAATGCATGCAGAATCTTGCTTGGAAAGCGTTATGGGGTAAGATCACTTCAGAAGTCAGATGTGTGATATTAAAATGCACGCGAGTTAGAATGGACTGCATGGAATTGTCTTTGTATACTCTTATTGGGGCTTTGAAGATGAACCTTGAGGTCCCAGAAGAACGGGGCATTTCTTGATTTGCTGTACAAATTATCAACTGCAGTTTGCAGCTTGTTGCTTTCATAGTTGTGTCTAGAAGGACTTGCCTTGCAGTCGAACGATTCGTCCATCTCTGTGCATTGTTCCCTTCTTCGTATCCCTCCCTCCGGCCTGTCTGCACATAACGGTACATACCTGAGGCTTCCATGCCATCAAACAGTACTCTATTTGGCATTATGTTCGCTGCTACTGACATTTTAAATTGTCAACTTGTCGTTTGCCATTCCACTAATTTTGTGTGTACAGTTCTGGTAACTTGAAGTGGATCAGCCTTGCTGTAAGTTGAGTGCCACCGAGACAAAACGTAGTTCCGCAGAGAAAGGAATGTGGTCAGACATCGAGACAGTGGCTTTGTTAGGAAAGCCGTTGCATCGGAATTTCTGACCTTTGATGTAACAGTGATATGATTGAAGTGGTCTCCCACACTTAAGGAAGTACAAATATAAGGGTATTTGAGCCGATGCTACAAGTTGACTGAGAAAGTTATGTAAAGAGGAACCCTTTTCATGTAGTGTTGGTATTGTGACTATATCAAACAGTTTGAGGTAAGCGTGCGGGTATATGTACAACACCTTTGAGGGGACCTTACTTAAAACATATCTGGTCAGGCATGTCTATCGAAAACCTCAATTTGAAAATAGTGAATGTATCATAATGAAGCTTGTGGTGTCGTTTCATGTGATTTTTACAGTCATGTGGGCGAGACAAGTAGCATGCATGGAGAAGGCGTGGATGGGATGATCGATCTTAGATGAATAAGCTACGAAGATGTGATTTGGATTGAACTGGCTTAGAGCAGCATCCAATTGCAAGCTTTCGTGATAATGCATGTGCTTTAGGTTTTATAATAGTATCATATGGTATTACTTGAATAAGGACTGTATCATTTGGTTGGTTAATTAGGTGATTACTTATTCTGTTTAATAAACTGTAATTGGATACACATTGCAGCTTTAGGGTTCTATCCCGGAATAGGTTACAGAGAATTGTCTCCACAAGTGGACCCAGAATCTATTCAGTGGGCAAGGAAAGAAGCAGTGACACTTAACTGAGTGGAAATTGAATCGACCTTCAAACAGATGTTCTCTCCTGGGCATGCGCATATCCGTTTCAATACGCGGAATATACACATCGGCTGACTCTCAGTTTTCCATTAGATTACTAGCTTTTTAATATTTTGTTTCGTTATTGTATTTCCAGTATTTCTTAGTTTGTATAACTTAGATAACTGGTAACAGACCCATGGCAGCAATATTCAGATTTCAGTGAAATTTTTTTTATAAGAGGCAGTGTTTTTAAGGACAGCATTCAGCATATCACATTTTCAAGGTCGATTCAATTCTCCGCTCAGACAGACAGTACCACGCAACTGAGTTGTAATTTGGAAGGCGGAGGAGCGAATGGGTTACAATTAGAATGTTTGTTGGGTTCCGTTTGTAGTTTTTGAAACCGAAAGGGCTCCGCAAAAAAAAAGCCCCGGAAATGCAAACCCAACAGCTTACCACCAATTTGTTAAGTCTAGGGAGGTTTTCAAACGCTACTCACCATTTAGTTATGTTGGAAGCATGCCGAGGCTGGCTAATTAATTTGTTACATGCTGGGATATTATTGGTTAGACAGAGAGAGAGAGAGAGAGAGAGAGGGGAGAGAGAGAGAAAGAGTCTAATACTGACCGACAAACGGGAGTGGCACAGAGAGAGAGAGAGAGAGAGTGTTTGTGTGTGTGTGTGTGTGTGTGTGTCCGGGTCAAGACGAGGTCCATCCTTCAGATCCTTAATCGGGTATACAGCGGACTTCCTGACCTGCCCCATTATGAAAATGGCACATCAAACTGACAGAGTACTGAAACCCAATCAACAATCCAGATTGTATTACACCATCGTCAGAACCCATCACAATGGATTAATACCCGTAGTGTATTTTAAGACCTCTTTTCTTTTAATTACATGCCTTTTCTGTTGGGTTCGACTGCCGCCTCTTACCTGAGCTAGCCACTGGCAGGTGAGCATACCCAGCTGTTGAAGGATTTGGTGTTCTCACTGCCGCAAGTATGAAGTTTGCTGCCCTTTGGGTTTTAGCGCCGTGTAGTTTGGTAGATCACCGACGTTTCAGATGTACAGACATACCTCGGAGATATTGCGGGTTCAGTTCCAGACCACCGCAATAAAACGAGTCACGAATGTTTTGGTTTCCCAGTGCATATAAAAGTTATGTTTACACTTGTCTATTAAGTGTGAAACAGCATATGTCTAAAAAAAACATTGCGAGAATTACCAAAATGTGACACACAGACACGAAGTGAGCACATGCTGTTGGAAAAATGGCGCCGATAGACTTGCTCGACGCAGGGTTGCCACAAACCTTCAATTTGGGAAAAAACGCAATATCTGCGAAGCGCAATAAAACGAGGTATGCCTGTACTTGCCGCCTCTGATATCAGCACCTCTGAAACATGAGTAAACTTATACCAGACTACACGCGCTACAACCCAGAAGAAAGCCAACATCAGACTTTTTTATAACTTTATTGTGGGAGGGCGGATGCTGGCTGTAGACAAGGGGGACATTGTCTAACTGAATAAAGAGGCGTGGTATTGCTTACTTTTTCTAATATTTTTCAAAATTTAATAAATTTCAAAATAAGTGGTTTGTTTGAATTGGTTTTCACTTTTGCTGTCTGTAATTTTGGTATTGTGTGTTTGCCGTTAACAACCCTTATAACTTCTCTCGCACAACGCGTTTTATTGTGCAAGTAGGCAAACTGCATCTGAAGAATACCACAGTAAGGGGTGGGGAGTGTAGAATACACGTTCTTGTTAAAATTACAAATCTTGGAAGTCGCTACTAGAGAGAAATGCATTGTACCTGATTGTACAACTTTTCCGTTATTGTTTGGACGATTTATTTATTCTTATTTTATTCCACCGACGGATTCGATTTGTCAGAATCGGATTCGTCCCGAGTCATTTGATTCTGAGACAGTGAGTCTTTTTGTATGCGATGGAATTCGTTGGAATGGCGACCATCCTACCGCCAGGTGTTTGTTTATTCTTTTGGAATTTAGTTTTGTACCACTTCGCAATCTAAATAGACTGTACCACAACATATGTGAGGGGATTTTTGCTGTTATCGAGCTGGTAATGATAGTTGATATTTCAGATTTATCTGCAAGACTAGTCCCATCAACATGCCATTCAAATAATCACCATCTTCTTTGAATTGAATGGCAGTCCGTTCTGTTACATTGCACATGACGACCTTCAGCCGATACAATGTTTCCATCTCACAGGGCTTCAATAACAAACTTTATGGACGGTAGTCGGGACGAATCTGTGCGTTCCACGTTACAAATTAGAAGTAAACTAAAAGGTGATTTAAGCTGTTGGTGGGGGAAAGCATGTACTGTCCGTTCAACAAATATTGTTTCCCAGCTGTAGCACTTTGTTGCTCACTGCCTCATTTGCTACATCGGTGATGTCTTTGGTTTTCACATGCGTTTGCCTTCTTTCCGCAAGCTGGTGATGTAGGTGAAGCGCACAGTTTTGTAGCTTAATTACACGTTTGTTTATATATTTAACGATGCTTTTTATCAGCTGCAGATGTTGATAGAATCGAATTGGGAGGTGTTTATTATTAATGAATTGGACAGTACGTTTGAGAAATTAATCGTAGTCTGTTTTAAAGTTACTGTCACAGAACGAAACCAGGAAGAAACATAGTCGCTGATGGGGTCATTCTCGGGGTCCGAGAATCGAACCCGGAACTTCTCGAAGAGGAGCAGGTTCAGCGAGCATCATATGTTGGAAATGAGGAAGTACTAGTTACAGATGAATGATCACGCTCCGGCCATATTTGTCCCATCCGGTGGCAATTTGTTAAGCTGAGTTCACTCAGGGCTGTTATGGACATTGTGTTGGTGGTCTGGAGGAAAATCCCGTACCTCTGTGGGAAAACGAATTCATTGCTTACCTCTTCTGTACCAGCGCGTGGTTTACACAGTGAAGCTCAGGTTCCCAGTAGTTTCAGTTGTTTTATTACGGTTTATCACATTTAGAACGACTGTATCGTTCCACTGCCTTCAGCTTTTTTCACTGGATGTTATAAATGTTAGATATGAATGCTATTATATGGATCGGATTATAAAATTTTACCACAGGCACCATTGTTATGCAGTATGGACTGTTGGTCTATATTTAATATATCAGTGTCGCGATCCGAACCCTTCTGGGATACACCAATGGTGTTTGTCACTGCTTTTGCCAGATTTTTCCCAAACTGCAACCCTGCTTGAAAATCATACAGCAGGAAAGTCTGATTCATGATAGTGTACTGGTCCCTGGTTCTATTCAGGTTCTCTCTTGACGGTGAGTAAGGAAGAAATGTTACTGGCTTATCGGGGTAGTATTGCTCGTGATACATTCAAATCTCCATTGCGGCAGCAGCGTTATGTAATTTCGTTGTAGAGTGAATTTAAAACTCTTGAATGCAATGTTAATCTTTATAACATCGTCTGACAGCGTTTTCGGTGTGATTAGAGTTTTTTTACTAAAGATCTTGACAATGAATTAATAAATGTAAGACAGATACAGTAATGGCTGTAACATGTGTAATAACACCACGCTCTTTCCAAGACATTGGTGTTGCACCTTCTGTGCAAATATCAAGACATCGTTTCCAACTACAGTCTTTTTAAGCCATGTGCAGCGTGACAAAGGATCAGAAATCGCGGAAAGTATATGAACGGTGTAAGAGTGGAGTTCTTTTTGCAGCTAGTCTAGGCATAACACGAGATCTTTACGTGACACCGGAGGCGAACATGCCCTGGTTCTACTTGAATATTATTCCGCCGTAAGAGGCAGAGGTTTGTAGTTGCTCAGAACGAAACTACTGGGAAGGTGACGGACTCGCGGTTTCAGTTCGTCAAGTTCTCTGGAAGGCGGGCAAAGAAGTTTAACAAGTTAGGAGGAAGGGAAGTGCCAGCGATTCGCCTCAGGTTAAATATTCAATCCGTTGTCTATTTATGTAATGATTGGCTGTTGTTTTTGTAATGTTTAATTTTGTCATTAAGAAGGTGGCGTCACTTCGATGACCCTTCCAGCCATTTTACCCATTGACGTTTCAACATAGTTCGTGTTTAATTTGTCTTGTTATTGCAAGTCTACGTAAGCAGAGAGCTCATGGTTCTGTAACGATGACTGCTTTACATTTTGCAATCTTTGCGTAGCGTATTTATTTTTTTTGGAATATCCTCTAAATCAGGGGTCGACAACCTGCGTCCAGCGGGCCGCACGTGGTCCTCTTTACCTTTTTATGCGGCCCATCACATGATTCGGGAATCAGCCAGTGCGAGAATGGCAGAAATGTTCTTTTGCTTAGGAGTACCGAGAAAAACATGAAAGTGAAAGGGCAAACAATAACAAAATAAATATTTCATTGAAACAAGAATTATGTAGAAATAGTCCGAAACGTTTAAATCTCATTATTGCGCTAAGTTGGCCCAATATTGTTCCGTTGTTCGAACCATAGAAAATAAAACAAATCATTGTGAAGATTATTAATAACTGAAGGTTATAAAATTAAAAGTGACTTGAAATCAAATCCATTTGAGAACTAACAAACAACATCTTTGCATTAAACTCGGTTGTGTGGAGAAATACAGCTGTTTTCAGTTTTCAAGTGAAAATCCGCTATGCTCTGAGTTAAAGGAACGCAGTTTCGAATACTACAAACCACAGTATTAGTTTTTTTCTGGAGTCCTCGACAAAGATGTAACTTGCCAATGCGGTCGGCGGTGATGAAAAGGTTGTCAACCCTTGCCTCGCAGAATAATAATAATAATAATAATAATTATTATTATTATTCAGGCAAGTTGCAACGTAACCTGCAAGGTCTCCGTTCATTCATGACCATTATTAAATTCAAGTACCGAAACATGCAATCGCAAGCCGTCGATGAAGTCTAGTTTGTTATTTGTCGTTATCTGTTAAGGATTAGACTCTCTGGGCTGTTCGTACTCAGAATTAATCTTTAAACAGTGAAACGTTTAGTCTGAGGGTTTCAAACGTTTTACCTAATTTGACACACTTAAGACGGGGCCTCAATTTGAACTGAAATTAGCTGTCTTATTTACTACGATTTGAGGTTTTCACTTCGATGAGTTTGCAGATGGTTGTCTTCTGGGTTGTTACGTCGTGTAGTCTGGTAGAAGTTTACCGACGTTTTAGAGGTCCATGCTGCCTCCATTATAGGGGCGTTGAGTACTCGCACGGCTTACTCAATGCCCTGATGATGGAGGCAGCTTGGAGCTCTCAAACGTCGGTAAACTTCTACCAGATTACACGGCGCAACAACCCAGAAGACAGTCATCTTCTGTCTTATTTTGTTAGTACGAAAGGGTAGAGCCCAGTAATACACATTTGAAACTAATGAAGACATATATGTGTAGATCACCATGTCTGCCAGCCAGCGGTAATCAGGGTGACCGTGGTGAACTTGGGTTCGGGTAGGTTAGGAGTGGTTAAGGTAGGTAAGGATAGACAATATTTGGTATGACGCATGGTCGGTATGAGGTGAGTAGATTGGAACAGATTTAATGGGTTATTTTTATACATTTTTAGTGTGTGTATATATATATATATATATATATATATATATATGAATTTTTCTGGAAGATGGATCAATTATAGCCCCTTTTTGTAAACCAGAAGGCGAATAAGTGCATTACCAATTGATAAAGGAATTTACGCAATTATTAAATATATGTATGTCATTATTATTCATTATTTCTAAAGAGAATTTGGCTAGGGTGGATAGGTTAGGCTGTGTATTAAGAATTCAAAATTTGTAAAGAACGCACTGTGTACTCAGGTTCAATCTCGTTAAAACAAGTTTTTTTTGACCACGGGCGCGTAATGTGAGATACGAATGGCTACATATACATTTGGTGGATAGACTAACAGTGTTCTTTGTACTTGCCCTCTTCAGTCAAAGTAAACAACTAATAATGCTGTCTCGAAATGACTGCTTGGATAACTATATAAACATCGTTCAAGTTCGACATTAACATTTGTTAAAAAAGAATTTGGGTTTCCATGCACTTTTTGGCAGTGACAGTATTCTGCTGTTAATGTTTGTGCTTAACCCAAACTCTGGAAGGCAATAGTTTTATCTGAAGAGGTTTTCCAAGTTCAATGGATATGCTTGTTGAGATAATCGGAAACGTTGTGAGTGGACTAATCAGTACCTGCGAGACCAGCACACGCAGGACACACCGGGCACTCATTAAATTGATGTTTTAATGGTATATGACAGAGAAATAGGCGTGTATCTATCCTCCACAGCAACGGAATTCAACAGCAGAATATAACACACGCCACGCACACATAGCACATATGACGACCACTCAAGATTTTTTTTTCCTACGCCAGACTTAAGCCACTCAGCCATTAGTCTATATACAAGGCGATAAGTGCCAGTCGTTTTTAGCGAACATGCGGCAGCACGAGTAGACGACTGACTTCACTCCCCTTTTTACAAACATCCATGCCTTGAGTGGGACTCGAACCCACGGTCGTAGCAGCCAGGCGCACGAGAATCATGCCTCAGACCGTGTGGCTGCTACTCAAGATATAAAACGACGCTCAGAGCATATTTTAATAATTATTCTAGAATCATTTAAAATTGTAGTTTATGTTAACAAGTCAGGGGCCTGATGAACTAAAGAAATTTGTCGTCCAGTATTGCAGAATAAAATACGTGTATGGACCTATAAAGTTTATACAACTCACTGAGGTGTGGAGACGGAGAACATATTTTTGTAAAAATACGACCACAACATGATGCGTATATAACAGTACACATATTTTCCGGATGGGTACTTGGCGAATTAGTGAATATTTTTGGTGTTTACAGATCTTGTCTGCAGGTTGACTCCACTGACCACACCCATATATTTTAATTGTATTCTGCTTAAGGTTTAGTTAACGATGCCGTTAATAGCTCAGAATACGTAGCGGCAAAGGGATATTAATAAATGGTGAATTAGAAATAATATGGAAGTAAGTATTTTCGGCATAATATAAGGTCTTATCCCGGTGGGACAGAGAAAAACCACAAGTAAAACCTCAGGATACCCGTTCTTCGGGCCAAGATTTGAAGCCGGGACCTTCCAAATACGAAGCAGGACACAGTTTTGCCGACAAAGTTAAACTCCAGTGGAGACACTATCTAAGAAATCAATTATTGTTCCTTGTATTTCATTAAATGTACACACTATAAATATGATCCGAAGCTTTCACGGCGACTAAGTATAATGAACTCTTCTCTGGCCATCAGCCGTGTCAGGTGGTTTAATGGACAACTTTAGTACTCTGAGGACGAAGATGGTTCTCGAAACGTTGGTGTTTTCTCCATTCAACCACCTGACACAACTGGTAGCCCGAGAAGAATTCAGTATACACTATCATTACATTAACGTGTCTATGCTTAAGCATCGAGTCATGACAGCGTAGCGGGGAGTGGAGGTGCTAAATGAAGGTGAATAATTAGTTTTACTCTCCGGCCACTTTACGCCGTGGAAACGAGTCCCCGGTACCTATTGGGAGGAGTCCCAGAGCCAGTGTGGACGCTGTGGCGAAGAGACATATCCTGTCGGGTTGGAACCCCGGTCATACATCCATTATCGACTTAATTGTCTCGTACTGGATTCCATGTAGACTTTATCTGATCAGCAATTTCTGGAAGAAAGGCGGAAATGGGGTATAAAAATTAGCTTTCGGGCTAAAGGTTTCGTAAGCAGATGGGAATTTCTTGACTGCATCTCAGGGACTGTGCTGTATGGAGTTCGTTACTCGATTTTTCCATAAACCTAACAGTATTATAAATCGAGGCATATCTGTGGACCAGCTTCTGAGCCAAGCTTTCCTCTGGTTGTGCATATGCCGTTCTAGAATAAGGTCTAGCGCGCACGAGCGGTATTTTCGCCACAGAGGTAAAACAACCGCGGCCATAGATTCCTGTTGGCTATGTGCGTGGGCGGTGAAAGAAACGCCAATATTTGCGTTTTCTTCTCAGTTGGGAGCTGAAATTTGTGGATACAGTTCGTGTGTTCTCTAGGCTGATAAATCGAGGCATGGATTTTGATGATACGGTCGCTGTGTTCGCTTTGCTGCTATGAACGTACATTCTTTTTTGTCTAGTTGACTCCAGTTCGGCAGTAGCTTCACAAACTTCTATCCACAGTTTTCTTTACAGTTTTTGTAACTGTACTCCGATATGGCCTAACTGTACAGTGCCTGCCTTTTCTCCTCTGCAGTTATCAGTCTTTTCACGACGCCTACAATCGCCACCAAGCTCGGGCAAACACTGGTTGGGTTCTTTGAGTTCCATTGCCACCCCCAATCCCTGAGCGGCCACCGCACCGCGTCGAAAATAAAGCATGTTGCGTTCGAAAAACGCAGCGGTAAAACAACCGCACGTGCGCCCGCTGCCAATTGAAACAATACGTTCCATCAAGGCGGTTAAAAAAAATATCCGCTGTGGTTTGAGGCATCCGATCAGATTTATTATTTTTGTTTCGTTACCGAAGGCAGGAATATAATGCTTCTGTCTCAAACCGGAGTTTTCAGTGTACTGATTTTAAATTTCTTGTTACAGACGAACGAGAAGACGTACAAAAGAAAACATTTGCCAAGTGGATTAATTCACAGCTGCTGAAGGTGAGATTAAATTAAGTTTAAGAAGCACTTTTGAGTAGTATTGCATGAGAATGCATGGTGCTAGCTGGGACAGTTTTTGCACAATACATCAGTGAGGAATGGAGACACTTTGTGATTACAAAGGTACAGGGTTATTATTATTATTATTATTATTATTATTCCATCTATTCACCACTTTATGGGGTATGTACTTCCATGTACCCGAGACAGACATTGTCCCTAAAGGTACAATTTGGCTGCACGCGACAGAGACAAGCGACCGAGGCAGGCGACAGAGTTACGAGACCGAGACTGGTCGCTTCCTGTCTGCTGTCTGTACAATCGTATGAAGTACAATTACGAACGCGAGACAAAGACAGGCGACAAAGACGGGCGACAGAGACAAAGCACAGGAGACCGCTCTCGGACCAGTAGTGTCTCGCGACGGGCTCAGGCAGCACGTGTGTTGTTGAGTAAAATAATGGCAGAAATTAAATTTACTGGTGACCAAGATGAGCAATTGGTAGAATTAGTAGCAGAAAATGATAAATGATTCTTTATTAACAGGCAGAAAGATCCTTCTTCACGTCTGGTTTTGAATATTGAACTCATAGGTTTTCTTTGTTTCTTTCGCAATAAATAACACAGCAACACATCATCTTCTTCTTATTCTTCGAGTAACCTTTTTAGAAGCATTTTTGTACTCATTTTTCACAGAATATGTGCACGTATGTCTCAACAAAACAAAGAAAACAAACACTTTACCGCATGTCTCGGTCGTCACCTCAAAAGTGTGTGGCGACAAGCTGCGATGTGTCCGTCTCCCGTCTCTGTCGCCTGCCTCGGTCGCTTGTCTCTGTCGCGTGCAGCCAAATTGTACCTTAAGGTACATAGTGCAGCAACTATTTCCGGAATACATATTGTTTTTAACACGTGCTACATGTGTTATATAATTTATTGTTAGATATGACTATATATTTTATATGAGCGTCTTTCGAATGATATATGATGTTCCTAGAATGGCAGTTTTCTGAAGTTCTCTAATGTCGTCTTCGCCCGGGATGTTGGCCAAATAATTTTTGAGTGACTTGGAGACAGTTCCAGTTGCTCCTATAATTATTAGGATTACCTTATGACTCAAAGCTGCAGTACGTAAGAGGCCTTTCACATGCGGGCTTGCTGGCTACTCTTGTTTCCAGGATGGGTGTGGGTTAGTGTCAAGATGATACTGTACGTAAGTACTCAATACAGCAACGCGTTTTGATCTACGACAGTTACATAAACAGATACTGAGCTCGTGTATGTCGTAGAGAATTTCAACGAAAATTACGTTTTGGCAAATATTGCAGTTGCCACCATGAAGGTGATGGCAAATAAAATGTTTGCCGTAACGTTGGTTAATACATTCGTCGCGGCTTACGCCCAAAAGCCGAAGTTATACATTGAATTTCAGCCGCGAAGACCTAAGGGCAATAATCCCGTGCTGATATTCCTGCAAGGTCTCCTTTCATTCATTATTTGCTTCATAAATTCGGCTATTGGATAAGTTGATGATAATAATAATTATAAAAATAAAAGACTCCACGTATTAACTAAAGAAGATCACCGGGAAAACTAATGCAACAAGCTGACGTTTTGGTCCCCTCAGTAAGAACTGTTACAGAATTACTGAAACTTCGCTCCTGTAAAGTAGCACAAGCGTATTCATTGCGACCAAGACTTAGCTACAAGAAAAAAAAATTGCAACTAGTGTATCGAGTCAGCGAATGAAGGTACATTTTACCCACAATTATTGTTCTTGCTGGCGTAGCCTGGTTTTATTTAAATGGGTGTGTAAACGCGCGTCATGACCGATACTGGTTCTCGGAAAACCCTAGAATCCTTCCGAAGTTGGTGTTTGGTGTGGAAGGAGTGCAAGGCGAATAATTGGCCCTATCTTTTATGGATACGCTTAACTTAGACAGGTATACCAATTTGATTTTAACAGGTTTTTCACTGAGTTAACAGAGGAAAGACCGTGCGGTTACTTTTTAGCAGAGACGGCAAAGGCGCACAACGGTGACGTGTTTTGTGATAATTATTAGTGAAGGTTTATGGCCAGTTCGATTCCCATACCTCATGTTGTTCGATTTTTATTTGTGGGGTAGCTTGAAAGAGAAATTCCCACGCATTACATGAATTGGAAGAAATATATCGGATTTCGTCACAGGCGCTGCAGCGTATTGTCGTGCTATAATTTATGTTTACTCCTCCTCTGGACCGGTGAGTTTATCTCAAAGCGAGTATTATTTTCTTGTACCGTGTTCGCATTGACCCGGTTAGCGGTAGGAGAGTCAGGACTGCCCGGAGTACGCCAGCGCGCTAAGCGGTTCGAATACAAAATAACCTTGAAATTAAAATTGATAGGTTGTGATCGAATGGAGTTGTACAGTGTATTCCTGAATGAGCTTCACGATTTTAATATTTTCTTACATAAGCCGGCGTAGCTCAGTCTGTATAGTGAATAGCTACGGGCTGGACGACCGGGGTTCGATCCCCGAGGGGGGTAAAGAATTTTTCCTCTAGCCTCTGCGTCCAGACCGGTTCTAGGGCCCACCCAGCCTCCTGTCCAATGGGTACCGGGATCATTTCTCTGGGGTAAAGCGCGGCCGGGGCTTGATGCTGACCACTCACCCCCATCTAGTGCCGAGGTCACGAATTAGTAGGAGCTATACCACTCTCCTCCCAAGCGCCTGCATGGCGTATAGTGGGACAGCTTACTGAGAGCACGTCAAGAAGTTATGTTTGCAACGTATTATGCATTATTTCCGCTAGGCCGAGCATGTTATCACTAAATAACACAGACTACCGACACAGATCGGTAACTCGATTTTAAAAGCTGGCAACTTGCGTGCCCTGTCATGTTTTTCCTCCATACATAACACAATGGTGGCGAGATACTGGTGGCCGGTTCACAGCAACGTTTTCCATGTTTGGGCTAAAGTGAACTTGGTTGCACAGTCTTACATTACTGATAGCCATTAAATGGAGAAAGTTGTTTAAGTTGTTTACTCAGTGACATCAGACTTTCTTTGAAGAAAATACAGAAAATTAATGTATATTAGTCTGGAATTCCCTGACTGAAATATATTTTACCAGTGTAATCTATAGGGTCTTTTTAAAAAGACGCCACACTTAAATTGCATATAATTACCTAACTTCAGGGTGGAGCACGAAATTTATACCCTTTTAAATCCTGTACAAAATCTATATTTCCTACAAAAGTGTTGCGTTTCGCATACATACTAAAGGACACAAGCATGGGAGGTTGTTCTCACTGCAGAACATGTTCGATGTGACTCCCATTCTGCCTCATCACCTCTAGACGAACTTGTACGTTTGTGTTCTCTGAAAGTGTGCAGCACAGCTGGATGATCATGGCTCTGAGTTCCATCAATGAACCAGGTTTCCTTGAGTACATGAAGCCCCACAGAAAGAAATCACATGGATTTATGTCTGGGCTGTGGGGTGGCCGGCCCTGTCCACAATCATGGCATCCAGGAAAACACTCTGGGACCAAAGCTTTCGTACAGAAAATCAACGACCACGTTAGAGTGTGTGGCCTGGCTCCATCTTGCGAACGCCGTGAAATCCCCAGTTCCCCTGATGCTGTTCTCGTCGATTTACGCGGGCTTCGCTTCGTTGCCACTCTGAGGGCTTCCGTGTTCTCCGGAGTACGGACACTTGGA
Source organism: Zootermopsis nevadensis (assembly GCF_977971745.1). NCBI lineage: Eukaryota > Metazoa > Arthropoda > Insecta > Blattodea > Termopsidae > Zootermopsis > Zootermopsis nevadensis. Next base: position 10,003,836 of record NW_028259142.1, read on the forward strand.
GCGCGAGGCCTTTTTCGCTCCAACACTGAACTCTCCTGTTCGAACTGCGTCTTGAGTCTTTGTGTTTGTTTAGCAGGAGCCCACCTGGTACCGAAATGCGTACGAAAACGTCTCTGTGTTACAGTAACACTCTTGAGTTTCGTCACTGACGCTGATCACTGCTGCCAAAATTTCTTGTTGCAGTTCTCCGATGTGTGCGGATTGTTTTTGTAAACGTTATCTGTCTAAAGACCTATAAGAAATAATCGCGTGGGTTCAGACCTGGAGAGTGTGGGGACCAGGACCACTCGTGTTTGGCCGAGCTCCATCCTATTAAAAAAATGTTTCTCTGAAATTGACATACATTTATTGGAGAAAGGAAAGAGATTCGACTTGGAGGACATGGGGTAACGATTATAATTCACATAGGCCCATCAGAGCGCACACCACCATGCATTTTTTTGGGATGCAACGGCTACATAAACAGGTCAGTGGGCTTCCTTATAACATGATGGAGGCCGCCTACCTGGACTGGGTACTACTGCTGTAGAATTGTCGGACACGTGAAAATTAAGCTTTGGACCATCGTTTCGGAATTAACGAGCTGACTGCATGGGAGACGACTTATGGTGGTAGTGGATGGAGTGGAAAATATGTGTGATGAAATTTCTCCAAAATATTGGAGCAAGAACTATTTTCTATTCAGTTTGAGTCACTTACTTATTCACTAATTTATGCGTATTTGAATGATTTTCGGGGCTGCCTCGTTTCTTGCACACAACTTAGGCACCTTCGGACACAACGTGTGCTATTGTTTTGACGAATTGTCGTTGATCAGTAAAATGTGTTGTCGAGAACGCTGGAGTCAGTTTTAATTTCACTAAACAACCAGTAATGAACACATATTTATTCAAGGTATCATGATCAGGATGTTTACGGTATGTTCTGATCGCATTAGTTTACATTAAGCAAATTTATTTTAAGTGTGGTTGTTTAATCATCTTCGCTTGCGATAGGCTGAGGTCTTTTATTGAATGTATAATTTGGTGTTAAATTGCACTTTTGGGCTTTGTCCGTCGTCTATATTATAAAATTACAAGGTTTCCAAAGTTTCATTCTGCTTTCATCATCGGGTAAAAATGCAGGGTGGGGGCAGAAAACCAATCTGTTGGACCCCCTGATTGATCTAGCTTAAAGAACTCTGTAATTTACACGATGGACAAAGTCCAAGAGAACGATTCAGCACAATTTGACACATCATCAGAAACCTCTAAACTTCGAATATAACTTATCATTAGTATTACGGATCGTAGTTTCCGTTCAGTCTTTGACCACATGAACATTGCGAACGCTGGTTTTTAATCTCGCTCAGGTAATGTATGTATACTCACATTTATTGTTATCTTGTTTTGTTCTGCGTGGGCACAGGCTTGCGACAGGCCACTCCTCTACCATAGGGACCTTACCACTTGTCTGAAAGATTCATGGTTTCAAAATTTAAAGGAGTGTAGGTTGGAGGGTCTAATCCACGGTCCTTAAAAAATAAATTAATGATATATCGCTTATTCACTTGTCAGTCGCACAGAACAATAACACAGTTGCATTCCGTCCCAGACAGTTTTACCAAAGAAATGTAAGCAGTTGAAAATAATGTGTTTGTAGCCTAAGCGTCTGAACTTACAAAGTGAAGACCGCGAACTTTCTTGAAGTATGAACGTTGAAATACCAGCCTGGTTGTACTGCCGTCTCGCAATGTGTCGGCATCCGCCCTCATGTCCGTATCGTATGTTTACTCTAAATAACATCCTTCAATCTTAATTTTATTCTTAATAAATAGTGATGACTGGTAAGAATATGGACACCGTACTTGTACCAAAAGTGTTTATTTCATGTTGTCTGTTATGATAATGTTACGTGCAGAATTTTATAAGTTTCTGATTTGGGGTTCGTCCTTATCCCTCCATTTCTCTTTGGCTCCACCACCGATAATACATACTGCATTGCATGTTGATCACGATACGATCAGCAGTCAAGTTTAAATCGTTGGATCATTTAGATTATTGGTATTAAAAATAATTTAATGAAAACTTACGAACTGTTAGGTGGAACTAGTCTTGTTGTTCTGGGTTGTAACGCCGTGTGGATTTGTCAGGTAGATACCAGGGGCCAGCTCTGAAGGTGGATTTTTACCAAAAATGAGTTAATTCGGGTCGTTCATAAAATACACCACCAGACTAGATGTAGACTGACGGACTGCTGTACTCTCATAACCCATTTGCGTTTATATATTTTTACGCTGCATCACACAGGAATAGGAGTTGCATGTTTTTACAGTACGTGTCATACGTTCCCACGCTAGCTGCACGCATGTCTGTGATGTGTGACAAAGTTAATTTTTCCAAACAATGGAAAGTAGCCCATTGTATCTAGGGAGTGCTCTTTTTAAACTAATATTCTGTCATTAAGTTTCCTAGTTTATTTTATTCTTGTAATTTACGTTAACGTGAACCCTAATTACTGCTGTAGCTTCAGGTTTGTGTAAATGACCTTAATACCCATAATACAGTGACTTCTGTTATGGTACATTTTATTTTACTTTGGAAATTTTATGTTTAACATTCTAATAATCTCATAAAAGTAAGAATTTTAGCAATTTCATATAGCCATACTCTTTCACCAGGTTACCTGCTAGCGTGGGTAACCTGTGGCTCAGTCAACCACTGAACAATATCATAGGTTGCTGAACACCCCCAATGTTCCCTCATCCTTATTTTCAATTTCAGACCAGTTCCCCACAATTATTTCTGTAATAACGTGAGTATATACTCGATTGGGTGCTCAAAATTTTGTTGTATGTTTTCCATAATGTTTCCTGCGTCTGCATTTTTGATAGATAGAAGAAGGTCTGGTTAAGTTGTATGTGGTCAGTTTGATTTTGACAAAGGAGATTCGTGGAATTTAAAAGCGTAATTGGAGTTGAAGAAACACACTGCAGTTCCACTACATTTGTTGCTTTATTCTTTGTGCCAGCAATTTGTTATCAGTTGTGTTTTAAATCTTTTGAGGTTACCTGCTAGGTGAATTTTTAATTCAAACCTCAGCATCTCCTGAAGTTTTGAAAAATCAGTACCCATGCCTCCATGTTTGTGTATTATGGGATATATGTAAACATTTATGGATTTCATTATTTTACAACTTTGCATATGGTTCAGTATTCAACTTTTATGAATACAGTTGTGTCTTTATGTTCTGTAATAGTAGGGACTGTGTTTAACGGGTGAATATCTTCACATGAGGACTCTGTTCCATGAAAGTGTTGTTACTTATTTTTATAGACCGATTAGTTCTGAAGTTAACAGGATCACAGTTAATCTGATACTACTGGAGTATGTATGTTAATTCTGAGGTGAGAAACATTTTTCTAAGTGGTTGTAATAATGAAAGTTGTCATGATGTAACATGGCCAACATTTGTTCACAGAGCTCCCAACCTCCAATCGCTGACCTGTTTGTAGATCTGCAGGATGGTAACCGCCTGTTGTCACTTCTGGAGTTGCTCACAGGAAAACAATACGTGAGTTATGTGTGTTAACAAGTACCAAACATATCATGCAGTAATTCCATAATCCAGGTGAATAAATGTATGACACATTATATTATAAACTACTTAATGTTGAATCTTCAGCAACATTTTAATTTCTCATATTTTTTTCCACCAAATATGTTGTTTGATGTAACAAATGAAATTTAAGCCTCCTGTGATTGATGATGAGTGATAACACCCATGGTGTGAGGGAACAACAACTTGTTCTTAAAATGAGCAGTTTCTTATGTGATCATAATGAGTACATTTGTCCATAGAATGTATGGGACTTATTGGTTATTAGAGGAGGGATTGAACATACCTAGTGTTGTAAGATTTGAGGTTTTCACAGCGGTGAGTATGAAGATTTCTGTCTTCTGGGTTGTTGCGCTGTGTAGTCTGGTCGATGTTTACCAATGTTCCAGAGGTCATACTGCCTCTGTCATCAGGGCAATGAATATGCCAATAGGGTGTGTGGGGCTAGGTTTATAGGTGCCGGAATGTGAATGGAGTAGCCTGCCCCGAGCCAATGGGATCTATAAACCTAGCCCCACACACCCTATTGGCATATTCTGCCCTGATGACAGAGGCAGTATGACCTCTGAAACGTTGGTAAACATCAACCAGACCACACAGCGCAACAACCCCGAAGACAGAAATCTTCATACCTAGTGTTTTTATATATGTGAAGGTGTATGTTTGTCTAATTTTGATTTTCACTTGTTAACGTTTAGAAACGAGAGAAGGGTAATATGAGAGTACATCATTTAAACAATGTCAACAAAGCACTGCAGATCTTGGAGCAAAACAATGTAAGTATAACAGGTTAGAGGAATCACATATCTGAGTCTGTCACTAATTGAGATGTGATATATACAAATATATTTTTGCTTTCACTTATGATGTTACACAGCAAAATGCATTTCAAATAGACATTTTACACCCAGGTAAGATGACTGTAAGTTAAAGAAACAGAGAAATAAACAACATGCCCTAATAGGATCCCAGGACTTTTGTGTTATAAAGAGTGCAAGATGACTACATTGTTTTCAGATATATTCAACAGATAACTTCCTATTTCACTTGGTAAAACAGTGTTTCCAGGTTCATAACAAAGTTTCCAAAATGTCTTATGGACAAAGGACTTTATAAATATTATTATTGATTATCTCACCACAGCAAGTTTGTAAATATGTGCACTTGCACATCTTAATATCTGATTTATAATGATATTTTTGGTCCTGTGAGTCCATCTTTAGGTCAGTTCTGAAAGTATGAGAGTCCCATCTCTGAAATGTCATGGTTTTATTCATTTTATTTGATATTGGACGATGGATAATGTCCAGAAAACAGTTTGCTCCATCTTTAGGTCTTTATTTTTTCCACAAACCAGCCATTTGTTGCTGATGGCCACTAAGCAATGATTTACCCTTATTCATCCAATTTAAAGTCTGAACTATGAATGTTAAAATAATTTCTTTTAGCACCCCAGTTTTACTGATAAGGGTCATTGTCCTCTCCTTTCCAGTCTGGCTGCATAGTCAGTGCTTCCATATGTTACCTTGAGCATCATTAACTCTCTCAGAAACTTCATTGCAGCTTATAATGTATCGTAGTATCCCTCATTCTTCCTTTCTTGCACTCCAAAAATCAATGTGTTATTCTTCCTATGCCCTTCTTCCAGCTGACTTATTTTGCTGTCCATCATCTGTTGTCTTTCCTCCCATCCTTTCACTGTCTAACTTGCTTGTATCATCACAGTTAGTTTATCAGATTTTGCGCCTAGGTCCTGAGTTACATTTTTAATTTCTTGGTTGTGAGTCTGTTATAAACTTTTAATCCGATCAGTCTTTCCCTGATTGACTGGTGGTTCGAGATTCAGCTGCACACCTCTAGTCACCAACAACACCATTAACACCAGTCCCAGAAACCAAATTTGGATTTCCATCGCCATTGTCTTGCAAACTAATGTGTATTTTGTCATGAAGGTGCCAATTCTGATCTGATAGGTTTCAGTACCAACACCCATACTCCTGCCACAGCATGAAAACACATCTGTACTCTGCCATAACTAGAATTCAACTCCATGTATGGATGGATTACTGCAAATTATTTTCTTTGTAGTTTATCTGTGAACTTTTATTTGTTAAACCATAAAATCTCTAAGAATTTTGTTTATGTGTTGGAATAAAATGTTATTCAATAAAGGGGAACCTGATAATTGTTGGTCATGATTTGGCCATTTATATATTGCAATAATTATTATAAGTAATGATCTTTCAGTTTACAAGTAACTGATATCTCCTATAGTAATTTTGACATTTTGGTAATGTTGCACTGGATGACAGTATGGGATAAGGATCTACAAAAAATGAAAAATAATATCTCTATTTGCCATACTGCCAAACACTGTGACACTGCTTTTATATTTGTGTTGTCTGTGATTAACCTGAATATCTAATTGTCACATTTCTCTGTCTTTTTCCCACTTTCTGTGCTTTTTCACTGTCTCATAACTACTTTTTGTTGACTGACTTGCCATGTTTGCCTTATAATATTATGCACCAGGTGAAGTTGGTGAACATAAGTAATAATGACATAGTGGATGGCAATCCCAAGCTGACCCTAGGACTGGTGTGGAGCATCATTTTACATTGGCAGGTGCGTAGTTTCAATACTGTTGTATACTTCTGCATCAAAAGTTTGTATTATGGCAGTGGTCACCAACCTTTTTGTGCCTACGGGCACATTTGAGAGTTTATGAGATCGTGGCGGGCACCAACCAATTAACAAAGCCAAATTTTCTCTTCTCTGGACAAATAAGATATGGACACCAAATAATACGCAAAACAACACGACGTTTAATGATACAAGAAACCACGCAATCAAAAATACGTAGTTTTATAAGTACAATTATTATTACTGAAGTGGGAAGTTAGTGTGATGTTTGGCACTGCATTTCATCGGCCAGTTTTTCAAATTTGGGAGTGTAGGATGATGTTGTTGCTCGCAAACAATCATCAAGATGGGCATCAGTAAGTCGAGATCTGTGCTTTGATTTTATAATGTTCATGGTTGAACGGCCTTCATTATTCAATATAACCTCTTCCCGTAACAACGCGGGCACCCAAAAGAAGCCTTGGCGGGCACCGTGTTGGGGACCACTGGCTTATGGTATATGTTAACACATTCAGACCTACAGTCAAACAGCATTCCTCAGGTAATTTCCACAATTGGAATGTGCAGTAGTTGTTCATACAGTTTGTATTAACAGTTTTTGGGTGGCTGTCAAAATAAGACAGTATTGAAAAGGAAAATCTGACTGAAGGATTTGTGAAGGCACTTTCATAAACATGTTTGTGAGAATTTGTCTCTGCTGCAAAAGCACGCACATCGCAAGTAGTCTGATGAATTTGTGGCCAGGACTGAATGTATTAATGTCATATACCTTGTGTATGTAGTAATGAATCTGTGGGTAGCAAACAAAAACACATGATTTGTAATAGTACAGTTCATAGTGAATGGTTTCAGAACATAATAAGTGAGGTACTTTACAGGGTACAGAGAAAACAGACATGCTGTAATGTCTGTTGAAAATAATATTTGTATGTTGTAAGTTGATAGTATGACAATCTGATGGTCCAATGCCAGTACACCATAAAGTGCTGTTTATCAATAGATTGCATGACAAATCATGTGCCTCTGAACCTTTTCTTTTCAATTACATGCAATACATATGCTCACTCTTTTTTCCATGTGTGGAATATCCTCATAGTTAAATAGTTTTGTCAATTTCTGATGCACTGATTAAACTTCCTGATCTGCTTATTCTGTGCATTTGTTTTCATATTGTGTAAATTGAACTTGGGGCAAATGATAGGCTGTTGGTGGACAACACAGAAATTAGAATTGTTGTTGCTTCAGACTGACGTTTGCACATTTGAGAAACGTGCCATGTGTTATTTAAAATAATAAAGCCAGTTATTACATACTGGAAAGTCAGGTTTCTTAACAATAGTGCAAAACATAAAATGCACATATAAATATCTGCAAATATTTTATTGGTATGGAAAATTTTAAGGACTAACATTATACAGGGATGGCCAATAAGTTGCAATTGATCAACAAGATATTTAACAGATTCATCATGTGTACAAAAATCCCAAGAGAAAATATATGTTTTAATGACTTTGTGTATGGCATCTGATGAATATGAGGGGTGGTTGGGAGATTACCGGAAGCAGGAGTGCTAAGTGAAGACCTCCAAGTTTGTGGGGGATTTTCCTATCATGAGTGTGCTACTATAAACATATTTTACACAACACGGTGGTCTAGCGGTTAGAACACTAGCCTTGTAAGCCTGGGGTCCGGGTTCAATTCCCGGTGGTGCTCAGATTTATAACTTGTGTTGGGCAAGGCCATGGTCTAGGCAACACAGAGTTTTCCTCTGGGGGACTCTCAGATTTCTCTGTTGCATCCCAACAATTACTCCATTCACACACAAGAAGGCAGTGGCAAACCACTTCTGTATCACCTGCCTCGTAAGCTTGTGAACAGGTCCCTGTCAACCTGAAGAGGATGGAAGGATCCTGTTCTTAATGTCACCAGGGGTCGAATCTGACCCGACGGTAAATAAATAAATAAATAAATAAATATATATATATATATATATATATAAACACTTTCTCTTGTATTTTAATGTGTTCTGACTTTGTACATGGCAGATACAAGTTTATTTACCATTGAGGAGTATCTCATAAGCATGTGTCTTTATGGGAAAAGATAAAGTGACCAGAGGTATGACAGAATAAGAACTAACTTTGGTTTGTGTTTTACTAAAGTAGCAGCAGCTAAGGCTAATTTACATAAACTGGAATAGAAAATTCTAACCAGTTCTGTGTTAGATGGAAAATGAAGTGGAGGACAACAAAAAAATATGAAGATGTGGATGTCAGTACTCATTTTGAAGATTCAGTTCTTTGATCACCCAGAAAATCCATGAAGAAATGTTCTGCAGATTTCCAGATACCAGGAACCTCTGGAACCTCCTTATGACTTTGATAAGGAGGGCTACTGTAAATACTGTCCCACATGTATCAGTGAATTAGGTGGTATGTGGTGGCAGGCTTGTGCACATTTTTACATACCTTACCAAACTTGGCATCCCATCCAAACATTATGTTGACTGATGAATGTACAGTATTCAATCTCAGTGCAAGGTTTCAAATGTTTATGTCCAGGCTAAACAAAATCCACGTTTATTTCAAGAAGTAGCAGTGTCCAGCGTATATTGTGATGTGAGTTGGAGTCACCAGTGAACCATTAAGACTGATGAAAGTTATCTGGGGCTGTTGTCCCATTGGCTAATTCCAGAACTTGATAATTAGGGCCTTCCAAAAAGTGTAATTTTTCAAGAAGTTGGGGCACAATCCCATTATGCTACTGACATGCATACTTTGCTGAACAACTAATTTCAAGTTTGGATTGGACAACATAGACCTCTCATCTGGCCTCCCAGAAGTCCCGACCTGACCATTTTTGGTATTACATGAAAGAGCATCTTGGTACAATTTGCATGCACTCTGTTACTGAGTTAAAAAGCAAATTTCAACATATCTTCAGCACCATCACACCAGTAATATTCCAGTGGGTCTCCTGGCACTGTTGATGACAAATACAAGTTTGTGTTTATAATGATGGTAACCATACTGATCAGTTATACTGCTGAGTGCTGTGTTGATTGATGTGACATCTGTTCATTACATAATATGTGGATTGATATTAGTATCATGTTTCTGTAATTAAAGTGTTTCCATACTAAACCCATGCTCTTGTGTTATGCATTCTGCACAATCTGATCATGACTTTTGGCCATCCCCGTATATTCACACTCTGTGTTATCATATGTAGTGTGTACTTGTCTCTGAATATGCAGTAGTTTTTAGGATATTGAAGGCTCATGAGTAATTCTTGGATCTTAAAAATATGTGGTTAAAAATTGTATTTTCAAGACCTTTGCTTATGCTTGTAAATATTTTTATATATACTGGGGTTAAGAATAGTACAATGCATTGACATTAGTGTTGACTCTGTTCTGATCAAAAATAATTGTAGTATATCTAATCAATGTTACAGGTTCATTATCACTTGAAAGATTTAATGTCAGAACTGCAGCAGACAAATTTAGAGAAGACATTGTTAGCATGGTGCCGTCAAAACACAAAGGTAAGTGATGCATCTAGAGCTCTAAGCAAACAAGTTAGGAATATTTATTATTTGCTCTTGTGTTTTAATCTTTGGGTGGTGACACCATGTTGTGATGGGCTTGTTTGCTAATGTTTCAGCCATGTTTCGTTCTCTGTCTTCAGTAAAAGGATTAACCATATACTTGGTCACATGTATAGCAAACCATTGGCTGGCCTATGGTAAAGCCCTGTTATGTGATTTGTTAGTGTCCTGTTGTTATATATGTACTGTCAGATCCACCAATCATAACATACTGTGCCACCAGCTAAAAGCCTGGACACATTAGTATTTTCACCATTGGATAATGATGTTGGAATAAATGGAACCACATTTTATGTATATTGTGCAGTGTTAATCAGCATATCATTAAAACAAGAATTGACCATAAAGTCATTATTAGAAATGGTAAGAATTTAAAATGTAGAAGTGAAATGTTTATTATAATTGTCACTTTTAGACTTCTGGGTTGTGATACTATCAGAATTTGTAGGTAGATAACAGCATATTGGAGGAACATATGTTGCCTCTATTTTAACCTCTGAGGATGAAGTCTGTATGTTCCTCAAAATCACTGGTATGTACCTACAAATCCAAATTCCATTAGAGCACAGAAGATCAAAATTGACATCTTCACTGCCATGTGAACCTCAAATATCATGAAGTGTCAATAATTCTACTTTGGTTACTATGGTGGAATTTATTAACCAAAATTCTTAGGAGACCTACATGTATTTCAGACTGCTACTTTATATAATGCATATTTAACTTAAGGCTTAATAATGATAGGTCATGGATTCAGTGAAGCAGCCAATCATGAACTAATCAGTTTCCTACCAGTTCTTGTCAGAGATCAGTACCTTATATGCAACAACTTGACCATATAATTCGGTGTCTTAGGGGAGGTTAAGATTACATGAAGCTTTTCCTCCACACATTCATGTCTTATTGCTTAGGACCTAATTTTTAGAAGTGTTTTAATTTGCTGTCACACATTAAAATCTGACATTATTTAAGAATATTCAGTTTGGTTTAGTTTTTTGTTATTAGTGTGCTGCATCAACAGTCAGATAGCCAATTACAGGTACAGCACATGAACAAAATAATATACAACTAAATAACAATGCTCAAGTTATCAAGAAATTACATGACCTTAATGAAAGTTAACACATGAAAGGAATAAATTACTTCCAAGCATACTGCAGTGAAGCCAACTGCTTACTAAAATATATCTGTATCTTTGCAGTAGTAAACATTGCTAATAATGTTAATGAAAAATGTAATTATTTAGGATTACCCTGGTGTAGATGTGAAGAACTTCACTACTTCATGGTCAGATGGATTGGCATTCAATGCATTAATTCATCACTGGAGGTCACAGCTGTTTGATTTTCACAACATTGCAAGAAAACACCCTAATGCAAGATTAGAACATGCATTCCATATTGCACAAGAACATCTGGGGATTGAAAGACTTCTGGATCCTGAAGGTATGTTGGTGTTATTAAACATTCGAAGTAGTATGGAAACAATACGTAGCTGCGCGGTCTGAGGCATCATGCTTTGGACCAGTGATACGGAATGCACGCTGGTTCGAGTCTTGGGGAAGGAAATTTCTCATGAGATTTTCGACCGGTGTATGGAACCGGTGCCAACCCAGCATCATGGGGAAATTGGGGAGGTACAATGGGTAGCGTAATCCGGTCATGAAAACTAGCAATGGCTGGGAGTTCGTTGTGCTGACCACATGTCACCCTATATCTGGTTGGATGATCGTTCACCTCTGCTTAGGCATGTGAACGTGAGGCCAGCAGCCAGCTAGTCGGCTTAGGTTCTCAGAGGGCTGTTACGCCACAGATTTATGGAAACAATACACAGGAAACTGGAAGGAAATGCATGAGAAACTTTTCAGTGTTTTGAAAAAAAAAATTGTCTTCATTTAAGTCACAAGCATGGTGCTGTGTTCTTCTTTTCGGGTATGTATAATGAAAGAGGCTAGCTAGAGATTATACATTTTATTGAATGGTTTTGTGTGTTGTTTCTAGCACTTTTTCACCCACAGAAACTTGTTATTAAAAAACACTAATGGATCTCTTAACATACCTAAAAATTATAGATATAAGAAGATGTAAACATCTTCTCTTTTCATCAAGGCATCTGATTTTGAATGTATTGGTGTCATAATCAATGTAACATAGAATTCACTTCTTCTACTTGATATTTGTTGCCGACAGTACCATGATAGTATTAAGGACCTTCTCAGATTGACAGATGAAACAAAACGAATAGCCTGCCATTACCAGTAGGTTCATCCACCAGCTCCACTAACTCCTTCATCAGTGCCCATTTTAGATGACTCAGTATTAAGAATAGGACTAGTATGGTGTCTTCTTCTAGACATTGAGATACTGTTTTAAAAATTTACAATTATCCTACTACTTGTTTGTAGCAGAAACAGTTGATGGAGTATTATTAAATGAAAATGAGAGGAATACCATACCTTGCATTCCTGAGTTTTTAACAAGTCATCTGTCCAAAAGTTGCCTCTCAAAGTGCAGAGTTATATTTTACAGTAATGAATCTAATAACTTCAATGAGTTATGAAAGTTTTTGAGCACTATGCAATATTCCATTGTGTTCCTTCTTTCAGATGTAAATACATCTGTACCTGACAAGAAGTCAGTCATGATGTATGTAATGTGCTTGTTCCAATCTTTGCCTCACTCAGAGATGGATATGAGCCATTTGGAAGCCTCAGTATATTCTGACTCCAGTTCGATAGCATCTCCAGGAGTGGAGGTAAAACCTATTTAATTATAATACCATGATTGTTAATCTTTTTAATCTTAAGGTTTTTTATCTATTTTTTATCATTACTGCTAGAAAAATTATTGACAACATGAAAAATACAATATTTCCTTTAGTTTATATTCTATTTAATCAGAAATAATGACAATTTTGGGGACGGGGCTTTCAGTAACAAAAATATTCAAAGTTGAAGAGGCACATATTAACAGAAAGGCTGAGAAAAACTGTCATAACTAACTCTGTTATGGTGATTTATTGATGTTAATTTCAGTTGTGCCATCTGTGATTTTAGGGAGGCGTTTTTAGTGTTCCATCATCTCGTCCAATCAGCCTTGCTACAAATATTTCTGTAGAGCTTGGTGGTTATCAGGTAGCCTTAGAAGAAGTACTCACATGGCTTCTGGAGGCTGAAGACAAGCTCAGTAATTCCTCATTGATTGAAGGTGGACTGGAATCAGTGAAGGAGCAGTTTCACTCTCATGAGGTAGTTATAACTGTGGATCTGTGTATAAGCAGTATTAATTTTGTTGACAGTGAAATGTTTTGACATTCTGAAGTTCAGTAGATGTTAATACTTTGTAGCACATGTCCTAAACTTGTGTATATTAGAGTTGCAAATGGAGATATGCTAAATCATTTATGGATCAGACACAACCTACAGGTCAGTTCTGTATCAGTTTGTTTAAGTCACTGAGTTGTGATTCAACTCTATTCTTGACATTGAAGGGCTTCCTGCTTGAACTAGCAGGCCATCAGGAGGGTGTTGGAGCAGTACTTGAAGAGGGAGCCCGTATGCTTTCTGAAGGTGGACTCTCTAGGGATGAAGAAGATGAGGTGCGGGTCCAGATGAGGCTTCTGAACTCTCGGTGGGAAGATCTTCGTATTAAAGCCATGGAAAGGCAGGCTAGGTACTCCCAAACATAAAAGAGAGCTTTATGTCTGTTTGTAGTTATCTTGTGTTATCAGAGATTTTATTTAATCACTCGCAGCATGGAACCAGAAAATTTTGTATTTAAAATCCAAGACAGTCAACTGTATGAGGTTCTTTGAGAGAAGAGAGGAAAATGTTTTATTTGCTTTCTACTAGAGATGAGCTGGTAGCTTCTGGATGTGAGCCAAGTACGGCTTGGCTCGTCTCAAACCAAAAGTTTGGAACTTGGATATTTTAGCCTCATAATTAATAATTTCATATAATAACTGTGTTGTGAACATTACTTATATTAACCTTTTTTGTCTGTGTGCTACTGCTTACATTTTATCTAGTGTGTCATTCCTAACAGTAGCATACTACTAAACTTTTAACTCTGGAGTTAGTCTGGTTGCCAGCCCTGTAGTACAGTGGTTTTTATCCCTTATTATTATTGATAAAGGTTAATATTATTTAACCTTCATTGGCCATGCATCGTGTATCATGCATGGTCCAGCTGGCCGTGAATCACACTAGCAATGATTTTATTGTTACTACTGTCTCTATGAAACTGGCTGCTAGTGGGCCCATTGACCATTGATACATGAGAGAGTATGAAGCAGCATTTTAATGATAATGGAAGGGTAAAACTGAAGAACTCTGAGGAAAACCTGTCTCAGTGCCACATTGTTCATCACAAATCAAAAATGGACTGCCCTGGGCATGAACATTGGCCTCCATGGTGAGGAGCCAGCAGCTAACTGCCTGAGTTGACCATATTGCACTAGCATACTGCTGCACTCAAGCCTCAGAGTTAAAGTATAGCCAACAGCCTTTTAGTATGGGGATTTAAAGGTTAGTATTTTTGGTGTACAATATGGAATGAGACACTTGTGGTCTGTTTGAAGATATTATTCCAACTTTGCCTTGAAGGTCTGGGGTAAACCATTATAAACATAAAGATTTCTGTCTTCTGGGTTGTTGCGCCGTGTAGTCTGGTTGATGCTAACCAACGTTTCAGAGGTCTTACTGCCTCCGTCATCAGGGCGATGAAGGAGGCAGTATGACCTCTGAAACGTTGGTTAGCATCGACCGGACTACAGTAGGGCACCGCTTATACGGCGGGTTAGGGACCAGACCCCCGCCGTAAAGCGAAAATCGCCGTAAAGCGGATCTTTGCCTTTTTTCACTTGCAAATGCATATCAAAGCCTAATAAGATGTTACACTATCATATAGTAAGTGCACAATAGCGCTAGGCCTAAGAAAACGATATGAAAGTAAAATGAATATCAGTAGTACACACATTGTGGCTCGTTTGATCTTCAATCCACACAACTAAAAGTTTTTCCATGTCAGCAATAAGGCTATCTCTCTTTCTTATGACTTTAGAGTTCATTCGTGTGGCACTTTTAATTTCATTTAACACTTTCTCCTTAGCGTTCACGATGGTACTAACAGTTTGGTGAGCTAGAATTAGCTTACGTCCTATTTCGGCCATAGACATGCCTTGTCCACGAAGTTTAATTATATCTAACTTGGCATTTAAAGTAAGAGGCTTACGACTCCTCTTTTTATCGCTACTACCCTTAGACGTCTTTGTAATTACACTGTAGTAACACAAAAATATTATATAAATATACAGTTTGTAATATCTTTGAAAAATTGCCAGAAATACGTAGACGCGGAGCGCACAAAAGCTGTAAACAGACTGAATCAGCGACGATAAAATGGCGCCGGATGCACTTCTCTGACTCAGCTGTTGAGCGCCGTATTAGCGAATCGCCGTAAAGCGGAGCGCCGAAAAGCGGGGCCCTACTGTACACGGCGCAACAACCCAGAAGACTGAAATCTTCCTACTCACCACTGTGAAAACCTCAAATCTTACATTATAAACATGGTCAGGATAGCTGATCAAAAGACTGAGATTTGAGTGGAGTAGCTCTCAAGTTGTGTATTTGTTTTGTAGAATTCATGAAGCCCTTATGGACCTCCAGCAGAAGCAGATAGACCAGTTGCGGCACTGGCTGACATCCACTGAAGACAGAATATCTCTCATGGCAGAAACTTGTCCCAACCATGAGACTCTTAAACAACAGATAGAACAACACAAACTACTGCAGCGAGATTTAGAGCAACAGCAACTAGTTGTGGATACTCTTTCAAATATGGTCGTGGTTGTAGATGAAAACAGTCCTGAAAGTGGTGTGTATAATGCAGTGAAGTGTTGGTAAAACAAATACAAATTAAAACTTTACTGAAGTGTTCATTTATTTTTCAGCTTTCTGTGTAAACATGCAGCAATGATTCCATTGATTATGATAACTAACTAACTAGATGGCTTACCGAACCCGAAGGTTCATCACCGGATTAACCAAAGCCCTCCACCGGACCCTGTCCTGGGCCATCAAAATCCAGTTTCCTTCAACTCCTATCTCTCATAGATCCCGCCTGAGATTATCCTCCCATCTACGTCTAGGTCTCCCCAGCGGTCTCTTACCCTTAGGCTTCCCAACCAGTACCCGGTGCACACCTCTTGTCCCACCCATGCGAGCTACATGCCCAGCCCATCTCATTCTTCTCGACTTAATCACCCTAACAATACTGGGGGAGGAGTACAGATTTTTAAGCTCATCATTATGCAGTTTTCTCCACGCCCCATAGTCTTCCCCCTTTGGCTCAAATATCCTCCTCAACACCCTGTTCTCAAACACCTGCAATCTGTGTTCCTCCCTCTGAGTGAGAGACCATGCTTCACACCCATACAAAACAACAGGCAAGATTATTGTTTTGTATACTTTAATTTTCAGGTTCTTAGAAATCAGACGGGAAGACAAAATATTTTGAACTGAGAAGTAGCAAGCATTCCCAGAATTTAATCTTCTCCTAACTTCCTCATGAGTATCATTTTGATTTGTTATTGTTGTTCCAAGATATTTGAACTTTGTAACCCTTTCAAAGGATTTATTAGCCACCCTAAGATAATTTTGCCCACCTGTCTGCTGATGACGAGATACTAACACGTACTTAGTTTTTTCTGAATTTACTTCTAGCCCCACCCGTCTACTAGCCTCTAGTAAAACTTCTGCGTTCCTCTTTATTGTATTCATATCGTCCCCCAATAAATTAACATCATCAGCATATGCCAATAGCTCATGTGTCCCGTTCAATTGCAAACCCTCCTGCCTATCTTGGACTTTCCTGATAGCATATTCTAGCGCAAAGTTAAAGAGCAAGGGAGACGAGGCATCTCCTTGTTTTAGACCGTTCTTGATGAAGAATGTCTCAGATACATATTTACCTACTCAAATTTTGCTACAGGTTTCATTTAAGCAGATTTTTATTAGACTCACTAGCTTCTTTGGCCATTGATTATGATATAGAATCTGATTAAAATTTAAATTTAACAAGTAGAAATTAAGTTTTCTTGGTGAGATATTAGGAAAGTACTTTTTTGTTCCATGGTATGAGGGCAGTTTACTTATTCTGATTTTTAAAGTAAATAAATAATAAGAATAATCTAAAATGTTTTAAACATTGATTTTGATTTAATTTAGGCAAGAAATAGGTAGTAAATAGGTATTATGATAAGGCTAGATTTAAAGTTGTTTATAATTCTTATACAGATGCTCTCTGATTGGCATAGGAAAAGACAAAAATGATTTATTATTACTTTACAAAAGAATAAAGGAAGAAGAGTAGGGGGTGTGCTGTAGTTTTGGAATATACACTTATTCCACTAGTGACATCAATTATTACCTGTGCTTTTTTAATAAAATGTATACTATATAAAATAGTTCTAATAAGAGGTGTAGAACTTAGTGGAAAGTACATATTATATCGTGCATGAACTTCTTATATGATAAGCTACTAGGAAAATTTAATTTTTGTTTTGTGTAAAGTAGAAATAATATTCAAATGATGATAACCAGAATTAAATTCTGAAGACAACTTTTGCTGGAAACTCCAAACATTGGAATTCAGCCATCAGAATCTTCCAAGCAGTTTTTGACATTAAGCATGTGAATGGACATATTGACAGATAACATAATCTCCACATGACATATTTATTTTATGAATCAAAAAAGATACATGACAAAGAACACGTGATAGTGTAAGCAACTTCTACAGACATTTTGAAGTTACGCGTCTTATGTTTTTATGTATTTTATAATTTACCAGACAATTAAATTTACATAAAAATGTGTATCCAATTATTTCTTACAAGTCTTTTCCAGAATGTTTTTTGTTCAGAGGAATAATTAGTGAGATTCTTGTCAATTATGTTTCATAATGTATATTGGTGTTTATATGAAATGGTTGTTATTATTGTCAGCTGGTAATGAAAATTAGAATTAGTAGATGGATCTGATGAAACTTCAAATATAATAGTTTGTCAAAATACATCCACTTTTTATAGACTTCAAATATACAAATAAGTGGCTAGGACAGACATACACACCTCCCTTTTGTAAATTAACTTTATTTTCTTTGTGCAAAGAGTACATACTATTAAAAGTATTTGTTGAAACTTCATGCAGAAGCAGTCTTCTTTACTTATAGCATATTCTCAAATGGAGGACCAGCTGACAGCTCTTGGTGAGCGGTGGGCCCATATCTGTCATTGGACAGAGGAAAGATACAACAGACTTCAGAACCTTGCAGTGAAGTGGAATCAAGTGACAGATGAATTCCAAGCAATACAGCAGTGGCTGAACAACAAAGAGACACAACTCAAGCAGCTGGAAGCCAATCCATTGCTAGAGATTGGTGAAGTTCTTGATAGGATAAAGAAACTTCAGGTAAGTTCCATACAGTGCAGCTATGACTGAGCAAGGAGACAATTCAAGCAAGTGGAAGCCAGCACACTGATGGAGATTGATGTAGTTCTTGATTGGGTAATAACAAGTTTGAAGTAAGGCCAGTAGTATGTCTTTGGTTTGATGGCAGACTTAACTTAAGCAGATGTAATCCAACACCTTATGCACATTGGAGACGTTCTTGTCGAGAGAAAATGCTTCAGGTAAGGCAAGACAATCAAGCTGTTGCTAGACAATGGGAGACAAAAGAAGCAAATGGAAGCTAATTCACAGCTGGAATTTGGCAAAGGCCTTTAGGAGATAAAATGAAACCTCTTAGCTGTGGCCACTACAAACAGCCATGTCTTCAATCAGAAATTCCAATATGAACTGCCTTCCTCTCCATGACACTTAACATACATCTTACTTTGTTTGCTGAGGTCAGTTTAGGAAAGAATAGTCTGTCTCATAACCATAAATTTACCTGCAGACCAAATGATCTGTTTAACAAACATTTTGGGGAAAATTATATTCATAACAATGACATTTTGTTGTGATAAAAGCATAAAATTTGTGTTTAGAAATTTCAATGCATTTTTGTTGAATAAATTGCATTAATTGAATTAAATAAATGTTTGTAATGGTATTCTTGGGTGTAAAGAAAAGCATTCATCCTGTTGTCACTAAGTATAGTAGGATGAGCTGTCTAATATTTACACCATTATGTAAATTGTCCATCATCTAATGCTTGTGTAAATTATTATTTATTAGCTGTGCATTAAGGGTTGCACATGGTCCAACTGGCCATACATCACAGTAGCATACTGGCTAATGGTTTAAACTGAAAGTTAAAGCCCATTTGGCAGTCTTATAGTACATCTTCTATATATATGTTATTATGCATTATGCCCAAGCACATGTACCAAAGTATTCTGATGAAGTATGGTATGGACCTCATGCCATTGGGAAACACCCAGGAGTCAGATTTTAATTTTAATTTGCCATTTCACATCATAACACATACTGACAACTTCAGCTATTTTCCTGCTGCTTTGTTCCCTGTCTGCCAATTTTTTAATCAGATTCATGATTAATACCAATTTTGTAATCATTATCACTATATTATACTTATGAAAGATCTCATCACCACCAGTTGCTTTATTCTGCACCATGTTGTGCCTTGGGGAATTACAAGTTGAAAGATTTTCTCAGTGTGCTTTAATCCTAGCAACAATTGTCATCAAAATATTTTCATATTTTAGTTCACTAAACTGACATTTAGACTACAGAACATGAAGAGATTTATGTGCTTGACATGTTATAAATAACACTTTATATTGTTTAAACTGAGCTTTTATTTTTCAAACAGGATTGTAGGTTTACTGTGTTACATTGAAATTTTATTACAGTAATGTTTGTTTTTGTGAAATATTTTTCAAGCATGGTACTTTTGTAAGGGATAAAAGTATTTTCATTATACTGAAATTTAGTTATACTTGCATTAGTTTTACTAAGACTTTACTATATTGTGTAAATTTTAGAATGTTAGAAGGGTGTGTTCTGTGTTCAGTTTTACCTTCCATACAATAAAGCATTTGTGATTATTCTAAAATAGATTTTTAGCAATGAGGTTGGTTTATCATACTCCATGTCAGAAGCCCTGTATTTCATTCTGACTTCTATCACAGGAAATTTTTATAACTAAAAACAGAAGTTCATTATTGATTTGGGAAATAATGTATGCTGCATCTTATGAAGAAATGGTAAAATTGTTAATAAAATTGTATGCAGTAATTCTGTAATTGGTGAAATAATTTTCTGTCATAATATATCTTAGAGGAAACAACTTCTTTGCCAAAATTTCCACCAGGGTTCAGTATTATGTTGTAAAGTACACCATCTTCTTCTCCAGTCACTATTTTTTAACTCAGATTTCAAATATGACTGATAATCTATTTAGCTACAAGCACATTCTGATAAATGTGTCCAAGTTGAAGACAGCAGGCAATTCTTTCAACATCATATTACATACATTAGTAATTTATGCCCTTGATTAAACTCTATTCCTTCTAGTTTGTGAGTTTGTATTTTATCGGCATGTAGAAATCTGTTTTCATAATAGTAGAATTTTCTTCTGATAATTACATTTTGGATTCTTGTGAAATTTTTAATTTCTCTTTTATTGAAGAAGTCTGTATACCAGTAATGCTGCTTATTCTTAAATTTTAATCTTTGCAGCTCATAGTATAGTTTCATCGTATCTTAATTTTCATATTTTATAGTTGAAATTGAGAGACAGAAGAGGTAATGTTTTATGTAATACAATCTTGAAATTTTTTTAACTAAATTTTGTTTCAGTTTATTACATAGCAGGGTATTAAAGATCAGAATGTTGCTTACAAAACTTGAACTGTGATTAACATGCTATTGGTTCTACATATTTCTTTGAGTTCTGTTCATCTCCATCTAATTGTTATTGTTATTATTACAGGTCCTTAGGCTTGAAATGGATGTACAGCAAAAAAAAATTCTAGTCCTTCAGGATTCTGTACAGCAACTGTCTGGTTCTGATTTGTCTAGTAGCAACAGTATGCTAGAAAAAGTAGAAAATCTACAGGATCGTTGGGATGCACTCATTCAGATAATGGAGGCCCAGGGGCAGAGGGTAAGGTTGCACTTTGGTTCTTGAATTGGGAACTGACTTATACATATTATGCTTCAGTTATCATCTGCATGGAAGTCTTCTAAAAGAATTGCTTTTGTTTGATATGAAGCTTGCTTTTGTTCCATTCAGATATCAAATTCTGGTTTTGAATTCAACATGACACCAACATCAGGAGAAGTATTCACTGCCAGGGCACTAGGACAACAGAGGGAAATGAATGAAACAGTCACAACAGTTACCAGTCAGAAAGTGAGCTTCATGTGTTCTCTTAGTTTAAGATACAATATATTATCTTGGTTAATGTGAGGGGCAGTTTTAAACTGTCCTAATTATTTGTAAATAATGAAGCATATTTATTGCTTGCTTGTCAAGGCTGGAGCTCCTTGGGGGTTTGGTCAAGTTTTTAAAATCTTGAGTAAGAAACTAAACCAAAACCCCCCCCCCCCCCAAATGGGGGTTAAAACACTTGACCAACCCCTCCTCGGGGGGGCGGTGTTGGTTGCGTTTTAAAATCTTGAGTAAGAAACTAAACTAACCCCCCAAATGGGGGGTTAAAACATGGGGGAGTTGGTTGAGTCTTAAAATCTTGAGTAAGACACTAAACTAACCCCCTCTTTGGGGGGGGGTGTTAGTTTAGTGTCTTACTCAAGTCATTTGTTTACTCAGCATTGTTGTGTTGGTACAACAATGCCGAGTAAATAAATATAACGTAACATTGTTTGATGACGTCATTTTTTTTGACGATGACGATAAATCACAAATTTTTATAGTAGATCACTCTAAGAAGTAAGTCTTTGGTGTAGAGACTTTTGTTGGTTCTTATATGGGCTTATGATATATTTGTGTGATGGTGTAGAAATTGACAATATTTATTTAACCTTTATCAGTGGTGTGTTGCAGCTTATACATTCTACAGCTGACCATGTGTCACACTAGCATAACTATAAATTGTTAATCCCAGATTTATTTTGGTTAGCACCCCCTTAATATGAAGGTTTTAATTTCCTATTCTTGTGTGATAATGATCAGGGAGAACATGGTAATTGTTGTAACACTAAAAGCTACATATTCTTCATGTAATAATGCCATTAATGAATTAGTTGAGTTATACATCATGTACAACACAATTTCTTAAGATTCACTTGGAATATGGAAGTTTAGAAATGTCTTTCACCTCAAATTTTAAGTTTTTTTTAACTCTTTAAGTTTCTTGTATCATTATTGCTGTGTAATTCTTTTTTAGATTGAACTTATAACAATATAACTATTTAAAAATTTCATGACTTTCAAACCTCTGTTTTGCTCTGAAATTCAGTCTTTCCAGGCAGATTATTTACACATTTGACTACTGAATCCCTCCCTTTTCACCAGTTTCATCATAGTGAATCAAAGAAGCGGCGTGTTGGAAGTAAAACTCGTCTGGAATTTGAAGAAGCTTTAATTCAGGTCAACTCTTGGATGGAGTACATGGAAAGAACTTTATCCCTCAGGAGAACAGAAAATGAACAGGGAGCATTTGATGGCCTCAGTGTGGAGGAACAGCTTGTGATGTACAAGAAAATGGAGACAGACATTCAGAATCACAAGGAAGAAGTGGACAGGGTAGTTTCTCTGGGGAAGCATCTCGTGGAGGAAATTAAAAGTGGTAAGTTTATGTAAAAGTGAAATTACAGCTATCCCACTACACTCCATGTAGGAGCTTGGGGGGAGTGGAGGTACAGCTCCAACTCTTTCTTGAGCTTGGCGCTAGATGGGGGTGAGTGGTCAGCGTCATGCCCTGGCTGCACTTTACCCTGGGAAAGGACACCGGTACCCATTGGACAGGAGGCTGGGTGGGCCCCAGAGCCGGTCTGGATGCAGAGGCTAGAGGAAAAATCCTTTGCCCTTGTCGGGGATTGAACCCCAGTCGTCCAGCCCATAGCTAGTCACTATACTGACTGAGCTATCCCGGCTCATGGCAAGTTTATGTGCTTCTGTTTATTTGTATGATGTTTGTTTCTTGTTTCATGTTGTATTATGTTCTTAGCTTAGATGTTATTGTGGATTCAGATATTAGTATAGATTTTCCAACATATTACTTTGGGACAAGCCCAAAGGAACATTAATTTTTTTATGGAAACTGTTGAGCATGCTTGGTGATAAGTATGCTTCTTGTTTAGCTCTTTAGCTAAGCATGAGAGTGAGATTTGGGGTTCTTGTTGTGGCAAGTAGGAAGATGGCTATCTTCTGAATTCTTGTGCTGTGTAGCCTTGTAGAAGTTTACCAACATTTCAAAAGTACTTGCTGCCTGTGTTATCAGGTCACTCATTGCCCCATTGATGGAGGTAGTAAGCACCTCTGAAAAGAGCAAGAGTGTTCATACCCAGATTATTACTAAGAGTGATAACACAGAAATAAGTTTGCCTTGGTATCTGGATGTAATGTATAGTGGTTTGAAAATGTTTCAGTGAAAGGGTTACACAGTATGTTGTAAATTCTTCCTACAATGAAAGTGGGAGATGTGTTGTATTTGTTAACTGTTTTCAGTAATTGTAAACCATTTTGCGTTAGTTTACTATCATGGTTTAAATTTTCAGAAAATGAATCCAATAAAGATGAAGAACATAAAGTCATAGAGACACAGCATCGCTGGAGTAGTCTGGCCGCATTACTGCAAGAGCGAAAGGAACAGATAGATTTTCTGAAGGAAAAGGAACTATTATACAGTGAAGTAAGGAGTTTAAATTTGATTTTGGAAAACTACCAGAAATGGTTGGAAGGAACAAAATGTTCTCCCTCAAGGCAATTAAATGTTGTACAGCAACTTGAACACTGTAGAATGAAGATCAAATCAATGAAGTCACATGAAGACAGCATCAATAAGATGAAGAAACGGACAGCAGACTTGTCATTGTGTCAACTGGCCAAAAGTGATGCTGACAGTATTAATGCTGATGTGAATTACTTCTTGGAGAGATGGGGAGAACTGATGCTCAGGTGTGTGCTGCTATTAGATTTAAGTCTATACTCTACACTATTACAGTTACTGTAACAATTACAATTAATTATTCTTGATTAAATTAACCTGCCCAGGACAGGGCCCGGTGGAGGGCTTTGGGTAATTCAGTGATGAACCTTCGGGTTCCTTAAGCCATCTAGTTAGTTTGGTTAAATTAACCCTCTGTTTCAGTGTCAAACATTTACTAACATATTATGTACTGTAAATTAAATATTTTGTACTATAAAAATATACAACATACAAAAACATTTTACTGCAGTATTCTAGCTGTGATAGTTTCATATATAATTTTCTCAATCCTACTGTAATGACATTACTAGTTAAATCTCAGTGTTAAACTGTAGCCAGCACTCTAGTAGTATGGTTGTGTAAATACACGGTTCCTGTACTGTAAATGTTAACTTTGATAAATCTTAACATGGCGAATTTACTCTATACAACACAGTATGATTTTATCAATATTTTGTTAGACATGATCCATTCTCTGATGTACACAGTGTTCAGGAATTGATTCTACTCCTGTCTTCCTTTGATTAGTTATCGTTATACTGACACACTTGTTTTCTGTATTAGATGTGACAGTTGGGATCAAACCCAGGATCTTTTGAATACTGGGCTGGTATGCTAGCCCCTCAACCATGTAGTTGGTCTTTTGGTCCAGGAGTGATTGTTGTTGTAATTGCACACAGAGTTATTTCTTGCCATATAGTACAAAGAGCCACATGAAACTTTCACCTGTATTTGATTGGCTGATTGTTCTGATGAATACTAACTCATTTCATTGGGATCCCATTTTCTTCTTTTTGTTCTTCATTCTAACATGCATGTGCATATGTGCACATATACATTTAACCACAGCATACATACTAGAATATGTATTATTCTGTATTAGACTCTGTTTTCCATGGTCCTCATTCTGGGATGTTTTGCTAATTTAAATTTGAATATTTGTTGCATTATGTTTAGTGATTGTGGGTTGAATTTGTTTTCCTTTCTCTTCTATATATTTCCTTCTACACTTACATAGAAAGCTATATATGTAGTTTTTTGATTCCTGTGTCTTATTTTTTATTTAGTCTTTTTTGAGGATGCTGCATCACATTTTTCAATGATCTGAATGCTATTTGTACTTCAAATTGTTTTCCTGATTGTGTGAATTATTTCTATTCTGACCTGGATATCTGGTATGATCTTGGTCCCTTTAATGGCTATATGGTTGGCGGGGTTCTATTTCTGACCGTTGCTAAGGTATAATTCTTTTTTCATTCACACTATCTTTATTTGCTCTGTTTTTGTGCATTTGAATATTTCTTGCCTTGAACTATGTGTGCAAATTTAGGTGTACCAGAATGGTACCCAGCATTGGTGGGTTTCCTATATATACTTGTCTTGATAATATTACTTCTGTACATTAGTACAATGAGGAAAGGGGGGGGGGGGTGTTTGAGTTTTATTTATTTCTATGGCAAGAAAAGAAATGGGTTAAATTTTATGTGAATTTTGCTGTGTGGAGATCTTGCTGTGTTTGGTAATGTATTGTGACAGTTTTTGTATTAATATACTTGTACTTCATTTGTTATAGGTTGGCTGAAAAACAGACTGAATTGAGTAATGCAGTGGACAAATCTCCACCCCAAAAATACTTAGAAGCCATGGAAGCGCTTATGAAGTGGGTTCATAATGTGGAAGGAGTATTGCTTTCTGAACATGCTGTAGTGGCAGATACAGTTGTCATGGAGGACCAGTTGCAGAAGTTCAAAGTAAGTCATCTAAGTAACTGTAATAGTATGCATTTGTTACATGTTCCATATTTGTTAACTGGTCAACTTGAACAAGAAAACTGCTTATATGTTTAAATGTATTTTATATATTGGTATCAGTTATCCACTACAAGTTTGTGTTTTTTCTGGAGTTAAAAATATGTATTTCACAGAGAATCCTGTCAAGGCTTACTAATAAGCACAGATACTATGACACTTGCTTTAGCCAGTCAGCAGGACTTCTGTTTGATTATGCTCATCATCATCATTGCACAGTGATTGCACACATTTACTTATTTAATTTTGAATGTTTCTATTAGATTGCTATAAAATGCATTGAAATTCTAAGAGCATAAGGAAGAGCTAAGTTGTTGTTATTCATGTTCTTCTTTGACTGAACGCAATCTAAACTTATATAATGTCTCACAACAAACACACATGCAATTTTAATTATTTCTGTGAAAAAAGAACACATTTACATAAGAAACCATTTTGTAGTAATTTATTACCCCAAGATTTGATAAAAGTTTTGAAATATTATTTCATAAAAGGGTCATCTGTTTGTTTTAAGACTTAGGTGGTTTGGTAAAAGGCAATAAGCAAAATTAATATAGAATAGTTAAAAAGGTTGTGGTTTATTCAATTTCAAGTGTACAAGGAATAGTTCTCTGTAATGCTGTCATACTATTGTTTTGCTACAGCATACAAATTATATAAATATTATTTAGTAGGATTTTAGGTTTTTACAGTAGTGAGTGTGAAGATGGCTGTCTTCTGGGTTGTAGCACCATATAATCTGGTAGAAGTTTACTAATGTAAGATTTTAGGTTTTCACAGCGGTGTGTATGAAGATATCTGTCTTCTGGGTTGTTGCGCTGTGTAGTCTGGTAGATGTCCACCAACATTCCAGAGGTCATACTGCCTCCATCATCAGGGCGATTGGTAAACTTCTACAAGAATACATGGCTGCTACAACCCAGAAGACTGACATCTTTAAACATTATTTTACCTGTATTGATTGTTCAGGAGCTCCAGAAGACAATTGAAGAGCAGCAAAACAGTTTTCATTATGTCAACATTACTGGCCAAGAACTGATACACAGAGCAGGTTCAGAGACTCAGAGCCAGCGGCTAAAAGATGAACTACAAGATCTCAACACTCGTTGGAGTGATATTCCAATAATCCTTGATGAAAGACAGAAGAAACTGCAGAAAGGTAGCTGTTTTTTTTATAGATGGTTGTTGATTCTTTATGAATAGTTGAGTATTGCTGTGTAAAAAAATCAATAAATTCTGTACTGTTATTTGCCATACCATTTTAAAAATTTTATGAAATTACATACATTTATGTGTAAATGAATGTGGCTATTTAAAGCACATTTATTTTGTGCTACTCTTCTTTGTTATTCAGCATGAAACTGGTTGAGATTTGATACTCTTTGGATTCTCCATTTCTGAAAAGGGGGGGGGGATAATTTGGCCATTAATTCTTGCAGTAGTTGCAGTTGCATGTATAAAATGTAAGGAACTTAACTAATGAAAAAGTACACATAATTATTGAAATTTTGAGATTTTTGATGAATTAAATTATATTTAAAATTATTCATTATCAGGACTTTTTCCATCGTCTTTTCTTAAAAAAATAAACCCATGACATGTGGTATGTTATGTGACAAATTTTAATGTGCTCATGAAGAGGAGCAGGATGATTGTGAATTTTCAGGGGTTGTTTTAATACGTTATACTGCAAATTATAGTCTGTTCATTCTTCAGTTCTAACATAAACCAGTTCATATCCTTCCAGACTGCCATATGATTTTCGGTGCTAACACATTTTTCATCCTGCCAAGTACAGGATGACCCATTTAATTTAAAAGACTTTATGAAATAGCATAAACCTTAAAATTTTTAGCAATTTTATCAAGAATTACCGAACTATTACAACACATTTATAGTCATTTACTCATATACTTGTCACTATTTACTTAATCTGCCAGGCAGGGGATGGATTCCTTCCATGTTTGAATCCATGCCAGAACACAGAGATTTTTTTGTCACTACTTGTTTCTGCATTGTCTGTGTTGATAACAAACCAGTCAATGATGGTATGAAAAGCCAATGAAGCTCACACATTGTTTCTTTCTGCATCCTTAATGATGTGGTTAGAAGCAAAGTTCCATCTATGGGGTGTAATTTGTGATAATTCAGAAGTCTGAGTGTTTTCTTGTGCCCCACAGTGTTTGTATCCTTCATCTGGCTTCTTAACAATCCTATCAGTTTCAAATTGCAGTGATATAGTGGTAGTCTTGCATTCACATGGTCTGCTGTGTTGGTAGGATCATCTATAATCCCCTTTAATCTTTCTCACAAGTTAAATTTTCACAGCATTTCTGTTGAACGAAATGTTTTCTCAGTTAATCAGTGACTCAAACTGTTAAGTTTTATTTGGAGTAAAATTGGGTTTAACACTGTGATAGGGGGAAATCAACTGCTTTCTCATAGGAACAGACTGTAATGTAATGTTACTGGAAAGTAATTGGTGTAGTTGTTAATAGCATCTTAATTTAATTATAATGGAGTATGTCTGTATTATTTAATTCATACATAATTGTCCTTTATGCAGAGACTCAAAACATACTAACATATGGATATTGAAATGAAGTACTATTTCTTTACATCATAACAGATATACATATATGTACATGTATAACTTGACAGGCAACTGCCCAGTGAGAATGTTTGCCAACCACTTATGTTTGTTTATACTAAGACTGAAGTAAGAATGAATAAATAATACCTAGTTCGACTAAACATTTGGTGCTCAGTCATATTATCCAGTCCCCTGACTTGTATTCAAAGTAGGAAACGTGTGTGTTAAATGCTATATGGCACTGTTTACTGTGATTGTAAAAGTATATATTTTGCTAAACCATATGAAGCTGTTTTGACAGGAATGACATATATTTTGAGAAACAGTATTTTTGTTTAGACATTGAATTGCTGCGCCAGTTTCGAGATGAGATGGAAGGCTTGAACTCATGGCTACAAGAAGTAGAAGCTTTCTTGCAGGCTGAGAAAGATGTGCCAGTTGGTGACATAGAGACTCTGGAAGCACAGCTGGAGCAATCAAATGTAAGTAGCCTTTTTATATTTTTAAATGTTGGTATATTTCTTTGGGAGAATAGAGGCATAAAGGGGGTAATTATATTGATATTGATTTCTTTAAATGACTTCTGCTTTGAAGTGACTCAGAATAAATAACTGGATTTTGTGATCACAGTGGTGAGTATTTAACTCTCATAAGAATATTCAAATTTATGATCAGCTGAACAAGTTTCTGTTTCTGAAGGAAGAGGCTGTATTACAGAGAGAAGAATGTTGGTGATTTCTATCCAGGACCCTTATAAATTAATTATTGTAGCTGTGAATTTTATAACTGAATAGTAAGACAAATACAGAAAATACAGTGGAGTCTTTATAAATTTTATACAGGCTCTCCAAGATGACATTGAAACACTGCAGCCAAATGTTAACAACATAGAGAGTACATCACAGAAACTGCTGAATAATGCTGACCCAAACTTTGCAGCAGAGCTACAATTACAAGTTGAGATACTGGTTGGGAAGTGGAAGAAGGTGGTAGAAGGAGCAAAGGAGCAAAACATTTGTTTGAAGGATGCTTTAGAGAGAAGTAAGATGGTAAGTTGGATATTCCCACACCTATTATAATGCTGTTAACAGTTGCACTTCTAAAAATTTCACCTTGTGATAGTGAGTGACAACATTACCACTGATTACCACATTTCATAGGGAAATAGAGATGGAAGCATATGTCTTTGTGCGTGTGATTGTAAACTTTCAATTAAATTGAGAGATTTGCACCCTGAACATACATATTACTGTACTTCATGTTCCATGTAAAAAACAAATATTTGAACATATATCCAGATCTATGTTATAACATATTTTGTAAAACATGTTAAATATTTTCACGTGTTTGTGATGTATTTCCATTAACAAAACATATTAATTTGTTTTCATGTACTTGGATAATAAGAAGTATTAATATGCTCACATCTTGCTAGCCTTTCCATATCACTTCTGTTGAGACACCTCCATCCTAGCTCATATATAACTCCATTTCAGTTTTAGTGTCTAATTACCAAAGTTCCCCTGTCATTATTGTATGATTCTGACTGACAGTTGTACAGTTGTTGATACCTCTTGTGTGAAGGTCATCATAAGTCCATAGAAGAGAAAAGATTTTCCTCTTAAAGTTTATTGCTAACCACTTCTACTCTCCTAGTGAGATTTTTCACTGTCACATGCGTAGCCAGTCATGTCATTAAGTTTATAAATCTTTATAACAAAGCATTCATGTTTCTTAGGAATGTATTACACAATGAACTGTGTAAATTTACACCAATTTTTAAATTTATGAACATTATTTTCACTACAATTAAGAACCAGCATTTGTGTAAGGGCTAAGCATTTGAACAAAGACAACTGTTTGTTCTTTATTTACATAAGTTCTGATGTTCATACTGTAACAACAGTAAAAATATTTGATTTAACAATGCTTTACAGGGCTGAATACTATCAAAAAGAAGTAATGCTGTTCTAATATTTGTAACTGTATAGTAGTCTAATACACACACATACACACACACACACACACACACACACACACACACACACACACACACACACACATACAAAAATATTTAGTGATTTTCCAGGAGTGATGAACCAGTCCGAATTTGTCTTTACATTGAAATTAATGAGAATTTTAGTTTTTGATATATGAATTTTCACCTTACAACAGTTCTTATTAAATGAATTATGTTCATAAATCAACAGATATGTTTACTTGAATATAACTCACCTTTTGAACAGCCCAATGTTGAATGTTGATGGGTTGTAAAATTTGACATGGGTGTCACTGAATGTTTTAAAGAGAGATCTTATTTTAAAAGTGTCATTTATAGTTTTGTTAGTTTTGTCTGGTTGATTCATATTATCATAAGAATATAAATATCTTAATACATGTAAAAATGATCATATGTCATGACCTTCATGTGGTGGGTAGTGATAATAAATCACAGTTGGAAAATGTAACAGAATGCTATGTCAAGCAGTGAAACAGTTTGTA
Source organism: Zootermopsis nevadensis (assembly GCF_977971745.1). NCBI lineage: Eukaryota > Metazoa > Arthropoda > Insecta > Blattodea > Termopsidae > Zootermopsis > Zootermopsis nevadensis. Next base: position 10,034,727 of record NW_028259142.1, read on the forward strand.
GTGTTGTGTCTGCTATATCATGGTTGTAAATAAAGGGCTATGTTAGCATTATGCTAAGGTAATGCATATACAGCTGGAACACACTTAACAGTGTGACATACAGATGATGAAGTTTAATGTTGTGTGTATGTGTGTATATAAACATATATTGCAGGTAATTGAACAGGTGGAGGAGTTCACGTCCTGGTTATGCAAACTGGAGACTGAAGTACCAGACACTAGTAGCGTCACATCCTCAGCAGAGCTATTCCAGCTGAAGGGTAAATACCAGACACTCAAGGATAAAGTAGACAAGAGGACAGAAGAATTCAGAAATCTCAATGAGAAGGGTTAGTTGTCTTATTTATAATTTACAATAATTTTACTTTGTAACACAAACAAGATTAATTACACTTTTATACTTTTCTGAAGGAGTTAGTAATATAATGCTGTGTAATACTGATGAAGAAAACGGTTTTCCTTTTACTTTTCAAAAGTATATGTACAGATTTTAAAATCAAATTGTTTTGTGGAAACTGTGTTCTCTAATATTATTAGTTAAGAAAGTTTCAGTAATGTATTGATTGCTGTCAACTGGTGATGCTAATTTGAGAAAATGCAACACAACCATCAAAGTATTGTCCTTGGTTGACTACACATTTTTGCCATTGGCTGTACAGTTCTTGGAAGCACTGCATGAAATCATTTTCTAAAATGTTCTTGAGAGCAGCTGTTGTGTCTTTACCTCATCCATTTCACTGAAATGTCATTCCTCAGCTGAGATTTCATAACCCCGATAAGGTGAAAGGCTGTCGGCAAGAGGTCTGTTGAGTAGAGAGTGTGGCAGAACTGTCACCTTAATATCCCCAATGTTGACATTTTGACTACTGACTACAAAAATGCCAGACTGACATAAAAATTAAGCACATTATTCTTCAGCACTGTCTAGCGGACATACTTGTGAAGCATGTGTCATATGCAGCACATTACATGTTTCCCAGTGATGCTTCTTCATATAAAAAATTACTAGTTTCTCATTTCAGTGCCCATGACTGCTGCAGTAACTTTATTATTGGAACTTATTGAACTGGCATCATAATTCTGTTATATGTACAGCTTTTTTTATTTCTCCTTGTTTTTGTGTTTCACAGGAAATGATCTGTTGCTGAGCAGTGAAGGAAACTCAGTTCAGAATGTTGCAAGAAAGTTCACACATCTAAATGCCAAATGGAGTGATGTAACAGATGGAATCTACAATAAGTTTAAGATCCTTAAAGAAGCTTCACATGAATATGGTGAATTTAGAGGTAAGTGTAGAAATTGCCGTTGTAAGTGATTGTGCATACCTAACTCAGTGCCTGAGGGAATCAGCTATTTCTTACATTCCAAGTTAATGTGGTCATTTTGCTTACTGAAATAGTTTGATTTAGAACAGTTATTCATTATTTTTTAAGAAAGTAGTGAAAATAAAAATAACGTGATCACGTATTTTAGTATATGCATACTCACTATGTTTCCATTCAGTGTGCATAAATGTTACTTGTGTTATTTAATAGTCAGATATTGTATAATTACCAGGTGACTTTATGTTATATTGTATGTCAGGCAAGAGTTTGTAGTTTCTTTTCAGCTATCATCTGTTTTTGTTTTTTGAAATTTCTGTAATTGAATAAAATATGAGAATTTTCTTTGTTCAGCCTTGGTTGCCCAAGAAATGGATTGGTTGGACAAACTAGAGAAGCGATTAAGGAAATCACCGAAGTCTGCTGCAGATGCTGAAGAAATTTCAGATGAACTTGATGTAAGTATAACTTTTTACTTGACATTTCCTTCTGTAATGCATTATTTAATTCCCCTTACACTTAGTCAGATGACCAGATATAAGATGGCTGTCTTCTAGGTTGTTGCACCATGTAGTCTGGTATACGTTTACCAGTGATCATTGTCCTGATGATGGAGGCAGCAAGGACCTCTGAAATGTTGGTAAACTTCTACCAGACTACATGGCACAACCACCCAGAAGACAGCCATCTTTGGATTTGTCACCATGGGAACCTCAAATGTTACATATTCAGACATGTCTGTAACAGTGAATTTGAAATTTACCTTTTGGGGATAATGCATGTAGACCGTTTATTGTGAAGATGATGAGTGCAGGCATTAACACATTTTTTTTCCTCGTAACTGAATGAATAGGAGTATGGTAGTGTTAAGGGGAGAGTCTACTTTAGGGTAATTTTCTTGTATTTATGTGGAAATACTAAGGAGAACCACAAAAAACCTTGGTCAGAATAACTGAGTTTGGAACCTTCGAGAAGACTCCATATTTGCAGCTATGTTTTGCATGCTATGTGGCAGTGACTTTCTGAACAGGCTTATATTCATTTTCACATCTCTTGTTGAAATTTATGGATCAGAGTGAGTTTTGAGGAAATGGTCTTTCAGGATTGCTTGCAAGGTTATAATTTTTATTTCAGTCTTCTGTACATCTCCTTGATGAGTAAACAGATTAAAGGACAAACAATTTATATAGTGTTGTGTTTGAAGATTATGGAATCCCCTGCAAATGATCAGTCTTTTGGCTTATATCTTAAAAAGTGTCATTCCTGGATCGCTTTCAAAGTCATTATAGCTACATTTATGTTTTGTGAAAGTAAATAATTTAGTATATGGATAATGTAAAATTCTTTTGAAGGACCTTGAAAACTACATTCGGAATCATCCAGAAGCTCGCCTGGCCAAGATCCAGGATATTGGACGTCATTTTGTGGATGATGGCATCATGTCACAGACAGTGAAATCAGATGTGGAGGCTATTACATCAAGGTGGAGTCATCTGAGTCAGCAGGTAGGAATAGGGAATTCATTAATTGCTTCTTAAGTCAGCATGATGAGATGAAAGTCTGAACTAATGTGTAATAATGTGATTGCTCTGTATTAATCTGCTTACCAGTTTGTTTTGACTATTGTACTTGTAAGTTGCCCTTGGCAGACCAGTGGTTAGTGTGCTCACCACTGGGCCCAAGGTTTGCGGGTTCAAACCCAGCCGAGGTTGATGTATTTTTAAGGGTAATAAAAATCCGTAGCATGACTTCCTTCAGAGGGGAAGTAAAGCTGGCGGTCCCATGTCTTAGATTTATGGCATATAAAAGAACCTTATGAGCATGAACAATATGTTTTGTAAGCAAAATTCAGTGGCCATTTCTCACCCGTATCTCTGTTTTTGGAGTTGCAGCCATTTGTACTGTGATCTGCTCATTGAAAAAAGCAATTTTGGTCATGGTACTGTCCTTTCATGTTTAGTTTCCAAGCACCATCACCAGGACTCAAACTCAGGACTGAGTTTTGACTTTTCTAAAATATCTTCTTGGTTTCAAGGAAGAAACACTTCAAATTTGTTATGAATTATAATATATTTTCTTGAATCATAAGCAAACACACACAACTCCACAATTGAAATTAAGATTATCAACCCTATGAAGGTTATTTTTTACCAAAAGATCACATGGGCATGATATTGTCATGCATTCAGTGTCTTGTCAGTGACGTCTGAATGTGAGCTAGATGAAACACAAAATGTTGCCACAACAAATAATACTTCATTCATTGTTTGTAGTTGCGTGATGTTTGTAGCAGATAGGACAGTGAATGTGTGTGGGGGGAGTTAGACTAGAGTGGTCACTATTAAAAGTTTTGAATACAGATGCTGACCTGTATCATGTGTTCATTTTCTACTGCATATAATGTTTATAGTTTGCCAGAGGTGAGGAGACAAGGCATTGGGTGTGTTTGGAAGGGGCGGGGGGAGTAGACCAGGCCACTGTTGGAAGTTTGAATACTGGAACCGACCTACATCGTATGTTTACAGAAATTGACATATGTATTGAAGTTATGTTAATTGTAACTTGAGGAACGAAATAGAGAACAGCTAATTTTGAAGACTGTCTCTGATGAAGTAATCTCATTTGACAGTGAAATTGAACCAGCCTGATGTGGCAGTATGGCAGCTGGTAATAAGAATAATGCAATTAAAATAAAATTTGGCCAATACCATGACATCCATTGAATTCTGTTGGAGTGCATCATTTTGTTGAAGGTCTCGGTTACTGGAAGATATAAGTGGTGCTCTGTGTGAACAAAGGTTCCTAAGCTTTAAGGGTTGAAAGGGATGTGTGTCCCATTAATTTGTGTGTGTGGTTGGTTGAATAGGACTATATGGTACTGTTGTGTCATGATATTGTTATAATGTTTATATATTCAGACAAATAGCACTATGTATGTCCAAAATGCTTCTAAGGCTTAACAGTATGTCAAAAATTAATTTGCAACATAATCATCCACTTTAAGAAAAGGATTCTCAAACTAACATTCACTTGAAATTTGCAAACAATTTGGAATATTTAAAAGAATTTTTTATGAAGGTTTTTCTTTTGTTTTCCTACAGAATGTCAAAATCAGACGAAACAATCTAAAGGCAGTTTAAAATGCTTCTGTTTATATCATTATGACTCTGTGTATATATTTGAGGGAATGCTCTACCTAAAATACCCATGAGTTTATGAGATTGTCATTTTTTATTGGGAAAAAATTGAACACTTTTTGAGGAATATAATAATTCATTCACCGTCCATACACAAACTTAAAATGTTGTTAAAATTTACTTAAAATTACATAAAATTACAACATTTTTTAGAATTAGATCTTGATACATTTTACATTTGACGACATGTTTCGGTGTATTACACCATCATCAGGTCAATCAATTTAAAAACTGTTTTAAAAGCTGTTGTACATCCTGCTCCGCGTATATTGATACGTTTGACTGTTTTGATTTTCTTCCTTTTAATGCTTGGATGTTTATATCTGTAAAATTAATTTTCAAATCATGATTTTTGGAATTGACATAGGAAATATAAATTTACAAATTTAAAATTTAAAGGGTTATTACCGTAATATAACGTAATACAATGTAGAAGAATCATAATATAGTAGTAGATGGTAGTAAACATACCGGGTTGTAAGTGATGCGTTGTACGTCCGATATTATGGGGCTGTAGATTGCAACTGAGCTGTGTGTGTTGTGTGTGGCTATATATATTGAGTGAAAGTTGTTCAGGTGGTTGGGTTGATGGACGAGATATTGTAAGAGATATTCTAAATAGACAAAATATAAATACAGATCTAATAAATGAAATTACAAATATAACTAATATTATCATTAACCAAAATTATTTCCAATTCAATAATGAATATTGGAAACAAGAAACAGGATTACCCATGGGAGCCCCCACCTCAAGCATATTATCCGAAATATTCTTGCAATATCTCGAGCATGATTGTATAGTAAATATATTAAACAAATATCAAATCAAATACTACAGTAGATATGTTGATGATATACTCATGATTTTTGATGCAAAAAATACAAATATAAAAAATGTTTTAAATGAATTTAACAACATAAATCAAAATATACAATTTACTTTAGAAACAGAACAAAATAATAAATTAAATTATTTAGATCTAACTATAATACGAAATGAAAATAATTTTGAATTCAAAATATACAGAAAACCTACAAGTACAAGCACCATAATTCATGCCTCATCATGCCATCCAAATGAATATAAACAAATGGCTATTAATTACTTAATAAACAGAAAAAATACATATCCCATAACCACAATAAACAAACAAATTGAATGTAACATAATAAAACAAATTCTAATAGAAAACGGTTATAATAATTACGAATTAAAACCCAAAAATAAAATAAACAATGAAAACAACAAAAATGAAAATGAAGACGAAAATATACAAAATAAATGGGCCACATTCACATATATAGGTAAAGAAACCAAATATATAACAAAAATATTTAAAACAAATAACATAAAAATAGCATTTACAAAAAAAAACACAATAAAAAACATCTTGAAACAAAAGCCACAAATAGACACAAAAAATCAATATGAACAACCAGGCATATATAGGTTAAAATGCAATGATTGCCCGTTAACCTATATAGGCCAAACCGGACGCACTTTCAGTCAAAGATATAAAGAGCATATAACAGCAATTAAACACAATAAAGACTATTCAGCATATGCAAAGCATATATTAAACACGGGACATGCATACAACAAAATAGAACAAACAATGGACATTATAAAAATAGTACAAAACAAACGACACAGAGACACAATAGAGAAATATCATATACAAAGAACACATAAACAAAACATAGCATTAAACGACAGCAACATCTACGCAAACAATCCAATATTTAATATTCTACAGTCCATCGACCCAACCACCTGAACAACTTTCACTCAATATATATAGCCACACACAACACACACAGCTCAGTTGCAATCTACAGCCCCATAATATCGGACGTACAACGCATCACTTACAACCCGGTATGTTTACTACCATCTACTACTATATTATGATTCTTCTACATTGTATTACGTTATATTACGGTAATAACCCTTTAAATTTTAAATTTGTAAATTTATATTTCCTATGTCAATTCCAAAAATCATGATTTGAAAATTAATTTTACAGATATAAACATCCAAGCATTAAAAGGAAGAAAATCAAAACAGTCAAACGTATCAATATACGCGGAGCAGGATGTACAACAGCTTTTAAAACAGTTTTTAAATTGATTGACCTGATGATGGTGTAATACACCGAAACATGTCGTCAAATGTAAAATGTATCAAGATCTAATTCTAAAAAATGTTGTAATTTTATGTAATTTTAAGTAAATTTTAACAACATTTTAAGTTTGTGTATGGACGGTGAATGAATTATTATATTGATTAAACACAAACATGACGCAGTTAAGATATAAACTTTTTGAGGAGTTGTATATATCATAAAAACAAGCTGTATCATACTGAAGTACTGTAGGACATGCTATAGTTTACTACTCTTTCCAGACAGGTGATACAATACCTTGCTCTGTCTAAATGTCTCCCCAGTCAGGAGAGGATAATAAATTATCCATACCCTATACAAATGATGAACATCTTTGTTGCACCTACAGTTGTCTTTGTTAACGTTCATGTTTTACAAATGTCCATTTGGGTTGCAAATTTTAGATCTGTATCCATAACTGTTTTTTGTTCCTGTCCTGTGTATTATCTGAATCTGTGTATATCTGTATTTTTGAAAGTCCTTGTCCACTGCTAAGCATTCAGCTGGATGTTCTATTTAGCATGTGCATCTTTGGCATCATCATTTTTCACAGCCTGTCATAATTTTCTCCTTGTCTTATAAGATAAATTTTTGTTGACAGTGTCTGTCTTCTTAAGATTTCTAATGTGGACCATATCTTTGACTGGGCTCTGTCTGTACAAGTATTACATATAAACAATATATCATCTGTTTTGTGACATCAGTGAGCTTGAAAGGAATGGGGAGGAAGTAGCCATGGTTTATTTCAAGGTATTATCCAATCATTTACCTGGAATGAAAGAAGGAAACCGTGAAAATCCTCATGATATTTTGTGCCGTGGTCAAAATTCAAATTGTGCACCTCTTGAACTCCACTTAAGCCAACTTGCTTGGCTTGAGATTAGAAGGCTTTATTTCTTTCTTTCTTTTTATACGCTTATTTTTTTCTGAACAGCTGAAATAAGGACTGGATCTTGTAGTATCCCACTTGCACCTCTGTCCAGCAGGAGACTGAACAATATTCAGACTGTCTTTCCGTGGGAGGGAATTCTGATGGTTACCTTGAAATAAAGTTCTCTGAACCAAAGTGGCACAACGTTTTGTATAAGTTTGGATTTAAGCATTGAGGATCTGGCAAATTAATACCTCGTAACTGAGTAACAGATGGCCACACAGAAAACTGAATACATTGGTTTTGAAACTTGATGATAAAATATCTTGCTGTAAAGCTTGTCACAAGTTTTTACATTAATTCAGTGGGCTGTAGATTTTCAAAGAAGGTGGTCAAAATATTGAACAAAAAAATCTGAGAATGCTCTTTGCTGTTACAAGGATCTCTATGAAACAGAAATAACAAGTTAAGCGGATTTCATTCTGTAGCTTCTTCAAACTGTGGTACATAGTAGCTTCTCAGTTGGTACCTCAACAATCGACTTGTACCCATAAGTGAATCGTCATATATTGATGTCAAATGCCACCATTTTAATTTATTTTTAAAACATTTTAAACAGTAGTTTGTGGTGCCTTAAACCCAGTTTAAAATTACAGGTGAGATTTCACTGTGTTTTTCTTCTTTTACTGTCTGAGGAGCAGAGGGTTAAAGAATAACAATTTTTTTGTTAATATCATTTGTTTTAATTAGAATCATTCTTTTCAAATTAATTAGCAGTATTCATTTTATTAAATGTGTATGTACTACATATTTACTTGTAGGTTTTATTCAGTATGAATGTATCATGTTACCATATCAATAATAATTTTTCTCTAAATGAGTGTGAAATTCATTTTTACATATGTAGCAGTAAAAAAGGAATATCTGCCTTAAAAAAGTGAGGAATGAATGTATTAACTATAATTAATAGGAAAAATTTATACCACTATATGTGGCTCACATCCTGAAGTTGTAAGATTTGAGGTTTTCACAGCAGTGAGTATGAAGATTCCTCTCTTCTGGGTTGTTGCGCTGTGTAGTCTGTTTGATATTAGCCAGACTACACAGCGCAACAATCCAGAAGACAGGAATCTTCATCCTGAAGTTGGTTATAGGTGTCCAGACTGAGGTTTTCTCATCATTCCAGTGAAGAGTGAGATAGCAGTTTTATTGAAATATGTCACAGTTGATTTCTTTTACTCTCTTTCCAGTTCACCGTACATAACATTCCTTATGCTCAAACTCATCGAGTCTATATAGTTGATACAATATAATTAAAATAGTGAAAATTGAAAGGGAATGCGGAAGTCTGCTTAAATCAGTGTGTATTATTGTCACTTGAAACAAACTGCATTGTTTTTAACAACAGTTTGTGGTATAAGAACGCTGAAGTTTGTTATGACATATCACAGCTCATCAAAGATGAAACCTTTTGTTACTCTCTAAGCAGATGCTTAATATGACATCTAAATGTTTTCACCCATAAAGAAACAAATGGGGATGTGTTCTTCATTTAATTTTAAATGAGACATAGGTCCCTCATGATGAAGACAAAGACGGTTCCTGAAATACCAGTTTTTTTTGTGACCATCTGATTACCCAAGAAGACTTTATAGAATTTAGTCACTGCGAAAGACAGGCCTATCTGAATATTAAATCAAAATATGTATGTATGCCACAAAGGAGTTATACTACAATTGGTTGCATTTAATTTGTTATTTGTGCAGCTTATGTTCACTTACATTATTTAAAGCAGTGCAATATATACTAAAACAAAACTTAACTTACATTTACATTTTTAATTTGCATAAAATTAAAACTGTAATACTGACTAAAATATGTTGGTGAAGGCTTGCAATTTGGGATGTATAGGTCAATGAAAGGAATGAATTTCTGGCTATACCATATTCTGAATTGTGTCTGAAAATTAGTGATTCATGAGCATGTTTCTTAACTGAATAATTAACAAAGCACTTGTATTCTTGCGGGAAATGTAAAAATATTGTAGAACATATAGTTTTAAATATTTACAATTTTGTTTTATGTGAAAGCAACCATTCTGTTCATATAATGAGTTACTAATATAATTCAAACAGTTTTTGATATATGTCAGTGTAAAGTCTGTCATTGGTTGCAGTGATCTGATTCATACAGGTAAACCGTGATTGAGAAACATGATCAGTAAGCTCATCTGCTATTTTTGACATATCTGTCATCTTGATTATTTGTGGACCCCCCTCATAAACAAGGAGATTAGCAGGGTACAAGGTTTTTGGTTCAAACTAACATTCCAGCATTGCGGCCATTCCAAGATTATTCCTTCAGATTTCATCACCACAGATTCTGTGGTGTGTTTTGCTTGTTTTACCTGAGAGTCTGTCATATGATCATTGCTGATAACTGGATGGTTTTTAAGCTTGAAGGTTGTGTTTAGTGTTGATTTGAAGGTTTTTGTATGTGATTACAAGGGGATTCTTATTCCGTGAATCATTGTTTCTTCAGCAATTTTTTACATATTATTTCCCCACAGATTATATTTAATGCTGAGTGCATATTACTTGGCTTTAACTTTAGTAAGTGTTCAGAGATGGAGACTAGCTCTATCTAAGGGACTTACTAGAGTAGGCACTGTTCACTCTTCTCTTTACCAGATAATGGAGACAGAGCCAGTCTCCAAAATGTTCCATGTTTTTTTTAACAAATAACTAAGTTGATAGATTGTTCAAAATAACAGTTGAGCTTATTGCAGCTCAACAGTTTCAGAATTCTTTAGAATTATGATGATCAATGGAACCACAGTGATCTAGATCTCAGAATTTGTGATTATGTGGCTTTGTTTCTTGCAATTAACATTGTTTTGTATGTGGCAATTTGTACATCACATCACATTGTGGCATGAGCTTAATAATGTTAGTAACTGCATGAATCAATATTGCAATAACTCTGCTTATGGATGTAATGTTTATATTAACATTTTGAGAATTCTAACATACCTTCAGATTCTATTACTTATAAGCAATAGTTTCTGAATTGATGTATACATGCAATACATACATATATCTGCAATTTTTTTACAAGGTTCTTACATCCATTACTATTCTGGAGGAGGAAATGTTATTGAACAATATAAAATAAGCAAACAAACAAACTATTACACTATAAAAAAGACACTAGTGTCTTTTTTATAGTGTTTTATAGTGTTTATAGTTTGTTTGTTTGCTTATTTTATATTCTAATACACTACACGGTATGCAAAGTTTTAAGATTATTGAACAATAGTTTTTTATTGCTTTGCCCATTCTCTTGACACCTGAATGTTCAGCTTGCATTGTCATACGTGATTTTGCTTGTTCTGAACATGAATAGATGGGTACATTTTTAATTCTTCTTTTCTTTAGATTTACAATATTTCCTTGCTTGTGAGATTTCTTTGCATTTAATTAAATTCAGCAGTACTGTGTGATCCCAATTCAAGAGAGCAGTCATCATTTATGATACATGATTTTGTGTGAGTCATGAGATTAAGACAAACCAGCAATAAGACTAGATTATTTTTGCTTCTTTGTTTGGGAGTTTGAAATTACAGATTTATTGTGCCTGTTACTACAAATATTAAAGTGATGACATAAACCTGCAAAAATGGAAACAGTGCTAGAATAATAAGAAGAAAAAGAAGACCAATATGATGAAAAATGTTTCTTGATAGATAAAGTGAGGAAGGGATTAGTGGGTTTCCTGTGTTGGTGTGGCATACTTGAATTTATAAAGACTACAAATTTTAGGCGAGAGAAACATTTTCTGAAGAATTGCAAAAGGTTTTTTTTATCAGAGATTACTAAAGTGGTTGTTACTCTTGCATTGAATCTTAAAGTCTTAGGATTCAAATCTGATCCAAACTGCTTACCCTAACTTTTCAGTTTTTATTATTTTCCTCAGTATCTCTGGGTATTGCTGTATTCTTTACAATTTATAATTTACAATGATCCTGCCAGTTTATGATAAGTATTCCTCGAAAATGACAAAGCATTCTTAAATTAACAGAGGAATAAATATGGTTACTTTTTTCTTTCATGATAATAGCATGAGGGACTAATGGAGCTTATGTGTTTTAGTATAAAATGACAGCTTGTTAGGATTTTGGGATCACACTTACTGTGCCTTGTAATGATTATCTTTTATTGAAAGTCGTGCTACATTTGGCATTGCATTGGAATTTGAAAGGCGTGCACTGGCCATGGCTTGATTGCATCTTGCTTTGTAGGCTAGGGATCGTACCGTATTGCTTGAGGACTCTGTCCAGGAGGCTCAGGAGTCGGAAAGCCATATCCTAGAGTTCCAGGAATGGGTAACTCATGTAGACGCACTACTAACAGCACGTGTTGAAAACGACCTCACCGCCGACGATTTGCCGGATGATGATCAGGTGTGTGTTGCCACACTCTATACTTTGTCGACATGATCAGAAGAATGGTCTCAGTATTCATGTCTCTGATATGTATCAATTTATTCACCAGTCTGAGTAAGAAAGCTTTTATTTATATTTGTTCTTGTGCCAGTTTTTTTAATTGTCGTTGACATTGCAGCAAAAGTATTAGTTGTAATTAAAAGTGTTCACCAGTACCAAACATGTTTGTCCTTCTACTGAAAGCTGTTAAACTGCAAGAATGTGAACAGTGTGGCTGTGTGTACAGCCGTGATATTAACTATAGGCTGAAACTTTTACACTTATCAGTATGTTATGGTATTCACTAGTAAAAGTTTTACTAATTGCTAAATTCTGTCCTGTAATTTGTGTTGATGAATTAATTATATTTAGTCTTTCAGACTCCATATACATTTCCACTCGCTTACACAGCAACCTTTAAACTTTGTAAGAGAAATTACATTACACTAGATATATAGATACAGGGTAGCTCAGTCAGTATAGTGATTGGCTATGGACTAGACGACCGGGGTTTGTTCCTCGATGGGGGCAGAGGATTTTTTCTCTAGCCTCTGCGTCTATACTGGCTCTGGGGCTTACCTGGCCTCCTATCCAGTGGGTACCAGGGTCCTTTCCCGAGGGTGAAGTGTGGCCGGGGAGTGACGCTAACCACTCACCCCCACATAGTGCTGAGGTTAAGAATGAGTAGGAGCAATACCTCCTCTCCCCCGCAAGCACCTACATGGCGTTTAGTGGGACATCTTTACTTTCCTTTTTATATAATTCTTGTTTTAGCTTGGACCATTCTTGGATATCTGTTTGCTATTTGGTTTTGGTTTGCACTTGGTTATGTGTTTTTTAACATCCATATATGTTTGAATGTTGTTTGGAGGTTGTTTCCTTCTCTGTCTTGCCTTTCATATTCATGGCCCTTTTAGACTGGTCATATGCTGGCTGTTGAATAGTACAAAAAATGCACAGTCAGATTGCACTTTGCTGGAAGAAATGCTTATTAACTAAACATTTTAGGCAGTCTGTAAAATTATGAAGATGGCTGTCTTCTGGGTTGTAGCACATGTAGTCTGGTAGAAGTTTACTGGTGTTTCAGGGCAGTCATTGCTCTGATGATGGAGTCAGCAAGGACCTCTGAGTGCAATCCAGAAGACAGCCATCTTCATACTCACTGTCATGAGAACCTTAACTCCGGCATGGAATTTTTTTTTTGCACTTTGTCCATTGTCTAAATTATAAAATCACAGTGTTTCAGAAGTTCAATTTTGTTGCTTTCTTCAGGTAAAAAAGTGGTTACAGGACAGAACCCTATCTATTAGGCTAGGTCGACCATGGGACCCAACAGATAGAGCTTCTGCTCTCTTCCCCCCTTCTGCCTGAAGATGGAAGTAGAATCCAGTTTCTGAAATGTTGTGATTTTATTATTGTATAATTTAGGCGAAGGACAAAGTCCAAAAAAATAATTTTACGCATTATAATGCACCATCACCAGAAACCTTCAGACTTCACAGTTTAGACAGTTTTAGTTTCCTAAGTATACACTTCTTATATACATAAGCTTAATATGAGTTATGCATAAGGAGAGATGCTTGTGTCCTTATAAACTGTTCAGTCCATCATTTGTACCAATATATATGAAATGTATTTGTGTAAATATGTTATAAGAGTTATATATTGCTTTCCTGTGATATGTACAGAGACTTGTTGAAGAATTTGAAACCCAGGAAAGCACACTGAAGGAAATGAAAGAGCAGGTGCTGACATACACGTCTGCAGGAAAGCATGAAGCAGCTGCCAGACTGCAGGAACAAATGCTCCTCCTGCAGGTAAGCCGTGTTTAGTATTGGCATTGATCTTGGCGGGATAACTTAAGTTGCCCCAGGCACGTGGATCATTACTGGACACATTGTGTGCTCTTGATCATGTTAGGGTCCTTCAAAGAACCATGACCACACTGATACTGTCGGAACGATTGACTGAGACCCTCCTAATGTGTGCTGGATCTAGAAATGTAGAACTGAATATCACTAATCTTTGTCGACCCAGTGCTGGTCATTGATAGAGTATATTGTAGGACGATTCCTCCTGTTCACATCTTTTGCATGTGGCAGTTTTTGAGAATTCGGTAATATACATATAGGTGACACCTCAGTGTATAATGCCCATTTAACAACCATTATGAACCTACATTATTTCTCTCCACATCCAGTAGGTCCATATAATAGTTTGTCCAGAGGCATTCCAATGAGGAGGTTTGGCTGCCTCATTTGCAGCCACTCTATAACCATGAGCCTTCCAACACTTGGTGAGACTGAATAGCTGGTTTGGGACCAGGGAATAAACTTATTGACACCTGAAGATTTCTGTCTTCTGGGTTGTTGCGCTGTGTAGCCTGGTAGATGTTTACCAACGTTTCAGAGGTCATACTGCCTCTGTCATCAGGGTGATGAATGTGCTAGTTGGGTGAGTGGTGATAAGTTTATAGGAGCCGGACCATGAATGGAGTATGACCTCTGAAACGTTGGTAAACATCTACCAGACTACACAGCGCAACAATCCAGAAGACAGAAATCGTCATACTCACCGCCTTGAAAACCTCAAATTATACATTCTTGACCCCCCTTTATCCAAGGTATCTGCATCCTCACTCTGAATCCCACATTGACCAAGGAAACCTTTCCTCTTTCTGCCCCTTTCATAATGCAAGCCAGCCTGATTCTTCTTCTTGATGGTCAGGTTCAAGATACCTGTTTTAGCCTCACCCTCAGCAGACCCTTCACCAGAGCTCCTAAGAGATTTTGCCACTACTCTGCATGAGGAGAGGACCCAGCAGTAGGAGAGGATAACCATGTTTACAAATTTGAGAACCTTGATAGGTTGTTATAATGGCATGCATTATTATGTTTTGCAGAAGCGCTTCTCAGAAGTCCAGCTCAAGTTCCAGAGATTCCGATCCCCATCGAACTTAGAGCCCCGGCTTGCAAGAGCTTTGAGAGAACTGAGAGGTGTGGAGGAGGCAACTTGCCTGTTGGAACTTGCATCTGATGATCCAGAAGGGATTGAAGGACAACTTAAGCATTGCACGGTATGAAAACAGAAAATTGTGATACAGAGCACAATCATGAGCAGATCTATATTATTATGGACTTGATTATCCAGGGCACTTAGTTTACATACACCAGTGTGTTTGTTGAAATTCATAGAGAAGCCAGGGGGACATTAATTTAAGTACCATCATTTCTCAGTTTGTTTTTCTCACATATTTTAGAATATATATTCTTTGTGAATGTATAAGTACCATAAGAACTCAGAGCAAGAAGATGGCTGACCTTCAGAGATGTTGCAAATGTGTTGTCCGGTAGATATTGACCAGTGTTTCAGAGGAGCATGCATCAGGGTGATGACATACTTATTACAATGCTGATGAAGGTAGCAAGCTCATGTACTCATTGTGAGAACATAAAATCTCAACTCAGAGTAATTTCCTTTCTTGTGATGAAAAGTACAGATAAGAACAAACCCATTAGTGCTGTTCCATATCCTCATTGAGGTTTTTTTAACATTTTGTGACATGCTAATTTTTATAGTGAGATGTGGTTTGCACCCCACCCAACTTTATTTCATTCATAGCAATAATTTGAGCTGCTTAATGCTAGATGGAGTTAGTAATAAGTAGTTTACTGATATACTACATCTGGCAGATTTCTTGTATTCTTATCTTTCATATTATACATGTATTTTTGTTTTTGCAAGCAGTTGTGATCACAGTCATGATGTGCATATTATTTTTTGGTTAAGGCACGTGAAAGCGACTGTGAAAGTTATGGTGGTGATATGGAAGACATTTCTGTTTGTTAGCCTGGAAGTGGGATATCTGTGTATGTAGTGAAAATTGTAGGCTCATATTAAGACGTACAATTTACACAGTGGGTGGAAGTAAAGAATTCAGGCCAGCCATGTAAAAAAACATCTAAGCAGAGTCTGAGATAACTTGGGATAATAATGGAGCAGTTCATGTGCAGAAGATTTTCATGTATCATGAAGTGTTTTAAGAATGACTCACTTGCATTACTATACATTTAAAGTTAACAAAACTGAACTGAAGTGACATTTGAAAAACTTTGTAAGGCAAGTGTTTAATTTCAGTGGTCATATGATAACTTTACTTTACAGAGATTTTATCACACACTTGCTGATATAAAGGGAGAAGTGGAGAGCATAATTAAATCAGGTCGAAAGCTGGTGGAAGATAAAGCTGTTCCAGACCCTCAGAAGTTCACGACCAGGATTGACACTTTGAAGGAACTGTATAACAAGGTAAGAGCTTGTGTTGTAATAATATGCATAAGTAAGCATCTTATGGGATGGAATTTTGCTGTTGTAGGGAGGCTAGCTGAACCAGGGGCCCAACATACAAGGTTTCTGTCCTCTTCCATTTTTACCTGGCAATGGAAGCAGATTTCAGGTTCTGGAACAATGTAATGTTATTATTTTGTTGTTTGGACAGTGGACAAAGCCTAAGAGAACAATTTAACAGAATATTTTCATTATAGACATTTTCTTATGCTGGTGTTTCGTGAAGATTTTGTGTAATGTTGAGCATCATTTTCACATTGTTTTGTTTATTTTTCTAGCTGGGTTCTCAAATAACAGATGCTAAAGTTACATTAAACTCAGCTTTAGGACTGTCACAGAACTTGCAGAGAGATATTCCAGCTTTGAATGAATGGATTAACAATGTTGAAGTCCAGCTAGATGAATTTGAAGCCACAGGAGGAATTGATACAAATTTGGATTTACAAGTCGCATATCTGAAGGTATGGTTTTTATTTCCTTTGACTTCTTGTTAGCTTTTGTGGCTTGAAATTTCATGTGATTCTCCTTTGTTGACAGAAAATATTAGAGGAGGATATTCCAAAGTGGAATCTGAAGAAAGAGAGTATAAAATCATCATATAAAATATTTTCTGGCCTCTGTGATCCTGTTTATTTGGAAGTATTAAAAGAAAGGGTGAATGACAGCATGAAGAAATGGGAGAAATTGAATGGAAGGTTGAAGAACGTGTCTGCCGTGCTGGTAAGTACATATCTCAAGTGAGAAGGGGCCAGAGTCAAATAAAAGCAAATAGTTTGTAGATAATCATATGTTTGCTTCTTTGCTTTTCATGTTAAGGAGAATGCAACTGCAGCTAAAAGCAAACTTGAGCAAGTCAACTGTTCAATGGCAGAAATAAATCAATGGTTGAATGAGATAGAGAAAAGTGTCCATGAACTGGATGCTCTTGCTGTAGATCAGCTTTCAGAGAAACATATTTCAGAATACAAGGTGAGTATAAAATACCAGTACACGTAGAATAAACAATTTTCTGAAATGTGATTGAGCAGACCTGTTAGATTAATTTGTATAACATTTGTAAGAGCTTTGGACCCATTAAAAACACAAAGCACTGGATAAACATTACATGACAAGACTGTGCTATTGAGCAACATGCTGCTAATTTGTAACTGTTTTTTGATATGTCTACATGTATATGTTGTCATGTCCTAGATTGGAGATATATTACTGCCATGGTGTTTAAATTCCATGTTTGTTTCGTATCACTAGAATGTAGAAGTCGTGTTTGATCCAAGGTTTACATCAGTGCTGTTTAAAGTATGAATTCTCACAGTTAGTACACAAGCACAGATGTCTGTCTTTTGCGAATGAAATGTAAATTGTTAGTACTCTAGAACACATACAAATTTATAATTATTGCAGTACAAATTGTAACATGAAATAAAGTTAATTACTTGCTGTTTGATTCTTCAGGCAGTTCTTATCTTTCCAGATTTTTAATTGTGTACAGTGAGCATTTGTCGTAGTCGATATGGAAAGTGAAGTTATAAAAATAACATTTCATGCATATTGTGATAATTTGCAAAGTTTGCATCTCTCCTTTACCCTGTGAGTCCTTATTCTGACCATTGCTCTTTTTTTCTTTTCTATTTGATATCTGATTGCTTGAAATTATGCAATATATATAAATATATGAAAAAATGTATTTATTGTGTGCATGATGTGTATAAGTGAATTAAGCATTTGGAGATAGGATGATTTTGAGGAAAACAACTGTAATGAATGCAGTTTTATTTGTTATGCACTCTTTACACAAAATGCATAAAATCAGTGCATAATGTGGCAAGTGGGCCTGTTAGTTTATTCATATGTTCCATTTAATTGATTAAATGAATTTTCATGAAGATTGATTTTGGAAGACAATAAAGAGGAACACAGAAGTTTTACTAGAAGCTAGTAGAAAGGTGGGTATAGAAGTAAATTCAGTAAAAACTAAGTACATGTTATTATCCCATCAGCAAACAGGTGGACAAAATCTTATTAGGGTGGCTAATAAATCCTTTGAAAGTGTGACAAAGTTCAAATATTTGGAAACAACAATAACAAATCAAAATGAAGTTCGAGAGGTAGTTAGGAGGAGTCTAAAATCTGGAAACGCTCGATACTTCTCAGTTAAAAATATTTTGTATTCCCATCTGATTTCTAAGAATCTAAAGATTCAAATATACAAAGCAATAATTCTGCCTGTTGTTTTGTATGGGTGTGAAACATGGTCGCTCACTCTGAGGGAGGAACATAGATTGCAGGTGTTTGAGAATAGGGTGTTGAGGAGGATATTTGGGGCTAGGAGAGAAGAGAATGAGTAATAGAAAAACTGCATAATGATGAGCTTAAAAATTTGACTCCTCCCTGAATATTGTCAGGGGGATTAAGTCAAGAAGAGTGAGATGGATATGGCTTGTGTCATGCATGGATGGGACAAGAGGTGTGCACCGGGTATTGTCCAGGAAGCCTGAAGGAAAGAGACAGCTGGGGAGACCTAGACATAGATGGGAGGATAGTATCAAGCATGAACTGTGGGAGATAGTAGTTGAAGGAGACTGGACTTTGTTTGCCCAGGACAGGGTCTGGTGGAGGGCTTTTTAATTAATTCGGTGATGAACCTTTGGATTCTGTAAGCCATTTAGTTAGTTAGTTGATTTTGGAAGTCTGTATGACTCTTAAAGTTGTAGGAAAAAGTCCAGTTCATTCAGGTGTGGTCCACTGTACCCTTAACATACATCAAATTGAACCTTATCAAATTTGTCAGAAGAAACTCATTGTAGAAAGGATATAAAAGGTGACATAAAACAGAGTAAACCCTAAATTTAACAGGCTAATAGGGGGGAAAGAATTTGCAGCAATGCTGATTGTCCATTAAATTTCACAGTTGCTTTTATGATCCTTAGATGATCATTTCCTTTAGGAACACCATTAAACAGATTTGTCAAATAAAATGGGCACCTACAATTACTCTAGATTAATTAAAACACTACAGTGTAAAGAGATAATTAAGATAAAACCAAAAATCCAATGGTCATTAGTGGACACTTTCGGTTAAAACGGATGCAGTCCATTAACACCAAAAATGTCCACTAATGCCTTACACCCTTAAAGAAATTTGACAACACCAGATGCTGTCCATTAAATCTGAAGTCAGTTAAATGAAGTGTTTATATATTTCATTAAGATTTATAACTTATGTCAGAAACAATTTTTGATATTGCATGTATTTAATGAAATGAAGGAGTCATATTTTTATTGTCATTTATGTTTGTCAACATTATATTATTTTATGGAGTGTATATTTTTACTGTATATTAACTCTGATAACAGTTGATTTGTGTCTGCAATAAACAGAAGTAAAATTAATGTTCAGGTGTTGCAGAATTCTATGTATGCACATAAAGGTGATGTGGATGCCCTGAAAGACACAGCCCTGGACTTAATGACAGTTCAATGGCATCAACAAGAACTCAAGGCCATTATAGAACCACAACTAGTTCAGCTTAATCACCGTTGGGAAGAGCTTTTGCATAGGATTTGTGTAAGTACTGTACTTTTTTACATGAATAAGCTGTTTATATATGTAGGTGCTAACATCTGCACATAGAGCAGTTTTAAGTATTTAGAGAAGTTATTTTAGTAAACTAAAGACTATGAAGAGCTATTTGTATATTGTCTGTTTTGTTTCTCAGTTTCAAAAGTGCCATTCACTGTCAAACATATCTTATAACTGGTAACATTTACAAATATTTCTAGCCAGTAAATAATTCTTATTCTTTACTAATTGAACATAAGACACTTATGCCATTAGGAATACATTTTTAGAGGTATGTGAAGGATGTTGCAAATAGTCATTCTTTACCATATGCTTTGAATATGGTAGATTCTTAATTTCACATCCTTATCATGGCATGTTATGAAGTATACATCAGCAGGAATTTGTTTTGAACTGATCTTCTCTGTGAAGGTGCAATGCAGAACATATTTGCAGTATAATACAATACTGATTCTACAATGACCTAGTGTCTGTATCAACCCAGAAGGCAAACGTCTGGATTTAACACTTATTCCGTTGCATGTATATGGATTTTCCAAATATTGTATTCAGATGTGGCATATCTGTATTTGTAGAATGTAAAAACTATATGCAAAAAAGAAATGTAAAGTATATTCAGTTCATTTACAACTAATATCTTTTCTTAATTGTATTTTGTTTCATTTCTGTGCATAATGGTGTTTATTTGTGTGTGTCTTTCTTTTGAAATATATATGTACAAAGAACAGTGAAGTTCTATTATAAAAAATGTAAGAAGACTGTGAAAATATGTTAAGAACATTTGCTAAAGCAAAATGTTGTAATGTATACAATTGTAAAATATAAGCATGTGCAAATACTGTATTTGCATGGGATACAATATTTGCTTTCATTTTACACAAGTATTAATGAATGGGTTTCTATAAAATTGAAATTTTTTTCTAAAATTTATCCATCAAATACAGGCATCCCAAAAAAGATTCACGAATTAATAAATAAAATAAATACATTTTAATGAACTATACTATTACATACATCAGCATTGGTATTTAGTGAATTAATGAATCTAGTGCAGGTATTCAAAATGACCGCTGTTAGCTTTGTGGTGCAGTTGACAGCCGTGATAAACGGCTATGAAAGTTGCTGCTGGGACAGCTGCGCAAGACCATTCAGTTTCTTGCCAGAACTCTTGAAGTGTTACTGGCTTTGTGCTGTACACTGCATCCATGAAGTAACCCCACAGGAAAAAGTCAGGTGGGGTTAAATCTGGCAATTGTGGGGGGGGGGGGGGGGGGACTCAACTGTTTATATCTTTTCCATCAGTTGGGAAGAGTGTCGCAAAGATAGGCCCTGATATTATGATGGTAATGTGGGGGTGCCCCATCTTGTTACGGACTAATCATAATTCTGCTACATATAAAGTTCATTAGAAAGACTGTAAAATCTGCCTTACATATGTTTTAGCACTAATGAGATAAATTGTTTATAATAATATGCTTAATTTCAGAAGTGATCTTAACATATAGTAATTATGGTGTAGTTTTTAAGCTTTGGTACTATTTTGTAACAGTTAATGCTAGAAAATGAAACACAGAATTAAAGATAATCTGTTACAATTTACCATTGTTTTTAGTGAAGTTGGTTGTGAGACTCATTCATTACTGTGCACACATCTCATCATTGGTGTCTGTTAAGAATCTGGAGTTCACATTCACTTTGTCTTATAATTTGCTTTAAATGTCCATTGTTGTTGATTTTCACTTAACAGTATCACTTCGTTATATATTATTTTCCTTTGTCTTCTCTTGTCTTCCTGTTCCTCTGTGTCCTGGTGTGTAATTTAATAGTCTTTGGAATTACATTTTTATCCATTCTTATACTGTATGTCCATACCAATTTCTCTTCTGGCTTTCTATTTTCTCATTCAGATTACAGATATTTAAGCAGTTCCATATTTATATATTTCTGTAAAAATCTAGAAGGGTTAATCCTGCCACTGATCTTAGGAATTTCATTTCAGCTGGCTAATTCTTCCCCCCCCCCCCCCCCCCAATTTGATTAACTGCCCAGTCTACACAGCTGTAAGTTAATCACTGCCATCACTTTATAAGATTTTATTTGTGCTTCTTTTAAGTGGTCCCATAGATACCAAAGTCTAATGCAGAAATACCCAAGATGCTAGATCTCCTTGTCTAATCTACTATTCAGAAAATACTTATTTTGAACGTCGTCAACAGTGTTTGGTGATTTTATATTTCCATTTGAAGTGAAGAATTATGAAACACAGTTGAGAAGATTACTTTCTGATATTCTCAGTCAGGTGTGGCAAGGATTGGAACAGTGAATGTGTTCAGAGCAGTAGGATTCTCAATGAACTTCAGCCTCCACAGTTTTTGTTTTCATTTGTAGCAAAGCTTGAAAGTTCCACCATAAGTTTATGACCTGAATATACATATGTAAAATGCATGTGTTTATTTGCATGTTACAATCATTGTTTTTGTGCATTTGGTTTATCTAAAACTGAAGGAAAAGTTTTATGGTGAAACCTAACCAGTAGTCATTACAAGACTGCAGTGTAACTGCCTAATAATGCTATATGATGGAATATCAAAATAAGATTGTATTGAGTTCCTAAGACCTGTGCAGTACTTGCTTTTCTGACAAAGCAAATCGGAAGCTAAACCTTACCTTCTGCCGATCCTAATATCTTATTTTTATACAAAGCTTTTGTTCTTTACAAAGTGAAGTTTTGACACACTGTGTAAACATAACTGATTTTAATGTTATACTAGGTATTGTGTCATCAGCTTCTCGTGTGATTTGTTAGATTGTAGGACATTTACATGTTTGTTTATTTTTGCCTTCAATTAGTAAAGTGTTGCATCATATGCAAAGATTGTTGTATCTGCACAACAGTTGGCAACTCTTAATGATTATTTAGTAACAAAATAATGTGTTAATTAAAATAATGTTACAATATTAGCATTGTATTATGCATTTGTAAAGTATTGCCAAACTAATTGTATTGTGATTTTGAATATAATTGCTGCTGTTAGTGACATCCCATTAACTGAACACTTCTGTGTATGTTGTGTACATAACACTGTGAAGTTAGGTTTATTATGACTGCACTCACTATTCTAGGTGTATGGCTATGGTGTATTTGTTTAGCATTTAGTATGTAGCAGTATGTGTGTTTCTACCTTTGTGCACCAAAACTAAAGAACTTTGCTTGTTGACTGGTGAACTGGTTGCTTGTGGTTTTTGCACAATGTGGTAACATTTTCGGCCTTCTTGTGTCACGTGGAGGTTGTGGGTGTGTTGCATTACGCCATGGTGCAGGTGAATGACATATATGTGATGTGAATTAACTCTCAGACTGCAGGTTTAAGACCCTACACTGTAAATTTATAATAATTTCTTATTTGATGATCAAAAGGGCTAAATAATAACCTGGAATTGGTCTCTCTCCCCTGATCTCCATGCAAGCTTCTCATTAGTATGTTAATTTTACTTGTAATAAAAATAAGTGTGCTAGTTTAGAGAGCATATTGCTGTGTTTGTTGCAAAGTTGCACATGAACTGAATGTGAATAACGCTAAAAATCCGACTGTTACCTTGGATGGCGGTTGCTTGTAGGAATTTTGACCTGCTAATTGGTATGGCTATGATGAGATCTATTGGAGTGCACGGTTGGTGATGGTGAATGAGCACAATTGTCTCATTCTGCATGCCATATTGCATATACACTTGCATATTGCATATAAACTTCCCAGAAACATTTTGATAATTTATTATGTTATAATTCCAGCTCATTAGAATTTCATTATGTTATCTTAAAAGTTGAACTTATAAATTGGTCAAAATATTTTCATAGAGCTTATGTCTTTCTAAACCATTGACTTTGTAATATAGAAATTATTTCATGCGAGAAATGTAAGGTCCATTGTTTTCTGATTAAAATACAAGTGGCATGAACCTTATTTTTACAGGGTTGGGCTCAGAAAGTTACTGTATTGACCAAGAGTCCTTCTGCCACTACTAGTGATATTCCTTTAACAACTGACATGCAAACTACACCCTCATCTGGAGATTCTAGGGGGAGAGAGCCACAAGAAATTTCATTTCTAGTTTCGGAGGAAAAATATCATGTACCTGTGACAGAACCACAAGAGCATGTTGCACCAAAGTCGTGTCTGGTTACACAGCATAAAAATGATAATCTTGAAGCTGAAAAAAGTGTTCAGAAAATATTTATTGAACATGAAGCAGTAGAACAGGAATGTATGGGCTACCTGAATCCTGTATTTGAAGATTTATTAGACCGAGATGAAGTTACAAAAATTCAGGGTGAAGAAGCAAGTAAACCTCTTGTAGGGAACACACCAGAAAAACCTGAGGATCGAATGGAATCTGAACCACCAGCAGAAGTAAGGCAATATCCGGAAATTGTCATTTATGATGATACTCAGCATAGATATTTTGTGAGTGCAGTACCAGATGAAATAAGAACAGTGGAATTACCTGAAACAGTTGGAATAACTGTAAATAAACGAGAAGAAAAAGATCAAAATAGCATAGTAGGCAATGCAACTGAAACTGGAGTTATTGCAGATCCAAACCAAGGGGATAATGTGAAAACATTAGAATCTTCTGCATATGCTTCTCAAGATGTTGATGAAATGGATACATTTTGCTTGGCAAAGGACAGTATACTCTTCTCTCAAGTGTCAACGAACACACTTGTGACCAGTAATGCCAAGGTGGAGCATGTAGGCTCCGAGCAAGAGGCAGATCCTTGCCAAGTAGTAGAGATAAAGGAAATAGAAATTTTAAAGTCAGTAGTCTCTTCTTTGGAACCCATTAAGCATGTGGTATACCCCAGCAGAAGCATAGAAACAATGGTAGAGTTTGGCCCCCATTCTGTTGAAATGGTGGAAATCGTTGAGGACGCTGAAACAGAACCTGAGGAGTCTGCACCAGAGACCGATTCTGAGTCACCTGTTAAATCAACTAATGTCCAAGGAGACACAAGGAAGAGGCCGTCAACATTACAGTTGCATGATGTTCAGGGAGGTGCTACTGAGCATCAAGAAGACGACTTTGACACTGTTATCTCTAACAAAAAAATTGCTAGATTATCACTGGAAAATGTTGAGCAACCACCATCTCAACGATTATCAGATGAAGAAATTATCAGGGTGAGTGCAGTTGCTAGTAGTGATCCAACTGCATGTCTCCGTGTAACTCAACTTCTAACAGAATCAGTTGATAAATTGAATGATTCCCCACCTAAAGTGTCCATTCCTGGTTATTGTGTGGAAATGCATGCAACTCCAACCCCACCACCAACTCCAGCCATATGCCCAAGTGATAACCTACCTTCACTCTGCCTTCAGATGATGGACAGAGTCAACAAAACAGAAGAGACCACTGTAACTGCATGGCGTGATTCTGAATATGTAATTCTAGATCCAACTAACAGAAAGATTTCACATGCTGACAACGGTGTGAAAATAGTGGGTAGATCTTCACAGTTTGCTGTTACAGAAGATGGACATAGATCTGAACATAACACATCTCCTGATCTAAAAGAATTAATTCTTAAAAAGGAAATTGAAGTGTCTAAAACATACAAAATAATTGGCAACTTTAGTGACCCAAATCCTTCTTGTAACACTGCTGCAGTAGAGTTAAGAGACACCTCTTCAGTTCTGGATGATGACTACAACAGTTTCTATGGGAGTGACAAAGAGACTGATGATGTTATAGAGTTTTCTGATGATGGTGAACCTCCTCTTGAACTGAAAGACAGTTCAAGCTCAGATGATGAAAGTCCATCTCTTGGTCACCTAGTTATGCAACACTTTGACAAGGTGGGTGCAATAAAAGGGAATATGGAGTCACAGTGTGTCTGAATATATTTTATCTGTTTTTGGTTTTGATGAATGACAAATTAAATAAACATTCAGTTTATTGATTATAGTATATAAAGTTTATTCTGTAGTTATTCTTTAATATTATATAGAGGTTTTAACATGATGTAAGTGTTGGAATTTTATTAAACTGAAACTATGCCACTGCTGTAGAAATATTTATTATTTCTCAGGCGATACTTTCTTCACGAAAGGAAGCTTATGTCAGCAAGCACAGAGAAAAGCCTCATCCTGTTACATCACAGAGAGCAGTTGTAACAAGCAGTGAGGTCCCCAAATTACCTGTCCATACATCAGTGACCGTAAGTCCACCGCAACCCACTCCACGAACCTCAAAAGGACAGAAAGAGATGGTGTCCACTCCTCTTGCCAAGGAGATGGCAGCATTTCAAGAAGCAGCACAGCAGATGATGAAGAGAATGGATGTGATGATCGTGACTGTAAAGGGAGTTGGCAGTGAAAAGGATCCAGGAAGGAGGTTGGAGGTATTGAAGGATGCTGTCGGTTAACTGGGTTAATGGAGGAGAGAAGGAATCACACAATCCATTGCAGATTGTCAAACTACTGACACTGTGATGAAATCATAACTGTAGTGATTATAAGCATAGTTGTTGAAAAGCATGGTGTCTACTTCCTATTGTAGCTTGTTTCATGCTGAAGGATACTGTGAAATTGATTTGTAGTAGTTCATAACAGGAAATTAGTGAGAGAGAAGTACTGTTGATATGAAAGTTTTAATGAGAAAACTGTCATTTGGCCACAACAGCTTATTCAGTATTTTTTCAGCTACATTACATATTTTGAGGCTGTCTCTTCCATCTGCAGCCTGAAGATGCACCATTCTGTGATGACATGGGGCACAATTGTAGCTAGACATAAGACACATAAAATTTGATTTTGAATGTATTATAACATACCTACAAATGCTATTTTAAAGCTAGAAAGTACAAGTATTGTGACTGTGTGAAACATTGAGGTTGTATGTGGTAAATTTAACACAGTTGGTATCTAAACTGATTGTTGCACAGAAATACATAACTAATTTGTGTGATTTGTAATGTCTCCTGCTTTGCTCACCATATAGATGGAAGCATTTGAAGGAAAGTAAGCAACATAATTTCTCTGTTTTCTTTTTTGTGTGTGATATAATGGTGTATTTGTATTTTTTTTTGAAGGTACTAGAACATGAATTAAGTTTCCTGGCTCCTGATATTGCAACACTCATCAGTCGAGGAGATGGTTTAATCCTGACCGTCCATTCCACTGATCCAACTCAAGCTGAAATGCTAAAGGAATCATCACAGGACAAACTAAGAAAGAAGTGGCAGGAAGTGAAATCAGAGTGTGAGGTGAGTCAGCAATATAACCAAAACCACAACAGAAGGAAAGCAACAACACATTCTTGCAGCATATCCTGCTGTACCTCTAAACTCTGCTGTCTGTGAATTCCTTCTTAATTTAATGCATCTGAAAGTGTATTTATAACAATAGTTACCATTTTGAATAGTTATTACTGTAAATTTTGTATGAACATTACAACTTTCAATGTAGACATGTATTGATGCATTTGTCTCATACTTTGAGTGGTGGCATCAGTAATGGTTCATCAAACATGAATTTGTTGTGTGAACTCATCTCAAATCTGGCTGTAATTCTGGCTTAAAAATGACACAACATCTTAACAACACTTCCATTATTAATAGTTTACTACTTAATGTATACCCCATTAGACACTGTGTACATTTTATTTGAAACCTTTTCCTGTACGTGTTAAAATTTGATAAATATTTGAAGTTGCAAAGTTAGGTGAGGCACTCTGTGTACTGTATGTACATAAATAAATATATACATACATACTCACACACATGCACACGGACACATTTTGTTTGATCTCGGCACATTTTTTGTAGGAGTGAATCAGTAGGAGAACATTGGGCAAAGACAGGAATCATCAGTCCCCTACATTATAAACTGTTTGTATGCTAGAACAAAATTTGTATTTAATTTTTCTTTATTTTTGTCTGTAGGCAAGGAAAGTGGAGGCTCAGCAATGTGAGAATGAATTAAAAGAGTACAACAAGTTAGTGGCTGAATTACAGATGTGGTTAAAGGATGCCAAAAGAAGGTTGGAACAAGCAAATAATGAGGAGGTTCAGTTGAAGGTAGTACCTATTCTTTATAGCACTGTAATTTTTTGCCAAGTTCAACATACAACACTGTTCTTCAACATATGCCATTTTGTAGGCTTTCCAGGAGGAGTTTGAAAAGAAAGAAAAAGAGATTGCAAGACTGAATGAGAAATGTACAGAACTTCAGAGATTGAAAATTGGTTGTGGTGATACTGAGGGTACAGTTACAAAAATAAATGAAAAATGGCAAGATGTATGTGGACAGTTTCAACATTTCCAGAAAGACTCTAAGGAGAAGATTGTTCATGACAGCAAAGTGGTATGTAGTGTCTAATTGTGCAAATTCTGTTAGAAATTTTTTTGTTTGTTTCAATGTCTGTGTGTAGCATCTAATAATTAAATGCTTTATTATCTTCATCTTTATCATCATGGACTAGACTGTTTTTGTCCAGTTTTGACTCCAGATATTATTCTTAAGATTGATCTTAGAGGGTAGTGTAACACATTCTTTTACAGCTGTTGAATTAGTGATTGTTTCTGTCATTCATCGACTGTTAGTCTTTTGGAAAAATAGATTGCATAATCAGAAAGGTTTAAGCATTCTTCTGTGTAGGATATAGTTCCTTGGTGGCAGATGGGGTGTTCCACCAGGTGTGGTGGGGTAGTCCAAATATGTATAAAGTGAAGCTCTCACGGCGACTGATGTTGATGAAAGACTCCTAGGTTTCAAGCCGTGGCAGGTGGCTGAATGCTGAATAAACCATATCTTCTGGCAGGAGATACGGTTTTTCATCAATTCTAGTCCAAATATGTTGAATATGGACCCATGGACTGGCTTCGAGCACAGTTCAGGGATACTATGAAAGAAATCCAAACTTAAAATTTTGAGGACCAGCTTAGTAGGAAATGTAGCACAAATGAGGAAGATAGGGAATGCACCCAAATTTTAGTCATGAAACATGAAGGAAGAACACTTTTAGGAGAACAGGCAATAGGCTGTAAGTATGTATGGATTGGATTCAACTTGTAAAAGGTGTATAATTTATTGACCTGCTGAGTGACTGCCATCTTCTCAATCCACTTGGTTAAATATTTATCTTTCTTATTTTATTTTGCAATCAAAAGCTAGTTAGGGATCTCAAGCAATTGCCTAATATGAATTTTATTTTGTTTGTTAGGATATTGGAGGAAATCGTGCAGCAGAATTTGTGACAAGGGTCAATAAGATCAGAGAAGCTGCTTCAACTATATCAAGGCAGCTAAATTCCTTTCCACTTACTGGATGGGATTATGAGTCTTTTCCTGCCCAGGAAGAGTGCTTGAAGGTATGATTGTTTCAGTCACAACCATGTGTAGAAACATATGACATACTTTTCCCCTGTTAAATGCATGCAATTGGAAATTTCCAGTATAGTCTCAGGGTTTAGCAGTTATTTGTTTAGTCTATCACAGGTAGAAGGTAGATCAGGTGTAAACAGATAATTTAACAACATAATATTGTGACTAAAATATTAATTTTACCATTTTTAAGCTCTTTATAAGGAAATTTGAATAAAAGAAACAGAAAGAAAGGTGCTTTACTTACCAGAGTGAAAACCCACAGAGACATGAGTGCCTTTATCACTACTCATCTATACTACTGTATCATTAAAACTGCCTGCATAGCTCTTTTTTCATAATTTTCCCATTCACCAACTGTGGCCCACAGAGTCCTAGCAGTTTCTTGCTTTTGTCTGTATCTGAACACACAGTAAATTGGTAAGCATTCCTGTGCCAAATTTGGAAGGCCCAAACTTTAGTTTTGGCATGCAGATCCACTGCCCTCACTGACGTTTCTCTTGGTCCTTGCAGGAAATTCCTTCTATAGTAAGTACATATATAAATTATTTGCTTCCACCCCCACCCCCCCATATTCTTTCCAAGTCATTAATGATAATTATTATCCATTTGACAAATTTTACACATTGTTCTTATATAAATCAAGAATCCATTCAGTTTACTTAACATTAATTTAATCTAACATTGATTTAATACTGTTTAAGACTCTTCTGTTTTCCATTAGTTTGTTTGCTGCACTGTTAATTACTTATGGTTGCAGAAGACATGTGGATGGTGGTCCCTGTTGTATCTTACATCTCCATGAATCAACACAGAATAAATGTATTTTTTGCTTTTGTGCATATATTTTTGGCTTTAACAATGATTTATTGTAGGTTTCATGTTAAGAAGTCAAGGAAGCAAGTAACTGAGTCTCCTGTCTTTGGTATTTTTAAGCTTTTCATTGTTACAGTTCTCCTTTTACATGGATCATTGTATGTCTTCTACCAGGTTTTGTTTGAATAATCAGATATTTTGATGTGAGGTTTACTGAATTTTAGTGTTACTGTTTCTTAAATCTAATTATGGAATGAAGTGTAGTTGACCTTCAATCTGGTTGCAGAAAGTGAAAGAAAATCTTAGTGCCCTAAAACCTAGTGTAGATGAAATCGAATATGACCGTGATGGTGTGATGAGATGGGCAAAAAGAGAACAGGGTGATCAAGTGAGACGCATTGTGGATAAACTGCGAGAGGAGTGGTCACAGGTCAACAGGGGTTACACTGAAAGGCACAAGTAAGTATACCACAGAATTCTTGATATTTTAACACCTTGAATAGCATGATGAAATGAAACAGTAGCGTTAAGTCATGATATAAGATTTTAACTTGTTAATACATATATATACACACACTTGAGTCAACACCACTGCACTTAATTTTAACAGCTATACCTTTGTCCAGGCCTGCACAAGTGCCAGGTGACAGGTTGTCATAGTGCCTAAAATTTAAGTGATTTTAATATTTCTGTATCTTTGCACATTATTATGTATCATTTTCAGATGTGTGCAATGTAGTTCTGATTACATTGTGGTCTTATCTGTGAAAATTTTACTTCATTACATGCCATTACATTCCATTTCTGATATAATTAGCACAGTAAAGTCCATTATTATGAGAGTTTACAGTGTTCAGAAAAAAGTTGTTATAATGAAAAACATAAAAAAAATCTGGTAAGGTAAAACTTCCCAAAGAATCAAATAGCAAGTAATTAAAATTCTACCATTTGTGCTGCAGTAATTGTAATTATATATACTTATTCTATAGTACCAAAACAGTGTATTTATCATACTAACAACTTATACTCTGTTCAGAAAATAGACATTTTTCCTTATGTAATAACTTCTAGAATCCCTATTTAAGGAATATTAGTATGAATCTTTTAACAAAGATGGTGTCTACATAGTGCAGCAGTAACACAGTATCTCTAAATCAGGTCATGACAAGATACAAATTGAAATATATCAGTTGCATTCAACATGCAATGTTTATCTAGTGCTTTATATTTTTAATGGTGTAAGGCTTTTAAAACTTTTATTTAAAAACACCTAAGAGGTTTGCTATATTAACTGCTAAATCACTGTAACCCACAATGCTAATCTTTGTAGCACACTCCACGTAAAGAAGATAAAGGAAAATAGCATTGATTCTCCTCCTGCAAGGGGCTGATAGTAAGGATGAACATTCAATTCAAGTGTTGAATGTCTGTCAGTTGCAGAGAATAACAAGCATTAATTCAGTAGTGAAAGATTAACAGACGCAAAGAGTTGTTGTTTCTCAGCTCTACAACCTGGTTGTGGGTTTTCGCCGCCTTCTTTTTTCGGAGGTTTCTTGGTCTGAAGTGTGCATTTATGAGTAGTGAGTGACCAGCCCACTGACTCTGCACAATTTCTACTCAATCCCGATTTGACTGCCAGAGCCATCTGGCAGTTAATCAGGAGACTTACGTGAGAAATGGCCGCTCAATTTTGCTTACGAAACATATCGCATCATGCTCGTAAGGTTCTTTTACATGCCGTAAATCTACGACATGGGCCTGTCGGCTTTATTTCCCCTCCAAAGGAAGTTGTGCTATGATTTTTATCACCAGATGCAAAGAATAAAACCATTTGTATTGTCAAAAACAAAGGCAATTTATTGAGCATGATTTGTTGTGAGTGTAACTGAGAGGCAGTTCTGGAGGGGTGGATTCATATCAACTTTGTTAATCAGAAGTCCATGTTACAATTTGCAGAAAACATCTTAATTTGTCAAATTACTCCTTTCATTTCCATATGTCATGTCACTGCAGAAGTGTCTGTGATTCTCTGGAGACAAATTGCTGCATTACGCCCATTACTACTATGTGAATGGTAGATATACAAGTGTGTTAACATTCATGTTAATTTCTGTTTGTATTCTTGAGTCATATCACAAAGTGAATGAAATGTATTGTTTGACAGATGAATGAAACAGTAGTTGGCAACTGTAAAATAATTGAGTATTTTTCATTTAAAAATGATCATTGGTGATAGTAATGTGCTGTCAGTGGGATGCAGCTGGCTGTAGTAGTAGTGTCTAAGTTACATTTCAAAATATAATTTTATATGGCTGCAGAAAATGGTGAGACTCATTTTGCGAAAAGTAAATGACAATCCAACATTTGTAGAAAGTGAAACACTCATTGCATCAAAAGTAATTAAATTTAACTCACATTACAATTGAAAAATATATTTATATTTAATATTATTACATTAACTGTGCATAAAAAAATTATCATAAAAGTGTTCTTGTTGTTATAGGCCATACTAGTTATATCAAACTTCTCCTGTATTAGTATATTAATATACTGACTTCTAGTTCTTGAATGTGTCTCCCTAATTTACAGGAAATTTGTACAGGCCTACCTTTGTTCTAGGCTGTTTGAATTTAAAAATTAAAATATCTGTAGCTGTTATAAACATATATTAATGTCCTTGGAAGATTTGAAATTTCATGGCAACTGAATTAATTGAAAAACTGTATGTCTTCTGTTAACTTGCTGTTGATGATTTAGTATAGTATGAAGAATTATTGCAGTTATGAGTATCATTTAGGATAAGAAATGGAATGGTGATCTGTTTCTGATTTTCTTCTCCTTTTCTGTGCAGTTTAATTCAGTCTGAATTCACTTATTATTTTGTCTAACATTTGTTTATTACAACAGACTATTGAAATTTAAAGTGATGTATATAATAAATATAAAATTAAATGTAATAAATATTCAAATTTGCAGCCGATGGTTAAAATGTATGGATACATGGCGTAACCTTCATAATAACTGTCAGGCATTTGGAGAGTGGTTAAGCACTGCTGAGAGAATAATTGTTGAATGGCAGAATGCCGATCTACCACTTTCTGAAGCAAAAGCAAAACAGAAAGACCTGGAGAAGCAAGTCACCATGAAGCACAGGTACATTAACCTTTATCAAGCACACATTACATTTTACGCATGATCCAGCTGGTTGTTGTTGCATTAGCATAGTGATAAACTGTTGATCCCAGAATTAAAGTTCATCCAAGAGAATGGGGACTAAAGTCCCCTATTCCTGTATGATAAAGTTTAATTATTATATGATTGTGTGTTGGGATTATTGTTATTTGAAATATAATGGAAAGGTTGTATTTACAGTGAAGTACATAAATATTCCATACCTGTATATCCTGTACATTATTCATTTTAAAAACGTTTGGGTCATTTATAATATTTGAGAGCACCTCACTAGAATAAAACAATGTATGATGAACAAGAGTGTATATGTTTGTGTGTATTATGAATTCTAATTTTATATATATTTATATAAAAGATACTGCCTTTTATAACTATAGTGTGCGAATATGTAATTGTTTATAAAAATTTGCAGCAGACCTGAAATCTCGTGATGGCACACCAGTTGCAGAACACTGGTCTCAAGGAAGGTTGCCAAGAACAAAGACAAAGATGGCTATCTTCTGGATTGTTTCGCTGTGTAGTCTGGTAGAAGTTTACCAACATTCAGAGGTCCTTGATGTCCTGATGATGGAGCAGCAAGGACCTCTGAAATGTTAGTAAACTTCCTCCAGAATACACAGTGCAACAACCCAGAAGACAGCCATCTTTGTCTTCTGGGTTGCAGTGCCATGTAGTCTGACAGATTTCAGAGATACCACTACCCCACGCACTGACCTTTTCAGGACATTGTCCTAGTCCCAGCCAGTTTCTTATTTCCTCTCTGCCAATTCTTATGTTATTTAGTCTGTAGCCCTCTTAGTTTTTTCTCCATGTATATTTTATTTTTTATCCTTCACTGCATCCATCTACACTTATTCCATATGTCTGGTGATCTTCCTATTGGTCCCCAAGGGCTGTTTCTTTACTCTGTCTTGCATGTCTGAGCTATACCTGTCCTCTTCTGGCCATGCTATGGTATTCCCCCCCATCTCCTGTTGCCTCCATTTACCTTGCCCAATGCTCACCTTCTTGGACACAGTTTACCCCAGGAAAATGGTTCTTGGAACAGACTGCCATATTGTGTGTGTCATTGTTTGGATATAAGCAAAATAAGGGAATCAAGAGTCTTCATGCTTGATTTTTTCTTAACTGATTCATCATAGGGATAATATGCATTGGATGGTCTTAGTTTTTTTTTAAAAAATTTGGTTACTGGCTTTACCACATCAAAATATAATAATGTAAGCCCTTTGTCTATATGCCTCCACCCACCACTGGACTACATTGTTTTTTCTAGGCATGTGACCTTTAAGGGCAACTGTTGCCTTAGCTTAGCCAGAAATCTGTGTGTTGATGTTGTCTCCTTCTTGAGTCCTGAAGATGGTACGTTTATCTGAAATGATGGTATCTACCTGCAAGTCCACATGATATTACAGCCCAGAATACCAACATCAACATCTTTACCATGACAGTCTCATATCAAACACTGAGTTTTGTACAAAAAGTTTTAGAGGCAGTTCAGATGCCCATGAATATGGTTGGCAAATATCTGATGTGGAATCAGCATAACAGAATATAGTCTTCTGATTTATGAGCTTTACATTTTCTCTTATTCTGACTGGTATATTTTGTTTGGTTCTTTTTATATGGTGTGTTGCTGTCTTGCATGTATTTACATTCCTCTCCTATAATTTTGAAGAACAATGAAGAACATTGGAATAGCAAGTCGTGAAATTGTTGGGCAAACACAACCACCAGAAAGCACAAATATCCAGCTGATGGTTGATGATTTGCGGCATCGATGGCAGGCTGTTCTAGCAGAGCTCACCACAAGAAGGGATAAGTGAGTACAGATGTAGTTAATTCATTTCTTGTGAACTTGTTTGAAACTGTACTTATTCGTTTTTCTTCTTATTTGACCACTGGCTGTGCCCATGTCAGGAACAGATGTGACATATGAGACTTAAAGTTTTCATAGTGGTGAGAGTTAAGGTTGTTTTTTCCTGGCTTGTGACATCATGTGGTATTATAGGTGGTTAATGTTTCAGAGGAATGGATGGAGGCAGTATGTTCCTCTAAAACATTGGTAACCACCTGCAAGACCACTATATGAATAGACATGAAATGCTTGAACTTCAAAATAAAGCTTATGAATTACATTAGCAAGCTTTTGTTATGTCTTTTTAGCCATAAACTTAAAAATCACATATTTTAACAAAAAAATTACTGTTATTAAAGTAATTAACTAACTAATCAGCCTTTTTACACATGCAGTACAGGTATCTCTTTTAAAAATCAATTACCTGGTTATTTAGTGTTAAGTCTTGTGTTGATACTACATAACATCAGTTGTGTATCCCATACCTTTCTAATAGTTACATAATTTGATGTTATTGTGCTGTATCATCCAAACTTATGGGTGGCGATCTTTCTCATTTGTCATCTCAAAGTTATTAGCAGCCTGAGGCAGAATGTTTGTTTCTAAATAACAAACATAACCCCTTCCATCCCCATTGCCCCTTAACACAATAAATATGCAAGATATCGCTATCAGTGATGCAGTTCTGTGCTCTGTTTTTTCTCATCAGTATTAAACATGGGTTTGCATAAGAAAGTTTTAGAATATGAATTTATTTGTGTGAATTATATGCATAAAGTTTGATTTC
The DNA here is from genome assembly GCF_977971745.1 of Zootermopsis nevadensis. Classification (NCBI taxonomy): domain Eukaryota; kingdom Metazoa; phylum Arthropoda; class Insecta; order Blattodea; family Termopsidae; genus Zootermopsis; species Zootermopsis nevadensis. The sequence continues at coordinate 10,070,730 of NW_028259142.1, forward strand.
ATATTAAATGAGAGATACAGAAATTTTTGATAGTCTTGTAGGCACAAGTTCAAGTAAATGATCTGGAACACATGATTTAGCTTTTACTGTAAACTAAGTGGAAGCATGGATATAAGTTCTGAATAAGAACCAAATGATCATTCTGATGATGAAAATAAAGATTTGATGAAAGACTCTTGGGCAACAAGCCACATCAGGTGGCTGAATGATGAATAAACCATTTCTTCTGCTAACATTTTGAGAGCCATCTCTGCTTTCATTCTCAGGGCAGTTGCGAAAAGGAACTGGTCCTATGTAGCGTGCTCACCGATGGGAAATGGCGGCGGATGGCAGGTATTAGCATCGTGTTGCCCGAAAGTCTTTCTTCAACTTTGTTCGCCGTGAAAGCTTCACTTTATACAAAACAAAGATGTGTTGCAGAACTAATGACAGACCACGTAATGAATCTTTTTTTTAAACTAAGTTTTTGAGCATGTTTATTTATAACTGTGAGTGTTACTGAAATGGTGATTGTATGGTGGTATGCTGTTTTTAGTTGAACATTCTAATATTTAATGGTATCAAAAATGCAAAATAATCGAAGGTGTCACATAAAACTTTATACTGATTCAAACTACAGCCACAGAAATTAACGAAGGTTTTGGATTTGATATGTAGATGAGATGGGTCAGAAAAAACTGTAAAATGTAGACATGACAGGTCAGTACTGTGGCTTTGCTTTATCTTCTGAACTGTCCATTGTCCAATAAGCCTTTAGTGTATAAGACTTTAAACAAGATCAGATCAGTAAAATACAAGAAATTTCTGCGAATGGACAGTAATGAATGGTTGTTAGAAATTAAGGATGAAAATGAGTTCAGGTCTGGTGAATCTGAACCTCCAGCAAAGTAAGCAACACCAATGGGTCGTAAGCAGGATTCCATCACCCCCACCCCCACAGGCATTATTATGTAACATGGAAGCTAGTCATGCTTGTTTCTTTGATCGACCAATCCCGTGTTTATGTGATCCTCTGAATTGATGACAGCACATGTGCATGTCTGTAGCTGGCACAAAAAACTTCATTCTTTTTTTCCACTTAAGTACTGGGTTGAGCTGAACTCCCACTCCCCTCTCGCTTCATAACACAGCTGTTTGCAAGTGGTTAAACTGTTGTGCAGTGTGTGTGTGAATTAGCTGCAAAAGCTGTTACAGTGGGACCACTTAACAGTAGTTTATATTAACATACTTTTTTCTGTGGTATTTCTCTATGTTTATTGCTATTATAAGTTCATAAATATGCATAGTGTAAATGTATTGATTTGATATAAGGATGAAAATAGGAGTTAAGACATTTATAGACTCAAACACACAGTAATACTGATGTGGTTGATGAAAGAAGTGGGAATTATTAATGAATTTTGTAGTGAGAGTGCAACTGACTATTCTTTGTCTTTGTCAATTTCTTTTAAGGGCCCATATTCTTATGAACACATGGAATATTAATTTTCTCTGTCTGATTTCACTTGTATGGTACCAACAATTTTGGTGCTTGAAATAAGTGAGAAGCAATACAAAGAATTTGTAGCACTTTCAGTTGTTACTGTATTTTGTTAGTATCTGTATGTTTATGATTTGAATTGCATTTGTACCTTTGAGTCTGTCTTTGATGGTAACATTTCTTAGGTGGCCTAATCTAGATGAAGCCTAGTAGTGGTCTTAAAACACACAGGAAATAAACTGCTAATTAACAAGATATTGACTTCTTGGATGTGATGCAATATAATTTGTTAGAAATTTACCAATGTTTTACAAGTTCCTGTCATTAAGGGCTGTAATGTTGGAGGCAGCAAGTACCACTGAGGTGTTGGTAAACTTCTACCAGATTACATGGTGCTACAACCCAGAAGGCAGCCATCTTTATACTCACTGCTGTGAGAACCCGAAATGTTACGTTTATACACGTCATAACTTAATGTGAGGTCTGCAAGATGATAAAATGTATCTGCAACAAATAATAATACACAATCACAAAATATAAATGAGATAATAGTAATATATATATATATTTGCAGTGAAGTCCTGAGTTCATGCAGAGTTCAGCAGTGTATATGTAGTTAATTAGCAGTTTATTTCCTCTGTGTTTATTAAGACCACTATTAGGTTTCACCAAGAAATATTAACATCAAAGACAGATTACTACAACCCAGAAGACATTCATTCATCTGCAAGGATGGAAATGCTTTTGTTGTGTTGGATGTAGTGTTATTTGTCAGACAGAATTTAAATTAGATTCCTTTTGTGGTAGGATCACTGCCATGGAGGCTGTTGCCAGTCTGAAGGATGAAGCTAAACACTTTCTGGACTCAACCCAGATTTGTTTGGATCAAGTCAAAGCTTTACTGGAGTCAACAGCTAATACTTCAGATGATATGTCCCTTGCTGTCAGGCTTAGTATGGTAAAGGTATGTCTGAACATTGTCTTTGTTTCCTCACAGTTGTTCTGAATTGTGTTCTGTGGATTGAAGAGAGTTTTGGTTGGCATTGTTATTGACAGTTAATGTTACCGATTAGTTACTAGAAATAGAGAATATCTACATGTTCTTTTATGTCTGCCTATGATGTAATTTTTGAGACCTTTAAAATGAATTTGGTATTCAAAACTTTGGAGATGTCCACACATTACTGCCCACAGACATTTTAAGTTCTGGAAACATTGGTATCAACCAAATGATAAATTTGAGAAAGAAATTGAAAACATGTATACTCATCTCATTTTGAAGGGGTGGATTGTTTCAAAAGAACTAAATAAATAAATAAATTATTAGCCATTGTGTGCCCAAATTTATGCATAAGAGAATTTTATCACCTAAACTACAAAATGCAAGTGAATGCTATACCTCTTTATTTATTGTGCAGAGATTATTGTGTAGGTCTGTCACAATTAAGACTTTATTTTATAATGGACCTTTCTGAAGTCTGGAGTACTGACTAGAATATGCAACATATTTATAACTTCATTGCTTAAAATTTTAATTCAGTTTCAAGCAATGTGAACATTTTGTGGTGACAATTTGTTAATGGCTTGGATGTGATCCCATGTTTTAACGCTTAGTGATGGTTTGGATATTCATTCTTGTCATTGTGCCAAGTAAAATAAGAACTGTACACTAGGATATGGGAGAATGTGGCGATAGGTTTAGACAAGAGGGAAACTAACTCTGTAGTGTCTCTGTGAGGTGTTTGCCAAGTGATATAAATAGTATTGTAAACTAAATGGTAGGGTTTTATAAAACGTTGTGGCCGGCGTGGCATCCGGCGTGTTTTTGTTTTCCTTTCGAATGGTTGTTTTGAAGGGGAACCTTCAGGCAAGTCTCAGTGTGAGATTAGAAAATTTGTACATGAGATGGAAACTTGCTGTTAAGTGAGTGAACTTGTCATCAGTATCTATTATATGCAATTCAGGTATACATTTCTCTTTTATTTTCTTCATTTTAACTGCTTTTGAAGTGTTTTCTGTAGCCTGTTGAACACTTACTAATTATGTGTCACTCGTGGTTGGTTATTGAGAAGTTGACTAATTAATTGAGTCAGTGAATAATTATAAGGTGATGTACTTAGCTGATGACAACAGGATGAAGAAGGATTTATAATTGAGTGATCTTTTTAATTTGGATCTTAGATTTGTAACTGAAGTCATTTTTCTGCTCTTTATAGGCATGTGAGGAAGAATTAGCTGAGAAAAAGCAAGAAATGGAAAAATTTCATAAATATAAGCAGATACAAAGTTTTGAAAAGTTAAAGAATCTTAGCACTACAATGGAGAAGGTATGTGAGATACATTATATTTATTATCTCCTGAAAAAGTTTAGATTGATTAATTTGTTTAATTATTTTTACCTTCTCATAATTCATAATGGGCCCGCACTTTTAGTGTTTTGTGATCATTCTTTTATCCTACTCTCCTTACTGTTATAAACTGAAATTCTTGTTTATAGGCTTCATCTAATTTATCAGACCACCATGAATACATAGAATGCAAATTGTTGTCCCTGAAGAAATATACAAGTCATTTGGATGCTGTAATTGCTTGGGTCATGGAGACAAAAACAAGAATCAACATAAGCAAGGAACTTCCTGACAAGGAGAAGAAGAGGGTTATAGACAACATCATGGTAAGGAAGATGAGTTATAGCTGACTATGCATTCTGAAAGTGTAAATGTAAACGTAAAATTTAGTTACTGCTCTAAGGTTAATGTATTGGCAAGCATTGCAGTTGTCATCTTCAGGGTGAATATGACAACTGTACTGTTTGCCAAATTTCCGGATATTTTCAACATTCAATGCAGTTTATCCTAGAAGGCTGAAGTTGTACTTTGAACTCAAACAGTGAAAATCTAAGTACAGGACCCAACTGTATTGCAGATTCAGATGGTTTAAATAATTGATTCTGACGACTAATATCTGAAAAACTAAGTGGAAAATTTTTTTCCACTCTCTTTCCATACTATGCTCCAGAAAATTATTAATGGTTTACAGACAATCTGCCTAAAGTTGTGGAGTTACATCAGGCTAAAAGATGACAACATTATCTTCTATTTCAGATAATGTGTGTAATCCTTCATCTTAATTCTCAAGCATATCTACTCACACACATTTTTGTTCTGCAGTGAGAACTGTCACACATAACCTGTACTGACTGACTTACAGACATTTTGCCTAACATGTTTCTTTGAGCTGTTTGAACGTTTTGTTTACATGGGACGTGGCGTGTTCTCCAAAAAACACCAATTCATTATGTTAAAATTTTGCATTCAATTATAGGCAACCATAACATGCACACATGACATGTCATGTAATTGTAACCAGAAAGGATTGCTCTGTACATTACTGTACTTATCAATTTGTTTTGCAAGTTTCCATCTATAACCAAACAGTATTAACAGTAAGTCACTTCATTTCCACTGTGACACTGTGCTCTAGTGAATTTTAGAATTCATATAAGGACAGACATAAACAATGAAAACATCAAATGTATTGTATAAAGTGAAGCTTTCGCAGCGACTGAAGTTGATGAAAGACTCTCGGGTTACAAGCCGCATCAGGTGGCTGAATGGTTTATCCACCATTCAACCACCTGACACGGCTTGTAACCCGAGAGTCTTTCATAAAATGTTTTGTTTGAACTAGATTCATGGTAAAGGTAAGTTTGGTTCAAATTAAAAATCACTGAATGTTTGTACAGTTCTGACTTTATTAAGTTCCTGAATGTGTTTGTAAGTTTTATTATGCCAGTCCATGTGCTTTCAAATATATCCTATCTGTTTTGTCAGAAGGCACTCATGAATGTCATATAAAGGCTCCTCAAGACAGCAGAGACGACAAAGGGGAGGTTTATGTTTAATACTATGAAGGCAAGGCAGAATTTCTGAAGTTCATCACCAGGAATCCGTGATCAGATGGAATGTAACAGTACCCAAATTATGGGACAGATTTATATTTAACACAGGATGGTACATATACTCTAAATTATGTTGAGGTATATTTTGAGTTGAGAGTTTCTCTTTCCATCGGTACCAATTTTGTGCATCTGAATTTCATTAAACGTGAGTAGCATGTCTTTGAAATCGGGAACATCATTTAGACTAGCCCTGTACTTTGATGACATTTTAATGACTCTTGATTACTGCACTTGTGTGAAATTGAAATTGTTATATTAAGTTTAATTTACTTTAATTTAGTATTAACAATAGTTTTTTGCCATATCTTGCTAAGTATTCACCTGAAAAAGAACTGTCTTGAATAGGTGTTCATAAAAATAAAAATGTTGTGTCTTATACAACATTTGTGTGAATTTCAGTCAGGTTTAAGAAAGTATTTTAGAACAAAGTACTGCCCAAGTTTCTGCAATCTTTCAGATGCACACATGGTTTCAATAGTAATGCAAATTCATATACCAAGACAACAAACAGGCATCATATATAAATGAAACATACCTTTTTATGCCACATGAAATTTGGCATTTTCTTATTCTTGTCTTTGTTAGTGTTCATGCGGCAGCACACATGGTACACCAGCAAGACACTCACTCAGGCTGTTTGTCTTCAAAATCCTGGGATAAATTGTCATCTGGGCCCTGAGAAAGCGTATAGATTATCTTACAAGTTGGAGTTCTACCACTTCAGGGATTGGTTGCAGTGCTAAAAGTGTTGACTTTTCCTTATATTAGCTTGTTACAAGATACTAAGGAAATTTTTAGAAAATATATGAATATTTTGTTACCCACTCAAGGCATGGATGTTTGTCCGTGTCTTTCTGTGTCGTGCTGTCCTGTGTATAGATAGAGGCCTTGCAACAAGCTGATCACAAGGATAATTCTTTCTGTTATTCCCTTCTAAATATGCTGTATATTTGTATCAGATCACCTTGCGGTTGTCGAAGTCATGTCTTTGTTTAATGCTTTAATGGCGAATTCATTTTACTCGATAAGTATGAGGTGGAAAGTAATGATGAGTTGAAGTTCTAGCAAGAAAAAATGTGTTCTTGGAGATGGATGGTTACAGCATAGTCTGTTCACTGAATTTAAACCAGGTTAGACATTCACATTCAACTGTTTTATCAGTGTGAAACCCACATTAAGTCACATGCGTGATCTTTCGACTTCTAAATATAATGTTGATACGTGAGCTTACGTAGTCGAAGCGAATGAGGGGAATGTCCTGTGTCGAAGCTGCCATAATTCTTTGTTCATCTTCTAGAATTCTGTCTATGACCATGAGACTGAAGTAAAAGAGGCATTGGAAAACTTCACAAACTTGGAAAAGGAATGTGAAGGTGAAAAGCATCTTGTGTCTGTAGAATTACAGGTGAGTACGTTTTCAGTTTCCATGAACAGAATATTATATTTGTATAAAACTGTATGATATTTAGTGCATATTTGTGTTGTAATGTGTGAACTTTAACCCAAATTTTCAGGAAAAAATAAAGAAGCTTCGTGAAGACTGGCAGTACGTGAAGAACAGAGGAGAAGAGGTGTTGTTACAAGATGTCAATGTTCAGGGAGCAGCAGCACTTACGACCAGAGAAACTGCAGCATCCGTTGCATCTGCAGCTAACGTTCACACAGGTAAGAGAGAAAATTTAATCTGAAATGTCTTTTCTAATCAGTGTCAGTTGTATAAATAGAAATTTGAAAGAAGACTTTTGTTATGCAATTTATTTGCATGTTTGCATATATTAAATATTGTGTTTACTGTTTAGAAAAGTCATTATTCAGTTTGATTTGTAACAGTGTCTTTTCTTATCAAAACATTTTTTTTGTACCATCGGGTCGGAGCCGACCCCTGGTGGCATTATGAACAAGTTCCCTCTGATAGGGACCTGTTCATATGTTTCCTCGGCAAGTGATCCAGAAATGGTTTGCCATTGCCTTCTTCTGTGTGTTTCGTATCTAATGATGATGAAAATGGAGTAGTTGTTGGGATGCCACGGAGAAACTGGGGAAGCCCCGGAGGAAAACTCCGTGATACCTGGACCACGGCCTTGCCAACACGAGTTATAAATCCGCGCACCACTGGGAATCGAACCCGGGACCCCAGGACTACAAGCCCAGCGTAAAACATGGGTAGTCGTTGCTTTATGCCGAGTCTTGCTGGTTCATTCATAAGTTATGTGTGTCGTGGCACAAAGTGCATGAAATTAATGCATATATGGCCGACCAGTTCTGTCTGTATGTCTGTCAGCATGATTAAACTTGAGAATTGCTGGACATATCGGGATGAAATTTTGTATGGATTTTATGCCATGAAATTTTGTATGAAGTTAGATATAAAAGGGGGAACTGTGTAGTTACTGGCCACTTTTGGAAATTTTCATATTCAAGATTTAATAAAATCTGTAGATTTTATTGAAATCCAAATCACCATACATTTTTGGAATCCTCATTTATTTATTTATTCATAAAGAAAATCACAAAATTTCTCTGTATTATGAAATTAAGTCTTCACAAATGTATAGTTACTGGACATGTTTCATACAGTTATTAGATGCTTTTTACACCATCATTAAATAATCTGTTATTTCTATTACTTTACAAGAATATGACTTGATAAGAACTTATGACTGACTAACAATTTGCAAAGTACCAGGACTTGGTCATTTGTGTGGAAGTTTACTTTTGTGTTTCAAACATTTATATAAAAGTAAAGTAAAGCTGTCCCACTATACGCCATGTGGGCACTTGGGTGGGGGAGGTATAGCTCCTCTCTTCCTTGACCTCAGCACTAGATGGGGGTGAGTGGTCAGCATCACGCCCCGGCCGGCTTTACCCCCGGGAAAGGACCTCGGTACCCATTGTAGAGGAGGCTGGGTGGGCCCCAGAGCCGGTCTGGACGCAGAGGCTAGAGGAAAAATCTTCTGCCCCCGTCGGGGATCGAACCCCGGTCGTCCAGCCCGTAGCTAGTCACTATACTGACTGAGCTATCCCGGCTCATCATTGATATTAGTTCCACATAAAAATATATAAGGACCCCCCATCCAGCAATCGCTTCATGACAAGACCGAAAATAGTTCTGTGTACCGCCGGCTTCTCTCCCGTTTACATGTAAACGATGAAAGGCCCATCCTTCGAAACGTTTTGATTTTTTTGGTTTTAAGATTTTTAAAGCTTTTTAAAAACAAACTACCGATAAAGCCCGTAACAAAGAAAGTTATATAAGACCGTTTACAAAGATTTAGAGAAAAACAAACCGACAGCCTGACTCGCCATTAGCCTCGTTTGAATTTCTTGCTACCGAAGTCGCCGCCGGCAGAACTTTTATTTTGACCTTTTCACATGCGTGACAGATATTGGCTGTGTATCGATGACTGAGTTTTGGCACTAGGCTTTTTAAGGCTGAGAAGCATTCCCTGGATGCGATGATTAAATTAAGAAATCAAGGATCTTTGTACGGTCGCATAAGTATAGTTTTATTTAAGCCGACAGAAATAGCAAAAAGAAATCGCAGTTAGGAAGAACGTGTCGAAGAGCTGAAAGGACACTGCGACAAACTGTTCTGGTACGGACTTTATTATTGCACATAAAATTGGCGGGTTGTGCTTCATGCAAATATCGAGAGTCGCTGTTCCAGAGAGTGGTGAAGTAAATCTGTGAAAATTATATCGACAAGATGGGAGGTGCAGTGGTAATTATTGAAAATCGATTCTACTAGAATATGGGGAGGGGGTGGGGGGGTATGAGAATTGGTTCGTGCACATGACTAGAAGGCTGACGTTATGAGAAGAGCATGCTGATGGCACTCTCGTCCTCAAGAAGGAGTCTTCAGGGGAACGGCAAAATGTTCAGCACTCTTCGTCCGTAATCAGAATTACACTACATGTATGGTTCTGTTTCGAGTTGTAATTATCAAAGGCGCGATAGTAGAGAACGTAGAACGTATGCTTTGATAATTAGGATTGGAGGTTTTCACGAAAATGGTTGGTTGTCTTCTGGGTTATAGCGACGTGTAGTCTGGTAGAAGCTTATTGACGTTTTTGAGGTACTTGCTGTCTCTGAAACGTCGGTAAACTTCTACCAGCGTACACGATGCTACAACCTAGAGGACAACCATCTTTTTTGTTTATTTAGTTGAGACTTCTACACAGAAGCTGTGTCCGCTTTACACCTAGTCCATTTTCACATACTTTGATGGTTCGCCATAGTTACCAAGTACTCGCAACGTGTAACAGTCTTACAGCACTGGCGCCAGAATTTGTAATTTGACCTTTGACCATATCTGCAGTGACGTCTGGGGTTAATGATGTTTGATGTACGCCCCTGCCTACAGCTGCCGAAGTCTAATTTTTCCTCCCTTGAAGTAGAGGGTTTTGAGAAATTTCCGTATTTTATAGATTTAATAATATTCCAGGGGGTGTACACCAATGTCAATTAAATCGTTTTATTAGAAAGGAGAGCGTACTTAATCATTTTTATATTCTGCACCAAAATGCGAAAGATTCAGTGTAATACTTGAGGTAAATAAGTAGATTGGAATTATTTAATTATCAATGAATTTTACTTCTTTGGCACTGACGTCCCTACACTAAACCATAAAACCAAAATTACGCATTCTTCTTTTATAGTTAGTGAAATCTGTTTTTCAAATAGGTTATGAACCACAGCAATAGACAGAAAGAAAATGGCAATTAGTCTTTGTTTTGTATTCTGTTTCGTCATTTATTTGTTGAGCAAAACTGTACACTGATCGTATTTCAGTTTTATTGCACATTAGATTTGTTAATCAAACAACGAAAATGCATCATAAATAACATTTCTCCGATGAATTTCTCATTGTTATGGTTGATACCACTCATGTTTGACTAGCTTGCAGGTAAGAGGTGTTGTTACATCCAGTGCACATCTGAAGTCATGAACTTCCATTATGTTGACTTCATTTTCAAGTTGACCATTGCAGAAGAGCGGACCTCTCAGAGCGATACGTAGTGGCAAATGGGATTAGAAGTTAGAAAGATCGTGCTGGATGCATCTCAGTTACCCTGAATCAGATTCTCAGTCCAATCATTTCCGGTATAGGCCGGTGTGGTTTACCGGAACCTTTTTTTATTTTCATATCGGTACTCTATCGAAATTATCATATTGGTTTTCACCTTCTCGGTATTGGATATGACGAGGCTGAATTTAAAAAAGTGAATCAGAATTGCAGTAATAGAAAATTTATTTATCATAATGCGTTCAGGGGTGATATCACGTATCGTCGGATGTAAAAGAACTTGGAGCTTAAACTTCGTTGTTTCTCGACGTGACATAGAATCGCAGAAACAGAATGTTTTTTTATCCTTCATAGACAAGAGTCAATCTGTAAAGAACGGATGCGTGTGGAGATAAATATTTTCACTCGCAGCTGTCGATGTCTTCAACAAGACTGCTTACTTTAAGTGCGTTCCCAGCACACGTCCACCGCTCTGCGCCGTTCTGTACTAAACCGTGCGTGAAGCGAGATGATCCCGATACGCATGAGGAGTTTGTTTGTAACCATGACGAAAATGCACACGTAATAATAATAATGATAGTAATATCAAAAGTAATCCCAATAATTATAGGAGCAACTGGAACTGTCTCCTAGTCACTAAAAAATATTTGGTCAACATCCCGGGTGAACACGACATCAGGGAACTTCAGAAAACTATCATTCTAGGAACATCATACATCATTCGAAACACGCTCATGTAAAATATATAATGTCCCATGCGAAATCTGTTTAATGCATGCAACACGTATTAAAAAAACAAAATGTATTTCAGAATTAGCTGCTGCAATATGTACCTCAGGGGCAAAGTTTGTCTCGGCTACACAGAAGTAAATAACCTGTAAAATGGCGAATAGATGGAATAATAATAATAATAATAATAATAATTGTAATTGGAAGGAGTCTCCACTGAAGCACAGGTCCATTGTTGCATTGTCTGTATTACTCGTAGAAGATGGGCCTTTGTTCGAAACGTTCTACTGTACCTCTGAAGTGAAACTGTCTTAAGTCTTTCAGACCGGTTTTGTATATCGGTCTGATACATTTTCCTAATGAAATTACACTTAGTAGTAGCGTATTTAAAAATATCATTGAACGAATTTAAAACTCGACATTAAATAACGCATCTGTTAAATTCACTTTACATTTACATCATGTTTGTAGTGCTGAGGGTGTTGAAGTATTCCAGGAAGGCGAACTCTTTATTACCAGTGGTTGTCGGGAAAATATTGCCAAATCATGCTCACGTGACTGGGAGTTACTACTCTTTTGTTTTAAACACACAGTGTCTGTAGGCTTACTGCTTCTTTGGATACTCGACGAAACCTTCAGCCGCTTAAAGCTGCATAGCATCAGATAACAGTGGTTGAAAATTATCGTATCTTGTTTAAGGTACTTCGAGGCTCATGCTTGGAATTTTGTATCACCTGAATCCTAACCAGCTGTACTGCGATGTTCGGCAAAGAATAGGAATTGCTGGAGCAATTGTCGTTAAAAAAGCATGCCGTCAGGTCAGATCATTTGTAATTAGTCACCAGTCGTGGTTCGTATAAGATTAGCAGGCACCGTAGCTGTAGATAGGGACTGTAATAAACGAGTGGCATTATGTCACCTCCACAAAATTGATGATCCACCGGCTAATGACAGTCGAGTGCAAGGATCACAAGTATCAAGTCGCGTTTGCTTTCTTTTTACCTGTCACTTGTTAATGCCCCGGGCCTGCAGGTGGTGATGGATGTTGGTTGTCCTTTGTCGAGGAATTGAGTTCTCTTTATATGGTAGCTAGAGCATGAAACTTGTTATAAAAGGAAACATATTTTGCACATCCGTTCTATAAAAAGCGATGAATTAAGTTTTACAGCTCTTCAACATTGTTCACACTTAACGACAAACAATTCTGGAGTTAAAATATTCTATTTTTTATACAATGCTTAAATAAAGTTGTTGTAAGCGCGCAGTCCTGTATTAAAGTCGAAAGTCCAGGTATTGCATTGTTTATGAATAATTTTGGCAACACGTATCATTAGTAAATTTGAAATTTTAGACTGCGTCTTATTACCACAAAGTGAACGCATAATAGGAAGATAATATTTTTATATTACCACGTTTTATCTCCAAAAACATTTAAATAGATTTCGATGGCCTTTGGAAGGCGCCTTAATTTGTTTTGATTGTGGTCTTACCGGTTCTCTATAACCGCTACTTGGCATTTTACATTTAATCATAGATGAAAGTTTATAAAATTTCTCAAACACTGCTTACCATATAATAGATAAGAGTACAAATTGTAGATAACATCATGAATTACCGTATTGCATTTAAGATTTTAAATTCTCACGACACTGAAGACGTCAAGTCGTGGTCTTCTGTGTTGTGACGCCGTGTGGTTTCCTGTGAGGAACGCATCGCTTCCATATTGGGGTTGAATGAAAGACGCAGGCGATACATTCCTCGAAATCGTTTGTCAGCAGCGATAAGACCGCGATCGACGTAATATATATTAACATTAAAAGGAAACATAGTGTATGAAAATGGAATTAACCTATACATTTGTGTACAATAAGTACCAAAACGAATGAAGTCACAAGAACAGAAATAGTGTACGGTTACTGCAGAAAATATTTTTATACTTTTATCACACTTGAGGGTCACTTGGCGGGAAACATGTCTTCTTTCGACTTCTGGTTTAACACTGTGTAGACTTGAAGATGGCTGTATTATGGGTTGTTGCGCCGTGTAGTTTGGTAAAAGTTTACCAACGTTTCAGAGGTACTTATGGCCTCCATCATCAGGGCAGTGATGGAGGCAGCAAGGACCTCTGAAACGTTGGTGAACTTCTACCAGTCTATACACCGCAACAAATACAACCATCTACAGACGAACCGCCATGAAAATTTCAAATCCCACAGTGTAGACTTGTCATTAGACACCAACTTCCTTCCTTCTTTAGGTCTAAAGCGTTGTCAACGTTGATAAAAGCGCATTGCTTGCATATTCACTTCATCCTCAAGGTGGAGGCGATAGTTCCTCCAAAACGTTGGGTCTTCAGCCCTGAAGATAGAGGCAGTATGTTTTCCGAAATAGTAGTATTTACCTACGAGTCCACACGGCATTGCAGACAGGAAGACAGAAACCTACATAATCTCTCTCTTGCAGAAAACCAGCTGGAAGATGTAGGCTAATATCAGCCTGTGATACGCGTATTCTACGAATGAGTTTATTGTGAATTAGTACACCTTATCAGTTTTAATGGACGTTTAATGCAAATATAAATTTGCTGTTGACCTGAGATAATCAGTAGCAGAGGTACTACAGTGCATAAAGCTAATTAACAGTATATATATTACACTTATTATCTTCTTAATGAGATTTATATTTATTAATTACATGAGTCTATTTTACGATGAACAGGGATCAACAAGTGTTTTCTTAGTTCACCAGTGAAACACAAAGTTGTACCAACATTCATTTCCGCTAGAGGAGACATCGTCATGAACAGTAGGTGAGGGTTCAAGTTCTCATGGCGACGAGTATTGTGGGATGTCTTGTAGTCCGGTAGATATTGACTGACGTCTCAGGGGTGCCACAAGACAGCAGTCGCCATGAACAGTTTTAAGCAATCATCTAATCTCAGGACTTTCACAGTTGAATGATGTTCACTACTATTCGTGTATTTTTGCCTTCTTCTTACGGCATAGTAAAACTGCGGCCGCTAACCGGCCCATTGCCCATGCTTTAGGTGAAAACCGAAGAAATTATAGAAAAACTTTTCCTACTGCCGATTTATTGACTACACATCCCACATGAACTGCGTTGGGAGCAGACATTACTGTTGTGTCAATTGCATGAAGAGACGGAAGAAACTCACGAAATAATATGTCAGTACAGCCGATAACCAGGCAGAGGTTAGCGTTGAAAATTAATGTGATTGGTCATTCAGAATGTTTGCCTTGTCTTTATGTTTTCAACAGAAACGCCTGAATTTATTGACGCAAATTATTAAACAATTTGTGAACAGTTACTTACTTGTTCGAGGTACTAAAATTAGGCTGGACGAGCAGAATGCATTGCAAAATGTCGCGAGCGAACCTTGATTTTAGCATAGGGAGGGGCTTACTATACGCTGCTCGTCGGATTGCACATACACACGTACTGATCAATAGGTCACCAGGTTCTTTCACCAGGCACTTGGAGCAACCAACCACATAGCATTATTAATACTGCATGGAGCATAGTTAACATACTGTGTGTCCTCGTCAGTTGATATGGCATTGTACATTAACCGAATAACTAAGCCGCTATCCTTGATTCCTTTTGTGTATTTAGCGACGTTCTTTAATAACGTTGCATGCACACAGTCAAATTGAAGGGCAGTTGTGAATTATGAATAATATGGATTGACGCGGACGTGGCCTGTTTGGAGATGCTATCTTAGTATTCGCTTGGAGGTGTGAGGAAAACCACGAAAACCATCAAGGTGACCGGCTTCCGGGTTAGCTATCGAACCGAGGACCTGCTGAAATATGATTAGGTGTTTTATTATCCTTCAAACCATTTTGTCTTGAAATACACATTATAATATTTTCTTTCTTGGGTTACATGTTTCTGCATATCTCGTGCCATCATCAGATCTTTGGTTTTACATGCCATTTGCTAGGAAATATGCTTTGTGTAACGATTATCCGCA
Organism: Zootermopsis nevadensis; assembly: GCF_977971745.1. NCBI lineage: Eukaryota > Metazoa > Arthropoda > Insecta > Blattodea > Termopsidae > Zootermopsis > Zootermopsis nevadensis. The sequence goes on from NW_028259142.1 coordinate 10,085,920, forward strand.
TTTCCATGGACCGGCAAATATCACATTTTTGGAAAGTGTGTCCAAGGTTAAAGTTACATGTTAAAATTAACACTATTGTTGTACTGTGTATTGCCGGGTGAGGAGGCTTGCGTGCTCAAATGACCCTTAGGGCTATGCCGGCCTGAGCTTCGGCTCATGGTAGGGTCACCCAAGCCGGACAGGTCTAAGGAGATGCGCTAGACTAAGAGTGATACCCTGGTCCTCCAGGTTGGGGGTTGGGTGTAGGGCTAACAACCTTTCACCTTTAAAAAAAAATATGTGTTACGAAAAAATCAACCAAGCCTCGGATCAGGACGGACTCTTTGGCACGACCACGGCAATTGAAAAAGGACATGAGATTTGGTACCTGGAACATTAGGAGCCTCTATAGGGCTGGGGCACTGAAATCAGTGTGTAGGGAATTAGGGAATTATAAGTTAGACTTAGTGGCAGTGCAGGAAGTGCGATGGGAGGGGGAGGGCACGATCCCAGTGGACAATTTTACATTTTTCTATGGAAAGGGGAATGACAATCATCAGCTAGGGACGGGTTTTTTTGTTCATAGCAGAATTAGGGCAGCAGTTAAGAGAGTAGAATTTGTTAGTGACAGGTTGTCTTACGTAATTTTGGAAGGACGTTGGTGCGACATCATTGTCTTTAATGTTCATGCCCCAACTGAAGACAAAAGCGATGATATCAAGGATAGCTTTTATGAAGAATTGGAATCAGTATTTGATACATTTGGCAAGTATCACATGAAAATTCTGCTAGGAGATTTCAATGCAAAAATTGGGAGGGAGGATGTCTTCAAACCCACAATAGGCAGCGAGAGTCTCCATGCACTTAGTAATGATAATGGCGTCAGAGCAGTGACCTTCGCTACGTCAAAAGATTTAATTGTAAAAAGTACAAAATTTCCACACCGTGATGTTCATAAATACACTTGGACTTCCCCAGATGGCAGAACACACAATCAAATAGATCATGTTTTAGTAGATAAGAGAAGGCAGACAAATGTAATTGATGTGAGATCATTCAGAGGAGCAGATTGCGACACTGATCATTATCTGGTGGTAGCAAAAGTGAGGGAGCGGCTTTCAGTAAGTAGACGAACTAAACAAAATTTTGACACAGAAAGATTTGATTTGAAAAAATTAAGTGAGGGAGAGGCAAAGGAACAATATCAAGTTGAAATTTCGAATAGGTTTCAAATTTTAGAGACAAATGAGGATAATGAAAGTGTGGACATCAACAGGGAGTGGGAAAATGTCAGAAACTGCATCAAAATTTCAGCAAAAGAGAAACTAGGATACTACAGGAGAAAGCAAAATAAACCGTGGTTTGATGAAGAATGTTCAAAATTAATAGATCGAAGGAAGCAAACAAAATTTCAATGGTTGCAGAACCCAAACAAAACAAATGCGGATAATCTATGTAACGTGAGACGTGAGGCTAGTAGAACCTTTAGGACTAAGAAAAGGGAATACCTGAAGGGCAAAATTGCTGAACTTGAGACAAATAATAAGGAAAAAAACATCAGAGACCTGTACAGAGGCATTAATAACTTTAAGAAAGGATATCAACCCCAGACTAATTTGGTAAAGGATGATAGTGGCAATTTGCTTGCAGATCCAATAAAAATTGTGAATAGGTGGAAAAATTTCTTTAGCGAGCTCTTAAATGTTCATAATACTGGTGATATTAGACAGATTAAAATGCATACAGCTGAACTGTTGGTGCCAGAACCTAGCTTAGATGAAGTGGAACTAGCCATTGGGAAGTTGAAAAGTTATAAATCTCCAGGAATTGATCAGATTCCGGCCGAATTAATTAAAGCAGGTGGCAAAGGGTTGCATATGAGGATCCATAAGCTTATTCAGTTAATTTGGGATAAGGAAGAGATGCCACATCAATGGAAGGAATCCATAATTATTCCTATTTATAAGAAGGGGGACAAGACTGAGTGTGGTAATTACCGAGGAATATCGCTGCTATCAACCTCATACAAAATTCTATCCAACATTCTTTTGGCAAGATTAACCCCATATGCGAATGAAACTATTGGGGATCATCAGTGTGGGTTCAGACGAAACAGATCAACGATTGATCAGATCTTTTGCATTCGTCAGATACTAGAGAAAAAATGGGAGTTCGGTGGGACTGTACATCAGTTATTTATAGATTTCAAAAAAGCCTATGACTCTGTGAAGAGAGAAGTGCTATATAATATTCTTATTGAATTTGGTATACCAAAGAAGCTAGTGGGTCTAATAAAAATGTGCTTAAATGAAACCTGCAGCAAAATTCGAGTAGGTAAATATGTATCTGAGACATTCCTCATCAAGAACGGTCTAAAACAAGGAGATGCTTTGTCTCCCTTGCTCTTTAACTTTGCGCTAGAATACGCCATCAGGAAGGTCCAAGGTAGGCAGGAGGGTTTGCAATTGAACGGGACACATCAGCTATTGGCATATGCTGATGATGTTAATTTATTGGGGGACGATATAAATACAATAAAGAGGAACGCAGAAGTTTTACTAGAGGCTGGTAGACAAGTGGGGCTGGAAGTAAATTCAGAAAAAACTAAGTACATGTTAGTATCTCGTCATCAGAAGACAGGCGGGCAAAATTATCTTAGGGTAGCTAATAAATCCTTTGAAAGGGTTACAAAGTTCAAATATTTGGGAACAACAATAACAAATCAAAATGATACTTGTGAGGAAGTTAGGAGGAGACTAAATTCCGGAAATGCTTGCTACTTCTCAGTCCAAAATATTTTGTCTTCCCGTCTGATTTCTAAGAACCTGAAAATTAAAGTATACAAAACAATAATCTTGCCTGTTGTTTTGTATGGGTGCGAAACATGGTCTCTCACTCAGAGGGAGGAACACAGATTGCAGGTGTTTGAGAATCGGGTGTTGAGGAGGATATTTGGGCCTAAGAGGGAAGACGATGGGGCGTGGAGAAAACTGCACAATGACGAGCTTAAAAATCTGTACTGCTCCCCCAGTATTGTGAGGGTGATTAAGTCGAGAAGGGTGAGATGGGCGGGACATGTAGCGCGCATGGATGGGACAAGAGGTGTGCACCGGGTACTGGTTGGGAAACCTGAAGGGAAGAGACCGCTGGGGAGACCTAGACGTAGATGGGAGGATAATCTCAGGCGGGATCTATGGGAGATAGGAGTTGAAGGAAACTGGATTTTGTTGGCCCAGGACAGGGTCCGGTGGAGGGCTTTGGTTAATTCGGTGATGAACCTTCGGGTTCGGTAAGCCATCTAGTTAGTTAGTTAGTTAGTTGTACTGTGTATAAATGGCCGTATTTTTATTTTATTTTTATTGCACATCATAAGTGCCAATATGTTTGTTTTACAGTGTATTTAGCACTACTGTAGCAGTGCTATTTTTTTTATTCTCCGTACTGACATGGTGATGTAGGTGTTTCCTATTCTGAAAAGGCCTGAAATGCATGTGTCGGCCATATTTCGAAATTAAATAAAATAATTTGAAAAATGTAAGTTATAATTTCTGTGAATCGTTCCGGTGTACTGTCAGCTGTGGTGTGTGCCAGAATAACGGCGTATATTGAGTTTTCTCAGTGGCGCGCCGTGCATGGAAGGAACGGAAGCAAACATTGCTTTCGTAGTTTCGTTAATCTTCGTAAGAGTTTGTCCCACCCTAAGTATCAATAGAAAGCAATTCTGACTGTGTTGTCCGTGCTCCTTGGCCTGTAGTGCAGAAGAGAAAGAATGTCTTTCAATGGCGATGTGAAAATTAACTATTTATGTGTGATTTCAGTTCTTGTTGGGTGTTGTAAGTAACATTAAGTTTTATTAAAACATTGTACGTGTATATTTAGGTGGTGCAGGATTGTATTTGTGATCGTATTTTGAAGCAGGTTAAACTCCAGAAAGTAAACGATCCGCGTACAAGGAGTGGCAGAGGAGTGATTAGAGTCTAATCACTTCCTTGCCACATGTACCACGAGATTGAAAATGCTTCAAAATACGACCACAAATACAGTCCTGCACAATTTAAATATGTACGTACAGGCATACCTCGGAGATATTGCGGTCTCGGTTCCAGACCACCGCAATAAAGCAAGTCACGAATTTTTGGGTTTCCCAGTGCATATAAAAGTTATGTTTACGCTAGTCTATTAAGTGTGCAATAGCATTATGTCTAAAAAAACTTTGCGAGAATTACCAAAATGTGACACAGACACGAAGTGAGCACATGCTGTTGGAAAAATGGCGCCGATAGATTTGCTGGACGCAGGGTTGCCACAAACCTTCAATTTGTAAAAAACGCAATATTTGCGAAGAACAATAATACAAGGTATGCTTGTAGAATGTTTTAATAAAACTTAATGTTACTTACAACACCCAACAAGAACTGAAATCACACATAAATAGTTAATTTTCACATGGCCATTGAAAGACATTCTTTCTCTTCTGCACTACAGGCCAAGGAGCACGGACATCACAGTCAGAATTGCTTTCTATTGATACTTAGGGTGGGACAAACTCTTACGAAGATTAACGAAACTGTCTGTATCATTGTATATATCGCTGAGGTGCGTATTATGTTCGATATTTACGTAAATATAGAACTTTTCTAATATGTACAGAAATCAGCCCTTTTTTATTTATCTGGAGCATATCCATGGAATCTTTTATTCTCCCATAGCAGTAACCTGTTTAAAAAGTTTCTACTGCGAGTATCCAGATTTTTTTATTGTTCCAAATGTCATTAATGCGTTCTTCACGTACTTCAATAACCGCATTTACTCGCTTCCGGTTCAAGTTTTTGCTTTTTTAAGCGTCAAAAGCGACATATTGTCGAGACACTCACACGCCATTAAATTTAATACGCAGAAGCAATCAATCAAAGAACGCACATTTTGTGTCAGAGCGGTTGTACTGGTATTTTTTTGTCTGTCACGTGTTACCCACTCGACATGTGCAACTCCCTAACGTCAAACGCAGGGTTGACAACCTACGATTCTGTTATTACTATTCGCACGAGAAAATGCCCTGCCCGCGTGTCATTCAGTGGTCCCTCGCGTGTCATAAATTTTTCATCTCTGTAATGTACAGTGTTATCTCTAATGTTTGTCGAATTCCCTACTGTTTCTACTTTATCCCAACGAAGTTGATAGGCAGTCAAAACAAACTGCCTTCTCCTCCCACTCCTGTTGGTATCTATGTTAATGTTTGTCTTGTAAACATATGCTGCAATCATTCATGCACTTTCTCTGTTAATTGAAATATTCCCTGCCTACCACATTCTATAAATACACATACAACTGTTTTAAACACTCACGAACAAACAAATTATTACTTGATAGGTGTGACTTGACGAAAGTTACTGCTGCAACATACACAACTCACGGAAGAATCTTTTCGCCATGGGTAGTTCGCGAACTTTCTGTTCCTATAATTACGCACCCACCCCAAGTCTTTTGTACGGAAGGAACTTCAGCAGCATTTATAAATGTAACATTTAACACTCTTTATGTGTTAATACTATCGCTTTAAATCGTCGCTGCATAGAGTATATATATATATATATATATATATATATATATATATATATATGGTATTCCATTATTAAAAAAAGCAAACAAAAACTGACAATAAATGACACCGGATGAGGTAGGAAGCCGGAACAGCACTCTCCCTTACACGACTTGTTTACATCGCATCTCAACTTACCTGGAATGCCGCATACATAAAGTATACCTGTGTCATCACTTAAGGTTGAAAACCTTCAAATGTCAGGTTGACCTCGTGAATTTGACCTTTGTTGTTAAAAGGTTAAATTCAGGACCCACGGTGTTGATACGCAGAGCAGCTAGCGGGTTCCTGTGACGTCAGACAGTGTGACAGTCTACTTGGGGATGTGTTGTGAAGTACCGGACCATTAGTTTACAATTTCAAGCGATACATAAGAACGTATGTGGTAGGAGGCGTATGCAGAAATATTAGGTTTCTTTTTCCACTTTTCCGCATACAATGCTTATAGACAGGATAGTTCGCGCGGGATTAAGATATGATCTGTTCCTTGTGGCCGTCACAGTGGCCGAGTGGTCTGAGGCGTGGGTCTTATGCCGCTTGGTCACTGGGACCGTGGGTTCGAATCTCACTCAAGGCATGGATGTTTGTCCGCGTCTTTCTGCGTTGTGCTGTCCTGTGTACAGGTAGAGGCCTTGCGACTTGCTGATCACTCGTCCAAGGAGTCCTACCAACTGTCTAATAGATCAAAGCCAACGAAATTTGGGACCCGGAGTTACTCAAGGCACTGAAGAACGGGTCGCCTAAGTATCCTATTCCTTGTGTTCGAAATAAATTAATTTATTATCAGTCCTCCTCCAAAATTCGTCAGTAGTTGTATAGGTATCTTCTAAGCTTATTTGAAGGTATATTAATTGCAGATGCTAACATCGACTGTTTATTTCCTTAATACTTAATTGATTTAACATTTATTTTTTTAATTTTGCCTATTAGAGTAAGTAAAAAATAAATAGCTGAACCACGGCCGGTTGCATCCCGAACACAAATCACACACTGGAGTAGGTTAGAGATTTGATTGTAAGATGCTACTAACCCAATTAAGACAGCAATAGTACATCGGTCGGTAAACTGCCTGCTTGCGGGAAGACTTGTTCTTATGTGATTCGTTAGGGGAGCGTTGGGATCTTTCTCTTCTGTACTACGTTTAGAAAGGTTTATGGGATTGCCCTGGCTAATTTGCAGGCGGCCGTGTTTTATCCCCCGCTTGGTCTGTCTGTTACGTAAATCAAGAGTGCGTGGACTTTTAATTGCACAGTATCCCCCCTTCCCCTTCACATCTGTATTCTCGATACGGTGTTTAGGCATAGAAACGTGTTTTTTGTTTGGGGGGGGGGAGACAAATCTTCAGTGTCTGTTCTAAAGGGCTCTGACGATGGTATAATAAGATCTGGATTGTTAGGTTTTTCGACTTTGTCCCATCTTGTGGTGTTATAAAATTACACAGCGTTTCAAGGACTGGTCTGTCTTCATCTTCAGGCTGGTGAAAGGGAAGAGCGCATTCCGCTAGAATGAGCTGTTTTCAGTCACTAGACAACCTCGGTCCAACCAACCAAAAAAGGCTAAGGGCGGAGTCCTGCGCAAGCGCTATACATCTTCCCTTCTGCGTACGAAACGCATTTCTGGAAATGGTAAAGTGTCTTACCACTAAAACGGGGGTGTGCTTACCCAAATGGGGGTTTTGTCAAAGTAGGGTCTGTTGCTGCTGATGAGAGGTTATCTCGACAGTCTAGGTGAAAACTACTGCATGTGTACATATATATAAACACCTGAGGTCAGATTATGTTATGTTATATTAAAACGCAACAAAACCAAAACCACACAATCCAGGAAACTAGTGCAGGGATATACGAAATATTACCTCCTCTATCATGTCCGTCTACTGCTAGCGCCATCATTGGCCCTTCACCTTCACCACACCAGAGGACGAAGACAGACGGATCCAATACTCGAAATGTTGTGTAATTTTATATCAGGCGTAGGACAGAGTCCAGAAAACTAGCAATTCAAAACCTCCACGTTTTTATTCAGGCTGTGGGCGCATTTCATTGTTAGTAAGTAAAGTAAAGTTTGTCCCACTATACGCCATGTAGGCGTTTGGGGTGAGAGGAGGTATAGCTCCTCTCTTCCTTGACCTCGGCACTAGATGGGGGTGAGTGGTCAGCATCACGCCCCGGCCGGCTTTACCCCCGGGAAAGGACCCCCGGTACCCATTGTAGAGGAGGCTGGGTGGGCCCCAGAGCCGGTCTGGACGCAGAGGCTAGAGGAAAAATCCTGCCCCCATCGGGGATCGAACCCCGGTCGTCCAGCCCGTAGCTAGTCACTATACTGACTGAGCTATCCCGGCTCTATTTCATTGTTAGTGCTCATTTGTTTTATTTCTATTTGTCTATATCGTCTCTTTGCCCTAAACCATATTTTTATGTTGATGATTCCCATTGTCACATGAAAGTCACACGCAAAAAGGTTAGACTTGTTTATGAGAATACTTTGGGATTACAGCATTAAAATGTTCAATTTGGGCTGGAGATTGCAATCATGATACACGCTTAATGAATAGTCTGTGTTCACTGCTGTCCTTACTGCAAAGCATATACCCAGTAATGTCAGATCACAGGTGTGGATTACTCATGGAACCGAGTGTATTTGTCATTGCTGTTAATTCTTTAACCAGTTCTGTTAAGGACATCATGTTTACCCTGTTTTCGCGCATGGTCTTTAGTAAATAGTACAGTGATTGCTGATAAGAAAAGACAGACTGCCTCTTTATGCGCTCGGCCTTAGACCTTGTGAGCCATAATATCGTGTGGACTCTGGGATGGGTTACCATCCGTACAGCGGCAAATACGGCATGGTGCAGCGAGGTAGCTCAGTCAGTAAAATGAATTTCTGCCTGGGCAATCATACTCCACTTCTGACAAGAACAGAGTTTTCTGTTGGCCACCACTGAGGCCTTTCTTTGAGATCCACAGAATCTGCTATCAGAAGATCACTTAGAATTCTTTCTTTGTAGGGAAAGGGACTCTGGTGTGATGCTGACAACCGACCTTCGTGTAATTCCGCGGTTAAAAATACTTGGATATTTACTGCGTACCCTCATGCCATGTTCGTTGTTCGTGATCGACTGAGTCACGTTGTCATGCTCTCTACTCCTTGGCTCTATGCCCCTATAAATATCCATTTCGTGGCCCCCAGGCTCACGAGATACATAATATCTGCTCTCTTTTAACAAGTTTCTTTGGTTTACTCTTGGATTGAACGCCGAATTATTAGTGCAGATTTCGATGTACGTGTAATGTATTTTTGTATTGCCTTCGTCCTTTCACTTCCTCCTGGTGACCGCTGTTGACATGCTCATCTGCCCAGGGTTTTGTATCACTGCAAGATACGCGACGAAGAAAGACCATGCTGTGTTGCTTTGCCCTTTAGTTTCTTGTATCCTGATTTCAGTATTGCCTCAGTTGCAAACGAAGTACCTATACCCTGTACGCTATGCAACCCAACGTGCTACTCATACCGTTTGGTAGCATGCCCACGCAGAAGACATGAGATCACGTGCGCTGAGTTAAGTCAGCTGATTTGTTTGAAAGCCAAGAGTAAAATGTGCTTTTCCTCGCCCTTTGTTTCGCGAGTTTGTTTATCATAAAGAACGAAGATGTGGATATATGACCAACTTCTTATGTTTGCATGATTTATATAACTGCGCTTTTAATTTCTCCGAGTTTGTAGTTTCGAATGGTGGGTTTTACTAGCAGTGAACAAGAAACGATGTTGGAAGAAGCGGTTATGTCCAAATTGTACTGTACCCATATTTCAGTGGGACTGAGGAATACCACGTGAAACCTGTCAGTAAAACCTGTCTGCGGGATAGATTTGAAACTGGGGTCTGCCTTATAAGAAGCAGCAGTGCTAACCACTCTGTATAAATCTTGTGCAAGAAGGGAACAAATCCTGCATTTCTTTCAGATTCACCTCGAACTAGTTTGTGTTAACACGTGACTGGAAAATTCGGCATAAAATTGCTGTCTGGTTGTAAAGCGCCAAGATCCACCGGGTTTTATACCGAGTCTCTTCACTGCAACATGACCGCGAGCCATTTCCATCCATCTTCCATTCTTGTAATTTTTCGGTGTTCAAAGCGACAGCTTTCCAGGAGGCATTCGCACAAAATTTTTCTTGTCTCTTCAATCCGAACTACATGTCTGGCCCATCGTAATTTTGTTCCAAGAATCTAGTGAACCCGCTTTCTCTTAAGGCCTGTACGCACTAGGGCACAAATGTCGCGGCACATTGTATCGGCACAGAGTCGCTTGATGTGCCGCGACAAGTCGCAGTGTGTTCCGCAACAAAAATCATGTGCCGATACATGTGCCCGGTTATCGGTCGAGAGGCGGGAACACGAAGGAACATCAAAGGACGAGTCGAGTGTTGCAACAGTTTGCGTGCAGTGTGGACGTGTCGCGGGACCAACAACGAATGTACAATGGTCAAACGATCGTGTTTTAAAATTGATAGACCTTTGGTTCCCGGAAGTCTTGGTTTTGTCGCGAATTGATTGTAGTCCCAAGTGTCACACTTTGACATTTATGGCTTCAATATGTCGAAAGTCAGTTTGGACTTTATGGTTCATTGTCACTCGGGAGACAATGTTACTGGACCATACACATTAAATAGCGTGAGGGAGACTTTGAAAGAGCTGTATGCAAGTAAATATGTCGCATCTGCACACTTCTGGCACTATTTCACTGAGACTTTAAATGTATACATCAGAGATGTATAGGAATCCCCAGAAGCCAAAAATCTAAAGATTATGGCTAATCTTGTCTCTGGTTTCACTGAATCTCGAAATGTTGTGTTAGTCTTCGCAATCGATCTCCCAACCATTTGCAACAGTACCTCGAAATCAGTCGTCATTCTGGTGAAGTTGCAAAATGATTCGTCTGACATCTGTAGGTTTGAGAGTACACAACGTGTATCCCTTTCTTCTAAAAAGTTTCTTACCCACACTCTTTTTTGTGCTTCGATTTCTTTTCAGCTAAATGCACAGGTCAACAGCACCTCCTCTTCCGACATCTTAACATACAATGTGGACGGATGTATCGGTGTTTCATGTCGCTGCGACATGTCCCCTGATACAAGTCGCTCAACTTGTATCGCGACATGTGCCCTAGTGCGTACAGGCCTTTACATGTTTCACAATATTTTTACGCTCTAAATATTATACTTCTTTCCGTCACTAATTATCCGCTAAATGTCATTAATCGTGATAATAGTGACTTCATTAAATGTTTTATTACAGTCGTCAGAGATAATTCCCTATGTTAAACTGTTCTCGTAGGCCTGTTACCTTCACGTGGAGTGATCATGTTAACCTGGAACGGTGATATTGATTTCAAAATTTGGTGACACTGTCAGCTGTAGGGACTTCACTCGAACCAACCACGCATTTGTAGCCAAAGACATCGGGTTTGGCGTCCAGTATTAATCTTGCATTACTAACAGCACGAGTTCTTTGTTCTAAATTAAAATATTCTAGCTAAGCAAAACTAATTCTCTGATGTAATAAACACATTTCAATCCAGATTTATAAGAAAATAAAGCAGCCGTAACACTTCATCGGAGCTGCCAACAGCATGAACGATATTCCATAAAATTCCACTACCTCATAGATACGCAGATACAAGAGCTAAAAGCATTCTATTATCTACAGTGCTCATATTTTGCTAATATCCCCTAGTTAGTGGTGACAATCACAGAGTAATTATATCCTCAGTTGTCAACTTTATTCCTCGTACCTCATATTTTGATTCTGCAATACACTCTGGGCCAACAGGGTGTCCCAAAGAGGTGTGTACACGCATTCAATGAATGGAATAATTACATTTTAATAAACTAAACCATTACAGACGTCAGCATTGGCACTTGGTGAATTAGCGAATGTAGTGTAAGTCTCAGAATCACCATTAGCTTCGTGGTACAGTTGACAGCGGTGAGCAACTGGCTGACAAGCGACCAACAAAGTTTTTGCGGTGTATACGTATCTTTGGGACACTCTGTATGTTAAAAGCATGTTGCTTAATAGTGTTTTTGGCAGAAATGTGTGAACTCAGTGATAAAATATTAGTCCTAGTAGAATGTGATGAACCGTTAATTATTACTTAAACATCAATTTTATAATTATAAGTAAAGGCCTCGTAAATATGGTACCAACTTAATTTTATCATAAATCATGTATGGAAGTTCTCGATTTGGAATACTGGTCTGCTGTAACCGTCATTTGTGGTTAGAGCGCATGAGCATGAAATGTAAGTCTACATTCTTCCCGTGCTTAGGGGTTTGTATCCTTAGTGTTTGCGTGTGCATGCGTGTATGTTCACGTATTGCGGTGAGGCAGATACGTACAAATATCAGGAGTTCTGTCTTAAAATACAGTAGGCGCAAACGCATTCACCATTTGCCATTAAGTTCTGATTTTCTCTGCCTAGAAACAAGTCCGACTGTAACAGTTAGTTGCAGTATCTTAGAAGGGTGTCAAGGGAAATAGTTGTGCGTCTGATTTCTGATGGCGCTGCAGGCTTCTCGCTTAGGGACAGTCTGGAATTTCTGTGTGACATTCCTAAAGAGTTCCATGTCTGTGGTCGTTCCTTTGATGTTGGTTGTTGTGGTTTTCTTTGCAAGTCAGTTTCTGTGATGTAGCAAATTGTGTGAGTATCTTGCATTTTCTCCCGGGTATATACCGCCCCCATGCATTATTCTGTTGAAAGGAAAATTTTCCTTCTCCATTGTTTTTACCACAACTGCTATATGGACAACATTATGATTATTTTGTCAGAAATCCCGCTGGATTAAAGGATATCAGCCTTTGCAATGTGCAGTTACCAAATGATTTACTTTCTTTACGACTCAGGTTTATCGCAAATGCTACATTCACCGGTTCTGTTTTTATTACGTGCTATTTAGAGGTTGCGCGAGGAGAAAGAAAAGAGAAATTACTTTCATCTTCTATTAGGTAACTGATTCAGTTGATATCACTGCTAATATCAAAAGCCCGACGTTGAAAGTAACCATTTGGAACTTCAAGCCCTTACTTCTGAAGATCGGTCTTCCATACAGTTGCCTTCAGAGATTCTAAATTGTGTATTTATGTCACGCATCCTTAATTCCAGTTACATGTTATGCTCTTTTAGGTATTGTTTTGCTTCCCTTACAACCAGTAGCATATTAAAGTTCAACATTATGGAAGATGATTAATTGCTCTTTATTTAATTTTTTGTTCTTCCAAGGCTTTTGTGGGTTAAGCCCCTTGGTCCATTTTAGTTCGGTACTAACTTTATTTCCTCTGACTTTTAATATATTTCTGACATGAAGATTTCTGTCTTCTGGGTTGTTGCGCCGTGTAGTCTGGTCGATGTTAACCAACGTTTCAGAGGTTATACTGCCTCCGTCATCAGGGCGATGAAGATTTCTGTCTTCTGGGTTGTTGCGCTGTGTAGTCTGGTTGATGTTAACCAACGTTTCGGAGGTCATACTGCCTGCGTCATCAGGACGATGAATCGCCCTGATGTCGTTTGTCTTTTATTTATAACGGATCTCGAGCGCACAGGTTCGCCCCGATTACAGTACAAACCGTCTCAGCTTGCAGGGGTTCAGGGTGTTTCGTTGTAAGTTACGAAAGAGCGAGTTACTTTGCTTTTAAAATGGGTTGGACGCAGGAAAGATCTCGCGCAAAGCAGGAAGACGCTTCCCCGAGCGTCTACGAATTTAGCATCTGTTGCTCGCGGGAGAGTGAGGGGAACATCGAGAAACAAAGGCGAGGGGGAGGTCGGTATGCCTACACGAGTTCAGGGAAGAAGGGACACCCCGTTTCCTCCTCTGTCTCTCTCTACTCCATTGTTTGACTACTCGGGTATGAAAGATTTAACGATTTGGCATCTAAAACTTTTTTTAATATCAGAAATGAATAGGCATCTGCTTCCATGAATGAATGTACACATAGAACGAGTTTATGGGTTCGAATCCATCTCAGGGCACAGGCATATAGACCTTGTACAATGGACGAACGTCTGATAAGGTGAAGACTCTTGGTCTGTAACAGTGCCGAAGGCATGGGTTGCATATGGGCGGTAATCGACAGCAATAATAACAAATACATTGTGGATAAGTATGACGTATTATGAGATGGCAAAATGTAACGTATATCATGCCAAATTAAAAACCTATCTACTATGTAAAACAGTTTTGTCAGTAATCGGAGTGTTACCATCTTCGTTGTGTTAAAATTTGATCGTGTTAGGTATACTTAATAGAATTAATTGAGCTATTGATTTGTGGTGTTAACATCATCATTACGGCATTGTTGTGTATTATTACTGCCGTCAACAATCCGCTTTCGTTATTGCGGAAAGAGCTGAGCTGTGAATCGCTTGTAGAAGAAGTGCGTCGTAGGGTAGATAATATTGTGCTGTTAGAAACGTTTTAGAATATCACAAGTACTTATCTTATACAGGCTGATTCTAAAAGGACTTTACAACTTAGAAAGTGTATAGGAATTTATTCAGAAGGCCTGCAGAATCGCTTGAGGTGTCATTTTGTAGCAAAACAAATCAAATTTTACTTCAAACAGTCATTTTGGTTCGATGTGATGTCATTGGTGATACGGCAGACATCCCACCTGAAACCTAATTTCTTGCCAAACACGATCCAGCATATCCGGTGTCACTTCTGCAATTGCGGTGATGATTCGAGCTTTGAGCTCAGTGAGATTGGCAGACAACGATTGCATAAACACACGATCTTTAATGAAACCCCATAGGAAAAAATCGAGAGGTGTCAATTCTGGAGAACGAGGTGGCCATGCTATCGGCCCTGTTCGACCAATCCACCGACCTGGGAAACGGTTATTGAGGAAATCCCGGACTTCTGTGAGGTTGTGAGGTGGTGCGCCGTCTTGCTGGAAGTGAATGCGTCCTTCTTGGTCATCTTCGTCTAACTGCGGTATGAGAAAATTTTCGAGCATATCCAGATACACGATACCGTTGATGGTTCTCTCGTGGAAAAAGAACGGGCCGTACACTTTAACTTTGCTAAGGGCACGAAACACATTCACCTTTGGGCTGTCACGAACATGTTCCAGAGATGCACGTGGATTTTCGCTGCCCCAAAACCTGCAGTTGCAGGTGTTCACCTTACCACTGACATGAAATGTCGATTCATCACTAAAGATTATGTAGTCCAGAAATGTTTCGTCTTCCCCTATCCGATGCAACATTTCTACACAGAATTCCTGACGAGCCACTTTATCTTCGTCAGTAATTTCTTGCACAATGGTAAATTTGTATGGTTTTAAGTGCAAACGTTTTCGTAACGCGCCAAACGGTCGGTTGTGGAATGCCAGTCTCACGAGACGCTCGTCGCGTTGATTTCACAGGACTACGGACAAAGCTCTCCCTCACTCGTTCTACGACAGCATCAGAAAGCCGCGGGCGACCTGGAGATTTGTCATGGCGAACAGAACAACCAGTCTCTACAAAATTCTTGTGCTAAGAGTAAATTGTAGGTCTACTGGGAGGATCCTTGCCGTACTGGGTGCGAAAATTCCGTTGAACCATTGTCGCAGATTTCGTTTCTTCAAACCACAGCACACAGCGAGCGCGCTCCGCACCTGTGAAAGTAGCCATTTTGAAATGCACTGCCACTTGCGCTCGCGGTAACGGAATTCGGTACTACAGCAGAACGTGAGTCACACTTGATTTGTTTTGCTACAAAATGACACCTCAACTGATTCTGTAAGCTTTCTGATTAAATTTCTATACACTTTCAAAGTTGTAAAGTCCTTTTAGAATCATTCTGTATAAGAATTATTAAGAAATCTGTGATACCTCCCTCCACTCTCTCCATTTTAATTTTGATTAAATTGATAATTGCCGGTGGACATCGTGGTCTCTAACAATCGAACAAAGTTTGAGGTAAGGGATTCCTATTTATTATTATTGTTCATCACATTTAATGTTTTCATCTGCATTTGTGAACTCTTGTAAGAGAATTAGGCTTGTCTTCTTTTGACGTAAATACGTCTATACGGAAGGGTCATTCGGCAAAAACAGCCTTAGTTACGAAGATGTGTAAGATCCAGCGCCGAGTCACCTTTAAACGTTCATTCCTCAGGAATGGTATGAGTAACGGTAATGTAACATATATGTAAAATGATCAGTAAATTGCCTAAATATAATTTAAATATAAAGACGTATTTACGTCAGATTATCCGGAACCGTGGTTCCACTGTCAATTTTTAATTGTGTTGTGATGATATTTCTGTTCTACATATCAGTCGAGCGTCGTCCGTACATAAACATTATGAATGCTGTCTTCTGGGTTGTAGAGCCGTGTAGTGTGGTAGAAATTTGCCAACGTTTCAGAGCTCCGTGCTGCCTCCATCTTCGAATTAACCCCTTGACAACCCGAAATCCTATTTATAAATGTTTATTGTAACACGTGGTACAAGACATGCTCATCAGTCGAATCAATCTATATTGGATATGATAATAATTACATTAAATGTAATAATAATAATATACTACATGATACATGATAAAGTCTGCACTCATCTACATAACTCTATATGGAAAACTTTAGGCGTTGGGGCAAGAAGAAGAAGAAGAAGAAGGTACTAGCACATACCTAAGTCGGTATGTGAAGACGAAGGTATAACAGTGCTGTAGGATCAAGGGCTATAAACAGACAGGAGGTTCTGACAAATAGGCCAGACACGATAATTAAAAACAAGAAAGATGAAATATGCTTGCTGATAGAGATAGCAATACCATTGGATAAGAATGCAATGCAGAAGGAGTCTGAAAAGAAAATACAAAAATTTAAATCCAGAAATTCAGCGAACGTGTAACATGAAATGTTTTGTCATACCGGTAATCATTGGAGCCACCTACATGGAGCCCTGAGAAGCCAATAGTCGTTCAGCCACTCAAGAAATTCCCGACTTTTTATGGATCACGAAAGTTCATTACCGTGTTCACAAGACCAGCCACTGGCCCCTATCTTGAGCCAGATGAATCCAATCTATACCACCCCATCCTGTTTCTCTAAGATCCATTTTAATATTATCCTCCACCTACGTCTCGGACTTCCTAGTGACCTTTTTCATTCTGGTTTGCCCACCAAAACCCTGTTTGCATTTCACTTCTCTCCCATGCGAGCTACATGCTCTGCCCATCTCATCCTCCTTGACTTGATCTATGTAATTATATTTGGCGAGGAGTGCAACATATGAAGCTCCTAATTCTGCCACTTTCTCCAGCCTCCTGGTATTTCGTCGCTCTTAGATGCCCGTGTTCTCCTCACCACCCTGTTCTCAAACACTCTCAGTCTACGTTCCTCCCTTAGTGTCAGAGACCAAGTTTCACACCCATAAAAAACTATAGGCACAATTGTAGGTTTGTATATTTTATTTTTTACGTTTTTAGACAGCAGACAGAAAGACAAAAGGCACTGATCTCAGTGGTAGCAAGCATTACCAGAATTTAATCTCCTCTTAATTTCCTCATGAATCAAATTTTGATTCTGTATTGATACTCCCAGTTACCTGAACTTTGCCACATTTTCAAAGGATAGTCATTGGAGGCCCTCTCAGGGACCCACATCAGTGGGTATGGGGACTGCCACCACCCGAGGTACCCGAGCTACCCAGTGCCTGGGGGCATAGCTGGGCCACCCAACCTCCCGGGGCTGTAAATACGGAGGTCTGGTCCTCCAGGTTGGGGCGCCGACAACCCTACCCTGTAAAAAGCAACTTGCTACGAAATCAGATGAAGCAACTGCCAGATGGACTCATTCGCGGCGGACTGGCAAACAGATTGTCCGTGAATGAGGAGGAATTGAAGAAGGCCCACACACGGCTGTAGAGCCAATGACGATGATGAATCATTGGAGGCACAGAAATTGGAACTGAAAGACCAAAATATTTTGGGAACAATATCAGGAAAGTGTTCAACAGATTATATACTAAAACAGCTCTGATGTTAACATCACACATTGAAAGAAATTGTTGCAGTCAGCAATTTGAAGCTTGAAGGCGGGGCTCAGCTTTGGTTATAGAGGTAAAGCACCAGGAGAAATATGTGAAAAAAGGAATAATAATAAGGACAACAGTTGGCAGACTGCATTTGAATGGACAAGCCCAAACATGTCATCTAGAATTCTTCTTTCCTTGAGGCTGCCCTGCTTGTTTCAGTAAACATTTGCTTAAGGCAGATCAGTGAACATGTAAATATTTTTGGGATATGAAAATGACACATGGATGACGGAGATGCGGTGATGTGAGGGAAATAATAAAAAAAATAGTAGTGTGTAAACAGGGAGGGGGTAGTGAGAGAAATTAATCCGAAATCAGCCGAGTTGGGCCGAGTAGTGGGATGGATCCAGCAGCAAGCCGATCGATGGATGCGTGTAACCGGGGCGCGCTCTGGCCCACCAGACGACGTGTCTCTCTCGCTCCCTCTCTCTCTCTCGCACTGGGTCGACGCTCCGAACTCAGGTCCTGCCGGGGGTGGGTTGTGTAACGCTGTGTGTTTGTCACTGCAGTAGTTGCCGGTAGTTTCTCAGTAGCGGACTGCGTGCGTGCGTGCGGTGTGTCAATTGATACTTTCATTTTAGGGTGTGAGTTGTTTACAATGTTTCATTGCCGGATAGACACGTGTTCATGTCCGTGAGTACAGCATTCATATTACAGTAATGTTCTTGTAGATTATTGGTTCTCTGTTTTGCTGACAGTATTGAATAACAGGGAAAAGACGAGTATGCCAAGACTGAGAAGGTTGTGGGTGCAGTGGGACTACAAAGCGTGTTGTAGCCTGCGTTGATATTTGGTCTGTAGCACTGTGAGTGATAAACAAACGCTTCTTTGCTAGGCAGTTTCGTAACTTACCAGTGGCTTCTCTTTCATAGGGTTCAATAGAAAGCTGTCAGCAGCCTTATAATTCTGCACTCTTTGTATCCTTCTCCGTGGTTCTTAGAGAACCACGTGATCTAAAATTTTCATGCTGACTCGAAGTTTTGTTCTGTCATATTTAGAACATTGTTGAGTCTCTAAGTGTTCTGCCACGTGCTAATCTGTGGCAAGTTTTTAAACTACAGACTGTTTTTTGTTGCGTTGAATGTGGGTTCAATTATACGAATCGGACACTGGCATGTTCCATACTTTCCATTATTAGCAGATTGTCGGAACAAGAAATTTCAGTATTGGCGCACAATTCAGTTGGCTTAATCGCTTTTTGCAATTATCTGCCTATCATGCGGGTGACATATTACGTTCCGCGTGGCAAGGATGCCCGTTGAAATTACATAATGAAATGCCATATCTTTGAAGCTTTGTAGGCAATTCACAAAATCTGTCTGTTAGGAACATATGATTTCTGTTACAGGCAATTTCGAGACCTGGTCGATTTTTGTAGCTTCTGACAGTGTTGATGAAAGTCGCTGGCGTTTTGGTGAGACGCAGTTCAATTTCTGTCTCGAAACCAGATTTCCTGTTAAACGGTGTTCTGAATAACAAAATTGTAGGCCGGCCTACTCAGATTCCTTACATACACTTCATGAGTCACCATTCATACTCAAGTACTATAATTTAAGTATTTGTACAGACCGCCGGCAACTTACTACATATGGTAATAAATTACCGCTCCGTGTTAAGCATGGCTTTGTTTATCTGAGGAACCTTACCACTGCCATGCCTGATAGTTTGCTTGTTAATTTTCGGTGTTCCTATTATAATGTGCAGGTTTTAAGGGTTTTATAGGACGCTGGAACAGTCAGACTGAACTGTTTGAAGTTGCTAGATTAAGAACGATGTTGTTATTTCCAGAGGTATGATCAATGAGCGGGTAGCATCCACGAAATGTTCGAAGTTTTGCCTTCCTACTTACCTGATAGCCATTGAGATAAGGATAATTGAATTGGTGCGTCACCCGTATGTTTGCTACAGATTCTAAGCACATTATACAAGTATTCTAAAGAATTACATTGTGCGTCTTTATCAAAATATGCACGCTTCAGTAATGAATATTTCTCACACTCCTCTGTGACTGTTCATGCTAATTCGGTTAAGTTACACCTTCTTTGAACGATGTGCTCGAAATGAACGCAGTAGGTCCCGCCATGTCCCTTTGTCCTCACAATTGAACTCTAGAACCTCTGGACGGACGGACGGACGAAAGTTTGTATGGGCGTTATTCCATTGAGGCTTGCCCCACTATAGTACATTTTAATTTCCTACAACAGGTAGCAGCAACATGGCGAACGGACGGACTTGTGAGGTGGGGCGATATCAGCGTCACTTAATAAGTGTCCTTGTATGATGTAAGATAATAGAGCCGTTTGAAATTGATATGAGTTGCAAATAACGCGGAGAAAGTCATCCCATCTTAACAGTCCTCATACATAATACGAGGGTTACTTCAAAAGTCATGGCCAACTAATTTTTTGGGGGCAAGCACGTTATCTTGATGAAAGTTCAAAATATACATATGAAAGGTCACGATTTACTCTTCCGATTGTGGTAAGTCAGATCAGATAGGTGCGAATAGGTGTAGGTATAGTCGGCAATAAGAAAGGCACATTACGGAATGACCTTTTTTCCATTGTTTAATCCTTTTACGACGTTGGAGATGGGAAGTACTCCACCATCCTCCATCCTTTCGCCATGTGACTATGACTTAATACCCAAATTTCAACAGCCATTGCGAGGGAAACGATTTCGTACACCAGAGGACATTACCAACGCAGTTCGGCGCGAGATGGCAAGATTTGGAGATGGTGAAGCTGATGGTATTCGTTGGCATCGAGTACTTGATACACTCGGAGACTACTTTGAAAGTTGCTAGTCTTAAAGTAAGAATTCTGATTTAACTCACATTGAATTTTTAATTTTTTTTAAACACAATTGAATTTTAATCGGAGGAGTATATCGTGCCCTTTCATATGTATATTTTGAACTTTCTTCAATATAACGTGTTTGCCCCCCAAAATTAGTTGCCATGACTTTTGAAGTAACCCTCGTATTACTCTTGAAGCAGAGCTACTATTTCCTACTACAATTAATTACTTTTACAGCGTTATAACGCCATTTTTGAGTCGTGTATTAGTTTAAAGTTTAGTAGTAGAGACCTGGAACGTTTCAAGAACACAGGTATTACACAAAATGAAAAATGAAGAAAACGTAATTTGTTTATTTATTTGATAAGAAAGTAAAATAAATATAAATGTACTAATTAACTGCTGGTATTAAAAATGACGGCTGGCTGTCCGGCGGTTGGGGAACCTTTCAGCATACAACCGTACTGCCTCAGCTGATAAGATCCATCATATCCGTACGTTCCCCATTTGACGTAGTTTTTTCTACAGGTTTTTTTAATGGAATCTCACATATCGGATCTGAGGTACCGGCGTCTGAGATCATACGTATGTCCTTCCTTCCTCGTAGTTGAGGAGCCGACCGGCATCCGAACTCATAACAAACCACAGCTGATCAGAGCAGAACCAACGCAGACAAGCAGGCTACCACACTGGCCAAGAAATTTCCGACCGTGAATCTCTCAGCACGTGCCGCGTTTGAACTTGAAGTGGTTGTATATGAAAATCGACACTTTTCCGGTCTAATGTTTATTTTGCATTTCTTACTTCTTTGTGGTCATACAACATGTGGTTAAAACTATTAAACGCAACACTAAATCACCGTGTATATTGTGGGCTGTAATTTATATTATTGAATTACATTATTTATTATTATTGATTTACTGTATTAGTTACATGATTTTATAGCAATTATGATTCACACAAAATACATTATGTAGCTGATGGTTGCAGTGGCTGAACTGAAGATGGCCACTTATGGCCGAAACCTGTCGCAGTAATTTATACATTAATTTGAGTAATATAATAATTACATCCATAATGACTTGCATGACCTTGTGTATGACGGTAGGATTTACACTTGGGTAACAAACCACAACAGTTTGCGTACTTACAAGTTTATTTACAAATTGTTGAATTCAGGCTTGCGGTTTAAAGTTGTGACAACAGAAACTTACAAAAAGTGTTCGAAGTGTTGGTTTTGTGCTTCCATACAACGCGCTGCGCGCCTCAACCTATTAGAAATCCGAGGAGTGTTAGGAATTAAGTCGTACCATCCCGTTCTCCCCTCTTGTCCGATACACCTTTAACTTTCTTTGCGTACGTGATGCTCTTACGATGGCCACACAAATGATAAGACTAGAGAGGCGTACTCTTTGGAGTACGCCAACGTTCCAAAGGGTTTGGTTTCGCTACATCACACATCGTTCTTTGTTCCTGGTACATGTTTGTGTCCTATGTTATTCTTGCACTAAGGTAATTCTTACGTCTTTTATAATTCTTGCCTGATGTCTGCCCAAATTATTGTTGCCCAACAGTTTCTTCCAAGAATGACCTTAGATAATTTTTCTTTGTTGTAATCCGAAGTCCCATTTTTGCAGAATAATCGGTTCCATCAGCACGATTTGTTTGATTCCATTGCTACCTAAAACTGGATTTTCACCGTAAACCCATTCTTGGAGCCCATTGTTGCGCAACAGTGAGAGTTGTCGGACCTCAGTGTTGCTCAAAATGGACTTGCATTATTCCAACGAACATAATAAACTAACCCTGTACGTGTCACTTAGCCCCTTCAGAGGACATAGCGCCATCCAGGGACTCCGCTTCGGACGGGGACTCTGCCCTATCCCGTTGGTTCTCCCCCCCCTCCCCAAGTGAGTTATGTTGCTCCCGTTCATGTGCTAAATGTTCCAAGCCCGGGACACTCCGGCACACCGAACCGGGGCCCCAAACCTAACGCAACTTAACCAAAGTCAGAGTGACCAAACTCAACCCCACCTAACCATCACAACATAACGCCATGTTGATGGACTTCTCGTAACATGAAATAAATAAAAATTTGCAGACCGCCAGCGAGCGAAATACAGCCCTTATGTGGCCTATTGACCGCAACAAGGTGAGGCATTGACCCTGTAGTGATGACAGGTAAAGCGGAATGTAAAATGGTCCTTTATCTTTACTCTTGTTTGCAATCGAACCCTGTTTGCCCAGCCCTGCATTAGTTACTATACCGACTGAGCTGTCCCATGTCTTTTATTTGTTATGTGCATTAAATAAATAGTCGTTTCTGATTAACTTTGCAGGAATTCCGAGACGAACGGAATTCTGGGTGAAACAACAGCTAATTTTTATTTTTAAAAAAGTTGAAGAGAAACAGGGAGTTAAAATGACTGGAATGAAATAATACAAGATCCAGTCTAAATAATATGTCGCGATATATGTTAACACATGTTACTGAAAATTCTGCCAATGCACACATCTTTATATTTTTATTTATTTCAAGTTTAGAGGAGTTTATCAAGAAAGTGGCGTCCCAGCGAGGGATGCTTACTGAAATTTATACTGCACCAGGATGTTTGTGGAAAGTCAAAAGACTATCAGTAGTAGAAAACTAAGGCTGAATGTGGGAAATTAAACCCAGTATTTTGAAAACTCATCAGCCCCATGTTCTCAAGTGGACTAAAAGGAATTAACTAACTAACGTTTGAAAACTCGCCACAAAATGTAGGAAACAGAGACCACCTACAGAATCTCCGAGATCTCCGTAACCGTTGTAAGGTTATTTGCAATTAAATGTTTTCTTTTATCGAGCAAAGGTTGTATTTGTAGATTGCTGTTGTCTGGATTGTAGAGACGTATGATCTGGTAGAAGCTTATCAACTTTTCAGTGATCCGTGCTGCCTCCATCCTCAGGCAGCAAGTACCTCTGAAATGTAGGTAAGCGGCGCTACAACTTAGATGACAGCCATCTTCATACCTACCGCCGTGAGAACATCAGATTCCACACACTTATAATCGTAATTTTTCTTGTGTTGAGGTATACAAACAGAAATTATGCACGGAGTCAATATCTCACTCCAGAAGTCATAAACATTTTTCATACTAAGGTTTCTTAAAGTAACCAAACCTTGAGGCAGTTGGAATTATGAATATTGTCGATTAAAACATATGGAAAAATAGGGGCTTTGAAGGGGATCTTCAAACGCCAGACCCCATAAAATACGAAAATAAAAGCATTCTAGAAATGTGATTGGAAATTGACTCTCGGCTCAGTAGGTATGAAACCAGTTGATATATTCAGAGGAAAGTCCAAATTGCTAATCTAACGAGGAAGTAAATTGCGAGAAGAGATGTTTAAAGCAATACTTGAAGCAAAATAAAGTCGGTTTGTCCCACAGTACTACCACCCCCAAATTCAGCTGAGTCATACAAGCTGTTACAGGAGCAAATTTAAATTTACGTTTGTGCACATGTTATAATTTATATTTGAATATTAGCATATTTTGATAATTTGTAGTTTCTAAATATGTATTGTTACAGACAACGATAATTGGCTATTGTTTTTAAAAAAAATTCTAGGAGGAGTTTCTTTGGCACTTGGTTCCAATGTGAAAGCTATTCTCTACCCGAGGAAAGAAAAAAGTAATTATAGCCTCTCAGAAGAATTATTTTTAATACATTCTCTTTTTGGTATTGATATTTGGTATATTTGCGTCTCCTTTCAGTTTTTCCCCAAAAGCCCAAGAAGGCTAGATGCCTGGATTTCTACCTCTCCGCTTTCCGGTGCGTGTGGATATAACTGTAATGATCAGTGGACCTGATAGCTTAGTTACCCCATTCAACTCTTTTCACGATTTCAGATCGCAAACATTTACGTGGCCTTAAAATTTTATGACATTCTTTGGTCGCTATGGTTGTCGTTCATAGATTCCTCTCAACTACACTTTTACGAACATTTGAAACACTACTTAAAAATACGCTTCTCTGATGCTGACTCTTGCATATCATGTAGTCATTTTCTTTAGGTAAACTACCTTTATGACAGAACGTCCTGTCCGGAACAGCATAAATTTAGCCTGAATAAATTCAGTTTGGTTTGTTTATATTTAACAGAATTACAGTACCGGCCTAATGTTCATAACTGAACTCCATGCATCAGAGGAGCTAGTAGCTCGTTCATCAAGTTAAGAAATTCCCTGAAGTTCAAGGAACACCAACCTTCACTACCGTTTTCGCAAGAGCCCGCCACCGAGCCAGATGAATACAATCAAAAACTCCAAATTCGATTTCCTTAAGGCCAATTGTAGGGTGCGGCAGAGGAAACGCATGTTTTTAGAATGACTAGTACTCGGCAAGGAGGAGGGTGGGGGATTTCTGCCCCATGCTAGTAGACAGCTTAGATGATGCTGTTTCAGTAGCCATGGCACCGTGGACCCGGGAGCATCGGGTGTTTGTAGTTGTAAATTATATCAAAAGTGGTGAATCCGTAATTGCCGTTCAGCGCCTTTTCCGTAAACAGTTCAATGTGGAGCGCCGTGGAAACATCCCTGATCGTAAGACGATACTCAGGTGGGTTGATACGTTTAGGACAACAGGGTCTGTGATGAAGAGGAAACCATCCGGCCTTCCCGCGTCTGTGCGTACCCCTGAAAACGTTGGGAGAGTGAGATTGGCAGTTCTCAGAAGCCCGAGGCGCGCTATGTCGAAATGCTCAACAATTTCCTGCTTCCAGAACTGCGCAGACGAAGGGTAAATATGCGGAAAATGTGGTTCCAATAGGATGGTGCCACGGCACACGGCGAGAGCATCGATGCAGGTGGCATGTTTCCCCAACACGTCATCTCCCGTTTCGGTGATATCCCTCGGCCGCCTCGCTCCCCTGACCTGTCCGTATGTGACTATTTTGTGGGGTTACCTCAAATCAAAGGTCTACAGAAACAAACCACGCAACATCCAGGAACTGAAAGATTCCATTTGCCAGGAAATCGCTACTGTGGGGGAAGAAATGTTGGGAAAAGCAATGCAGTTTTTCGAGGAGAGGCTGCAAGAGTACGTGCAGACGGGAGGGCGTCACTTGACGGACGTTATTTTTCGGAAGTAATTCAAAAATGTTCAACAAAAACTGCATTGTAAAACCTTTCTTTCTGTGTAATTAATTTTTTTTAACTTGAAAACCAACTGAGTTATTGTTATTTGAAAAACATGCGTTTCCTCTGCCGCACTCTATACAGGATGATTCTAAAAGGACTTTACAACTTAGAAAGTGTATAGGAATTTATACAGAAGGCCTGCAGAATCGGTTGAGGTGTCATTTTGTAGCAAAACAAATGAAGTTTTACTTCAAACGGTCATTTTGGTTCGATGTGATTCCCATTGATGATACGGCAGACATCACACCTGAAATCTATTTCTTGCCAAACACGATCCAGCATATCCGGTGTCACTTCTGCAACTGCGGCGATGATTCGAGCTTTGAGCTCAGTGAGATTGGCAGGTTAGGATTGAACAAACACACGATCTTTAATGAAACCCCATAAGAAAAAATCGAGAGGTGTCAAATCTGGAGAGCGAGGTGGCCATGCTATCGGTCCTGTTCGACCAATCCACCGACCTGGGAAACGGTTATTGAGGAAATCCCGGACTTCTGTGACGTAGTGAGGTGGTGCGCCGTCTTGCTGGAAGTGATTGCGTCCTTCTTGATCATCTTCGTCTAACTGTGGTATGAGAAAATTTTCGAGCATATCCAGATACACGATACCGTTGATGGTTCTCTCATGGAAAAAGAACTTTGCTAATGGCACAAAACACATTCACCTTTGGGCTGTCAAGAACATGTTCCAGAGATGCACGTGGATTTTCGCTGCCCCAAATCCTGCAGTTGCAGGAGTTCACCTTACCACAGACATGAAATGTCGATTCATCACTAAAGATTATGTAGTCCAGAAATGTTTCGTCTTCCCCTATCCGATGCAACATTTCTGCACAGAATTCCTGACGAGCCACTTTATCTTCGTCAGTAATTTCTTGCACAATGGTACATTTGTATGGTTTTAAGTGCAAACGTTTTCGTAACGCGCCAAACGGTCGGTTGTGGAATGCCAGTCTCACGAGACGCTCGTCACGTTGATTTCACAGGACTACGGACAAAGCTCTCCCTCACTCGTTCTACGACAGCATCAGAAAGCCGCGGGCGACCTGGAGATTTGTCATGGCGAACAGAACAACCAGTCTCTACAAAATTCTTGTGCTAAGAGTAAATTGTAGGTCTACTGGGAGGATCCTTGCCGTACTGGGTGCGAAAATTCCGTTGAACCATTGTCGCAGATTTCGTTTCTTCAAACCACAGCACACAGCGAGCGCGCTCCGCACCTGTGAAAGTAGCCATTTTGAAATGCACTGCCACTTGCGCTCGCAGTGACGGAATTCGGTACTACAGCACAACGTGAGTCAAACTTGATTTGTTTTGCTACAGAATGATACGTAAACCGATTCTGTAAGCTTTCTGATTAAATTTCTATACACTTTCAAAGTTATAAAGTCCTTTTAGAATCATCCTGTATTATCCTCCACATATCTGCTGAGTGATCTCTTCCTCCCAGGCTTTACAACCAGTATTTCGGACGTATGTCAATCTTGATTTGATTTGAAGACCATAAATTATGAAGTTACTCATGTGCAGTTTTCTCCAGCCTCCCGTTCGCTCTCCTGAACACTCTGTTTGCAAAACGTTTAATATTTGTTTTCACCCGTTAACGTAACCGACCGAGATTCACACTCGTTCAACAAAACAGGTGAAATTATAAATTTTGTATATTTTCATTTTTATGTTTTTACACAACAGCCGTGGGGACAAAAGATTCTGAGTCACGAAATTTATATATGCTTTGCTACCATGCATTTTTTTTGTCTGATCTTAATTTCCCCGAGAATGTTATTTTTAACATCGTTTGAAAGTTGGTACATTTTTAAAGTATTTATTAGCTGCGTTTTTGTAAAGATACTGTTCTGTAGTCGGGTGACGAGACGCGAAAATGCACTTAGTTTTCTCAGCATTTACTTCTGTGGACCATGTTTATTACTAGCATCTAATAGAGCTTCTATGTTTTATTATCGTACATTAACATTATCAGAGTAGACCAGAAGCTGATGTGGTCCATTCGGTTCCACCCCTCTTTGTGTTGTTTGACTATCCTGATGACATCCTAAAACAACCACTTGCTTGTAAAGCATCTCCTTCTGTCATATCAGTGTTATTAAGAACTGAACAACTTTTGTATAATACTTCTCACCTAGCTGAATAATAGGATATCTTAAAGTCTGTAAATATCTTGTGTTGTCTCATTGTACTCCTTTTTTACCACTGTCAGACGAATGCAGAATATCTGGTCAGAAGTTGATCGATTACGTCGAAATTTACGCTGACGGTTTCCGGTAATTTTTTCTACGTTAACGTCGACAGAAGAATATTGGATACAATTTTGTATGTAGTTCATAACTCGATAATTACTGCAGTCTGTTTGATCACCTTTATTATAAATACTGAACGTACAGTAATAGATTAATTTCATTACTCTGGTAGTTTATCTTTGTTCCAACAAAAGTTAATAAGTTCCTGGATTCTTTGCTTTGATCAGTGTATCAGATTATATGACTATAAAGTACGAAATATATAGACCCAGAAAATGGAATAGATTCGATTACGTTTGTCGTTTTAATTAAGTTTACAGTATAAAGGTGATAAAGGCACGAAATAATAGAACGGTAAATGAGTAAAAGTGTGTAGGCCTAGTAAATGGAACGGGTTCCTGCAGGCTTATATATAACGCCTGTCATAATAATTTAAGCATGCTAATGAAGGTTGTTACAGTCATCGTCTGTTATTTGTCTGACAATGTTTGTCGCGACCTTTCGAAGTATTCCGGAGATGGAGACAGGGCGAAGGGAAATTCAGTTAAACATAAAAGGAGATTTGCCTAATTCATTTGACTACATTAAAAGTCTATCTGGGGGGGGGGGGGGGTAATTTACAATTTTAGTTGGCTACAAAACATAGCATCTAGCTGTCTCGTTACGTGCCTTAGTACTGAAAGTTAAATGCATCATTTTAACGCGTACATTACCCGCGAGGCTTCGTAAAACGTTTTCTAAATTTTGGGTTTGTCTGTGCAGCATGGTTTAAAACGATATTTAATTTTCCCAGGCTTTTTTCAAAGGAACCACTTCATCAGAGAAGAATCCGGAAAAATATTCTTGTTTGAGGTGGCAGGTTCTGTTTTCATAAACTGATAAGAATTTTCGTGTGACTCTAAATACAGACATGAAAAATCATAACCTTAAATACTTTGGCACTGGAATTACATAATTAAGAATGGGATGAGAGGTTTGTAGCACCCATTCGGAAACAAGAAAATCATACAAAATTATTCTAAATGATATTTATGAGAAGAACACATTTTGCACCTTTAGGCTTACCATTGTACCATTCGCATTAAGGTTCCTATAGAAATTCTGTAGGAAGCGAACGTGATGGAACAGACTAAGTCCACAGTTCTTGCTTACAGTGTTGACGTTGTCAGTTCGGTTCCTGTTTTGTATGTTTACTAATGATGTTTTCCTAAACTTGACGTTCATTTGCTTTCTATGCACTGCCTGTTATATTAGCATTCCGAACTTTCCCTTCTTGCCCTGCACGTCTTCATGTATCGATTCTTGCCGACTTTACCACCTGAGTGCAAACTGTAAGCTTATTCGCTTATTCAACGGCAGTGGAAGACCAAGGACAAAAGTCAAGTGACGTGCTTCTAATTCAAGTGACCGGGTGTCGTTCCCCCTTTGAGGCTCAGGTTTCCTTTTCAAATTCTTGTCGTTTTCCGAGTTATTCATCTTTTCATACAAAGCCTACGAGCCTATTTCGGCTTCAGACCGAGATTTGGAAGATTTCCAGTGTCATTTTGCTCCTGAAATGTAACTTATTTTATTCTCCTTTGTAATTAATTACGTCTGTAGGAATGTGTTCTGTCCATTTGTGTTTATGTGCATTTAATATGTTTCTTGTGGAAAATATTGGCGAATAGTTTATCATTTAATCCCGATTAGTTTTATTTAAACAATCACTGGGCTTTTTAAATTTTATTCAGGAAGTTGTATACTTGTGTCTTCGGTGTGTGAGGGAATGGGGAATTCATCTAACACAGCATCTACCCATAGACCTGGTGATAAATGATCTGAGAAACACTGTGTAGTGTCCGTGGGGGGGGGATCGCTGCCATTTAGTTCAGGATCTTTCGTCATCTCGCCTGTTATTTAAGGTGTTCTTTAAAACGGCATAGCTAATAGCTCTACGCTTAACCCCATTTTGAAATAGTTCTTTAGGATAAGCTCTCCTTATACACGAATACAAAATGTTGTTTATATGTAAACCAGTTGCGTAACTTGAACATTGTTAATTTGTTCGAAATTGTGATCTACAATCAGATTCGTTTTCCAAATGTTCTGGATGGCCACCAGAAGGTGGCGTGTTTGGACGCCAAATGTATTCAGCAATGACACATGAGATGGCGTCTCTGTTTCGCCATTTGCATGTAACTGCTCGGGGTTTGTATTCTTTTCGCTGTTCGGTATGCATGGAACTCTTTTCTTCCTCATGTGTTACCTATCACGGTTTCCATGCAGTGGAGTTCCATCAGCGCTTAAATTAGTGTGCCGTCGAATTGAATTTGAATGAGTAATTAACTGGCGATTTTATTGCTTTAATTAGTGTGTTTCTGAATATGTATAATTTGTGAGCATATTATTAAGTACTTCGTCTTTAATGAAGGTAGAGGCAATTAGGTTATGTTTTGAGGAATGCTACTTGTGGACGTGGTCACCTCAATACCCGATTTTTCATCAGACATTGACAGTTGGTGTGGGCAGTGGATTTCTGTATTACAACACGGCTTCTTCCAGGCCTTTTTGCCTTTTGATGACATGCCGTTTCCGGTTATAGGGAGTCTTTCCTTTCCTTCGTAGTCAAAGTGTATTTGCATCGGAGAAGTTCAGGGAAATCGAAACAGCCAGTGACAGTCAATCGGGTCTTCGCTTTCACTGCGAATTTTAACCGAACTCGGATCTCACTGTAAAGAAACGCAAACCGATGCTAATAGATCTTTGACATGGTAATCGCAATGACTGACTCCGTACTATAGATGTTGGGACAGTAAGTCGGTAGTTCCCAAACCGTGGCTTGTGCACTCATTTGGGATACCCAGTATGTTGCAAGCTGTTCGCTGGGAAAATGCGAAGTTGTATTTGTTATTGGATTCTGGTTCTTTAACGTCTCTTTTCCAGTTCAAAAATATTTGTAGTCTTTTGAAATTTTACAGTTAAGATATCTGTATAAAGGCGATGACCACATGGGTTTAACTAATCCGATCAACCAACGTAGTAGAAAATTTATCTCGTTTGAGATCCTCTTATCAGCAAACAGATTAGCAAGTTTTAGGAATTATAAGTTCTTTATTTTAAGCTCTGTCATTTTCGTCGGTAGGACTTAATTTGTTTCTGCCACCGGGTTGGCTGTAAGTAGCTGTTTCTAGCCATTCCAGTTTCAAGCGTAGCGATGTTTCCTCCATGTATTCTGAGCTTGGGTTTATCTATAGTAGTTTTAGATCTTAATAAGCATTTGTGCAGTTTTAATCGCTCACTTGTTGTTATATGTCCAGTTGATAAAACTGTATTCGTAGTGTTCCTTAACAAGATTGGAAAGGTGTACTCTTTGGAGTACAGACACCGACGAGTTCGTGAAGTCTTCGTCCACGTTTGAGTGTGAATAACACCTAAGATCCACCAAATATAACGAACAATATATCACAGTATGCCATAAAATATTAAAGTTAATCCTAGTGGCCTAAATTGTATATCTTTAGACCAGTAGTTGAAGGTGGTTTGAGAAAGTACTTTCTCATCACAGTAATTTAGCCTCTTTCTGAGGGACTCTGCTATCCTTTACGTTTTATCTGCAATGGAAACATCCAGTTTCCGAAACATGTTATGCTCGGAACACTGGTCGGTGGACAACGTCCATAAAGCTAGTAAAACCAATGGAAATTATTTCCAAGACACCATGCAAGGGTCTTTGCATACTCAGTCGGTGCGGGTATATGTGCTGACAGAGACCTAAACCTGGGGCTTTTCGAGAATGAATCAGGATGGCTAATCGTTGTATCGTTCCGTTCTTTTCTTCAGTAACTTTGTTATGGTATTGAGTGAACAACAATGTCAGTACCAAACTTTTTTTGATGATCACTGTTTTCTCATGCAGGCCCTTAGAGGCGAGCTGATTCCAATACCCAGATCTTAAAGCAGGTATTATTAATCTTACCAAATTTTAGCATTTAGAATAAGACACTTTATTTGATTAGAAATCTTAATTATTTTGCTGTCTCAGTTACAGATATTACTAAACGTCGAAAAAATATGGCAGCATTTTATTTTTCGGATGATGTTCTTTGTCCATCCTAGGATGTATGTGTGTATTTATCTGTAGGGACTGATTAAAACCGTAATTAGTACAGCTGGTTCCGGCAGAGGTTCGAGTAGTTATCTTCCAATTTCAGGTCTGAAACAGCTTGCTACTCTTTCATTCCGTCCAATAATGATTTACATGCATGCAACAGAAATCAAATTAATGGGGTATGTTCATGAAGTTACAAAGTTACATTTACTGGAACAAATTAGATCACTCAACTGAGAACTGTTCAGTACGTACACACATACAGTGAGTGATTCCTGCTCTCATCAAGATGTGAAACGTGATCTCTGATTCTGACGTAAGTATATACAGTCGAACTCTTTGAAAACAAGTTGCCTTGGATAATGAAGCAATGGACGGTTTAGGATATTAATTAACGAGGAGCTTAATGGTTTATACAGACTTTTGTCAGCATAGTGAACTGTAAGAGGATACACTTACAGTAATTTAGTTAGGATGGCAGAGAAGAAAATCTTTGGGATTTTAGTTCTTATTTGTTTATTTGAAGACGCATTAAATTACTTATTTAGAGTCTGTTGCCATAATAATGATCACAAAATTGTGGACGCGAGTGGTAGTGGGATTAGTTGAAGGAGGTTCTGTCCGAGGATTTGCCTGGAAGAACTGAGTAAAATAACAGATATCCTCATAATAGTCTCTGCAGGCCAGTAATTGAAATGGAACTTGCGGAAAACGAAGCAGGTGCCAACCACTCGACCGCTACTTTTAGTAAAATTTCTGGGAACGCGGCCAATTTGAAGACCGAGAAAGGAGTTGAAGGAAATCAAGTCGGCTGTATTTCAGGGAAGTGAGGTGTGAGTTGATTGGCAGATAGATGCAAGTCACTCAGGGTGGTGTTCGAAGGCAGGCTTTGGTGTCGGCGATTTAGAACTGATTACATATTTTGCGTTCACTGCGCTATGTGCATGGAACGGACTTGGCTATGGGCGTTATACCTTTCGAGGGGATCATAAATCCACATTTTTAAATTTCCTACAATCGGTAATACCAGCATGGCGGATGAACTAAGTTACGAGGTGGGATCGACAGTTTCGCCATTTGCCGTGATGTACTTTAATATTCTTACGAAAAGTACACAAATTTGGTACAGAAATTCTATTTATAATGTAAAGTAACAACGTGGCGGCTGCGTGAAACATTGAAACAGAATTCACTCGACCAGGATTCTGTCCGATGACTCCCTGAGTAGTAATCCTTAACGCTACAGAGGCAACTCGCGCTGTGGCGTGTAGCTGTTAATTTACAACACTTACAAGAATACATTTAGAACGCGTTGAAAATTCGTCGTTATCTTTTATAAATACTTTTCCTTTAAAATAACAGATTGAGGGACGTTTCAAGATATATCGTAAGCTGTGCGTTGCATTTATTGATCGGTTTGTAGTACAAAGTCAAGGTCCTTTGGATCGATGCTTTTCTCTCAACAGTCAGTTTACATTTATCTGACGTTAGGGTGGAAAATTGCATAATGAGTGCCATTGGTTTTACTCCGGTAAATGTTATTAGGGTGATCAAATCAAAGAGGATGAGATCTACGGGGCATTTAGCGCGCGTAGGGGAGGCGAGGAATTCACACAAAATTTTAGTTAGAAAGTCAGAACCGATCTTCGGGATATCGGTGTTTGGACGTACGAATCGGATTCACTTGGGTCAGGGTAGGGTCCGATGACTGGATGTTGTGAAGATCTTTTGACTCCGAAACAGGCTCGAAGTTTCTGAAGTAGCTGAGCTCGTGAAGGACTCTGCTGTGTTGGGTTAATTAATTAATTAATTAAACTGTGCACTGTTACTGTGCATTGCCAAAAGGCGAGAGTGAATGCTTTGGCCATATGGAACCTGTAGTTACGAAGGCCAATAATTCTTGTGTTTTGCAGAAGTATGGCTTGGCGCTTCCCCCGGTGTGCGCTCGGTGGAAGTGCAGACCCCTCCTGCTTCTCCCACTAGCAGCCATCAGGGACCTCGACTTACTCCTGGTGGTCTCCTAGCCAGCTTCGACAAGTCCATCCTGCAGGTAAGATTTGTTTTAATTCACGAATTACTCCTAGGCCTAGGTTGTGGCTTTATGTCAGTACCTCAGCATATTAATACTGAGATCATATCCAGTCATAAATGCTATGTGGACATGGGTCGGATTTTCAAAGGTGACGAAGCTATAACTAACTAACTAGATGGCTTACGGAACCCGAAGGTTCGTCACCGAATTAACCAAAGCCCTCCACCGGACCCTGTCCTGGGCCAACAAAATCCAGTTTCCTTCAACTCCTATCTCCCACAGATCCCGCCTGAGATTATCCTTCCATCTACGTCTAGGTCTCCCCAGCTGTCTCTTTCCTTCAGGCTTCCCAACCAGTACCCGGTGCACACATCTTGTCCCATCCATGCGCGCTCCATGCCCAGCCCATCCCATTCTTCTCGACTTAATCACCCGGACAATACTGGGGGAGTACAAATGTTTAAGCTCATCATTATGCAGTTTTC
This sequence comes from Zootermopsis nevadensis, assembly GCF_977971745.1. Classification (NCBI taxonomy): domain Eukaryota; kingdom Metazoa; phylum Arthropoda; class Insecta; order Blattodea; family Termopsidae; genus Zootermopsis; species Zootermopsis nevadensis. The sequence goes on from NW_028259142.1 coordinate 10,120,422, forward strand.
TCCATGTCCCATCGTCTTCTCTCTTAGGCCCAAATATCCTCCTCGACACCCTGTTCTCAAACACCTGCAATCTGTGTTCCTCCCTCTGAGTGAGAGACCATGTTTCACACCCATACAAAACAACAGGCAGATGTATTGTTTTGAATATTTTAATTTGCTGACGAAGCTATAGATGTTTAAAATTCAGGATAATTTTAACCTAAGAGGAAGGTTATTCATGCGTCTTTCATCATCGAAAAGTAAATGAAGTAACTTATTTCTTCTGTTTGCCTTGCATTCAAACACCGTATTTTTCATGTAACCCATACATGGAAATCTAGCACAATGAAGTCCGGTGACCGTGTTGTGCCAGTTTTATTAATTATCACTTCCAATCCATCGGTCAGGGAACTGCTCATATAAATATTCTATAACGTGTCTAATGGAGTGAGGAGGTGCCAGTTATGCTAGAAGTACAACTGTACCATTGTCTTGTGTGTGTCAAATTGTCTTCCTTTTTTGACGTAAATACGTCTATATTTTAGGGTCAGTGTGATTCGGCAAAAAGTGAAACGAAAAAGTGTAACGTCATTGTTATATTACCTAGGAAACGTCAAACTTCATTGTTATGTTACCTTGAAAACATCATCAGTTTACTCAGCATTGTTGTTACCTAGGAAACATTACATTACCTTACCTTACCTTACCTTACCTTACCTTACATTACCTTACCTTACCTTACCTTACCTTACCTTACATTAAATTACATTACTTTACATTACATTCAGCTAGGCATCACGGAGTTTTCCTCCGGGGGCTTCCCCGGTTTCTCCGTGGCATTCCAACAATTACTCCACTCACACACAGAAGAAGGCAATGGCAAACCACTTCTGATCATCTCTGCCAAGAATGTATATATGTATGAGCAGGTCCCTGACAACCTGAAGAGGTTGGAAGGATCCTGTTCATAATATATGGACCTGTCGTCAGACAGAACACTACAAATAAAAAAACTACAGACCCATTTCAAGCGTAACTAATTCAAATTAAATAATCAATGTCTTAATCAAACTTATCTCAATTGTAAAGCATGTATAAAGGAAATATTTAGATTAATTCCAATACGAGTATACAAACTTCCTTTCCGTATAGACGTATTTACGTCAAAGTCTCCGGAACCGTGGTTCCACTGACAACTTTTTCCATAGCTCAGTAACCGCTGAGAATAGGACCCGTGTTTGTCTAATGACATTTCTCACTCAGAATGCCCTCAGAAATAAAATCGTGAAGTAGTGGCATGAAGTCACTGGACATTCTATGTACCGGTGATACTACGTCTTATCACTACACGAAAAATAATAAGTGAAGCCAAAACATTTCCGCAAATGTGTCCATTCATTTTCCATTACTCCTTTCGGACTTTAATTTATCTTCCACTCATAACCAGGAGTTCTCTCGTTATCCAGAAAATAATGGAGCCCTACCTTTTGAAATTAAATGAAACTGTTGTAACTTTTTACTATACATCTTTAAGAGACGGTAATTAATCATTTTTAAAACAGACAAAACCAGTATGTACTTAGTGGTTGATTCTTAATTACATTCAATAAATATGAGGATGCCGTCACAGTAGCCGCGTGGTCTGAGGCGTGGTCCTTGTGCCGTCTGGTCACTGGTTCGAATCCCACTCAAGGCATGGATGTTTGTCCGCGTCTTTCTGCGTTGTGTTGTCCTGTGTACAGGTACACGGGCTGATCACCCGTCCAAGGAGTCCTACAAAAAATGTCTATAGATCAAAGACACTGAAGAACGGGTCGTATGAAATAAAATGAAAATAAATAAATAAATATAACGATCATAGAATCAAGCCAAAAGTTTCAATGAACGCAGTGTCTCAACCACTTTATTAGTTAGACATGGCAACATTGCGCAAGGACGCAGTGTCAGTTTAAAATAATGCATATTTGGGCCGGAATAATTGGCGATCTCCTCATAAAACCTTACGACCTATCGACTCTACTCTCAGGGGTTCCCCTATTTATATTTTTTAACGACAAGATTACAATTGCTGGTCTGTTTATCATTGGCATTGCGCAAACTGCTTTACTTATGAATAAGCTCCAGGTCATTTTAGCGTCTACGTACAACAGTCGTTGCTTTCTCAGTACCCAAATCGATGGATAGAGCGAAAGCCACGCCAGAATTAGAAACGGGGATGGGGGGTGGGAGTGGTACGGGAATTTCGCATTAACGCCAGAAAATCACGTGGACTTCTTACGATTGACAAGATTAACAAATTAGCTCAAATTCATGCAACGGAACACGGAATATTGAGCTCACCGCTGGGGAGAATCCCGTTATGGCCTACAAAAGCAGGCGTTTAAAGAATGAATTAGAAGCGCTGAAGAAATTTATATGTGACGAAATTATTTCATCAAAATATTACGAACTGATGCATAATCAGAATGTTCCGAACGCATGTATGACTATGGATTGCCGTATTTGTTAACACTTCCACGTATTCAATGTATAAGAAGGCGTAACATGTAGGATTTGAGGTTTACGTACACGGCGGTGAGTCCTAAGACAGATGTGGCGTCATGTAGGTTTATAGAAGTTTACTAACGTTTCCGAGGTCCTTGATGCCTCCTCATCGCACTGATGTTGGAGGCAGCATGGAACTCTGAGACGTTGGTAAGCTTCTTTCAGACTGCACCGCTCTTCAACCCAGAATATCTCCATTGTCAGGGCTATCGCCTTGATGATGGACGCAAGAAGGACCTTTGAAACGTTGGTACATTTCTACCAGACTACACGGTGCTACGACCCAGAAGACAGCCATCTAAGGGGCGACGAGTTTCTCCGAAACATTGATAACCGCCTGTATACAAGGCAAGTGTCCCACATTATAATCAGCGTATTCCACGCTTTGAAAACCTCAGGTCTCATTCCGAGATTAGTATTTTTGCAGATGTAGTGTCGTTCCAAACACTTAAATTAGTTAGCATTGAGCATAATATTTTATGGTGAACTCGAAAGAATATGTAAGGAAGCAGTATTGGTACTTTTCAAATAGTTGTCTGGAAAACCTGTTGAAATTCACTGTTAATTTCATTGAAGAGAAAAGCTGTTCATTCGAGATAGTTACCCCTCAAACATACGCCAGCAGTATTATCTTTGACAAAAGTAGCTCTGTGCCAACACACGATCGGGATTAATGTAGTTGTTAACGGAATGGATATCGCACGTCACTCCGTTTAAGGCACGAGTAGGGAAATTGCTGCAGGCTTGCATTGTGTCCCTTCGTTCTATGGCTCTTTAACTAATCCACCGTTTCATTGAAAGTTCTGATCTGGACCGGACGCAGAGATTCGTTCTGCACAACTTCCAGGGTATTTCAGGGTCCTAGGGAGGAAACATGTAGCCTAAATACGTACCTTTCTAAAATTTCTAAATCCTTATAATCTGGCACTTTGGGATTGAAGAGGAGAATAGCTACTTTTCCGTGGTAACGCGTGCTGTAGTGTTGCCGAGAACAGCAAATAACAATTCAAACATAAAATCACCTGTTTCATTTCCAACAGCCAAACCCAAGTTGGGCCTTGTCCTGAATCCTCATCACAGCCATTTTACCCATGAGAACGTTCAGGGCGGTTACTTCACTGTGATATTAAATTCCAAATTAAACGCATGAACTTGGCAATTTTAAGTCCCGAAAACAAATACGTGACGTTGCTAATTGCAGGATAGTCGTTAGGTATATGTTTAGACTTTCAAATGGTTTCGGGTTCGATTCCTATCGCTGCATGTAATAACATTAAAGCCAGTAGAAACATCTGCTCCCGCTGTAACCATTCGCCTAGAAATGGGAATAGTCACAAATCCTTGCACGTCATGTACGTTAAATATATCTTACGCAACGGACGTTGTGCTGTGTAATTGGCGTGGTGTAATATTCATGGGGTGCGCAGGGAGTGAAACACAGTCACTAAGGGCGGTATCGCACTAGGATGCCATGGCAGCGACACCAACAGCGATGCCATGGCGTCCAGCTGCCAGAAATAGACGCCAGACAAGCTGCCAGCTTTCGACGCCAGTCGAGCGAACAGATGGATCGACATTAGGAGATCACGAAATGAAGGGCTATTAGCAAGGAGAAATGTCCACTTTTATCACTTTTGAGGAAATGAGATTTACCTTTATCAAAACTACATACCTGGAGTGAATTTCAATTCTGTAACAAAGAAATAAGTAAAAAAAATTCTCCATACACACACTTTGCACGTCCATACCATTATTGAATTTGAAATATTTCAGTTCTTGCAAATCACATGTAATATTACATGAACAAACTTTATTTAATAAAACATTATAAAAGTAGGTTTCTTCTTAATTCACATTATTTGTGATATATATAGATAGACACATAGATTGCTAAACAAAAAAAAACAACTTAAAAATCAAGTTGCCATATTGGAAAGCGGCCGCACAAATAAAGCCATAGAAACACTTTTTACCTATTTCTTTCTTTTCTACTGTAAATAAATCTCCTCCAAATATTTCCACAAGTTCTTCCCAGTTTCTTTTTTTCAAGTCCCGGTTTGCGTATTCAATACAAGATGAATCCCATAATGATGGTCGAGACTGAATTTCAATTACCAATCTTTCCGTGTCGAAATTGTCCATGTTTGAAAGAACACAAGCGATGCCAGTAACATTATCACTTGGCATCGTGGTTGGCAGCGATGCCAAGTTGGAAGCGCTGCCAGACGGATGCCAGGTGCGATATATGACTACTAAATTAATACTATATTGAGTTTGGCCGAGATGCTGGCAGCTGCGCCATGGCCTCCCGTTGGCATCCTAGTGCGATACCGCACTTATAACTGGATGTAGAGGACAGTTTTATTACAAAAAACTATAGTTCGCGACTGTAATCTGGAGACTTGCGGGGTGTGGAAGTGGGGTGAAGGAGGACGAAGGAAAGAGCGTCAGCCTTTAACGCTTTGGACTTTCTGCATTCCTTGCAAGTCTCAAGATTACAGTCGCGTACTATACGTAAGTCCTGTTGTTATTGGGTCACGGTTTGTTTTGTCGTCCCGTCAACAGGGTTCAGTAAATATTTATATCTGATACGTGTTTTTTTGGAAACTCTGCCTAATCAATTGTCTTTGTTGTTCGTTTTGATCCATCCCAACCACACAGTGACTTCTGTTTCTCAGTACAGCTGATTTTAGAAGCGATTGTTTGTGTGAGAGATCTGTCATCGGACTGGGTTTTGGGTTGTTTTACGACTCCGTATCGACTGTTCATGCCATACATGTAGTTTCGAGTGAAATATGGTGGGAAATGAAGAATAACAAATCGGCGTTTTGGTGAAATACGGTGCACGCGTGAGAGAGCGCGTTTTTTTGACGAAAATAATCTATACGGAAGGGTCATTCGGCATAAACAGCGTTACGAAGATGTGTAATATCCATATCAACAATGTGTAAATATGGAAACCAACCAACCAAAGAAGCTAACTGAGGGCAGAGGCCTGCGCAAGCGCAAGCATCGTCCCTACCTAGGTGAAACCATTCCTGCGCACAAGACGTATTGCTGGAAATGGTAAACGGTCGTAATATAAGAACGGAAATTTTGCTAACGCTAACGGGGTTTCGTCGTGGCGGGAGCCTCGACCATTCAAACTGGGATCTGTTGCTGCTGATGGGAGGTTATCCCGTCAGGCAAGTTGTCGAAGGAATTTGGTTGGTTGGGTCTCTGGGGTATGAACCCAGAGAGGGAGGGGCCGTTTCGGCTGAAGGCCTCTGCGGCATGGGGGGAAGATCACTTCAGCTGATGGCCTCCATGATCGGGGGGAAGGGTGGCGGGCCGTGCCCCTATTAAGTTATACCCTGGCATTCGCCTTACAACTGAGGAAAGCACGGAAAACCTCAGTCAGGGTAGCCGAGTAGTCTAACCACTCGTTGTGCTGACTTGGTCGTCTTTTGGGGACGGCTTCGGCTGGCCTGTTGAACATCAGTCGCCCTCGGTTGCCCTTATGCGACCTCTGGCAGCCCTCATTCGGCACGAGTGCCTTCCGAGTTGCCGAACTAAGGGGTTCCCCACACCAGCTAACCTCGAGTCAAACCTCTCAGTTAGTGCTCTGATGTGGTCGGCAAAGAAAGGTACCCCCAGATCCTCATGTATTTGCCTGTTACTAACGTACCAGGGCGCGTTAGTAACAATGCGAAGACACTTGGATTGCAGAACTTGTAGCTTCCGGACGTGGCTGCGGGCAGCTGACCTCCAGATCGGGCATGCGTAATCCATTATGGGACGGCTGAGCTGCTTATAGAGTAGTACACCGTTCCTGATTGACAGGCCACTTCTATTGATAAGCGGGCCTAGCACACCTAATCGTTGCGCCGCCTTCTTTCCCACTTGGTTGACGTGCGCCGACCAAGTAAGCCCGGCGTCAAGGGTGACCCCCAGATACTGTGCTGTTTTGACCCATTGGATCGGCTGTCCGAGGAACTACACTGCTCGAGGCTGTTGGATGTGTCTTCTCGCGGAAATGAAGAGAACCGCGGTGCTCTTCGAGACGTTGATAGCAATCCTCCAGGCCCTGAGCCAGAGCTCAAGTCTACTGAGGTAGGTCTCCAGATACCTGACGAGAAGCGTTGGGCTACGGGACGTGACTACTAGAGCCGTGTCGTCCGCGTATTGTGCTAACTCGACGTGGCGGGACGGTGTGGGTATGTCGTTGACATACAGACTGAAGAGCACAGGGGAGAGAATTCCGCCCTGCACAACTCCAGCCCGCATGGCACGACGTGTGGACGTGGCCGACTGGAAGGATGTCTGGAATGTCCGGTCAGCGAGGTAGGAAGAGATGGTTTTTATCAAGTACGACGGGAAGTTGAGGACGGTCAGTTTGTATAGGAGGCCTTGGACCCAGACTGTGTCGAAGGCTTTGGCCACGTCCAGGAAAACCGCGCCGGTTAGCCGCTTCTCATCAAGGTTTCTGTTGACCCTTTCGACGAGGCGAGCCAGCTGTAACGATGTGCTGTGTCTGGGTCTAAACCCAAACTGCTCGTCGCGCAGCAGCCCGCGTTCACTGACCTCGTGTAGGACCCTCGTTAGTAGAATTTTCTCGCAGAGTTTGCCGACCGTGTCGAGAAGACTGATGGGTCTATAGGAAGAAGGTAGCGTGGGGTCCTTCCCCGGCTTCAGTATGGACACCACGCGAGCGTGTTTCCATGCCGAGGGGAAGTGTTGCCTGCGAAGGACCGCGTTGAACACTTTCGTGAGAAAGGTTACCGCGCGTCGTGGGAGATGTTTCAGGACCCTGTTCGGTATACCGTTGGGGCCCGGAGCCTTGCCAAGCTTGAGTCCCTTGATGGCCTGGGCGACCTCCGATGGACTGGTTAATTTTGGTTCATTTGCAGGGGCATATTCGTATGCTCGCATCGCCTCGTTAACCATGTCAATTGTAGCCAGGTCCGACGGGTTGTCTACCGGCTGGAACTGGACCTCAAGGCTGTCGGCTAGGGCTTCTGCCTTCTCGGGGTTCGAGAGAGCCAGTCCTCCCGGCACTAAGAAGGGGGGCGACGGAGTGGGGACTCGCATCACACGCTTGGTCATTTTCCAAAGCAACTGGTCCTCGCAGTTCAAGGATTCGAGCGTGTCGCACCACTGTTCGTTCCGCCACTCGTTGAGACGATAGGTCACCGACCTCTGGAGTCGATTGACCTGGGTCTTAAGAGCGGGGTCTCTTGTGACCTGCCATCGCCTCCTCAGCCGGTTCTTCAGGCGTATTTCATCTCGAATACTAGCGGGCAGAAGCGGTCGCCTGTCAATGCGGGTTCGAAGCTTGGGAGCGGACGCTGCTGTGGCTTCCAGGATAGCACTGGTCAGCTCCTCGACGCACTTGTCGATTTCCTCCTCGTCGTTTACCACGGGATTCCCCGGGAGTCTGCTTTCGAGGCAAGCCTGGAATGCAGCCCAGTCCATTCTCGCGAAGTCCGGGCGATCAGGCAGGTTTTGAAAGGACGATCGGCACGTGGTGTCGACGAGGACGGGAAGGTGATCTGAGCTGAGTGCGGGGCAGACAGTCAGGTGCACCGGTAGGACGAAGTCCTTGATGAGGACAATATCAAGGACGTCAGGTGTGGCGTTGTGTGTGTAGGGAGCCGTGGTTGGAGAATCCGGCCCGTATATGAAGCAGGAATTTCTGTTGGCGTAATCACGCAGGAGCGAGCCCCTAGCAGAGATAAGGCTAGAATTCCAGTCCGTGTGTTTCGCGTTGAGGTCACCAGCCAAAAGGACCGGGAAACCCCCGCTCAAGCACTCGGTCAGGTCCGACTCTATCCATGGCCGGGTGGGTGCGAGGTATGCCGCCACTAGCTTGACTTTCCTGGTTGCCAGTACCAGGTGAATGGCGGTTGCTTCTAGTTGTTGTAGACCCGATACCGGCACAGGGTAATGTTCAATGCCCCTGCGGACAAGGATCGCTGTGCCACCCCCTAGCGTCGGGCGGTCCGTACGGTGGCAAACGTAGTTCGCGAACCTCAAGGCCCGACCCGACGTGAGGTGCGTCTCGTTCAGGAGGCAAACATCGACTCCGTAGTCACCGAGGAACTGCTCCAGCTCCAGCTTCCTGTCGCGGACACCGTCGGCGTTCCAGTAAGCCAGCCGCAAGGCCTTGCTACCGTGTCCTCTAGGCCGTGCAGTCATTGTCGGCCATGAAGAGGAGAACGATTTGGAGGAGGGCTCGCGGACGAGACCCCCCGGGGGGGAGTGAATGGATCGCGGCGAGGAGACGGCGTGTCAACTCAATGCAGACCCGTGGCGAGAGGGTTTCCAGGACATCTGAGATGTCCTGGAGCGGTGATTGACCCTTGGGTGGGGTGAGGTCAGTCTTCGTGGGAGCAGGTGCAGTGGGATTTGCCACCGGCGCCACAGGACGAGCGGGCTTGGCACGGCCGCCCTTGGGGATAGTCTGCCGCTCAGTCTGTGCAATGGCTCCAGTTGGCGTTGGGGCGGGGTTCTTCATAGCCGCAGCCTTGACGACGCGGCCACCACAGACCACGTGGTTCCACCCAGGGCCCAAGTTCTCCTGCTCGAGGGAAGGCTTAGCTAGCGCCGATTTGGGCGCTGGCAGGCGCGTGGAGACGTCGTCCTTTCGGCCGCGATCCCCTTTCGCACGCTGTGCAGCGGCCGCCTTGGCTTCCTTCCACTTACTGCAACCTCTATAGTTCGCAGTGTGGTTGCCTCCGCAGCTGCAGCACTTAAGTTGTTGCTTGGGGGTGGCACACGACCCGGATGGGTGAGCGTCCCCGCAGGCCACGCACCTGGGTGCATAACCGCAGTTCCGCTGCGTGTGCCCGAAGCGTTGGCACCGTTTACACTGCATGGGCCCCTTCGGTGCAACATATGTTTCTACCTTGACCCGCAGACCGCAGATCTCAGTAAGGGAACGCACTTTCGCCACGTCGGGGCCCCGTGCTACCGACACTATAAAGTGTGGCGTAAGGGTACGGTCACTGTCCTGGTCCATGGCCCGGCGCCTCGATCGCAGTTGCATGACCTTCTGCACAGCAATGTGCATGGCGGCCAGCTCCTCGCGTACCTCGGCCTCGGGCATGCGCACGCCCAGGTTTTTAATCACTAGGCGCACGCACCGATCCTCAGGGAGGGAGAATGTGTGAAAACTCACACCCTCGCCCTCATCGAGGGACCGCAGGACCCTGACGGTGGCCCGGAACCCGTCGGCGGTCTCAGGCACAAGAGCCAGGAGGTCTCCCTTCATCTGCGCCACGATCCCGCAGGCCAACTCCGCGCGAATCCTATGCAGGAAGCTGCGTACGTCCTTCACCCCAGAGACGTACACCGGGGTTTTGTTACGGCGCTCCCCCGGAGCCGTTTTGTCCACTTGAGCGTTGGAAGAAGAAGCGGCGTCAGATGACACGCCAGTGAGCGGCCCGGACAGGTCCCCGGACACCTCCATCGAGGAAGAGGGTCCCGGCTGAGAGCCTGGTCCCTTGGCTGAGGGCTGCACTGTCCTGCTCATGGAAGCGGTGGATGATGATGCTGGTACCGACGGGCCATCGGGCCGATGAACTTTTGCCGGTGCCGGCAGAGAAGGGGACTGGGCTCCGGACAGTGGCCCGGGCGCCGGGCGCCTGGATGCGGGTTCCAACTCTTTGGCTTTCCTCTTGCCAGTGTTGGCTCGAGTAGGCCCTCCGACCACTGCCGTAGCTGCTGTATTTAATGCTGCTGCCACTGCTGCCCGCTGTCTTTGCTTTTCCGCCGCGATGGCGTCCAGGATCTGCTTCTGGACCTGCTGGAACACTTCAGGGAGGTGGGCCTTCAGAAAGGCCAGCTCACCTCCTTCCATGTCTCTCAAACTTTGTTCAATTGTAAGAGACCACAACGTCCAAGTCACAGAATTCTTAATAATTCTTATATAAGATAAGCACTTTCGATTTTCTAAAACGTTTTACTAGCCGACTCATAAATATGGACCCACTCCTACCTCGGTTCAAAGCCGCTTGTCCATCGGACCACTGGAAACCAACCAACCAAAGAGCTAACTGAGGGCGGAGGCCTGCGCAAGCGCAAGCATCGTCCCTACCTAGGTGAAACCATTCCTGCGCACAAGGCGCATTGCTGGAAATGGTAAACGGTCTTAATTTAAAAAAAACGGAAATTTTGCTAACGCTAACGGGGTTTCGTCGTGGCGGGAGCCTCGACCATTACAACTGGGATCCGTTGCTGCTGATGGGAGGTCATCCCGTCAGGACCGCTGGACCGACAGTGGTCAGCTTTTATATGAACTCCTGCGTGCATTGTTATGTTACCCAAAAAACTAATTGTTACGTAATCTGTTTATTCGGCATTGTTGTGTTTCATTACTGCCGTCAACAATCCGCTTTCGTTATTGCGGAAAGAGCTGAGCTGTGAATCGCTTGTAGAAGAAGTGCGTCGTGGAGTAGATAATTTTGTGCTGGTAAAAAGGTTTTAGAATATCACAAGTACTTATCTTATATAAGAATTATTAAGAAATCTGTTGCTGCGTTTGTGTGTTGCGTCATACTATGTAGAGATAACAAGATGGATGACATTGAAGCTAAAAGAATCCGTAATACAGAATATATGACACAGTACAGAAAATGTAAAAAAATAAAAGTATTAAATAATGAACCTGAACTTTTGTTCCCAAATATACAGAGATGTTTTCAATTATGCCACAGAAGGTCGTAAAACAATGCCCATAATATTGACAGGAGATTTTAACATTGATTTAAAGAAGGAGGAAAATCAAAGCTTTGTCACATTTATGGAGGAAACGTTTGGCTTAATGCTGATGTCAAATCCTGAATGTAGTACTACTAGATCAAAACCTTGTATAGATATGGTGTTTGCACGAAATGTTGATACTCTAAAATGTACAAATTTTTTAACGTATTTCACCTACCACAGACCAATCTTAAGCGTAACTAATTCAGGTTAAATAAGCAATGTCTTAATCAAACTTTACTCAATTGTAAAGCATGTATAAAGGAAATATATAGAATAAAGCTAATATATAAACTTCCTTTCATTGTATTTATTGATTAAATATAATTTAAATACAAAGACGTATTTACGTCAGATTCTCCGGAACTGTGGTTCCACTGTCAACTTTTTACGCTTTGTCCTACCCACTTTTTCTTCTGGAGACGTACAATCAAACGAGTCTGGGATTCGTAGGCCTAACTTAAATTATTTGTAACAAGAAACAATGGTCCAGATGTTTAACCAAGATTGTCATAATTCTGTAATTCCCCTACGTCGTATCGATCTACTAAAATACATCTCTACATGATCCTCAAATCGATTCAGTCTACTTAAGTGCATGTCTGTTGTAACTTAACTACTTACATATTTAAGATTCTGTTCTGTGAAACCACTGCTTTTCTCTTAAAGTTAATCCTTCAGATTGAAAATGGCTGTCTTCTGGGTTGTAGCGCCGCGTTGTGTGGTATACGTTTACTGACGTTTCAGAGGTACTTGTCATCATCATCATCACCATCATCGCCTTAATGATGGAGGGAACAAGTACCTCTGAAACGTCAGTGTTTACACAACACGGCGCTACAACCCTGACGACAACCATCGTCATACTCGCCGCCATGAGAACCTGAAATCATCCTGTTTTTTACATTACTTATCGACGTTTTGTACTATGATCCAATTCTGAAGGATTAGTTGATATTGAATATAAATGTGAAGTAAGGCGGAGTTAGTTGTGACACAAATAATTATATTGTTTGTGGCTGTTAGTGTAGATGTTCATCGGAGTTTCGGCTGATGATACGTGTGGATGAACGGTTGTACGGAAATGACATCCCTACTGTGAGTTCACATTGTGCTTTGAGGGAAATAATATTATTTTGTCAAATTGAGGTTCTTGGAGAGTCATAGCTAACTAATTTCTGTTGTGCGTGTGTGTGCGTGTAAGGGGGGGGGGGGTGGATTTGTATGCTTTCATGGCAGCTGCAGATGAACCTTTTCATGGGTATACTCTGCAAATAAGTCGGGCACAGAAAAGTTGTGTTTAATGCCTTGTAATTTGTGTCTCTAGGCACTGAGAATGTTAATGATATTTGTTTGTTCTCGCTTGTCAGGTCGTATTTTGCTCAGTTGTGATTCAAAGCCCGTGTAGCACGAAGGCCCCAGGCCTTGTCTTTATGCCTGTGTTTTTGCGAGAGGTAATATAGGGCTTCGTCGCTACGTTAAAATGTTCAGAGGTTAATTAGGATCACACTTTTATGTAGTCGTGTCAAAGGAGATGCCTTTATTACTGAACCGACGATTGAGAGCAGAACTGAAGTACGGAGAAGCAACTTGTGACTTCTTTAAGAGTCGTAGCTGGTTGTTAGGAGTACCCAAGGGCGTTCTAGTAATGTTTTGGTATTTTATGTTGACCACAGAATTGGAAGCATGAATTGTACAAATGATTAACAATTACAAGATTCTTTACGCTTCTCGAATGCAACACTCAATTTCACTATAGAACGGGATGAACGACCCTGTTGAAGGTCACATGTTTGAGTCTCGGCTGCGTGACTGAGTATCCTGGATTCAGAAATGTTCTAGGATGTTTCTCCTCTCGTATCAACGCTTGTTTTTTTTACCCAGCCAGTGTTCATATTCGTGCTGTTTTTCCATGATCACGGAAGATTAATCTTCTACGTTCATGTTCAGGAAACTTCATAAGTAATAAAGAGCGAACTTTTATTCTGCACTACAGCTCAGGAAGTTCGTCACCGACTGCTCACCGCGGATAACCGAGTTTACGACAGGGAAGTTCTCGTGGGATTTGTGGTGGACAGAATGGCATTAAGATAGTTCTTTCCCTCCCGGTTTGTTGATCCCCCCGCCACCCGTGCTCCGTACTCATTTATGTATCATCTTGTGGCTACCAGTGGGCTGTTACATAGAGATCTATAACTGTAGTAAGAATAGTGGACACTTCAACACCTTAATAACGTATTAAAGATTAGTTTTAATAATATCCTGCCATCTACGTCTTGGTCTCCCAAGTGGTGTGTTCTTAAGGTACTTCGATTACAATTTTTACTCGTCTCTCTTATGCGCCGTACATGACAGGTATTCCTTGATTTAAACACGTCAGTAATTAGTAGCATTTTCAATCACTCACATTATTTACGTGACTTGAAATGGCCACTCTGATTGTTGACGCACAGTCGAGCCCTTCCTGTAATTGAAGTAACAGCCCTCTTCACAGAGTCATGATAATTTTTGATGTTTGCACAGGAGTCCATTATTCGATTCAGTAGCTCAGCCCTACTGTTTGACTTGATGGCACACATAAGGGATTTCACGTGACCCCAGAGAAAGTAGTCCAAAGGTGAAAGATCTAGTGATCTCGCTGGCCAAGCAACTGGACCACCTCGGCCAATCCAACGGTCTGGAAACTGTTGATTCAGAAATGCAGTCACTTGTCTACTAAAATGAGGAGATGCGTCATCTTGCTGCAGCCATATCTCTTGCCTGGCTAGCGGAGGAACATTTTCCAACATCAATGGCTTCTGTAGGAACCGCAAGTAGCGCTGAGATACCAAGAGGTCTCCAAGCACTGACTGCCCAGTGTTTTGCCTAAGTGCGCCATGTGTGGAGCTTAGTGAACTAATTTCTCAAACACAGCCAATGCATAGAGAGTGCGGAACAATTACCGTACAAACCGTTGCGCGTTTATTTGAACTTTTCGATTCAACATTATCCCAAGAGCACGTAGTTAAGCTATGGACATCTTGTCGTGGGACAATCTGTATATAGCTAATACTGGTTTCCAGTTTCAGACATTGTTTATAGAATTTCGTTTGTTTGAACTTGTAGTTACCAACTGATGTAATAGACGCACAGACCACTTTGTGTGGTGTACAGATATGTTGCCTGCGGTAATGACGTGTACCTTTATTAAGTCATCGAATTACAACTTGCGAGTGTACTGCTGATTTACCATATCAGAGCAAATTCCTTTGATCCAAACTCTGTCCATGTGCTATAGGACGACCTGTCTCCTGAATAGACGTAACGCAGTTTAGTTTCAGTTTGTTATAATACAGCGCTGTCACCATCTGATTTTTTAATGTGATTACGACTGTGAAATGAACAGTAGGGGCAACTTGATGAAGATAACATCGGCGAACTTGAAGGCTCTTCATGCTCTCTGACTGTAAGTTTGCACAGAAACCAGACTTCATTTGTACTTCTTTGTTAAATATAACAAATATGTCGTTTCATTTAAGGTTTTATCCAGATCTTCTTCCACCCTCACACAAATCTGCACGAATTTTTCGTTCTTTTTTATCCTTATTTAGGGTTACTACAACTAAAATCAGATTTTTCTCCGAAGTTCTAGAATATAGACACGCGTGTTGGCGTATGAATAACAAATTATAATATTCACATGGTTAACAGATTTTTCTGATGGAATTGAATGGTTCAGTGTCGGGCATGTACATTAGAATTGTCTGTAACGGGATTTGGGTTGGATGGAAAACTCTGTATGAAAATTAATCTAGTTCTGAAAGTATGCAGTTAAACCCAGGGCAAAATTATCTCTAATAAATGTGAACAATGTAACGTGGGAAACAAAACGAGGTAAAGTATCTCGCTTGATTATGAATTGTTTAGTGTTTGTATAAATTTTTGTCGAACTGTGTTCTAGCGCTACGCGCAGCTTAAACTGGAAGTCACTTGATTTGTGTGTCTATTTGTGCCCTGATTTTTGTTGGTATTATACAAAACTACATGAAGTAGGTAATCTGCAACATTCTGTAATCCGATAGTTTGCACCCGTGGTAAATGGAAATGGTCTGATACGGTGGAATCGATTGTGATTCAGCAGTTAACAGTATGATTTGAGGTTTTCGCGGCTGTGAGTCTGAAGATGGCTGTCTTCTGGTTTGTTGCGCCGTGTAGTCTGGTAGAAGTTTGCCAACGTTTCATAGGTCCTTGCTGCCTTCCTATCAGGGCAATACTAAGAACCCAGAAGATAGCCATTTTTAGTAATTAACTGGTTTTCCTAAATAATACCAGGACCAATGTCGGATCTTGAGTGACAATGTTTGGAGCATACTTTACTATGGTACGGTGAGTTAAAGGCATTCAGCAATGAAAGAAAAATAAGTAACCTTTTGTAATTGTTTGGCGATTATACGATGGACTTGCCAACACACTGAAATGTAGATATTCCTTCACTTCTCTTATGTAGTCTTTCAAATGTCTACAAACTCGTTTTATATGAACTTCAGTGTGAAGTTTATGTACATTTTTTCACCTTGGATTTAATTATGGTGAAGTGGTATTTTTGCCCTGGTATCGTGTTATACTGACTACGATATTTTATAAAATGACAAGTGTTTTATAAAATTGAGACACTTCACTGCAGAACCAGTGTTATGATGAACAAGAAGTTTTTAATTTGGTGTTGAGTCTCGTAGAGTAACCGTCTCGAAATTGTATACATTACCAGCGTTTCGTAAGAAATTACTGTCGCCTTCTTGAAGTATCTTTCATGTCAAGTGATCCTAATGCTGCTTTTGTAACTAAATTATAAATTCGTACTAAGTTGAAGCCTCAGCGTTATGAATACGTTGGTTTCGGGTAAATCATGCAGCGGATAGTGAATTAACACTTTGGCTAGAGACAGAAAATTTGTATGTAGGTTGGAAACCAACACTACGATGGGAAGATGCACCACCGTCGTGGCAATTTTATGCACGATTAACTACTCTGTCTGCATTTTCGAATTATGTAGAGTTTGAGACTTGAAGAACGCTGAGGAGTTGGGCACGCAAGCTATGTAAGCTTCTTGGGATGATGGTGAACTCTAGGCTAGTCTGGATACTGGAGAGTCGAGGTCTCCTGTGGAGATACCGCTGCAGCTTCCGACGCACAAATTCCCTGGTGGATCGCGTCGTAACCCTGGAGTAACAAACAAGACAAACCTTAACTAAGCAGCATGTAGTGGGATTTTCGTTTGACATTGCGATGGCCTGTGGCACAGCTTCTCAATACGTGATTCTCAGAACCCTTGGTCACTGGCAATTAAAGGGCCAACTGCCGAACTTCGTACAGACGTTCATGTCAAGTAGATAGATGATTTCAAGTCGGTCCTGGCACTGTGGTATCCCATCAACGCACGCAGGAGAACGGCATCCCTCGAGGGCCTGTTCTTACCATCACCCCATTTTCTACCGCCATAAATGGAATCACGAGTAGGGTACATCACCCTGTCATGTGTTCCCGAAATGTTGACGACTTCGTCATTTGCTACAGATTCCATTCTTCCCCAGCCACTGAACAACCCAGCTAAGCATCAACCGGTTGTCAATAAAGAAAACAGTTTACATTTTTGGTCGCGAATACCACGTGTATCCATTTATGCCGAGTCATGGGTGTATTCCGACATCTCAACAGCTCTTTGCCTTCTGCACAGACTGTTGGGATATTTAGGACTGGTTTTAGAGAGCCGACTTCCATGGGGACTACACATAAGGCAACTCACAAAACATTCCACTTTTAACCTGGAGCATCCTGGGAGCTAGGCAGAATGTCAGTGCTTGGGCGTTATCAGTGTTTTATTCGTTCCGGGCGCCACTGTGAATCATTTATTTACGCCTCTGCATCGAGGAGCCTAACCACTATTCTGCAATGTATCTCTGTACAGGGGCCTTTAGTACGAGCAGAATGTAGTCTGTATGCAGAGTGAATGGAACGTGCGTTTGTCACTCGCCGACACATCTTGCTGTGTTTATCCGACAAACAGCGCTGTCAACAGTCGCCCCTTCTACAGAGCAGCACACCTACCCTCTCCAATGGTTTGCACTCAATTCCAAAGGGCAAGCCGCCATACAGGAATTAAATAGAAGGCGCTGTTTGTTGCGCTCCGTTATTACCTCACTCGCCAATCGTTCCTTTCAGTATCCCACTGTACCACTTTGTGACACAGACGCCATTGCGACTTCTGCGACCGACGTTTTTAGTTAGGCGAGTACAGCTACGGATGTCTTCTGGGTTGTAGCGCCCTGATGATGGCAGCAATAAATACCTCTGAAACATCGGTAAGCAACAAGTGCCTCTGTAACCGCGGTAAACGTCTACCAGACAGCACGCGCTACAACACAGAGGACAGCCATCTTGGTCCAAACACATTCCGTAGGATTTGTACAAAAAGTTCACCCACTATCCGGATCACACGGCCGTTTTTGCAGATGGGTTTACGATGAGTGGACGGACGAGTTGTGTGTTTATTTTAAATGGAAATGTTTGACAATTTGGTCTGAACTTTTGTGCAGTTTATACCTAACATTTCCTTTCACTTTGTGATGTACTTTTTTTCTAAACTGAATTTCGTGGTAAGCCAGGCTTTGTAGCACTATTAGCGCAACGAGTAGTCCGCTGGGATGGTTAAGACCATCCTGACTGGTTTTCCTCAGGCTTTCTAGGCAAAATAGGTCACGACCGCGTTCTTTCAAATTCTTACCTACTGCCATTCATAATATTTCCACCTAATTTAAACTTTATAACATACGAGTTGAAACAGTACCAAAGAATCTTTCTTACATACTCATGGAGCCAAGTTCTTCCTGAGAAGCGAACGGTCGCTCAGTCACTCAAGAAATTCCCAACATTTTATGGAAACCGAAGGTTCATTACCGCCATTCAAAGAATCTAAGAGTGAAACTTTCAGTCTATGCTAGAGTGTATCCGTTCAGTAGCTGGCTTCATCCGATAACTAAACTCACTTGTTTTGTAAATTCGAAAGTTCGTAGCCTTTACGACAAAAGTTTGCCGTTGGCCCGTATCGTGAGATAGTTTAGTCGAGTTCCGGTTTTTTGTTGTTTGTGTCCTACAAGAGGTTTTGTCCTATTCTGAGAAAGCGCGGAACAAGTCAGAGGAGTTCTTATGTTGAAGTACCACTCCTTATCGTCTGTACACTGCTTCTTATTCATTATATTGTTAGTTGCTATTCAGATGTTTGTCATCATAGATTTTATCGAATTTAAATATTTGCGCCTAAACCTCAAGGCCATTGTCTTAATGAACGTCTTCTTTTGTGACCAAGTTGAGTTAAGCACGGTATAGGCCGAAGCTTGTTTCGCTTTTAAAAATTGTACCTTACAAAGCTTGTTGTATACTTTTCAGATTCGTGATTGGTTAACTTTAGAAGAGGAAATGCTCCGTCAGCAAGCGGTTGTTGTTGGGGATGTGGACGACATTCTGCAGGTCCTCGACAAGCAGAAGGTAAGCTTTTATTCAGATTTATCTCATTACGTGGGTGATGGAAGCCCACCAAAAATCGTGGCGTGTAGAATCCGGAACGATATTCCTTTCTTTGGTAAGATTACGCAGGTGTACCAGTCGATCGTGTTATTACAAATGGCTATTCTGTGTCTCTACCTGGGTTGCCGAATTTTTAATGTTGAAGCAAACAAAGATTTAGAATATATATGTTGTTGTTTCTTGGCTCTACAACCCGGTTATGGGTTTTCGCCGTCTCCTTTTCGGACGTTTCTTGGTCATCAAGTGTGCATTTATGAGTAGTGAGTGACCAGCCCACTGAATCTGCAAAATTTCTATTCAATCCTGATGTGACTGCCAGAGCCATCTAGCAGTCAATCAGGAGACTTCGGTGAGAAATGACCGCTGAAATTTGCTTAAGAAACATCTCTTATCATGTAAGACTTGAGGTTCTCAGCGGTGAGTATGAAGATTTCCGTCTTCTGGGTTGTTGCGCTGTGTAGTCTGGTCGATGTTAACCAACGTTTCAGAGGTCATACTGCCTCCGTCATCAGGGCGATGAGTATGAAGATTTCTGTCTTCTGGGTTGTTGCGCTGTGTAGTCTGGTCGATGTCAACCAACGTTTCAGGGGTTATACTGCCTCCGTCATCAGGGCGATGAGTATGAAGATTTCTGTCTTCTGGGTTGTTGCGCTGTGTAGTCTGGTCGATGTTTACCAACGTTTCAGAGGTCATACTGCCTCCGTCATCAGGGCGATGAGTATGAAGATTTCTGTCTTCTGGGTTGTTGCGCTGTGTAGTCTGGTCGATGTCAACCAACGTTTCAGGGGTCATACTGCCTCCGTCATCAGGGCGATGAGTATGAAGATTTCTGTCTTCTGGGTTGTTGCGCTGTGTAGTCTGGTCGATGTCAACCAACGTTTCAGGGGTTATACTGCCTCCGTCATCAGGGCGATGAGTATGAAGATTTCTGTCTTCTGGGTTGTTGCGCTGTGTAGTCTGGTCGATGTCAACCAACGTTTCAGGGGTTATACTGCCTCCGTCATCAGGGCGATGAGTATGAAGATTTCTGTCTTCTGGGTTGTTGCGCTGTGTAGTCTGGTCGATGTTTACCAACGTTTCAGAGGTCATACTGCCTCCGTCATCAGGGCGATGAGTATGAAGATTTCTGTCTTCTGGGTTGTTGCGCTGTGTAGTCTGGTCGATGTCAACCAACGTTTCAGGGGTTATACTGCCTCCGTCATCAGGGCGATGAGTATGAAGATTTCTGTCTTCTGGGTTGTTGCGCTGTGTAGTCTGGTCGATGTCAACCAACGTTTCAGAGGTCATACTGCCTCCGTCATCAGGGCGATGAGTATGAAGATTTCTGTCTTCTGGGTTGTTGCGCTGTGTAGTCTGGTCGATGTCAACCAACGTTTCAGGGGTTATACTGCCTCCGTCATCAGGGCGATGAGTATGAAGATTTCTGTCTTCTGGGTTGTTGCGCTGTGTAGTCTGGTCGATGTTTACCAACGTTTCAGAGGTCATACTGCCTCCGTCATCAGGGCGATGAGTATGAAGATTTCTGTCTTCTGGGTTGTTGCGCTGTGTAGTCTGGTCGATGTCAACCAACGTTTCAGGGGTTATACTGCCTCCGTCATCAGGGCGACGAGTATGAAGATTTCTGTCTTCTGGGTTGTTGCGCTGTGTAGTCTGGTCGATGTCAACCAAGGTTTCAGAGGTCATACTTCCTCCGTCATCAGGGCGATGAATTCAGTATGACCTCTGAAACGTTGGTTAACATCGACCAGACTACACAGCGCAACAACCCAGAAGACGGAAATCTTCATCTCTTATCATGTTCGTAAGGTTCTTTTACATGCCGTAAATCTACGACATGGGACCGACGACCTTACTAACCCCCCGAAGAAAGTGTGCTATGGGTTTTTATCACCCTTAAAAATCCATCTACCTCGGCCAGGATTTGATTCGCGAACCTTGGGTCCAGTGGCGAGCACGTTAACCGCTAGTCCACCTAGGGCGACTTAGAAGATATATAGGCCTAATAAAAATAATGGGGCATTAAAATAGACACATGAGTAAGGCTGTCCAGTTGTCAAATTTTATAATGTGCCCTCAGAAATAAGCTTGATAAGAAAAATCGAATGTTGGGTCTTTAGATCTGTAGACAAACAGAATTTGATTTTTATATGTGGTAAATGACTTGTCTTTGAGGGACAGACAGGGAAGCGAGAATATTCGGAATTTATTTGAGGTTAACAAAATAACCGATGCCACCAAAGAATACCAGGAGAAATTGAGAAGTCGTGTTCATCGGATGCCAGACGACAGATTGCTCAGAAGGGCGAAAGTCAACTTCTTACTCAGAAGAGTCTTCAACTATAGTCCTCGAGGAAAGCATGATTTATGAAGACAACGGATGAGATGGTTTGAAAAGTTTGTATAACCTTGGGGCGGGTCATAAGGGCCCACACTTTTAGGAAGAATTTATAAAAGTGATAATATAAGTCTTTGGTTTTTTGAAGGTGGCACTGTATTCTGCTGGGAGATCTCGGAAGAATCATGAAAATACATTATAGTTATCACCCATGAAATCTTCAAACACAAGACCATGCTTTTAACCACACTAAAACGTAATGACGGCTTTGTTTGTGAATGAGATAACAGGCCGTGGTATGACACATTCGGTTAGAATTCCGAAAGCCTCGATTGAAGGTAAGCCAGGGTAAGCTATTAGACATTTATTGTGAGCAAAGTGCCAGTGGGTTATGTTTGTCTTCGAGAGCTTATGAATCCTTTGTCAGTCATCATTGGGCCTGCATCATCAGGCTCGAAAAGTCATGAAAGGATGCAGGGTTTGAGGTTTTCACGGCGGTGAGTCCGAAGACTGCTTGCTGTGAAACTTGGACTTTCACTCTATGGGATGAAGACAGAGTGAATGTTTGAGAGCAGGATGCTTCGGAGAATATTTAGACCGAAGAGAGATTATGTCAGAGGAGAGGGGAGAAAAAGTTTATACTTAGGAGCTCCACAGTTTGTACCATTCACCAGATTAAGGAGCATGACATGGGCGGAGCTGCAACGCTAATGGCGGCGGTGAAACATGCGTACTAAATTCTGGATTGAAAGCATGGAATCACGTGACCCCTCAGAAGACCTAGGCGAAGATGGGACGAAAATATTAATATGCATCCTAGGGAAATGATATTGGAGTGCGTATATTGAATTATTCTGGCTCAGTGTAAACATCGTTGGCGGGTTTTTACAAGAACACGATATTGAACCTTCGAGTTCAATTTAGGCGGGGTATTTCTTTGTTAGTGTTGCTACTATGGACTTCTGAAGAAAGATTCCTTAGTTGTCTGATGATCATCGTTAGTCTCCGTCTGGCATGTGGAGATGAATGGAATGCTATTATAGGCCGTATTGTGGAATCTTTATTGAAAAGACTGATACGACCGCGAAGCAAAAGTGACTGAACGGCATTAGTTTAGACTTGTATTTGGGATGTACTTGGTTCGAATCTAGGGCTTATACCGTCTGTCCTCTTTGATATTTTTCATGGGTTTCTTCAGTGGCTCCAGACGAATGCCAGGTAATATCTCCAAAAATATATGATCATCGTCTTCCGAATTCTTACACATTCATCAGCCTACCCACTTTTTATTTAACACCGTCCTTCCATCTGACTGAACTATATAACAGGCCTGATTTTGAACTTGGAAGGTACGCAGTGTAACGCTTCATTTTAGTTTAATCTGTTTTGCGTATTACGTAGAATACCTGCCTTCGTCCTCGTGAGCGGACATTGTATGCTGCAGCATTATAAGGTTTTCCTGTTAATAAACGTGGTTGAATGGGGTCCAGGTCCACACAAAGCACTTTCGTTAGAAGTTTAGCCTGCTTAACTGAGAGGGTGTTGCCTCCTCGCTTGTGATTCGTATATTTTTCATGGATGTTTCTTCCTCATGAACTTTAAATATACATTTAGTGTACCGAGTTGGGTCCTATGAACCTATATCAGGACGAACTGCTTGTTTATTCGTTTAACTTAATCTGCGTTTTATTACGAAACAATGAATGTGTTTTTGGCATAGAATAACTGCGGCCCCCTTTTAATGAAATCGTTTTCTTGTAACAGAATTTGTTAGAATATTTCATATCGTTCAGGATGAGAGGCGAAGCGTTGTACTCGTAAACCCTTCCTCTGATAAAAGTCTCTGATCTCTTAGCTTGTATTTCCATCATTTTACTTGTCATATTTATAAGCCTGTACTCGTTTCGTGTGCATTTTCATTCCTGATACAAACTGGCACCGTAAGTTGTTCGTCGACAATAACGAAAAGCTATCTAACAAGAAGGATCGATGTTGTCTCAACGGAAACCGTTAAGAACTGTGTTGCATAGTTTTATAAGCAGTTCTGCTGGCAGATGTTTTGTAGACTGCGGAGATAATAGAATTTACAATACAAAGGACTTTAGTGATGAGGAAGACATTTGGGACTAAGTTGGATGAAGCGACAGGAGGTTGGGGAATATTGCATAACGGGGACCTTCACACTTAGGCGAATATTATTGGGATTATCAAATCAGGGAGATTGATATGGGCGTGGCATGTAGCACGCATGGGCTAGATGAGAAATGTGTGCAGAATTCTGTTTGGAAAGCCTGAAGGGAAGAAATAAATTGTAAGACTGTGCGTTGGTGGGACAATAATATTAAAATGGATTTAAAGGAATTGTGTTAGAGACAGTGGACTCGAATGTTATGGTTCAGGATAGCGATCGGTGGCGGGCGACTTTCAGTACGGCAATTAAGCGTCTAGTTTCCTTGAGAGGTGGGGAAATTCTTGATTAGCTGAACGACTGAGCTTCCCAAGGAAGCTGCTCTGTGGAATTGGATGTAGCGATAGGTTTTAAGGGTGTTGCGGGAGGTGGTCCAACCACAGATGAATTAAACATTCCAATCGGCTGCCTCTGTATCGTGTCCAATCATGAGCTTTGTGTCATATTAGCGGTGTTCAGCTTTAGTGTTTTTGCCAGAATTCTTTTACATTAAACATTTTGATGATATGGATCCCAAAAGTGTTGAACAGATTCTGCATGGAAATAGCGGGTGATTTTGGAGTGAAGCAGACTTCCGTGGAATACGTTTTAGAGAATTATTGTTTGTGCCATCTAGGACGAATTGGGTGAACTACTGGCTAGTGAGTGTCTTGCGACTGCGCTGTAGAGCGGCTGAGTGCGCTACTCGTACGCGCGTTCCGTTACCTCTCCATTGAATGATCCACTGTTCATCCTATTATTCGACGCTGTACTGATCAAGCTGTTCAAAGCGGTGTTAAGTATGCCACAAATAAAGATAACGAACTACAATTATGGAAGAACGTAATAATTACGATTGGCAGGAAAAAATATTGTCAAACTTTCACGAGGATCCTGGTATAATCAAGAACAGACCATTACATCGAAGATGATAGCTGTAGTTTGGAGGATTTATTCGTTCATGTTGGCAGCATGGATTGTCCCCCCCGCGTTCCCAGGTTTTATGGTTGCTGAGGACGTGGTCACAGGACGCGCGTGACGTCCAATACAAATGAGGTCTCAAGAACTCGCTCCCGTGTTAAACTGACGAGAAAATGACGACACGTTGAGCCCAATGAAGTGCACAGGCAACGCATTGTAAATGGTCTCATTATCCAGTGATGCAGTTGGTCCTCCTCACTTGTTAATGCGTGTGTGATGAATCGGTCTGTCAAACTGTAGAGCTGCAGTAAACATTATCTGTACGATCTTCACGAATGGGGGGGACCTGATACAATAAATGGGACCTGCACAAATCCTAGACGTTTCTAGATCGCCGACGTTTTGGACCCCCACTGACTTAGGTAAAAAGAAAAAAAAGCAGCCCCATTATACGCCATGTAGGTCGTTGGGGGAGACTAGATGGGGGTGAGTGGTCAGCATCACGCCGCGGCCGCGGGAAGGAAAGTACCCCGGTACCCATTGGACAGGAGACTGTGTGGGCCCCAGACCCAGAGGCTAGAGGAAAAATCCTCTGCTCCCGTCGGGGATCGAACCCCGGTCGTCCAGCCCGTAGTTAGTCACTACTGACTGAGCTATCCCGGCTCATCCACCGACTTAGATAGAAATATTATTACACGTATCTCTTATTGATCCAACTTCTTTTGTTTTGTACGTCTTAGGGCTATTGTTACCTGTGCAGTGATGTTTTTCAACAATTGGTCCTCGGACCACTGTCTACGCACATCCTAATTTATGCTGATCCGTAAATTCCACAGGTATACGTAGACTTCAGGCCGAATTTACCACATCTGAAAAATGTGTATTGGTTTCTTTAGAAGGATATTTTTTCGACGTTTCGTTTCCTCTTACCGACTACATTTATTTATTTATGTAGGCATGTGGTTTATTTAACAAGGTTTTTCTTAGCTGAAATCGTGTGATTGGACAGTCAGTGAATAATGAATTGGATGGGATTTTAATCAAAGCGGCCATGGCATATTTTTATGGCACTAGGTCGGCATTTATCTCGATGGACTGAGGTAATCTGTTTAATATCTCAATATCTCAAGTCAGGATCGCAGGTCACTGATTAGAGATTTGAATGTGGGACAGAAGAAATGCTAACCGTTTAGAAGCGACTGTCTGTCTAACGTTACGCGGAGAACCTGACAAATGTTTTGAGAAAAAAGTGTGAAGACAATATTTGGAACTAAATTAACTGAAGGAAACTTCAAGTCAAGATTCGGCTTGGGTAATCTAGGTAAGGCATAGATAGGGGGATATATTAAAACGTGATTTACAGAAATAACATGTAGGCCGACTGAGGTTGGGTCGACTGGCGAGAACTTTCTTGATTAGTTTAGCAACTATATAAAGTACCATAAAGTTGCTTAGTTCTGTTTTTGATGGTATCTGTTGTCTTCGGTTCTACCTTTGGCTTTCTGGTTCGTTTGTTGGTTGGTTCGTTCGATCATCCCTCGTTTGTTTCTTTTGTGCGTTGGCTAGTTCCTTTGTTGGTTTCTTCTTTCCTTGAGTGGTTGATTCGTTCGTTGTTAGGTTCATGGGAGTTGCTGAAGCGGGGCTAAAGAAGAACCGAGATCTTGATGGTTGGGTTTTTGGACTTTGTCTATCGTCTGGTGTTACAAAGTTACAGAAAGTTTAAGTACAGGATCTGCCGTCTTCTTCAGTTGTAGTGAGCGGGAAGGGCACGTTCTCTGTGGGTTCCGTTAGAATGAGCTAATCAAATGAAGACGAAGTCTAAATATCCAATAGTCCATATCGTATTACACCATCGCAAGAACCCCTCAGCATATATAAGAATTGTAATGTTGGTACTGCCGGCCTTTGTCTGGGCACGACGGGAATTCTCTCCCGCAGAAGCCGCATCATATTACTTTCATATCAAATGATGCGAGTCATTGCATTTCTGTTGTTATGGGTTAAACTCCACGTCATTCACATATGGGGAATTCGCTCAGGCTACGAAATACGCATTACTGCTTTGCTAACCCTTTCTCCAGATGTGTTATTGAATTGAACTTTCATGCTAGCCGCACCACCCAAATTTCGATATAAATCGAAAGATTATTGGGCGTAGTAGTCATAACAAACGTTTATTTTTCGTCCATGTACCAGTTGATTCGATTTACTCTGTGCGCCTTTGTCTTCGTCGTGACGTCATCGAATGTGAACATTGGTTATATGGTTGAGATATCAAATGATATAGATACATCGATACTGAATGCCGTAGGAGGAAGTAATCGATGTCGATTTAGCGTTGCCAATACACCGCGTAATTTCTTGATAGCATAAATTTGTTGAACGACTGGGAGCTCCTCAGAACTGATTCTGTTCTAAGAAGGAAGAAAGACGCACAAGAGTGAATCAGTGAAGTGACAGCCGGGTTTGGTAACAAAATGAAAGTTTAAATTGCAGATAATTATTAAGGCGAATAAATCAACAAGGATTAGAGGATTAAATTACATGCAACGCGCGTAGGGGGGATGGGAAATACACAGTTTTAGCCAAGAATTCTGAAAATTGCGCTTAGATCGGTGGATTTCAGAGTAGGCTTACTGGGTGAAAGAAACAATTTCTGGGTGTGGACTGGATTTATCGGATTCTGGATCATGTTCAGTGGCGGGTTCTTATGAGCACTGTAAAGATTCTTTGGGTTCCATAAAACGAAGTTTATTGACCACTAGCTTCTTAGGAATGATTGGTCCTTGAGGTTTGTTAATCGCAATTTAAGACTGTTAAGGAAGAAAAATGAAGTAAAATATAAGGACTACAAAATCTCCGGTGTGGATTAACCTGTTTTGTTTGTTTGATTTGGTATAGTCGTGGATATGTGAGACTCGAGTGCATCACTTCGAATGCCTATAATCTACTCACCTAATGGCAGTAATGTGTAGTCTTAAGAAGTCGTAGGAAGAGAAATGGGTGCCTTGTTATTTCGGCATGACGCTTATTCAGGTTGGACATGGACGAGAATTCCTCCAGCTGTGGAGCTCAGCTTGAAAATCATCGCTGATAATGGGAGGTCATCCTGACTGGGGGTTTGGAGTGATGCTGAGAACTTCTCCCTTTAAGGAAACCGACATGTTACAAATTATGTCTTCTGACGTGGACTGATTCTTTGAAACAACTTAAGAAACAGATAATAGACACAAGTCTTGGAATGTGGAATGTCAGGATTCTTTGCGGACAAGTTCTTTGAGCGAGTATTAAACACATCTTAGGAAAGTAGGATGTGTGTGTGTGTGTGGAGTAGATTCATATGGCGTAGAACCGGGGCCAGTGGTGGTCTCTTGTGAACATGGTAATGGACCTCCGTGTTATGTTAGAGGTGGGGAATCTCATGACTAGCTGAGTGTACTGTTTAGCTTGACAAGAAAAATTGTATTCTGCATGAAATTAGTTTCTGTGTTCTAAAAAATCTGTTGTCCCTTTGTTTAGGTTAGCACCTAAACCGTGCGTTTGTGTGGTGATTGTAGTTGTGTCTATTATCAACGGGATATTCAGAGTGACTGGGGAATGACGTTTAATCGACGTATATGAAAGGCCTGTGAAGTGAAAGGTCCCAGCACTTTGCGTGAGTTGAATTGATGAACTGTCAGAAGCAGCCTCGCTCTTTTGATCCTGTAGTGTCACTGATTTTACTGCAGGTAATCAGGATATTTGTTTTCCCGTCCATGCCACTGATTTTATCCGAAGTAAGGATATTACATAATAAGAGTATGTGCAGTTTATTTAGCTTATCTGGAATTACCGAATTGTGATAATTGTTTTCTTGGTCGTTTCCCTTTTGACTCTTAGGTGCATACCAAAGTTTCGGGGAAACATACGATCTGCATCATCAGGGTAAGACAGAATGTCGATGTTCTATGCCGCGAGATTATAAAATTTCAGCCATGTATAGCATAGTCCTATTTGGGACACAACAGATTGTTACGGAATTTTCGTACGAAGACTTCGAATACTGGGGGGAAACGAGATGTGTGGATGACGATAGATTTCACTCTAGAGTTAAAATATGCGATTAATCTTGCTTAGGGCCATGTCCAGTGGCGCGTATGTGGAAAATGTACTGTCACATACAGCAGACGTACGCGTCATTAACATTCAACTGATTCTGTATAGTTCACGTAGTCTTCACTGTGACATGCGTAATGTGGCTCAAAGGTAACTTTTCTGCTGTCCTGATTTTAAAGTATAGCAGAGTTTGTGGATTTATGATATTTCTTTTAACCATCACGAATAGTCATTAGTAGAAATAAAAGCTTGAAATATTTTAATAAGTTTGTTAAAGATACTACTTCATGGAAAATCAGTTTACCAAACGAAATGATAAATCATCTATTTTATTCGTGACCGTGTAATAATATACATCGGACTGATTGTGTATATATCTGCACTGTGTGGTACCCACATTTATGCACACCTAATACGGCCATCTATAATTTTTTATTGTGTTGATGTTCATTGTTAGATGCTTTCAACATGTGTTGTCTTAAATTTATCACAAATGACATGTTTACGTAATGAATAAGACTTGCAGTCTGAAAACTCGTGAAAGGAACAAGGCGCTGAACCAGACAACATCTACCGTATCTTCGGTCACATGATAGGAGGCAACAAGGTTGATATTGTTTATGAAATAGTGCACAAACTCAAGTATACACACGTAAAGTTACCCAACATAATGTTGACAACACCAAATATCGAAGAGATTCACCGAGAATACAATTACGTGTTAAAGCAGTAAAAATGTACCGACTCCGGTATAAAATCGTAAGAAAATACTATTTTAACATTTTCGCTACCGTGTGAGCCGTCGGTAAACGGAGCCGTTTGGACGGTCGCCGTGTATATGTGAAACGGGCCTTACCCGGTGTCCTACGTGAGCGATTAAATGCGAGCGGTGCGAGTTGCGAGGGTGAAGCGGAAATATCAAACTGGCTGTTTGTGTGGCGTTGTCCTATGTGACAGCGAAGCGGTCAGCGGCCAAAGCCGATATAAAATATTTTGATATTTTCGCGCAGGTCGCTGCGCTGGCCAGTAAGGCTCATGCGCAGAAAAGCTCTGACTGTGCAGTACAGGGAAGGTGCATGCGCAGGAAGGCCGTGTGTTTCTCTCACGAAGGACACAACAAGCGATTCCCTTATATCATATGACACCCCATTCTGCTTATGCAGCTCGCACATCTCGTTTCTTATCGCTTACGTAGGACATTGCCTTAGGGAGATTCAACGACGCGTTGAGCCACATGGTGTGGGAATAATGCTTTGTAACTTTGGCTCCGGTACCTGAAGAATACAAACCGTCTACAAATAAACCGATTTCTGCAATAACAATTATACTTATATTTAAATATAGGTTATACGTCTAAAAAGTAGCCTGATGATTCACGTGGTGGTGATGAAATCTCTTGTGGTACCATTTTAGTAGGTTTACCATCATTAATACATATTGAGCTTTTATGAAGGAGTCGGAGGTTTTAGTATCGACCCCACAGCCCTGGTTACAAGTGTGTGAAAATTGCATGTAATGGATGACAGGAAAATTTAATCGATATATCCGTAGCGTACGTTTACGTAATTTCGGATTCAGTATTATCATTAAATCATCTGTGAACATGGTTATAGAAGGTGATCAGAAAGTCACGTGACACGTTTTATACGTCAGAAAATAATTTGCAACGCGTGGGACGATCTCTCCCGGTTGATTCAAGTAGCCGCAGAAGACGTTACAGTATGTACCTTGGAACAGAGACAACGGAATAATTTCTTCACCGTCACATGCTAATAACCAGGTTTTGACGGGGAGCCACATAAAATTCGTGACGTGAGTGGGCACACTGGAATCATCTCTGTATTCCTTCAAAATCGCGTATAACGCCATGTGCATTAATGCAGCGGCACGACACAGGTAACATAACCTCAACAGCAGAATCCGATAGTGGACGATGGAAAAAGCCTCGACGCTG
Source organism: Zootermopsis nevadensis (assembly GCF_977971745.1). Lineage (NCBI taxonomy): Eukaryota > Metazoa > Arthropoda > Insecta > Blattodea > Termopsidae > Zootermopsis > Zootermopsis nevadensis. The sequence goes on from NW_028259142.1 coordinate 10,150,719, forward strand.
CCGAAAGTGAATTCTGTTTACGCTTCTTTGAAATCGGATGACTCGAAACGACACAATATTGTACCTAAAGTGTGCACAAACAAATGTGTGATGCATTTATATTTTATATTTTATAATTGGAAGATAAGTTTTACAGTATAAAATAATGAAAAATTATGTAATCAATTATACATTACGAAATATGTTACATGCAAAGTATGACAGGGTGAGTAAGATGATCCAAGACAAAACATGTATGGCACATTTTATGTAGTTTTATCTTTATTTTATTTTTATGTTATTTTGTGTTAATTACGAGAAATTTTTATGACATGACACCTGACATTTTAATGACCGTATTATGATTCGCCGAAATTCTGATTACGTATATCATCAGAGTAGGATAAATAACATTACAAGTATTTCAAATTTTAATATGTCACCAAATTAGGGAATGTGGTATTATCTGATTATGGGTAAGTAGCCCGAAACATGTCATACGAAAACAAAATCCATGAAATAAAACATTTCTGAAAACTTATCTTATTATAAATTGTTTTGTGTAGACTGAATAGAATGCATAATGAACTTAAAAATCTGTACTCCTCCCCCAGTATTGTCAGGGTGATTAAGTCGAGAAGAATGAGATGGGCGGGGCATGTAGCACGCATGGATGGGACAAGAGGTGTGCACCGGGTATTGGTTGGGAAGCCTAAGGGGAAGAGACCCTGGGGAGACGTAGATGGGAGGATAATCTCAGGCGGGATCTGTGGGAGATAGGAGTTGAAGGAGACTTGATTTTGTTGACCCAGGACAGAGTCCGGTGGAGGGCTTTGGTTAATTCGGTGATGAACGTTCGGGTTCGGTAAGCCATATAGTTGGTTAGTTTAGACTGAGTAGAATAGAAATATTGTCTGTGTTGGAATTACCTGTTCTTCCCTTCTTTCTTTGCCTCCGTTGTTAGAGAAACTCTGTCGTTCTTACAGTAATGTAAAATAAGCGAATAAGCTGATTGTAAGTTTGACTAGAATGGAGGTCTGCTGGATGAAGCGAGATATCTTTCCGTTTTGAAGTGTTTGGAGAGGCGCGCGTCGCTGGAAGCATGCAGTCTAGGCGAGCGGTAGTCGGTTGGGGCTGTCAGGAGAAGCAAGAGTAGTGTAGTAACACATAGAGCAGCAAGCCACGTTTTAGTGAGTAGTCAGTCAGCCGCTAGTCGTTGTTTGTAGCTTCAGTTGATGTCATGTGGCAAGGATCTAATACTCTCCAGCACCGCTTCAATGTAAGGGCAGTATGCATGGTACAGATTAACTTTGCACTCGTTTGCATGTCTTCGGCGTGCAGTTTGTGTTGTTTTAGTTTCAAGCTGCTGCTCTGTTTGACCTATAGTATTCTGCGTTTGTATTATGTCCTGTTTGTAACTTTATATGGGCTGGTGTCTTTTACGGTTTAGTTGCGGTGGATTCACAAGAGACTACTGTGAATGCTGGTCGGTGCCTCGAAGACCTGAGGGCCCATATAACATGTTGCAGACACTGGAATAAAAGGCGGGAATTCTTCTGAACTGTCATTGATTCTTACCATTTCAACTCCGTAGTGTATACAGAAGACTGTACAGCCTCGGAATATGTTAACTGTTTATTTCCCGTCCATTAATACACATACACAACAGACTGCAAATTGGTTTTGCAGAAAACACGAAACCCGCAAGTGTGAGGTTTATGTTTTGTCTCCTCCCAAATAAATGTTCTCAACCTAGCACCAATATATACACAGACTTAATTTCAGAATGCATTCATTACAGTCTTCTTGTATATAATTCATTCTTTATAAATTTTAAGTGCCGAGGTTAAGAATGACTAGGAGCTATTTCGCCCCCTCCCCCAAGCTCCTACATGCCGTATAGAGGGACAGCTTTACTTTTTTATATAAATTGTAAGTACATTAACAATGATCGTGACATTTGAACTTTATTGAAGCTGTTGGTAGTGGCGTTGTGTGTTGTGACGCCACGTATTCTTGTAGGTGATTACCAGCGTTTCGGAGAAACCTGTTGCCTCCATCTTCAGGGCATATGGAGTCGATACGTTTCTGTGAAACGCTGATAACCACCTACAAGACTACACTGCATCGCAACTCAGTACTCCACAGTCCAATTAACCCCTTGCTTTTAAGTGAGATGTATTGTGCTTGTATTTGCTCGTCGCTCTGCAACCTTCAATGTCTGTCGCGGTTATCCTGCTGAGGTAGGCAACCGGCATGATTGGGGGTCATTGTTGGAATACATTGCTGCGCATCGCCGGAATTGGTCAATACATTATTTAGAAAAAAAATGACCTTGGATCCCAGTTCTGCAAGAATTACCGAAAGCGCAACAATTACTTCTGATCACTTTAGTGCAACAGTGACTTGCATCGTGTGGCGTAAAGAACATTGTACTACAAAGAGTAGGTACCCTGTTCTCTTTCATCCAGTTTTGTCCAGTTTTTTTTGCCGACATTAAACATTTCTACTTTCTTATCCGTCATAGAGAAGTTCTCTTCGGCTTATCCCACCCCTCATGAACCAACTTAACAGCAAAGTGCCGCCAGCTAACTCTGATACATGAATTAACACTATTTATCGTATCCGTGTTTCAGTTTTATGTTTGGAACTAGTTAGTTAGTTTGTTACTTTACTTAGGAACCGAAATAATCAGTCGAACGTGTGTTCGCGTGGCTTGTGTAACATCTTTGCTATAGTCTTCTCTTTGGCTGGGGGTAATAAGTTTTTGCGCCATTGATTTTCTGCCCGACTGCAGGGGTGGCCTGCCTCTCTCCATGTTTCAATCTCAGGGTCGTGGATGGTGACTATCGGCAGACTATGCAAAGTATCATGTATATATACTGAGAAGAAAATGTTCACAAGAAGCGGTTCCAACAAAAGATTTCTCGACAATGCCTTACACGAAGCGCATAAAATTGTCGCATAATGAGGACTTAATGCCAATCCGTATGATTTATTCCCAAAACTAGTGAGTTTTTTATATCGTGTGTTGCCGGTTTACGGTAGAAACTGTCGCACGAGTATCATTTTGTCTTGGCCACGGTCTAACATAGCTGCTTCGTCTTCAGGAGGCCCCAGGTTTAAGTATCAAGCTGGAGGTCTATTGTACGACTATTTTGTAGTCTTACAAAGACCGTTCAGATACCCAGATAGCAACTTAAATTTGGTCACGACAGCTGCGCTCCATATCCGTTACTGTTCATTATTAATTAATTATTCACTAGTTAAGAGACCGCACATAGAGGCCCCCCCGGTATGTTTTGTGCAGCATCTGCACATTTTGGTAATAAACTGTATCATCCTAGGCCTGTGATGAAAAACAGTTACCAGATATTAGAAATAGATTTTGTTATTCCGTCAGAACATCGCTTCGAGCAACTGTTGAGCTTGTTGAAGTACGTGAGAATTAAGAACTGTTATCTGCCTTACTGATGAAGACTTTGACGGATGCATGCGAATCGCATGAAGATAAATTAAACGTGCTTTTGGAAGATTGCTAATACGAGATTGAGGTTCGTCAGTTGTTGTGTGAGATGCCATTGTAAATATGTCCGCGACAGAGGTTAGGAACACTTAAGAGTTGCCATTAATGCGAACGAATTGCTGTCTTTTATAAATCGACGGCTGGCGAGTCAGTCACGAAGACACATTTCTAGTTCTCACGGCGGCTACTATAAACATGACTGTAGTCTGAGATGAGCTGTGTTGTGTGGTGGAAGTTTACCGACGTTTTTCAGAGGACATTGCTGTCATTATTATCAGGGCGATGATGGTGAAATCAGTAAGCATCTCTGAAACATTAGCAAACTTCTACCAGACAAGGGGATTGTGACCAAACCTTGTGCTGTATGGTACCTGTGTAGTTAATTGACTCCTCAAATATTGTATGGATGAATAAACCCCATGACTGATGAGGGATAAAAGTTAGCAAAGTTCGCCTTGTTTGTGGACAAATACGTGCGTTCGTCATATAGACATCTCGGATTTATATTCTTGTCGGCGTTGTTAATAATCCAGATTTGTTTTTGCTGGGCTTCGAAGTAGTCTAAAACAAGGATGTTTGACTATAACGCAGGCTTCTAATTTGGAGAAATCATTAAATTATAATAATAACTTTCATGTGGAGTACGTTAAACAAATATATAGACATATTTTTGTCATGAAAGTTTTGCCAGTTCATGGTATGAACAGAAGATATAACTAAGACTGGAATGTAAGCTGATAACAAGTTAACTGTGCATACTTCTGCTCCTAATCTGTGTTTTGCATGGAAATAACTGCTGGTCGCACCCGATAGTCGCTGTCATGTTGTGATGCTTTTGCCTCAGTTACATCACTGCACATTATGTTCTGCTCTTTCATTTCGTCATTTATTTTCATTGGATAAAGTGCTGCTGTGGGATCAGACTCGTATGATGACCTCAACATTATTTTACAAGGTAAGCGAATTTGAGTTGACAAAATTTCAAAGTTAAGAAGCGTTTTCCTTTATTTTTAATATATTTCTATTTGATATCAAATCACGTTTGACTGACTGACTCTGTGTCACAACAGCCCGAAGCCGAGCCTAGGCCTCCTCCCATTTGGAGGGTTCTTATTCTCTTTTTGAAGTGTGCATTTATGATTAATGAGTGATAAGCCCACTGCCTCTGCACAAATTCTGCTCAATCCTGATTTGTATGCTAGAGCCATCTAGTAGTGAATCAGGAGAGACTTATGTGAGAAATGACCGCTGAATTTTGCTTATGAAACATCTCGTTCATGCTCGTAAGGTTTTTTTACATGCCGTAAATCTATGACATGGGACCAACGACTTTACTCCCCCTCCGAAGGAAGTTGTGCTACGGATTTTTATCACCCTTAAAAATCCATCGACCTCGGCCGGGTATGAACCAGGGTCCAGTGGCGAGCACGCCAACCACTAGTCCACCGAGGACATCAAATTACGTTTACGACACAGAAAGCCTCCAGTGGATCGAATACAATACAGAATCTGGAGTTTTGTTGGTCTTCCCCTTTCTACCATGTTGACAGTTTAGTAGGATAAACACGTTTAAGACTTATATTTATTTAAATATTTCTTACCAATCAGGGGCAGTATTGAGAAAATCTGAGTATTTTCGTTTGAGTTGCATGTTTTTAAAACGGGTTTAATGGACCGGTTTGTGCTTCAGTGTGGACCTCGTAACCAAGGCCCATGTAACTGCGTTCAAGTGGTTTCGGAGTTTAAACTTTCCGAAGGACATGTAGATCAGCCAGACCTCTCTCTTACTTTTATGCCGTCCAGTGAAAGAACGGGGAGAATTTGAACAGTTCTCACCTACCCTTCAATTCGTAACCTTCGACAGCGTTTTGTTCACACAAGGAGCTCAAGGCGAACGGGGGAAACCTACGAAGAGGCGATTTATTGTGGATCGATAAACCAAGTTTCGATCTCACAAACGAGTGAGCCCGAACCTAACAACCGTGCAGCAGTTTAATTGTGTAGACGTGTGGCATACACAACTAGGCCTCCTGAAAAGGACTAATGGCGTAATGCAGTTGAGCGAAGCTGGCGGCAGAGTGCACTCTTGCTCCGGGTTATGAATGCCCCCACGTTGAATTTCGTGTTCCGGCCTTTTATCCTGACTGATATTTTTGGTGATGGTGATAAAGCCTCTCAGAGAAATTCTGAAATATTGTTGCAAAATGTGCTCAATTATTTCCACGTTTTTCTTAGTTTATGATACACAGTCATCCACCAGTTCAATGCTTCACAGCTTACATAATACCGAAAAGTCGTTATATAGAGAAAGAAACATGTTACAGCACTTCAGTTTTGTCCCTAGAGTACAAAATTGGCTCCTCGTTCATAGAGCATTGTCTTCCAGGAAACACCCCTTAACTGTTACAGTGCAAATTAGTTTAGGGGTTCTCAGCCTGCGGCCCGCCGATTTATTATTTTCTACTCGCTTACCCACATTGGAAGTGTCACATTGACCTGGAATTAAGAAAGATTTTTCTGAAGTTATTTGTTTGGAGCACAGCGCTATAAGGAAGCGAAACATGGTCAGTGGGAAAGCCAGAAAGAAGAAGGATAGAAGCATTTGAAATGTGGTGTTATAGAAGGATGTTGAAAATTAAGTGGACTGATAAAGTACGAAATGAGCAGGTCTTAGACAGGACAGGCGAAGGAAGAAGTCTATGGGAAAATCTTACGAGAAGAAGAGATAGGATGATGGGACACATTCTGAGGCACCCAGGATTGGTTAATTTGGTAATGGAAGGAACAGTTGAAGGGAATAATTGTAGAGGGAGACAAAGATTGGAATATGTCACGCTGATTTTTGAGGATGTGGACCGTACAAATTATGTGGAAATGAAGAGATTGGCGCAAGATGGACAAAAATGAAGAACCGCAACAAACCAGTCGAAAGGCTGATGACAAACAAACAAACAAACCTACATTGAACTCGAATGAAAAAATTACCACCTTAAGAGAATATTTAATAATTAAGGGAATTATTAAAAAAGTTTGAGTAGTATGCGAACATGTTTGCAAAATCAGCGTCGTAAGTTTTGGGCGTTAAACTGTTCCAGTTGGTAGCATTGAGGCGTATCATGTCCTTTTATCACATTCAGAAACTGCTTCCGTTCGAAAGTTAAGCTACTTTGTACCTGACTATTTCTTTCGAACTGCCTTTGATCTGGCTTATTCAGATCAGAGAGGTACACAAACCCTACGATTTCGTTAAGGTCCTAATCGACGAGGAGGAACAACAACCCCCCCCCCCCCCCCCGCATTTGCGGAACGTCCGGAGCTCTTTGATCGATCGATCGGTCGGCCAATCGTCCCCATGGGCCCATTTCATCGCCCACCTGAGCCCAGGACGATCGACACCCATGTATGTTAAGCTACGAAATCTATTCAACCAAGAATTGATCAAACTGAGATGAGTGCTTCAAAAAATTGTTCTGATTTGTAGAATCGAGAGAAAGGCTAGTTGAACAGTTTACTGCAGAAGCCTCTTGATTTCGTTTTTCCATTTACAGAAAAAAATTATTTAGTGACTTACTCCTCATTTCTATAACACCGTGAAGGTGAGTGCTCTAGTGCTGTAACGCATCTGTTTAATGCTCGGTGTTGTAATCCATAACTCTGTTTCGTTGACTCAAATGTGGGAACAGTTTTTTATGTTTACTTACGAACTGGAACAGCAGAGGTAGCTCAGTCAGTATAGTGCCCGGTTACGGATTGGACGACCGCGTTCGATTCCCGACGAGGGCAGAGGGTTTTTCCACCCAGCCTCCTATCCAATGGGAACTGGAGTCCTTTCCCAGGGGTAAAGCGCGGCCGTGGCGTGACGCTAACCACTCACCCCCCACCTAGTGCTGAGGATAAGAATGAGTAGGAGCTATACCATCTCTCCCCCCGAGCGCCCACATGACGTATAGTGGGACAGCTTTACTTTTTTACTTTACTTTAATGTATTCAGGAACTGGTTTTCTTACAGAGATTTCAGTCACATGATTCAGTATTAGGAGTGAGAGAGTGTGGAAAATATGTAATACCACATAAAGGTAGCAGCGTGTTATTAGGTTCCCACCCTTCTCCCTCGTCGGGGTAGCGTCCGGTAAGCTCTTTCATCGTCCAGCTCTCATGCACCCCTCTCAGTCTACCCACTGACCACCTTCGCCTGTAGTGGGTCTCAGCATCCAAACTAGTGCTGGCGACCCGTGTAATCCGGTCTGTTGTACTAATATTGTGCTGCATCCATTAGATACGTAGGTTTGTAATCCATCCGTTGACATCCGACATCTGTGGATCTGACCTAATTACCTTTGACTTCGCCTTTCTGACAGCTGCGGTTTACTTAGCGAGGATCGAGGTTGGCAGAGGAGCGTCTAACTAACGCCATTCATCAAAAACGGTGGCAGAGAGTAGCACGTATCAGGGCTAGTTGTTTATCCAGGTGTTGGTGGCCCGGAACCCACCCCACTTGTTCCTGAAGTGTCTGTGCGCGTTGCCACTGCTGGGTTTCAGCGGTGGTGACTCCACCGAGAAAACACGCTGTCTACGGGCTGTTTCTTCCGCTCCTCTTGGACGTGCAGGGCCGCTACGCACAATAACCGCACTGTTTCAACTAGCTCCCTCGATGGAGTAATGGCGATATGCCTGCTTTGGAGCAAAAGTCCACAGATTACAAATTTCACTACGAAAACTTGAGTTTAAATTAACTCACACTTCGGTTTTAATTTATGGTTTAATTTGTGTAATATAGTCGCGGCTAACATTAAATCCATCAACCAACATTTTTTCCATCTCACTTTACATAATAATCTAATGACTTAACTTTAAATAGCGTTTATTTATATTTGATAGAGTGACAGATAAGAACGATGTTTGCTAGTTGGGCAGGAGTTTGATGCACTTAAATTCTTACTAAGCAAGAAATGAATTTTAATAGAATAGGATGAACACAAAGAGACGTGATCAAACGAGTATCAGGGTTAGATGGTGAATATGAGAATGATGTGTCACTACCCAGACCGAAGACCACGTATCGTACCTGGCGTAAAATGGAATGGAATGCTTGGAATGGAAACGAACTTCCGTGCCATCACATATCCTGTAGCATTCGCCATAAACCTCCTCACACACAATAATTTCCCTTTCCTATTCTCGTTCAGCTAGCCGGGTAAGACCGTCTGTAGTGAGTTTCTTTCCTTGCACGCTTGAGCGGAAACATCAAGATTTTTTGTTGTGCTCCATTGTGTTTTTATTAAGGAATGTTGAAAATAATGTCTTTATCTGCTGGTCTCTTCAACGTCTTACCACCTAATTTCAGATGATTTAATTTTGGGTTATGTAACGACGTTGTTTTTGACAGCAGAGTTTATATAGTACTCGATGACAGGATAATTTGGATGAATAATTTCGGATGGGTGTGAAGGAGGACATGCATTAAAAATATTGATGCTGTCGGTCAGGATTGTTGGTCCCCGAGCCGACATTCAGAACCTGCACTCACCGAATATAAAACTAGAGTTTTGACCGCTGAGTCGCGACGTTCAGAACCTCGTGTCTTGAGGCTTTCGTGAAACACGCTGTCCATTTACCGCGCGTCGTCTGACCGAGTCCCTGGAAGACTTTACGTAGGAAGTCTATACCAACAGGACGCGATATGTAACATCGGCTGAGATCCAGGAAAAATATGGCGGAGGGCATGCCAAGAATGTGGGAGGAAACCGCCACCTTTCAAGACGTTTCCCCATCAAAATTTTGTCTGCCCCTTTCTAGTTACACTCGCAGGCATTTGTAGTTAAATATATTGACTGGCCTGCCAATACGCACTTCCTCGTCGTTACATTTTCCTTACTTCCATCATTCGTCGTCAACTCAGCATTTTCGTTAGAACTTTATGTTATCTAATACTTAGATACCGCATTTCACAGCCACACGGTATTTAATTTGTTGTATAGTGGACTGCTGTCCCATTGCGACGTGTTGTTATCCACTAGCAGCTTTAAGTGTAGTGTTAGAGGGATTGTAGGAGTAGACAATTCAGTTGATTTGAGTTACGGAGGTACACTTCCGTCATTTCCACGTCATCTTCTTGATAGGCCTATTCTTAATCGTGCCACGCTCGGTCAGTTCATTTTGTAATTAAACCTTACAATGTATTTAAAATGAGAGCCAGATCGCTGACTTGCATCTGCCCCTTAACAGACTCCATTTTATTTCTCGCTGTCCTGTTCAAAATCACGACTGGCATTTTTTTTGCATAAATAGCCTTGGAAGACGACGCTCCTCTCAGTTCACAAATACGTCATGAGATTGAGCCACCCGTTCTTGGTTGTACTATCTTCCTGCCTTCAAGAATACCAAATTGGTGCTTATTCTACGGTACTTTTAACATTTATTGCATGAAACTGATGCTTTGTATGCTGAGAGATCTTTGAACGGCATGTTACTTTATAGTATGTATTATCTTTCCACGAAGTTGGAAAATAACACGGAATATTTTCATGTGATGATGATAACTGACGCATGTTGCGATTAATGACGTATTATAAACACGTCTGTTAGAAATGTGAGTAATGTTAATGTTTAAAATGTGTCCGTCATGTAGTTTAATCAATCCAACATAAAGTTACAGCGGCTCTGGATTGCGTTTCCCGAACTTATACGTGTGCGTCTTTGTTTTCCTCTGAAGTAATTTTGATATGTCAGTATTGGGCTTATGGGTAGTAACGCAGTGTGGATTTGCAGGTAAATACCAAAGTTTCGAAGAAATGTTCTCTCTCCATCTTCGGCCCAGAAGATCTAAATCGACTTATTTACCGTCACGACGTCAGATCTCAGTTTTCGTCTTGCTTGGGCTGAATGAGACAAGTTCTGCTGTACACGGCAAACTAAACTGTTTGCATTTGGAGATTCATACAACATTTGCATTAAGTAATATTTCTTTGCACGAAGTTTGCATAAGCTTCTTAACACGCGATTCCAAATTATCACATCACAAAAGGGAATTTAGTAGGCCTGTGTCTGATTAACATCTACAAGAACTTAATTCTGGAGGTTTTTGACGATAGTACTTTGTTGAGGCAAACTACTCTCTGGACGTTATCCATCGTCCCAGATTTAATAAATCACGACGTTTCGGTATCTTCAATACTGCTGTTGTCCGGAGGTAGGGACTAGCTCTATCGACTGGGCCCAACAGAGTAGGTTTTTACCTGAAGTCGGGGATAGATTCTAGTATCAGAAACGCCTTGTTTTATTAAATCTGGGACGATGGATAATGCACAGAAAGTAGTTTGCTTCACCTACAAGAACTGTTTATAACATTGTTTGTTAGAGAATATGTTTAACCATTTTAATCTGAAAATATCTAAATATTTTAGAATTCAGTCCGAACCTCAAAGAAAACACAGCACTTCTCAGTTTCAAAGATTATCTAGTTAAAGCTTTTAAAGTATGTGGTACAATAATTTCCACTGGGCTTTAACGACATAAGTAAAAATGTAGTTTTTCTGACGACTGTAAAGGTGTTTATACTTCAAAGCGAGCGCTTTATAACATTAATTTTTTTCTACAAGAACGCAGCACAAATTGATGACTCTAAGTAAGTAATAAATTGTAATATTTTGTTATTTTCAAATATAAACTGATGATTTACACCAATTTGCCTTCTCTTGATTGTTGTATACAGACACTTAACAAAATAGTCTGGGAAAATAATAAATTCCTCTAGTCTTGACAGCGGTAGTTAAATATTAGCGTCCATTGCAGCCACAAGATTTGCTCGAGATATTCCTGATTAATTGATTTTGAAAGTATACACGCAATATTCCAGATCTGCTTTATCAGAATCGAACCTACATTTGTGTCTCTTGTTTCGTTATAGAGAGTTCGTGTAACAACATTGCACATATTGCTCTCCTTATGTTATTAATAAATAACATTTAACATATGTAAGATTTGAGGTTTTCACAGCGGTGAGTACGAAGATTTCTGTCTTCTGGGTTGTTGCGCTGTGTAGTCTGGTTGATGTTAGGCAACGTTTCAGAGGTCATACTGCCTCCGTCATCAGGGCGTTTCATTCATTCATCGCCCTGATGACGGAGGCAGTATGACCCCTGAAACGTTGGTTAACATCGACCAGACTACACAGCGCAACAACCCAGAAGACAGAAATCTTCATCGCCCTGATGACGGAGACAGTATGACCTCTGAAACGTTGGTAAACATCGACCAGACTACACAGCGCAACAACCCAGAAGACAGAAATCTTCAACATTTAACATAAATATCTCACAAGAACACAGCAAATTTTGATGGTGAAGCCTTGTTTTCTGCAACGTCTGGTCGTTAGGGCGTATATTTGACTGGAATTTTAAACCCATTCACTAAAGAAAACAAATGTGAAGACGTTCCTTTTCATGATATAGAATTTGAGACTTTCACGGCGAGTACAATCAATAAAATCTTCTCGGGCAATCAGCCGCGTCAACTGGTTACCGTAGTAAACCGACGTTTCGGGAACCATCTGTCCCCTGATCCCTAATGATGGGGACAGAGTTAGTTCACGAAATGTCGGTTTACTACGGTAACCAGTTGACGCGGCTGATTGCCCGAGAAGATTTTTATTGGTTTCTTTTCATATTTGGCGTCTGCTTATCAGCAATAAGCTTACATTGTTCCACGTTCATCATTCCATGCATGGCGTAGGTCCAGCAGGAGAAAGGAAATCTTGTTGGACGGTTCTGTTTATATGTTAACAAAGTTTACTGAGAATGGGTTAGTAACATGCCCGTACTGGTCATTCACTAGCGCTGATTGAATTATTAGCCTTTATCTGCTTTAATTCCGTTCACCAGTGAGACAGAAGTGTATATCTGAATTCGTCCTAACACCATGAAAAATGAAGCGACTGTCGCAGCCCAGTTTGATCGAAATCCAGAAACAGATTCAAACCTCGGCACAGAGGCCAGATATCTTAGTCAGGTGTTTCGTGACATTCCTCAGTCTCTCCAAGAGAATGCGTTAAATAGTATCTTAAGTTAGGTCACATTTATTTTCTTCCACATGTCTAATTCATAATCACTATTCCTATCATTCGACCTATGAGTACTTCAGAGAAGCTAATAGTTGCTCATCTGCTCAATAAATGTCCGAAAGTTTATTATCGAGTTCACAAGACCCCTCCAGTGGACCTGTCCTTCGCTCATGAATCCATTTTGAGGCAGTTGGCGCCCACTGTATCTGGAAACCACGGTCATTGTTACAGCAATGAATGGAATTTTTTTTAACCTGGAAGTCGCCAGGTGTTATATGAATTTTAAAATTAGTTATACACATACATATAAAGGTTTATCACGGTATATGCTTTAGAGGGATGTCTGTGGACTTTGGCTGTGCATGAAATCTACGTGACGAACTTCTAAAAAAATAATGCATGGTTCTATGACGAACAGAGCAAATTGTCGGTATAAATTGCGCTGTTATCTCGCTGCATAAAACCAATATTTTTTCCCGCTCGCATACCTTTATATGCCATGCATTGATAAAGAGGGGTGGAAAAGTCCCTTATCATTTTATCTATGTCCGTTGTGCAGGGAACTGGTTTGAAATTTTTTGCTTACTTTCTGCATAACCAAACGCACGCGAAACATGAATTACTTAGTGCCTTGGTCTCTGAGCATTGTTGTGTGTGATAAGAGTTTTAACCGTCTGCGCGATGCAGTTTTCTCTTCTACGCTTATGTTTTACTGCTGTTACTGTTATTAGGTTGGCAGGAAGCCACCGTTGAGTATGATCATGCAATGCGCATGCGCGTCGTTTAAATTGCTTTTGGAAAATGGAGATCGACAGTTTTTGGTAAAAACGTGTTGAGGAGAATATTCGGACCTAGGAAGGAGGGGCAAGCAGGAGGATGGGGAAAGTTAATGTATAGGATGACTGAAAAGTCACGCAACCTATATTAAAATACCAGGTGCCCTTAAATTAGCGTATGATTTGAAGGTTGTATCATTATTTATTTATAACACACAATAACAACGTATGTACTGCAAAACAGAAACACAGCTTTCTAAATCGTTATTTACAATGCATCATTCTCGATATCTCTGTGACTATACAATAACGTACCCAGTTTGTCATTTGTCTTTTAACAGTCGAAGTGCAAGGATGTCTTCTTCACAAGTGCAAAAAGTGTTCGTTGTCGAACACTACGTGTCATCTCATTCTTAGTTAACTAGCCAGAATGACGTTAGGGATACATTACCCCGTTCTTCCGTGCTAAACAGATTTACAGTATCTTATCTCTTGAACAGAATATAGAGCTGTGTGTTTTAAAATTCATTGCAGAAACTCTTCATCGGGTTGTATAAAACATGCGTGCATCACTGACCACGATGGACATTTCCAACACTTAATATAATATTGTTTTTGGTTTCAGCGTAATTTATTTTTTGACAAATATAACGGGTTTCGTGGTTTTTGGATTACCTGTATACTGCTATGTGTCCATGATGCTCGCTTACGCACACTTTACCCTTTTCTTCTTTGATGTAATAACACCAAAGATGATAGGTAAAGAGTGGCAATGTTTCCCTCCGCCACTACGAATAGGCTTGCTCCTGAGACCCTCCAGTCCAGCAGGAATAAAGGGCTTTTCGCTGGGAAAAAGAGCAACGGTAGCTGAAGGTGACAAATCACCTCCATCTATTACCAAGGCTAAGAATTTGTGGAGTGTCTCATCCATTCCCCATACGCATTCATGACATGTTGCTTAAGCGAGGGGCAAATTTATGTTTTTGTAAAGAATAGCTGGTTTCAGCTTCACCACATTATTAAATGACACGAATTCGCAATTTCAGGAGAGTGTGTTATTGGAATAATCAAGCTTTATTATTGATCGATAGGTATCGATTGTAGTGCTGTATTTGACAAGACGTTTCGAAAAGTGAACTCGTCTTGTCTATCGTCGTACAGCGATGAAGGATCAGTGCCATCCAGCAAATCGATTGCGTTAATTGTACTTCCACGGAAACTTATTCCTTTATGAATTGCTGTGAGTACGGCATTGCCTTCCATTAGATTGTTATCAGTTCCTCGGATACTCGTGAAACCTAACGTTTCTTTATGAACGAGAGCGAAAAGATGAAATGGGACGGTGTTATTAGGGTTTTAAATTGTGTATTGGATGAATCTGGCCCAGAAAAACTTATTGTAACCACGATAATAAACGTACCGATTCCATAAAAGACAGGGAATATCTTGATTAAATAATCTACTGTCAACGTCTTTAAAAAGAAAGCCTTTTTTTAATGGAATTAGAACATGGTGTTTTTGTGTCCAAAGAAAATCTTAGGTTAAGTTTTGTTCAAGATAATTGAAAGCAAGAATATTAGAGGCCTGTCATTTTCAGTTGCTGACGTTAGCAATGTGAACAATTTTATTTTATTTATTGGAAGCTTATATTTTTGGATTGTTTTTCTGTAGGAATATATTTCCTGGATGTGAAATTTGTTTTCAGTGTAGCTGACGCCAGAACGATAAATCAGTAGAAGTTTGCTACAGTTTTGTTTTGTGTCAAACACCATCTTATGATCTTCAACTTCCTTTGCATCAGTCCTTCATTGCTCCGCTATAAGTCGAAACTTTATATCTTTAGCTGCGTGTATACAGGGCTAGTCTAAATGATGTTTCCAATTTGAAACACATGTTATTAACGTGTAATGAAATTCAGATGCACAAAATTGGAATCGATGGAAAGAGAAACTCTCCAAGTTTATGTTGGTATACTTCGCTGCCGCGTAGTAAAACTCTTCGCCGCCAGGGGCGATATTAGAGTAAATGGCTGCCATCGAAGACAGGGGAGCCTTTTGTGTCCTGGATTTCCGCGTTCACCGGTCTGTTATTAGTGTGCAACGGCATTTCCGAACCACGTTTGCGGCAGATCCACCCAGTGGGCATACAATTCGTAAGTGGTATTCCGAATTTAAGAAAAGGGGCTGCATCTATAAGAGAAAATCAATCGGCCGCCCGTCAGTAAGCGAGGAAACAGTGGAGCGGGTCCGTGCAAGTTTCACACCCAGCCCGCTGGATGTGTGCCGAGTTACCAAGGGGGCTCACATTGAACACCTGTGATGTACTGAAACAAAACTTGGAGAGTTTCTCTTTCCATCGGTACCAGTTTTGTGCGTTTGAATTTCATTGAACGTGAGTAGCATGTCTTTCAAATCGGGAACATAATTTAGACTATCCCTGTGTATGAATTTTCCCCGTTTTACGTTATCACAAAATAACAATACTGAAACATTGGGTATGCCACCTCCTTTGGAAACCCATCTAGATTTTGAAATGAGAGAAGCTAAGAGTGAAAAAACTTCATTATCATTCGATTTACGCTCCAGAAACATAAATTATGTGTTCCTTTGTCGACAGTTGCGAACATGGTGTAAAGTCGACAGAATATGAATTTAAGTTACAAATTCTTTCCGAAAATAATGTGTCACTACTGTCACTAATACATTGCCGGTCACAGTGGCCGCGCGGTCTCAGGTGTGGGCTTCGTGCTCTTGGGTTCGAATCCCACTCAAGGCACGGATGTTTGTCCGCGTCTTCCTGTTTCGTGGTGTCTTGTATTCAGGTAGAAGCCTTGCGACGGACTGATCACTCGTCCAAGGAGTCCTACCAACCATCTAAATAGATCAAGAAACCTCCGAAAGTGGGCCCCTATGTTCCACACATCAACGAAAAGGATATAAAGATGAAAAAATAAGAAGACTTACCACATTCACAGTTGGAAGCGATAGAAGAAATTCTGACTCGATTGAGTTTTACGTACGCATGAGCACGGTAACCCATTAGCTAAATTGTATCTTATTGTTGGATTATGAAGTCACGTTGCTTAAATTAAGCTTCAGACGCAATGTGTTTATAATAGTGACTCTTGTGCAATAGGGAAGTAAATCCTCATAATTTTAGTTGATTAGAGAAAGATGGACAGAATTGTACAGGCAATCTAAAGTGAAAAGAGTTTGTACATCCCGCTCTGGTTCTGTCTACTGAAACCCCACTATTAGCCTTGCTACATTTTTGATTGATGATTAATACATCTTAATAAAGTTTTCAGGTTATTGTATTTGCTAAACAGGTGGCGTCGTCGTTTCTTGACTACTGTTACAGTAATTAGGAAGAGACGCTTCTATTTCGTTACCCATTCAGCCTGATCCCAGTATAAATTGTGTGTTTGAGAAAATTCCAAGACTATAATGACAGTTGTTGCACATTCATCAGCTGTTTCATTATGAATGCGCTCCATAGGTTAGAAACCTCATTGGGATTGCCGCCGTGTCGTCTTTAATGAAACAGACGCTCGATAGGAAGTTACATAGCCCGAGAACACGAGCCATGTTAAGACGAATTTAATTTGTAGTTGTTCACCTTCTCACATGAGTTCTGTGATTAATTTAATTTGAACTTGATTTTATAACTGTGGGCTGTTCTTTATGAACGACGCCAAGTCATGAATTGTTCAGACCCGTACAAAGAAGGATTCTTTCGCCTAGTTACTATGGTCGTATATAAAGTTTCCGTAATTCAATACAGACTTTCGTAAATACTCATTCGGTTATAATAAGTAATATTTCCGTCTACGCAACACATTTATTGAATATTAATTATATATTAATGACAGCTGCTGCAGTATATCCACAGCATATTTCTGTCTAATGTGACAGTTATGTGGCGTACAATTATGATTAAAAGGTAAAAATTTAGCTGTGTGATATATTTTAATACATTGTCTGAAAAGAAATGAACAGCAACCGCATCCCACAACTGACATTTAGATATCAACCTGGCGGAAAGAGGCACTTGGGCCGACCACGTCAAAGATGGGAAGACCAAAACACCACCGGGAGCAATAATGGAACAGGTTCTTAAAGACCTAAGCCGGATAGGTCCATGATGATGATGATGATGCGTGTTAAGAGATTAAAATATTCACTATTAGAGCAATAAAACAGCCACGTCTTCAAATTCATGTGTACGCCTCCAGCCAAGTGTTGTTTACATATTCCATAATTGGCAAAGAAACGCAGATGGGGGACCCCCCCCCCGGATTTGGTTACCAGTAGCATTTTCGATATTAATATAACGCACATTCCGTTATAATATACCAGACATTTCAGTTATTAACTTTTTCACAGCTGTACGATTTGGCTTAATATTTCTTTGTGCAGACGGTAAATAATAATTGTTATACAATATCACACTACAGGATGTCTAACCTGATGATCCTTCGCTTAGTTGCTGTGATTTGCATAAACATGTCTTGCCTTAGTTACCGTAGATTTTCACAGAAGGGTTCATTCACTGTTAACTGTAGACATCTATAAAAATTCCATCGTTTAGATAACGTACACTTGAATGCAGATTCCTTTACGTATTCAGTGGAGATGTACATTAAGATTTTATCACAGTGACCGCTCCTGGCGTAAATGTAATTCACTTGGTTACCGTAAACTAAAAGTGTCTTCACTTTCTTAATGGAGACCTGCATAGATTTTGATTCTCTTTGTTACAGTGAATTTTCGTGTAGTGTTACTCACTGATACCTGTAGACTCGCTTAAAGATTCCTGTGCTTAGATGCTGCAGACTTGCTAAAGATTCTTTATTGCAAAGTTAGGGGAGACCGGGGTACGTTGGAACAAAATTAGGTTTATTTTTCTCTTTAGTATTTAGTGATTATACTAAAACTCATGAGGCATTTTAACCACATATCATTTATGGGCACGTATAAATAAAGTTTGAGGGTCTGCAAAAGTCATATGTTGTGATTAATATATTGCATAAATGTGTTAAAATGTAGCTTGTTTTGTTTCCTGCTTAAAGAATGCAGGCAGATGGAAATCGGAAGGAGCAAGGTCTGGACTGTCTGATGGGTAGTAGAAAACTTCAAATTTCATTTCCTGAAAGGTTTCCTTGGCATGGACAGGAAAATGAGGTCTGGCGTTGTCATGCAACAGAATAACACTGTGCATTTCTTTTTTCAAATAGCTGATTTAATTTCGCCTAGCAGCATTCTACATATATGTTACACTTAGTACCGTGGTTCTCGTCTTTTGATAATAACGTAAAAAATGCTGATTCTTTATGAATCACCTGCTTAAATATTCCCCATTGGGTCTTTGTGTTTTTACGTGTATTATTTCAGAATGAAGAGGCTGTCCTGAATTCTAAAGGTTGTGGTAGCGGCCGGGGTTTGATTTCTTCTGACACTAGAAGCGAATGCTGTTATACCTTGAAACAGGCCACAACCGCTTCCATGCAAGATATTTCCACTCACCGTACACAATCCTCGCATGTTATTAGTCCCTACAGTGTTTTTTAAGTAGCCTTTAACAATCCTTGGGGGGCCGCAGTGGAGGCTGTACTTCACATGGCTCTGTTTGTTGGTTTATGGGCCTGTACCGCCGTTCCTAACGAGACCCTTCTCTGGCGCATTGCGGGCCCCTTCCCCTTCCCTTTCCCGGACTTTGTTCCTTGGCGTTATCTCTGCTTCACTTCCTTCGGCATTTCCTATTTCACCTTTCCTTTATACACTTCGAAGCCGTGTATCTGCTTTTCTTCCTTTGTTGTGCTGCGACGTCTTCCATAACATCATTATTTTCGGAAGAGAATTTTATCTCCCCAGTTATATTTGCTTTTGCACGATCCTGTTTTATTTACTGGTGTATTTTTGTTGCGTTGTTGATTCTCTGTTTAGCCAGGATTCTTAACAGTAAACGAAAACGCCTTTAAGGCGGTACATTGTATGATTTTGTGACTGAATAGTATCGTCCCCCGTGCAAACTTGTGAGGTGACAGAAACTTTGGCGCCCTTCAGTACAGGATCATAAATAGTAAATGATGTATGGTGTTGAGCCTTGTAAAATTACGTCGGCCTACCTTCGATAAATTGCTTAATCGGGGCAGCCGTTTATTTGGAACAAATCTTAAAGAACAAACCTTTTTAACTCTTTACGTGGAACTTGGCATAATCGGGGCAGCCGCTTAATTGGACAAGGGTTGTAGTCCCTATGCGTCCCAATTAACCGGAATCGATTGTATTGCCAATCTGAAACGGAAAACACAACGACCGTAAGATAGACTAGACTTAATTTTGTGAGGAGGCGAAGGGCGATCATGGGTTTGATTCCACAAGGACGCATGCTTCTTTACTTCAAATGACAAAACCTTAAGGGTGTATAAATCTTGAAATTACTCTTAACAAACATTTGCACGGATGGAGGTGAAAATAATGAACTCACTTGTGGCTTGTGACAGGGGTTATGCGATTTGTGACCACCTTCAAAAGTCGCACAAGAAAATCACTTGAACACTGAAACATAATACTTATTTTATTTAGTTTTGACATTCAGCGTGACAGACGTCGGATATCATATTGGAGGACAGCAGATTTGATACTTTGGAACCCAAAGTGGCAGAATTATTTGGGAATGTTCATAATGTATATTCTATCTTAGAGTGACACGTAAGAGCTGTAATTGTGAGTAAGTAGACTGAGTTCCATTTGCAGAAGAGGAATTGCCAATTTTTACGTCCAGAATGTGTTTAAAGCTACCCCGTCTGATAGCCATGCGGCACCTCGGGATACTTAAGGGCGAATATTGGCAGCATGATCATCGAGATGACCACTTATCTTCTGGTACCGACGCTAAAAATGCGTATTACTTACTGTTTCCCTGTGGTTTCGTGCGTTAGCCCAGAGATACGTCCACGTTACCGTAGTGTGGAGTGAGTGCAGTGGAAGTGTTGTGGTGTGTAACTTTGTGTCTTTCGTTTGCAGAACGTCCTGCGGGAGCTGGAACAGAAGAAGCCGCAGCTGGACGAACTTGTCCACACGGCTGAGAACCTCAAAGCGGACTCCAACCGCCAGCAACTACACGGGAAAGGTAGGACAATCGTACCTTCACTTGGAAATTGCACTGTCTTGAGTTTCCTTTGTAATGTTCACTTGTGGGTTTCTTCTGTGAATTGTTAGTAAGTAACACACAATCCTACAGAGCCATTAAATTACCTTGCCCATCAAAATGTGATCGAGCTTTCTGTAACTAAGAGACTGAGAAAACGATTCACTGATTTATATCGAACTATTTGACATCGGTTAATCCGTAACAGATCGTTTGACGGGCAT
Source organism: Zootermopsis nevadensis (assembly GCF_977971745.1). NCBI lineage: Eukaryota > Metazoa > Arthropoda > Insecta > Blattodea > Termopsidae > Zootermopsis > Zootermopsis nevadensis. Next base: position 10,171,434 of record NW_028259142.1, read on the forward strand.
ACTAACTACCTTTTACGCAAGTATCGGTATCAGTAACTTACCGGCGTAGACAGATTAATAGATTTTTAATTCGCCCTTGAGATCGAATAGTATTTGATTCAGGATACGAAAAGTCGATTTATCAGCGTTTAAAACATTAATCGAGAATACGTTATGATTTAGGCCTACTGTGAAAGTCCGTAGATAATTTCAGGTTATTGTTCGTAAATTGTTTTGTTTCAAATAGTGCTTGGTCCACTGTGAAAGTCGGCAGTGATTTTTGAACGTTGCGGACGCTCAGATTCTACGCAAGTTTTGTTATAAGGCATGCAGAAATTTGTTCAATATCTCAGGTTATTCACAAACATTCTGGATAACACTGTATTTTGGGTCAGCTGTTAAAGTCCCTACTGAATTTAGAAGGTGGAGTTGGGGAAATCCAAGTTTAATATTAGTTTCAAAATACGCAGAAATTTGTGCGAAGTGGCAGGTCAGCGTTCTAGTGTTTCGTGCTGAATCTGGTAATTAGAGAACTTATTAACTTCTAAATAACAGTTACCGTCATTGAGTATTGTGTACATAAAGGGGCTAACGTCCGTCCGTCTGTCCACATGATTCAACTTGACAACTGCTGAACGGATTTGGATGAAATTTGGTATAGATTTTATGCCATTCGTACTTTCCGATTTCCTATAATTCGTACTACCAACGTGGAGAATGAACGAACTTGTGAGGTGGCAGCGACTCTAGCGCCACTTGTACAGTAGGGCCATACAGTTATGCATGGCCATGTAGACTTTCAAGAAATACAGGACACTGTAAAAAGTATGCTTTTACGTTGTAAAATAAGAACAGAAAGGCTGCATAAAATATTTTAATATCACCAGGATTGAATCTTGTGATTCAGTGTGTATGAGCAAAAAATACTAAGACAGAGCTACATTGTTATTGATCTACATTACTTAAAGAAGACATTAAGAACACGTGATGTTAAACTAAAGTAATGTAAGTGAGATGAGTGGAATCAACTTTTACTACTGTTTGTTCTTTTAAAACTAACAAGTCAACAGATATTATAGCATAGGCTAGATATTTAATTTATTGATCAGTTTGCATTACGAACTCAGGGCCCTCTGAATCTACGTACTTCGCTCAAGAATCAGTTTTCGACAAACAAATAAATCAGCAGAGAAGACATTTAATATCTAAAACGCAAGTCCATGCATTTTAATGATAATAGTGGAAAATATGTACGTTGCAGTACAATTTTCTATTTATTTTGTGAATAAGCAGATAAGTAAGTTAATGAACCCTATGTTGAAGAGATCCGCTGATATTTTACACTATTTGAGATTTTTGCTGCTTTCATGCGATCGATACTAATGTTGACGATGGCGTGGTGTGTTGGTGATTTTTAGTTTTTATTTCAGCTAGGGGCGTTCAGAATTCATGATAACACTTTCCATTTTATGAAGCATTTTGGTCACGGAACAGAATCCTAGTAGATTTCGCCCTGATGACGGAGGCAGTATGACCTCTGCAACGTTGGTAAACATCAACCAGACTACACAGCGCAACAACCCAGAAGATAGAATTCTTCATACTCATCGCTGTGAAAACCTCAAATTATACATAGAATCCTAGTAATTTTCCAAAAGAGAATTGCCCCTTGTCTTAATGCCGTATTCTTGCAGAATGTTGCTATATCAGTGCATGGTTGTATCACCATTTAGATTGTCACGTAATAACGACTCATTGTCGTTTTATCTACTTTATTACACAGTAATTGAGTCACATCTCTGCTATCTGTTAAATTAGTGGCCTTTGCGTTATATCCTGTTAAACAGCTTCTTAATTGCTTTACTCATCCATTCGAAACTTGGAAGACTTACCAAATGTGCTGAAAACCATCCGAAAAGTTAACTGTGGGAGACGTCTTGCGCAAGCGCAAGGCGTTGATCCTTTCTAGGTTACACCGTTTCTGCGTACGAAACGCGTAGCTGGACCCGGAATACGGTGCCTTTCAACCATAACTTAGGATATACGCTAACGGGATTTTGTCTTAGTTGAAGGCCTTGACGTGTTGAGACTAGGGAATTTTGCTGCTGGAGGGAGGATAATCTCATCAAACAATGTGTCCTTTGCGAAACTTTGGTTGGATGGGTGTCTGGGAGTTGTACCCGGAAGGGTTGGGGTAGCTTTGGCTAAGAGCCTTCATGATTGCGTAGTAGGCGAGCCGTGTCCCTTTTAAATTACACCCGCCGCTTGCCTTACAACTGAAGAGAAGTAGGATTTGAGGTTTTAACGGCGGTGAGTCTGAAGATGGCTGTCTTCTGGGGTTTTGCGCCATGTGTCTTGTACAAGTTTACCGACGTTTCAGAGGTATTCAGTCAGGGTAGTCGACACCTGTGGTGTCGACTTGACCACCTTGTTAGGGGGAAATGTGCTCTTATAGGTAATTTTATAGATGATACGCCTCTAAACCTGGAAGAAAAATGTACTTTTATTGTATTGAAGTAAGCTAATAATAAACTGCCCAAGGCAGTACTGGACAATTACTGTGGCGGTAACAGGGTTGGGAAAGACCTAAAATCTATATTAATCACTGCGCAACTATTTTGACCAGTTACAAATCCATTACATTGTGCCCCATCTTTTTTATGATGTGTAAAAAATGTGTCTCCGTCTAACTGCGGCCGCCTAATTGTCTTTCACACAGATTATACATGAATTAATATGAAGCATCTTTGAAATTATAGTAGTAGGGGAAACCGAAGGGCTCAGAGATAAATCTATCTTAGTGTCATCGTTTATATCAGCAAATTTTTGCGTGGTGTGATTATAAACATTCTTGTGTTTTTAGATTGCATTAATGTCTTGTTTCTTGAACAGGGTAAAATCGGCGAGTTCATTTCATAATATATAGGCCTACCAATTAAAGGTGTTGATCAGGTATACTTGATGATAGTTTAGGTTTTGACGGCGTTGAATATACGGGTTGTGATATAGGTTGTGACACACTGCAGCCTTGAAAGTGGTTAGAAAAGCACAGGCTGAAGATCAACGCGTTTGAAATAATATTCACAGCGCCATAATACTTGTATGGGTACCGGGAAAGAATAAAAGAAGAAGAAGAAGATCATTCAGCGAATGATAATGCGCGCTCTGAAATACAAAGTCAGCTATTTTGATACGATAAAATAAAAAATATAACAAATGAACCTGTAATGTCGATTCTTTAATTTACTTGTATTTGTTTGTCATTAAGTAACGGTTATTGAAAACTGAAACCGAAATCGTAAATTTTGTTGACAGATGAATTTAATGAAGTTAGACCAGCGTACCCCCACTGAATCACTACTGGAACCCGCGGACCCATGAGCCATTTTTACGATTTGAGTCTCCAAACAATACACAGTTACGAAATATTTTATTTAATTCACATGCGAAAAATATACAAAAAATCGGAATTTTAATTTTTATGAGAAGATTGATGCTGCATCTCAGCGGCTAGCTTTTCAGAATTTGGTTTTATTGCTTAGAGTTTAATTCTGAGGTCAGATTCTAAATTTATAAAGAGGTTTTCTATATTTATTTTTTAGGTTCAAAAGAGCTGAGAAAGCTTTTTCACATAAATAGATTGTGGGGAATGGAATTAAAACATTCAGTTACTTTTTACGATAATTAGGGATAATCCGTTTCGTACATGCAGCCAGAGACTTTTTTTTAAAATGAAGTTTCAGTGCACTATCAATAGAAATTTAATATAAGCCATTTTCTTCTGCTGCTGTCAGTCCCGTTAATTTGTCATTATCTACTTTAAACGGACCTTTAATTTAATTTCTACTTTCATCTCGAGGTGGAAAGTACTCGCGAAAATTCCATCGCAGATCTTGCAGACGCTGGCTAAAAAATTCCAAGAATTTATTTGATAATTTTTCATCAGCAGATTCCAGGGAGGTCTTTAGGTTTGAAAAAGAATCGAAATTTCATTTTGATAAGCGACGAGCCCACGGTTTCAGCGTTTTGATCATTCCCTCGATCTTGCCTTTGACATTAAAAATTCTGATGCCATCTACTTGCATGCTCCAGTTGAGTGCATTTAAATTAGCGAAGATGTTCGCCTAATTCTTCTGGCATCTTCTTAGTGTCTAATGAATGCAACATTGATGCCATATATCTGAAGGGATATTTCCCCTTATTCGTGCAATGAGTCCAGTTAGTCTCCCAGACATGGCACCTGCCCTATCTGTGCTGATTCCTACGCATTTCGACCATTGAATTCCACTTGACGTCAGAAATTAATTCCAACTCTTATACCCTTCTTCAGCAACGGTATGTGTCAAAGAGCGGCAGAACAATAAATCTTCAATTATTTTTTCCTCAATTTCGTATCTAACTTAACAATACACGAGATTTGTTTGTTAAGTCCATACTCTCATCCACCTTGTAGGCTATAATTCTGACTGTTTTTCTTACGTTGTCTGAAATCCACAGTTCGTTTGTTTACTGTGCCGTTAGACAGTGACACCAAATTCAAATCTTTCACTGATTTTTCTCCGACCATTGCACTAACCATGGCTTTAGCAGCTGGTAATATTAGTCCTTCAGCGATTGTATGAGGTTTTCCAGCTTTAGCTATGAACATGGACACCTCATACGACGTTTTCACTGCATTTTAATTGCAAGTACCCGTTGCGATATTCTTCGTTAGTTTCCTACTTTGTCGGAGCTCTCGTTCTTTAATCTGAGGCAAAGAAAAGGAGATTACGAAAATGTTCTCACTGTATCGATTTTTGGTAGGAACTCGAACATGAGCTGTCTTTATCTCCACTTTCGGCAAATGAGATAGGTAACAGAACAGTACTTTAACCTCCGAATATTTCTGTTTAATTTCTTTAACCTTATTTTTCTCAAACTCCTTTTCTTTTCCTATAAATTCGTGTTTTATGTAACAAATCGTCTAGGCGTGTAACGAACTTTAATGGCCAGATTATATCACCTTTTATTCTCATTTTATCCAGAACAAATTATTCCTGAAGATTTCTGTCTTCTGGGTTGTTGCGCTGTGTAGTCTGGTCGATGTTTACCAACGTTTCAGAGGTCATACTACCTCCGTAATCAGGGCGATGAAGATTTCTGTCTTCTGGGTTGTTGCGCTGTCTAGTCTGGTCGATGTTTACCAACGTTTCAGAGGTCATACTGCCTCCGTCATCAGGGCGATGAATATGAAGATTTCTGTCTTCTGGGTTGTTGCGCTGTCTAGTCTGGTCGATGTTTACCAACGTTTCAGAGGTCATACCACCTCCGTCATCAGGGCGATGAAGATTTCTGTCTTCTGGGTTGTTGCGCTGTGTAGTCTGGTAGATGTTTACCACAGTTTCAGAGGTCATACTGCCTCCATCATCAGGGCGATGAATATGAAGATTTCTGTCTTCTGGGTTGTTGCGCTGTCTAGTCTGGTCGATGTTTACCAACGTTTCAGAGATCATGCTGCCTTCGTCATCAGGGCGATGAGTCTGAAGATTTCTGTCTTCTGGGTTGTTGCGCTGTGTAGTCTGGTCGATGTTTACCAACGTTTCAGAGGTCATACTGCCTCCGTCATCAGGGCGATGAGTATGAAGATGTGTCTTCTGGGTTGTTGCGCTGTGTAGTCTGGTCGATATTAACCAACGTTTCAGAGGTCATACTGCCTCCGTCATCAGGGCGATGAGTATGAAGATTTCTGTCTTCTGGGTTGTTGCGCTGTGTAGTCTGGTAGATGTTAACCAACGTTTCAGAGGTCATACTGCCTCCGTCATCAGGGCGATGAGTATGAAGATTTCTGTCTTCTGGGTTGTTGCGCTGTGTAGTCTGGTCGATGTTAACCAACGTTTCAGAGGTCATACTGCCTCCGTCATCAGGGCGATGAGTACGAAGATTTCTGTCTTCTGGGTTGTTGCGCTGTGTAGTCTGGTCGATGTTTACCAACGTTTCAGAGATCATACTGCCTCCGTCATCAGGGCGATGAATATGAAGATTTCTGTCTTCCGGGTTGTTGCGCTGTGGTCTGGTTGATGTTAGCCAACGTTTCAGAGGTCATACTGCCTCCGTCATCTACCAGACTACACATCCCAGGAAACTGAAATTTTCATACTCATCGCTGTGAAAACCTCAAATCTTACAAGTTATTTTTGTTATCGGAATGGATTCGAAGCGGATTGCATTTGTTATTGCTCTGACTCATTTCCCAGTCTGAATTTTTGTGAATTCGTTGCCAGCTACGTGTAGATTGAATTGATGGATAAATGGGGAGATGAAATGGAGTAAGGGCTTTTTACAGTTTGTCGGGCACCTACGTTGTTTGGAAGGCGTCTTAATTCTAACGTAGTTTGTTGTTATTACCCTAAAAGCCTATAGTACTATGTGATCCTGTCGTTTGCTGATTAGGGTTTAAAAAAATGTTCGTGTTTGTGATTTGCACGATAGAAATAATTACAACATGATAAAGAGTTGTACACACATTGTCTCGATTCTGAAGGGTTCTGACGGTGTTTTACAATGTGGATTACTGAGTTTCTTGATTCGTCCATCGTCTGTTATTGTGAAACACGCATCGTTTCGAAAACTGGATGCCTTCGTCTTCAGGTATGAGGAAGAGAAGCACCTATTTTAACTAACTCAACAGAATAGCTGCCCCTCCCACCTGACACCAGAGGACAAAGACATCCGGTCTTTGAAACGTTCTGTGTCTTTGGAATACCAGACGATGGATAAGTCCAAATACTCAGTAATCCATGCTGCGTTTTATCATTACGTTCAGAGGTTTAAGCATATAATTTTCAGACAGACTCTGCCAGTGAGTGTACATGTGAATTTAGGGGGTTGCTATGGTAACAGTCGTGTCGAATGTACGGTAATCTGACGAATAAAGCGGGCGATAATCGTAGTATGTACAGGGCAAAATTCCACGCCGCGTTTATGTAGCTGGGTCATGTTTAAATGGCAGTTCTGCTGACTGTCTGCTGCAGTCGACGTGACTCCAGTATACAGACTGCCATGAGAGAGTATAGATGGCAGGGAAGTAAAACTACAGTACTTGTCACCAGATGGTGTTAATTCGACGCCTTGACTCCGATAGTGTTCAGATCTCACAGTATTGGTAAAATGGAGACGATGAGAAATATCAGCTTCTGTAGCGGAAATCGAACCTCTTTCGTCAAGCCCAGAGCCTCAGTTATCATTTCGTCTGTTGTGTACTTTAAACTCAGAGTAAATCATGGTGGTTAGATCGACGTACTAATGCAGTTCCAAAAGAGAACAACATATTTGGTCAACTTTCTTTAACAAGGCTTATAGAAGGTATATCGGAAATTAGATATTTAGGTAGGTCTGCTTAAGTCAGAAAATCTCTCTTGAAACACTGAGATAGACGAATCTTTATCTTCGAAATATAGTACAATACAGTACATAAAATTAAATAATTAATTGTTAAGCTTGCTTTGGATGGTAGCCCAAACTTTTGCCTCAAATAAACACGGAGAAGTTTATTGAGACAACCGTGTGTTGAAATAAGCCGTAACATACTTTAAACACATTGTAGAAATATATTAAATTCGCTGCCATCTTGTACTAGAAACGTAACTGTACTGTAGCTCCGTCTGTGGAACAGAAACTTTGCATGCTGATGGCAACGTTCAAAGTAACTGCTCGTAAAATAATTAAGTGCATTATTAATAATGGTTACAGCAAGCAGGACAGGCAACAGTGCTTAACGCTTAATAGGATACTTAATAGCTATTGTTCTCTAAGCTCAGTATTGTCTTTCCATCTTTTCCCAGGTGTCCTAAATAATAACCAGGCTTCTTGATGCATCTGTTGTTCCCCGTGCTTGCTACATGTACCACCCGTCTGAACTTTATCGCTCTAGCAGTAACAGGTTTTAGTCACAAGGTTTTGAGTCAGTAACAGTCTGTAAAGTGGAATAGACTTGTAGTATGTGTTCCGAAAGAAATGAAAGGAAGGATAGGAGATTTCTCAGCGGCAGGAAGTTAGGAAAAGGAAAGCAACAGAGTGGAACAAGAGGGGGAAATGAATTAAGTTGGCAAGAAGAAAGCAAAAAAAAAAAAAAAAAAAAAAGCCTAGTGTGGCTTATTTTCTCCTTTATCGGAATCCTTTCCGTTCCTCTCAAATAATCCGTTGGAAATTGGTATCTCTAGTGCAACGAAATATGGCTGTGTTTTTTCTTTACTGCGTTTAATGTGAAATACCAAGAAGAAAGCAAAAACAGAGAATTTTAATGTTTTGTTTTATAATGATTAGATATATACCGCATATTGATTAAACCAAAAGGATTTATCCCAACGAAACAGTATAAGAAACACATTCGAAACGTATTATACAGAGCGATTCAAAAATTTAGGGCCAAACTGAAGGAGCGTATAGAGGGACTCAGAGAGAACAACTTTCGAATAGGAATTCATGTCCTCCGATGTTATCTTGAGTCAGTCCAGGCCATTGAAGGTAGGGAAGTCTGATGACATACCGCTGAAATAATCGTACTTTGCTATTCTCCTACTACCTTAATTTTGTTTTTTATTAATGTACAAGGATCACATTAGCAATCTTACAAACCAAATTATTTCAATGGCCTCGACTGACTCAGGATAACTTCGGAGGACATGGATTCCTGTTCTCTCTGAGTCCCCCTATACGCTCCTTCAGTTTGGCCTTAACCTTTTGAATCACTCTATATAAAGCTTCTAATGATAATGATCAGATATATACTAATCACTTCAGAAATTTTAAACGTAGAGAAGAGTTACATACATTTAGCATTTAAACATACATCGCCGTATAAACTGAGCGACTATTAAGTGGTCACACCAGAATTGGAGTTGGTTATCTGCGCATTAAAGGAATCTGTCTTTTGTTGTAGATAAAATGAGTAGACGTTCAAATAACATGAGAATGGGCAGTAAAGGAGGGTGTCTCTGTTCTTATTGTTCAGCTAATATTATTTGGCATTCATCTAAAGGGGTGTCTGGTTCCATCTGTAGACAGGTTAAATACATGTTTTAGTTCCATGTTTCGGTTGCTATAAGAATAAACTAGGAAATATAGGCATGGCGTAACAATTCCGGCGCGTTGGCCACAATCTGACCTATGAACTTTAACACAGGTAACCGAAGTAGCCTGGAAATTCCGCATCTAGTTCCATCAGCCCATAAGCGCAGGTAAATGTCATGAAAGTCCAGACAGCTGTTCACGAGTTGTTTCATGAAATTGTACGGAGAGGCAGACAGAGTGACGTGTGGAGTGACTTTAATTGTTCCCAGCCAGCTCCTTAGGGGTGCGTACGCATCTAAAATAATCGATGAGCTGAAGATCCATTTATAAACATTACAAGTGCGTTTATAAAACAGCGTTAAGTTACAATGCCTTGATAAACATTTAAATGCAGTGTAATACAGTAGATAGAAAAGTGTGATGTGAATGTGGCAATCAGTAACAGGGCTGGAACTGGTCTGTGGTAGCAAGAGGAAATTTGTTCCTTAGAACATAATGATGATAACCTTGAACGTCTGTTCCATGCTTACCGGATTTAAAAAAAAATAATAGGAATATTATCCCACCAGGCCCAAAATCACTTAACAGCAATTGATCACCAATCATTTGCTTAGATATGTCATCGGGCGAAAAATATTCAACGAAAATAAAAGCATAACTAATCTTAAGACAAAACTGAAAATAGTTTTGGACCTAAGAAGTGGACGAACTTCCTGCAGACAAAAAGCAGCTGCAAACGGTACTACAGAAAGCGGTCGAAACTTCTCCCCATTAAACTGTTGTCATGCTATTCAACCGCGCAAGATAAATTGCCGCTTGATCAGAAGAGATCATGATTTCTTACTATGTGACACGACGTAATATGCCAATGTGTGTTTAATACTTTTTATTTCCCGTCTTTTTTGATGGGTAATTTACTAGTATGTCCAAAATCTTGCACAATACAGAGCGTTTGAAAAGATATGTGTATAATGCTCGCTGTGATATTCTATTATGTCGACTGCTCATAGTTTAGACTCCTTACTTGAGTTTCACATAGCTTCAGGCTGCAGCAATGAAATCTGATGTTATTTATGTTCGATTTCTACTCGTTATAAGTGATCCAGAAAAAAAACGAGATTGTAGTAGATTCGTAAGTTTCCCTGTACTAATTATTCAGCAGATAATTAAAGAATTCTGTCACAGGGCAGCAGATTTTCTGAAAAAAATTGAAGATCAATGGAACATTCGTAGCCATTTCTTCCAATAAGAGGGTTTACAATAAAAGAATAGCAAATCCCATATGTTTCATCCAAAGTTGCTAATGTCCAACGCTTAGCTGTAGATGAAGATGTGTGGATAATGAATGTTCTCATCTTAATGAGTTCCGTGAAAATCAGGGAATGTGTTCGTCGGTTTATTGTTCTTTATTTATGGTCGTTATTAATCCATCCTCTTACTATTTACCGTATTGTATAGATTATTTGAAAAGTGTCGAATTTAGTGGTCGTGTCTTTAAGGCATACACACAGGGATCACAAGTTCGGATTCTGAACGGGGCGTGGATATTTGTTAGCGTCTTTTTTAATTGCATTACAGAAGAAAATTCGAAGATTACTTGTTCATCTCGTCATGTTTTCCCGACTGTTCTTGCAAGAGTCAGTATAGTAAACCTGCACTACATATTATCGGTTCGTTGTTATTTTCGATTACTGTGATTTGTGGGTTCTTTAAGGGATTAAATGAACACTTAATGGAATACTAATGTATCATTTGAAGTTTTGTGACCTATTACTTTGAATGTACGACACTTTTGTTAAATGTTGTTATTAGTATCCAAGGTTTAATTTATTTCAAGGTTTACATTGTTTAGAGGCTTAAATATACTTTATAAGAGTATCTCTCTTAGAGAAAATTATCTATATAAAAGTTGTGACGATAAACGCACGTTATATCCTAATTTTTCCATGGAGTTAATTGATTTTGACAGTAGGCCCAAATATTTAGTGTACGCCACCGTGAGCGTTCTCAGGCTGCTGCGATTGGTCTACCCACCGACGCTCGCTTGCCTTGCAGCTCCTGGCATAACGTCATACCGGGGCACATTAGCCACTCTGTGTGTCATGTCGCCTGGAGGCGCTGCAACGGACCTGTCGCTCATTCAAGGAATCCGCCCTCTGAGTCAAAACAGATCACAGTATCATTTTCGAAGTCTGAAAGTACCTGAAGTAGTCCGGTTCTTCAAATTATTGAAGTGAATTATTGCAGCCATCTTCAAACTCACCGCCGTGGAAACCTCAAATCCTACAAAGCTGTGGGAGGTTTTTGATCACGATTATGAACCTGCGGTTCTCACACTAGAAATGAAATCCTTATGTCAATTACAGTTGTTCCAGACTTCGTTAGATAATTCGTCCACTCACTGTTGACTGCAAGGAACTGGTAGTTATGTGACCACCCTGCTCTGACCAGGTCGATACGAGGCCCGTTGTTTGCATACGCAACCTACAGGACCAACATAATGCACCGTATCTTTAATTTCGTTATATCAACTGCTGAGGTAATATAAAATTGAACTTTGTTGGAGGTCATGTGGGTGGCACTGAAGAAAAGGGCGCATACCCACACAATTTTCTAACTGCATGCAGCGGTAACTGTGGAAATGAATGCCACCAACATTGCCATGGTGGATGATGATTATCATTGGTTTATATAAGGACATTTCTAGAATCATGTAAGGGAGCTGCCGTGGCCTGTTTTAATCTTGTATCCGACAGTTGGGCTAAAGGACTGAAGGAACACACAAGGTCTCATGATGATTGGTCTTCGGGCGCAGATTCTAACCCAGAGCCTCCCAAGTTATGGGGGTAGAACTGCAATGGCCTAAGTCAGAATAAAAATCCCACAGCATTATTTATTTCCCGCCCACCATCCACTTTGAGCCGAATGTCCATTCTGAAGGGTGAATGGGGTTGTACTGAGTTTTCTGTTTTGGTTCCTGTTTTCGGCAGGCTACCAGCTGTTGCGCAAAACATAAATAAGGAGCTCCTTTCTGATGGAATTTTTCATTCTGCAGAATTGCACGTCGAGTCTCATATGAGAATGTCTTTCTTTCACTTATTCCTGCCTGTACCATTTATTCTTCAGCCTTTTCCTTTTTATTCCACTGCTGCATTCACGAACTTCCCTCATGATTCTTCCGGAATGTGGTTGATATTCTGGCAGCCCGTTGTAAATCGATCCTTACCGACAGAGAAATCTCGTGGAACGGGTCTCTGAGCCCCCTTCTTCAATATAGCATTGAATAGGCTGCTTGTTCAGAAAATGTCTTCCCCAAAGAAACGTTTTATGATAATGGTTTTTCATACGCTGTGCTAGCCATTTTCTATTCCCTTCTCTTTGTAACAGGTGTCTCGTACCGCATTTTTGGAGGTAGATGGTTTATATATAACATTCTTAAAGAAATAAATAAAACTCCTGGAAATATAAGTGTAACGTATAGACAGATTCTTTATAAAGGTACTCGGCGAAGAAAGGCGTCCTTGTAACCCGTCTCATGCCGAATACTTTAGGATAATTAATTGTTTTGTTGGTTTTGCATGTGTTTTGTAACTCACTATTTGCATTATTGAAAACCCACAGTTAGGTTTGGTTTGTGTGTTCTAAAAAGGATAGTGGCTAACCAGTACGCCTAAAGGTAATTTATATAAGTGAAGAATAATGTTTCGTAACGAGATGTAAGTTTTAACATTTTGAATGGCGTTTAATTGTCACTAAGTTTTTCTTAAAAACAGAGTGAAAAAGTATTTAACGAATTTAAACAAAACTTGTCTCAGCTCAGCTCTACTGGATGATCAGTTCTCTGTGAATTACCTCATCTTTTCACAGTGCATTGCCAGGTAGGAGAACAAGATTGCTTTATGTGATTTCTTTGAAGTGTTTCATCCGTCTTGATCATATTATTGCGGGTACATATGTTGTTTAGGAACCCATTAACTATGACTATACCACACTCTAGGCCTTAAAATTGATTATTCCTTAAGAATGCACAGTATACAATTTATTTTTAGTGGTAAAACTTTAAATGCATGCCATGTCAGAAATATTTGCAATAAATGGTGCGATATATATAATCAATGTTCCCATTTTTATGCTATAAAGTTATCCCGGATGGGATCCAGGTTTCTCATCATGGCCGCGGGGCGTGATATTGCATATCAAGTAAGTTATTGCCCGTAGTTTAACAGAATTAAGTCCGGAATAGAAGCCGGTGTAATAATTAATAAAATTAATATTTGTCTGGTATTGTTAGGAACATAAAAGACGTTGATGATTTGCCCGTCTTATATATTGGTCACGAATTAAGTAACTTCTTAATGTAAAATGTGGTCATGTCGGACAAATATCGATAAAGTGAAATGGGCACATATTTCAGTGTTACACCTCATGTCATATTTAGTCACAGTTCTTTAACACGTTTGAGTTTTTAAAGATTCTTTTTAAATAGTTTGGCATTATCGTTGGACGCTCTCTATAAAAAGGTGTCATGTAGTCAGCGTACATCTAAGAGAGAGCAAGTACATGACTGGGAAAACTGATAGATTGGAACACTCAGGTATAAACACACGTGCCTTCTCAGCTAGACCTTCACTTTGTATACTTAACGCGAAAAAAGCGTAATTGCACCGAACTATTTTCTGTTCTTCCGCCAACGATTTGTCTCGCATTGAAACTCGTCCGCATTTCCCCACTCCTTCTTCAGAACGGCGATCAGTACGTCTGGCTTCGTAGTTTTAAATTGAACGTGTGTGGTTTACTACCTGCTCGCCAGTACGGTTGAGCGGGTCACGAAAACTGAATAAAACGTAATTAATTATTCGCATTAAAATCGATGTTACGCTGTGCCGTGTGTGGCGGTTTGTAGCGCAACCCCGTGTGTCAGCTTACTGATGGAAGCTACGAAATGTTACTGCGGTATCATGAACATATCTGGGTCACAGGGGTGAACAAATACTGTTCTGTGGCGCATCGCCTGCTGTGTCTCTTACTAGTTACGCACGCAAACCAGCGGTTTTATTACAGATCGAACGAGTGGTTTGACCACCTCTTTCGCATTTGGGAACAACTGATTTTGAATGTCAGGCCATTGACCAGCTCTCTTGAAGTTCGCAACTCTTTTGTACAAACTTTTGTCGTGGCCGATTTTTAACTCGCTTCAATTTCCTCACACTTCCTTTGCATGTCTTATGTAGTTGACTGAACGTCATTGAATGAATGACAATGAAAATTGAGTGGAGGAAGTTCTATTATTCAATACAATTATTCAAGCCTTGTTTGCCGTCCTCTTGATATGTATTATGACGTTCTTATTAAGCATGTCTAAGTACGCTCAATAATTCGGCACTGAAAATGATCTGGGAAGCGAAAATAATTTACGAGTAAATAAATAGACCGTAATAGGTGTAGATTTCTTACGGACTCTGCTGCTTGGAGTTGGACCCGGAATTCACTTTGATGGACTGAGGAAAATCATGCGTAGAGGACATCAGTCAGGATACGGATTTGAACAGGTTACCTTCCAATCATAAGTGAGTCACGCTATTGCCCTTGTAAGTCGTGTGTCGTGGAAGGGTGTGATGACGGGCGTATTGAATTTTAGTCAGAAAACCAGAAGGGAAGAGACCACTTGGGACACGTAGGCTGGGATGGTGTTGACTGGATTAATCTGGCTCAGGATAAGGACCAGTAGTGGGCTGTTGCGAACTTGTTATTGAATCTACTAGTTTCGTAAAAGACGGAGAATACCTTGACAACTGAGGGACTGTTGGTTTCTCAAGGTCTTTTCTCCGTGTAGAAAGTGTTGATGGATTCATTACCAAAAACGATAACTAATACCACAGAAATTAATTAAATTGTTATGGCCTGTGCGCGCAATGGGTTAGTATTCTACTCATTTAGAATGGCATTGAATACGTAAAAAGTATAGTTGGCCGTGATAATAAAGGTTCCGCTGTGAAGTGTTAACTCTGCGGATTACTATGGCCTAGTAAAAGGCTCTTTGAACGCCCACTCGTAATGTAAGTGTAACTATGAAGTTACGCTGCCTTTTCAGCGCTCCGCACTGGCAATTACTATTATTGAGGACGTTGCAAATAAACGCAGATGCAAACTTACGTAAGTCTGGACGTTGACTTACATTTTGATTAGACTTGGCAACGTCTCCGGCGTATCGATCCCTGGTTGGTTGGTTCGTGATGGGGACTGTGGTATGGGAGAAGAGAAGGAACAGAGGGTAAAGTTGGAAGAGAGAAAAGTAAGGGGGAAATGGGATGCGCGAAGGAAACGTCGAAGGGCGGTGGTAGGCAGACAGCAGACGGATCGAGTGTGGTGGCCTATACACACAGGACTCGTCGTTCGCTCTGTCCTCACTTTCCGTGCTATGAGTGTTTTGCATTCATACTTATCCAGTAAATATTTTCGTGTTCCCTTCTGCCCGTTAGGCGTAAGTCAGTTCTAAATTTGTATGGCGTGTCTGTGGCTTTGATTTGCAACGAGATGCAAGCTTTTGGTAGTTTTATCACTGACGACGGCTGTCTTCTGGGTTGTTGCGTCATGTTATTTGGTAGACGTTTTCCGACGTTTCAGAGGTGCTTGCTGCCTTCATCATCTGGAAAATGGTAACTCTAACCAAAAAGGCGAATCGAAATCCCACGTGGTGGACTTTACGAAACTTCATCCGATAACCCTGTTGGGGTGGTCATGTGTTATGTAGAATGGGACTCGAACACACATTTCGCTTTCTCAGATTTAGACGCCATCTTCTGTCATGTTTACAGTTACATATGACAAAATACCTTTCCAACGTAAAACATGTCAGCATACAAGGCTAAAGTGTTTCATTGCATGGTTTTGCTCCAGTTAAAGCCCCCAGGCATTCTAAATACCGGTGCTACCAGTTTTCTGAACCGCCCAAATATTCAAAATGTAGAAACTTTTCCGAGATATGTCTTTACGTTCTGGTGTTGAGCTGAAACTTCAGCCATTTGCATGTGTTATATTTTTATGCACATACTTTGTGAACGTTGCCTTTGTTATTTGTTGTAATTAAATTAGTAAAATAATTTTATCGATTGAAGTTTGTAAATTGAACATATTACCATGTATTTAGGCCCATTCATTATTCCGTAAGCGCGTTCAGTTCTTTCGGAACCGAGGTTTAAATCTGAATTAATTACTCTTCACTGTCCTGATCAAGGTTCCCAGTAAGAGGGAATGTAATTGATGATAGATCGAACAACTGAGATTGATTAATTATTTGGTCGAACTCCGGTAACAGATTAATCTGTGTTGCCGAGAGCTCATTGATATTCGAAGTAAAACGTCGTTGGTCTGAGCGGACATGGTTCCCCTCAACCTTTCCAGTCAAGACCAATGCCAATGGACAGGACAGGCTCGTAACAAAGCATTGGAAATGTTCAGCGCGGGCATGGTTTTATTTATCTGCTTATTTGACTACGCTATCGGTAACTCTCATTATTGATGTTAATTCATTTTGTGGAAACGTAAATATCATGAGGAGAAACGTTGAAGCTCTATTAGATTCCAGAAAGGAACTTGGTCTAAAGTAAACCCTGAGAAAAGTAAAGGCTACACGAGAAAACCATATTAAGGGAACAAACAAGTTCTTTAAACACTTGGGAAAGTTCGGATTTTTGGAAACGACGTTAAAAAATCAGAATTTTATTCACGAGGAAATTAAGAGCAGATTAAATTCGATAAATGCTTGCAACCGTGAAATTCAGAATTTTGTCTTCTCCGTCTTCATGTAAAAACATGGTGATTAAAACACAAAACTATAAGTTTATCTTTTGTTTTTATGGGTGTGAAACTTGGTCTCTCATGTTAAGGGAGTAATACAGATTGAGGGTATTTGAGAACGTTGTCAATGGATTGTGTGTTAACGCAAAGGATTGGCGCATAAACACAGTGTATAGATCGATTCGGAATAATCTCTCCTTAACAATTTTTGGTGTGGTATAAATTTGGTGACATGCAAGGAACGATGACATATGCATGTTAGTTCTTCCAGATAGTATTTATAGCTCTTATTATTTATATTTATGATAAACTTTTTGACTCTGCACTGCGGCACTGTAAATTGTAGCTGATACAGGTGACCATAAGTGATCCGATGCACACAAAACGCATGTGGATAGTGTGCGCTGCGAACTAGAGTGTAGCTTTTATGCGGTTTGTGTAGGTTTATCCTATGTTTGACACTGTCTGTTAAAACGATAGGCACACTGTTTGATCTCAACAGACATTAAAATAAAAGATAAGAAAATGTGTTATCATCTTCTAGCATTCCCCTGTCATCCCCTAATCTGGCATGTTTTCAGAGGTACACAAAAGAAATTTGGTCTTCCCGCTTACTGGTCTTTTTGCTGAAGAACCGATGTTATGTTCTTTGGAGTGTTTGCAAAAACGTCTCAACGTCTAGATTACATTTTGTTCGTAATATATTGCCGTTTGTAATAATTCTTTCTTTGCCTAAAATAACATTTAAACTATTTCAAAAGCTGTGAAATGAAATGAAATGAAATTAGAAGACTACTTTCCTTGAAACCCCGAAACTGGTATTATTCATTGATGTTTCTATAATAAAATTATCCGTACATCATGTTTACACTCTTAGCTACTCCAGTTTGGTTGTTTGGTCTTAATTATTACCTTCTTCTCGGGAAAATCAGTACGTTTATAATGTCGGCATTTCGAAAGCTTCCGCGTGTCGTCACCTATTTACCCAGTTGTGAGGCCCTGCTAGGCCTCTCGTCTGTTCTGATACATAGTTAATTTTAAAATTGTGGTTCTTTAGACTTGGAATCAGATTACCGCTAACCTCTACCTGCTAGCACACGATAGCACAGCACATAAAAGAACGCTTACACGCAATCAGTACTTACAGCGGGATTTGAACCCGCTGTCCAACTATTCGATTCAAGAGAGCGTGTCCTATGTGCTTAGCTGTTACGGCATTTTGCAGGTAATTCTCCTTCGAATTCATAATTCTAAAACCTTGTTCTTCTGGTATTTTAGAATTTGGTTCAGGCATTGCTATGTTTACGGTCGCCCTCGGTGGACTAGTGGTTAGCGTGTTTGCCACTGGACGCAAGTTTCGCGGATTCAAACCCGGCTGAGGTTAATGGATCTTTAAGGGCGATAAAAATCCGTAGCACAACTCCCTTCGGAGGGGATTTACGGAATGTAAAAGAACCTTTTGTAAGCAGAATTCAGCGGCCATTTCTCACCCATGTCTCTCCTGATTTTATACTAGATGGCTCTAGCAGACAAATCAAGATTGAGTAGAAAATAGGCAGAGGCCTTGCGAGGGGCTGATCACTCGTCCAAGTATTCCTACCAAATGTCGTAATATATCAAGAAACCTCGGAAAGGAGGCGGCGAAGACCCACTCTGCGTTGTAGAGCCACAAGAAGAAGAAGAAGACTGCTATATTTACTAATGCTGAAAACTTAATCCTCCCATACATTCTGTTTGATGGAAATGTTACGTAAATGTGTGTCGGTTTTCTCAGTTCATACGCTGCCATTTGCTTGCATCTAATACTTTCGTGTAATTTTTGTGTGGTGTCAATACCAAAGAATAATAAATAGGTCTACCCTACCAGGGAGACATTTAATTTCCTTTTGTTAGGTACGCGGTTTGTATCTTCCCTGGATGATTGGCAATCCTGAATGAGTTTTATGCGCTTTTTGTTAGTCTGGTAATTCGAATGCTGGGATAGTGTCAAGTTCCCGTTCAGTTAGACCAGTGATTCCCAAGCTCTTGTATTCTGCGGCGTCCTTAATGTGAATAAAGAATATTCAGACTCCCTTTCCCGTGTACATACGATATAAATGACTTAAAATGTGATTTACTGTTTTAAGAAAGATAATTACAAATAAACCTTAATGCCATCTGTGGATATCCTTTTGTGTCAGAATCTGTGCTTGTTGTTCATAGTTTCGATGCACTACATGTCTGTCTGTCTGTCTGTTTTGTGCGCTTACATATGAATCTACATATCTTGTTATCTGTAGCATGTGCTGATCACATACAGGAAATTATGAAATTTCTTCTTGTTACAAATTTTGTGATCTGACTTGAACAAAGACCCTAACCAATGTTATTATTATTATTATTATTATTATTATTATTATTGATGCTGATCTAGATAAAAATAATTGATGTTGAATTTGTGACTCGTTGACTGTTCTTTACACTGAGCCAGAAATGAAATTTCTTTCGTCTTATAATTTGTCTGAGTTAATTTGTTCATGAAAGTTTGAAAATAGGTTTCCATATACAGTTGTAACTTTTTACATGGAATTTATCGACCGATGTAAGCAATTTAAGTAAAGTTATGCAGTTATGGATTACCATCACCGTGTCCCTTTTAATATGGAACAGCCCAAAGGAGCAGGGGCAAAATATTGATGAGGAAATACGTTAGGGGTAGGATAATGCTAATATAAAGCAAACGAGAAGACAAATTATGAAACGAAGGAGCAAAGAATTGGAAGTGGGATGAGGGAAATATAATAGGAAGATCCGAATAAAAAGCAAGAGGATAAGAAGAAAAGAACAAGTATGAGGAGACTGTGTTTCTTGCTTTAACAGAACACGAAACACTGGCTCTGTTGGTAACTGTACATATTGGTTCATTACATACCGGTGTTAACAGTAATAGTAATTACACCTGAGTTTACTGTCAGTCTGGCGATATTATTATCGTTATTATGGGGCGTCGTGGCGAACCATCTTTTTGAGTGTAACCTCGCACACGGAGGAATTTTACACATTTTTAAAATTGTTGCACATAGCAAATAGACACTAAGCGCTTCCAACCAACCAAACAAACTTGCAACAACTATGAGATTCAAGGTTGTGTTGATGATAATGAAGATGTCGATTGTGGTTTTGTGGTGACACCGTGCATTGCCTTTTTCCTGAAACTTTAGTACTTACCAAAATCTATACACGGCTTAACAAACAAGAATACAAGAATCAACATAGACCCGTGCAAACATCTACATGTTGTCACGGTATCGTTGCTGTGTTCGGTGAAATCTAAATCTGTTTGACCCCGTTTTATCCTTGGGCAACAAGAAAACCAACCACAAGCTTCTAAAAGTATATCAGAGCAGATGAATTGCAGATGTTCGGTACTCACGGAATTAAGTGATAAATTTTGTTTTCCATTGGAATATTTTAACAACAGCTGCAAGTTGCATTTAAATGGATATACAACTTCTCTTCAGTCCCGTTTTAATTTGCATTAATCATAAGCTCTCCTCTGCCTGTCATCAAGTGTGAAATGCGAAAGCAAATTAGTTTGCATATTTTGCAGCCAGGTTAGAGAATGTTTTATAATAGTTGTACGCTCTGTAATCAAATTAATCGTGTCGCAGATATTTGAGAAAATATTCTTCGGAAATCATGTGGACTGAAAGGCAGGTGATTAGAGAATGGGGAACATTTTATAGCGAGGAGCTTTGAAATTTGTGATTTTTAGCTGATACGTTTCTAGTAATTAAGTCCTGAATGATGTGAGGGTGGAATGTGTATCTAGCAGTGAAAACAGAAATTGTTTTAAAGTTTTGCTAGAAAGAGGAGAGACCTGAACATAGATAGGAGATAAAATTCATTTCTAAAGCAGGGTTTGATGTTATGAACTGGAAATTGCATTGGGTTACACTTCACTGACGATCCCGTAAGATCAAGGAGTATGTTAACAGTGAACACTGATACCAGCTGGGTGAGTAACCCAAACGATGGGGCTCTTCTTTTGAAGCCATTGTAATTCACATGCACCGAGTTTGCTGAATACAGTGTTCTTTGATTCATTGGCGCCAACCCGTGATTACGGAAGCAAGGACAGTTTCAGAAAGTTTAGAAAGTGATTCTAAACTGTCATGGCTAATCTGCAGAAATGGTATATTTTATTAAGATCTGCATATTTTATTTGAAGTATTTTCTGACTATATATTTTAATTTTAAATTACGACTTTCATTTACATACTCTTTTGTGATACATGCATAAAAATATAGTGAATGTCCCAAAGTAAAACTCCTGTGGACCCCAGATTTCATAACACGTAAATATGGAAAGGCTTCAAAAATATTAACGAGACGTTCATAATTTATGTTGATAATTGCAGTTATAACGTCGTAGATGTATGATTTCCGAGAAACATCTACGACGTTGAAGATTTCTGTCTTCTGGGTTGTTGCGCTGTGTAGTCTGGTCTATGTTAACCAACGTTTCAGAGGTCATACTGCCTCCGTCATCAGGGCGATGAGTATGAAGATTTCTGTATTCTGGGTTGTCGCGCTGTGTAGTCTGATCGATGTTTACAAAGTTTCAGAGGTCATACTGCCTCCGTCATCAGGGCGATGAGTATGAAGATTTCTGTCTTCTGGGTTGTTGCGCTGTGTAGTCTGGTCGATGTTTACCAACGTTTCAGAGGTAATACTGCCTCCGTCATCAGGGCGATGAATCACAGTATGACCTCTGAAACGTTGGTAAACATTGACCAGACTACACAGCGCAACAACCCAGAAGACAGAAATCTTCAATGTCGTTGATGTTTCTCGGAAATATACTCTATCGTTCTTTAGAGATGGTCGAAACGTTTATAACGATTCCGCATGGCGTTTCAACCCAGAAGATCAACATCGACATCTACACCGTCGTGAAAACCTCATAACTGAATCATCGCTGTTATAAACTGAAGAATCTAAAGAACTTTCTTTAGGAACACATGATCAGTTATGATAATAAAACATACCATAAAGTAACATTCTCCTTCATTCTGGGTTGTACCACCGTGTAGTCTGCCTACACGGCGGTACCACCTACTAGACAGCCATCTTCATAGTCGCAGCAGTGAGAACCTGGAATCCTAAATAATCTGCGTTACCATAATTGCGCCGCTGAAACAAGGAAGCGTGTTGATTATCAGAGGTTCATTTGAATTCAAGATCAAGTAGCGATTGATGGTAATCAGATACGATATCTTATGATTGTATATAAACGCAGTTAATTTATGTTTGTTAAATCAAGATCGAAAATCAGTCAGGTGGAAAATAATGCTGATAAGTAAACCGTGGTTGTTTCCATTAGAAATTTTAATCCTTTCACGTTGTTAGTGGTTTCCAAATCATATCTCCGTTTAAACTGATACACTGGCTTGGAAAGTGCAGTTAGCACTCTGCATGAGGGTTTTATTAAGTGCTCTTTATCAGTACGAAACACAGGATATCAATCGGGATGCTAATTGTGACTTAATATAGCATCGTCTAGCCACGTTTCCGTAATTCGATACATTTTGAAGCTCTTAATGAAAGCGTTCCCAATAAAGTCACTACATCTGATTCTTAGAACCATAAAATAATAAAACAAAATGTATTTTGGAAATAGCTGCTGAACTATGTATCTCAGGGGCAAAGTTTGTCTCAGGTACATTGAAGTAAATACCCTGTAAAATGGTGAATAGATGGAATAATAGTAATAAAGTAATCCCAATAATTACAGGAGCAACTGGAACTGTCTGCAAGTCACTCAAAAATATTTGGCCAACATCCCGGGCTAACACGACATTAGGGAACTTCAGAAAACCGCCATTCTAGGAACATCATGCATCATTCGAAATACACTGATGTAAAATATATAATGCCTCACGCGAGATTTGTTTAATGCATGTAACACGTATAAAAAATTTCAGAAGTAGCTGCTGCACTTTGTACCTCACGGGCAAGGTTTGTCTCAGGTACATAGAAGTAAAAACCCTGTAAAATGGCGAATAAGTTTAATAATAATAATATCTCGTTGAATTCATGCTGCCATAGAATGAATCACACTTCCAAGAGAGGAAGGATAATGTACAGTTGATACTATAAATATGCTTGCACACTAGTGAAAAATACTTTGTATATGGAACCTGAGAACAGTAAATTTCATAAACGAATGCGTGAAGTGAGTACCTAAATATCGTTATTGTGATTGAACTCAATACAATATAATCTGGTCACCTTATAACTACTATTGAACAGAAAGTAGAGAATGAAGGAAAATAAACCACTCAGCTTTCACAGAATCGTGTCCATTAGGACGTATCAAATGAATGACTTGATCAAGACACAGTAGGCCTCTACGGAGAACAGTTAGAATATAAGCCCTTTACAATATTTTGCTTGAATTTGGTGTGCCTTAGAAGGTAGCCAGGCTAATTAAAACATGTTTAAATGAATCCTCAAGCAAAATTCGGGCAGGTAAACATTTATCCGATACATTTCCTATTCAGAATGTCCTGAGTAATGTCTATCGCTGCTGCTTTTCAATTTTGCCTTAGAATATGCCATCAGGAAAGTCTAAGAAAATCAGGGCGCTTTGTAATTGAATGGGACACATCGGCTGTCGGTCTAAGCTGAAGATATTAATCTGTTGGGCGATAATATGAATACAGAAATAATCTTAAGGTGTGGTATGGATATTGGTCTAAAAATAAATGTAGAATCGACAAAGTATGTGATCATGTTTCGGCATCAGAATTTAGGATAGAACCAGAATACAAGAATAGCTAATAAATCGTTGGAAAATGTGACAAAAGTCAAGTACTTGGAGACATTCATGACGAAATCAATAGAAGATTAAACACAGGGAACGCTCGCTATCATTCAGCCAGAAACCTTTTGTCCTCCCGTCTTATATAAAAGTGACTTATGATCAAAATACACAAAAGTGTATGTTTGCCAGTTGTGCTGTATGGGTAAGGGGTGGACGCAGATTAAGAAGAGAGCGTTGGGGAAAATATTTGGACCTAAAAGAGAAGAAGGCGGATCATGGAGAAAATTGCATAATGATGAGATTCACGGCCCGTACTCCTCACATGATATTGTTAAGGTGATTAACTCGAAGAGGATGAGTTTGACGGGACATGCGGCGGGCATGTGGGAGGGGAGGGGTGCTTACAAGGTACTGGTTGGAGGCCTGAAGGAAGGAAACCGCTGGGAAGACCTTGACGTAGGTCGGAGGACAACGTTAAGATTGAATCGATGGAGTGACCTGGATGCAGAAGAGTCCGGTGGCGGGGTTTTGTGAACACGGTGATGAATCTTCGGGTTCCATAAAGAAAGTGGGCTATTCTTTGACAAGCCGAGTATACAATCTACTTTACAAATAATATCCTACACTACAGACTGAGGGAATGTGAGTAGAAAATGAAACACTTTAAGCCAGCATGAGACAACAAAACATTAGAAGTGGGCGTATAATTCTAGCACCATATATATACATAGATACATATACATAATTATAGGCATGATAATGTGAACAAATACATTCAGTGAGATATAAGAAGAGTCATAGGGAATCAGATGTACCATGGTACCAGTTTGTGCCTGGAACAGTATTACAAAGGACACCATTCAATTGTGGGACAGAGGCTTCATCTGTGGTAAAACCATCACACATCACATATCACACTAGATGTCATACTTACGGAAAAGAGAACGGAAAATACATACTTAATTGACATCTCCGTGGCAAATATACTTTGTGCACAAGAATTATGAACCTCTAGCAGAAGGAATTCAGAAAATGTGACAACGAGATAAACGAGCCTTTTTGTGGCAATAGTAATTTCTTCAACTGGAATTGCTCCAATAACATTCATATAGGCACAGAACATAAGTATAAAGTTATACACATACTTGCATAAACAGCTATAATAGGCACAACTGCAATAGCCTGTAGATTCTTTATGGTTTCCAGTTGTGATATTAATGATGTATTAACTATTAGCTTAACTAGCCAGTTACTTATATAATTACCAGCCTCAAACTGACCTAGTAATTAATTGCAGTAAAAGAGCCAGAAGGTCAATAATAACAACAGCAGGGGCAGTGTGCCCCCCGTTTTCAGTTGGCTCTGATCTTCCCGCATGATGTTCCGATGGTCTCGCAGATTGCCCTCAGGTCACGGGTTACGACCGCACTGTTTTATCGCGTTGTGTTATGATGACAGAAGTATTGCAGCCTACTAATACCCCATAAATGCGGCCGTACCATGCGTCCAAGAAGTTTATGGATCGTAACAGGACAGATAGATAGATTGATACTGTCGTTCAAGTAGACGAAGACCTTTACGTTGTGTTGATATCGAGACCGTATTGTTTGCCAATTAGACTGCATTTGCCCTGCCACAGTTCTAGCCATTAAGATCGTTTTTTGGGCCATGCATTTAATTTAGAATTGTTATATAAACAACCAGACGACATTATATACATACATACATACATATATACATGGTGAGTCAGAAGTATGTTTATAAACTTTGTGTGCGTGTTCCAGGATAAAAAATAAGAAAAAATGTTCCTATGAACATGGGGTCGCAAAGGTTTCATTTTCGAAGTAATAGCCAAAAATAATTGGAGGCACATCTCAGGAATGCAAATAAGGATAGGCTAGAGCCAGCTCTCCAGTTAAATGCATCTTGATGACTGTGAGTGCGATGATTATAATGTCGATTATGATTGACCGCATCCAAATTGTGTATTCGCTATTTATTCTTTTCTACCTTTCGGCCTGTGTCTCGTGATCGGAATTCACAAACACCAGAAATCCATCATCTTTCTGACGTGTTCATTTACATTATGAAGGCTGTTATTTTTGTTACTATTATTATATAAAATAGTATGTATGGAACTATATAACTATATAAGTAGGCCTAGGATACGCAGTATGTGATAGGATTGTGGTATAAAAATATATAAAATATAATATCTCGCAACATGATAACAAAGACATCAGAGTTGTCCCTGTGCTTGATAAACTCTAGGCCTACATCATGAAGACGTTGAGGAATGGGGTTTACCTCACAAAACTTGTAAACTCAGGACTAGCTTCACGGTGCGGCCGCTTTATCCCCAGGCAAAATTTTCCGCCACTCACCGTTTTACCTGTTGGGTGGACAACAGAATCTGTCTGGATGCATTCGAGGAGAGAAAAATCCCTACCCCTACTGGGGTCGTTCAGTCTGTACCCAGTCACTTTGCTTAAATGAGTTATCCACATGTGTGCAGGTTGTTGTGATATCCTTATATAAAATGTAAATGATAAATGGTGATTCAGCCAGGAGATTGATGACTCAGTAGAACAAGATGTCCCGTACATGCATTAAATATAGATGGTTTTGTTCAGGGGTCGGCAAAAGTTTTTATTTACGCGGCCGCGTTGGCCTTCCATGTCTTCGTCGAGGACCACAAAAAATTAATAACGCCGCGGATAGCAAGCGAAACGGCATTTACTCAACTTTCGAACTGGTATTCAGTTGAAGACGGACAATGTTTATTTCTCCGCACGACTGAGGTTATTGTAAAAACGTTTGTTAGGTCATTATAATTTTTATAAAACTTCATTTGTCCACACCACATTTATTTTCTTGTTGTTTTGTTTAATTTCGTATAGTTGGAACATCGGAACAATGTACCTTTGCGCAGTAATGTGATTTTAACATTCTAGGCTTACATATACAAAATGTTTGTTTCCTAAAGCAGATTTTTGTCATTTTGTGCCCTTACGCTTAGATATGAATATTCCTGGGCATCAGCATCGCATTAGCAAATTGGCAAATCATGTGTCGGGTTTCATAAAAGGTTACGAGGGCCACATGCAGCCCACAGGCCGCAGGTTTTCGACCCCTTCGCAGTAGAAATTTATCAAGTACTGTTATTCTGTTGCTGTTGGCAGTCACAGACGTTTACAATGTAAGCGATGAAATTGTATCACCTTGAGTAGGCCGAATGTATCCATGCTTCCCGCAGATAGCAGATTATCGCAATTTATTATTATTTAATTATTCACGTCTGTTTATTTCGCCTTGACGTTTGTCTCCTGCGTTTTCTGTTCGGTATGGCACGCCATTAGGAAGACAGGCTTACAGTTGCGTGTAACGTATCACTGTTGGTGCTGAAGTCAATTTATTGGGTAAAAGCACGAATACCGCAAAAACACAGGAAATCTATAGACGCTAATCTATAGACGCTAGTAAGGAGATTGGTCCGGAAGTGGGCGCAGAGAAGACACGGTATATGGTGTGTCTTGTCATGAGAATTGATTAAATCCTTTCAAAATATGGCGCAGAACGGATATTTAGGGATGACAGCAATAGATCAAAATAACATTCACGAAGAAATTAGAGTTGATTGTATTCCATCTACCATCATAAAATGTAAAGACTGAAATGCACAGTACTGTAATCTACGTGTTATTTTGTATGGTCTTGAAACTATTTTACGGGAAGAATACGGATTTAGGATGTTGAAGAAAAATATGATTAGCGAGACTGAGATGGACAAGCATTATAGCACGCATCGTAAAGATGAAAACTGTATACAAAATTGTGTAATTGAGAAATAGAAGCGGAGGTGAGTATATTACGTTATTAAAACGGATCTTAAAGATACATGACATGCACATGATTCTTCTGGCTCAGGATAGGGAAAAATTATGAGTTGTTGGAAAGTTGGTAATGAACCTTCGATATTCATGAAATTGGGGAATTTTTGGATGGTAGGTTCTTACTCCGCTCTTACAGACGCGTGGTATGACACGTCTCAATCAGGATTCGAGTTGACGCTTGGCCGGCTTTTCTTCTGAATAGGCTATGTGACTGCGTGATTCTCATGCCCTTTCACCGTCCGCCCGCTGGTTCTCTTGAAAGCTAAACAAACCACGCTCATGCTGTAGGAGCGAACAATGCCTCCTGCTGTTTGTCGTGTTATTTGGTCCTTTTTCGTGTAATTGGTTTGCTTATGAGGTTCAGGGTAACGTGTTATCATGTTCAGTTTTGTTTAGGGAAACATTGCGAGTGTCCTATATGTTACGGTACTTAAAAGAGCCGTTTTGTGGAGCCTAACTAAGCATTTCCAGACATTTAACTGTTTAAGCAATCAGAATTTAAGCCCTTGCCATTTACTTGGTCTTTGGCAAAAATAATTTCTTATCTTTCTTTGTCATAATTTCTGGTGGAAATTTGTTAGTGATAGTCTGTACTTTATCTTTTTTTGACATTAAACAACGTGCACGTTTAAAAACTAAATTTTTCTCATAAACTGAGGAACAGATATTATAAAGAATACTGATATTCTTTTACAGTATAAGTCGTTACTAATGTGTTTGTACATGCGTGTATAAACTCAAGAGGAAATCGTGGAAAGTATTTTTATTAAGAAAGGAAAAGTGCGTGTAACATACGCGTATTGTATTCGCATGTTTGTTGAACGTTTCATTGTTTTAGAAGTTACTGATTATGATCAGTCTACAAAATGTAGGTCCACGGCGCTCAGAGATTTATTTTCTGCATGTTCTTGATAAAACAAACACGTGTCAGGCGCATGAGAATGGAAGTTTGGAATTGTCCACAAATATTTGTGGAAGTTCATGAGGCTTCAGTAAGAGACTGCTCTCTCTCTCTCTCTCTCTCTCTCTCTCTCTCTATATATATATATATATATATATATATATATATATATATATATATGTGTGTGTGTGTGTGTGTGTGTGTGTGTGTGTATGCCAGTGGAATTTAACCATCTGCATTTTCGACTAAAGCTTTCATAATTAAATGGTTATATTCCTAGGTTAGGAAAGGTAAGGTCATGTTTGGTTAGGTTGAAGCATCGGTACGCGTCTACCAGACTACAACCCAGGAGACAGCCATCTTCATACTGGCAGCCGTGAGGTCATCAAATTCTACTTCTTTTCCGGAGAAAACGCGAGAAGTCCAGACAACCATAATCTTATACAATACCCTAGAAGCAGATTAACGGAGTTAAATTTTTCGTATCAGTAATCTGAGGTATGAATGGGAATGTTTGAGATCGAACGTCGAGGCCGACTGGTTAGCACAGCTCTGTGTTCGGTATATACGTGATTCAAATCTAGGCCCGTGATCTTCTATCTAACTAATAGGGGAAGATTTTCTGTAGTTTTGTTCAGCTCGTTCCAGCAAGTTTCGGGATTGCACCATAAATTAGGCCAAGACCAATCCCTTCCCTATCCTCTCCAGTTCATTATTTATTAATCATCCTGTCGTTGGGCACTGCGAGGGCTGAGCTGTTTGCAGCGTTGTTAAGTAAACGTTAATTTAAAACAAATACTTGCCTCGTTTTTATAACTGGATGTACTGAGTAGGAAGTGATCAAATTCCGGCAGAACTGATGCAAGCAAGAGGTGAAACACTGCATTCTAAGATCCATAAACTCCTTAATTTTATTTGGAAAATGAAAGAATTGCCCTAGAAGTGGAAGGATCCTATTATTGTACCAATTTACAAGAAGGGCTGAAAGCACTGTGGTAATTATCGAAGCATAACACTCTTGTTAACTTAATTCAGAATTTTATCCAACACCCTTCTTTCTAGACGGAATTACTGGGGATCATCATTTTCGGTTTCGGCGCAATAGTTCAACAAATGATCAGATTTTTGCATTCGTCAGATATTGTCGTTAAAATGGGGGTTCAGTGAGACAGTACATCAGCTATTCACAGTTTTCAAAAAAGCTTGCGATTCAGTTAGAAGGGAAATATTGCACAATGTTCTCTTTGAGTTTGGCAAACCCGTGCAACTAGTTAGGCTTATTAAAATGTGTTTCAAAGAAGCCTATAGTAAATTCCGTATAGTTAAACATTTGTCTGGCACGTTTCTATTCAGAATGGTTTAAAACCAGAAGATTCTTTATCACCGCTGCTTTTCAACTCTGCTTTAGAATATGCAATTTAATACTTAAATTGAATCGACACATCACCTTCTGGTCTGTGTTGATGATGTAAATCTATTGGGATATAACATGAGTACCATAAAAATACACTGAAGCTCTAATTGTCGCTAGTAAGGAGGTTGGTTTAGAAGTTAATAAAAAGGAAACTAAGTATACGTTGATGTCTCGTCACCAGAATGCAGGGCAAAATTGTAACATAAATATAGCTACTGGATCCTTTAAAAACGTGGCAAACTTAGGTGTATGGGATGGACAGTAACAAATCAAAACTTGATTCATGAGGAAATTAAGATAAGATTAAATTCTGGTAATGCATGCTAACATTCAGTTCAGAATCTTTTGTCTTCTTGTCTGTTGTTTAAACAGCAAAGATTAAAATATATAAAACTATAATTTTACTTGTATTTTTTATGAGTGTGAAACTTGATCTCTGACACTAAGGGAGGAACGTAGACTGAGAGTGTTTGAGAACAGGGTGGTGAGGAGAACACGTGCATCTAAGAGCGACGAAATACCAGGAGGCTGGAGAAAGTGGCAGAATTAGGAGCTCCATATGTTGCATCCTCGCCAAATATAATTAGATAGATCAAGTCAAGGAGGATGAGATGGGCAGGGCATGTAGCTCGCATGGGAGAGAAGTGAAATGCATACAGGGTTTTGGTGGGCAAACCAGAATGAAAGAGGTTACTAGGAAGTCCCAGACGTAGGTGGAGGATAATATTAAAATGAATATTAGAGAAACAGGATGGGGTGGTATGGACTGGATTTATCTGGCTCAAGATAGGGGCCAGTGGCTGGTCTTGTGAACACGGTAATGAACCTTCGTGTTCCATAAAAAGTCGGGAATTTCTTTAGTGGCTGAGCGGCTGTTGGCTTCTCAGGGAGGGCCCAGCTCCATGGAGTAAGTAAGTAAGTACCAATTAGGGGTGGTATGTATTATTACCTTTAAAATGAATGGTTATTATGTGCTGTGAGAAGGGACACAAAATTACAGACTTGACTTTTTTGCTGTTTCACAACCAGCACTTACTTATTTTAAAAGAAATGAACGTGTATTGCAGATGACTGAAAATTTGTAAGGAACTTTGACATGGAGGCTGTTCGAAACTACGGAGTTTATACGATCTGTTGTTCCGAAGGCTTATGGGAACATGTACGATCACGCATTTTGTCGTTAGGAATACCAAGGTGTTTATTCATAAAGCTTCCTGTGTATGTATTAATCAAATATATATATGATTACATCGTGCGCAGTTTACTTGGCGTTTTTTTTACAGTAGGTTGTCGTCACTGTCATTGGAAGCGTCTTCACTTATATATTGCACACTTACAGTAATAAGATCATTACTAAGAAGGATAGGAAAATGTTTTATGGAACTATATTCACCGCGAAGATATGTTTAACACGACGTAATAAGGCCGCGGCAAGGCATGTGGTTTTCCTCCTATCAGTTACGTTCTTGCAAGATTCCAGCTCTTATATACACAGCACAGAACTTAGAACTGCTTCTCTGTAAAATGTTAGTTTCTGTTGATTTGGTATGCGTATTGCGATGTGACAACAACAAAATGTAGCTTACTGGGTATGTTGTACCAACTTATCTTTAGTGGGAATAAAGATGGTGT
This sequence comes from Zootermopsis nevadensis, assembly GCF_977971745.1. Taxonomy (NCBI): domain Eukaryota; kingdom Metazoa; phylum Arthropoda; class Insecta; order Blattodea; family Termopsidae; genus Zootermopsis; species Zootermopsis nevadensis. Next base: position 10,202,906 of record NW_028259142.1, read on the forward strand.
CAGATGGACTTGTTTCGAGACTCATAGTTGGTCGGACCATATTATGTCGAGTTTCTAGACATTTATTCCTCTGTGTAGTTGAAACTGTGATATTTTTCTGTTTTTGCTGGCCGCAGGAGGATGCATTTTGTCATGTCTTCTACTCTGTAACTCATTTCTCGTCAGCTTACATTTTGCTTTGTTCCGTTACTGTTTCTTAAATTTTCCTGTTGTATGCTACACGGTCTGTTAAAGGCAAAGTGAATGTTCGTTCAAGTATTTTTATATTATTCTGTATTGAAATTGCATAATAGAATAGTGGAATCAACAGAACTTCATTTGCAACTTTTACAAAACTTTTTTTTATTCATCTGATATCAACAACTTTCAATACAGCAGTTCGCTGATAAGGAACATGCACTTCAGTATGAGAATTTGTTATTGTTATTCACTTAATTTATCAGAAGAACGTATGCTACAAGAATAGAGATTTTTGACCTGGATTGAGTTTGGTGGCTCGCAGTTTTGTTAAATGGAGAGGGCCTTAGTTAGATGTATGATTTGAGGTTTTCACAGCGGTGAGTTTGAAGATTTCTCTTCCTAATATATTGTAGATACCCTACAAACCTTGTAAGCAATTTTAAGGTCAGGTTTAGTTCTTTGTGACGATAGCAGCATCAGGTGTGGAACTCAACTGAATGAAATTCGGAGTAGGAGACGCAAAAGACTGTATTAGTTTCGTACAGTGTTCAGAATGCTGGGATACGGAATTTCGATGAGGAATGCAATGGTAGATGTATTTTGTATCGTAGTCAAGTAGGTTACCACTCTGTTCGTTTTCATTACTCGCTTTGAACATTTCAAAAGGTTTCGTGTACTTTCCAGATATATGAAAGTTTACTTTGTAGTTCAACGTAATAGGGTTTTTTTTCGAAGTTTTATTTTCTTCCCCACAGTCGCTTCGTATCGAGAACAACGTAACTCGATTCGATTACGGGGAAGAACCAACATTGCTCTTTACCTCTTTATAATGTGTTTTAAAAGTCTGTTTTAAATGTCGTCCAAACTGTTGATGTATACCGTATTTGGTTAACCTTTTTTCCCTTCCGGGCTATTCGTATGATGGGGCCCAATACGAGAACATTCAAAGGCAGAATTTTTAAAAAAACCCTTTGGAATTGATTTTTGATCGTGACACTAGAAAGTGTAGTTCTATGTATACGGGGGTAAGTTTTAGAGAATTCTATAACTGTGCTTTTAAAACTTTTATTAATGGCGGTCATCAGAAGTAGCCATGATGAATAAGACCAAGTCCATTGTGTTATGGAGTTTAGTTTTCTGATCTTGAAACTTTGTTGTTTTTTCAACAGAATGCGACAATTAACGCATAATTGTTTTTGATCCATCCGGATATTTTGTCTGAGGATATACATGACGGATTTCACTGAAATTTGGTCTATGCCTACACTAAAAGCTGTGGAACTAGTTTATTTTTTCCCGTGTCGATCTAATACAACCTTTTCTTTCATATGAAGCTCAAATTAAACTTCGTCTATTTTCTAAAAAAAAAGTTTCAGTGCGGATATCGTTACATTGCATGACGTCTTATTAAGTTATGAAAATTTAATTTGACGCATCTTTCGACATGCAGTGGAGCAACTATTTCAAAGTCTAACGGCCACATTAAAATTATCAATGACGTATGTAAAACCGCGTATAACGTATTTGTAAATTACTTATATACACACATTTCAATCTGAGTACACATTTTCTTGTAAATTCCACAGGTCAGCACATTTAGATGTCAGATGTCACTTAATGTCGCTGCAGGAAGTATCGTTTCAGCGTGTCGGAACATTTAAATGGAATTTGAACAGTGTGCTGAATAATTGGCTAGCTTACATTTGTTCCATTGCTCTGATTATTCGGGAATGTCAGCACAGTTAATAACAGTTCACATACACGTAGAACTAATTTAATGTACATGGAATTTTCTCCATGGTTTGGACTCGAGCCTCATTTGTGAAAAGGGATGCACCACGTGGTAGTGAGTTTATCACTGTGACGTACATATCCACTTCCTAAAGCTGTGCTTTCAGTATTTCTGCTTTAAAATAAACACGGAACGGATCTAGTACTGAAGGCACAGTGGCATGTAGTGTTTTCTTACACTTGGAAAAATACATTTTGGTCTGCTGGTCTGATACATTTCAAGCTATAATAGTTTAAAATACACAAGAATGCACAAATTGAAAACACGTTCATATTTGCCTTTTAGCAGGAGTCCCATACTTGTTTTCTGTTGAATTTTAATTCAAATTTTCTTGTCAGTGTCAACAAATAACATGAAATTCTAGTGTTTGATGAAGTGTTTTTCGTGTTTACACTGATGTGGCGACAGCTGATAGGTAGTGCCTGGGGTATATGAATTTTTAAAAAGCGTTCTTTGAGTTTTGTATTATCTTATTGGATTTTGTGTTCATTATTCCAGACAGTAATATATTATTGAGAATTTAAAATCATATTACAGGCATCACATTATAGATTCAGGAACATTTGGTATTATGTTTAGTTACAACATTCTCCAAATGGAAATTATTTTAAATTAATGTTGCAAATCTCGGTATGATCTAGGCTTTGTGTTATGAAACAGCTTACCGTTTCGCGACAAAATCCATTTTCAGGAAAGTTACAAATTTGACGTGGTGTATAATTGGGCGTTATACTGGACAGATTAAAAACCAAAGTTTAATTTTCCCAACACATTCTGGTGTAGTCTTCAATGCTAACTTTAATCGAAATCCGTTCAGTTGTTAGGAGATTAAACATGTGGAAGAGTGGACACGAGATTCCTCGTTATTACATCGGTAATTAACATTTAATTTTAAGAACGTTATTTGAGAGTGTTGTCCTTAATTATAAAATGAAAACAATTATTTCCACAGCCAGTTTTGTGCAATAAGTTGGCACAAGAAATTGACAAATGCTTTGCTGATGTTTGTGACGGGTGTATTATTATTAGTGCCTTATGTTTTTCCTCTGTGCTTGTAAAAATTAAGGCAGACGTTTGCAATCATGTGTTGTTAAAACTGTGGTGGTGAAATAACACATGTTAATTGTCTTGTATCATTCAGGTGTCAAGGGTCTCGCCTGACCTTGTCATTATGTCATATTTGTCTGTTTCGCACTGAAAATATGCTACTATCAACGTGCTTCCCCATAATTTCCAATTCATAATTTACAGCTGACAAACCTCTGTAAGGAACCTAAGAACCAATCTTTATGACGTAATCGGAATTTGGTATTTCAATCTTTTGATTTTCATTTTGGAAATCTTCCAATTGCAGAAGAGAATACGTTGACATCGTTTATCAAAACAGGCTTACAAATCAAACACTCATTTTAATTTACAGGAAGATGGAAATCACTGTTTGTCAAAAAATAATTACATTGAAATGAGAAAGTGTATTACCTGTTGGAAATGTCCACCGCGTTCAGCGATGTAATGCATTCACTCTGTTCATCATGTCTGATGCAACCCGATGAAGAGTTTTTGCAGTGATCAGATTCCGGGTGAGAGAGATTCTTGCACTTCGCCTGTCTGAAGACAACTGGTGGACTGGCGCGTGTAGGTTACAGCGTCACGTGACCTGCCTGGCTTCTTGAATACTCACTCGCAGCGATATTGTGCTTATTGGCCCTTTAAATCTAGTGGTAACTATACGTACCACCTGCTTCAAGAGTCAGTAACACGGCATTCTGTATTTGCGAGTTATCTATGATTCTTCTTGATAAATAAAATGCATTCACAAGATGAAGTTTGTATTGGCGAGATATTGTATTTTGTTCAGATAGTGACTGAATTCTTAAATGTAATTTACACGAGCTTCGGTTTCGTCCGGCTTCAGAGTATTATCCAGTCGAATTTTATTGAATTCCAGCCATTATTAAATATTTTGATATGAGTTGCGTGATTTTCGATCACTCTGTAAATGCATGGGAAGAGTGGACTCGGCTGTTCTGCGATTGTGAGTGAGTTGTACTTAGTTTGTTCTAAGACGCTGTATCAATTGCAGAGGTTTAGTTTTGTAGCCGTTGTGAGGATGATGCATTGGAAGGAACAATTTAGTAAGCTGTCTTGTCCTGCCCCAAGGTTTGTCGCATGAAGTATCTGAGGAAGACACCCGAAACGCGTGTTTCATTGTGCTCTTGTGTATTGGCGACTGTCTCCGAGCAGAGCGCTACATTACTCGGACAACGTGCCTGCCTCTGCCCCACAGGTAATATCCCCACACTGGTTCGCCTCGACAAATTCACACGAGGCAGATATGTTTGGGTGGGAGTTGCAATAGGGCCGTATTGATTTAGTCGACAGTCTAGGCATACTTGCTGAATGTATTATTTCCTGAGTAACCAGAGAATGCGTTAACATCTGACGTCTAGCAAAGCCGCCAATAAACTGATACGCGACTTTACCAGTCTTCTCTTTAACATATGCGTACAGATTTTAGGTTCTCGTTTCAGAGCAGGTTAAAAGTGTATGATGTAGCTATTTGTTTTTCATATACAGGTTCTAGTTGATAATTCGGAATAAAAAGAGAACATATTGTTCTCATATTTGATAGGACTCCTTGAACTAAGGACGGCACATCTCAGGGCCTTCTTGTACACGGGGTACACAGTACATAGAACGCGGGCGTTCCTTTACTTTCATGCATCGAGTTGTTGGGGCCTAAACGCGTCTTAGACGGGTCTCTAATATTTTCAGTATCTGCAGAAACAAAAATCAGCGTAGTCAAATTCAGGACGAAATGTGTGCCTGGACATTTAAATTTGCCTGGGGAAAAGATGAATTATGTAGAATTTTCAAAAGAAAAACTCCGTACGTCTTAGACAGTATTTAAATTGAAATTTTTATATGAAGTGGATTAAACTGCCCGGCGGCGAGATTTGGTATTGGAGTTCTGTTACCGCATATTTATTAAAAGTTTGATTTATTCTTTTTCACATAGCGGAGAATATATCAAATGTGATCCTGTGGGTTATGGCGGAATGTAGTCTTGTAGGTGTTACCATTGTTTCGGAGAAACATGTCGCATGCAATTTTATGATAAGTAAAAATGTATTAGACGGGTTCCTCCAAAATGTTGTTAAAATGCTTATAAACGTGCAGAGGGTCGTAACCCAGAAGATCTTAATGGACACACGCTTTTGGTTTGGTGTTGCACCATGTTCATTATTGGGTCACTGTGGATTTGCCCACGGACCAATAAGAAATAAGATCCCTGAAATAATAACAGATGGAAATTTAGGTTACAGAGTGGCGTGCTATAGGGACCCTTCTTGGGGAACTGGGTTTACCTGTCAGAGCCATTGTATTTACTACTAAACCGATTTTCATAAAACTCGATATGAATATTATGCTCAGCCTTGTATTTTCCTACCATGATACCAACAGGACAACCATGCTAATGCTAATTTATGAAGTTTGAATCGTCCATTGTGTGTTGTTATTAACCGATTTTAAAAATTATGCCGACGTTACCTTTTTGGGACGTGTTTTGCTTGCTTACGAAAATTTATGAACATGTAGACCCATACGTGGAATTTATGTGATGATGTCTTAACACACACTGACGATAGTAGTGGCATTAACACGTCCCAAATAACCTAGACGTGCTGTATTACCGAAGAATGGGGTACTTTGAGAGGCTGCTTACCTTAGCAATCTAATTTAAATTAGGATTTGAATATGCTAATAATTAATTACACTATTTTATCATTCTGATGTATTCAAGGATTTTTGTTGCTGTCTTTGTGTTTATGTGGCTCAAAAGACATAATTCCGATTGATTGATGTCAAAACAGTACTTTGGCGGAAGAAATAAGAGCCCGGAATTTTTTTAGACTTACTGACTTACAATTCAACCGCTTCACTTTCGTACTTGGGTGCAAATACTTCGCTGTTTTTCTTTCCTTTGTTCTGTGCTTAACGCATCGTCTAGTGTTCCGTTTAGAAGGCACCATTTCGGAAGCAGGATCTGTTTCCGTCCTTGGAGAACATTTATGCAACTTAATGTTACCCATCGGATTACAATATTTCGGCAGTAGATGGGTGCAGAAATGTTGCCTTTTGTATGGAATTCTAGACTATGAAGAGTCCATAAACCCAGTAATACCAATTGCTAAACGAATTATTAACTATTTGAAACATGCCTCTGAATATTGTCTCTTCTTAAAACTTCGTATAACTTTACAGCATTTTCAGTTAAATAAGAACAGGAGAACTGAGTAAAACATCGGGCATGTCTGTGCATGACAGAACACAGAAAACTGTAGGTAGCTTATCGTGGTTACTTTGAGCAACATTGCGCATAAAATAGTAGGTAATGAAACATGGTGGACGCACGAACTTTTGTAATGTGAGCGACACTAGCGTCACTTAATGTAGGGCCCTGAAATTAAATATTATAACAGATTTTCGAATAGTTTGTACCATTTGCTAATGTAGTATTTTTGTAGAATACTATACAACAAAATGGCGGTTGCATGAAATCCGTATTTAACGTTCGTGTTGGCGATTTCTTGTGGAGCAATGGGACATTTGAAATTTTGCATGGTTACAGATAATGAACATGTCTTCCTAGTGTTTGTGAAAATACATTTTTATATGCTTACTTCGTAAAGATTGGCGGCAGTATGAATCTTTTACAGTGACGTACACAAAACCCATACATAGGTATGTGATCTCCAAGATAATAATAACTGTGACAACAGTAATAATACATATTTAAAATTTCAAGCAGTAAAGTATTTTGACTTTTTCAGAATTCAGTCGAAAGACCATATGCACACAAATCCACGATGCTAGCCCCAGAGCTAAACACCCATTCGTCGTCTGCATTACCTAAATATTATGAAACACCCAATTTCTAATGTTTTAATTAAAAGTTGTCTGTTTAATTAACGTAATGGATATTTTGTTTTGTGAAGAGTTTTCTCTGGAATGAATATGTTACGAGAAATGTCAACATATATTTTATGTATCTCGTGAATTGCAAGTTCCACTTTTTGAAACTATTACATTTTCTGGGGGAAAAATCGCTAGAGGAGAAATACAAAAGATAAACATTAAAATTTATGGTCATATTTATTTAACAATCAAAGCTATTCGGAACAACTTTGAACATTCAGAATGCGAAGGTGCATAGAACGTATGTGGAAACTGTTTCTACTCCAAAACACTTTACAACTTACAGGCCGCGTTAGGTACATGCACGTTAGACATATAATGAAGTGTGTATGCTTTTGTTATTAGGGACGTATCGTATCAAGGCGTTTCATTGACACATACGCGAAGCGTGTGTGAACAAGTACACTGTCCAACGTAACGCAGAACCCACGTACTGCACGCGTCGGCTGTGTTCTACGTAGCGAGAGACTTGTTTTCCAGCCGCTCTCTCACTGCTGCTGCAGTTTCTTCTTGCTGTCTTGGAGAGTTCTACGTAAAGTGAAACGTTCTGTATTACACGTTTTCTGAAAGTGTTTGAGTTATTGCAGGTGTGTGCACATAGGCATTGTCTTAAAATAACTTCGTAACTTCCGTCCCGTAAGTAAGAGCAGTAAACCAGAATAACGCGATGAGTAATTGCCTTCTTTACCGTGAATAAAGTCTACTTTACAGAGAGGAACTAAAGACACGCGTATTCTTATCAGTGCCCAGGATGTCCGCCATTTTATTCAGAAAGATGTTATATATATTCTGCCGTCTGTGTTATATAATTTTCCAATCAACGAACGGTTTCCAAACTCTTTTAGTCTGATGTGATGTTAGGCACCAAATCTTTAAATATTATTTTAACAATTTAAAAATAATTACTAATGAAATGAAGTACTTTTTCTCTTAAATTATACTTGTTATTTAATGTGGCCTTTTCATGGTAATTTATATGTGTTCCAATAGACTATAGTTTCGCGGTTCCCGATGTAGGAAACCCGGAAACAAATCATTGATCGCCCTAGTCGATAGCCAAAGGTTTCTGACGTACAAACACCATCAGTCGCTGCAGAAAAGGTGTTGAGAAGGGTAATTCTTTGGAAGCGTTTTAGAGCTCTGATCGTATACCTCTATCGCCTTTCTTATTCTTATTATTATTCTTATTCTAACATGTCTGGCCCGACTTGGTGTATGATGAGCATTCGCAGCTGAGCCACTAGCATCCTATATACCGGGGACGCCGTAAACTGACATAGGTAGGCGTACTGCTTGAATGAGAATTCTCGAACAATTCGTTTCCCACTGACAGTTTCAGCGTTTTGTGATTTGCAATGTTTCTTTACCCACTTTCGGTTGGCTATTGTCAGGTTACAATCCGCTGTCACCACCGTAGAGTGAAAGAGATTCGTAACATGCATTTCACGCAAGGCTGGAAGTGATTCTGTGTATCTTCAGGATCGTCGATTGAGTCTCGTAAACTGGTCTCGAAAATCCTGAAGAGCTTATTATATGGTGGAATGTATTTTCCGATGCCTTATAAACATCTGCTAGTGCCGTGTTCTTCCAGCCGTTGTCTGACCGTATAAATCTTACTTTTCAGCGCTGGAAACAGATAAATAAGTTGGATTTGAGGTTTTCACGGCGGTAAGAAGATGGCTGTCTTCTGGGTTGTTGGCGCCGTGTAGTCTGGTAGAAGTTCATCAACGTTTAGAGGTCCTTGCTGCCTCCATCATCAGGGCGATGAGTAATCTCATGGCACTGATGACCTCTGAAACGTTGGCAATCTTTGCAATAACCCAGAATACACCCATACTCAGATAAATAAGTAATTCCGTGCTATGCGATGCCCGTTCACAGCTTTTTTTTTCAGAACGACTACAAATTTTTAGAGATGTAACTTCATATGTTTTCAAAGCACCATACTTTTTGGTCGGATGTTTACAGATGACATTTAGCACTCATTAATTTATGGCCGTCACAGTCGCCGCGCGGTCACTGGGACTTTGGGTTCGAATCCCACTCAAGGCATGGATGTTTGTCGGCGTCTTTCTGTGTTGTGCTGTCCTGTGTGCACGTAGAGGCCTTGCAACGGGCTGATCACTCGTCCAAGGAGTTCTACCGAATGTCTAATAGATCAAAGCCAACGAAAGTTTGGACCCGCCGATGCTGAACGGGGTCGTATAAAATAAGTAAAAATAAATAATTTAGTTTATTCAATGTGTTTATGGACTCTTATTAAGAGATTTCATTTCGAAATGATTTCCTTCGATGGTAATGTAATACATTGGCATGATTCTAAAAATTGTAAATAGAAATCAGAGGCAAGGAGATGTTGATTTGTAAACTTTGTTTAGAGTCTTAGATACTGACTGCGTCTTTAAATACACCATAAACGAATAAAATTTATAGTTTATACATTAGCCTTCTCTTTCTTGTATAAAAGTTGTATGTAGGCATCTGCGGTGGTTGTGTATTTCAAACGGAAGATACTTCGTAACGAGGAAAAAATAGAACACTCACTGGCATTTCAAGCATACTGAACAAAATGTCAGAGGTCCTGTTTTCTTATTTAAAATCTGAGCAGGAGCGCAGTTTTCAGTGTCCAAGCTGTATTGTGTGTTGGTTTCTGACAATGAAACGCCTGCAGGATGCCACATTTATTTGAGACTTGGTGTATTTTGCTAGTGTGGAAGCACGTGACACTTGTTTGCGATGCGGACGGCTGCTGGCGCGCAGTTACACACCCAGTTTCTGTCCTGTTGTCGTTGGAGGTGGACGCGTCGCGACGCTACACCCTACGCCATTCCGGTTGAAACTGTCAGATGCAGTGATATTTGTTTGTACTGGTGATCACATAAGTGACAATGGCTCATCACCACCATTATCAATATAGTCGTGAATATGTGCAATATTCGCCGCCTAGACGCAGGTCTCTCCCAGCATCACCCGTGCCATCTTCATCCCCTCACCATCAGAACCGTCTCCACCATCACCACCATCACCATCGTCACCTTCAGCTGCAGCAGCCTTCTGGTAATGTAACGATGTCAGTCTCTACCTACCATCCGATCTGACGCAGTGTGTCTCGGTCCATTCTTCGTGACAGTGCACTATAATGTGGTTCAAAATAACACGGCACAACGGATCACGTAGTATCTAACATAAACTGATGTTATTTATATGTATAGGCGTTGACTATTTTCATATTATTTTTCATACTTCATAGGTTTTAGTTAAAAGTGTTGCAATATTTATTATTTTAGTGTTTTATCTGAGTTTTGCACGTAGTATTTAGCACATATGTTGTGCGTGGATGACAGCTACTATTTTACATTTTATTTTATTATGTGTATTTTAATCAGAGGAAACGTTATACATAAAAAATCATGACGTTCAGTATAACTTTTTTATGTAGCACCTGAAGATGGTAAGAGTAGACTCAGACATGGCGTGGTGAAATAAGGCACTGTTAGGAATAAAAGTATTATGGACGGAAAAAAAATTAAAAGGGATGCTTGAAACAATGATTTAATATTTTAATTTATAACGTCTTCACGTGTGGCTGCGAATGCATTGTGTAAGCAGTTCCGAACATCCGACAAGATGTGGTACTCCAGCTATTATCATGTTATTACTTTGCTATATTTTAATATTTAGGCCCCTAAAGTTTCTGCGTTATGCATCGGCTACGAGTGTATTCAATAAATATTTATGGGCTTCCCACTATGGTTTCTTCTCCAAGTTTCATTGCTGGGCGGAACCTGATAACAACTCACCGTACAAGAACGAAATGTGGCCTATGCATATAAAAGTGTTTTTAAAAGGTGAGATTTCAGGTTCTCACGGCGACGAATGTGAAGATGGCTGTCTTCTGGGACGTTTTGCCGTGTAATGTGGTAGAATATTCACCGACGTTTCAGATGAGTTTCCTCATCCCAACATCAGGGTGAACTTCTCTGAAACTTCGTTATTGTGTATCAGACGACACGGCACATCATCCCAGAAGACATCCATCGCCATATTCTCAGACAAATCGTTATACCCTACGATTATCATTATAAGAGGTGTAGTTCAATTCTAAAGGGTTTTGACGACGGTAGTTTACACTTAAAATTATTCATTGCCAGGACTTTTTCCATCGTCTCTATCTAAGGGACCCAACAGAGTGGGTACCTCTCACTTGAAGACGGAGGCAGAACCAGCCTCCGAAACGTCGTGATTTTAAAGAACAAATGATGGAAAAAGTCCTGACAATGAATTATTTTAAGAGGCTTAGTATTATGCGTTACTTGCCAGTGTATTCGATAATCATTAGCAAACAGCCGATGGGGTGGTTAGCTTCGATTTTGGACGGTGGATAACAACTCACCTTAAGTAACATGTCTTACAAAACGTTAACACCTTGTGTCGGTTTTGATTGATGTGAGTTCTTCTGAACACGATTCCACAAGAAGCGGGAAATTTCTTGACTAGCTGTGCGATCGTATTAAGGACTGTAGATGGAGTTGGTATGACGCAGGCATACGGAAGACGTCAAATAAATATCATCAGAATAAGTGTTACGAATTTCGCATTGACGCGCCTTTCGGCAATAAAGGGAGCAAATATCCATCGCATGCACAACACCAATATTGCTTTTTCCTGCCTCCTCACGAATCTCGTGTCATTGTGGTGTCTCCATGTCCAGCCACATCTTGCGCATCTAAGTAATTGAAGTTAACTTGAGCAGTTTAATAACATTTGCTGAAGTGGTGGAGAACGACGAATCACATAATATTCATCTAACTGAGACGATCTTATACAAGGCATTATACAATCTTGTCGCTTTGCTTTGTATGGTGGCTCGCAGTAATAGTAAAAATGATTACGTTAAAAGTATTAACTAATAACAGCTCTATGGATGTCATTCGTTCTTGGGGAGCCGATGGTATGCTCAGTAACCGGTTTCTTTCACTGCTATGTTAGTAATTTCTTATTCCTAGTAGGCTTAAGAATAACGTACTATGCCGCAATCTGATTTAGTCAGTTCTGTCTGTATTTGATCAGCGTCTCCCTGTTTGAACCTTTTAAACGTTTCGTAGGAATCTTAGCTTTAAAGGAGTCAGACTCTGGCGCTGATGGTTGAGCTGTATGTATTTCATTCCACCTGACGTCATCTCCAAATGTATAAAGTTTCGGCTACTCTGTAGCACTCTTAAACTCAAAAGAACTAAATCCAGGTACTGATGGCTCAGCTGCATGTATTTTATTTAGACTCCCTATCATAGTTGACCCGATGTGCAGTCAGCAATTGGCAGTAGTAATTCTCCGGCCTTATCAGAGTAGTAAAGTTTATCATCATCCTTAAGTTTTGCTAGTTACAAGCCGGTAACTCTTCTTAAAATTGTTTATATCTCTGTACATGAGTATATCTTTTTGCCCGCATTAAATTTGTATTCCAAATATTTTGTTGTTGTTGTAGTTTTGGAACTTTCTACTATTTTCACATCTTACATTTTTCAAAATATACATTAATTTGGCTTGGATTCTGTACCCTCTGAAATGTATCCTGTTTTCTCACACATAATTTTGAATGTTTTTCGTCAAATCATAGTTTATGCTGCTTTTATTTTTATTGACTGAGGACTCGCTTTAGCTAAAAAAATTTACTTTTCGTTTAATATTTTCTGAAACCATATTGATATTCACATTATTATTTAAGGTTTCCTAAGCTGCAGACTTCTTTTAGAATTTGACCTAATAGTATCTCTTTCTAAACTTATGCATGATTTAATTTCTTGAGATAAAATTTATCCGTATTAGACTCTTATTTTGTTCATTTACTACATTCCAATTATCATGCCTATTTTATTTTGCTCAGGACGTACCAATGAATTCCAATTCCGAGGACTGTAGAACTTCGTACCATGCTGATTTTTATGACGGGGAGTTATTGGCCCGTTTCCCATCCTCAAAGCTGAATGACCACCCCTTGTCAGATTTCACGACTGTTTAACATCTAACCTGAATATCTGGAAGTGTTTTCCTCCATGCACAATCTCAGGTCGCCCCATGCTGTGATGAAAAGGGTTCACTTAAGATGACGGATGGTATTGAAACATACATTGTTCAAATGAATAAGATGTGAACAAAATATGTTCATGTACGCTACGTGAAAGAAATTATGCCTGGGATGCCGTTTGATAATATTGCACATGAAACTAATCGAAAATCATCATCTACTGAGTGGGCAGAATGATCAATTGACGGGTTAAGCACAAGGGACGAATCATTATCAGAGCTTTTTCGGAATATCTTGCGCAAAAAGAGAAAATTGTGCAGAAATTTGGTTTTAGTTCTGGGCATTTGTAATGGATAATTGTTATAAATGTTCTACAAATTCCCGGGAATAAATTCTGCATAGAATGTTACAAGCTGTGACAAAATTAAATTAATAAATTTTACGGTATAATTGGTGTAATGTACGGGATTTTATTTATTGATATGTTTAAAGGAATAACAAGTTGGTGGTTTTAATCGTGGATCCCATACCTATGGGTAACCATGATTTTCATTGGCTTGATCAATTAAACATTTTCTGAAATTAGTCGAATATCAAATGTCGTAACTGAATTACTATTTGGCAACGTGACGTGGTATTTATATTCGTTCTCAAGCATCAGAGTTAAAATTTTACGGCCAGTGTCTTATTGCTGGATGCGTAAAATTGGAATCGCGAGGTAATAACTGTACACTGCAAGGTGTGTTGTATCAGTGGTTTGGCAGTGCCTTGTTTTTATAAGCGAAACGCCCACCAAATTTCACAGCTCAAACAGAATCGACATCCGAGATGGTTACAAAGGACCCGGGTTTCGACAGACCCTTTCCTATTCGCTGTTCTGAAATTGCGTTACGTATGTCTCATTTTTAACGCCTTTCCTTTGAAGTGAATAGAGGGTTCTTTGAGAAGAATAAGATTATATTTCGCTACGTGTTCACCTTGTTTATCTGTTTTCGTAAGGTGCTTGTACAGGTCACTTGTTTTTATTTATTTTACCAATACCGATCGTAGTGGCACAATGGCGGCAACTTCGTATTCGAACCATGAACCGGTTGTAGGTCTAAGAGCGTGGGGTTTGCTGGTTGTACTCAGTCCATTTGCATTAACATTAAGATAGCATTCAGACAACACCTTCCAAATTAATAGTTCATAACCGTTCTGTCGTTTGGAAAGCTATGTGTATAGAAGTTGATAAAGTGTTGGTAAATGATCAGATAAACGTATAATTAGGTAATAGATATTCGAATTATGTGCAACTTTTGTTTAGGTATTTTTTTATGTATGCGGATGTTTACATTTATCTAATAGTTTGACAGCGATGACGAACTAGTGGTATGAAATTTGACGTGATGATAGTGTATAAGCATTCCTTTAAGTTACGTATAGCATACAACTGAACAAAAATTAGAGACATGACGAAGGCGTGAAACATTGAGGATCTGACGAATTATACTTAGAACTTGCACCGAAGAGTAAATTCCTTATATAGTAATAATTACTTTTAAATAATCATCACTACATGATTATGTATTTACGAATTAAAGCGGTCAGTTGTACTGACTCCGGTGGTATTTGTGTCCTATATCACCTGTTCACAAGCTCAGAGCGTTATATTACATATTAGAGTTGAGATCTCAATTTACATTATCTCGGTATAGTATATAATATTAACAGGCCTGAACGTCTAACAGTTACTAAGTAGGCGTTTGTGAGTTCTGCTCGCAACTTCTTGGCTCTGTTGTCCGCACCCACGCTCCTACGTAGTGGATACGGAAGGGTGTTATTGTAATGATGGGGCGAGGCTGTTTTTGAACTAGGCCTTTGTCCATACTCCAGATATGCGTGTGAATATGGGGCAGAAGTGGAATGATATTGACAGAGAAAGACCAAAAACCTGTTCTAGTGCCACAAAAGTCCTCTACTTGTTCAACATGGACTGACCGCCTTAACTATGTCACGGTTTGAGCCATAACAACTTCTAGTTAGAAGAACATCAAATGCATCGAAATCTGACTGTGCAACTGAATTGGGACATTGTATATTTAAATTGTTACTTGAAATATGTTACACCTTAATAGGTTTACATTAGAGTCTGGCTTCTACCTCCAACAAAGTAGATTTTTTCTCTGTAACTAATGCCGGTTAAGGGATCAGGGGAAATTAATTAATTATTATTTATTATGTAAATCTAAACAAATTAATTAATTTAATTTTTAGCTAAACCGTAAGGTGGCAGGTGTAGTTACTACGAGCCTATAACGAGCGAAAAAGTCTATTAGATTTAAAATATTATCGATACATAACCTACGCTGATCCTGTAGAAGTTTCTGAATGCAAGTTTGTGTGCTAGACTGGACACTGCTGTTACGGCAAACTGGACCATGGTTCACAGAACACAATCATTTGAAGTTCCCATGTTACAGCGCAGAATGCATTGGTTGAATTGCCCCTCTGTGGACAGGCGACTTTGTCGCGCGGGCATTCAAGTGAAGACGTTAGTGATTCCCGATCAAGCCCCAGAATTATTTAGGTCACTTCGTTGGTGTCGTCAAAGGAAATTCAGTCGACCGTGAAGATGCGAGACGATTTAAAATACATTGGAGAAACTCCGTAAACGCCTTGCTGACATGATCATGGGATTAGTGACTTCGAAAACGTTAATTTATTTTGCCTTGTTCCTTAGTGCACATAAAAGATTTTCATTCAAATACGAGTAAAAAATGACAACCTTCTACTTTATATACCTACACCCCTGTATTCATAAGATAGGCACGTATATTACCCCTGTGTTAAGGCCTGTATTTTAATCACATTGGGACTGAATTATGCGTCGTATACGACGCATTTGAAGAATGACGTAAAGGACTACTGGTCCTAACAGCTGTTTCTGTTTATATTAATTTATTGTAACAACAGAAACTATAATCATTATCTGTTTGGGTATAGGTGTTGAAATTGAAACACGTTATTGCAATTAGCACTACTCTGTTTGGCTGAACGTCGTAGGTCGTTATGTGTATTTCAGTTATATAAATCTTCGGTGTTTGGTACGAACAGGATAAGTCGTGTTTCACTAAAACCCTTCTTACTAGAACCGAAGAAATGAAATGCCTCCGCATGTGATGGTGAAATTTCAGCACAGAACTACCCGTTTTGTCAAGTGGTGGTTATAGAACTCGCGGATTGCGTCACCCCCACCCCACCCCCAATCCATTAGTACTGGCCGCGTGTACCATCTGCGCATGCTTACTCTGAATAATCTTCTAGAAACGCCTTCTGAGAACATGAACTTTAAATATCAGTGCTCGAAAAATGGGATCAATCAGTGTCAAGTTCTGTGTGGTTCATCGTTTCAGATGTCCGTTGACTGAGTAAAGGAAAGGTGTGGGTAGATTTTATAATTTTGTTACAGGAAAGTTCGGATCATCAATGTAATTTACTCACAAAATTGAGGTTTTTATTACGTAATCCTCAACTGTTTTTTAATCATATAATTATTGCTTTCCTTGTTTCTTTTAGCAGGACAATGTTACTGTGTGTTGTTTTATGAAACATATTAATTAAATATGTTGGCGGTATTTTTTAAGTTTCGTTTATTCTACAAACTTCTTTAATTTGAAGTTACAACGCCTAGGCCTGAGCTCTGGCATTGGAAAGCTCTTAACGGGCTTTCATTTGTTTTATTGAGATTCAAATAAGGGGCATGTGAAGTTGGTTACTTACTCCCAACTTTCGAACACAGATTTTAGTAAACATTTTAATACAAATTTAGAATTGAAGAGACAACTGATGAGACCTTTGAATAAATTTAATAAGAATAACAAAGTGCATCTTAAAGCATTGGGGTTTTTAGATACGAATTGAATCGTCTGTTTTAGAATACAATCCAATGGCAGAGCCCGGTAATTAACATTTTAGTGTAATATCTTGGCTAGCTGAGCGATTATTAACCACGCAAGAAGAACTCTGTTCCTAGGAGTTGGTTCTTACAAGGTAGGTTTTTCAAGACGAGGAAGGTTTAGCCCTTATCCAACTTCTGCATCGAATGATCGCTCTTTGTCGACTGTCTGTGGCTCTTTAAGATATTCGCAGCTGTTGTCCTTACCGGGAGTCCATCTTCTACACCCGCAACCTGAAGACGCGCCATTTCAAACTGAGGTGTGTGCAGGAGGCAATGAAGGATTGTAATTGACGCATACTGTTTAACGTGATGTTTGAATTTTGTGATCGCATTGTGCCCCGTCTCCCTCTAAAACTGTTTCCTGGTTGGATTCTGTAACTGTTCGCTGAACATCTCGAAACAATTTATGATATTTTCTTTGATGTACTGAAATTGTAGGGAGAGGTGCAAATTTCTTGACGGAAACATTTGTTGGAACTTTTGTAGCACACGGTCTGCGGGATTTTGTAACTTTAACACTGAATCAGAAACTATCGTTTGGAATTTTCTCAACGATGATCCTCCACTTTGAAGGAAACTTTCAGTCTCGAAATCTCATAAAAGAAACTAACTTCTAAGCTCCAGATTTGTAAGCTATCCAAGAGGGTTTCAAAACTGTCGTAAGCTGTTTGCAGTTTTTAATCTTCTTCCTTAGATTTCTGAATTTGCGCGAAAAATACAGTGGGATAAAGTTCCCAGCATGTTTCGTCTCTAATTTTAACTGTGTTAAAATGATGAATGTATTTTTCATTTTGCAATTTTTTCGTACACTAATATTTATGCCTTTTTTTGCACATATTGCGTAAAATTAATTTAACATTTGAAGGCTGTCACACTCTGTGTATTTCGTATTCGACGTTATCTAACACGTAAATATATTGATAACGTTCGGTATTGGGCGTGATTAGAATACCCTATTTATGATAGGATATGGTTTGTGACTCTGCCTCTGTACGTGTGTTAACGCTCCTAGAGGCATGAAAGTTATCATTAATTACACCACTTGACTAAATATTCTGTTTTACGAGTGGCGCTACCATTGGGCTCCGTTTAGAAGTATTTCTAATAAAGATGACGAAAATGTTGGCTACTTGCTGAATCTGGGGCTGTACGTGATCTGCAATGACGTATGTAATAAATATTTAATCTTTATGTTTATGTGTTTAAATTGTGAGATTATACAGAATGCTAGACAAGTTACACAGCTTCTTTAAATGTTTTTGACGGTTGCAATTCGATTACATTGTTAAACACACGAGATCACTGTGTCTATATAAGAGCCCACGCAGGTCATGCAATGTTGTAACCTACTCTCGCCAGTCCGTCAGTTGTCTGTCATTAGTCGAATTGCAAGGATGTCTTTTTCACAAGTTAACACGAGTGCTCTTTGTCGAACACTACCTGACATCTTGTTCTTACTTAATTTGCCAGAATGACTTTAGGGATACATTTATCGATTTTCCTGTGCCATACAAATCGAGAGTATCTTGTCTGGTGACCCGTTTCAGTGACACAGGAACTATTAACTGCGTTGCATCAAACATAAGGGAAAAAAGTGAATGTATGCATAGCTGAACGCGGTGGACATTTTCTGAACTTAATGTAATATAATATTGTTTTTTTGATGTCAAGGTAGTCGTTATGTGTAACGCAGACTGTAGACAACAAATTTTAATGAGCTGTATATATCGGAAATGAAACTAATAAATTCTTATGTATTTTCGTCCGCTAAATTCGAAAATGACAAAAAAACTTAGTTAGTTCGCGCTTTGAAGATATTTTGTGCTTTGTAAAATATCACCAATAAATTCGTCCATATGATATGCAAATGTTTAAAAGAATTTCACCTACCTTATAGACGTCTTTTGGCCTTTCTTCTGTATTTTACCTCAGGGGCATCTCTTACCACCGACCAGCAGTAATCAGCTATCATTGATGCGCTCCATTTCCTGATAACGCCTTTCAAGAGTAGAAATATCTTGGTGAAATCGTTCGCCATGTTCATCTCTAACCGATCCAAGATTATCAGAGAAAAAAGTTCAAGTGAGAGTGGAGGAAATGCATTTTAAGAGACATATTGTACCCCATTTTACTGTATGCTATCAACAATTTGTCTACTAATTCCCTATAGTTTGGCGCCTTGTTGTTTCCAAGAAAATTCCTAACAACTGACTTGAAGGATTCCCATGCAATTTTCTCCTCTCCCGCCAAAATGTCAACAAAATGTTCATCAACAATCAGGTTTCTTATTTGGGGACCTACGAAAACCTCTTCTTTGATTTTAGCTTCACTTAGTCGGGGAAATTTGTGAAAGGGGTACCTAAAGGCTTCTCCATTTCGATCCATTCCTTTTACAACATTTTTCATCTGACCCAATTTAATGTGCAATGCTGGCAGTATTATTTTGCTTTGATCTACCAGTGGTTCACGGACAATATTTTTAGTACCTAGTTCCAAGTTCTGTCGAAGGAGCCACTGTTTAGTTCCATAATGTATATTCCTTGCACGACTGTCCCACTCACAGAGGAAGCAGCAATATTTTGTGTAACCCTGCTGAAGGCCTAGTATGATAGCCACCACTTTTAAATCTGCACATATACACCACTTATATTTGTCACCCTGTTAGTTTCATCTCCGATATATTTTGGCTGTTGAACAGTGCTACCGGTAGAGCTACGAAGCCCTGCATTCGCAGATTTTGGGTGGTACCTATTATTCCGGCAGATCGCTCTGCTAAAAGGTGTTTACAATTAAGTTTTTAAATTATTTGAATTCTTAAAACAAGAACAGCTGTTTCATCTGTTGTTAGGTTAATTAATTTTATATTTATTTTCCTAATGTTTCCCCCCAAATCACGAACATGATGGGAAGGAAAGCGTGGTGATATAAAAGGTTGAAAGGAAAAGGGAGCGTTGTGGAAGAGTGGGGCCGCCTGGGCCTGGGATGCGAACAGTGGCGAAGCCCCGAGTAATACATTAATGCAGATACAGTTTGAAATTTATGCGACGAATGAATGTAATTAAGTCTTCTCGGTCTGTCTGCCTGCGTCATCAAGGATTTATGTGGACGTAGGTAACTTCTCCAGCTGAGAGAATAATTCGGGGTATGTTATTGTAAGACTGCCAGTTATCAAAATGTGCGTTAAAAGACGAAAGGGAGGTATTACGAAGTACTGACTATTTTATGTTGTGCAACATAAACATGGTTTTAAACATGCGAATGCGGGAGAAACAGAAAGTCCACTTAAAAACAGAATTATACAACATACACGTAAGACAAATAGCAGAACACTCCAGGAATGAGAGCCACAGTGGAGTAAACAGAAATTATCTAAAAATTAGGACACTGGATTATTAGGAAACGGAAGTGGTCTGTATTCATTTAAACAACTGAGTATGTTATCATGAGGTAATGTAAGTTTGTAAGGTATTGCTTCTAACTATTCTGGGAAGTGGCAGCTATAAGAATTCCCGAGAAAACCAAGTCGGTGGGATTAATTTCCGGGCTTTGCTACGAGTGTAAAATGAGCGCCTTTACGAATAGCTCTTTAATTGAGAAAAACGAATGTTCAGAGAAAGCCCGAAATGTTCTATCTAATTTTTGATTCCTATCATTTTAATCGGGTTTAAACCGGAGCATTATTAACAGTGCTTCTGGGCCCAGGTTCGGTCCTCGAGCCCTTACAGAGCTCGAATATCTGTTATAACATCCCTTGGCGGTTTACTAGTTTGCTATTCAACGCTCCTACGCGTGATCCCAGTATTAGGCCTAAAACTGGAAGGGTTGTGAAAGGTCTTGCAGCCGCACACCTGAAGCCAAAATAGAGCCATCTCCAGAGACGCCGTACTCTCAAATATACCTTGGACATTGAACAATTGTTCGCGAATTTTCTCCGGCCTATAAAGATTTTATGAACTTGTGGGAATTTTATGTTTCCGGTAATTTAAGAATAGTCTCGAACGTAATGTGCAGTTTCACAATAAAACACATACCGACGTGTGCGGTATAATGTGTAGTACCGTTAGCACCTGCAACGCGATTTGTCGCTCACAGTTTTCTCTCTGTAATTTCGCGCTTATCCCATTGCATTTCCAAGACGAATGCAGCGTATAAAATGGCTGTATTGTTCACTTAACGTAAATAATAATCTAAAAGCATTCTTGTATGATTCTGCACGTTCATGTTTTGTGGTCATATTCATTACGCATTACACACTGTTATGGTTTCATTTTAAGATTTCAATTTGAAATTGTCTTAGAATGTGTCTAATACAGCTTTATTTGTTAGTAAATGGACCGAACGTCGAGGCCGAGTTGTTAGCACTAGGGTGGTCTCGGGTTCAAATCTCGATCTGGTGACCGGTTATCCTGACTGAGGTGTTTCATGGTTTTTTATGTCCCTCCAGGCGTATGCTGGGACAATGTCTTAAACTAGGCCACGGCCGAGTTTTTTTTAAATATTTTTATCTCTTTATTAATCGTACATATTTTGAGATACTGAGAGCCTTGTACTACATAAGCCGGTAATAATCAGAGTTAAAAGTGAAGGGTGAAAGACCGAGGGATTCCTTTGTCGCGTTGTGAAAATACTTTTACATCTATTGTGACTGCAGTGTATTGATGCATTTTCTATTCATGTAAGTGTGTTTATAATTCCCACATCGAAAGGGAAGAGTACCTCGGATAGCGGAATCTGTAGATTAATTTGCTACTTGATTGCCCGCCAGGATTAGATTCCTGCCAAGAGACGAACTGTTCTCGTCATCACCACAATGTCTATACCAGGCACCGCACATTCTGTTCAGTGGGTTGAGGATATTCTTCCTGGGAATAAATCAGCCGGAGCGTGAACCTCACATCATCTTTGTCCACTGCTGAACCTAAGAAGGCGCAGTGCACGGTAGTTAAGGAACGCTTTCATGTCGTGTCCAAGCACAGAGAGAACTTTATCTCTTACTTTAACTATATTTCGAAATGTAAATTCTTAACTGTCCGTGTGTACGCCAAGTGACTGCTTACGTGACGTTCATCGCTCGAAGAATGTTGTACACGAACTTAAAATGTTGGAAAACGACCCACAGACGGTTTTTATTGTAACTGTTGCGTGGTAATTAACGTGAGTTTCACATCAAATTTGTAATCCACTTGCGATATCATCTGAAGCGGTGTAAGCTCAGTATTTTGTACCAGACAGAAATGGGGCTTAAAATACCCCGCAAACTCCATTTGCGAGTCAAATCACGCGATCCGAGAAGATAATACATTCCAATTACTTTCTGATCTCCCTCGCTTTGCACTCGGATGAACGAGTATAAGCCTTGTACTTCCAGCTACCCCATTAGGCATTCTCGATGCAAGCATCCAGTAACCTTCAAGGAGTAACGTAAGTGGCCAGTGATCGCTCACACTTTACGTCTTGAAAGAAACAAGATCAAAAGTAAACCCCAAAACGAGGCTGAACAAACTCTTAAGATCTCTTCCGGTTGCCGTGTGATCTGAGCCAACTCCTACACAAGGGGATGTTGGGATGTGTTTACGCTCGAATCGTGATGTTTATTTGCGTCACCCGATGATGTTCCGATTCATTTTCAAATAGGCCTGCCGCTTTCGTATAGAACGACATCAAATGACTACAATAGTGGGCAAGCATCGAACCCAGGTGCAGCTCGAAAAAAGAGGAAGATACTATTCGACAAACATTACAACTGCCATCGTTAGTGTAAATATTCTGGTTGGTTCGTGCTCAAGTCCTAATCACGTTACGACTGTTTGTCAGTCCATCTGTCTTGGTGTCGATATTTTAGTCTCACTTTTGAAATTTAGAGTCTTTGTCGTCTCTGACGAGAGATCGGGTCTGTCATCTGTTGGGAACTCTTTGTCACATTTTCTTAATTTGTTTACAATTCTCATGTGTACAGGGAACAAAAGCATTTGCATTACACATGTAACCTATAGGATATGCAATCCGTACAACAAAAATAATGGGCTTGAAATTCTCCAAGTCCGAAACCAGAAGTGACGTAAGCGTACATCCGGGGTCATAACTCAGTCATTCGTAATTTTCTTGCTTTTGTCCATATGTGGTTTTTCTGTGCCTCCTATTGACTACAATGACTTACGCCAGATGTCTGTTAAACAGAGAGACCAATATGGCTGCCTAATTTAAAAAAAAGGCGTTAATTGCTTTTCTGAGTCCTGCGAAAGCTTCTGTACGTGCTGCCGATATTCCCTCGTGGACCAATGGGCATGGTAGAGACTGGCGTTCATGCGAAGGACACGTTTGCAAGTTCGAATATTTTATTTTATTTTTCCATGACATTGTACGTCGTCATTCTGATTTAAAGTTCCCGTGTTTGATTCTGATAATAGATAAACGATTTCGTTTGCAAAAACATACCTTAGAATTGTTTTTGTTTCTCGAATAAATATATACTTATAAAAATTAAATTACTGTATTTGGTCCTTAAATGGGTGCTTTCAGTACCTGGAATATTTAATAAGATACACAGAATCTTTGAGCTTCAACAACAGATATATTTTTTCTCGACATGGACTCGGCATTTATGCATATTCCACATAAGTCTCTAGAAGCTATTGACAAGTTCATTTCTCTTCATTTTTATCCCCAAATCAAAGGAGGGGAAAGAGAGGAACATGGATTGAGGAAAGTAAATGGTACGGAAGGGAAGCATAGGAAGGTGGGGAAATAAAGGGAATCATGGGAAGGTATGAAGAATGAAGAAGGGAATTATGGGAAAGTGGGAAATTAAGGAAGGGAAGCGTGGTATCTCCCCCGGCGGGAATGGAGAGTGAAGCGAGGAGGTACAGAACCCTAGTGAGTAGTGTCAACAACACGAGTCTTTCTGCTTCTTTGTTTTTTTCTCCTTCCATTTTTATCGTTGACTCTTCAATTCTTCCTCAAAACCCTTGAAACGTTCTACCACACTTTTTTCTCTTAAGGAAATTAAAGACGTTCATTTTTATTGCCTTAATTTTTGTTTTATTTTTAAGATATACATAGGCCTACCTCCACGTACAGAGCTTCGTGTGATGCCGTCCTTATTATTTTGTGTTGTTCCAGACATTTACAAGAACGGTGAAGGTTAGGCACTTGAATCGTCTCTCTCAATACAGTTTAGGTAGAACGAACGAAAGCGAAAGTATAAAAGCCATACAAAACGTATTCCAGTACTGCGAATCCTGTATGGATCGATAAGAAATCGAGCCCTGTCCAGGATTTCTTTTGTATTGTTCGAATCTTAAAGAAATAAATTCGTATAATACTGCCTACTTGATGTTATTTCGACATGTTATCAGGCGACTTCTTCGTGGCAGGAGGACGGTGGAGTTGTAATTATCAAAAGTGGGGGTTCTTTGTGTGCGCTGCCAGACGCGTTAAAGCGTAGGACGAATGCGTCGCTGGCGATCTGTCGTCACAGTTCCTTCCTCCATTAGCAGATTGTTCATCTGTGGATACTTGCATAACCGGTTCAGGGGCTCACCTGATTTAGTTGCATCGCTAAAGAACTTGCAGAAGAACACTGCTCTTTTGTATGTTTTTTTATTTTGTGAACTGTTGTTTACAGATTACGTATATGGCTGTCCTAAGCTGTGATATTCCCTGCTACGCGTATTAAGCTGTTTCACTTTTTAGTTCATTAGATGCTGGTTTAAATTGAAATTTGATTTGCTACGTGGACATAATAGCCTGTGTTGTTGGAGTCAGTCATCACAAATCCACTGATTTGTGTACAATGACACGTTAGTAGACCGACGAGATTAATTGCAGTTGTAAAAGACTCACTCGTCCAAGCAGTCCTACCAAATGTTTGAATAGATTAAGTAACCTCCAAAACATGCGGTTATGACCCACACTGGGTTGTAGAGCCACAGATGATGATGACTGCAACAGACTTATCCGGATGGTACCCGGTTTGGATCCCTGTCGAAGCACAGACTGTCCGAACACACTTTTTTGTGGTTTTCCCTCACGTTCTGCAGGCGAATGCTTAGATACGAGGTGCGATCGGAAAGTTTCAAGACTGCGCGTATAAAAACCCGTACACTTATCTCAGGTATTAAATTCATCCATCACCCTCGAAGTAGTTCCCCTGGGAGTGAACACAACGATCCCAGCGCCGCTGCCAAGCCTGGAAGCATCCCTGGAAATCTTTCTTTGTCAGCCTGTCAAGCATCATCTGCGAGACGATAGAAGAGATTCAGGCAGAAAAGCAGATGGTGCTTGACAGGCTGACAAAGAAAGATTTCCAGGGATGCTTCCAGGCTTGGCAGCGGCGCTGGGATCGTTGTGTTCACTCCCAGGGGAACTACTTCGAGGGTGATGGATGAATTTAATACCTTAGATAAGTGTACGGGTTTTTATAGGCGCAGTCTGGAAACTTTCCGATCGCACCTCGTAGTGTCATGATGTAGTTTAGAGGCGCTGGTTACACAGGCCGTCCCACATCAGCGCACGCGCACGAAATGCCAGTTAATAAAGTAAATCTGAAACTCTAGAAAAGTGATTTGTCGTGTGAGATTGTGTCTGCTTGCTGAAATACGTTTTTCCCGAGCTTCAACAATTTTCCATAAGTCGTTTGTACATATCGTTTATACTTGCATCCGGCCGTTTGTCACATTAAGATGCTAGTAATGTTATTTAGCGGTAGACCCGTCTCTCTGTAAAACAGGGACATTTTTGGAACGAGGAAATGCATTTCCGATTTGTTAAGAGCTCTGTGTAGCCGTGATATAACCAACACAGCCATTTTGCTGTGATGTAGTTCCCGATGATGAAGATTGAGTGATCTGGTGAGTGGCTAAAGGGGTGTCTCAGTAACAGGGGCAGAGTTGGGTGTCCGACGGAGAGGAGGAATTTGTGTTGAAGTTGGCAAAGGAAAGGGCTTCTGGTTTGAAGAATGAAACAGTGGGTGAGTGAGCAGTTGATGGAATGAGCGAACAGCAGTGCCCTTTTTGTTTCCAGTCACAAAGATCTCCCAAAGGACCGTGTAGCAACGTGCCACTGTGACGTAAACATCCGTACACAAACGATCTTCTAGAAATAAAATTTCGCAAAAGCAAATTTTTGTCGGACTCAACTCTCTCTACAGATTACAACTTTGTGACCATTTTATCATGCAAAATATCCTGCCCCCCCCCCCCCCCACACACACACACACACACTGAGATCTGGAAGGGGAAAGACAGTGGAATTCAGTTCTGTCGTGGGGGAAACCATCGGTTCGAATCCCGGCCACAAGACTGACTGTTCTGGTTGAGGTGACCTCAGTCTCTCTTTCTCCCTCCCCTCACCCCAGACAAATGGCTGGGTCAGTATCTTAAAAGAGACCACCACAATAGCATTGCGATTTTAATTTCCTCAGTCACATGAACGCTCTGGACCGTAATCCATTACAATTAGTTCGGAGACAGTTCTCATGTTTGTGAGCTTACGGTGGTTCTCAACCGGTGTTCCGCGACACACAAGTGCGTCACGAGCCGTTGAACAGGAGAATGGTTATATAAAATTAAACATGCAAATTAAAAATTTAAATAATTTTTAATCTCACAGTACCCGTATTTTAGTAATTAGTTAATAAATATCAACAAACTTATATTTTAAACTTGGAAGAAGAGATTAGTGAGAACGATAGTAGCAGTTACTGTTAGAAGTTTGTTGCAACAGTGGCTGTGACGGTGTCTCACCTCACTCTTTGCCGCAAATTAATTCGGGTGGACTCAGTTTGTTGACGAAGTCTGGGTTTGTGTACACGAGGTTCTGTGTTTCTCAGTTCTTACAAATGTTGTGTTGGAAACAATTATATAAAGTTTGGAAGGCACTGCATTTGCGTAAGCATTTTAAATTTATATTTGTATCAAAACTTCATCTTTCTGTTTTACGGTAATTTTATGTGTTTGTACAATAAATTACATTATTTAAAACAGGTATACTCATTACGTTTCACATTTAAATTTCATATAAATTTTAGTTTTGTATGCTAATGGCAGTGCCTCGCAAAAAGTGCATGTGTGCATTGAGCGCCAGAAGGTTTAGAACTACTGGCTCGACGAAGCTCCGTGTTCTCTGCTCGCCGAGTTATTAAAAATTTGTTTATCAGTCAGTGGGCAGATTAATACTTCGAGTCTGAGTTTAAGTTCACGTGAATGCGTCGATAGAAAATAGATTCTGTTCCGAAACTCAGTGCGATGTTTCTTAATTCTAATTTTCTCGACATCAGCCCATCAGTGACATCCCGCAAAGAACACAACTAAGTTTTAGATGAAGGCAAGGCGAAACCCCACAGTTATACAGGGCGGCTCGTAATTAATCATCCCATTTGAAATAACTGGATTTTTATTAGTTTTTTAAATAAATGAAGTAGGGGCTTGGGTAATTATTATGAACCGCTGTACAATTCAGCAGCATACAGCAGTTGTTGAAGTTGTAACATCAGATCGGCTGCAGCGAATCATGACGCAGGACATAACTTCTTTTTCCATACAATACTCGGCTGATGCAAGAACTGAAGCCAAGAAATCATTGACGGCGCCTATGATACTCCCGCGCTTTCCTACAGATGATTAATTACGCGCTCCTATACAAGTGTGACGCATTTTAAATGTCCAGAATAATGTTGTGATCCCTTCTTATGCTGTTTTGAGTTTCCCCATTCGCATAGATCCTTTATTTTCGTACGGTACCGTACCTCCTTCTTCAAATGATTTACTCTCAATCACAATATTCCGTTCAGCTGCCATTTATAGGCCACGCATCAGTTAATTACTTACCAGTCCTGCTAGTAACGAGGTTCTACCATGGACACATCCTAACCGCTTCCAGTTTTCTATAATAACATAAATATCAAGATGAGACTCTCTCGCAGAGGTTATAAGAACACAGTCTGTACGAAGACGCAATGCATATGTGTTAAGTAAATTGACATAAATTACACGTGATGCCATGATACGTTCGTATGTTAAGTTAGACCACGTGTAGGTCCTGTCGGTATACAATTTTTTGTTCTCGTGTTTGCTGTAACAGCGCCGTAATTTGTTATTGTCAACAACGAGAACGAAGTCGGTCTGTGGCTATGACAGCCTTCACTTTCAGTTTTACAGTTTGTAGTGTAGTGAACGAAAAACATTTATTATATGATCTGAAGCTTTCGCGGCGACTAAATTCAGTAACATCTCGGGCATTCAGCCGCGTCAGATGGTTACACGAAGAAACCAACGTTTGGGGAACCACCTCTATTTTGCTGTCAAGGGCTACACTACTCTGAATCGTTCCTACCTAGAATTGTTTTTCGAGACAGTGAATTCTTACGTACCACGGTAAAATTCTGTGAAAAATATCTCAGTATGTTGAAATAGAACCGTCGTTACAGTGTAAAGGAGCGAAACTAGGACAGGCATTCATGCCCCAAATAGCATTCGAACCCATGACTAACTGGATCGGCTTAGTAGTATATTTAAACCTGTGAAAGGTGGAATATGTTCTTTCAGAAGCTGGCTGTCTTTTGGTTTGTTATGTAGTGTAGTTTAATAGAAGTTTACAGACGTTTCAGGGGTGTTTGTTCACTCCATCATCAGGGTGACTCACTGCCTCGCATCTCTGAAACATTTATAAACTTCCACCAGGCAAAACGACGCAACGCCCCATCTTAAAAGGAATCGATGTCTTTGAGATAAAACAGCGCATCCCAATTATATTTATTTGGGGTTCAGATTTTGCGCGCGACTCTAAGAGGATTTCTGGTGAAGTATTGCTGTCCGTATACTTTTAGTATGGAATTCTGCTACCACTACTTCATTTTAAAACATGGGCAACTCACCCACGTTGGGGCTATAAATTCGTGGCTAGAGAAAAGAGAAAACATAATGCCACTTTAACTTCCTTCGTTTAAACTTGTCGAAAAAAATCCTTGTCTAATTCTGATGTATATAAGCAGATGACATCTATTTTCCGGGTATTTTGTAGTGAAATTCAGTGGCGAACACGAGCGGTATGTAATATGCCTGTTTTTTTATGCTTTATGTGACTGTGTGGTGTTTGAGAACAAATTCCCGATTAGAATAATTGGATCTAAGAAAGAGGAAGTGATAATTGCGTAATACGTACCCTACGACTAGTGTTTAAATAAAAGAGAATGAAATTCACGATATACACCTAGACCAAAAATGCACACATAATTTTGGTCGGAATCAAAGTAGTCAAAGCGTGTGGGGGAATTTGGTAACATGAACTTCAGTGAACCGGAATTTGACAGTGTAACTGGATTTAACTACCTTAGATTAGAAACCAGGGGTTACGTTTTCGTAAATGCGGTAATGAACCTTCGGATATGTCGATGGTGTTCGTTTGGTTTGCAACGCCGTGTGGACTTGTACGTGGATACCAACGTTTTGGAGAGACATACTGTTCCCTTCTTCAGGAGTGGAGTGAATGGTCTCCACTCATTTGTTTTCAATATTTTTCAGGTGTTCTTCACGCTGTAGAGCGAGTGAAGAACACCTTATGGGCCCGTCCATGCCTGTTTGTAAGTTCCGTTTTTTCTAGGATCTATACGACATCCGTCACCCGATGTTGGATCGCATTGCGCATTGTTGCAATAATGGAACTGCCATAGTTTTAACAATTCTTTGTAACAATGGGAACATATAGCATTTTTGGAACAGTCGTTGCAGTGGGAACTGAGGTCTTCGTTGGTACACGTTGTTACAACAGCGGAAGCCGACATCTTTTTGGAACACTACAATTACCTCGGACCACAGCAGTGACCTTGAATAACATTTTTGCCTTTGTTGGATTTATTATTCTGTTCTAGAAAGAGTGGTGCACCTCCATAGTTCCCCTAACCTATGGTAATCGACGGCCCTCACTGCCCTTGATGTCTCGTGAAGAATACCTTTGTAATTTCAGTGTAATACACTTTTCTAATCTTTTTTTTCCAGTTTTTCGTAGAACGATACAGCCATAGTGAAGAGCAAGGAAATTAAAGATCTCGGTGTAGGTGGGGCTATGTAGTCTCTTTACTTCATGTCCTCAGTACAACTGTTACATATCCAAGTCGCAAGTAAAGCGTTATAGTTTGCAGGTTAAGTTCTGCAGTGATAGTGTCGTGTGAAATTCCGTATGGATAGTAAATTAGATGTCATTCTTATTGTGAGGCACAGCAAATTTTGTCTATAGCCCTTTTTATGCTAATGAATTTTTTTGAATCAGTCTGGCAAATTTTGAAGACGGTATTGTAATGTGTCGAATTGATGTGTACTTTTGAACAACTAATTATGATTAGAAACTTGTTGATTGCCACTCGAAACACAGGATTATTGAGCGTTGTTGTGTGGTGTCGTTTATAAACGATAGTAAATGCTGTGTTACCTTATATTTGTAATTCTGATTTGCATGAAAAATGTTAATAATTTATTTTTGTAGTAAATAATGTTATACAGTGGAATTAATTTTATTGCTAGACCAATTTATAACCTAGAATACAGTCTTAACCGCCCGCTCTTCATTTTCGCAACCTTACAGTTTTAACTTCAGTTGCACTGTCAGGTGTTATTGCTGCGATTGTTACCGAACCATCGTGTTACTTGTATCTTCGCATGCTAATGAATTAATTCTGTGCTGTTGTTTTTGCTTTCCTGTTCTGGGACAACTAACTGTTGAGCGCAGCCGCCTGTATACCAGTCCACCCACCGAACATCTCGACTGAGGGTTTTCCTCTGTCCACGCGAGCAGTTGCAGGGACTGTCGTAAATTAAGCCACGACCGCTTCCTTCCACATCCTTTCCAATTCATTATTTTCTAGTAATCCTGTCATTCGACAGATTATAATCTGAGCTTTTGAAAGCGTCGTAAAATAAAGAAAGACTAAAAATAAGGGAGTTGCATTTTTCTGTTGTTAAATTCCAACCAGTAATTTATAATTTACATACAATTTTAATGGTTCAGCTAATGTGTTTACTGTTTGTGTTACAGTGTGTGTACTTCTGACGAGTTTAATTGTTGCGTGTCTTGTGTTTAAAACTAAAGTAACAGTGACACTCTGGAATGAAATTGCGTACATTTCGTTTCTTTAATGAAATGCGTGTACGACATCGGGCTTTGGTATTTTAGAAGATTCTTTAAGAACATTTTGTAGGCTAATTGCGAAGTAGTAGCCAGGTTCCCTTTATAACGCACCAGAGAATATAATTACCAATTTACAGGCCGTAGATATGTTTAAATTAAATTGTGATGGGACGAACGATAATTTACGCAGAACTCTCTTCGTCTGTAAGTGATGTCTCTTCCCGTCTCCGATCCAAAATTGTCAATTCTGAAATGTATCAACGACAGCTTTGCCTCTTGTTCTACTGCATCTAACTTGGCCCCTCATCTTTACGTGAGAACACAAATTAAACTTCCCCGAGAACAAAGTGCTAGGAGAATATTTGGACATAATTTATGCCCTTGTCATCAAACCAAGGAGGATAAGATGGGCGGGACATATGGCACGTGTTATACAGAAAAAAAGACTTAAACAGTTTTATTTGGGAAACTTGATGGGAAGAGACCACTTCGGGAAGCATAGGTGTGTGTTGAGGATAATATTAAAATGGGTTTTAAACATGGGTTGAACTGCTTCCAACTGTCTCGGGAAAGGGCATAATGGTTGGTGTGAGGTATGGGCCTCAGGTTCCGTAAAAGGCTGGGAACGTATCAAGTGTGTAAGGGACTTACGTACACTGTCGGTTATTCCTGCAAGCCGACTTCTTCGAAAGCTGTTTATTATTCTGGATGAGGGAGGCATATTTGGGGGTAGTTAATAACATGTTATTAATTTCTGATGAGATACGTACATAGTTCTGGTTCAGAAACATGTGCATGCTTAAACTTGTTTATTTTTCAGTAAATTATTATAAGAAAACTTGCATACGTTATCTGACAGACCTAGTATTTGCTTTTATTTGCCTTTGAAATTACATCGTATTATTAATACAAGACTTTTTGGAGTTTTCGAAATTCTGATGCATGGAAATTTGTTACATGAAAGCGAGAATTGGCTTTTGCATGAGTTTGGGGATTTTAGTTGCGTACTTTCTCCTTTTCAGTTCAGTTGAACGAATTTTTAATTTCAGTTCTAAAATACAAACAACTGGTGTTGCAAGTTGCGTCTTATTTGTCTTTCTGTAAAACTGTGATTTTTGATAGGCGTGTGTTTTTCGTTGGCGTTTTCGCTTCGTTTATTCAGGGCAAACTGACAATCCCGGAACGAAGCACTGACGATCTTAGTATAAATATTATATTGCATGAAGTGTTATGTAATACTGTGTCAACAAGAGGTAAAAGTTTTTAATGTTTGTGCATAATTTCATTCCCGAGATGTTTTGCTTACATCATCTCTGAAACAAATTGTATGTTACAGTCTTGTTATAACGTTTTTTTTACTAAATTTTAATGTCATAATATTAATCATATGAATTGTATTATTTGTGCTTTGTGCTCGTCTGACGTCAAGATTGTTCCTCTTGTCTGCAGCACTGTCTGATTCTCTCTGCTCGCCATTCTTATATCATCTTCGGACATATCTAAAAGGTAACCAAGCTAAGCGATGCTGTGCATTTTGATTTATAGAGAACAGCTTTCTTTGCAGTTCACTACTATACCTTCCTGTCTTCCTGCACATTGTAACTGCATGGGGTGACATGAACTGAAGATCGTAATGGGAATGGGTGAATATTGCAGTGGCAAAGATCCTCTAACAGCTCTCTCTCTGTCACACACACACACTGTTAATCTGTGTAAGGGATTACATTTCACAAGGTCACATGCATCGGCACTTGAATAGAAATAAAAAGTATGTCGGCGCAAGTGGAAATCCACAAGCAAACAGGTGTAGGGAGTGCGATTAACTACCGTACACTCGGTGTGATACTGCGTGTTACGTGGCTGTGGTGTCTCGCATTTTTCTTACGTGCAGATATTTAGCACTTTCTAGTTACTACTGCAAAACTCCTTTGTCAAATGTGTGCTTGGATAGATGCTTTATTCTAAGGTGCAGTGAACACCGAGTGTAAGTGCTTGGTCTTCGCTTATGTAATGACATTTGGTCAGGCGAGGGAATTGTTTAGGTTAACGAGGCTATATTCTATTATAGGGCCAATGTTCAATGCTTTCGAAGTTGTTGTATTATGCAGTCTTGCACAGCCTATTAAAATCTCTTGTGTTTTAACCGACTAAGAGGCAATTCCTGGTTTGATTGCATGCAGGCTGTATAGAAATATATTGGAGTGTAGTGACGTACAGAAATGAGGGTATGGAATAAGATACAAGATGAAAGAAATAGTAATGTTAATATTAGTAATTATAACCCCAATAAGGTTACCAATTTGAACACACGCATCAGTACGAAATAAAAACTGGCGTTTCCAAGTAAGGTTGTTTAACGATTATTGTGCGTGACTTTTTAACATAAAGGATTCGAAGGTATTGAACATTTATACTGTGTGCGTGTGTACACACACACATAAATGAGTCTGTACATGTCAAAAATTCTTATCACTCAACTACCGAAAATGACCGATATATTTTCTTAGTAATTTATTTTTGACAGCCCGGATTTTTCATCATATAGTCGTAACCGCCCACTAGTACCAGTCCTGTAAATACAACCCTGAGTGAATATAATACAGTTGCAAGCAAACGGTATTGACTGTGTTGTAATGATTGTAATTTACTTACTCCTAACTTGTCACGGTTGATTAGATACGATAAAATAACTGTATATTATATCTGGATTGACAAGATCCATTCTCCCTATGACTGGACACTTTGAGTTGTAACACGAATTTATCCGTTGAGGAGAAAACGGAAGTCAGAGGTAGCTAGATATAGAAGCGTTGCCTAGCAGCTGCTGTAAAATCTCCGTCTGTGTAAATGAAAATTCAGTAATAATTGCATGACATGCTTAAGGAATAATATCCGCCAAATGAGCTCTTGTATTGAGCACATAATGTAAGGAAGTAGAGTGTATTTCCCAACATCACAATCCTTGGAAGCATTAGATTAGTTGGGCTGTTGCTGTTTCTATCCTCTTTTCTGGGTTGCTTTAAGTTTCGGGAAAATGTCAGAGATTCTGCCAACATGCTGATAGCAATTGTTATAATTACATTTTTATTTAAGAATTTTAGTTTCTGTTAATTTTATGCGTAGTGAAAGTGTTTGCTAAACGAGTCAAGAAATTATGAATTCCTAGTATCTCTAGACTGTGGGTAAATTTTTGTGTTTCAGTTACAAAATTGCGTGAACACTGGGACGAGACAAATTCCAAGGTGATGCAGAGGAAGACTCAGTTGGACGCCATGCTAACGGATAGTCAGCGCTACGAGAGCAAGCGGCAGGAGGTGGAAGCTTGGCTGAGTCGAATGGAGATGCGACTCGAACGCATGGGATCTGTGGGACACACCGCCGACGTGTTGGAGGCACAACTACGGGAACAAAAGGTAAATAAATGAGCCCAGTTAGACGGTGCATCCTGACAGCTGAGGGAACTTAAAATAAAGCAGATCCCAATTTCACAGTGATTCTTTCCTGCACAAATATTAGGCCTACAGTTTGACAGGAGTTGACTTGCTTTCCCGGGCTGAGTGTAGCGAGCTGCAGTCTCATGGTGGATAAAGATTTCGAAACTGAGATGTTGATACCGTCATGTTATTTATAGCTTACCCTCACACTGTGATATGATGTCAAATCAAAGAAGTGAATTTTCTTCCTTTTACAATTTGGCATCACTGAAACTGAAATATATTTCATACGCGTCTTGTCAGTGAAAAACTCATGTAACTCAAGTGTAACTGAAAATCTAGTTTTCCGTCTCTCACTATTGCTATTTGAATGCCAGCCATAATTTTTATTTTCCACTCTTTTGATAAGTTACCCACCCGAGAAGTGGCTGCTAAGGAACGGGGTCATCTTTAGTACTAACGATTTCGATATTGTTTTGTATAGATAATGAAATTCGTCATTATGGAATGTTTTCCGTGGAAAACAGTTTTTTTTGAGAACTTGTAATAATGAATAAGCATGTATGTGGAAAACTGCGGCCGGAATATCTTAGCTTCTGATTTTATTTATTTTCCATATTTATTCTTGGATATGCTGGTCCAGAATTGTTCCTTCGACCCACGTGTTTCGGTCGACTCTCTCTTCAGAAGTGGAGGCGATCGAAGCATGAATCCAATCGATGTTTGGTGTTGGTGTTCCTTCCAAACCTTTATATATGTCCGTGACATGTTGGTGGTAATCAGTACAGCAGAAATGCATCGTGTGTTGGTATCATCTTATCTGTTGTCAGTGACTTCAAATACAGTGATCTGCTTTCTTCCCAACCCAAACGTTTAACAATCTTAACAAATATTTGGTACCAAAATAGTTCGGATGTAAGTAAAACACAATCCGCGTTGTTGGCCTACGACAGGATATAGTGGGTTTTGTACCACAGTCCCGGCCTTGCTTTTATTTCTGGATCGTGCAAGCCATGTCAGAAAGTTCATACACCTTTGCGTGAAGCGCACTGTCAATTCTAGTAATGTACAGTGCCATACTTTCCGGCGAGTCGATATTTATTATATTGCTGTCGTCATCAACATCAACAAGCCTGTCATCATCGTCTCCGTAAAAATGTACTTTATGTCCCAGTGTCAGTAAACTGAAATATAGACCAATAAGTAGGCCCACACTCTTAAGGACGTCTCGAAGTGCCAATATCACGAGGGTCACTCATATCGAACATGGGATCATAATTCCCATCCCATGCGGCAGTCTTCAGTTCAGAACAGCGCCCTTTTGGAACGTAACCATTTAATGAATTTAAATATTACTGAGATTTAATGTTCTCGCAGCGACGGTTATGAAGATGGCTGCCTTCTGGTTGTTGCACTGTGTAGTCTTGTAGATAGTGACCGAGAAGTTTACTGCTTTGATTATCACCTATTATTTTTAACTCCATGAACGATTATCCTTAGTTGCCACAGTTGAATGGCGAATATTAACACATCCAGTTCCCATTCGTTGTCGTTCCCATGTTTAAATCTGACCTTGCACCTATCATACAGTCTGTGGTTTGGAGTCTGTTGGTCTTTTAATCACCACGTTCTGAGCCTCGTATTCAGCGGTTACAGCGAGATGACTGCTCGAAGCCATCGACCGGGCCGTGAAACCGATTTTTCACCCGTCACAAGTGTCGAGGTTAAGAACACGTGCAACTTTACCTCTACGCTTCCGGTATGTCTTCATGCCGTATCGAACAACTTTGTCTTCTGTCATCCTAACAACACTTGTGGAAGGAAGCTGTCGTGGCCTATGTTACTGCATTGCCTGCAGTGACTGAGTAAAACCATGGAAACCTACCAGTATTGGTAGCCTATAAGTTGAGGATGGAATCGAAGTCCTCCAAATAATAGCAAGTGAAAACGTTGTGACTGGGAAAAACCATGAAAACTTGATTTGGTTGCCTGTATTTGGGTCGAGAATCGAACTAGAGTCTTCCTTTATATGAAGCGAGAGTAATGACCATTGAACGTTAACTGTGGTGAACCACAGGTACTTGTCAGGGTCACTGACCTCTGGGTAAAGAAGCAGTAAATTATTTGTGGTACTTTTCTGTGAGTTACTTAGTGTAGAAGAAAGCAGTTTAGAAGTTAACCTCAACCAATGCCATGAATGGATTAAAACCAGTAAAATGTGTGTTGATAACTCTGTTTCCCGTTAATTATTTCAGGTTATGGGATACTCTGAATATGCATTGTTTCAGTTGTACATCACATGAATGTTTGAAGTGAAAGGGAAACAAAACAATTTTCGGATGGCACAATCTATGTGAATTTGAGAATGGCTGCAAAATGACTGTATTCTGTTGGACGT
The DNA here is from genome assembly GCF_977971745.1 of Zootermopsis nevadensis. Lineage (NCBI taxonomy): Eukaryota > Metazoa > Arthropoda > Insecta > Blattodea > Termopsidae > Zootermopsis > Zootermopsis nevadensis. The sequence continues at coordinate 10,239,773 of NW_028259142.1, forward strand.
TCAGACTAAGATCCTTCATGAAGTTGTAGGATAATTGAGGGTGTATCATTTAAAATGCAGAGAACAATCATGTAATACATTTAAAAAATTTGATCAGGAGTATGTTCATGCCATCTAAGACACTCTCCCATCCTCTCCCGTGACACGAGTCAAGGTCACCATGATTGCTCATGCCACTTGTGCAAAAGCTAGGGAGTGCAAACGTGGTGTTGTCGCATGGAAATTGCTTGCTGCTGTTCATGAAGCACTTAGAGGCTTCCTGGCAAGGAAGTGTTAAATAAGACAACAATACATTTCTAGACTCAGAAATGTTGTCTGTGACAAATGCTTATTGAGTAACAAAATATCTGAAACTATGACCATACCAATTTCAAGCAGTGCATCAGCTTCAGCTAAGGAATGTGATTGCAAGGATTCAATTTTGTTATTATTTTGATTGTTCTTTGCATGAAGGAATTCTTGTGAAATAATCACGGTTGCATCTTAAATGGAACATTCTGTATTTTGGAAAAACCAAAGTGCCAATTCATGACTCTTATTCTTAATAATGTTAAATTAATTTAATTATGGTTTACCAGCTACACAGTGTTTAATTGATGTTATTACTGCCAACTTTGATGCAATTTTCATCACATTCACAATCCATTTGTCAGACAATATGCTTGTAAAAGTACTTAAATGAAAATAATAATAATTTGTTTATGTGGAATTAAACAGTTTTGTTTGTTTTGTTTCAGTCATATCATGCAGAACTGCACCAGTACAAACACCATATTGAATTATTCAATCAACTCACTCAGAAGTTAATTGCTGTCTACCAACAAGATGACACCACCAGGGTAAAGAAGATGACGGAAACAATCAATCAGCGCTACAACAACCTAAACACAAGGTGGGTCTGTGGCTGCCATGTTTGCAGTATTTGTGATTTTTATTGTGTCCTTTAGCAATTTATCAAAATTTTTTAATCTTTTATATCGCTAACTAGTATTTATTTTACAGTTTACTATGCCACATGCGGTTTAAGCCCCGTGAACCAAATACAGTAGGGCACCGCATATACTGCGGGTTAGGGACCAGACCCCTGCCGAAAAGCGGATCTTTGCCTTTTTTTTCACTTGCTAATGCATATCAAAGCCTAATAAGATGTTTAAACTATCATATAGTAAGTGCACAATAGCACTAGGCCTAAGAAAATGATATGCAAAAATATTAAATAAATATACAGTATGTATTAACTTTGAAAAATTGCCAGAAATACAGAGAGACGCTGAGCGCACAAAATCTGTAAACAGACTGAATCAGCGATGAGAAAATGGCACTGGACGCACTTCTCTGACTCGGCTGTTGAGCACTTTGGGCTGAAAAAGCAGGGCCCTACTGTATATGTACGTAATTGAAAAGCGCTGTATTAGCGGATCACCAAAAAGTGGAGCCTTACTTATAATTATATTCCGGCATTCTTACTGATGTTGAGCCCTTATTACTCCCATATATTTAGTTTTGTCTACATTTACATCTAGGCCCATTTCCTTGCTAGCCTGTAGGAGAGTTTCTGCTTTCTTGTTTCTGGTACCCACACCATCCCCCAGCAAATTGACATCATCAGCATAGACAAGCACTTGGAACACACCATTCAATATGAGCCCTTCCTGATTCCCTCTAACCTTCCTGATGACATGTTCTAGAGCAAAATTAAAAAGCATTGGGGATAAAGCATTCCCCTGTCTTAGGCCATTGTACACTGGGAACAGATCCAACAGAAGGCTTACTATATGAATTCTAGTAGATACCTCATCCATACACATCTTAATCAACCCTACAATTTTCTTTGTTAATCTAAACTCAATTAAAATGCCACAAAGTACCTCTCTTCTAACTGCGTCATAAGAATTCTGGTAGTCCACAAATAGTTGGTGTACTGATCCGTTATATTCCCACTTTTTCTCTAATATTTGTCAGATGCAAACTATCTGATTAATAGTAGACATATGGCAGATTCCACATTGATCACCCCGAATAGCTTTATTCATAAATGGCGTAAACCGTGCCAGAAGAATATTCAATAAAAATTTTATAAGACATTGGCAAAAGCGAGATACCTCGGAAGTTGCTGCACTCAGTTTTGTCACCTGTTTTACGGATAGAGACAACAATTGGTTCTTTCCACTGTTATGGTAGTATTTCCTGGTTCAAAATCGAGACTATAAGCTTACATATCTCTGAGTGCAGTGTCCTACGACCTGCATAGATTATTTCTGTTGGAGATTTATAACGTTTTAATTTCCCAATGGCAATTTCATCTTCTTAAGGCTCAGTTCCAGGATGAAGGGCTCTGCTGTATGTACTTCAGGCTCTTTAAATTGATCAACTATTTGAACGTCTAGTAATTTACTAAAGTAATCTTTCCTTCTGTTGAACCAATTGCTAATCTTAATTCTAAATGAGATTGTTAAAGTACAGTGTGTGTCAAATGTCAGGATAGTACAGGACAGGGAAGACCTAAAAAGTGAAGAAAAGAACACATGCATAGCATTGTGTTATTCACATTTTGCTTCACATAGTAAAAACAACAACACATAACATCCCAAAATTCAGCCCTTTTGCTTGGTGCCATGGGCAGCCATTCAACTCATTAACCCCTAAAACATGGGAAATTCAAGAAATATTTATATTATTTTGTTTGAAAGCTGCAAGGGAAGATACCAGTTGGAAGATTTCGGCATAAGTAAGAGGGTAATATTAAAACATATCTTAATGAAACAGTTTGGACGGCGTGTATTCGAATATTCCGGTTGAGGATAGGGATTGGTGGCAGGTTCCTGTGAGCACAGTACTGAACCTTGGATTCCACAGAATGCTAAGAATATCTTTACTAGCTGGGTAACCATCAGATTCTCAAAAAGAACTCTGCTACTAGGAGTTAGTAAATTAATTCATTAGTAAGTAAGTAAAGGAATTATAATTTTGTATTTGTTATTATCAATCAAAATGTTTTCAATTGTCACATGATGTGAGTGAAGACAGTTGTCACTGCTTGCGCACACAACACGCTACCATGGCATTCAGAAGCAAATACCATCATTTTAGACAAAGTAGATGACAGTGTTTTGTGGGTACACTTGAGAATTGATATATTCAGAATGTATGAAGTATGTCATGTTGATCTAGATCAGTCGTTATAAATTGTAAGCAGGTTATTGATAATAAACTCTCTAACTTTGGTATGTCAGCACGCAAACAATAACATGCTTTATACTTAAAACTTTGCATACTGTGTAGTGTATTAGAATCTAAAATAAGTAAACAAACAACTATTAACAGTATAAAAAAGACACTAGTGCTATAAGCGTTTCAACCTCAAGAGGTCATCATTAGTGTTAATAGTTGTTTGTTTACTTATTTTATATGCTTTATACTCTCCTAAACATTATTAATTATTTGTTAATGTTTATAATACAAGTTTGAATATATGGTTCACATATTTTGGCCATTTTCAGGTAACTAGAACCCATACTGGAAGTACTGAAATTAACTTATGCCTTATAAGAGGTCCTCAGTGTTAAAATAAGACCACCAGTATGGACAGCATGTTAAATTTGTTAAAATTGAGGTATGTAATTAAAAGGTTAAAACATGCAGTGATACATAGTGTTTGAAAATTATGCTCTTTGTATCTGAATAATGCCTCATAAGATATGAAAAAAAATAATGCATGGATTTGCTAATAATATGCTGGGCATTCAGCGGTAACAGTATTTATAAATTGTGTTTGGTTTGAGTTACCATGTACTGTTGTGGGTGCATTATGGAAAATTACATCTGTACAACCCAGAAGCCCACAGTCCATATTTTCACTGCCATGAGAACCTCAAATCTCATAAAATATAAAATGATACCTTATCATAATTTTGCAGTGTTTCAGAAAAGAAATAGGGGTTGAAACAGTTTTACATATCTGTGCGTTAACATACAGAATTCAAATAAGCAAACAAAGAAACTCTTAACGCTATAAATAGCACTAGTGTCATTTATAGTGTTAACAGTTTGTTTGTTTGCTTATTTTATATTCTAATATACTACACGGTATGCAAAGTTTTAAGATACAGAATTCAATGTTTCATTGTATCACTGAATGGAGAACAATTTTCTTAGGTTACATATCTCTGTTTTCACTTAATCCTAAGAAAGAAAATTTTTTGATGTGTTTATCCCATTTTTGGGGAAACTTTCTTTTCTCATAACACCATACAATTACGTTGTAGATATTTTGAAATTTATTATTTTAATTGGCTGTGTGCTTTTCTTTCAAGCATATAATAGGCAGTTTTAGAATATTAAAATATTAAATTTGTTTTCAGCTTGAGATATCAGTGAGATACAGATTCTGATCATCTTTCTGTTTCACTGTGTTTGAAGTAGATATTTTTGTAATTGCTGATGTTCACGTGGTATTATAGTTGTTTAGAACTTTGTTGCTGAATGTTCTAGGTATTTTAATTTGTACACAATCATTGAAATATGTGAGACACATAATTGTGTTCAGTGTCTGAAAACAACAGCCTTAAGAACTCTCTGTAACCATCTTAAGTTATCCATTACTGTAACCACAGTTTCTTTCTCTATTCACATTGCCCTTTCATCTTTTATTCAGACAGACAATGCCTCTTGTTCATTCAGAAATTGTGTCTCGCTGAGCTGAGTTTGATACAACTTACATTTGACTCTCACTTCTCCATTTTCTTGATGTTATTTTTGGATGTAGGTTCTTGTATAGTGTCTAGTTCCAGATACACGAGTTCAGGTTGAGTGTACCGAACTGAATGTGTGTGTGGAATCTATAAATTTGTTTCTCAGTCTTTTGGGTTTTCTGGCATGTTAGAAAGATGAAAGTGTCACAGCATTTCACACGATGAACTGTGCCTTTCAAAGTCGATCCTGCAGGCACTCTGAAATATTAGTCTGCTTTTTGTCATATGAACGTGACTCGGTACGCAAAAGACTACATGAAGTGAGAACCATGGCAAATATGTCTAGCATTACATAAAGGCAAAATAATCCCATTTCTGTTCCTAATTATAATGCAGGGAAGGTGTTTGGGATAATCGATGAAATATTAACTGAATGTTAACAGCATTATCCTTCGAGGAAAGCTGCTTCACTCAGCGATGAACTCCCTGCACAACTTTGACCGGTCGTTAGACAAGTTCCTTGCATGGCTGTCTGAAGCTGAATCTTCGATGGAGTGTGTGGAAGCGGAGACTGATCGACTTGGAGGACGGAGAGATCCTGGTCTCCTGCGACAGCCCCTTCATCAGCTCAAGGTAAGAAACAACATATGTTTAAACTATTTTGGGTTGAGTGGGACTTATTACATGTTAAATTTCAAGTATTGCGCTGATTACTATGTTGTAAGGTGAAATGAAGAGTCATCAGGTTTTGTGTTTTTTAAGTTAACGTGAATTATTCTGTTCCTCTTCTCAGCAGTGAATTGTATGTTGCCTTTAACACTGAAGAAAGGTGTTTTTGTTTTTCTTATTGAGTGCAACACTCGTAAAACAATACATTGCATGAACAAGAAGTTCTTAGTACCAGATGCTTCTACAATATACAGCGAAACCTTTATCACAGGGGTATAGGGGATTCATGCCCCTGAACCCAGTGGCTGCCAGCTGGACTTTTAACTGTGGAGTTTAACATTTGTGTTACTGCAAGATACAACTTGTTAGATTGCTTGTAAGCATTGATGCAGTCAGTAAAGTTTAAAAGAAAATCCGGGCAGGTTATAATCTAACATTTATGTATATGGCATTTTGTTCTCGCTGAAGTAAAACTTTAGTTTCTTCTTGGGATTTAATATTAGACATTAGACAATAATTATAACATTTAAGTTGCAAGAAAATTTGAACTTTCTCTGAAGCTCTTTATTGCTTCCTTCCATCATGAAATTACATGAGAGTGATATTTTATAAATTTTGATATTGGGAACTTTATTAAAATTTGTCGGTAAGTTAAGATCTGACAGCAGTAGCAGGCTCTTTCCATGAAGATCTATATGTTGGTGCACATTGTAGTTACTGGGTTAGGAATCCTCAGGCTACTTTGGTTACCATGGTTACTATTTTTATTTTGGGGAAAAGAGAAAGGTGACATTCTAGCATATATGTTAGAATTGTTACACTGTGTGTATATTTCATAACTTGCATTAAATGTTATTGAATAATTGATAGATGCATACATTATAAAATGGATTCCATAACCGAGGTAAAGATCTACAGAAAATTAAATATGATATAACGAAGTGTTCAGGGGAAACATGAGAATATTTGTAATCAAGGAGGTCAGGTCTAAGAATGTGTTGGGTATTTACAGTTCCCATATTTCAGTTTGCCATGGCACCTAGAAGTTTCGTCATGGTACCTAAAACTTTTTTTTAGTAATTGTGTTTAGTTTATATATGCTTCTCTGCCCTCTTGAGAATCCCAGCTCAAAATATACCACAAAACTGTGCAAAGAAGGAAGTTGATGACCTGATGCAGCAGTCACGTTAACTGCATCAACACAATTCTCTTATGTGTGTTATTCAGAACGTCATTTAGTGTCATAGTGGTATATGTACAGAGTATCCCAAGAAATGTCTGCCAAACATTTTGTGGTTATTCATTGGCTTATTTTGAATGAAAAATGTTCTATCAAGATAGGTCAGGATCTCGGCTGTTATGTTGTTATCTCATAAATCTTTTCCCATTATTCTCCCATCTTCGTTCCCTGCATTCTTTTAGAGGACTTGTACATGTGGCGCTATCTTGTTAATGTTGAAGTAATTTGGCTTTTTTTAAAGGGACATATATAAAAAGTAACATGACTGTGTTCTATTTCATTTCTGTCTACGGTCCACCCAGCACCTGCTATAGAAATTGTTGGACTGATCGTGGTGGTCCGCAATCTTGGCAGTACTGTTTGCCATAAATTGCAGATGGAAGGTTATTTTATCGTTAATGAGGCTACTCTCATACAAAAGAATCGTGAAAACATGCAGAAAGTTACGAACACTGTTCTAAAACAATCTTATTCGTGCATAGCCAATGCAGGAGGTCATTTAGAACAGGAAGTAGCTAAAGATGTATGTTATGTCACAGCACACATCAAACACAAGTAGAATACAGTTCCCATGTACATTATTAATTTATTCAGTTCAATCTGCATTTTTTTGCAAGTTTTCTTTCTTTTAATCCATCATAAATACGCACTGATTGAGATTTTGAATCATGTTGATGCAACATTCTTCACTCACAATAAGCCAATCAGTAGCCACCTGAAGTTTGGTAGTCGTTTCGATAAAAATTATTCCATTCAGTATGGATTCATAAAATTACTCGTATTTGAACGAAGTTAAGTCTGCACGATGTGGTACTTATTAAGCAGAGGGGAGCTATGTCAGTTCCTGTAAATAAATGTGCAATCAACTCTGTACTGAACTTCCCCAAGATTTTTTTTAGTAATGGAACCTTTGATAATACATCGCTGTTTAAGGAATGCTGTTGTGAGCAAGTGTCTGAAATGTAGTTTAGATGGCAGCACAGACTTATCGGAGAATTTCAGTTTGGGAAATCCGCGGTAGATGGTGCACCACGTTTATTTGATGTAACGTGAGCGTCCGGCCCCTTCTTCCTTGCTATGCATCTGAGTGATTAAAGTCTTGACTGACCAGATTCAGTTCTTGTGTGCGCGCGCGGCCCACTTTGAAATACGAAGATGTAATCGGCAGAGCATGTATCACACACACGGGAAAACAGAAACGATAAAAAATGTTGGTTGGGAAGTCAGAAAGAATGAGACTGCAAGGTAGACCATGACGTAACTGGCATTACAATTTTAATATGCATCGTAAAGAAGGCGAATTGCTGTAAGGGTGGGGGGATTCTGTGTTTATCTGGCTCGGGATATGGACCGCTGGCGGGATATTTTGAACGCGGTAGAATAAATATTTTGTTTCCATAAAGAGCGTAAAATGTCTTGAGTATTTGCTTCTCATGAAGGACTCCACAGAGCCCCACCATTTTCATAAATATAAAAGAATACTTCACGTTACAGTAATGACGAGTATTATGCTTTTATAAGTCAGGTTATAATATGGACTGGAATTGAGGCTCATCGTAACACCAAGACTGCATATATATAAATAAATTTTAATGTTTTAAATTCCTCTTCTCCTCAGGTTTTCAGTAACTGTGATTATTGTGCGTTCTTTGCACGATGTGCGTAAAATGAAGACAAAGAGATGCGATCGTGTCTGTCAGCCTGACTGGCCTTGAAGCACTGAGCGTTTGTAGATGGTGTTATGCCATTGGGGCGACTCCAAACTCACGCTTAATATTCTGCAGTTGGTTGTAAGAACATGGCGGACGCGAGAACCTTTGACTAGCGCCGGTGAATATAGGGACATGAAAAAGTTTGTGGGATAAATTAAGAATGTGCCTCTTTTAAGGTAATTATGTAGGACGCAAAAAAATATGCAGATTTTAAGGTAATTCCTTGTGGAATGTAAAGAAACTACATGGTGACTGTGTGAAAACGTCTCGGCTTTCAGTTTGACTGGGATAACTATGTAATGTACGTGACGGTGGAACGGAACATAGTAAAAAAATGAGGAAACGTGGTTGTAGATGGTATGAAAACAACGCGATTCTATTACGGTGACACACACACACACACACGGTACATAATCCGATATTCTACCCGGTTTGTTGTAACTTCTGTGGATAGTCTTGCTACCGAGATCAAGAACGGATACGTGATGAACTGCATTTACATTCCGCCATCGCCAGATCAGAAACAGTTGTCTGGAAACTGATCGATCGCAGTGCATTACCTCAAGCTTGGCACAAGGAACAACACAACCCGTTGAAACCATAAAAACTGTTCGATCATTCTTGTACCTAGGCTTGTATCTAGGGCGATACACGGTTCCTTGCAGAGATCTTTCCTGATGTTTGTACCCCCCCCCCCCCTCCATTATCATTGCGATATCAGGATGGTACTTTGTAGAAGACTCAAAATCACCTTGTTCCAATTTCTTACCCACTCTCCAACGAACCTCGCGGAAGAAAGGTTGTCTCAAGATCGGGAGGTTCTTGTTTCGAATTTGGGCATGGTGACCGGCAGTTGTGGGTCAGGACACCCCTGGTTTACATGAATCCATCTAAGCTGTGGCCCAAAGTATTTTCAAATAGGCCACACGCACTTCATTTCACATCCTTTCTAGTCGAAAATTCACAAGGCGTTCTGCCATTTGACGCTACACAAGTTTTGCAGTTGAAAGAGCTGAACCTCGCGCTTTTAAATAGAGGTTATGTATTTTCGGGATAACTGAGCTCTATTGCCATCATATATGTTCTTTGTTTATTTTAGGACTTTTCTCTGTTTACCATGGCCCTTTACTTATGACTGCCTCCGAATTCTACCACCCAACCTGTAAATGGAACGCGATAAGTTTGCCAGTAATATTTGTTTCTTCAACACCGTTGTGTTTTACTAAGCAGCTACTGTCAGAAGCGTTAAGGGCATTTGTCCTGTTTGTGTATTTTGATATGCCGGTACCAACCCGCTCGCCTGTTAAGGTAAAACATTCTTTTTCGGAAACTAACGAGATGACGTACACCTCCATAGTCCGGGGGGGGGGGGGGTGTCCGACATGTAATTTAATACTCGGCGCTGACATTTCGTATCCTTTGGATCCCCATTATATTCGATTGCAGAAAAGTGGTTTGTCTGTTCGCCGGCCTATCATGTTTGTGCTTCGTTGTGTTCTTTAAATATACTGGTAGGTCTACCGCCTGTTCCAACATGAAGTACGTCTCTGTCTCGGTTTAAGTCCGACGATCTTCCGATCTTTTCACACGCGCACTTCACACTGCTTTTGAGCGTTTCCTTTTAAGTAGTCCATTATCGCCAAGGTATGTCACGTTCTCAGGTTGTGGTGTAAGGAACGTCCTACAGGTCGGGAGTTTGCTGCCGAAGTGGGGTTGTTGTGCAGGTTTGTACCTGGGTTAGTGGTATATAACCACTCATCTGTAAGTACGTGGTAGAAAAGCTACGACAGGAATAGGATTTGGACAAATTCTTTGGCTGGATCTGAGGCAAGGGACTGGGACCTCTGGCGGAATGTTGTGAATTGGGTAATGGACTTTCGGTTCCAATGAATTTATTGAGCTGGTGAGCCACGATTAGTTTCTCAAGAAGACTTTTACGTAATGCAATTAGACGACCAATAGGACTTTGTTAGATAAAGTACGATTGTACTCTGATTTCTCCTTATTCCATATCGGATCCTGATTCGTTTTCTGATCGTCTAGACTAAACTGTAAATATAACACAGAATTTTACACCGATTCATCGAAATTACCCCGCAAAGCATTTTACAGATTTTATCCACTTCTGTGTGCCGGACATTCGTCCATGTCTCATAAAAACCATGAACAGACGTTGATTTATTCCGTCATAGAAATTGGCACCAACACCTTTTGCCTCTCTGACTTGGAAAGTGATGTTTCGTCTGATATTTTCGAATTGTCTTGTATTGCATATGAAACTGCTTCCATGTTAAAAATTATTACAAAAATGTCGAACCTTTGAGGTTTCGTCTGATGGACCAGCATGTGTGGTAGTGAAGATGTGTACTAGTTAAATATATGTACAGATATATGTCACTAATTGTATGGAATGTTTCCAAAAGAGTCGAGTTTTAATTTTATTTGTCTACGAAAATACATGGAAGGCAATTTGTTTGGTAGCAGTCTGCAAAGAATATAGTCGTCTCCAGTCGCCTTTGGAAATTCTACAATACTCCAGCCAGTGTTCACTAATGCTGATTATATTTGAAAATTTCTGTCTTGTGGATTGCAGCGTCGTGTAGTCTTGGTAGAAGTTTACCGAAGCTTCGGAGGTGCTTGCTGACTCCATCATCTAGGCAAAGTTGCCAAGTCCGTTAAAGGGTTAAGAAAGTGAACGTTCGAACCTCCCCGTAATGCTTTCAGATATCGTGCGGAAAATAAACACATGTAGTAGGAGTAAACAGTTGAATGCTTGCTTCGTTACACAGACTGTGACGTAGTAGAAACAAATTGAAATTTGCCTCTACTCAATGTGAAAAAAGTAATGTTTTGACAGAGGCGGAGCACTAGCCATCGTACAAGAGCAGTCAGCACGGCCCTTTGAATTTCATTGCATCTGTTTCTTTCTTGTATCGAATGATTAGTTTCGATTTTTCGTATTAAAATATCGTGAAAATTATTCTGTGTTTCGTTTGTGGCTTACATTATTTAGCCACGCTGTATCAGTTGTTCAATTTACGTAAACTGAGACTCGTTTATTTCGTACCAAGATGGATAAACAATCACAGCGGTCTGTTGGTGATGTCCTAATAATGTAACCACAATCTTCTCCTACTCAGATGCAGGTTTTTAATGTTATAAGAGTGCTTGAGTGGGCAATATTGTGACGTGTTGCACATATTTTCACGATAATTAGCCAAAATTGTGACATCACTCAAGGGGATGGTGGTTTTTTAACTTCCTGCTCACCTAAATTATACATATTTGATGTGAGTGGGGGAGAGGTTGAGGAATTCGTTTGAAATGTTAATAGAATTTCTGAAAGATACAAAAGACAGATTTCGGAAGGGGTACGGATTTGGATGGAAATTGGTGTGGACACAATGCCACTTTGATCTGCCCTAAAGTCGTACTTCTCAATTTCTTACAATCGGTAATACCAACATGGCGAGCGAACAGGCATGTAGGGTGGGAACGACGCTAGTGCCCCTATCCATACAATGATTTATGGTTATAGATTTCTGGAATGGTATATCTGCGCGTAGTGTAACAACATGACGGCTGTATGAAAGAAGAAGTTTTGATCTGACCAGGTTTCGAGCCTGTGACCGAAGCATACGAGCTGCCACAGAGCTGACGCGCATTTTTGACGTCTTTGCCTTAATTTACATTTCTTATAGAACACATTAAAATTACGTGGTTTGTGTCGCGTAAGATAGCTGGCGCAGTCTTTAATTGATAGTTGTTTAAAAACGGTTTCATCCAGAAGCATCCAAAGAATGCGCGTATGGATCGTACTTTTCCAGTCTTGTTTGTGTGTCGTCAGGATTGTCCAAAAGAAACAGTTTCATGAAGAATTCCAAGTTCGTCAGTAAGTAAATACAAGTTAGTGAATAGGCTATTGAACACTGCGCAAGTGAGTGAACATTGCAAAATTGCGGCCTTAGTGTATATACGTACCTACTTCTGTTCCATTTCTTTAACGTGAATTTGCGGAGTCGTTACTGAAAGTTACAGAAAGAAAACGACGGGCGTGGAACTGCAGAAACAATAGGAAGAGTAATGTCATCCTGTGTAAGTTGTAATGTTTCTTTGTCTAGTGTTCAGGTTTCACAGATGTCTATTTTAGGCATCTTCGAATTTCCAATTCTTTCAGACCATCTACTAATTTTCAGTTACATAAGCCACTCATGCAGGCCTCCCCATTGTCAGGCTTGTCAAGTCTCCATTTGTTTGTACTTTTTTCCGCGTCTATCTAAAATCCTCGTTCTTCCTGACTGACAGGGCATCTAAAAGTAAGCTCCTTGAAGTGGCGGCGTAAAAAGTTTTTGTGTTTCTTTGTGTCATTGTCATTCGTCTTCCCTTTTGTGTTTTTGAGATAATGTTGGTGTATCAGGCGATAGAGATCTGGGGTTGTCGACACGAGACGTGCCGGATGCTACGACGCATCTAACTGGTTTTGACGTTCTGTCATTCGTAAGTGCAGTTAGGTTTTCTTTACGCCGAAATCTCGGGGCTGAAGAGATTGCTTGTAAGGTAACTCTTGTATTTCGAGAGGTAACCGGTTCGAATATCCTCAAGTCAGAATACTGGAATCATACCTTCAAATTAACCATGACAACTCTTTCCGAATCATTGCCTCATCCCCGTTCACGATTAGTCATTCATTTATTTCAGTGCTATTTTAGCTCGACAGCTGAAACGACTCCAATAAATAACCTGAGAGTCTGTCTTAAGAAAAAAAAAGTCTACCCCTGTTACCATTATTATTCTGTTGTCGACATTTAGGATAACAAATTTCAATTCATTCTGAGAACGAAACGAAAACAAAGAATGTACTCTGATGTCTGAGTATCGACTAAATATTGCTGTATATTCAGCGAGTTCCCTTGACAGCGCAACCGTGAATCGAACTTAAACGTCAAGGATCGGCTGGACCTAACGGGAGGTTCGTCCGCCTTCCGCCTGAGTCAGCGATAGCTTTAAGCGTCACTACCGTTGTGATTCTGAGTTTAATTGCGAAGTTATAGTTTCTTTAGGGCAGGGATTTTGCCGACTCCTTATTTTATGTAATATTTAATGTGTAATATTTTTATTTTTGCTGTGTTTGCCTGTTATTGGCTTCTTGCTGTTGGCAAACACGTAAATAAATTAATTGAATTGAATTGAATTGAATTGAATCAGTGTTTGCTTGTTATTGGCTTCTTGCTGTTGGCAAACAAATAAATGAATTGAATAACTAATTACATAATACTATTATAACTACAGCAGGCAAAAGGTCTTGGAGTTGGAATTTGTATGTTGAAGACAAGGCATGCATTCAGAATTTTGGTGCGGAAACCTTTTCGAAACCGGTCACCTATGAGGCTAAGACATATGAGGAAGGTAATAATGTTCTAGGACGAAAGTGATTAATTGTCCTGTCCAGTGGCTGGTTTAGTATGATTTAGTTTTAGCGTCTTCTGCTCTCAGGATGTTAATTGTAGTTGGTAATCTAAAAGAAAAAAAGAAAAAAGAAAAACTAGTCCATAGAAGGTATAATTCGGTACAGTACAGCAGCGTGTGATGGTCTAAGAATTTCTACGTTTGCAATGACGTTGTACGAGGTTTTGGTTTAATCACACGTCCATAGCTACTATTCTCTTTGTTTCAAATATTATGACGTCCTTTTCGTAAATAGCGTATCTGATTTTTATTTGACAGCGTGCGTTTGAATTTGGAAATTTTAATTCCTCTTTATTACTGCGACTAAAATTATGTTCTCCGCAACGTGTACATTCCTTACTTCCTTGGCAGAGTGCAGTCTGGTTCCTTGCCGATGTTCGCCGGAATTTAACAGAGGAATCCGTATATTCGTAACTCCGATGTGGGCCAGCGTGTGACGTGCATCGGCTACGTGTCTGTGCGGCATGAAATCCGGAACTGTTTCGATCGGATGCGTAAAAGATTCGATCCCTTGTTTCCTCGCCTTGAACTGGGCCACAGAAATGTAATTTGTAATTTGTGTAGTGAAGAAAGACGAACGCTGTGCCTTAGTCTCTTGGCAGCCTGCGTTCTTTGTGACTTTCCATCCCGTATTTGTCTTGAAAGCATATTCGTTTATTGCACCCGGAGACGGGAAGTGCTTACAAAATGTTAGTTGGAGTACATGAAAGGAAGACACCACTTAGGAGACCTGGTCGTAGATGGGATGGTATTATTAAGATGGATCTTAAATGATCTGGATTCAACAGGATCTGATGAACAGGTTAATGAATGTTTGGGATCCATAAAAGCTACGGAATTTATTGACAAGGTGAGAATTTATTAAAGTAGAATTCGAGGATTTGAATATTTATCGCCTTCTCAATAAGGATTGTGGTTGATGGAATTAGTTTCATGTGTGGTAACGGATTAATGTTAATTAAACACGCTGTTTGGCATACAATAAGAAATATCTTTCTTCATAAGTCAGTCAACGTTGTGAAGATATTACGCTCAGTGTAGACACAAAGTATATTTTTCTTATGTATGTTTAAAACGACTTGTGGAAAAATTATGCACTTTAAGTTATATATATTAATTAGATGCAGGACTTTGGCCTTTGCCTTGGACCCATTTCGTGTATGATAAGAAATTTTATATAGTTGGACCTAAGTAACCTGAGTTTTTTTCTTGACCAATGCGGACGAAACTTGAATTCGCCAGACGATTAATGTAGACCCCAATACTAGTTACGACCTAAATAGAAATTCGTAAATTGGTCTTTACTATAAGGCACTTTAAAATGCAGATGAGCAGACTGCAGACCTAACCCCGCTCTTATGCTTTAATTTCTACACTTCATACAAATTTCACCAGGCTGTCATTGAATATGGAAGCGTGGAGATAAATATCCACACATTCCAACAGCCGAGTGTTAAGCGACATGCTTCGACCGCTTTACCTCGTGGTAAGAGTCCCTTGTGTTCTGTGAATGGGAGGCTGTGTGCCCTGAAGGCCCGCTGTAGACATGATGGCCAAGAGGGAATTGAAACCGTGGTCATCTGTGTCGTGCAAAGAGCGTAAACCCCTGACGGATGATACAGCCTATATTTTCTGGCCCAAACCACTGTCTGCAGAAGCAAGGAATCTGGGGAATGTTGTGCCCCACCCTACTAGCTCACGGGTCGTTCCTCAGGGCTCCCAGGACGGACGCCCCGACTGGATGAATCATTATTATAACCTACGCAGGAATATTGTATATGCGCATACCATGCCACAGCTACAAAAATCAATGTCGTCGTTTTTTGAGTAGACTCACTTATGCAGGATTTGTCGTCTCCACAGCTTAACTGCAGTCCTACCCTTTTTTGCTCCACGAACCGCCTACAGGCTATATTTCTTTTTTGTGAAGTCAGTCACTTCTTTTTGTTGAAGCCCTGTACAGTATAGTGCGTCTCATTTTAATGATTTGGGTGATACAGTAGTTTCAAAAGTCTTTGTTCTCTGCAGCCAGAGAAAAGGTTATCTGCAAGGATTTAAAATTACGTATGGGAAAGTGGAGGTATGGCTCCTCGCATTATTTACGTCGGTACTAGATAGAGGTGAGTGTCAGCTTCACGCTCCGGCCTCTTCACTCCCGAGAAAACAGCTCCCCGATACGCATTTGGCATATCAGAACTGGATGCAGTTGAGAAAAATCTGTGCTTCTGCCGGAAATCTAAATTCCCCCCCCCCCTCATACGTCTCAGAATTTATATATGAATATATGAATGAAGTCCAAGGGAGGATATGTACGAATAATATTTTTATTTTAGTGTCTCTGCTTTGAACATTGGTTATGGAGATACCCACTCATTACCAACACCAGAATCCGAATTTTAAGTGCAAGATACATTGAATTTTATGAATAACCGGTCTGTTACTTTAATGAAACACAAAATGGATCTATTCCATTGGCTGTGATGTAAGGCTTCCACTTAGAGCACTGAAATCCGTTCTGGGCATGTCGGTCTATGTTTGTTGCGTTTTTCTACGTTATCTTCAGATGTCGGGAAAGTTAGATGGCCTGATAACGCATGTAAAAGGTTCTATCGCTTGGTAACCTCCTAAAAGACTACACGGTGTCATAACTCTGAATACCATAATCCACACACACACAAACCATGAAATCCTCAAATGTCGTACGCCAGGTTTGTGTCTATCACATGCCGTGCAACCATACTTACGGATTAAAGAGATTCTCATAGTCCCATGGTACCCAAGATCCTGTTGTATTCTTCGAGTTTTATGTTTGTTTTATTACGAGAACCGCATAAAATATTTTCCTGAGTACGAGTGCAAGAGGGCGCATTACATAGCTTCCAGATGCGTGGACAGAATGTTTGATGAGTCTGTATGAAAGGCTGATCATGTTTGAAGACTGGAAGCAAGGTGTGGAGTCCAGTCAGTGTCGTAGGGCCGTGTTATTTTATGTCTCTATCGACAATGTAAGGACCTCGTTTTAAAATCGGCCGGATAATGACACTTTTGCATTAGATTGGAAGATGTCGCGTTATTTTAAATCTAGGCCGGAAACCATCACGTTGTTGCACATCTCGATCGGCAAGTGTTTTATTATTTTGAAACTCGACCGGAAAATGTCGGATTCTTACACATTCATCTGCAGGACGTTGTTTTGTCTTGGCCAGTAAATGTGACATTGTTCTTACATATCTGCCGGAACATATCGCATTGTTGTGCTGTGTTTCCAGAAGTCGTCTTTAATATTATTTTATCTTTCGCCCCACTGAACCACTGAACGTGACAACTTATCCCCCGTCCGAGACTAAACTCTTATATGACATCCTCAAGAACGTTGCAGTTTGGTGGCTGGCAATGTTGGGCGGACGTTTTTCAAGATGAGAAGAAGACCAATTCTGACGACTCTCCCTGAAGACCGCGGACGTTTAATAAACTGGCTGTATAGCGTTCAGTTTTATACAGCTCCTAAGGAAACCTTTGAACCAACCAAGATTCTATTCTGCAACCAAAATGGCTGTGCATTTGCGAGAGACTTTTTCCCTGTCTTTTTTTATTTTGGTTTGCTTGTTGTATATGCGCTGAGACCAATCAGATATTGATTATTGATGTCTGGGAGGTATACACATCTGAATCGTTAGAAAAAGAACTTATAAGTTACTTGTCATCGATGTTGGTGGCGCTCAAAATCCGATTTACACTGCAGTGGATATAATGATGAAGTGGGGTTAATCTTTAACGTGCGATTGCAAACAAAATTATTTATTCTTAGCCTTTGGAGTGACATAAATTTAAAGCTGACGTAATTATTGAAGCCCATGTGATGATAAGGTCACGCGGTCGTTGGTTAGAGGTCTGCACGGGTCGAAATTTCGTCCGACTCGGACCGAGGACCATTCGGCCCGACCTAGCACAAGCCCGAAGTGTACCTTCGATTATATCCCTTAACCCACCTCTCCTTTCATTCCATCACGAATGAAGCCTGATCTGTTTTCAATTTTCCATACCTCATCGTATCTTTAATCCATTTTTTGCAGAAATTATAGCAATTTTAATTAATTATTCGACGACGCTGTTAGAACATCTGAAGCTATTTTGGCGTATGAAGATCGTTACAGAGATGTTACGAGCATAGGATGAGCACAACTACGAATATAGGAGAAAAAAGGTAGGAAGCCCGAAATGTTCTATATAACGTTTGAACCCGCCCGGGCCCGAACATTATCTGTGCTGCCAGGCCAAGGCCTGGGCCCTCGCAGACCCCATCTTGGTTTCGAATCGAGCCCTGAAACGTGCCTTTCCGGCTCTGATTCTTCTGGAATTTCCGCGGTCTTTCTAAATAGTGTTGGGTTAGTAATCGTAAAATAGGTTACGCCCTTCACCTTGTTTATCCTCCCGATTTATCATTCAGACATATAGCCATCTGTTGCGGTTGGAACAACACTGTTAAATAACCTAGAATCAGGCAAGTCGGTTGAGACACGCCCGATTGTCGTCTTGTTTCGGCGTTTTGCAAACTCAAGACCTGCTCGTTTGTTTTACTCTTGACCTTCCCTTGTAAAGTAGGTTTCCTGCTTAACAAATGGTTTGTCACCGTAAGAAAGAAACCAGGAAAACACAGGCACAAAAGGAAGTGAAATAATGGTGGACCTGCGCGTGATGTGTTCCCATCTTTCACAAGACGCGTTCAGTGACGTTCTTCTTGCGCGTTCCGGCACAGTTCAGATTTGTTTTCTTCCTCAGAAAACCCGTCGTTCCATATTTTTCTTTTTGAGTGCAGTTTCTGGGGATTGAAGCAAAGAAGATCACGTCCATTCTTATTATTTTAGGGTGTATGTAAATATTTAAAAAGAACTTGGTATATTTTTCCACTTTGCTTTAAAACAGGGATTTACTTACATAGGATTCATAGCTCTTTCAGTTCATGAAGGTACAGCTCTGAGGATTAGGACCATTATTTATTTTTCTTCACGTTATAACATCAAGAATTTGAATTTCGTACCACATGATCGTACACGTCATTACGATAGAAATGTTTGTGTTTATGTCAGCCACAAAAATGCACCAGAATACCAGTTTCAGAAGAGAAATAAATAATCTTGAAAATTTGGTGTTTTCTCTGCAGATCTGTATTTAGTGAAGAAGAAATCATCAGTCCCCTGTTCCCGATTAGTTTAACCTGAAGTCCATTTTGTTTGATGTCTTCCTTGCTTCACATTTTAGTGTCAGCTTCGGGCATATTTTGTTTGAGATTCGCGATGCCTCTGCTTCCAATACGGGTGTTGTGGGCGGTCATTTTATGATAACCTTTGGACAACTTAAGGGGGAAAGAGAAGGAAAATAATGGGGCCGGGGGGGGGGGGATTGAAACTGTAAGTTTAAATGTGGGTAGCAAGAGGAGTGACAGTGGCAAAGCAGATACAGATCTGGTGGAAAATATCTTTCATCACTACCATCAGACGGCCCCGGTGTAGTATTATGCAAGGTTGTTTAGTTTTTGCACTAGTTTCGGATGTCGGGCGAACTGAATATGATTAAATGTAATTTATTTAATCTTAAATGTATTCACTCGACCTGACATTTGTACATGATGTTTTATTTTCGCTAGTATCACCTGCCAAAAGTCACGGAACTGGACCTGGTCGTTTGCAGCCATCAGCAAACTAATCCATTACACCCCCTGAAAGTTACGTGTCTGTGGATAGACTCGACAAAGTTTACAGTCAACGGAAACCTAAGGGCAATGGCTGAGTATAGAATAGTAGACCTAATTCAGTACAGTGCTCTTGTGCTTGAGAACGCGTGTTTATATTCCCAGCCAACGAGATCGCGCATTATAAAATCGAACGTTGCACTTTATCACGTCGCGTTTAATCAGTAGGTCCAAACATGTCGAATGAAAGTCGTAGTAAAAATTGTACGTACAGAAGATAAACAAAACATTTCATGTTAACTTTATTCTCACTTGGTTTCTTTTATGTGCCAAATGGAATTGGAATCCGATACGAAATGCATTGACTGTGTTGTCGGGGTCACTTATCTTTCTTGAAACGTACGGTTTAGACCCAATCCGACATGTTAAAATAGCAACTGTCGGATTTATTGGAAGCTCGGCTTTTCGTTCGGAAGTAAGCTTGAAGCGTTCATAAAATAACCTTCAGTTACTATGTACAGATTCAGCATAAATCGGTATTAATAAACATTTAGTTTTTGATTCTATTCGGAAAGCACCTATTATGTTATTCCAGAGCACCCATCAGTTTCATCCTGCCCCTAACATCACCTAGACTCCAGGATCGATTTTGATTAAACTCTGTATGGAAGACCAAAACTAAATGTTGTCCAGTTCTGGTTTTTTTCTGCCTTGTTATTTCTTGAACCGCGTGAACAGATGATTTAAATGTAATGTAATCTATCGAATCGTTAGGCAGGTTTTGATTTGGTTTTATAAAGTTTTCGTTACTTTATAGTCCATTT
This sequence comes from Zootermopsis nevadensis, assembly GCF_977971745.1. Taxonomy (NCBI): domain Eukaryota; kingdom Metazoa; phylum Arthropoda; class Insecta; order Blattodea; family Termopsidae; genus Zootermopsis; species Zootermopsis nevadensis. Next base: position 10,260,064 of record NW_028259142.1, read on the forward strand.
TATTTTTGTTTCCCTAGTGTTCCTTAGGCCCTACATTACAGGTATACCTCGTTTTATTGCGCTTCGCAGATATTGCTGTTTATATATATATATATATATATATATATATATATATATATATTTACAAATTGAAGGTTTGTGGCAACCCTGCGTCGAGCAAGTCTATCGGCGCCATTTTTCCAACAGCATGTACTCACTTCGTGTCTCTGTGCCACATTTTGGTAATTCTCGCATTGTTTTTTTAGACATAATGCTAGTGCACACTTAATAGACTACAGTAGAGTGTAAACATAACTTTTATATGCACTGGGAAACCAAAATATTCGTGTGACTCGCTTTATTGCGGTGGTCTGGAACAGGACCCGCAATATCTCTGAGGTATTCCTGTACATTTGTTGTTGGTTACTCTAGTAATGTCGGCATTTCGCCGTGTCTTAGGCACGAGATGGGTGTGCTCTGTGTTAATTTAAACCGGATTTGGGACTCCAAAGTATTTGTCAGCCATGTAGTGGTAATCTGCATTGAATTGAAAGTGTTCAGTAAAGTGATACTACAGCACATCATTGGACTCTGTAGTAGGCCTATGCTTCTAATTTGCGAAGTTTGAGAAATAACTACAGCGAGGGAAATGTATACACAGATAATGAAACCCTTCTGTGTATAGCCTATATTTTGTAATTTAATTTAATGTTATGGAGTACTTCCCAATACCAGTATTTCCCACAATTTGTCTCTCCTGACCTTAACCGAAGTTCCACGCAATCTACACATTTTAAAACTGTATTATAATTGTGACTGGACGATGTATTTTTTGATGTCAATTTTTTAATCAAGTAAGCTGTGCTCTTCAGTACTTTTTAGTCCTCTGGTGTTTATAAGCAGTGTTGAAAAGACTGATGCTTCTGTAACTAAAATGTATATCACGCTCTTGGAGTATTTATATTACTAAAGCTGTTCTCCATTATTATGGAGATTGCTCGTCTTTCGTACTTTAAGATGTTGAAGGGCAACGTTTTTTTTATTACAGGCTTATGCCATGCTCTTCCTTCTCGTCTGAGTTGTTCTCGAAGATCGTGGTAAAGGCTTGTCCCACTTAATCCCATCCATCTCTGCTAACTTTCCTCGCTTTCTCTTTAGCGCTTCTCTGTTTTAAATAATAATAATCTTTATCTTGGAGGTGTTTCAAATAGGTTTCGTTATTGCATTGCTCCTGCAGCAATTAAAGGATAAGCGAAGAGATTGTTGAACGTTCGGCTTATTTCAGAGATATTTCCCGAATAGGATTTATATCACAGATTATTCATTTACTGACATGAAGAATGAATCCATTGACGACCACGATGGTTTGTGAAATAAATAAAATTGAAAAGAAAGCATTTTAGCTCTTGCCTAGATTTGTTTCCAGTGGAGTACAAGGGCAAGGGCTGAATTTTGTTGCTACTGTAAAATTCATCGTTTGTGAAAAGATTAAACTTAATTTATCCGACAAAGGTCTGATATGTTTAGGACACAGCAAAACGTAAACTAAAGTTTATTTCAGCCTCGCACTGTCACAGTTCACACCGAGGAGTCCGCTTGCTGTCTGAAAACAAGTGGGCCAGAGTGGTTTGTATAAATTTTAAAACGTGTCAGTTATACCCTTGGAAAGGCTGTGTGACACGTTGAAATAAAATCGATACAGCGCGGTGTGTACTAAATAAACCACGGTTTGTTGGGGATGAGGCAAAATCTGTCCCACAGTCTCCGTTAGCTTCCAGAATAATGCGCGAAGCAAGTGTTCACATCGAGTCAGTTCTGAACCTTTGAAACAAAAAACTCGCGACTAAAATACAAAAGGTAATTCACTCTTCTTTTGCCTTTTTTCTTGCTTAGTTATTGAACCGCACACTTTCAAGCATTCGTAGGCCATGTAACGTCGAATAAGATATGTGGTTTTAGTTGAATTGAGAAGGCTGTGGGAGTAAGTGGTCGAGGCATATTTTATATACTGTCCCATCAGTTTTCTCGAGGTACTGAGAAAGAAACTCGGATCTTGGTCACTGAGCCAGTTTCGATGATAGTTAATTTACATTTCGATTGAGTAAGTTTTTAAATGAGAACTAGAATAAAATAGCTTCAAGTTTAAACCATCAGGCTTCTTATGTTTAATCAGAGCCACCATCGTGTTGTTTTATAAGCGACCGAATTAAAACTATGGAACGGATTTGTACCAGACTTGGTGTAGAAAATGTACAATACATTTTGTGGGCCCGCTTTGATTTTGTGCTTAATGTAACGCATTTTAAGATCCACATTATTTAAGGCTGTCAATTACGTCGATCTTTACTGTCCCATGACAGACTTTCAAGAAATTTGATATATAACACTTCTATTTTAGAGTATTTTTGCTCATTTACTTAGACCATTTAAAGGACACATTGCGTAAGGAACCAAGTGCAGATCGTGTCTAAGTACGCACGTGAGAGAGTGTAGACTAACAGGAGTAGCCCTGCGTATGGAAACGTCACCCATACCCATGTTATCTAGCAGATTCCCGCTCAATTTACGATTTTGTGCACGTAGACAGCAGAAAGATACGCAGCGAACATCTTTGTGAAGTAAACCCTCAACCCATGGTTCATTTTCTCGTTCCTGTTCTTAAATCTCTTGAGCGCCTTACGCGTTCATTATGGTCGTCTGTGTTGCCTGCTGTAGATAATCTGTTTCTGATGGGTTCAAGTTGCTCTCCCTGGACCATCAGCAATTTTCGCCTGTTCGTCCATTCTTCCTCTGTACTATTCATTGAACATCCAGTCGACACAGAATAACGTCATTGTCTAATACAGTAGCTCACTGTGCGAAATCTTTTAGGCGTATTTCACATACTTTAAAATTGCCAGTTTCAAGACGCTGTAGGATGCAGTTATTTTCTGTCTCTGTGTCCAAATGATCGCTCCGATTTGAGTCCGGGTAGATTCAGCCGCTGAAATAGGAGTATTTAGTTTTCTTTACGTGTTGCCAAAGTTAGTGCAATATGAAGTCACTCAGAGCCCAAATGATTTTAAACACTTCCGGCTAAGCTACAGGATTATATGCTTTTCAATGTCACTCTAGGAAATTTCCACCTCGACCCACCTTTCATTATCATCCTGTTACTATTTGCGACGATACGTAGCGTCAGCAGTTGATACATCACACAGTAACCGACTGTGATCTATTATTTCTCGAGCGAACAGAAGGACAATGAAATTATCGATTATTATTGGTAACACGGAAAGGGGATGGAGGCAGCAAGGACCTCTAAAATGTTGGTAAACTTCTACCAGACCACACGGCGCCACAACCCAGAAGTCAGATAAATGCTAGTTCGTTGTGACAGCTGCAGTCCCGCTCTAAAGACAACCATTCGAAACAAATTTTTGTCGTATTGACTAGTTTAATAGTTAAGGGGTTGTTTTGGCCTGTTTTAATTAATTTCATCTTCAAGAAATGGGCAATTGGCCCGTTCCCGGACAGTTGCTTAAGGAAACCTATCCTTATTAGTCGTGTATAGTGCATTTGAGTAGTGAGTGACAAGCCCTCTGATGAATTTTGCTTACGAAAGATCTCGTTCACGCCAACATGAGACCGCCGGCTTTACTTCCCCTCCGAAGGAAGTTGTGCTACGGATTTTCATCACCTTTAAATATCCATCGACCTTGGCCGGGTTTGAACCAGGGTCCAGTGGCGAGCACGCTAACCACTAGTCCGCCGAGGGCGACGTCTTCCTAATATTTCTAGGTCAGCGGAAACAAAAACATTCTAGAACATGCTGTCTGTTGACAACATTGGAAGCAAGGGCGTAAAACAGGAATGCTACTCCCAAATCCCGAGCCGTTTGTATATCAAAAGTATTCAACGAATGGTAACAAAATTGCAGTGGAAAAAGAGTGCGACAGAAGGAGATAAATCCTGTGCCTGTGGCACAGAATTAGATACTGCCCACGTTTTAGCAAATTATTTAAAGCGTTTCGTGTGTATATCAGTCGGCTGTGGACCATAAGCGTGTAATGTTTTGTACTATCCGCCGAGATTACACGTAGAAACGTGGTTCAAATTAAACGAGGTTTCTGTTGGAATGCGCTCTGATTGTGCCGCCTGAATACAAAGCTTTCTGCGCCCATTCTGTTTTCATAGAATGAAAGAGGAATAAAGGCAAAGCTGTGAAAAGCTTAGTCATTTAAAGCAAATATAATAAGTAGGAGTGTATGCAAAGCGGGCGCATTTCAAACGATGTGTTTGAAATGATGGTGGAACTATGGAACTGCAGCAACGGCTCTGCAAATAACAAGGACATGAACATTCAGAATTCCTCCCATTAGGAATCACTTTTGTGTCCCTGCGTTTCTGCATGAATAACGTAGCTCTGGGTAGTTTTACATGATTTTCTGAGGTAGTACTGTAGAATCTTCCTGATGTAGCCTGCTTTATCGAGACAGTAAAGAATTACCCTTTCCTGAGAGGAACTTGCTGCTCCTTTCTTGAAGTTCGAAAGTCTTCCACCGCTTCTACACTTACGTACTATTTACCACTTCAACCGTGTGCTACACCCAAAAGACACTACAGGAAATATGGACCATCCTGAAGACCTCAGGTCTCATGTACCAAGCAAGCTCTGTGCTATGAAATGGCAGCCATAAGCGATAGATGGGGTGGTTATTCAGGCAGGAAAGATGTTCGATTGTATAGGCCTACCAACACTTCGCGTACTTTATAATGTAAATTATAAAATAAGCATAAAATCTATTTGAAGTGTAAGTAGTCTTATTATTTCTGATTCAGAATAGGAATAGTTGTTTTTAACTTCGCTTTAGAATAGGCTGTACTCCACCGCTAGGAAAGTCCAAGAAAATCAGGGGGTAGGCGCCATTAGAACTCGTCGGCACACATGAGCTTTCCGCATATTATTATTATTATTATTATTAGTAGTAGTAGTAGTAGTAGCAGCAGCAGTACTATTTGGCGAAAACTTATATATCACAGGGCTAAGAAAAACACAGAAACTCTTATTAGATGCCAGTAAGAAAGGTTCATTTATAAACAAAGACAAAAGGGAGTTTAAGTATAGTCAATCATCGGTGACTTTTTTGAATGTGTGTGTGTTGTGCATAAATTATTATGCTTGTCACCACTGTAACGTCGTTAAGGGTTTTTTTTGGCCATATGGGATGTTGTTTTTGACTCTGTGTGTGTTATTCGTAGATTATCATAACCGTTGCCATGGTAACGCTGTTAAGGGATTTTAGGCCTTATGGTTTGCATTGCTGACCACAGGACGACTGACCTAGTTGTTTTCATTGTGGTAGTTTGTAGTGGTTATTGTCAAAGGTGAGAAATGTTTTTTTCTTTAAAGATAGAAATGAAAAGTTCACAGCGAGAAAGGTCGTTGGTAATGGAAGTTGGCTGTTTGGCTTAGCCTTAATTCTGGAAGACGACGAGAAACAATATACTGCAGTGAGAAAAAGAGCCATCGAGGGAGTACGTTGGAATTATTTGTACGAGTTTGTGAGGGCAAGGATAAAACCGCGTGGGGTCAGCCTATCCGTTGGTAGCAAAGCTTACATGGGAAGCTATAGAACGTCTGGTACTCGCAGGCTGTAGAAATTATAGCTCTCTGCTGCGTTTGTAGAATTTCAGTTGAAATTCGCTGCACTATTATAATCAGCTATAGCTTGAACCTACAGTTGTTTCTGGAACAATTAGTAACAGAACAGTTTCAGTGGTTTACAAATGAGAACAAGACGATGGTCATTGCAGTGAGAAATGAGATGTTATTTCATGCAACAGCAGTGGAAATATTAATTTACAGAGAAGCCGTAATTCAGATGAAGCTTTGGGGCAAAAGGAATGAAGAGATTAAAAGAATCGGAAAAGCAAACAGGGAATCGGTTAAATAAGCTGATGTGCGTATATTGGTAAAGAGAAGACCAGAAGATACTGTAGTGGAAATGCAGATTGGACCATGCAAAATACAGATAAAATAAACTAGAAAGAAAAGGAAGGGGTGGAGCAAACTAGACTAGAAGAAATGAGAAAGTAAGAAAGATGTTATCAAGAAGTGGAATGAAAACAATTATCATATGATTATCGTAGTTAAGACTTCTAAAAGCATTGTTTTCCCTTCGATGTTGTAAGGTCACTCTCACTAAGTTATAGTAGAGTTCGCAATTCAGTGTCAATTTTATCTAAAAAGGCATTTCGCCCAAGACCTACCTAAACCATTTAAAAATGTGGCAGAAGTTTGTGTTTCGGAACGGTAGTGACAAATCAAAATTACATTAAACAGATTAATTCTTCGTAGCGTTCAGTGCAGAATCCTCATTATCTTCCCAAAAATCTTCTGAAGACGTAATTATTAATCTGTAAAAAAGTGAAGCTATCCCGCTACACGCCATGTAGGCGCTTGGAGGGGAGGAAGTGTAACTCCTACTCATTCTAGACCTCGGCACTAGATGGGGTGAGTGGTCAGATTCACGCCCTGGCCGCGCTTTACCCTGGGAAAGGATCCCGGTATCCATTGGATAGGATTCTGGATGGCTCCCAGAGCCGGTCTGGACGCGGAGACTAGAGGAAAGATCTGCGCTAGTCGGGGATCGAGCCCCGGTCGTCCAATCCGTGGTCAGTGACAATACTGACTGAGCTGCCTTGGCTCCCAAATATTGTGTATGTACACTCTATAAATTTGCGTCTTGAAACTTCGTCGCACCTTAAGGATAGAACACACTTTAGGAAGATCGAGAATGGAGGACACAGAAAATTGCCTAATAAGCACTTCTTAATTTGCAGAGTACGGCAAGGATTATTGGAGCGACCAAATCAAGGAGTATAAGATGAGTAGGGAATGTGGAACGGGTTGGGGGGGGGGGGGAAGATGCATAATGCATGCATTTTAATCAAAATATCTGAGGAACCAGACCACTTGGGGCACTAAGGCGTTGATGAGAGGTTAATATTAAAGAGGGTAGTAAAGAAATGAGATTAATGTGGACTGGATTTAAGTGTCCCTGGACAGGGTGTAGTGATGGACGCTTGTGATGACGTAATGAATTTTCGGGATCCATAAAATGATGAATATGAAGAAAAGCATTCAATGCGCCCCACGATTTTGGAGACATTTGTGAAAACCACCATGTTCCAAGAGTTGTTCAGACTGGAATTTGTGGTTCGGACAGACAGGAAACCCGCTATTTATTTTAGTTACGTTCTTGAAACTTCTGGAATTTGGCTGTATTTTATTCTGTTCAGAGGAAACTGCCGCATTATCGATGATTCCGCGTTGGAACAAAATATTATTATTGCTTATGAAATAGTTATTAATAAAAATAATTAACTCATTCAAAATCTGGAAATACAGAATAAGTAATAAATTTAATAAACCATGATGTAAAGCCAGTGGATTGGATTCCTACATTGAAGAAAGAATTTGATGTATTATTTACTTGAGATGATTTAAGATTTGATGGACCGAGTCTCGTCGGACCCGAAACTATGGATTCCCTGATTCGATCGCATTTGTCAGAATTGTTCTTTGTTTCGTTAGACTTCATGATAGTCTCATTTTGTCTAACGAGCGTTACAGTAACTAACAGTAAACTTAGATTTTTGAACTTACTATTGGCTTGTCCCTGTTTTTGGCGCTCATTTCGTCTCCAGTTCAGGCTAGAAAATTAAATGCATAGACGACGGAGTGTGGTCGTACATCAGACTCGGGGGGGGGGGGGGGGTTGTGTTCCTTGCCGTTTTGGAACGACGTAGCCGATAGTTCTATGGAGATGTCACGTAGAAGAGGAAGTGGCCAGAAGAAATAGGAAGGTCTGAGGAAGCTCGCCAAGCGGAGAAAATGAAAAAAATTCCTTGTGACTGCAGTCGTCAGCTGTTGCTAGCTGCAGCTTCTGCTGTTTCGGATTTTCTCTGGCCATCCCTCTCAGCAGCGTAGGAAGTACCTACCATTCGTTGAGCAGAGAGCGATGCTATGCACGTGATTACTATCCAGGACAAATGTTTGTGAATCAGGTGAACTGTAAAAGACATTTTAATGCCTTCGTTTGCTTATGGAAACATACGACGATGTTAATCTGCAGAATAAAGAGTTGGGAAATGTACACTGCGTAACAGTTCTTGACTTTTCGCGATAACTTGACCTTTAACGATGGTAGGGGTAACAAAGGTAACCTGGAGATTCCTGACCCATTCACATTCGAGGGCAGAAACGCTTATAGGTCTTCATATAATGTGTTCTCTATTGACGAATTTGAAACGGAACGTGTCGAAGACTTTCAGTAAAACTGTCGGATATATAATTTTATGAAATTGCGTTTAGCCGGTTTATGTTATTGTTTTATGCATATGGACGGACAGACCGAGCGATTTGATTACGATCCGCGCTGAAGTGAACGCTCCTGAAACTGAATTAAGCTGCTGAGAAACTGTAGTGGACTAGATACGATGTTCTCAGGGCGACGAGTTTGCACATGGCTGTCTTCCGCTTTTAATTAACTGGACTCCACAGAGAGCGAAAAGTCAACAGACGTACAACTTCAGAACTGGAACAGCTAGACAGTATCTGTCGTGTGTGTGTGAGACAGGAATTATCCTTCGCGCCGTGTCTGTACAATATGTTATACAGGAACTGCACGGAAATGACGCTTTTGACTCGCATCTGTGAGGTCCCTACTTGTACACTAATCCCGACTGTGATTAATAACAGGAAGTAGGATTCAAATAGGCCACCACCGCTTTGTTCCACACTCCGCTTGATTTGCATTAATTTTGCTGCGTCCCATACGCTACTAAATAACGCCAGTAATAAGTGTGGTAGAACAAAACAACAAAAATACAAACTTCAGCTTGTACTCTATACGCATGGTATGTAGATGCCGATCTAAATTTTCCTATGACCCAGCTGTGCAGTGGTTTTCAATGTTCATAGTGAAAAAATACGTAACAGACACTGTACACGGAATCCTTGCAATAAAATCACGCTGTCTTGCGGATTGGCGACAACACGGTGTTTCTGTGTTTCTCCAGTTTTTGTTGTTGTTCGCCGAACCATTTATGCATTCGCAAATACTGATTAAATCATAACTGACCAAATGCCAGAATAGTAAAAACATGGCAAGATGTTTTTGTACTCCGCACAAATAGAAAAACGCGGGGAATTAAGGCAGCGGATCTGCTATTACGCACAGCTGAATGATTGTCTTCTTTGCTTGCAGAAGATTGTCAGAAAGTGTCCTCTGCACATTTTTACTATGAGTATCCTTCAAATTGATTGACAGGGATAATTAGACTAATTGAGCCATTGCTTTATTTTGGAATCAGAAATGATACCAAATAGTCCCCACTGTCTTATGTCGTTTTAGCCTTATTTACGTGAGTGATTGATTCATGAGCGTAATGCCACTCAGATTGGACTTATGATTGTAAAAAATATGTTTATCATTCATATTAACGAAGTCGGAAACGTCATTAACTTAATTTTATTATCGTTTTCCACAGACCATCTGTAATGGTTTCTCGCCATGATTCTGTCATCAGAGCCCTGTTTGTGATAACGAGATGTACAATGTGAAGTTATGGTTACCACTGGGGCCGGAGAGACTTTACATTTCACACCCTTACTTAATGAGACATTGATGTTTTAAATTAAAACCATCTGTCACTTGAAAGTGATAGATATGCACTAAAAGAATCTGGTTTTACCAAAAAGCACCCACATAATTATTTTCTTCGCATTTAAACAAGGGCTTGGCTTAACATTACTCAAATACAGGATTGTCCCTCGGATGTATAATTAATTGTTGTTTCTTGGTTCTACAACTCAGTTGTGGGTCTTGGCCGACTCCTTTCCGGAGGTTTTTTGGTCTTAGATGTGTGCATTTGTGAGTAGTGAGTGACCAGCCCACTGACGGATTTGTAATTAATTACTTTGTTTAAATGTGTTAATAGTGGAATCCGTCATTAGAGGAATGTTTTTATGGGATCATTCTCTTCTCTCCCGATTCACAGCCTACAGCGAGTTAGCGTGTGTGATGAAACAGAAACGCTCAACGCGCGTGCATAATGCATTTTCTGTGAACACGATTTTAATTGAATGCTTTCACGCCTTTGCTCTCTGCTGGTCCAGAGTTTTCTTGTATCTCTGGGGGTCATGGGAGGTTAGGGGCAGGAGCGTCAGATGTATAGCTGATGAGCGGACATGGCGTCGCATAACGTATAGGACCGCAAGAGTGGCAGGTAGCGGAAATGCAGCACGTCTTATGCTGGATAAATATTTGTCGATCTTCTGGTTTGTAACGCTGTGTGGACTTCTTGTAGCTAGCAGCGTTTCGGAGAAGCATACTGCCTCCTTTTTCAGGCCTGGGCTTTTAACGAAACGGATTGTTTTAGATGTTGTCAGCCTCAGTTGACAAATATTGCTAGAATGAAGCTTTCGAAGGTCATTCAAACCATCGAGTCTCACGAGGACTTTGTGTCGGGCATATCCGAACAGAGGACGTATTCAGGATTATTTGTCGTCAGATTAAATGTTTTATTATATAAAAGTGGATTGCCTATTACATAGGGTAAAAATCACTTTGTTGATGTATGTTAAAGTTTAAAGGAAGATAAGATAGAATTCAAAAGTGTTATTTGAATATTGTTGAAATGATAAATATTGTGTCTGTGGTTGCGGTCAATGATTTCCATCTCGGAAATGGACGTCGCATGTTGCTGTACAGATTACAGAAGTTGAGCGAAAAGTGCAATGCGAGGAGAAGGTATCGCAGTAGTTCCACGTGGCAATATATTTTTAAAATTCAACTATTGGTGTTGGTATTGTTTTTTTGTTTTTTTTAGAATGTAAAATAGCTGCATGGTAGTTTGTAAAGATATATGCACATGATTTACGAAGTAAGTTAATGGGGTAATAGCGACTATGCGAAACTTATGATATTCGACAAATTACACGTAGAATCTGTACTAAAGTAATACATTTTTACAAAAACGAAATAATTGCACTACTAACTCCAGTTGCATGTAGTAAAAAATTCTCACTAGATTATGAATGAGTCTTGTGCTGTAAACCCCGTTTAATTATAAACTTGCATTATGTGCAGTGAATACGACATTAAAAGTTGTAGGACTAGGAAAGTAGACTTTGTGAATTCTACTCGGAACTACTTCTTTTATTCTGAGATAAAAATGCAAATAGCGTATTGCCGTGCGTTTTTATTGGTTAGTGAGCGAAAGAACATATTTATAAATACCCATAACTAAACTAAGCTGCGAGAATTTGTCTTTTGGTACTTCACAAAAGTAGCCAAAATAACCACGCTGACCATTGCAACGTGGAGATTTCCCACAAAATCACTTTGACGCAGAAACGCATGTAAAAATTCATGCACAGTGATCGTTACTCTTTTCCGATATTAACCAAAATTGTATTCTATCGACTAATTATAGTAGGATATTTGGACTTAGAAGGGATTAAATAAGTGGCTAATTTAGAATTTTACATAGCGATGAGTTGCGTGAATTGTACGGGTCATCTAGCAGAGTGAGGATAACGAAATCTAGGAAGTTCCGATGGGCTGGACATGTAGCACTCATGGGGGGGGGGCAAGGGGTACATACAGGATTTTGGTAGGGAATCCCTCTGGAAAACGACCACTGGTAAAACCGAGAAGGAGATGGGAGGATAACATCAAGATTGATCTTAGGTAGAAGGGCTGTGAGGATGGTAAATGGATAGAGTTGGCTCAGGATCGTGGCCGGTGGCGGGCTTAGGTTTTGTCGGTGTTGAACTTGCGGGTTCTGCTACCAAGGAGTTGGTTAGTTAGTTAATTGTAGTAAAAGTTCCCATTATGGAATAAAATTAAAATCTGCTCAGCCATTCTCGAGTTGTTTCATACGTAACGAACAGACGATCGTATGTGTGTATGACAACGCACGCTTTTGATCTGTTTGACCGTTTTGCGAAATGTATTTGTCATACCCCCTGATGATAGTTCACGTACCCCAGCTTAGAATGGATGATGTATTATGTTTTAGCTCTAGAAAATGTATATCCGTGCCTGCAGTAGATTAAAGAAAATACCGAGATATGCGTGGCGGATGTCTTTAATCTAAGTCGGGTACGAGTTTCCACTCTTACAGATTCGCTTCTTGTACACATGTTGTATTTCCATCCGCAAAGGTAAACATCTCCTGGAAACTAGTAGCGGTTGCAAGATTCACTTCGTTGGTATCCCCCCCCCCCTCCTTGGCCGAATCAATTTAATGCAGGCAATTTCTTCCCAGACTTCGCTCACTTACGTCCTTTACCAGTTGTCGTCGAAAACGGATAGGATTTGGGTGGGAGGGGGAGGGGCAAAACGATAAGAATTAGAATGTGTCTCCATTAAACAATTACCCGGGACTCTTATCTCTCACAAAGCAGGGTTCCATTAGAGGATGTAGCACCCCGTGACATTTTTGCCTACTTCTCCACTGTTCACATCAATTGCTCTCGGAATGTGACCAGCTGCGTGCTCATTTTTAAAGCTGAAATACCGACCGACCTTCAAAGTGGCCTTCCAAGCTTATTTCTCCGAAGGGCCTCCGTTATCAATTTTTAATCGATTGAGTCTCAATCAGAATTGACTTTTATACCGTGTGTTCTCTACTGTAGTATCCCGGTGTATTGCTATAATATTACAGTTTCTGTCGCCTGCACAAACATTTTTCACTGCTTTCTAATTATTCATTTTTACTGAACTACGTGTTTCAACCAAAAACGGCCATTATTAGGTTATCATAATGTACGCAAGGTATTGCACATATTAAAATATCGCATCTTTAAAGTAATAGGCAACCTCATAGTAATGTCCACGTTTGCATCAACACAAATTCTAAAGCAAAGTTAAAAAGCAATGGTGATAAAGGATGCACAATTTTTATGCCATTTTGAGTAGGAAACTTGTCAGACAAATGTTTACTTGTACGAGCTTTACTATAAGTTTCTTTTAAACGCATTTTAACAAGTCAAACTAGTACATGGGTATGACAAACTCAGTGAGAATATTGTGCAATATTTTCTTTTAAATGAAACATATGCTTTCTTGAAGTCTATGAATAACTGATGTACTGTCTCATTGTACTCCCATTTTTTTTCTAGTATCTGACGAATACAAACAGTCTGATCAATAGTTGACCTGTTACATCGAAACCCATACTTACGATCCCCAATAATTTCGCCTGTGTACGGACTTTACCTTGAGAGAAAGATGTCGGTTAAAATTTTGTATCAAATTGGTGTCAGTGATATGCCTCGATAATCACTACAATCAGTTTTATCGCCCTTATTGTAAATTGGTACAGTAATTGACTCAAATTATAATTCATACTATTATAACATTTTCGTATTATAACAAAAGAGTTGCTATAATTAGTGATATGTCACAAATACATGTATCCGTTTTATTCCGTACATAAATTATATTATCCATTTTTGTTACATGAAGACAAGAAACCTTCAGTAACATTATGACTTGCCTGTGAACATTATAAATTCATTAACAGATATAAAGCAATGTGTAACAGTATATTTTTAATGGTACTTTAAATTGTGTCACTTTATTTACAAGACTTGTGAGACGATAACAAACTTGTAACATTTTGATGTGTACATATTATGCATTCTTCTGCAAACATTGATTCTTATCCCTTGTTTTACATACGTGCACACTACCATCGTACATATATCTTTATTATATACGCATGTTATAACGTTCTTTCATAGTGTGTGTTGTTGTTTTCTCGGGAAAATATTGCGTATGTTATACAATAGAGGAGGAGTTTGAAACACTGGTTTGCAAATGTAGTTTGTAAATTTATCTACTGTGTGAATTGCGGTAGAGAGAATCAGCGTGTACGTTTTGCAGGTCTTCGAATACTTACGTAGAAGGATTATCGATATAGGAAGAGGTTGTAGCTTTGCTCCGGCTCTGGACTACGAACACGTTGCTGCTGCAAGCCGCATTATCCTGGCAAAAAAGGTTAAAGCAATCTTCGAATAAAACATTTTAATTAATGCATTGAATTATTAAAGACCACAAAAATTTCAGTTACAGTAATCTATATTCCATCGTAGTAATTACACGTAGGGCACATCTTTATGACGTAAGATCAATCTTGATTGATGTTGACTTATCGGTTACGGCATTGATCTGGCACATGTTAAAAATAACATGAACACGGCCTTGGAAGTATAGTTTATTAATTTATGTCTTGTGCGAATTTCGGTAGAGGGCAGTAGCATAGATTTGTAGGCCTTTCAGTAGTTAATACAGGTTTAACGATATGCACTCACTCTGTGGCGCAGGAAATCCTTTGAAAAGTCAACTTTGTACTCAGCTTGTGAAAGAATAGCCCACTTTCTTTATGGAACCATAAGGTTCGTCGTATTGATAACAAAAGCCAACAACCGGACTCTGTCCTGCACTACTGTCCACAGTTGACGAGAAAAACCCTGCTGCGGGAAGTCGTTTCTGGGGCGGTGCGGGGGAATGTTACGTATCAGCTGGACTAGAGGGCTACTATTGGTGGGAAGTGCGATACGTCAGAGTTTTACGCTACTACACACAGACTGAAAACATCAAGCATTTAAGAATGGCGAGTAGTAATGTGTTCTGAGGGTGTTGTGATAATATTCTAGATTAAATGACTGTGCCGGTGTGAGGTAATCTTAAATCTGTACCCATTAGAACACATGAAATCCCGTCGTCTGTTGTTCGTTCAGTGGTTGTCGAACGAATGCTTTTAGGATCGTCGTCACTCATCGCGAAATCTTGCGCATGCGCGTATATCGAATGCCTAGCAGGGATTTTCTCCTGATCTGTGAACTGTAGGTGATTCTCATGTCATGAACGATGTACACAGAAAAAATTGCGCCATATTTAGTCTATGAACTTAAATATTTTGGAAATCATAGCCATCTGTCAGCAACATGCCGCATTATCCCGATGCAAGGATTTTTAAAATATTTTCAGGTTGAACTTTCTAAGTAACACAGTGTATTACTAAATTTCACAAAATTATTCATTTACAGTAATGTACAATTACTGGTAATTGATATTAAACTTTCTATGCGTGACTCACTACCTCTGAAGGAGCAATGATTTTAGATAAACGAATTTACCTGCTGTGTTTTCACACGAAACAACTGTTCCTTCATGCAACCCTAACGTAATATGTGTTATGAGCTGGTTTCAGAGAGACTCACTATTTAAGAAATATGAATAAATATTTGCATATATAGTCAGCTTTAAGATATGTTTTTCGCCGCAGTGGCTGATAGCGCACTATTATCCCACCCCTCGTCTGTGATGTTTATTAGGGACGTTATTAAAACTTTTATGAAATAAAATTGCTTAATCTTGATTAACATCAGTGTGACATGATGTCCATAAAAATTTTCAGTAATTTCCAACCATCCTTTCCCTTGTGAAAATCGGCTGAAGGATGTCGGTTGTTAATGGGGCAGATTTCCTTGGTCTTGTTTGAGTTGACAGCTTAGTGACGCACCTGCGCAGTACGTGATGCGCAGTTGTGTCATTATACTTGACTACCTGAAGGCAGTGTTTGGCATTTGGATTGTCGGAATATGTAGGATATATAATAATTATTGATATAAGAGTAGAGGATTTCTCCTCTAGCCTCAGCGTCCAGACCGGCTTTGGGGTCCACCCAGCCTCCTGTCCAATGGGTACCGGGGCCCTTTCCTTCCCGCGGCAGGGACGTGATGCTGACCACTCACCCCATCTAGTGCCGAGGTCAAGAAAGAGTAGGAGCTATACCTCCACAGGCGTGTAGCGGGACGCTTTACTACATTATTGATATATTGAATTGTGGCAAATTTTATTATCTGTGACGTCACTTCCATATGATATTTCAATAAACTGCTTACATAGGAGATTTAGTTATGTAATTGGAGAGTGAGTTTTGTCACCTGTAGTTTCTTTAAAGTGATTTTGATGGTGGGCTTTCTGTTGTGGTCCATGCATTGAAATATGTGTGTTGATGGCACACATGCTAGAGATTCAAAAAATTGGATGTGCTTGTATTTTACGCAATTGATGTATATATTACAGCGGCATAATAGGGTTGTAATTAAACGATACACATTTCCAGATTTTGTACGGTACCAAATTTTCTGTAGGTGAATTTCGTGTTGATAGTATCTCTACAACGTCTGATAATGAGAACATGTATATCCTGTCGACACATATTTTAGGTTGCTAACACATTTTCGAATTATAAATGCACCAATAATCAATCCTTACGTCAGCGGTTTCACTAATCGCCGTTTTTCATACGTCATCTTCAACAAATTTGTAACTCAACTGTAATGCACGAAACATTCTTATTTAATATTTAAAGTAGACAACTAATATTGTTTTTGTTTCCGAAGGACGTCCTGCCTTGAACTTTACTGTCGTTTGTCCAGACACCCTATAATTCCATACGAAATTAAATTGTAAGAAATCTTCTCGGAAAGTGAAAAGATCGATGAGACGTAAAATCAGTACTGAAGGTAATTTCGCTTACTGGTTACGAAATTTATATGACACGTTTAAATAATAGCGGAAACACTGACTTGCGAATATTGTTCTTAAATTTATGTTCTGTGTGAATTCCGGTAGAGAGCAGTAGCTTGTAAGTTTTATATGGCTTTGAATGGTTATGCAGAGGGATTATCGGTATAAGAAGAGGCATTTATCATTCCGCCATCTCTCGATTGTGGGCTCAAATATACTGGAAGCCATAGCCATCAGTCCGCTAAATACTGCGTTATCTTGACTCAGATATTTTAAACTATTCAACAATTAAGAATTTTAAATAATACAGTATATTTCTAATATTGGGGATTATCAGTATGGGTTCAGACGTAACAGATCAACAATTGATCAGATCTTTTGCATCCGCCATATACTAGAGAAAAAATGGGAGTTCGGTGGGACCGTACATCAGTTATTTATAGATTTCAAAAAAGCCTACGACTCTGTTAAGAGAGAAGTGTTATACACTATTCTCATTGAATTTGCTATAACGAAGAAAGTAGCGGGTCTAATAAAAATGTGCTTAAATGAAACCTGTAGCAAAATTCGTATAGGTAAATATTTATCTGAGCCATTATCAATAACGGTCTGAAACAAAGAGATGCTTTGTCTCCATTGCTCTTTAACTTTGTGTTAGAAAAAGCCAACAGGAAAGTCCAAGTTAGGCAGGTGGGTTTGCAATTGAATGGGACACTTCAGCTATTGGCATATGCTGATGATGTTAATTTATTGGGCGACGTTATAAATACAATAAAGACGAACGCAGAAGTTTTACTAGAGGCTAGTAGACAGGTGGGGCTAGAAGTAAATTCAGAAAAAACTAAGTACATGTTAGTATTCCGTCAGCAGACAGGTGGGCAAAATCATATTAGGGTGGCTAATAAACTCTTTGAAAGTGCGACTAAGTTCAAATATTTGGAAACAACAGTAATAAATCAAAATTATATTTACGAGGATATAAGAGAAGAATAAATTCCGGAAATGATTGCTACTTCTTAGTTAAAAATATTTTGTATTCCCGTATGATTTCTGAGAACATGAAGATTGAAAAATACAAAACTATAATTTTGCCTGTTGTTTTGTATGGGTGTGAAACATGGTCTCTAACTCTGAAAGAGGAACATACATAGCATGTTTTGAGAATAGGGTGTTGAGGAGGATATTTGGGCCTAAGAGAGAAGACGATGGGGCGTGGAGAAAACTGTATAATGATGAGCTTAAAAAATTGTACTCCTCCCCCAGTATTGTCAGGGTGATTAAGTCGAGAAAAATGAGATGGGCGAGGCATGTAGCGCGCATGGATGGGACAAGAGGTGTGCATCGGGTATTGGTAGAGAAGCCTGAGGGGAAGAGACCGCTGGGGAGACCTAAACGTAGATGGGAGGATGGTATCAAGCGTGATCTGTGGGAGATAGTAGTTGAAGGAGACTGCACTTTGTTGGCCCAGGTCAGGGTCTGGTGGAGGGCTTTGGTTAATTCGGTGATGATCTTTCGGGTCCTGTAAGGCATCTGGTTAGTATATTTCTAAACATCACAAAATTATTTCTTGACAAGAGTATGTAAACCCTCGTAATAATTTTGTCTAGATATGGCACTTTCTATGCGCGAGTCGAACAGTGGCTCCACCATTCAGTCATGACCTATTTGTACTACGAGTTGATCCAGATTTATTGACAATATTGAAGAAATCTGAATGAATATTAGCATGCATGTTTTGAGATACGTTTGTAGTCATCGTGGCTGATTGCGCACCAGTATTAGCTCGGAAATTTGATGTTTTGTAGGAACAACATTACAAAGTTTATGAAATAAAAGGGTACAAGTTTGATTAACATACCTGTGGCATGATGTCCATTCAGATGTTTAATAGCTTCCTTCCATCCATTCTGTTGTCACGAAAATTGAACGAAGGACACCAGTTAATAGGGCAGATTACCTTGGTGTTGTTTAAGCTTGTTAGGTTAGTGACGCCTCTGCATTACGTCATGGGCTGTGGCGTCATCTTATTGTTTGACTGCATGAGGGCACAATGTTTGCCATTAACGGTTTTCGAACTTTTAATGATATGTAATTTTAGTGCATTCTCTTATTTTTTATGACCTCGTCTTGCATCAGCAGAATTCACGAAGTAAATGTAACGTGTAACAGGTAAATCAATACCGATAGTCTGGCCACATGGCATTAGACGTCTTGAATAATACATAATCACAGGAATAGGAGTATATGAAGCGCTGTCTAATTTTTTTCTTCTGTTATCGGGGTTAAGATTGTTGCAATTTTTGAGAAACGATTTTCTGAGAATTTTCGTTGATGCCACTGGGGTAGAAGTGTTGCTTCCCGTTGGCATGTATGAACGCGTGTATTTGGATACTCGAACATGCAGCAGTACGTCATCTGGAAACCGGCATTTGCAACTAAATTATCGCCATTTTTATCTCCCTGTGTCATTCAGCACTTGTCATGTTAGTAAATGTTTTTATTAAACCATAAAATTAGTATAATGAAGACATTAATGATTTCAGAGAATTTGCGTTGCTTTAATTTATGTTGCGTTTTATCTCCATTACGATTGGAATCTCGAAGTCTTACATAACGAAATTCGTATGCGGAAGGAATGGTTTCTTTGAAACACTTTAGAGGCTTTAGTTGTACCCTCAAATTTATATTGTATACGTTATCAGGATTTCGAATCTCATTCCATCCAGGAAATCTGTATTTATTTAGTGCATACAAACGTCATCTTAAATATTCGGTTTGGTAGAATTTAGGTTTTGTAGTGGCTTGTTTAATAACATCACCGATTTGTAACTTCACGACTTTGATTTTCTGTCAGAGTGATATCTTAAGGAATGAGGAGTCACATATTGCTATCTTAAAGATGCTGTATCATGTCGTCTGTACAGAAATGTCAAAAGTTTTCCAGCAATTCCGCATTTTATAAATTCCTATCGTCGGACTCCAGTGTCTGTGGGGTACATTTTGATGGTCTAGATCAGGCTGGTCTTGTACCAAATGTCCGTAGATCAAGGCAACGAAAAGTTGGGACCCGCAGTGCTTAGGCACAGGACTGTATTTAATTAAGAACATTGTGATTTTATAAGCATTTGATTACACAGATATATTTTCACCTCTGTAATTAGTTCCACGCCATATTTCTCTCAAGCATCGAATGTGTATTACGATATTCCCTACTTGTCGGTCGTAAATATCTGGAAAATTTTTCCGTTGAAACGCTCAGTGAATATATTAAAATCGTTAATGATTGCAGATAATGTTCATTGCTTTAATTTATATTTTTTTGTACCTTCATGACATTTTAATATCCGAATCTTACATGCAAAAAGCATTATCTGCTGTGTTGCTATTGATTTTTTGTACTAGTGTGTTGCATTATTGTTCGTGTTTGCAGGAATATATTTTTATTAGCTAACTGCCTCTCCTGAAGAGGATATATCCGCTTATAGCATCATAATGTATTTTTATCGTCCATAATATCTGTTAAATCAGCTGACGCATTTTTCTCAAATTTCGTATAAGCGTGGTGCCACTGTAGGCCATTTTACATATATTTATTGTCATAAATAATACGAATTTTCTTTTCTCTAAACGACACTAGCGCAGTTTAATGCACTTTAATATTTTGCAATCGTTTTGAGAACAAGCAAATTCCGAAACTGTGATTCTCAATAAACCTCCTGTATAAGAATAGAGAATATGGATTCTGGTCTTTTGGACTATATTACTGCGTAGTCTTGCACGTGGTTATCAACGCTTTGGAGGAACTTTCCTCTTTCAAATTCAGGACAGAACTCCATAATTTATATTTTCAGAGCCATGAAAGTCTCAAAAATCATAAATATCAAGATGTACCATGCGTTGTGTAGAAAATGTGGTCGTTTTGCTGTGATATGACGTTTTGATTCGAAGATACTGAAGTGAGTGTAGCTTAAAAAGCGCCTTATTTTGACTTTTGAAACAGTAAACTGTTACATATGACAAGCACGTGCAAAATATATTTATTGAGCGAAACAATTCTGTCTGGAATGTCAGGGAGACGGTTCAGTTATGCAAATAATATGGATGATGGGTTTACATCATATATAGGTACAAATAGCGAATTAATGTTTTGTTCGTTGAAATTACCGAAATATCTGAGCGAATTAATATGAATTCCGATACCACCTTCAGAAATT
This sequence comes from Zootermopsis nevadensis, assembly GCF_977971745.1. NCBI lineage: Eukaryota > Metazoa > Arthropoda > Insecta > Blattodea > Termopsidae > Zootermopsis > Zootermopsis nevadensis. Next base: position 10,280,855 of record NW_028259142.1, read on the forward strand.
TTAACGTGGATGATATGACAGGAATGTTGTTTTATATTGGTTAAGCCTTGAGGAGTAAGCAATGTAGAATTTCCAATATTATGACGTGGCAAAGGTGTGCTCGCGCGCAAGCCCGAGTTCAGACTCTGAAGAGTTGTATTCCAATTTGGAGGGCACACAATTTCCAGACGCGTTTCTTACAGTTTCTCACTAGTCGTGTATCATTAGGAGTGTTTATTCCAGATGATAATCTGCTGTTGGCAGACCTGAAGAACGTTAGATTACTACACTGTGTAGCCATGTATACTGTTGATTCTGTCATACCCTGCAGTGTGATGAACATGTAATTTAAAACATTTTTATTTGTTAGTAATATTTCCTTTCAACATCTCTTTCTTTGTTTCCTTTCCGTTGTTTCATCGTTCTTTCATTAACGTATTTTAATTGTAATCCATTCAATCTGCAAGCTCCAGCCGCATTAGTGCAGTTTTAGTCTCTAACGATGAAGGTTCTAACCTGCTGCGTTGAATGTAGGATTTGAGGTTTTCACAGCGGCGCTGCTTTGAATTTACATTTGTCTATAATAACACAAGCTCAAAAAGTGAATTCCGTCCCGGAATACGCATAATATAATCACGCGTTCTTTGCAACGTGCATTTAAAAGCATTAAATCCACAATCCACTTTGGCCACCAGATCTCAGCATCTCAGTGTCCACCTCACGACATTTCTCATCCATTACTATGTTATCACCGCTAGTAGGATATTCAGAAGTGCAATTTCGAGGTCATGCAGAGTAGCATAACCTCCACATTAAATTTCGTCAAAATCCGTTCAGTGGTTCTCGAGTATAGTCCACTACAGACGCCCTGACGGGCAGACATGACCAATCCATAATGCCTTCTCCCTATGCACTTCGCGTAAAAACGCATAATAATGACGACACAGTTTAAAAAAACATTTCAACAGAGCATAACAATAATTGTATGCGTTAAGCAGTAGTGTTGAAACGCGTAGCCTACCTACAAACGTCAGTTTGTAGACTGCGTGTTAAAATTTAAATATTAGTACGTGCTTGTACAACGGAAAGACACTTGTAGAGCTGATTAAAACTGCAAGCCCTAAGTAATTTGCTTATTGTTTATTTAGTCATTCAGTTATTATACGAATAAAGCCCCTATTAACACGGACAGCAGCGAATCTGATCTCCAATGACGCGCACAGAAAGAAGTAGACCTAACCCACGGAGAGAATGTCGTGGCCGAGTGCTTATCACTCTTCCTTCGTCTTCGGGAGGTCTCGGTTTCAAGTCTTGTCTTGGAGACCGGCTACCCTGATTTAGGATTGTCGTGGTTTTTATTAGTTCCTCCAGGCAAATGTCAGAGTATTACCTTCACCGCCTCGTTCCGCTTTCTTTCCAATCGCTTACTGCCATCCTATCACTCGACGCTGTGTGTGTAGTCTAGATACTAGGAGCACCGTGTGGTAAACTATAAATAAAGTAGTTCAGGGTCACGTAACGGCGGTTTTCTAGCCGTATGGGCTCTTTAAGTACATAATTGCGGCTATTTATTAATAATAACCTAAATTGCTACTTAAAGTACAAAATTAGTGGCGCGAGCTCTTGTATTTTCTTCAGATTTTAATTTTTGGTCTTTTTAAATACCTATGATGTAACAATCCTAAAGGAAAATTCTCGCTTTCTTTATATAGAAGTACTGTTGCATTGTGTTTTATTGTTTTAACTTGTATAAATGAAATAAATATACACCATTAGAGACAAAGTTAGTTTAAATCTGTCTCTGGCATTAATTTCAAAAACAGTTTAATGCAGCCATGTCAGGTGGTCCTCAGGGTACTGAAGATGGTCTCGAAACGTCGGTGTATACACTCATCAGCCATCTGACACGGCTGGTAGCCCGAGAATAATTAATTATTGGTAGATATTCTTTAACCCTGATTCATGAAAAGGACAAACGGGTGACCTGCGAACTTTGGAAATGAGGATTAAAACTAGCGACATTCTGTATAGGGTCTTGAGTGTTTTGTAAAATGTCAGAGCTGTGAAAAATAAGGAAGTTTTATTAAAACAGTTTTGCTTTAGGGAAATGAAAAATAACAATTTGGAGTCTTAGGGAAATATCTTTTATCTTTTGATGATGACTAAGAATCATATTAATTTTTACTAGAGTTATTAAAACTTAAAATGTGTAATCTCTAAGAAAGTCAGAATGCGCAAGTGGGCTTGACAGTTTGTGTATTTAATGTCCTTATTCTAGTTATCCATTTTCGTCCAAATAGTGTGAACTTGTTTCAGTATTTATGGGAGACACTATTGGTATTATTTTAAGAGTTCCTGTAAATTATCCGATATGCGCACTGCCCTCATGCAAATATTCCCGAAATGTAAATTGTAGTGGATGAACTTAGTTTGTTGGATGCAACGCCTCTTGAATTAATCACACAATACTTTCACAGAAGCCTGCGAAAAATATTGGTGGAGTTTAATCAATTTCCATTTCAAATATCCCTGTTGGATGCCACACCTGATAGGCCTTCCAGTTCAGCCAACAAATAGAATTACCCCCAATCCGATGCGCGCTGAGAGTGGCGTCTGGGACTGTTTGTAGGTCGGGGGTCATGTGTTGACGCCAATTGTTTATTTAATTTAACTTTAATTAAGGGGATTGGGTTACGCTTGTCTGCTAATAGGGTCAATTTTCTATTACAAATATGTTACAAGTTTTAGACACTACTTGATTTCTACACGAGACTGGAATTTAATTTTTAAAACTGCATGGGAAACGCGAACATTGATCGAGAAATGTTGACAAGGATAGAATAACATAGTTTATACCGACGATTTCCCGGAGGAGTAGACTTTGTGAGATATTTATGAACAGAGATTGTGATGTCATCTTGCTGTCCAATTACAAAGTTGTACACCCACCCCTACAAGACAGACTGATGCACAAATCTATATTTTTGCACGCCGTGTCCACGTATGTTCTTGTCCGCTCACATCAGATTCGTAAATTGTTGTTGGTAGGAGGTTTAAATGGTGTTTCTTGTTTATCTTATTACCTTGTTCGTGTTTGTGAATAGTTTTAAAGTGAAATTACATTGGTATTTTAGTTTCGTAATTAATTTTTCTTATGGTAAGAAGTTACTGTTAAATTAATAAAGCGTGTTCAGAGGGCCTGGACTGAACTGTTACCATATTATTTTACTGAATCGTGATTTTAAGCGGCAGTGACGGAAGTGAACTTCACAAGGTGTTTTAGACGGTTAACATCTCAGACAGGCTGCTTCGGATCTTCTTTAAAAATGTTCTAAACCAGGGGTTTTCAACCGCTTTCGCTGGCGTACCACTAATTTTAATTTAGCACATGAAATGTACCACTAACCAAATACGTTCAGGGAGAACTTATTTATGTTAATATTATCTTTTGATTTTCTTACTTAGTTCGCTTACCACTCAACATTGGCTCGTGTACCACCAGTGGTATGCGTACCATAGATTGAGTAACGGTGTTCTAAACTATTGGTAGTGTGTGACCTTTCTTCACATTTGATGGTTATGCTGCAGCTGTTTGGTTTTCAGGGCCACGTAAAAACGTGGTTCAGTACGAGAAAGTCACTTTGGTTCTGAATTACGAGCAGCTACCCCTTGAACTGAACCAAGTTTCGTTTCTGAACACTAAGTGGCAGATTTTTTCTTACAGCACTGGTTGTTCGTGAAGTTTGTCACCCGGTGTCGACTTGTTTCTTGGTCGTGATGTAGACTAAATATTGAAATCAGGGGCTGACATGTGATGTCGGCTTTTGTTACTGCCCTACACAGCTTTCCATGTTAATGAATGGTCCTGTTGTTTCGGCCCTCGGCTTCCAGGTTGCTGATCTCTTCAGTCTGTCATGTAGTATAAAGCCACCAAAATTCAATGCATGGGGATTCTTGTATGTGGTTCTGGCGTTTAGGTCAGTGTTCCACAGCCGGTTTGTCGCAGCACACTGGTGTGCCACCACAAGGTTTAAGGTGTGCCTCGAATTTTTGTGACACATTACATATTTTCACGTTGTAGTTGGACTAAAGCAATATATTGTCTTTCGTAATCAGAATTCGTAACACGCACACAGGTTCATCATCGATAGATTCATCCAATATGTTCGATATTATGTTTTTATATGCTTGAACACTTATAGGGCAAGTATTTATATATAGATTCACATATGTGGCCATGTATTGTTTCGTACCTCCTTTTCGTAAAGCGACATTTTGTTGTGTGCCGCCATACGTCTTAGGAATTACGCTGTGACGCGGGCGAAAAAAATAGTGGAACATTGATTTAGGTACAGGAAGTCGGCCTTTGTGGATTATTTGTACATGTTTTAAGTGAATGCGCGATGCTAAATTTATCGTCCATCTGCTTGTTTCATCTCTCGAACTGATTTATGTTAAGTTTTGGTAGTCCTTTTGGACTTACGCGATAAACGTTTTTTGCAGTGTTGTGTGGTTTGTTTCTTTCCTATATAATGTATTTTTAACGTGAGTCTGAAATCAGACTTATCCATTTTATCCATAATAAACTATGGTAAGATAATATCCGTCTGGTGTCAATTGTACGTCATTAAGGTCTGAAATTCTGTCTAAAACTGCTTACGATACGGTATGTCGCTCTATTCAGGGATATACAAGGAAAACTAATTTGTAGCCCTCGCTATTGATTAGTTTCTTCGACCATGCTGTTTATCTGTAATAAACTGCAAAGACCAAGTGGTATATAAAGTCTCGTATAACGTGAATGCGAATCGAATGTACCTTTAAGTGAAGCACACATTTACCTTTTTATCGACTATGATCTTCTGGATTGTGACGCATTGTAGTCTTGTAGGTAGTTACCTGCGTTTTGGAAGAGTATTGCTCCCGTGTTCAGGGCAAATAATTCTTTAGAAATGTTAGACACCTCCTACAATACTAAACGACGTCATAATATCACCGGAAACCACAGTCATCTCCACCGCCGTTAGAACCTAAGATCTAAGATTTCAGCGGTATTTTGAATTCCAAAAATGTTGAGGCTGAAAAATTTGCTGTGTGATGTATAGGCCTATACGCGAAGACAAATATCTAAATTAGGTTCGTAGATGAAGTGTTTTTATTTAAATACTTGAAATTCAATATATTATTCTTTGTGCTCCAATGTCTGAATACGTTTCCCCATTTTTATATTTCCAATTGTGTCTTCGCGATAGATTGATTCATAATCTCTAAATCTAAGGAGTATAAGAATTTTGTAGATATTACCCGATTGTTATAGTCGAGACTGTTAATATTTACTTGAATTCTTTTTGTATGATGTGGGAGATTGTAAGTGACGTAATTAAAATAATAATAGCAACACATGCATACAAGACACTCACATAGTTGAAGCTCAGATTATTAGGCTAATCATGTCACGTAAAGTTTTAAGGCAGAGTAAGAAAAGTTTGAGGATTCTGATGCGCGTGGTATTTTGCATTTCTCGTGTTAATATACTCGTCATTTAACTATGAGTCTCATTTAAACTTGCCACTGTCATTTTCAAGCACGCCTGGCATGAAATCTTAAATTAACGCTAGATAACTTCGTTGAAACTTACTTGTTCGTATTTATCTTTACCCAGACTCTCCGTCCTCGTGTCACAAATGCCCTGTTGTGTGAGAGATTGCATTCAGCTCGTGTTAGATCATGTGCAGGCTTCCCTTCATTTGTCTGCAGTGGCAATAATAGTAGCGGCAGATTGCCGAAACCGTTGACGCATTGTTGCTCTACTCCAGACCCGTGATTATCGAGGATTGTATTAAAACAAAACTTCATTTCGGACAGAGTCCCAGGGCGCTTTCACTAGCTCCGTGTAATTTAACTTCGTGCATACGAAAACCGTTCGTCGCCGACCCCCATGGCCGTCCGATTTAAGACGCGATATCATCTTGGAGCATGCTTATTTGGGGTTTCCTGTGATGTCTTTCTTTTAGGACTGAAACAAACGCAGTAAAGCAATTATTTACTCAAAAAAATTACAACAAACAATGTAAACAAACCCTGTGGAGGTCCAAACGCGTACAAATGGGCGTCACTAATAGGCTGACGTCTGCTGAGTCCACTCACGATCGCTCAGATTGACCGATGTTGTCGACAGCTTAATTTCTTAAGCAGTTCCTGATTTGGGGGGAAAAATCTTTATATGAGTTCTATAGCAAGCTCATATTCGGTGAAAAGTGCAATTTATATTTACCATGTGTGCTAAGTGTATGTATGACCTGTTTTAACAACCTGTAACTCTGCATTTTTTTACAGCGATGATTCCTTATTTCCGTAAACGTCTATAATAATTTGATATTTGTAATTTTGAAACCTGGTGTTATATTTGCAGTACGGATAGAATTTATTATATAGTTTTAAAAGTTGTTAAATTCAATCCTGCGAATACACTCCTACGTGCAACGCTCTGTTGCGGCTGGAAGTAGCATCTGCCCTGCAGACACCCCAATCAAGTGTGTCAAAAATAGCTCCCACCCGCTTTTCGGCGCACTTGAGGGCAAGCAGAGTCTGGCGCGATGGTTATCAGGCGCGCGGAGTGTAGAATGCTCCGGAGGCATATTTATAAATGCATAGCTGTGCCTGTACTTCAAATAATTTGAATTATTAAGTTCACTGTACTTATCATGCATGATATTTCCTGTGGGCTCCACCAGTGATGTGCCTCAGCTGCATTCAGGAGTTATCCGATTTGAATCACAGGTACAGCACGAGGTATCCTTGGTTATCCTCACTTACCGCTGGCTAATTTCGGGATAGGACAGCAAACTTCAACCGCCGGGTACCATTTACGTGTTTCAGACATGCGCCGTTTTCCACTTCTGTCTAGTTTTGTCAACTGCTGTTATTGGTTTTATAAATCCGAGTTGTTGTTTTTTTGTGTACGCGCCAAGTAGTCGGTCGATTTTTCTAAACAGTCTACACATGACAGCTTTTTTATTGTTACGATGGGGTGAGAATGTGTCTCTGTGGAACTGGTCCATTGTCCATCCCCCAGATGATAGACAAGTTAATGTGAGGCGTTTGTTAAATGATATTGACAGCGGACAAAAGAACTCGGAAGGAAGCCTGTAGTAGTTCCATCTTGTCTAGAATAAATCGCTCGTGGACTGCCCTAGGTGCGAACCAGGGCATCCGCGATGGAGATACCGGCTACTGACCACCTGTGCTATGTGACTGCCAGATGAGCCCCTGGTAACATGTTGTCTTCATAAATAATTGGTCATCTTTTTGTTCGGAGTTTATTTTTCAGCCATATTCCAAAATGATATTCTGAAAGAAAAGTTAAGCGGAAAAATTTAAATACTCTATGAAGTTTTTTAAACAACTCGGGCATCACTAATGAGCAAATATATGTGAGTAAACAGTCATTTAATAATTATTTTCCGTACGATTCTTGACTTTTGAGACGCCCTGCAAACGAAATGGTGAATCGCTTGCGGAAGTGTTAGCAGTCCTCAGAACACGAAATAATTTATTTTAATTTTATCAACTGTTTGCTTCACTCAGAATATCTGCCTTTTTTACAATCCTTGTTTACATCGTGCACGAGAACAATGTTAAATAAATAACAAATTCCGTGTATTCAAAGCTACTCGACGAATGCCGTTCATGTTTGTGGTGTAAATTAAAAAGTTGTCGCATTTACTGTTCTTTTGTTTCATTTTCTTTGATACGACTTATCGCAAAGAAGTCCTTGCCAAAGTTTTTGTAGCTAGACGGTGGTTTTTCATCCCGGATACACAGAGTTAGTCCTGGGTGACTTAAAGTGAGAGATTCTTAAATGAATGACACTGGAACAAGTTTTACTCGAGAGTTTTTCAGTTGTCGTGTAAACATTGTCTCATTCTGATCTATTACCGCCACGTGAGGTGTACGATAGTCTTGACCAACCAGCATATTTCCTATTCCGAGTTACGGGGATTCATTTCTCCCTAGTCTTTCATTGCAAAGAACAGGCTTGTATTGTATCTTTCTTCCGCGTAATGTTAGAGGTAAGTGTTGTGGCTGCGTGCGTGGTGCTAACTGCGCCTGCCGCACGCGCAACCCGCTTACAGCGCTTCCTTCTGTCGTCCGTCTGTATAGTACTCCTTCCAGTTCGGCCTCGCACGCCGCTCTGCCAGGCCCGCCTCTCCGGCGAGAGCTTACGTACAGCGGCAACTCCCCTTCTGTTTCGAAAACTTCCTCGGTTTCAGCTGTCGGCCGACGCGTTTCGCGTCGCTGTGTGCGGATTCTCGGTACTGTGTTCGTGTGTAGCACCAAGACTATATCAGTTTGCTGGTTTTCCATAATGATTGACCTTGGTAACTTTATTGTAAGCTCAATCACTGCTTTAATTCTGTGGCAGCGTGGCCTAAAGTTTACTATTCGTGGAATGTAATGAACACATACAGTGTGTGGCAATTTCTAGGTAATAAAACATGTACTTGTAAATACTTTATGCAGCGGGTGGAGGTGTTGTTCTGGAGTTTTATCCTTTGCGGCACCCCACCAGAACTGTTCAGTGAAGTGTAAAGCTCAATGGATGAACAAGCGGCAACTAGTAAAATCATTTCCACTCCCTCTGTCATCACTGGTGTTACTGCCGGCCCTTCGAGTGACAAACAGCACAAACCTCCCAGCACACTCTTTCTCGGTCCGAGTCCATTCTATCGCAACGTGAGCGGACGTCTCAGTCTCAATGATCGCCATCTGCAACATAACCGCAGCCGGACAGCTGGAACGTCCGCAACAGTTTCGGATTCCAGCACTTGGTCACAAGGCGTTGCTTGGCGCCCAGGCAACGGAATTAGTAGCAACGGCCCTGTGCAGGCCGCCCCCAGGCGCGTGGCCAACTCTAGTCCCAGCAGTGCAGCATCTCCTTTCCCGTTCTATACGAAGCCCGAGCCCATTGTTCTTGGTACTTCATCTCAGTTGCATTCCACTGCGAGCAGTGTTGGCATCGCACCACGGCGTCCTCATAGCGTGGCAGCTACTCCTACTGCCTCTGCCACTGGCTTGTCCCCTTACTCGTGGTGTTCCGCTGACAGCAGTTGTCTCCAGACAGGCCCCCGGCGACCTCATAGCATTGCTTCCAGTCCCGTATCTTCCAAAGGACCAGGTGTTCCAAGCGCCCGGCCCCGAGATGGTCCCGTGGCATTATCTTCTTCCTACGGTATTCTGCACCAACCAATCCCGCGTCGTCCTCACAGTATCGGTACTTCAATCGCAATCACACCACCAACACCATCCGTACCCAGCACGAGGACAGAAAATATTCCACAACAGCAGATACCTCGAAGACCGCTCATTCCCAGTTCCAATTCCGTTCCTATCCTTCCGTCTGCTACATCGTCCCCGAAAGCAAAACTTGGCAACTCAATGCAGCAACACACTCCTCGTCGTCCGCAAAGCGTGGTGGTTACACCCAGTTCCTCTGCCACTCTCCCTCACGTCACAACCGCCACACCTTCCTGCGTTTCAATGATTACTACGGGCAGTTCTCACACATGGTCGTCGTCCAACAACCAGCAGCGGCGGGTGGCGACCACTGCAGCAACACCAACTTCTGTTCCAGTTACTCTTAGTCCTTCAGACTCCGGCTACCGTTCTTTGCCGCCAGCCACGAGCGATTACCAGATCCTCAACTCTTCGCATGTCACGCACAACTCTACCACCAGGCGCCTTTCCCTCCCATCCACATCGGCACAGGTGGCCCTGGGTTTGCAGACGCCAAGGCCAAGTCCCACTTTCCACGGGCTCCCTTTTCTTCCTGTCAGACCACTAACATGTGGGTTGTCGCCAAATGGCAACCCCATCTTCCTCGGTTGTACTCATCTGCACACCCCAAACAGTAAGACAAACACCCCGGCGACCACTCCCAGCAACACGGTGGCTTCCACGGCGCAGGCCTTGCAGCAGCTGTTACTGCAACATCCTCGGAACGGGTTCAGGACCTTGGACGACAAGGTGAACTTGTTCCTCGAGATCCTGGACACTCAGGAGCGCTTCGAGCAGGTGCGCCACCTCAGTAGTTGCAGTAGTTGGATTGTAGTGACATTGCTTAGATATCTATTTCCAACTGTACGCATTGTTTGTTGCGTGGTGTGCGGTGCGGGGTGGTGGCCGGGCAGGTAATGGAGAACGCCGTTATCTGATAACAGTCGCCCATCAACATGCATCAGTCAGTGAAGCACATTGAGATGCCACGAGAATTTCTCGATGATCAGAAATGGGATGTGCACCATGACTTAGATACGCATTGCAAAAGTAGAAATGAGTCTAATCGGAAGTCGCTAATAGTTGTTATTTTATTGGACGGAAACTGCCCATGTACTAAGAAGTCAGATTTGTGTTGAGTGGATTTAACGCAAAATGTTTCTTTACACACGATAATAGATAACAAATGTTAATTATAAAAGTTTATGTTTTCTTAATTTCGCTCACTATTTGCCCTTTTCTCTCTCCAGCGTGTTCATTTTTAGTAAAACTGGACGACCGTTACTAGAACCGCTGAAGTGAACCCGTAGATGCCTCTCGTGGCGTGGGCCGTGATTTGAACGTAGCTCTAACAACCGCAGAAGTTATTTAGGGGCAGAGATGTTACGCTGGTCGTGACAAAGAAATAATTACACACAGTAAATTAGAAGGACTGAAGAACAGATTCTGTTTATTTAGGAATTATCCTTTAGTACCTGAAGGACACCGCAATTGCTTTGCCGAAACACGGCGCAGTTACTGTGCAGATACATTAATTCTTCTTGCAGGGATTTTTCTGCACACGTGTTCCTGTTATGTTAATGGATCCCATTTTAAGCGGCAGAGGGGCGAAGAGTGAAGAATCACGAAGTGCGGACAGAAAGCAGAGTAGTGTTATTTTAACGTACTGTCCACACGTGTTCTCCCAGAGAGTAAACATCCGTCTCAGGACCCTCGGTGTAGGGTTTAGCATCGACCTAATGAAGTAAATAGAAGTAGGCTTTTAGAGTCTCTTGTACTGTGAAACTATTATAAATATTCGATGCATCTCCTCCCCAAAAGCCGAAGATTTGCATTAAACTCCGTCTTGCGAAAACATAAGGTCAAGTATTATAAATTATTTACCAATGCTGTGAAAATTCTATATTTGATTTGAATGATGTTGTGATGACAACAGCTGAAATTATTTTAACACGGAGTTTTCAAGACCTGTTTTAAGTAATCATTCTATCGTTATTTTGAATAACTGAGGAAAACAACGATAAACTCTACATGTGCCATGCAACCGAGATTCGAATTGATTGCCTCGCGGGCATGAGGAAGGACTGAAATTGTCCATTCCAGGACGTTCGATATCTAAGATACTTGAAAGTTATCGGTCAGTGTTCTTCCGCTGTTCTTCGGACGTACTGTCTTCCCTTCACAGGCATTGAAGTTTGCTGTAAGTTGTTAATCCCTGTCCTCGATAAACCATTTTCATCCTAAAACACATATGAGCTTATGTTTAGTCATGCCGAGTCATTTTATTATTCACTGCTGTTAGTTCATGCTATGTTTATTTAGTCTGTCATATACAAGTCTCAGATTTCTGAGGAATTATCCTACCGACTCTTATTAGCCTGATGGTCTGTTTACTCTTCACACAGTTTTGTTAAATGCGCGATAAAATTAAATTTGCTCCTATGTATAAATGGTTCCCTACAGGAGTCCCGCAGAAATTTAAACATTCTACTTTTTTCAATTTTTATGTTTTTAATTGGCTTGTCGTACTTAATATTATTAATTTCACTGCAATGATGCATCTAAATCATTTCAGGATTGTCAAGTATTTCATTTTCAAAATTTTAATGGTGGGAAATATGATATGGATACTGTCAGTGAAAGAAAGTTGACAATCTGTGTCTTTAAAGGTGTATGGTGGAATGGAGGTAGAACACGCACTAGAGGAAGATGAGAGCTTGAGTGGACACCGGAACTGAAACTGGTCTGAACATAATGCAAAAGAGAGAAATCTCAGAATCTGTCTAGAATCGAACACACGTGTTCCAACATGTAGTCAATTACTTTATTGACAAGAGCTGCCCACTTCGCCTCATAGTATTTTAGTGTCATTGAATCGGGATCATAGTGGGTGTGAAATTTAGCACGTTTGGGGGAAGCAAACAGTTTTTCTTTTCCAAAAACCTCATGGAAATAGTATTTCAGGATTCTAGACGCAGAAGCGAAAATATCAGAATGCGTCTTAGAGAATAGGGCTTGGAGATGTGAGTTGTATTTAACCGGCTTCCGATGATTTAGTAATCGGTTTTTGTGATAACATTTCATTTAATAACAAGGAATTTGTTTATTGGATGTGATATTCTCATGCTCGTGGAGATATCGATGTTGATTTGAAAGACTGAAAATTGAGGTAGTATTTACCTCCGAATTCTACACAATTCAGAAGACCATCACCAACAAGAGATTTCTTAAGATTGCTGTCTTCTGGGTTATTTCGCCGTGTAGTCTGGTAGATTTCCACCTTTGTTGGTGGAAATCTATCAGACTACACGGCGCAATACCGGAATCACCGCTGTGAAAACCTCAAATCCTACAAGACATTTCTTGATTAGATAAATAGCAGCTGCTGACGAAAGACTTTGTATGCATCCAGCTTACAACTTAAAATGGCAAACTGACATATTTTCTGGCATCTTGTTGTGTAAGGTGAATCGGAATTGTGTCAGCACTCAGTAACCTTATAACAGTTATCACCATTATCATCACTTAGGCACGCTGTAATGAAACCATTTATTATGGGTTTTTTTTTTCTCTCTCTCTCTCATAATTGAGCCTGTTATATTCTCCTTGCGTCTGTCCCCATGTACCAGCACGAATACCGCTTAGCACCTTCATGAAACTTGATAACGTATTATGTTTTTGGCAGAAAATAATCTGTCAGAATTTTGAAAATATAACTCCTGTGACTCGTGCCTCTTCTTTGAAACTTCAGTATCATAAACAGGCCCTGAAGAGCTAGTATTTTGTGTTTCATTACGCCCCAATGTTTGAAAATCATTGTATTGCTTATTATTTTCTCCTGGACATGAAGTGCTGTTTTCAGTGTTTGTGTTTACAGGTTCTAATAAGCGGTTTATTATTTGAGACACGAATTCTGTATACACTCTGATCTGTTTGTATAGAATCTCCTAGGCACATGCGTAATGGTGTGGGCGAAGAGACTTCGTGTTACTATATAGACCAACGCAGCTCCGAGCAAAATCAATTTTGTGTACGCTGTAGCTTATATCTTCACATTGCCTCTGGTATTTCGAAACGCATCTCTTTATAGGCTCTACTTATTGCCTCTTTATTTTTTCAAAGTGATATTTCCAGACGTAATTTATATGCAGAAACTTTCTTTGAATATTCAGTTAGGTAAAGTTATAACAATATCTTGATCGGAAAGTGCACATCTATCTAGCCCGGGACCGAATCGTATTCTTTTTTGATATAATACAAGCGCATGACGAGAAGAAAATTAATCGGAACTTCGCGGAATATGTAATAGCCTCAATTCTGTGCTTGTCCCCCTTTGGTTATAGCCTACCTGAAGACTCCATTATAAGTTGCAGTTCTTTTTCTCGGCGCGATAATGGATTTAAAGGCGTTCAGCGAACTTTGTTGGTTTTGCAGGATTTTGTTAACGGAAGGCAGGAGTGAGTGACTTAAATTTCCCTTAGGTCTCAGGATTGGATGTTTTCCCGTAGGTGAGTCCAAAGATGAAGGCAGCAAGGACCTCTGAAACCTTTGTAAATTTCCACCAGACTACACGGCGCAACAACCAAGAGGACATCCATCTTCTTCCCCTAGGTCCACATCTGTTATCCAGCGTTTCTTTAATTTTTGTGTCGTTAATCTGAGGCGATCAACCGAATAAGCTAGCTCAAAATGCAAGTTTCTTATTTGAATTCGTTAGGTGTCCAATTCAAATCTCGGTCTGGACATTGACTATCCCGAGTGAAATGTTTGTTAGTGTTTTTCAGTTCATTTGTATGAATACCCAAGATGTGCCAAATTATCTCTGTGCCAGACCTTTGAAGTTCACTGATTTTGGTGACCTCATATGATTAGAAGTTTAATATCTTTCCGCACTGGATACAGTGTAATTAAATGACCTGCGATTCGTTCCCCCCAACGCGAATTGAGGATACGAGTATAAATGTGAGTGGGATGATCCTTATCCTGTTGAAAGCAGCCGCTCCTCTCAAATGTCCTTCGGGCCGCCCAGTAATGCGTTAAGACGCTGTTGTTGGCTGTTGTTACTAGCTACTTCCCGTCTTCACTTTTCAGCCAGCAAGTATAATGCCGGAAATAGCTCGGTATTTGGAAACGATGCCTGGTAACCGAGTTCCGAACCGGAATATAAAGCAAAGGCTGCGGGTATAAGACGTCGGACGAAAGGGTGGAAGGAAGGATTTTAATCCTTGCATACCGGAACAGGCTCTGGGCTTTTAATCCTTGATGCTGATGGGCGTTCATGATATCCCTCATGATTAATACGTATGTCTTTATACGATTTAGACAAGTGAAGACACTGATGATGTTCGCGTGATGACGTGCAATCTGTTCATCAGAATTATGGGTAGCTGTCACCAAAATATATCCGAGTCTGTGCTTTGGTGGAAATGAAAAAGACAGACATTTAATGAATGGGAACTCTGCAGCATGCCGTTTGGTCTAGTCAGTGACACTGTGAGATGCCATTGCTTGTGCGAGACAGCTGTTACATTTGTGTGGATATTTCTCTCCCTCCCTTAGTAGTTCAAGTTCAGACACGAGTATGGAAATGCTTTGCGTTTGTGAACAACTTTTATGGAGAGGATTTGTGAGCTTCACAACTAGAGTTCATTTAGTGTTCATGCAATTGCGTTGTTTCCACGAAGTGCATAAAATAAAGACATGATTTGAATTGAAATGTCTGTCCGCGTAGTTTTCCCCTGCAGTTTTTCAGTGTATTTTTATTACGTTGTGTTTTGGTGGTCTACGTAAAACGTTATTGAGCAGAATTTTATATTTGTCTACTCAATGTTATACGCAGATGATAGGCTTAGAATCAGTGTATTTGTCGAATGGGTATCAAGGCCTTTGCAGCGTGAAACGTAAAAGATGCATAAACTGCTGAGGTGGGCGTGCTTTGTTGTATTTCTCTTGCAGACATTTCGGTTTGCTGTGGGAGCAAATCGTAGTGGCGGCGGCGCAAAATCGCCAGAATTTCGTTGAAATTGCGCCCCTTCTTCACCCGAGCACTATGCATTGTACCAGGAGTCGCAGAATCTGCGTTCTAAATGTCTTGAATCTTGGCATGGTGACCGGCTGTGCTAACATTTTAGTGAAGTTTGTCGGTGTCTGCATGAAAATATTGGAGCAGAGATTGCAGTTGAGCCAACCACTTCATTTAGTTTAATCATTCATAATAATTTTATGCGTATTTGGTAATGGGGCCAAATAGGCTTATTTTTGTTGGCATGTTTTTACCAATATTCCACACTAAAGTACGTCTGTCTTTGGTGTATCACGAGTTTGGCCCTCCAACACGTCCGGTTTTTATATCTGTCTTGACTTGGTCAGACTCGAGAGTCAGGCTGTCCTCTTGATGAATTCTTGTGGTTTCCCGAATTCCCTTTGCTGTCACGAGTAAACAGCCCTCCTGCTTTGGTTTGTGTTAATTATATCTGTTAAAATTCAATTATCTGTAGCCACAATCTTGTGTCCTCTGATGAATCAGTTGATTGATCAGCCTGCTTCTTTGCCTTGACTTGCTGAAGAAACATCTTGAACCAGGTTACAACGATCAACCTTAGAACATAATTGTATTTCAAGAATAGACACGTCAAAGGATGCACCGGCGCTAGAATAAAACATCTGTACGCCTGCATTAATTAGGCTGAGTTATATACTATATTATTAAAGTTAATGGTATTTTCTTTAACTCACACCCACTACACTAGGTTTATTCAGGTTTCGGACAGAATTGTTTAATTTAAATCGTCTTTACGTCCCTCACTCAAGCAAAGAGATATAATTTATCCTCTTTCTCTTAGCTGCGTTACTTAATGTAATTTCTGTGTGCGCTACTGAAGAAATTGAATGTAGGAATAGTAAATTCTTTCCAGCTAACGTGAGAACTCAGTATTATTTCAAAGGTTAGACCGTGGACGAGCGTTCATAATAATATAAAGGTCTTTACAGATAATCTTAAATTATAATGTACCTGTGTGCGCTTGACAAACATCACATGCGTTGTGTTCTTTTTTTCTTTTCTTTTTTTAAGTTTTGATTTGCGGCTCTGCATCTTGGAGGCCAATTGGGTTCCATAGAGTAACGGTGTTATATTTTCGAATTAAAGGTTATCTGGTGGTCCTCGCAAGTTATGCTGCTTTGAATTTATCCTCCATATTTTCAGTAGTTATGGTTCGTTGTTCTTCTCACACTTTCGTGACCACGTAATGATATCGCACTTAACTCATCTTATCTTGTGTAATTGAAAGCGTTCACCGAGTCTTTCGGCAAAATCTAATTGCGATTATCTGAAATTGCAAGCTCTGAGGAAATTCGGACAAGTTGCTCAAGTATTAAAAGCCCTCGAGTTTTACGTGGCCCATATTATGAAGTACATGGTCTTAGTACCACACCACTGTGCATTTGCCTTATGGTACTGGGTCTTCTTCAGTCAAGCAAGAAATATTCTGTGTTTGAAGAACTCAAATGTTCATAAACGCCCGATACTGTAATCTGTCCTGAGCCAAGTTACTCATATTTCCTATTCTCACTTCCTGTTTTGTAAGATCCACTTTTACCCTCCCATAAAGCCAGAATTTTCCCGTGACTTTTTTTATCAATATCAAACTACATTAGGTGACGAGAACAGTTCCTCGTAATAATATATCATATTATAATTTGCTCTCAACCTCAACTGGTTTTTGTAGCAAATGTTGTTAGTAACACTCAGATAATAATGATTTATCAGTTATCGCCATCACAGCATAATATTTTGCGAGAAGCCACACTGTTATTTCTCATATTTCTAAAAAAAAACTGAGTTGAGGGATCTTAATAGTTGCAAATGTTTTGGATATCGCCATTAAACATCAAGGTCGTAAGTGAATGGCGCTAATGGTGTTTCCGCCTCACAAATACGCGCAGCAGCCATATTGGAAGTGTTGACAGGGATTTAACAAAATTACAACGTGGGGTGGCCTTTAGTGGCATGTTCATATCGAGATTGCCGAAAACCTGTCAATTAGTTGACGCAATAGTGATGTGCGTAATCGAATCCATGGATGGACGGACAAATTCATGCAGCTTGTTAATAACGTTGTGAAGGAATTGTCTTCTTCCAGAGTCTTTAAAGTAGTGAAATTTTAAACCCGGTTAGAACATGGGCTACCGTCACGATTTAGTGATTAGCACTCTTGCTTCATATATGAGAGGTCCTGGGTTCAAATCTCTGTCTGCAGACAGGCTATACTAACCGAGGTTTTTGTGGTTTTTCTTAGTCCCACCATGTCAATGCCGGGCTAGTGCCTGCTTCTACACGCGATTACCAATTATTTAATAAGCAACACGTCATTCTACACGAGGGCAATGACAACTTCGTTAAATAACGAAGATGTTAATGAAATATTATAACTAAGTACAGTATAAAATCTTATGTTATACTTACGCATCAGTTCACGTGGTCATACTTAAGAAACAATGTATTTTAGGTAGGACTGAAGACCATCGTTTCAGAAGTCTTCTTGCCTCCATCATCAGCGGATTTATCACCCTGATGGTGGAGGCAGCAACGACCTCTGAAACGTTGATAAACGTCTACCATACTATACTGTACTACAATCCAGAAGACAGCCGTCAATCTTATTCAGGATTATGATTTGCTCGACCGTACCGGAGTTGATATTCTTTTAGGTTAGGTTTGTTTATTTTATAAGAGAAGGTAGGCTTCTGGCAACACTATGTTTGCGTGCCCCCATTAACTTATGAATATGAAAACAGATGTTAATGTTAATTTTGTGCTGTCAGTATTACCACCATGACGGCTGTATTGGTTTCACCCTGATATTACTATCGTGATATTTGGTGTAATTAAAGGTCTTCCAGAAATATAAGTTTGTTGAAGTATTTCTTTCACGCCTTGAAACATGTTATCGATAAGTTTATATTTTTAACTTTACGTTTCTCGAAGACAGTTTGTGAACCCTTTGTTCTGCCGGTGATATTTTGTTTGAAAATAGTCTATAATATTGCACAGAATTTCATAAACATTTCAGTTATGTTGATCATTTTAAGTACAGCGTTCTCGCTGTGGTTGTAAAGATCCGTCTTAAGTGCTACACACATTTCAAATGAAGTTATCATATACATTTAATAATGATACATTACTAAATTAATTAAAACACGTAGTTGTAATATCCGTAGTAACTGAGTTACTGTCACTATTTAATTTTTTTGCCCGTATGTTTGGTGCTCTTTAAGTAGGGCTTAGGTCTAACACAGTTTGTATTCACTTAGACCCTTGTTACCGAGTACTGAAGATAAGAGGCTGTTATCTACAATATATGGCACATAAAGTATTAATGTATAGTATGAGGTCTACATGGTAGCTATAAGTGAAGTGGTCTAGTATAATAGAAATGTATTGAAGATTGCCCAATGTAACCGAAATGCGTCTGCTATAGTAGCAAGTTCAGTGTGATTAAAGTTTTGATGGGGTTTTGCAATGCATTCAGTCAACAAGACACAGTGAAATGTTACACCTTAAACTTATGAGGACTGGTCATAAAAATACCTACAAAATCTGCAAGGAAACATTATTTATATGCCTTTGTTAGAAAGTACAAACATGACGAAGATACGAAACTTTGATTTATAGTTGGAACATTAACGTAGAATCAATAAGTTGTAGATTAAATTATTCCCAGAAATGTATCATTAAATTGTATTGTTATTAATTCATCAATCGCAGTGTTAATTCAATTTTACGGGGCTTCAAACAATCTATTAATCGCCTAGCTGTTTTAATCACCTGTGGGATCATGATAATTAGACCTACGTGTGAATAGGAAGTAATATGGAGGAAATAAGTCGTGGCCTACTTCAAGGGCATTAGGATGGAAGCAGTGAGATGTAGTATGATGTCCTACTGTCCCTCCAGGATTAGAATCGGATACAAGTCAGATGCATTACCAATGTACACATCAACCATTTTGACACCAATGATAATTGTGCTTTTAAACCATTCACATCACATTGACACGACCAGTACAGTCGACCTAAATTACTTGATGTCGATACAAATAACCTATGATTTGAATTTTTGCCGTCATTTAGGTCTATAGTTTACTCTTTTAAAATGTATATTTCATTTCTGGACTTGATCCGTCGTTCAGTATTATAAAACTAGACAACTGCGTTTCGAGTTTTGACTATGCTCCAGCCCTCCAGTGAAAATTCCTTTTCTTTTGGGTTCGATAGACGGGGATAATCCCAGTCTCTGGTCATAGGAGCCAACAGAATATGTATTTCCACCTGAGGATGAGATCAGATCCATCTTCCGAAACATAGTGCATTGTTTTTGAATGTTGAAGAATGGATGAAGTCCAGAAAAGAGCAGCAACATTTAAGTCACGCATTATCGTTAGAAACCGTCAGAATTTTTTTTAACAAAGTAGACCTTTGTGTGGAAGGAGAATCTGGGAAGTCTGTGGGCATAGCCATTATTGCTGATACTTCTAATAATGGTGTAGATGTTCTCCGGGGAATCTACTGATATTTGCTTCCATCCCAAGTAGAGAGCATTAGAATTTAGTAGAACGTTTTATATTTCTGCCTTGTTAGCGTATAAATAGCGCCGTTTTCGTTGTAGTAGTAGTCTCTTGATACATTTTTCTCTAACGTAATCGAATACGAATTGAATAATTCCGTATTCGCTGCATATACGTGAGACTTTGTTGTGGCGTGCAGCTGCTGTGTATTGAGCCGAGGGAAGCTAAATATTACAGAGAGGCTGCTGGCTCCAATCATTAGCTGCGTGGCTTACTCTACATACGAGAAGAATTTCCGAGTCGGTTGGTTTTGACTCCCATACCTTATTTATGGAGTCTTGTGTCTTAAATGTGAAAATTGTTGAAGCAGTTGACGTACTGTTTGCGTGTAGCCTACTGTGACCACAGAGTTAAGTAAGCCCCTGTGGTGTATGCTACCTGGGAATCCACGTTATGCACTATTATCAGACCGCAAAATATCGTGTATGTTCTGATGTAAAATTTACTGGTAGTTGATTTTTTTATAAGCTTATCACGAAAATTTGTATTAGGATGAATGATTGTATTTCGTTGTCATAATATCTGTCCCCGTGTCCGTGTTGCTAATTTCGGTTTTTTAAAGAAGAATTTGGCATAAATGCTAGGCTCCAGATATGCAGTTTAAATGTTTCAATAGTCTGTATCGTCCTTGATATTCACTTGTCTCGAGTAGTTGTGAGCCGTGTCTGGATTCTTATCGATTAATATGTTCTTGCTTTTCAAGGCTGTATTACTCAGGATGATATTGAAGATGGTCTGTACAAAAAATGTGTTTAATAATGTGAATTTCTTTGTTTGTCTTTCTAATTCGGTTCTAGTTTCTGATTTGGTTTTGACAATTGTTATGCTCCCATAGTGTCCCGTGTTCTTGAAGCATGTGCTACATTCATAACGGAATTTTGTCCCTTATAAGTCTACACAGTCCATCGATTCCAGTCCGCATTTTTGAAATCGACCTTGTATTTGACTGTATCATCACGAAATTAAATGAAATTTGATTTTTCACTCATGTTATTGAACCGCTGTGCCCCTTTACATTGCTCATTTAAGTCGAATACACAAAATTGTATCTACTTCATTCAAAATCTTCTGGTCGCAGAACGTGCATTAAATTTTTATATTTCTTTCACTTTGTAGGCAGTTTGGACTGTACTTATTCAAAATTATTCGTGCACATTGAATTTTTTGACACGTGGTATGAATCTTTTGATGATGTATGCAAATCTGAAGGTACCTATCTTCAAAAGAGTAAGCAGAAATACAGGTAGAAATATGCAGTCTCTTGAACATTTCTGGCATCCGGGTCGACTAAGAGTTCTTAGTTCGCTCTTATATGTAGGAAAGGAATGTGAGATTGTTGTATTATTAAAATTCCGCTCAAGCTGTTTCATAGTTCTGGTGCTTAGAATTCTTGCAGTCTTCAGAAACTGTGAAGTGTAGACTGTTGAAAATTAAGTTTTGCTTCCGAAATGGTTGAGACACCATGCAGACAGAGGGTGTTGTGTGCAGCGAGAAACAATTACTGAAGTAATCGCTGCAGCAGTCACAGTTCGAGACCTCATTGTTCTACTCATTATCATCAAAGACTTTATTTGGCCATTTTAGAGGGTATTTTCCTGATTTTCTTATCAAGTCACGCTTGTCGCTGATTGAGTACTTATCTTCCTTCTCTTGATGAGTTCACTGAAGCGTTACTGTGCAAACTTTCTGTAAAAAAATCAAATTGTTCAATGTTTTAATCAAAGAAAGCTCGAAATAGAGGGTCTGCGTTATATCACAAAATTCCTTTCTAGAGAGTATTTTCCAATTTATAAACTAAAACGTATAAACGGTTTATTCAGAGAATAAATTCTGCTTTCTGGTTTGTCTTTGTAATTGACTTTGAACATTAAATCCGCAAGTTGTGCAATAGCGAGGTTTGTAATGTTTGTCCGAACCACAATGTGACGCATTTTTATGATGAATTTTAATTTTATCTTATCGAATCGCTGTGATAAGTTGTATGCTTTAAATCAAGTTGAGATGGAACGTTGCGAATTTATCAAAGGCGGTTTTTCGTCAAGAAAGTGGTAGTACTGAAATAAAGCGCAGTCATCCGTTCATATCTCTGTCGATATCACCGCAGTACATTTTCACGAATATTGTTTGAAAAATTTCCCTTGTTGCTTCTTCGCCCAAGTTTTCCGCTTCTCTCCCACACGCCTACGCCAGGTTCTGCGTCATTCCGCGCCTCTTGTTTTTGTAGTAAACTAGACCCTCGCGAATTTGGCATCCCTTGTTTATGTTCCACACTTATCGTCATTTCATTGGAAACATTCACCCTTTTATAATAGTTCATGACCTTTTTCGCGTTCTCTGCTATTCACGACCAGTTCAGGATTATATGGCTAACTATCGCCTGTGTAGATATATTAAATATCTATATTATTTTCGTGTTTGGTGTATATTTAACAAATAATAATGAGAGACATACTGTCGATTATCCGCCAGTGAAGGGAGTTTTTGTAGTTTCATTGTTGTGTTTTATAGATTCTCTGCTTTTGTTTATTTGTAAACAGCTCATTATTCCGCTCAAAAGCGACCCCTAAGTTACATGCGCTTATGGGTATTCATGTAAGAAACTTCGTGTGGTGTTGAAAATAAATGGAGAGGAAGGACTAGCAAAATGTTGAAGTACGATCTGAATTGTTCTCATGTGTTTATATTCAACACAGCGTTTTGCCTTTTGTGTAAGGCTCTCAAATACTTAGACGCCCGCCCTAAAAAATTGTTTTTCTAAATTCGTGCTGGGTGAAGTCATGAAATAGTTTCCCTGTACATTTGCCGCCTCTTACCCTACGTACAGTGACGATCTCTTGTTCCGATCGTCAGTAACAGAAGACGAAACAAATTCACTAAAGCTGTAAAAAACATGATTCCGCAAGCATACTTTATTATTTACCTGAATGCGCAGAGGCTTGTATTTGAAGGCGGATTTCTTGCCAGTAGGATGTATGGACGTTTGATTAAGGTTAGAAAATTCTTGTCGATTGCTTTGACTCTGTCGATTTACTGATTAGAATTCTGTAATTGGTTTTGGTACGGTAGTCAGATCAGCGAGATTACGGTGGATTGTACAGATGTAGTGGGGTTAATTAGATGTGCAGACAGGATTTTGATAGACCACTTGGAGGGGTAGGATTCTGTATGACCCTGGATATGATGTGAAAAATAGATCGATTGAGTAACAGGTGGGCGTTTGTGACCGCGGACTAAATATCTTATTATGTCTGTTATAACGTCATCTTCTCTGCCCGCGTCTTGTTAACCAAGTGTACGTCTGATCTTACCTTTTCTTTGTTCGTAGCGGCATTTATTCCGGTTTAGTTTTTCACAACAGTAGGCGGTAAACATTTCTTATTGATATAGATGAGATTTGTACATTTATGCTGTATGTGGCTTTGAAAACATTGAGCAGAAATTACTGTAATAATTTAAAAGCTGTGGACCCAGTGTTTCTCAGTGAGAGTACGCGAAGCTCTGTATACAAAGTCAGCTCCTTTTCGTCCGAAAATGTCTTCCTTGCGCGCCGTGCCCTTTTCTCCCCTTATAGACAGCCGAGGCATTTAAACGTCTATACGGTGTTTCAAAAATAATTTTGCGTCTGAGGAGACAAGTACAAATTTATTTCAATCTGAATAAAGTAACCAGTTGTTCTATATGTTTGATTTAAAATCTTGTTGGTGTAACGAAAGTTTTCCTGCAAATCCCTTAGAAAATGCCGCCTGTTCCGTAGGGTTATCGAATGACAGTTTCTGGGACATCTGCGAGAGCTTCCTTACCGTGCGATGAAGACGTAGGCTTGATGAGTGATAAAGAAAAGGCCGTGCCATATCTCAAGCAGTTAATCGCCGGTTTCTCACCGCGGAGGTCGGGGTTCGGGCCCAGGATGTGGGACTTGTGGTCGACAAAGTGGGACTGTGATGGGTTTTTCTCTGAATCGTTTGGTTTCCCCTGTCAATATCATTTTATCTCATCTCGATATTCTCTCGTGTATTATCTGAAGAATGGGCGTCTGGGGTGTGGGTTTGCTAGTGGCCAAGTTCCACAGAGATAATCTCACCTTATTGGAACACAAGCAATAACAGTGTTTTCTAGACTTGCTGTATTCCTGTGTTTGATTATTGCAATTTCGTGAAAGGAATTCGGATCATGAACTCTTATTAGAAAACCTGTACTATATGTGGTTTGAAGCCGGGAAAATTTGAGGCGCATGGAATCGAATTGGAATTCCTCACCATTCATAGACCTTTGCCCTCGGTTTTGTACATTGCCCTTTGTCATGTGTGATGTTAAAGGCCCTGCGATCGTCTAGTCTGTCATCCGAGCGATTCTACCTCATACCGATATAATTCGATATCAAGTAAAATTTTTGAGGCGGAAGAGACCAGGCTTAATAATCCGTGGAATATGAAGGAATAGTTACATGTTAAGTACACAACATACGATAACATTTATATTGAGCATTATCGTCTTGTTTATTACTGGTTGTGCTGAAGTATTTTTTTTGCGCATTCGAGGAAAGATGAGCTGCGATATTAATCATCCTCACTGGCCCGGAAACCATCTATATGGACACACTTTCCGTGGTTTTCTTCGGTCGCTTTAAGCATATGCAGGTTTAGCACTTTAACCAAACCCCTGAAGCTGCTTTCCGTATCGTTTCCAATTTTTCGTTCACTTACCATTCTGTCATCCGACTTATATGATAAGCTACTGGTATTATCGTTAAATGAAGTACGAGTAAAAATGGAATAACGTAGCTAGACCTCTTGTACCCTTTTCTTTCAGTCACTGACACGCAGAAGCATGCTAAAATTTCAATATGTCCGCTGATTTCCAATAAAGAGTGCAGGAAAGTAGGCGTACTTTATGCTTAGACTCTAACACCTCGCCTATTATTATTTTATTTTCCTCTAGACAGTCTGTGCTATCCTCCGATCTTGCTAACGGTCCAAGACCCAAGTGGTCGTAATTCAAGTGGGTATGCAACCCCCTTTACAGCAAACCCCTTACGCAGTGTAAATGCCCTTCTTGACTTTTATCGTCGATACAACGAAGTGCCATCACAGAAACACATCTGTGACTGTACTGACGTAGGGGAATTATTATAGCAGTCATAGTTTTAAGTGTCCAGTTGGCAGTTTTCTGAAAGAAACAGCAATATTGGAAGTTCAAGAGAGTCTGCAGTTTGGAACTGGAAGGAACAGTTCAGCTACTTCTGCTCCTGGTGCTAAATTATTGCATGAACATACGGTAACCGAACGAATTATAAATTCAGCTTGAAACAAGAGAAGACATTGGTCTGGAGATTAAGATACAAACAATCGAATTCTCTCTAGTAAATTTGCACTTATGCAACAGTGTCTTAAAATATTTGCAGATATTTCCACCGCCAGGAATTTATAGCAAATATTTTGGTTTATTTCACGTTTAACATCCGTTTAGTTAGTAGAGGTAAACAGTGTTCTTTCTTTGCGGGTTTTTTATGTTTAGATGTTACAGAACGTTATGCACCTAAGCCCGAATCACATATTTTATCTATAAATAGTGAAACTCCAGTTACTTTTTCGAACATGCTTAAAAATGTAGTCTGTGTATGTTTGTTTCTCTTCCACAGTGATTAGGCCCTCCGACTTGTTTCGTCTTTAACAGTTGAATACGCCTTTCCATCTTGTCTTGAGTTTCTGTCCGTCAGTATTCTTCTAGATTGTAATTTGAAAGTGTTAACGTAATTTTCTATTGTTTTAAATAATTTGTACTTGTAACTCACGGTTTCAGGTCTATTTTCTACGAACGTACGTTTTAAGCATGCTGTGCCGTTTTTTTTCTAACGTATCAATTTCACATCCATTTTATGGAACAGAAAGATACGAATACGTTTATTTAATTTTATTCCTCTGGTTACGTTTTAGACGAGAAGCTTTTTTCGCAACCACTTGCTTATATTTTCAGAAATAGTAGAGAAAATGTATTTCTTCTGTGGGCGTATTTTTTTCATTCTTACTGCCTAGGAGATGGGAAATGGATTGGACTCAACAGATTCCCTTATTTTAGTCGTTTATTACTATGACGCTGTCATAGGCCTGTTTAATTTTACCTGTAGCATAATATAAAATATTATATTTTCATATTTATTCTGTGAAAATAATGTAAGTTGAAAGGGGCCACGTTCTAAAACCCGACATATATACTAACTAATAAAATAGAATGATTTCTACATTCATCTTCTGTAAACAAATTCTGTCGCCAATGTTTGCAGAATTGATTATCCTTTACCCCTACTGATGTCAAAACGTATGGGAAGTTAGGATGTATGGGGAGGTGGCGGGAGTGTCAGAGTCCTGGTAGACCCGCTGTTGGAAATTCGTGTTGGCTTGGCATTGTGTCATGGAGACTCCCCTCTCTTCTGCCATCATGAATATGTCGCAGCTCCTGTGTTGATTTGGGATCAGCTACCGCGCCAGCCCAGCTACGGCCGTGTTAATTAGTGTCCCAGACCGCATTCTGTATCATGACGAGGCCTATAACAGTATCGATCACGAACCGTGTTGCAGCATATTGCCACTTCTCGATCAGCCGCGTTCGCAGACAATTAAGCCACTCGTCTGTTCTTGGAGGTCTTGCATGTCGCGCCGCTATTCGGTAGCTCTGGTAGAAGGCCGATTATCCGTCTCGCTTCAGTCGTCTTAGCCTGGAAAAGAAGTTCCCTGCAGACTCTATTAAAATATGTGGTCATGTAGATTGAATAGGTAAGGATTTTAAAGGTTGCAGAAGTGGCCTACTTAAAGGTACTTTTCCGTCCTGCCCTTGGAGATACTGAGGTAAACTACAGGAAACTCAGGATAGACTGTAGTCTGACTATGATTCTAGCAGGGTGTCTGTCGACCGCTACTCGGACTGTTTGTTCCAACAGTGCTGTGAGCGTAGTCGAGTCGGGTCAAGACCCGCTCGTATATGGACACCTTTGGGGCGTGGTTTTATTATTTGCTTTTAAATGCCTTTCCACTGTTTTCTGTTTACTGTATTATTATCGTATTATACAGGATATACACAAAAGAATGGTGCGGTTTCAAAAGTTAATAAAAAAATTATTATGGCAGCTGACGGTGTATGTTGTGCCCGTGTAATGTGAGAAATAAATTTTTTATTAACTTTTGAAACCGCACCATTCTTTTGTGTATACCCTGTATATCCCTGTTTCTAATTAACTACAAATAAATAAGTGCTGGAATCAGCTTATCGTTGCCAACAGCAAGAATACGCATGATACAAACAACTAAAACGATTCTGAAAATATACGCGTAGTTTTACGTTCTTCGTCTGTTCCACGGATCCATCAGCAAGTTCGTTACTGCAAAACCGCGAATTTCTGAACTAAAAGTGTGACTACCACAGTTTTCGTATTTCCTTTTATGAAACTGATTGTGCAAACGCTGGATGGTCTTTTTTAACAGTGGAATTGAATCCAGCGTCTCTTTTATGCTTAATAGAGACTATGAAGAAGCAGTCATCACAAAACTTTCTGTCAGCACTCCATTGTTTCCTCTGACATTTGTAAGAGCTGAGAAGTCTGTTAACGCGTTACTTCATTTGGTGGACTGCCCCCTTATCTTACCTTTACCCGCATGTCCTGCCTGTACCATGTCAAAGTCGCCTTGCGATGGCTTTTGTTTTTTAGATAGGCTTGGTCCTCCTGCCTCAATTGTTCGGTTCTTCATACACTCCTGTTGGTCTTTTCACAGGTGGACAGCATTTGGCTGTTCGCTTTCAGTGAATCTCCTCATTTTCACTCATCGCTTCATTTGAGTAAGCGTATTGACTTTAAATGACCGCCTCCAAATTCACAAAGCGCTGTCGCATGACTGCAGTAAATATAATTGTCATGTCAGTTGTACTGACAGTCCTGGGCCCATATCTGAAACTCCGAATGACGTTCTTATCGCAGTGACCATTTTAACAATGGAATTTCAAAATGTCAGATCTCTGGATACTGTCGCTTATGAAATGTCTGTTGACGAGGTTGTGTATATTGATTGAAAAGTGGTTATGTGGTTTGAAGTTACCCGGAATACGAAGCAATCATACTGAGCTATTTCTAAGGAGGATAGATCTATATTCTATTCTTTCTTACGTATGGATTACAGGGTAGTTTCATGTCCAGAATTTTCTATCGTTGATATTTTGTGTTTGACATTACACGCTGCTTGTGAAAAATGTAACTTAAAGTAATATACCCTCTACTCAAATAAGTGGGTGCCCTAGTACTCAGTGGAAACATTGATTTTAACAAAAGGAGAGTTAAATTAAATACAGGAATATTATAGGCCTATTATTTTTTTAGAAGTCTAGCAGACTTGATGTGTGAAACATGGTCTCTCACTCTGAGGGAGGAACACAGATTGCAGGTGTTCGAGAATAGGGTGTTGAGGAGGATATTTAGGCCTAGGAGAGAAGACGATGGGGCGTGGAGAAAACTGTGTAATGATGAGCTTAAAAAATTGTACTCCTCCCCCAGTATTGTCAGGGTGATTAAGTCGAGAAGAATGAGATGGGCGGGGCATGTAGCGCGCATGGATGGGACAAGAGTTGTGCATCGGGTATTGGTAAGGAAGCCTGAAGGGAAGAGACAGCTGGGGAGACCTGACTAGATGGGAGGATAATATCAAGCGGGATCTATGGGAGATAGAAGTTGAAAGAGACTGGATTTTGTTGTCCCAGGACAGGGTCTGGTGGAGGGCTTTGGTTAATTGGGTGACGAACCTTCGAGTTCCCTAAGCCATGTAGTTAGTTGGTTAGTTAGCAGACTTTACACCTCAGAAGGACGAAAGATACGCGAATGTAACGGATGGATGTACAGACATATGAACTGTACTCACGTACAAAAGAACAGACAAATTGAAGGAAACAAGATTATTTAAGCAGGTATAATCTGCATTTACAAAGCCGTGGAATGTAGAGTCTGAGGGCGGCTATTGATTTTTAATTCCATGCAGTCAAATTCCGACCTTAATTAGGCCACGCTTTCATCCTCCGTGTTTCATCCCAGTGCATCTCTTTGTTGTATTAAATCCTCCGTCTCCGCTACCTCAGTCTGTCTTACAGGTTTTATATCTGGGAGACAATATAAGGTTTAATGCATAAAGCGATTTATGTCTGCCGCCATTTCCCTGCCGGGCATCCATACGCGGTTTAATGCATAAGACGACGCGTTTAGTACTTATTAGCCTTTTCACCATGAGGTACTACGGCAGTACAAGTATGTGTAATGTAACAGCGTCTTCGTTTTAGAATATGAATTTGGTGATGGGTAAGAATGGCTTAACTCATTGGCTTCCGTCGCATTAAATTTCGTGTGTCAATTCAGAGCCTTAAGTGCCCCATTGTTGCACACAGTGTTTATGACGTTAATTAAAGATGCATGCAGAAGGAAAATTTGATATAAGTTAAGCATACACGTAATTAAAATAATTAATTAAGAGTTTATTAAATATGTGTATTAAGGCTTTATCACCTTCCTTGTCAATGCCAACGGTTGACTGCTCGTTCATTTATCACCTTACCATTTTTATAATATACTACATATATGTAGTAACATAATAAAGACGACCTTAAACAAGGAAAGAAGATGACGTTCCAGGAATTAAAGCGAGAAGCCGAGAATAGGGACAACTGGAGAGCTCTATTTGGGCAGAGCAATGGACCTGTCGTAAGACAGAACACTTAATAATAATAATAACATAATAAAGCAATGAACTTTTTAAAAACTTCTTATAATTAATTTTCTTATTATTTTTACAGTTTATTTTGAGAAACCGCCAGGAAAGAGCGGGTATTTACATTAGTTATCCTTGTATTTGTCATCTCGTTTGCGAGGATGCTAGTTAACTCGTGTATTTGATACAGAAAACCATCTACAGCGAGATAGTCTCATTCGTAAGCTTTGGTGTGTAACTGTGACGTTTTAAATATTCATTGGAACATTCATTACAATAATACATGTTTCCAGTTAACTAAGTTATGGATTATGTATTCAGTATTCATAAAACAGGGGACATCGATTTCATTTTCAGAATAGAAGTGGCAGTGACGATACTCGTTAAGTATTTAATTAAACGAGGCGGGTGTTTCAAGAGAACTCTGACATTTGATCAGAAGACGTCATCGGTTTCAGCATTACAGAACCCTTGCTGATAGTATCCTTTATAGTTTTATTCTCATGAAAATATATTAGGCTTTATTGAAAATTCTGTCGCATTACTGCCAAGGCTTTGAACGTTTCATTGTAAGCGAGACCGATCAAACTCGACGTGTGTTTGTATGACGGTAGGCAAATCCTTATTGTGCTTCTGAAAATGTAATAAACATGAGGAATGCTATTAGTAGAATCTCAATATATATATTATCGTACTTAACGACACTGTTTCCATTACAGAGACTGAACGCGTGTAGCTACCGGGTAACACAAAATTAATTTTAGTGATTTTAAAAGCATTTATAATAGACCTTGGAATAGTTTAATATTCTGTCCCGGCACATACCTGGAGCCTGAGGAAAATCGTAAAACTCATGGGCGATAAGCGACTTTCTGGCGGGCATTAAAAGTCAACATCTTACGTCTCCTCGCTTCGGTTTGGTTTTTACTCGGTTCCTAAAGGAAAATTTACGTTTCAAAACGCTACAGAGATAATAAAAGTGCACTCCGTAGACCGTTGTGGCAAGTGAAGCATTTTTGAAAATATTAATCGTTATTAATTGTGCCTGCGTTCAGGTGCAGCATGTCTGACAGTCTGTCACTAGAAATCCGAGTGTGCATTCAGTACTGCCGTTACTTCGCTGTGAATGTCGTCAGGGGATTCAAAATGATAACATTTGCTGAGATTTTGAGTTGTTTGGATGTGAGAATGCCATTTTGGGCTAAAGGAAGGGAGTGCTGTGCATGTTACACTGTGTTAATTTGTACAGTTTAGGCTCTTGTGGATAAGGCGATTCGAATGTTGAATTTTTGTATTGGGGACTGTGAGAAGTCTTATATAGGTCAGGTAGTGGATGGTGACGTGAATGTTAAGGATCTGATCAGCAGAACAGACCGGGCTGCTATCCATTCGATGAAGAGTGCGTGTGTGTGAGCAGAGAATTGACTCGGTCTTGAGACAGTACTCATCTGCGCAGGCGCACAGCCGTTCTAATGCGCGGAAAAGAAAGATAGACTGACTTTCAGTTCTTCATTACTTTTTAGTTCTTTGGTGTTTCGTCTCATTTTTATATTCTCTGTATTTCTTGGTGAATATAGAATTTAGTATATTATTCGGGTCACTGATACTATACCGATATGATGAAATATCATGCAGATTGGTCCAACAGTGGGAATGTTTTCAGGAGGAGCAATGTTCTTAGGACAACATTCAGCTTGACGTCATGGCATCTATGTCGAGTCAGTTCTCCGCTCAGACACAGTACAAAAGGTGGTTGGGTGGGTGGCTTGAAGGGGAAAACAGGTTTTGCTTAATCTGTATCCATCTTCCAGGTTGAAATTCTTGGGGATAGTTTAGTCGCTTTCTTGATTGCGCGGGGGTGGTAGGTCCTGCTGTTGGCTCCGACTTTGTTCTGTCGAAGCCAGTGATGCTGTGTTGGGTTGCTGCAATGCTAGGCTTACGATGATCACTAATTTTCCAATTTGGCGTGTCTGATGTGTTTCGAAATTCTGATGGAAATGTGACGGCTGGCTTGTTCAATGCACACCTTCCCACAGGTGCAGGGGATCTCGTACATATCATAATTTTGATCGGGATCATTAAATTCTTAGATTGTGTCCATCGTCTCTGTATTTTTAAAGAAAAGAACACTACGTTTCGGAAGCTGAATCTGCTTCCGTCCTCACATTGAAAAGGGACATGACCATCTACTCATTTATTAATTCATTATTTAGTCCTTATGACTCATGTGGATCTCGCATGCCAGTTCTTTGCTGCCGTCAAAAAAAACATGTCAAAGCTGATCATCAGATTGCTGATTATTCCCTGATGCTGAATGTACAATTGTTTGTGAATAAATGCATGTGTATCGGTAATTTCCAATACAGTTGTTTATGCATTTACCAGATCAGTAAACAAAATAGGTGTAGGCGTCCATATTGCATACGTAGATCGACATTGTGCGTTTATTTTCCTTTTTCTGACAGACATGTCATTGTTTAAATATAGTTGATTGTCTTGTCACGGCTTTTGCCATCGACTTCTCTTAGTTTCATTATGACATTTCAGAATACTGAGTGTCTTAAATTGCCCTACCGTCCTCTTACAGCCCGAATTTAGAACTAACTTTTTAGTGACATTATTTTGAAAAATCTTTAAAACTGTTTCCCGATTATAATTACACAAAGCGATCTGCGACTTCCCTTTTCACTGGACTGGTAGTGCGCTACGAGGAACTGATGTCACGGTCGGTAAAGTGATTGTCTAAGGACTGGACTTATGGGAATAGAATAGGTTTTCTGGGAAGGCAAGATTTTTCTCTCTTCCCCCCCCCCCCCCCCTCCGCCCGGACCGACTATGGAGATCCAACAGCCTCATGCATCTGTCCCGACGGCTTCTTCACCGATTGTAGTCGGGCGGAACGTGTTACTGAATGCTCACCTCGATCTAGTGCCGAGGTTCGTGGTGCTTTACCCCCGTTCTGTGCACGCCTTCAAGGATTGGTGCTTATACGCAAGAATATTTGTGCCTTTCCGTCTATCTTCGAAACGGTAATGAACTGACCCGTCTTAACCTTCTGCCCATTTATCCGTGTTTTAGAGACGGACACTGACTGAGCAGTGTTGCATCTTTAGAGACTACTCCATCTTGTAATTTCTGTATCATTAACAATGCAATGCCAACATGAGAACTGTCGAAAGTGTTGTATGGAAAGGTCAATATACTGTTTCTGGGACTAGTATTTTAACAAAGTTTTGATTAACGATGTGGCGTAACTCTGTAACTTAATGTCGATCGCTGATGAATGATGTGCTGACCTTGGTATTTATGGGTAGGTCCTGGTACGATAGATACTGGTACTGGGATACTGGGAACGACCCGTTCTTCAAGTGCCTGAGCACTGCACTGCACTCCTGCTTGATCTATAGACATTCGGTAGGACTCCTTGGGCGAGGGATTGGCCCGTCGCAAGGCCTCTACCGGTACACAGGACAGCACAACACAGAAAAACGCGGAGAGACATCCATGGCTTGAGTGGGATTCGAACCCACGGTCCCAGTGACCAAGCGGCACAAGGCCCACGCCTCAGACCGCGCGGCCACTGCGGACCCCAGACTAGATGCCTGCATAACTAATCCATTAAAACTTCTCCACTCCAACCAGTGAGTGCTTCTAATACCGGTTATAACTGTGTGGACTACATGTTAAATGGGACACTTGTCACCATGGCTTGACATGACGTCAGGTTGCGGGTGGGGGGAAATGCTTCCAGATGTGGAGGATAACTGCGACTGTACTCAATACTTTGTCTCGAAGAGCCAACAAGTGTAGGTCCTCTACCTTAGGGGTTAGGACAGGGGCGATAACTCTTTTCCGTAGAAATAAATTCAGAATAATACGAGATATTACACAAGGCCCCGTACTTACACGTTCTTGAAAGAATGGTAACGAGCCACCGGGTTTTGTGAAAGTCTTTTTTTTTTCTTTCCCTATCTTAGCGACCGTCAACTTTTCAAGAAGGATTCTGTTCCCATGAAGTTAGTTATATCTGATTAAAGGCATATCTAAACTGCTTTAATAGCGCAGCGATTGACTTGCCGTGTGCTGGTGTTTTCTTTTATTTTGACTTCGTATTTTACATCATAATAGAATCCACATACATAAGCTTACTGAGACATCACCAAAGTTTTGCCGTTATCTGTTAGTTATCGTGAGAGTAGTTCTCCTTAGTCCTTTCTAAGGATGGTCTTGTGCTTTGCTCTTCTGCCTAGTTTCATTTTCTCTCTTCCTTGTGTGCTTAAGCATGCAGCTGTTATTATTACAACAAAGAAGCTTTGAAGGATTTTAAACTCGTTACAACGAGCAGTGAACACAGAAACTTTTCGCAACGTAAAGAGAGGGATCATTTAATCATGGCTGTGTTTAGCAGGGGAGGAGTACACACAACCACATCTTGAAAGCTGCATCACGGAGCAATATAGTCTTACTGTGGATACGACGCACCACAAGATTGATGCGCAGCCATCAAGAGCCCCAGTTTGTGGTCACCTTTGAAGTGGTGTTTCAGAAATTCTGCTGTCAATTTAGCTGTTTACTTGCACTGTGTGGAGCTGGACGAGCTTAAAATATAACCGCGATCTATGTGTCTTGTTTAATATTAAACCCTTTAACCCGTGTTTTGAATACATATTCCAGCTATTCTAATAAGCAGCAACTGCATTTTGTAAGGTTCGAGGTTTTCACAGCAGTGAGTATGAAGATTTCTGTCTTCTGGTTTGTTGCGCTGTGTAGTCTGGTCGATGTTAACCAACGTTTCAGAGGTCATACTGCCTCCGTCATCAGGGCGACGAGTATGAAGATTTCTGTCTTCTGGGTTGTTGCGCTGTGTAGTCTGGTCGATGTTAATCAACGTTTCAGAGGTCATACTGCCTCCGTCATCAGGGCGATGAGTATGAAGATTTCTGTCTTCTGGGTTGTTGCGCTGTGTAGTCTGGTCGATGTTTACCAACGTTTCAAAGGTCATACTGCCCCCGTCATCAGGGCGATGAGTATGAAGATTTCTGTCTTCTGGGTTGTTGCGCTGTGCAGTCTGGTCGATGTTAACCAACGTTTCAGAGGTCATACTGCCTCCGTCATCAGGGCGATGAGTATGAAGATTTCTGTCTTCTGGGTTGTTGCGCTGTGTAGTCTGGTCGATGTTTACCAACGTTTCAGAGGTCATACTGCCTCCGTCATCAGGGCGATGAATATGAAGATTTCTGTCTTCTGGGTTGTTGCGCTGTGTAGTCTGGTCGATGTTTACCAACGTTTCAGAGGTCATACTGCCTCCGTCATCAGGGCGATGAATATGAAGATTTCTGTCTTCTGGGTTGTTGCGCTGTGTAGTCTGATCAATGTTTTGTATTTGTGTGTTTTGTGTGTCTCGCTATGAACGATTGTTCTGTTAAACCGCATTAATGAATTGATCTTTTCAGTAATGATGTGTCGGGTTTTATTTGCGGTACGGACTGAATTCTTAAATATTATTTTGACGAGTTTCTTAATTTGAACTTTCGTTAATAAGAACGTCTAAGTTATCTATTATCAATCTCTCACTGCTTTATCACACTAACGTCCTCAATAGTATTCTATGTTTATTAGAAAGACGAACGGACAATGGCTGGGAACCTTCTAAGAATAAAACTTTTTCCCCCGTCAGAAATAAGGTTCCCCCTCTCCTCCCCATAATTGTTCTCTTTGCTTATACTCTTCTGTTGTCCTTCCTAATTCTATCTTGGCTTTAAACGATTAATGAATTTTGTTATTTGTCTTAACTTTATGGGACCTATTATACTTTCAAGTTTTGGACACAGTATGTCATGAATATTATACAAATCTGATATAAAATTGTCTTTTTTTGAGACAAGCAACGTGTGCAAATTGAAATAGCTTAAAATGAAGCGTCTTCGGTATCCGTGGGCTCAATCTTGACGTGTGTTGTCAGTCGATGAAGAAATTATTACGAGAAGGAATTTTGGTTGCTTCCGTGCACTACATCTTTATTCACGGCAGTGGTAGGACTGTGTATGACGGATCTGTCAGTTGCACGAAATTGTGACAGAACGGAGCAGCACAGTAAAATACAGACGAAGATCCATATCTCGAACGGGTAACATCTTGTTTTGTTTGCATTGCTACGACTGGAAATTAAAATATTTTCTTGATATTTCTGTTGCTGCATATCTTTAACTCTTTAATTTAAGTGTAGTGACTGGCTACGGACTGGACCACCGGGGTTCGATCCCCGACGGCGGCAGAGGATTTTTCCTCTAGCCTCTGCGTCCAGACCGGCTCTGGGGCCCACCCAGCCTCCTCTACAATGGGTACCGGGGTCCTTTCCCGGGGGTAAAATGCGGCCGGGGCGTGATGCTGACCACTCACCCCCGTCTAGTGCCGAGGTCAAGAAAGAGTAGGAGCTATACCTCCCCCCCAAGCGCCTACATGGCGTATAGTGGGACAGGTTTTTACTTAAGGAATACATCTATTAGTGCAATTTTTGAAATTCACTTGTTGATAAAAACTCGTTAGGAAAATGTTTTTATGTTTCATTTCTTGCTGTGGGGCTATGCTTATTCGCTTGTCATTTTCTCACTGCGTCACAAACTATATTGATTGTTTCTGTAATTTGCGTTTCTTTATCGTTATCGTTTCTGTATCGTAACTGAGGTTATATGCGAATGCAGTGACTAAATTTCAGATTTACAGACGTGCGTACATACATACGAGGGTTACTTCAAAAGTCATGGCAACTAATTTTGGGGGGCAAACACGTTATATTGAAGAACGTTCAACATATACATATGAAAGGGCACGATATACTCCTCCGATTAAAATTCAGTTGTGTTTAAAAAAAATTCAATGTGAGTTAAATCAGAATTCTTACTTTAAGACTAGCAACCTTCAAAGTAGTCTCCGAGTGTATCAAGTACTCGATGCCAACGAATACCATCAGCTTCACCATCTCCAAATATTGCCATCTCGCGCCGAACTGCGTTGGTAATGTCCTCTCGTGTACGAAATCGTTTCCCTCGCAATGGCTGTTTCAATTTGGGTATTAAGTCATAGTCACATGGCGAAAGGATGGAGTATGGTGGAGTACTTCCCATCTCCAACGTCGTAAAAGGATTAAACAATGGAAAAAAAGGTCATTCCGTAATGTGCCTTTCTTCTTGCCGACTATACCTACACCCATTCGCACCTATCTGATCTGACTTACCACAATCGGAAGAGTAAATCGTGACCTTTCATATGTATATTTTGAACTTTCTTCAAGATAACGTGCTTGCCCCCAAAAAATTAGTTGCCATGACTTTTGAAGTAACCCTCGTATTTTTAAGAAAAATATCTCACAAAATAAGACGAGGGTCACATCCAGGTTTGTGGATGGCTGAAATCCCACCTACATGTTTCTGTCTTCTAAGAATTCCTTCATTATTTCCATTCTCGTCCAGACCCGTAGTGGGCTGGCAGATCTCGGATCTCGGAAGCTGTCCACGAAATGTGCCCTGGGTCACTACACAAAAATGTTTTGAGTGTACACTGATATATAAATTGCAATGTTTTGTATTTGTCTACGATTTTAAATGATCAGTTTTTCGTCAAGACCTGTAGCTTATATTGGACACTTTTTCATTCTGGTGCATAATGAAAAAAAATACTACACTGTTAGAATACAGTTTCTCTATTTAGATCTGTAGACGGCATAATTCTTCCGTTGTTTTGTGTACGTCCCGTTTATCTCTGGTCTTCAACATTCCTTTTCCTTTGTGTTGCTTTCATACTTCTTTCGCTGAGTTGTCACTAATTTCACGATGTTTACAGTTAAATTGTACAGCGACCCTGCGAGGTCTCAGTTATCCCCGCTGCGACGCCACATTTACTAGTGGGACAGTCGATTCTCATCTGCAGCGGAATATAATGGATCAAGAGAAATGCTCCCTTGTAGCATCTACACAAAAAATCTATTTCTTCTGGGTGAATGTTGGTGTGCCCTTTTAATTTACTCGCAGTCAGGTGCTGGGTTAGCTGCGTTTGGATATTATTTCTTGCCGCAACGCTTAATGTATCCAATACTGTACGCTATACCCATACGTATTGTACTGAGATGCTCGCTCTTAGGAGGCCGCTGCTTCGAATCGTGCTTGGGACATGTTATTTTGTGTTATCTTTTTGAAGATACTGTAGAAGGCTGCTTGGCTGTACCATAGCTCAGGTGGTTAGACTCCAGCTTCTCACTACCCGGGTTCTCGCCCAGGTCAGCGCATGTGGGATTTGTGGTGGACAAAATGGCACTGGGGCAGGTGTTTCTGCGAATCATTCGGTTTTCCCCTGTCAGTATCATTTATCCGCTTCTCCATATTTGCTCATATATCATCTGGGGAATGGACAGTGAACTCGTTAGGAATCCATTTTCACAGAGACGTGGTCTCACCCCATTGTAACTAACAGCTAACTGCTTAATTCACAGATTGTATTTTATTACAGCGTCTGTAAGGTCAGTGAATTATGCACTAATCGACAGTAGATACGTGATTTTGTAAAATGCACCGTACAGATATAACCCAATGTTTTTGCACGTTCCAATGAAAATTGTTAAAATTCACTTCTCAGCTTATCAGTGTGTCTGCCCGTCCGTCCATCAGCATGTAATAAACCGAGAATCGCATAACGATTTTATCTGAAATATATATTTGGGAGGTTCACGGAAATATGCGGCGACAGTTTGCGGTAAAATACGACAACAGTGACGGACGCGTAACACGGCTTACACGCGTTTCTAAAATTTTCGAACGCAGCTCGCCAAATGTAGATAGATTCGAAATTGTTTGTAGAGTTAAATTAAAAGTACTTTGTTCCCAGTACAATTTGTCCGTAATTTTCTTAGTTTAAACAGACGGGACTCTTATGCTGTGTCGTCTCGTAACTTGAGAACCGTTGACCAGACTGATACAATTTTATATTGCTGATTCTTGCTTGCCGGTTCCGCCTATTATACGCTATTTGTAAATTAATTGACAGCATCAGAAGTAAACCTTTGCAAATTGAAATTGATGTGGCCGTAACAGGGCGAACTCGCCGGCTATGCGTTTTTTCTGATTTTTTAAGTTCATCTTGCGGTCATACACATGTTGTGATGTAAAGATAGCTAGTGCTTGTACACTTAGATATGTTACAACAGTAGTCCCCAACACGGTGCCCGCGGGCGCCGTGGCGCCCGCCAAGGCTTTTTTTGGGTGCCCGCGTTGTTACGGAAAGAGGTTATACTTAATAATGAAGACCGTTCAACCATTAACATTATAAATCAAAGCACAGATCTCGACCTACTGACACCCATCTTGACGATTGTTTGCGAGCAGCAACATCACCCTACACTCCCAAATTTGAAAAAAACTGGCCAATGAAATGCAGCGCCAAACATCACACTAACTTCCCACTTGAGTAATAATAATTGTGAAGATTTCTGTCTTCTGGGTTATTGCGCCGTTTAGTCTGGTCGATGCCCTGATGACAGAGGCAGTATGACCTCTGAAACGTTGGTAAACATTGACCAGACTACACGGCGCAACAACACAGAAGACAGAAATCTTCATACTCACCGCTGTGAAAACCTCAAATCTTACACAATAATAATTGTACTTATAAAACTACGTATTTTTGATTGCGTGGTTTCTTGTATCATTAGACGTCGTGTTGTTTTACGTATTATATGGTGTCCATATCTTATTTGTCTAGAGAAAAGAAAATTTGGCTTTGTTAATTGGTTGGTGCCCGCCACGATCTCATAAACTCTCAAATGCGCCCGTAGGCACAAAAAGGTTGGGTACCACTGTGTTACAATATACAGACCTTACAGTGGATCGATACAGTAAACAACTGATTAAACATAATCTACAAGAACACATGAACTGCTCCACGTTGTAGCGTAATGTTTGAAGAAACACGATTACAACTTGAATAGTTAGTAGTAGTTTGCCTTTATCAGGAAAGTGTCTTCTCCAGGCCTTCCGCCTAACGGTCAGTTCGCTGAGGAAACTCGACACGGGACGCTCTGTGCCCTTCGCGACCAGATGGCGTCCACAACAAGATGAGAGGAATATTAATGCGCCGTGTTGTAGTGCAGTCCTATTTCACTAACTTGTTCTTGTGTATGCAGGGTAAGGAGATATTCCAGAGACTCTAAGGCCCTTTGTCGTGGAAACTCCCTCAATTATACTATATGTATGTTTTTGTCTGGTGTATTATTCTGTTTTCAATCCCTTCAGAGCGTGTTGAAAGTGCACTGGCTTCCTCTTGACGATTTCGGACCATTTCTACGAAGTCGTTTTAGTTGTGGGTTAAAAATGCACGCTTATCGTGTCTTATGTCTTTGATTACGTTTGTAGATGTGCTTTACCAAAAGACTGGGGACTTACACTTACTTTGTAACATTAGATGTTACAAAGCCTGTTCTAACTGAATGTTCTTTACTGTATGTATACTGACGTTTCACCATGTACTTAGTTCAATGGTTTGGTATCTTATGACGACGTATCAGTTGCAGAGCTTATTCAGCATTTAATATGTCGAAAATTTTTACTAATCTGTTCCTTAATTCCAGAGTTTTATTAAATACTAGGGCAGAACGCTCCTTTCGGAGCTCCTCGGAGGGGTTGGTCAAGTTTTTGAAAAGCAACCAACCCCTTCGGGGGGGTTGGTTACGTTTTAAAATCTTGTGTAAGAAACTAAACTAAACCCCCCGAATGGAGGGTTAAAACACTTGACCAACCCCCTTTCGGGGGGGGGGGGGTTGGTTGCGTTTTAAAATCTTGAGTAAGACACTAAACTCGGCATTGTTGTGTTCCACAACAATGCCGAGTTTGTTTATAGTTGGCATTGTTGATGGCGTAATTTATTGACGACGACGAAATCACAAATTTTTATAATAAGATTGTATAGCAGGATGACATTATTGAATAGTTTAATCATCTCAGGCCTCCTTCATATGAACTGACACTACTTCTTATTCACAAACCGTGCATGAGTAATTGCCCAAAAACAATTGTTATTTGTTTGGAAACGCAGATAGTACATACACACATGGGTGTATTGTTCATGTACTTCTATATTTATTTATTTATTTATTTTATTTATTTATTTATTTATGATATACTTGACAATACATGAGCCGGAATAGCTCAGTCAGTATAGTGACTAGCTACGGGCTTCGAAGATGAAGTGGTAGTAGTAGTAGTAGTAGTAGAAATAATAGTAATAGAAATAATAATAATAATAATAACAACAACAATACATACAAGTCTTCTAGAATCATTTCCGTGTTGTGATATTTGAGGTTTTCGTGGTGACGTGTATGAAAATATTTGTCTTCTGTGATGTACCATAGTGTAGTGTGATAGATATTTACAGACGTTTCTGCGGTTTTTACTGCTTCCATCATCAGGGCGATGCAGGTACCAGTTCTTGAAGTTACAGCTCACAATTGACGCAGTGTATGAAGATCTTCGATATTTCGTTCATTTTCCTTGCTACTTTGATGTGGAAACAAGATGGCATTTATCCAGCAGAACATCAAACAAATTTTATGTGTTTCACTCGAAACATTTAAACTGTTGTCTTTGAAACGAATATCCGTACCCCAAATAAACAAAACAGATATAATATGCAGAATTATGATCTTGCAATGTAATAACATTACTACAAATTCAAGAAAGTTTTAATTTTAATGTTTAAAACAGTATGACATGTTGACGCTTTTGTGTTGCTGTAATTGTGAAGTGATAGGTAATTCGATCAGTGTAGTTGTTTTATCATAATGGAACCAATTTCAAAATCTCGTCCCTGTGTTAAACAAAGCCCCAGTTTCAACTAATCGCCCTTTTGATGGTGGGAGCAAACATCTCTGGAATGTCGGTAAAGTGCCACCAGACTACACGGCTCAATAACCCATAAGACACTCGTCTGTTAATGATGTTTAGGGAAACAATTGTTTAGTCTGAAACCAAATTAAATTTACTCTGCGAACAAAGCGATAGGATTGCTGAACGTATTTCAAATCGTTGCTAGTACAGGATTAAATAAGAGAAACGACTTGATAGACAAATGCTTGTTGTGTTGTCGCCTTGCGTATTAGGCAACTTCTCCGCCACGTCAGTTGAGC
Organism: Zootermopsis nevadensis; assembly: GCF_977971745.1. Taxonomy (NCBI): domain Eukaryota; kingdom Metazoa; phylum Arthropoda; class Insecta; order Blattodea; family Termopsidae; genus Zootermopsis; species Zootermopsis nevadensis. The sequence goes on from NW_028259142.1 coordinate 10,322,641, forward strand.
GAGTCACTCGTGGAGGTAGGCGTTTGTGTTTTGCAGGATCGAGATCTATCAGGCTTTGTGATCTTCGGGCGCTTCTTTTTACAGTTAATTGCAATTCGGGGTGGTGATTGATTTCGTTATAGTAATTGATGTCTTATAAATTGACAGCGTACCATTTTAAAATCTTGGTGACTACTCACTGGACCCACACATCGAAATATCGAACCAGTTGTTGTTCACAGAGTGATGAGAGATTTAAGGCAGGTTTGTTCTACAGTCTGCTACTACTGTTGGTAAGCTAAGTACGACAACGAGCGTCTGTGCTGTACAGCACAAGCGAAGTTGATGTGGTAGATTGCTCAAGACCACCTGTTTCCGACCACAACTACCTCCCGAATCTGAAGTCTGCGTACAGTACGTTAGTATGCTTGGAAAAGTACGCAAAGTCAGTTTTAGTTATTTCAAATGTGATGATGGCAGCGTTGAAACATTGGTGGAATTAATTAATATTAAACTTTTCTCATTTGCATTAACTTGGTTGCCATTGCCTTTGCAGTAATGACAGTATTGCGTTACTTCACTTTTGTCATTTTTATTCTATTGGAATACTTACTTAGTTAGGATACTTCAGTGCCTGAGCATCTGCATGTCCCAACTTTCGTTGGCTTTGATCTATTAGACAGTTGGTAGAACTCCTTGGACGAGTGATCGGCCCGTCGCAAGGCCTCTACCTGTACACAGGACAACACAACGCAGAAAGACGCGGACAAACATCCATGCCTTGAGTGAGATTCGAACCCGCGGTCCCAGTGACCAAGCGGCCACTGTGACGGTATTCTGTTGGAATACATTTTGTAACAGTAGCAACATGGGAAATTTGAACTTGAGTACATTACTCTGGTAATTCAATGCGACATACTGACATTTTGTATATAGACACGTATTAAAAAATGTGCAACTTTTAATTATGTAATTTTATAGGAATTTGAAAATTTCAATGTGGCAGTCATCTAATATATTTTAGTGAGTTTATTGCTGCTGGATTATTGTAGTGGTAGCGTTGTTGGCCTCAGAAGATCTAGTCCTTAAGAACCACTAATGAGAATGCCATTGTCAGATACTTTGTCATAGAGAGACAACAGGAGTATGAAAACAATTACTTAAATGCCCGGTGGATGTTGATTGCATCTTCTGTACCTTCCCTGCATTGTTTTGGAGCGACATTGTTTCCGTGGACGCTCTGGTTGGCCAGCTGACGTGACGATGATTATGCTGTCACCTCCGCTGACTCCCATTACCCCTCCGTTTCAGCCGCCCGACTGCAACCAAAACACCGCAACTTAGAAACAACTTCTGTCTCATTTCCTGCTTCGTTTTGTCGTCAGATTTTGCTTAAAACTTTTGGGTCTTGTGTATGCTCTTTCGAAATAATGAACTCGCCAACTCCATTAGTAGGACTGTTTCTTAAATGCTTGACCTTTAGGACTACTGACGAGCTACTCTGGCAGAATCCGTAGTCTCATCATTCATAATACGATGGTCCGCCATTTGTCACAGTCGTGAGTCACAGATAATTTTATTTCCGAGTGACTGTTTTCCAAGCGGTTTCCCCATCAGAATTGTTCTGTGCGTTTCTGAGCTCATTGTCGAGTTCATGGTGTAACTTCCATTGACTGAACGACCGGAAATCGTATCCCGGCAGGAATTTTCTTGTAGGATTTGAGGTTTTCACGGCGGTGAGTCTGAAGATGGCCGTCTTCTGGGTTCTTGCGTCGTGTAGTCTGGTAGAAGTTTGCCGACGTTTCCATCATAATAGAGGTAGGAAGAACCTCTGAAATGTCGGTAAACTTCTACCAGACTACACAGTGCACAATCCAGAAGACAGATATATTTAGGAATTTTCTTTTCGCCACAACGTCCAGATGAGCTCTGAGTTCCACTCATACTCTTCAGTGGACAGTGGCAGCTCTTTCTTTTTGGGGTGGAGGGTGTTAAAGCTCCCGGATCGTAAAGTTGTCTGTTCACCTCCATGTAGTCCTAAGTTTTCCCATCCCCCCCTATGGTGAGCAGTTTTATACATTGAATATTGTGGTTAAAGTTTAATCTCCTGATATGTTTTCACATAATGTGGTATCATAGAAATTAACCTGTATATTTAACTGTTAAATACAAGCTAGAACACAGTTCAAAATTAATCTCTGTGTGATGTAATACTGGAAAAATTTCGACGGGAAAATCTAATTAGTAGGTCTAGAGTGATAAACAGAAATTTTGATTTTGCAGTTGTTAGAAAGGGTGTATAAGCAACATGGTCGCTCAGGGAGCAGCAATAGTTAGCTGGTGATGATCTGTTAATCCTTATTGATAATCATGGCTCACAAATATCTGATTATAGTTAACAGGATACGTCGTGAAGTTCTTCATAGTTTTATGACAAATATATGATGAAAAAACTCCTTATTAATTAGTTTATTTGAAGGTTCGTAGGTATGCCTGAGTCATGCCATTTACATTTTCATATGTGAGTGAACATTTCTGGTTCTGTAGCTATTGCTGATTGTTCCATGGCTCTTCGCTTGAAAAACAAACAATTGCCTGCTGTCTTTTCTTCGAAAATCCACTGTGCTACTCGTGATATTTCGTTGTCGTGCTACTTCCTGAAATAGTGCTTCTACGTTCCGCTGTTCTTTCGGCCAATGTGCAGTCTGTACGTGTGTGTTGGTGATCAGAACTTACTGTCTTCGTGCCAACGGTACACAGTAAGTCCTCATCACATTTTTGTTATGGCTGTCTTACCTCGCCCTCTTTGAATGTTTTATACACAGAATAAAACTAATGTGACAGCCGGGAAAGCAGGGCTGTGTTTAGAGAGCGGGGTTTATTGATTCTACTCTCCACCCATCCCCTTACCCCTCTTTGTCCTCTAACGGGTTGGCTGTTGGAGGTACGCGCTTCGAAACCGGAACAACCAATGTCTTCCTCTCTCTGCAGGCTGTTACTGGGTTAGTGCCTCTGTAGGACACTACCGGATTTTTTCACATTCTTACTCTCTCGACCGTCTCTTCTCTTTCAATGCTGTGTAACATCTGTGTCAAATAAAATAAGAATTGGGCTCCTGTTTTAATACTTTAGTTTTAGCCCCATTTCTTTCTTCTAGTACGATTATAGTCACGTCACGCACAATTGTCCCCGTGTCTACGAACCACTCTTTCCAGGCGTGTAAGGAGTATTGATATAAATCTACACTCTTTTTTCTGCGCTAGGTGGGAGTGAGTGGACATCTTCACGCTCCGGCCGATTTATACCCTAGGAAAGAACCATAGTAGCCTCTGACTAACTAAGAAATCGTTACTCATTCCTCGTTTCGTGTTCCGGCTCATTACTGTAACAACTTCGCTAATATGTAACTTTAATTTATTTTTAGCCCTCGCGAACGAATAGTGTTGGAAGGAAACTATCACTTAAAACCTAAGTGCTTAAAGGACACACAAATCATTTATTGCCGCTATAATTTGGCACAGGTACGGTGGAGAGAACTTTATAGGCATGCTATGATCGTTTGATTGACCTAAATGCGTCAGAGTTTGGCTTAGTTACGTGTTAGCATATGCCGTTATTGATTCTCGGCTATAACTGTCAGCTGACCGGCCAAAGCAGCATGTGAAATTATGCTCTGCACCTTATGACGTGGATTCTGACAACGTCGATTAAATGTTTAATGGAAGCGATAAATGCAGTGTAGGGTAATCGCTTAAATGAAATCCGATTAAATTCTCTGTACCCATTTTTAAAACAAAGTGTCATTTAATTCATATATTTTCTTCATTATACATTTACATTCATTTCATGCTGTTTTGAGCATTATGGTGTCGCTGTATCGCGTCCGTCTAAAATTAAGGGTTCTGGAGATATCTGCCCCATTGTTTGTTCGATTTTCTTGGTTTCTCGTTTCTTGCAGCAAACTGTTGCGAAAATGATTTGAACAAGAAACTAGCTATTCTTCCGATATCCCAGGCGGTTTATTGTTATGCAAAAATGGCTCATGAGTTCACCAAGCTGTGTGAGTATTTTCAATTGTGAACTATGTAACATATTTTAATAAATTTTGTATGAACGTTATGCTATTTGAGGCCACCCCAATATCATTCTATTCAATTTCCTATAATCAGTAATAACAACATGGCGGATGCACGGATTTTTGAGGTAGAAGCGACACTAGCGCCACTTAATATTGTCCTGAATTGATGCATAGTAATAGATAACTTTCATTCGGGTATTTTTTATTTTGTATAATATAAAACAACCTGATGAGAAAGTTTTCTATTGCTTTAAGTTTGTTAACGATAACTAATGGGCCATTTGGAGCTAGGGATAAGAAATTGGATTTGAAGATAGATTTTAAACCGTTATACAAATTCTGTTATAAATATGATGTTTGAAGTCAGTAATTACAGACATGGCGGCAGTTTGAAACTTTTTGGTTTTCTCCGATTAATCAGACATACACAAAGCTTGTATTTACGTAATAAGTTATTTAATAATAATAATCCAAGTGTATTTACAGTTTTAAGGAGTAAAATAATTCTGACTCGTGACGCTTTCATTCCTATGGCCATTATCCTGAACCCAATACGCTAACCGATGAACTAAATTGCATGTAGTGGTTGGATTATAGACTTAATTACGTAAATGTAACATCAGCACAAGATTTGTGGATTTAGAAGTGTGTGCAGTACCCAGGCTTTTCGACTTATGCCAGAAACTGCTTCGTGTGTTTGGGTTGGTGTTCGTGTTCGTGTTTGCGGCCGCAGGCCATCTGCCCTTTCTCCCTTAGGGCATATAAACTATTGGAACATAAGGGTATTAATATGTGAATATTATCTCTTCCTTAAGCACATTGGAAGCATTCGGCCGTTAGCCTGTGCAATGACACAGGTTTCGAAGATCGTACCACAGGTACTGTGCGTCTCTAGTATTTAGATGCAGGACTCCGTTTAGTTACAGTGGGTACATTTAAATAGCTACGTCAGTGCATTTAAGATGTTTATGGCGTCAGAACCATCGCACCCTAATCAGCTTAATACCGTTAGTGACAGGAGAAGGTAATTATCATGCCTGGCATATTAAACAATATAGTTTTAAGAGAATTTGAAAATTTTTGTATTTATGTTACGTAGCGTGTTGGGATGTTTATGGGTGAATTATGCAGGGATATCTTACAGTTGAAGTGGACATGATTGACTTAACCAGGAATAACCATAGTCAAGTGAGGTTTGAGGTTCTGACGCCGGCGAGCGTGTCTGTCTGCCTTCTGGGTTGTTGCCCCGTGTAGGGTGGTAGAGCTCTAGGGCGATCAACTTGATGATGGAAGCAGCAAGAATCCCTGAAAGGTCTGTAAAGTTTTACCAGACTACGCGATGCAACAACCCAGAAGACAGCCATCTCCAGTGTTGGCTATTGGCTGCTTGTAACTATTTTTACTTCGTGACGTATATGTTGTTATTTTTACATCAAGGAAGCTAGGATAGGTCACAAGAAGGGGGTGTGAATTTTGATAGGTAAATTTCCTCCTTGATCGAGAAATATATCGGAGGATAACCTTAAGACTGATCTTGGTGATATGACAAGTCGTTGAAGTATGGCTGAGGATTGTGTCTAGTGGCGGGCTATTGTATTACCTGTATGGTATACTCAGACACTCCAGGAGTAGATAAAGAAGTAGTTTTATCTGCTCATTTGCGACGTTATATATGTACCATCTAGTATGTAAGTATTTCTGTTTGTTAATAAAAATTGTTAAAGGAACACAGGAGTGTCGTTTGTCTTAAAGAACGGCATGTAAATGAAAGGAACTGCAAATAGCTTTATCACCTTTAAAGGTGTTAATCTGGGACGCTGTGGTAGCAGTTGGACATACGTGAAACAAACATATGACCACTCACAAAATTGTCAATTTCTGCTTTCCCGTGAGAGGTGAAGAGAGTGTTTCAGGCTATAAATCATGTATAAAGATTTGCGTTTAGTTTTTTCTCAACGACAAGAGTTTGTTGTATGCACCACAATACGCATGCAGGGAGGGAAGTCTTTTTTATTATTATTATTGTTGTTGTCGTCGTTGTCGTCTTTCTGCTTCCATCAGTTGAGCTCTGTAGCCAGGCTGTGCTGGGTTAAAGCCCAGATTGATCGCGTTTTTAATGCTGCTACCCCTTTACCCCTCCCTACATTCTGCCTACTCTCATTAAAAACGAGAAAGGATTTAAATATATATGGTACTATCGCGTCGAAAAAGACGCTTTTCGCCATCTTAAAGTTGAGCGTTCTTCATGGGTCATCTGTCTTGTTTCTGTACCACACAACGGAACACAAACAAACGTAGAAATGCACACATATTTTCTGAATAAATGTTTTACTATTTTGTATGCACCAGTCTTTGAGGTTATTTGTTGCCGACAGCTATTAAACAGTGCAGATGCTCTCACTATGGAAAGAGCCATAAATTATTTGTATTTCGTTATATTTTCGCTATACTGTAAAATGTTTCCAATTAAAGTTATTAGTTTATTGCACTCGTCGGTTTACTTGGCGTATCCACTCCATAGTAGTGATTTTACTTTGTTTACATAGTGTTCTATTTCAGACCTTCTGTGACAACAACATAACGAGACAAACGAGTTCTTATTTGTTGTGGAGAACTGACAGAACAGCTTTACAGCAGATTTCCAGTACAATTCGTATGTCCCGAAATGTTGTCTTCGACTTATTCATTACTTTCTTGTCAGGGCACTAATTGCTAAATTATTTACGAACAACAACGTATGATTTCGATGCGAAGTAATGTTCACATGTTTTGCTCGTGAATTCACTATGTGTCCACGTGCAGAGCGTTTGCGCAACTGGTGTGAGCAGTGGCCCCGAAATCAGAATGACCTTGACTCGGATATCACGGGGCAGGTTATATATTACTACGCGTGATTTTTATTGGACTGCGTTCTGAACGGTATTTACCGATAAAATAACGTCCTGCTGTCTAATGTTTATTCCTGTGTACTTGTTCACACTGCTGCTGCAACTGCGCATAACCAACAACGGAGAAATTTTATTTTAGACGGTATTATGTACTATGCGTGTTATATTAACCACCCTCCGCCCCGGTCTCCTTTAAGAAACCAAGATAAATAACACGGGCAACAGCATGTGTCAATTTTTTGTGCTATTCGCTATTTATAAAAATTTTGTCGTTCTATTTGGGCTTCTTGCAAGGTTGATAAAATTAAATTTGCCGAACAATCTTTTAAGGAAACGTGTGGTTTAAGTTTTCATCCAGTAGTTTTATAGATTAAAAACGTGAACATACGGGCGGACAGACGGGTACAACCTTGCATGTTTGCCTTCTCGTCGAGGACTTTGTGCAAAGAACGCGTAAAAAACTTTCTTTACTCCTCTCCCCGACAGCTCCCTGCCAACATTCGAATTGAACCTTTATGTGTGTTGGCGGTGGCAGGATCGTACATTCATTATTTAAGAAACGAAAACGTCTGTCTGTCTGCCTGCCTGCTTCCCCATTTTTGTGTAGTAGGTGAGGCGACAGAAATGCGAACTTTAGTTCTCTTGTATGCGCATTTCTAATGCAGCCGATATTTAGCTTCGTCTCGTCGTCCATTACTTTAAAACCCCGTGGACTTTGTTATGGAATATTTTCGTAATGCACAGCAATTTATCTTTCAAGATGACGGGAAAGTGATCGAAACCAGGCGCATGTATAATCGTATTCGACTTGACGACTCTTTATTAGTGAGATCGTGTTGATAACGTGCAGTATTGCTCAGGTTATAACACTTACGACATTTATTCTGAACGTACTAGATTTGAATCTCGACAAGGACTTATATCCTGTCTTATGTTTTTTGACGTAAATACGTCTATAAGGAAGGGTCATTCGGCAAACAAGTGTACCTAGGGAATGTCGTGTTTACTCGGCATTGTTGTTACCTAGGAAACGTCATCTGTTTACTCAGCATTGTTGTTACCTAGGAAACGTTACATTACATTACATTAAAATACATTACTTTACATTACATTCATTTACCACAGACCCATCTTAAGCGTAACTAATTGAAGTTAAGCATTCAAGCATTTTTGTTACCTAGGAAACGTCAACTGTTTACTCGGCATTGTTGTTACTTATAAAACATTACATTACATTACCTTACATTACATTACATTACATTTCATTTCATTACAAGACATTACTTTACATTACATTCAGCTACCACAGACCCATCTTAAGCGTAACTAATTCAAGTTGAATAAGCAATGTCTTAATCAAACTTATCTCAATTGTAAAGCATGTATAAAGGAAATATTTAGAATAAAGCCAATATATAAACTTCCTTTCCGTATAGACGTATTTACGTCAAATTCTCCGGAACCGTGGTTCCACTGACAACTTTTGTGGGTTTCCTCTATCCTGCCAGGCGAATTATGGGATAAAGCCGTGAATAGCCAAAGACCAGCCCCATTCTGTTTTAAAGCCCGCAGCCACTGTGTTATTTACGCAGAAGAGTGAAACCAACACTTACTTCGTTAGCATAATCTGGCGATTCGTGATAAGTATATTGACTGGTGATTGTAAACAGACACATAAAAGTCCTTGCCTTTGATTTGATTATAGATGAGTGAAGGTATTATCTAGTTCCGTTCATATCGTATTTCCGAATACTATTTGGCCTTGCTGTTCATTTGATGGGCGTGCATACAGTGCTCCTTTCAGTGTCTAAAATTGTATTTGCGTCATAGGTCTATCTTATCATCATTAAATATACCGCAGTGTACAAAGCATGTTGTACTTCGTTAAGTACACTTCATATTGTAATATACGAGGTGCGATCGGAAAGTTTCTAGACTGCGCCTATAAAAACCCGTACACTTATCTCAGGTATTAAATTCATCCATCACCCTCGAAGTAGTTCTCCTGGGAGTGAACACAACGATCCCAGCGCCGCTGCCAAGCCTGGAAGCATCCCTGGAAATCTTTCTTTGTCAGCCTGTCAAGCGCCATCTGCGATTCTGTCTGAATCTCTTCTATCGTCTCAAATCGAGTTATATTGTGATGTATCGCACGTTCGATATCAAGAGACGATAAACTGAACATCTAAATGCATACTCCAAATCAAGATGAAGACAGAAAATTAAAAATCAATAAATATAATGCACAAAAATGTACAATAGTTTTTAAAATGAATGTATTGATAAGCCTGAAGATGATGTGGTAAACATCGAAACATGTCGTCAAAAATCAAAAGCGCTGGAAAGATGTAATATTATACGACACAGAAAGCGCCATAAAATATAAAATATAACATAATGCAATTTATATTGTAAATGTTATAAAATTTTAAACAACATTATTTTAAAACAAGTTTTGTGTATAGACTGAAAAATAAATATATGTATTGATATAACACAAACATGACGCAATTAAGATATAAATTAATTTATGGTCATATTCTAATGTAGATCCCATACTAAATTTAATTGTAATCGGTTGAGATCTGTTCGGTTTTAAGACGTAACATGAGTAAAGAAATACAGCTGATCTTCTTATGCATTTAGTTTTGGCAGTCAAAAACAGCATAGAAGTTAGTACCAGCTTGCGGATTCCGAATACGTCGTGTTTTGGCGGTTATTATTAATTAAAGTGTTGAGCTTATAGACCTCATTAAATGAGCCGACAGTATTTTCAAGTGTCTGTGTTTGTACTTGCACCCAGCCAGAACTTAGACGCGTTTCTAAGCGCATTCTTGACACCAAATCAAGAACTGTCATCCTACCACAATGAATTACAAATTATATTATTCGTATAAGCACTATCGTTGTGTTTGAATAAATCAATAGCAATACTGTCGAGGTATAGTCTGGGGTACTGTGGCCTATACTGGGATGTTCCGTAGATCCCTATCTTTATTGATATCGTTGGATACAGAATCGAATCATAAAGCACATTTATCTCTGTCCTATATCCAAAAGAATTTGTCACAGGGCAAACATGAAAGTACTGTGTGAACGCGCAGTCTAGCCTGAAACTGTATTCCAATTCATTATGCCTGTGCAGGTTTTCATAGATTTTTCGCTGGATTTATGCCTAATACTGTGTGTTGAACTTTTTTTTACTATGACTTGACATGAATCGTTAAGTCCTGTGTTACACGTACACGCTGCATGGGGGATATTCCTGCTACTGGCTGCCTTATCTGTATGGAGTCTTTTGACGAGCGTTGTAACGTGAGATGGGAAGGTCTAGTAGTTAGACTGTTCTCTGCATTACATTTGCGTTTTGATACAGTGCTGAGATCTCTTAACAAAGGGGCAGAAGCGTCTGTTATTACTGACCGACTGACTTGCTGGTATCGCGAGAATGATTTCTCCGTAGGGACCCATAAACCATCATCTCGTGTTCTTTGCATATAAACTAAATAACCCGTTTGCCCTTGTTAAGATCAAGTAATAAAAAGTCACGATTTTTTCCCATATTTCTGGTACTAATCTGGCTTGAGGATAATGGATGGCGAAACTATTATTAATATTATTTCATCTATTCGCCATTTTACAGGGTATTTACTTGTATGTACCTGTAACAAACCTTTCCCCTGAGGTACATAGCGCAGCAGCTATTTTTGAAATACACTTTGTTTTTTATTTCGTGATTATTATTATTAGTAGTAGTAGTTAGTTAGTTAGTTAGTTAATTACTTTGGTTGGTTGGTCGGTCCACAAACAGCCACAAACTTCGGACCTTTGGCCGTCCTACCTCGACTGCTTGCAGACCAGGTGTAACTGTAGCCACGGCTCGAACCACGATTGGGTTGAATTGAATTATTAGAGGTATATCTAGTTTGTACTGTGCACTAATTTATTTTCTTATAATTAGATAAATCAAGTAGGGTTTGGTGGGGAACAGGTGAGAAATGCGTGCACGATTCTTGTCGGAAAACTCAAGAGAACCTTTTCAGACGCAGACCTAGATGGAAGAATAATGTTTAAATGGACGTTAGTGAATTGCAGTGTGAAGGTGTGATTGAATTCTGCTAGCTCGGAATAATGGCAAATGGGGACCTTTTGAGAACACTGTATTAAACCTTTGAGTTTAATAAAAACCGAAGATTTCGTAACCATTTGAGCACCTGTCATGAATTCGGTGACGACCCTGAAACTTGCTGTTGGTTACGTCGTAGTACCAGGAATGTCGTATGCTGTTAAGAACGGAGAATGTTCAGATAATCCGTTAATGCATTCCTCTCCCTAATCACTATTTCAGAGTCCATCATTCAATAGTAGATGTCACAAAATGAAAGTGTCAAGAAATACATTTTTAAGTGCTCCTGTCAATATACGGAGGTTTCCGTACTAAAAAGCAATAACTGGACCGTGCCAGGGTAAAGGGGTGGAAGTACAAACATTACGAGTGAAGCATGATTGATACGTTTAGTCTATCTGTAATGGAGCAAAACTATCACTTCAGCTTTAAGTTTAAGTTTAAATTGTGTAATTATTTTTCTATACATTTTTGGGAAGATCATTTAACAATATTTGTGAGAAACTTCCGAAAATGCTGTTTTTTTGTATAGCTGTTAGGACTTGACCACCTCGAGAATTACGCACTTAACTGTCTCTTACCTTACAGAGGTCTAAGTAGGATCATATATTATTTTTCCTGTCCACTCAGATTTCTCATGGCCACTATGCCGTTGTTATTAAGGAGATGCTCATCAGATGTCCTCCAGGAGCATGATGTTCATACCGAACTTAATTAAAATCATTAAGATTCTCTTATTACTGGAAACAAACGCATTTGTACCTGCACCCAAAATTATCTAATATAGGCTATAAAAGGAAAGTTGATTAAAGGGGGAACCCAATTTTACATGACGTTTATTCTAACAAAATCATCTCTATCAGAACTGGGAAAGTTGAACATCGCTAATACCAAAGACCGTCATTAGTTCCGTTTCTGATTTATTGTCATCAACTTTCCATCCTTGTAAACTACTCCCTGTATTACTTTTTACAGTACAGTTTCTGAGTTCTCACTTTTCGAGAATTTTCTTCTCCAAAATTCTGTATCCGTTCGGTTTACCTCATAATGGACAGATTACGCATTGCAGTTTTGACATACAGCAGAGCACAAAATTAGGATCGCATATTTTAATTACTGTGAGATATTCGGAGCATGCGCATTGCGTACGTGACCTACCGACTTGTCTCTGTGTTTCGTACCTTTCTGATAAAGTATTCATGATATCTGCGTGAGTTTCGGACTTAATTTATAGAACACCGGTTAATAATTAATGTTGCAAAAAAATTTGTAATGCGTTCTGCGACGTTTAAGAAATGTAATAAAGTTGTATCTTCATGTTATGACCCGCTTTTGGTCACGTGTATTTCGGGGAAGGTACTGCATGTTACTAAGACGTTTGTTGTATGTGCCGTCTCAGACGACCTAACAGTCTAGACCGAATAACGAAAGCTTGAAGCAAGTTTATTGTTCCCTCTGGATGTTCACGCAAGCCGGTCAACAGGGTAGAGTGGAAACCGCATGAAAGAGAAATCCAGAGAATCGTGATCAAGGTGTATAAAATCTGCTTATTTTGCTATGTACTTGTAAGTAATACGGTACTAAGTACAGTCCACAGATCAGGAGAAAATCCCTGCTAGGAATTCGATATACGCGCATGCGCAAGATTTCGCGGTGAGTGATGACCCATCCTACAAGCATTCGTTCCACAACCACTGAACGAACAACAAACGACAGTCTCTCGTGTGTTCTAATGGGTACAGCTTTAAGATTACCTCACAGTGGCACAGTGATTTAATCTAGAATTTTATCGCAACACCCTCAGAACACATTACTACTCGCCATTCTTAAATGCTTGATGTTTTCAGTCTGTGTGTAGTAGCGTAAAACTATGACGTATCACACTTCCCACCAATAGCAGCCCTCTAGTCCAGCTGATAAGTGACATCCCCCCCCCCCCCCGCACCGCACCAGAAACGACTCCCATCAGCAGGGTTTTTCTCGTCATCTGTGGACAGTAGCATTTGAGGTTTTCACGGCGTTGAACCCGAAGATGGCTGTCGTCTGGGGTTTTGCGCCGCGTATTCAGGCAGCCATCTTATTCTGATACGGTATTGTTTCACAGTTAAACAAAGTTTCTGACGGTTTTGTCATACTACTCGGTTCTTCCCCCTACTCGCCAAAATGTGTGGCCTTGAGGCACGTACGGTCTTTAACCTCTCGAGTACTGAACTTCTGGCTTCGAATCCCACCCTGCAAGAAAATTCTCTGTTGTGTGTCGATCGTACATGCAAGGAATAATATTAAATGGGTATGGATTCACGGTTGCAGAGTTAATTATAATTCGGAACGGGCAAGAAGTTCTAATTCGTGACATCGCTACAAGGATAGTATTTTAAAAATATTTTCATAGGTCTGTTTGTACCTTACTAGATAGAGGGTTTTAGAACAAGGTTCTGAGGAGAATATCTTGATGTAATAGAGAGGAAGGTTGCCCTCGGACTAGCGGTTAGGGTGCTTGCCACTGGACCCAAGGTTCGCGGGTTCAATTCCGGCCGAGGTCGATGGATTTTAAGGGTAATAAAAATCCGTAGCACAACTTCCTTCGGAGGGGAAGTAAAGCCGGCGGTCCCATGTCGTAGATTTACGGCATGTAAAAGAACCTTACGAGCATGAACGAGATGTTTCATAAGCAAAATTCAGCGGTCATTTCTCACATAAGTCTCTCCTGATTCACTACTAGATGGCTCTAGCATACAAATCAGGATTGAGCAGAATTTGTGCAGAGGCAGTGGGCTGGTCACTCAGTACTCATAAATGCACACTTGATGACCCAGATTCGTCCGAAAAGGAGGCGGCGAAAACCCACAACCGGGTTGTAGAGCCAAGATACAACAACAACACTAAAGAGGAGATGTAAGATACTGGGCAGAATTAGATTCCGAGGATCTTCATTGGTTGTACTCAGAAACTACGAGTGACATTGGGGTGAAATATTTGTTCTTAGCTTCTTGCGGCTGGAATTCATTGTACAACTCTGGCTTTAGGGAGTCATCCGCGTCGAATGTTAAAACTTGTTCAACGTTTCGACAAACGTTGAAGTTGCATGTGGCATAGGCGTGTGAATTTGTACATATTAACATTAAGCATGGCAACTGCAGTGTTTGCGAATCGTTAGGTAACTGTCAACATTCGACGCTGCTCGTACGGTAAAAGAGAGGTCCAAGCTGATTAATTAAAGAAGAATGTTATTGGTGGGGCGTATAGAGGCAATGGGAAATGGCACGTTTCAGTCGGAGAACATGAAAAGCTGTGATTTCTCATACTGTGTCGCAAGTCAGCTAACCAATTAGCTTTTATTACACTCTGTCAGCAGTATATAACTTGAAGATGTTCATCTGCTGCGTTTTGGCGCCGTGTAGACTCGGTAGACGCTTGATCCCAGAAGAAGATCGTCATGTTCATCGCCATGGCAACCTCAAATCTCAATACACTGGGTAGCCGCGTTTCGACCTTCTGACAGATCATTATCAATGTCCCATGCTAATGTTCATACCTGTCATAACAGTCTATTGTAGTTGGTCTACGTATTACCTGGCATTTATGAATATTCTGTTAATATTGTATTTACAATTGCTAATGTCTCATTAATAAAATAGTTTGATAGATTCAGTTCATACCTGTATTTCCAGAGACTAAGTTGTAAATACCAATACATTTTATTTAGCATCAATTGCAGTGTTGTCTCTTCTTTCATTCTGCCAGCCCCACCATATTTTTGTAATAATATTCTTCTTTCTTGGTGTACATACAACAACTTGGTCACTGTACTTCGTTCTCTTCGTGTCACTTTGTCCGACATGAATTGTTTGTGTCAATTATAAATTTAATATTAATAGATAATGGATAAACACCAGGTTATAGGTATACCAATAGTACTACAGTGTTATGACATATGAACATAAGCACAAGACACTGATGATGGTTTCTCAAAAGGTCGAAATCCTCCGGACTAGCGCACAAGTTATGTATTGTTGCAAAGTGTAATGAAAGCTAGTTGGTTACCTAACTTGAGACATAATGAAAATGACTAGGCTTACACGGGAGGATAATAATAATATATCTTTAATAAATTGTATATTACGTCTTGGGGGTGGGGGTGGGTTTGGATTCATAGGTACAGTGGCGAGATCTTGTGAAAATAATGCATAGTCGATTCAGTAAAACATAGGAGATTTCTTGATACGCTAACCTTCTCATGAACTGTACTTCATGGACGCAGAACATTATTGGAACATTAAAACCAACATGGACGATTCATACCATTTTCAAAATTGTGAATATGTGTATACACACACAAGTTACTATTCTGTTGTACACTGACATCAAGAACTAGCAGTGAAATAGAGACTGGCGTAGTCCTGTATGGCGTTAAACCCCGGTGCATGGCAGCCGTAGACTTTGTGACCAAAAGTAAATTCCCCCCCGCCTGTAAGTGTCACTGCCGTCTTGATTGGTGCCAGGTCTGGGTGCCGCGATAACGAATATTACAGAGCTCAGTGTCACAGGTTTTGCTGGGATTATGAATCCATGCATTTTCTTCTGGAACACGATAGCAATAGAAATTTCTGTAATCCAGAAACATAATTTTTTTCTTTTCCACAATATCATTGTACCTTAAAATAAGCTCACTTCTTTGTGCGTTGCCGGGGGTCTTAGACACCTTTTAAAGTTGATTAAAAGTATCTGAAGTATGTCTGCATTTAAGTAAAGGGATGTTTATATAATACTTTTCCTCGTGTGCTTGACAGCTGTGTGTCAGCTACATTGTTGTTTGCATTCTTCGAAATGAAAGGGCGGTGATGAATTGGAAGAAATAGCGAAGGACGAGGATTTATTCCGGAGCAGCTGATTCTGAGACGGGATTACTTAACAGAAGAGAACAAGTTGTAGTTGAAAAAACATTGCTTGTCTGTGCGAATAGCAACTGACGTCATTACATATCGAGAATCGATAGTGTAAGATTCAGCAACCCAGTGAAAAACAGTTGAATGTTCATATGTCATAAAACTCATCACGAGTCTCATAATTTCTGGAATACCAAAATAATCAATAACAAATTGCGTTATCAAAGAGTGACACATTAAATGGCGAAGTTGGTTAATTAAGGGTAGTTAATAAAGTATGCTGGAAGTGTATGACAGCTTAAACTTGGGCAATTAATCATCTTCATAGAGCTACTTTTATAATATAAAAAGTGCTGCCTGTAAAGCGGGTATCTTTCATAGGCCGAGTGTTGCGGGCTGCATATTGGATATAGCTGTGTGCCTGTACAAACACCCAGAAAGTTGTATAGAAGTTTTTAAGGCCTGTGCATAAAATCTAAGGGAAAGTTAAGGCGTACTGTTCCTGCTAGATACATTATGAACAGCGCCATTCTAAAACTCAATTTATCGTGTTTTTTCCCTTGAGATGTTCGCTGTCTTTGCATTAAAGTGTGTAACTGCATTTGATGATGAAATTAAAGAATGTAACTCAGGGGAATGTCCGTGTTAAAGATATTCAGAACGGAATTTTTAAAATAGTTTCTCGGTCTTCTGTCATCCCCCACAGACTAGTAATTATTCTTTCGCTCTGACTTCAAGAAAGAAAACTACCGTAAGAGGTATTATTTTTCGACTGCTGGTTTTACGGGTGTCAGCAACTAATCTAAGGTCCCCGTGATCTGTTGACGTAAATAACAGAGTTAAGTCACTGGGAACCACATAGGCTACTCTGTAAGCAAACCCAGGCTTCCTCATGTGCTGTGGATAGTGAATTTCATGGTGCTCAGTGCTCACTTGCGTCATGTTACACGTTGCAGCTTCAGAGAAAAAGGCGTTTATCGTGTCCAGAGGCACAGCAGTGAGTTGCAAAGTCATTGAACACTATTTGAACTCATGCATCAGAACTTAAGCTTAAGCTGGAAGGTTCTACCGATTAGCAGTGTAAAGTGACCTAATAAGTGCTAGATTGACATTTATGTTCCGCATTTATTTTTGCTTGTATAAACATGTAGCACGTTATGTTTCTCGTGATTTTTTCTAAATAAATTACTTTATGTAAATATTGTATAGGCCTGTGACTGATGCGTATATTTGTGGCTCGCTACAAAATGTGTTGGGTGCAGTTTTTGCGCATCTTGATATGTCCAATATATATATTTAGATCCTTAAGATATCTGAGCCCAAAACAAAGAAGGTGGACAAACCTGGTACACGATGATACAAGTGTAATGCTAGTATCGTGGGCCTACACAAAGTTTCATAAACATTTAAAACGATTCTACAATTGGGGCAATACGTAAAATATAATTTGTTACATTACGTAATGTGGTCCTTATAATTTACACAAGTACTTTAAGATCCACGTGGTTTAACGACATTTAGTGTAGGAAAGTCATACGGACTTTGAATGAAATCGGTCTTGTAGTATGCGCGCTGCTGGACTTACAAGACGAAAGTAATCGGTAGTTTTAATTTTTTTTTTCTCGAAAAGTCTGTCATTATTTGTGAATAGAGAGACCAAGACTTAGATGATGTCAAGTGTACAGCCTACATATTCATGTTGTGGGTTCCTGTTTATTTCCAAAGTCTCTTGTCGACCGGGTGAACTGCCTTATCTACCATTTGTGCCTCGGCGAAATAACTGCAAGTGGCGGTTGAACTAAATGTCATCGCCCCGGGGTCCTTCTTCTTTGCTGCAGCCAGAACAGGGAAATTCTGGACAATTTCTAGTCTTCATGCAGCGTCGTATTTAAAAGAGCGTTTGCCGCCAGAAAATATCCAAGGCATTGAAGAATTTCTTTTAGAAACTTTGGTTATAATAGAGGAAGTGTGTTGTGAGGTACAATTCTTGCATGTCAGTAGCGTAGTTTTAGAATTCTTTGTAACGAGAGACGAAAGTGTAAAGGGATTTTTTACATGTAGGCTACTTTAGTTGAGTGGAGCATCTAGCGCATGGGAGACGTGAAAAATACATATAACATTTTAGGGAGAGACGAGTCAAAAATAGGATTTGTGGGTTTGGACATGCGTCTGGCTGAGGATTCAGACCAATCCCTCAAATGAACACGGCAATGAATCTACGGGTTGCATAAAAGACGGGGAATTTCTTGACTAGGTGGTAAGTTAATTTAGTTTAGTTCTTCGGATGTCGATTTATTGTAGATATCACACTGTTTGGAGTCAATCCGCTTCTACTACTTCCGTATATCGATAGTACGCCATATCAACCAATGCCTGACCTAGTTATTGTAGATCTTAATGAGATCTAAAATGTCATGACATGCTCCCATTTTTTTATGATGAGCGATTTCGGATAGATTCCATAGGTCTACAGTTCGATTTTAGCTTCCTGTAAATTACTGATTATATCGGACCGGTACGGCAAAGTGACCCGGCAGTTTTGGTTTAGACTAATGTTTTTCAAACTGTGGTCCTCAAAACTCTGCGAAACTGTCTTTACAGCAACGCCTTTTCCGTCAAAATAGTGTAATTAACCTTGATGCACGTTTAGGAAGAACACGGCAGTACTTTTGTGACAACATTTGGAATTACTGTTGAATGATACTTCTTCCTATCCATTTTGCCAGGCAGCGTCCAGTTTTAATAAAGTTAGGACTGGTAACTGAATTGTTTTGACTGTTTATTAATATTTTGCATAAATGAGAGTACTAATGAATGTAGTATATCGTTTTCATTTCTTGAACAATTGTAATTGATATGTG
Source organism: Zootermopsis nevadensis (assembly GCF_977971745.1). Lineage (NCBI taxonomy): Eukaryota > Metazoa > Arthropoda > Insecta > Blattodea > Termopsidae > Zootermopsis > Zootermopsis nevadensis. The sequence continues at coordinate 10,341,459 of NW_028259142.1, forward strand.
GCTCAAACTGGGAAGTTTATAAGGAAACGGATGGAAAACACAGTACGATCGGTAAGGATAACAAGAAAAGAAATATAACCACGAGTAATTTTCTATCAGATAAATTACAAAAGAAACGTATTATCTTGTTTCCAATCGTAAATACGATTAACTAAGGCACTTTCAAACTAATCTCACAAAGGTTAAAATGGAAAAGTGTGTGAAGCATTTAAAAAGCTTCGTTTTTAAATTATGGGTTTTGCTGAGTAAGTTGACAGGCACCAACGTCGTCAATCTCTCTGTACTCTATGCATTTGAGATGACACTGAATTTGAGTAGTGAGTGCTTATATAAAAGCCTTTGGCTACTCGTAGTACAGGAGATGTTTTTAATCGAATTGACCTCCACATGGCTGAAAAGGCCTTAGCTGGAAACAATGTGTTGATATTTGCTCCAGGTTTCATTGCAATTCTTACCGCAGCTATTATACCAGAATACATTCGTGGCCACTCTGTCGTTCCTCGTCAAGTTCTGGCTGTGTAAAACATTCAAAATTCACTGAAAATGGTATCTGAAGAGGCTGTGAAGATTGTAAATTCTATAAAATCAATACGTTTGAATTCAAACATTTTCGGTGTACTTGGTGAGGAAATGGATTGCAGTTACTCAATCATATGCAGATTCGGGGCAGAGTTTTTGTTCGTGTATTTTTGAAGTTTTGTTATTCATTGTTGACCACTCTCCCAAATTTCCTTACGTCTGTGTGAGACTATGTCGCTTAAGATGGTAGCATACCTAGCAGACGTTTTTACAAAAATTAGTGAATTAAGTTTATCACTCCGTGATACCACAGCCGTATTTATGTCGGCACGTGAACAAATTTAGCATTTCTTTTGCGAAGTAGAATTTTTGAAGACGCATCGAAAATACATTGAATGTTCTCATTAAATGACTTCATAATCTGAGAAGCTATGAAGTTATTGCCGATATAATGGGACATGCACGAGATATATAAATATGTAAGTTACAGTGAATGAATATTTTCCACCTGTGGTAGAACTTTTATCAGGAATGAACTAAAGATGATGGGTTGAAATTGTTTGTTCAGTGGAGTGCATGCGGCTATAAGAAACATTCTGAAGCCTTGACGTGGTTACGTTATATATATATGTGTATATATATATATATATGTATATATATATATATACACACACATATACATACATACATACCACTCATCCCTGGGAGAAGGGGCAGATAGCTTGGATCGTATTCTCGTCAGTATTACATAAAAACGGAGGGTGATTTGTTCAGAAGATGTGTGTACATTCTTTATACAGTTTACAAACACATGTATCTTCAAAGTTATAGCTCCGTATAGTCTGGAATAAGTTTACCAACGTTTTAGAGGTCCGTGTTGCCCCCATAACCAGGTTGATTGCTGAAACGTTGGTAAATTTCTACAAGACAACACAGCGCTACAACCTAGAAGGCAGCAATCGTACCGCTGTGAAAACCTCAAATCCTACCATGTATCTTCGTCTGACAGAGGGAATGTTGTTAATAAAACAAAAAAGTGTGATAGATTGACAATGCTCGGGCACTGGTTTGAAAGACAGATACACAAGCATTACTCTGATTGACTTTTGGGCTGGTCTGAAGTAGGAGTTTCCATGCGTCTGAGAAGTCACTTCTGTTTCCGTGTACATTAATGTGTGAAACTGCGTTTTCAAGACATGCAACAACAAAAGTGGAACACCGAAATAAGCTTAGTTCAGTAGACGACATGAGGGTACAGCGTGCCTCTAGTATACCTGACATCAGCTTCCTTATGGCCAGGAAGCAGGTCCATCTGTATCATTGGGTAAGTAAAACATAAACTTCTTCCTGCAATATGAGATGGATGTTATGTCCTTATTTCTGCATATAGAGTCGAACATTACAAATAAGAAGCCTACTTACAAAATATTTGTTAATTTCAAGGGTTTTGCGAAAATGGTTTATTACCAAAAGGTTTCCGTAGAAGTAAAGTGTTTTTTAGGATATTTGGTGTAGACTTCTGTGTAATATCCTGATACGTTTACTTTCTTTTAACACAGTACATGCTTCAGGCGGCCATTATCTTACAATTATGCCTTTGTGTAACAAGTTTAATTTCTGCAGGCATTTTTATAACTAAGGAGCGAGTCGGAAGAAACTGCAAAGTTGAAACTTGTAGACCTGCATATTTATAATATATATAAAGACGCTTTACATATAGCTCAGGCTATGCAGCGTCGAATGAGATGATAGTGAATAATGAATTGGAAAGGGTGTGCATAAAATCGTAAATGATCATGGTTTGTGTAATTCTCAGTTTTACCGCGTATTAAGACGTGCAAACATACATTTGTTCAAAGATAGTTGTCTTCCGGTTTGTGTTGCGTAGTCTGGTACATGTTCACCTACGTTTCAGAGGATCTTGTAGCGCCTATCATGGGGGCGATGAGGAGTTTATGATGGCAGCATGCGTTTCTGAAACGTCGGTTAATATCTACCAAACTACTCTGCGCAGCAATTCAGATGTCAGCTGTCTTCAGACCCTCTTCCACACTTGTGCAGTTGATAAAGCATCTTAAAATGAATTGAAGTATTACATAACAGACAGCGGTCACAGGTCGATTTTGGCCTTAAACACTTCAATCACATAGGTTCATTGGGTGTACATCAGGCAGTCAAAAGACTTTTGCATGTACGTTGCATTTTAGTGATTCGTATACTGGGGTCCAGGTTCGAATCCTGTCCCCGAGACTGGTTGTTCTGACCTACGTTTTGCGTAATTTCGGCAGTTTCTTGAAGTAAATGCCAGAGAAGTACCGTAAATTAGACCCCAACCGCTTTGTTCCACATTCCCTCCAATTCAGTAATCATTTTATTATTCGACGACATGTAAGCTAGTAATTCAAAGCGCCATTATATAAACGAGGGTTTATTAAATATAATGGCTGTATATAAGTTACTCTAAGACGGCTGTTGCCAAAATCGTCTGAAGCTGCAGTCTCTGGAATGTCTTTCGTTCAGATGAATTAATTCAGAATGAGGGCTGAATTACGAAACGGGAATACAAAAGTGGGTAGGCAGTTAAAAATTGAGCAAGTCTGACTTGGCGAATTAATTTCCGTTTACTCGCAGGGCTAGATGTGTATAAACTGAAAGGTTCGCGCAGTAATAGACCCACTGTTACTATTTTTCTCTCCCCACCCCCTCACACCCCAGTGTATGTCGGTCCCTATTATTTAGCAGCCACGGTTCTGTGACGTTGACTGAGTGACAGCGATCCAAGTGTAGATTAGAGCTGAAATATTTCAAATCTGTATAAAAAAAACTACACATCTTGCAAACGAATTCCTCTCTCGGTTTTTTTTAATAGTGACGCGAATACGATCCAAGCTATTTACCCTCCTCCTATTCCTCTCACCCGTATTTCTCACTGTTTCAAATTTGCTAATGAGTGGTTTATATCTAAACTCCAACCAAGTTCAGACTTCAGAACGGTTGCACGCAAACTTCATTGTACTGTATAAAACAATAACTGGCAACATATCCGCCATGTTTGTTCGTTGTGAATGTAATGAACAGAATCTTCTATAAATCCTGTCACATGCAGTATCATTTTTTTTTTCATGCTTTGCGGACAATTCGAAATTTTAAAATTATCATACATACATGTATAGTATTTTTATAAACTGTAAAGGGGAATCAATGTTCATGTGTTGTTCTTGGCGACATGATTTTGATTATTAAGGGCCACGATTCCGATGTAAAATTTGAAATGCGTCTTGCCTTAAGTGGCGTCAACGTCCTGGAGTACATCTCTGAAATTAAAGACTGCATGTTAAGTGAACTCTGATTGGCCGACAGAGGTAATTATCTGTTAACACTTTAGATTTATCTCCTTATTTACCATATAAATGAAGATATGTTTTTCCATTACAGGTTTTAGTCTCCCAAATAGTGAAGAATTATTGACATTTATCTATGCTATGTTTATACAGTTTTATCGAATGTCATGTTAACATTTTGAGACTTTCGCCATTTCTCTACATGCTCGACACTTAGTGCGGTCGTCCGCTATGTTACCTGTTACTGACAGCGTTTAAATTAGAACTAAAATGCGTAAATAAAGAAGTGGGACTAGGGTATTCTTCATCAGCTGTAAACAGAACGCGGTTATAGATAATGGATAAATAAAGAGACGACTGTACTAGAAAAGTTTTCAACTGAAGTCGGAAAACTAATGAACAGTAATGGTATTTGACAATGGTTATTAGTTTTTGTATTTAGAAACTTACAGACACCTTCAAAAAGCGTTCGAATAAACGCTGTTAAATTTTACTGGCATATGAACGTGCAGTAAAGTCTTTACATATACCACATGTAAACAAATTAGAACATTCATCATCGGTTCGTTTCATCTCCTGAATTCAAAGAGGGGATATAATGCCGTTGCTAAATTGCTATTACTAATTCTTTTTGTGTGCTTTGTTATTTATAACGTGCGTTACGAGTAAGGGAAGGTTAAATATCGTCTATTTTGATGTGTGGGTAGATATTTGACAACGTGCGTCCAACTGATCATGCTTTTTTACTTGCAGGAGGCAGGGTTATGTCCTTCCATGAACATGTTCCTGTGATTTTTACTGTGGTTTAGTCAGTGCTTCGACTGCGGAACTCTGGTGTTGTTAGCCGCGCGTTGTATGGAGCAGGGGGGGGGGGGGGTGATTGATTCATGGTGATTCTGATCCGTTCAGGGAATGGAAGGTTTTCCGCCGTTGCTTGGCGGTCCTGCGAATGTGGTGGATTTACAGGTTATTGGTTTCTCATCAAAGGTGTTAATGAGGTGAAAGAAATATTTTACAATTAGAGGAAAAAGGAACGCCATGGGATTTACACATAGGTTTACAGGCCTTACGAGAAATTGCATTTGGCATCGAAAGGTATTCTGAAACGTGATAGTTTGTATTATTTCATAGGCTCAGTGAATATCGCGTTGACTGATAGCACTCATGCTTCGAGATTGGGAGGTCTCCCCGGTCCAAATCTCGGCCGGGTGACAGGCTGTCGTGTATGAAGTTTTGTGGGTTTCCTCAGTCCCTCTAGCAATGTCGCTGTAATACCACGAGCGCTTTCTTATCCTCCATTTTCAGTTAATTTTCACTGATATCCTGTCAAGGGGCGAAGTGCTCATGTTAACTGTGTTAGCCGGGCTAACACTTTTAAAAAACCAGAAATTAGAGTCTTTCGTGGTTCATTGATGTTCCATAAACTGGAACACAGGGAATCGATCAGATAAAAATGTATTTATTTTAGCTGTTCTGACTGTTAGGTACCTATCCCCGGTGCAGGTGCATTTAGAAGAGGCAACTGAAATCCAAGGATGCAACAGATTCTCGGGGCTAAGGGAATGCTTGACTTTCCAACAAAGATGTCAACTAAACCTCGACTGCTAACACGCTGCTTGCTTGTGTTCTAGAATTTGACTTAGCGCTCTACATCACATTTCTCGCTATTTGAATTTCGTGAACTTTGTTGTACGCGCACGCCGTGTTATGACTTGTGATTGTGCATTATGGAAGAGAATATAATTGAAATAGCAGACCAACTCGTTTTCTCACAAAAATGGTGAAACATTCAAAGAATAAATTACGCCCTTTCTCTGATACTGTGTACAGAACTGAACTTGAAGACAATTTAAACATTTCGAACTTCGGTGATTCCGTCACAGATATTTTCACTGGGGAAAAAAATTGTTTCACCGAACTGAAATACAAGGTGTAATAAAAGGGTAAAATCGGCGGTCGTTTGCTTTTTTTCAGTTCACTTTTCGTTTCTCTTTTATTCCTTAACTTTATTCATTTTAGCTCATCTGTTTAGCTGTCTTTGAGTGTGTAGATGCCAAATTCTTCACAATTCCCTCTGAATTTGGCTAACACTTATGAAAAGGTCACGTTCCGCCTCTGATCCTGTCACATAATTTAAAGTTGTTGGCAGCGTCGTTAAATAAACCGTAAATAAAGAAATATACTCGTCTGTTCGTTCTGTGAGGTTTTTTTCCCCGTTTTCGATCGTAAGTACGTTTAAATGCACTGTTGCACACAACTGAAATAGATGTTGTTATGTCGTGTTCGTTAATTGCAGCAGTTTTTCTACAGTTTGGTAAAATCTGTTTCCGTCTCTACAGTTTTCCGGTTGGTTTGAAAACGTTAGGGAACTTTTTAGCTGACGCTTACATCGTAACCATTGTGCTCTCTAACATTTTCAAGTGATCAAGTAAAAAATAAATCCTTCCGACATGTGGAGTTTCCGATTGCATTAAACTTCTGATGCCTTATTTCTTTTTTAAATGCAACTTACACTTTGCTGTTTCTTTCATTACTGATTATGCTCATAGCTTGATCCATTTAATTCTTAATATTTCCCAATTTCTCATTGTCGTTCTGTTTTTTCCCCATATCCCAATTAGAGCCTTGGTCCCTTGTAGTTGTAGAAATTTTCCAAATCCATGAGACGTTTTAAGCCTACAGGATAGCCTATAGGGCCTCTGGCATTGCAGACGAATACAAGAATGGACCGTATTTGCATCATGTGAGATGACGACCCGCAAGTCCAGAACTCTGACTGCCTAAGACCAAATATTACGGAGGCTCATTTCGAACCATTTTCTCTGTTAATTAGTTGCCTAGTTATGTATTAGATTTGGTATTGCCACACGATTTGCCATTGGTCTTGACTTCACAGTTTGACATTGATCTAGACTTTATACAGTTATAGGATTTGAGACTTTCCCGGCGAGTACAATCAATAAAATCTTTCCGGGCAATAAGCCGCGTTAACTGGTTACCGTAGTAAACCGACGTTTCGGGAACAAACTCTGTTCCCATCTTCAGGGTTCTGATGTGACTGGATCCTCGGAAGACGCCAGGCGACTTCCGAGGATCCGGGGGGCGGAATTTGTTCCTGAAACGTCGGTTTACTACGGTAACCAGTTAACACGGCTGATTACCCGAGAAGATTTTATTGGTTTATGCAGTTAGTTTATATTTATTTGAATACCGCGCCATGAGGGCGTATTGAGGAGCGGAATACAGCTCCTCGCATTCTTAATCATCGAAATGAATGGTAAGCTTTAAGATCTGGCTGCATGTCCCCTGCTATTAATAGGATAAGAGGCTTGCCCGTTGCCGGGAACGACTGTGATATAATGCACCTGCTGGAAATGACCCTGTTTCGGTGGCCCACACACAATTACTTTGCTGATTATCCTGGTTCAACGTCATTTTTTTTTTCTGCGTGACTGGGCAGTCAGTGGCTTATATTTCGGGGGCTGTTCCATTGACGAAGAAACTGTAAAGTTTGCTAAATGACTTACAGGGGTTATCAGACCGGGTTCCGCCGATGTGGTTTATGCGCCGCGTGTATATTTTTGTAATGGTGTATTATGCAGTAGAGTTACAAGTTGGGGATGTATAAATGTGTAAATGAATAACAACAATTTTGGCTCTTTCGCTAGAGTTTGACATTTGATCTTTTGTGAATTGTGAATTTCTCATCCAGTCTTTGGAGCGCAGAAACTTATGTTGGTCGTTATGTAAAATATCCGTTGTTGCTGTCCAGCGTTGACAAAAATTTGAATGTTTACAAACGTTTAGTAAACCTCCTTAAATGTTAAAGCTCATTAAAATCTGTTGAGCTATTAAGTTGTTTTATGTGCGCAAACAGACGGACGGACGGAGTGATTTTGTAGGGCATCTGCAGGTTACGAACAGGGTTAGAGCTTAAGAAGTTGAGAACCTCTGAACCATGGGTTTAGATGGACGTGATCGTTCAGCGTCTTTGAATGTTTGAGAACGCCCGACTCTGAGATTAAACCCTTATATTTATTTCTTGTAATGAAGGCCTCCTTCGTGACTGGTCTAGTCGTGACACCCCAGGCAGTCATGTAAATAATAGACTCGATTCCAGTTAATGTACAGAACACTAATTCTTTGAAATGCAGTCCTTTTTGAAACTCATTCGAAATAAAGAAATGCAGTTTTTACGTAGCTCCGATCTATAACGTGTAAATTCTCTGTTTTCAGGTAAGAGCCCATAATCCTTTACTCCACGTTGCTGTAGTTTCGTCATTGCATTGGTGAGTACCTTAGCCTGAACTACAACAAGTGCTGTTTACTGTGATACAGACAACTCTCGGTTTACGAACATTTGCTATAACGAACGTCACAATTCATTCAAAATTTCTTGAAGTCGCGAATAGATAAGAGTTCATTATAAAACGAAATGCCAAACGTATAATGAACGTAATTGTAAGATTTAAATAAATCAACTTTTATAAATGTATTTATTGGAATAATTATCAGAAAATTATTATATGATAATTATACGGAACTGTTCTTGGATAATAAAACTAACGTAGCCAGTATATAAACGCTGGTTTACATGCCACGCCGCGTAGAATGTTTTCTCGCATACATTATAAGAAAACGTATTGTACAGACCATTCTATGTTTAGTGCATGGTTTTAATGCTTTAAAATGGCTGCTAACGTATACGATACGTACCGTAAAAGCTCAGGAATGCAAGATACACATAACGAACACAAACGTATAACGAACAACGTCTTGGAACGGAACTCGTTCGTAAACCGAGAGTTGCCTTTACTTTTGTTGCAAATAACCATTAAATTTCAGGAAAGCACTACTAACGAATTTAGTACCATGAAAAGAACATATTGTTAGAAATTAAAGACGTGTTCTTGCCGAATTAAAGTCACTATCAGACATGATGTGGCTTCCGAATTTTTATTGATGTTTGAAGCAAGGACCATTATTGATTTTACCGTAGACCAGGGGTGGCCAACCCAAATGATCTTTCGGGCCACTTTGGAAATGCATCATAACTCCGCTGGCCACATATAAAATTATATATCCCCATATTAGATTTAGATACACTATAGACATTTTTTTGGAGTGAAAAATTGAAACATAATGAGTTATTATTATTGTGTTTACTATTATTCTTACATGTAAACATAGATAATATAATAATAATGATACTAAGCGTACATTGTAAAGAAATATATAGCACTAAAAATTAAATATATAAATATGAATGAAATAAAAATAATGAAATCATTAAAAAATATTTATTTTACTAGTGCGATATTTGTTTCTCCACTCTTTCACTTAGCTTTTGCAAATCGATCTCAATTTGGGTATTTGCACATCGTAATTGGTGTTGCAGGTTAGCGTCCGTTATGTTTGAGCGTGTTTTGTGTTTGGTCAATTTCATTTTCGAAAAAAACGATTCGCAGGTGTAAGTTGAACCAAAAGCGCTAACAACTTTTTGTGCCAGATTTCTCAAATTGGAAAATTTCTCTTTTGTGACGTAAGTGTTATAAAAATCTATTTTTGATTCTGATGTTTCAAAAATGTGTTTTAATTCAATATTGCACTGTAAGTCAACCAGTTCCATTTGGAGATATTCTGGGGCCGACTCGATTTTAACATGAAAGGGATATGAATATATTTCAAAAATTTTGTTGTATTTGTCTAACTCTAAATTACTGAATCGGCTTTCAAAAGCAGCTGTAAGTTTTCTTATTTCTTTTGCATATTTGATGTAATTGTTACATTTTGATTTCTTAAATTGAATATATGGATGCACAAATAATGTATTTTTTTAATACATTGGTTTTCACTACTTTGGCCATTATAAAATAAATATATTTTGTAAAAGTGTGATGAATCTCGCGGGCCGGAAAAATGTTCAAGGCGGGCCGCGGGTTGGCTACCCCTGCCGTAGACTGAAGTAGATTTTTGGCTGAGATGAAACAGTATGTTGTTTTATTGTTGTTGAAGTCTTATGGTTTCTGTCATTAGAAAAATTGTTATTATAAGTATCACATAAGGATATTGGTAAAACGTAAAGCTCTCTTTGTGCTTATCTAAGCACCGTGGTGTGAAAATGTATGGGGATTTGAGACATAGACTATAATAACATTGCCATGATCTTGATATATGGATATATGTATAATTTAATTTCATCTATCCAATGACAATACAGTCCGATTACGGCCTTGGCCTTCACGCATGTGGAGGTTTCCTAGTCTTTAAAGTGTGCATCTGTGAGTAGTCTGTGACAAGCCCACTGCCTCTGCACTTTTGTCTGCTGGAGCCATCTAGCGGGGAATCAGGAGAGATATGCTTTTTACTAAATATATTTCATTTTGTAGGAAAATGTAACAAAAATTCACAAATCCGAGTCAAGGAAGTGGGCTTAGCTTAGCTTAACTTTTGTCAAATCACTTTAATACCTGAATGTTCGTTTCTCTTCATTTTACTCTCTGACCCACACTGTTCTAGCAGTAGACTCCAAATTTTGAATACAAAATCTTTCCAACTCAGAGCATCCTGTGCTGTTTCATTGTATCTCCCATTCTGTAATTTATTTTAAGATCCGCCTGAATACGTCTCTTTTACTCCCATGTCATTCTTTCAAGTGACTTATTTCCAAGACATTTCGCGATGAAATTCTGTACGCGTGTCTTTCCCCATTACAACTAGACGTCCAGCCGGTCATAACCTCCTTTATCTTTAACAGATAAGATTGTCACCGTTGAATAACGTGTCCGCCATTCCCATTCAATTCTTCATCCTTGTGCCCTGTTATTTAAAAATATAGAAATTTCTTCTCAAATACACGACGTTACATTTAAAACGTTACCCTAACTATTACACATTAACCCCTACACTTACAAAAGACGAAACCATTGCCAATATGAATTCTTGCTGTCGTATCCCAGTGATCCAACTGATTTCCACGCATTGTCGCTCGATGAGCATTCTTCACATTGTCACTTTCTGTGTCCGTAATTGTCTTACCAATCGGTGTATTGTCTTATTCGGTACTTCTTGTTAGGTTCTGCATTGCTAAATGCTTCATGAAAAGCAGCAAACAAAGTTATGTTAGAGAATGAACACACGCCATATTCGCACCTGCACAGCTTGTACGCAACTGGCGTTAGCAACGGCCTAGTAACAGATATGACCTTGACTCGAGTCTCGGAAAGACTCTGTTATTAATACACAAGGGAGGACCTGTTTCTGATTTCATTTCTCATTGTGGTTCGGTGTCGTTGTAAGCGGTATACTCAATACTTTCGTAATCAGTTTTGGTCCAAATTGAAACGAATGTGAATCAGAGAATTTATTAGTGCCCTTCATGTGTTTGCTAAGTGCCGATGAGCAGGCAGAATTGCGTCTAATTTAATGTAGAGTGAGTTCAAGCAGTCAGATTTCTGTAACTGAAGCGCATAAAAAATGTACGTGTTACTGAGACGAAGGCTGCAGCAAATGGATTGGTTTACCGTAGTTTCATTTTTCTTTTTTAAGCCTGTAAGCGGCATGCAACTTGAAAGCCCCATAATTTAAAGAAATGTGCTGGTGGTCATCAGTGCTGAGTTCGTGAGGCTTGGGGTGTCTCTTGCGGGTGAACTTAGTTTGTATTTTTGTTTCAATGTGTGGGGCTAAAGTCATGCATTTTAGATGTGATCACGTGGTGGGGGCAGATGAATCCGTTCATCCACTCCTAGTGCCCTGTGCATAATGTATGCTTCAATGACGGGGCTGTGAATCAATACATTCGGCCACCCAAGGGCACGAGGAATCTTGAAAATGGAGCGTCCGTTTACGCAAGATCCAGCATGCCATGTAATTTGTCGTCTAAATACGATACGGCGGGAAAAAAATAAAAATGTGCAACATGAGTGATTAGTTTACTTGTAAAGAATGAGTGTTGCCAGACGATCTAAGAACCGATTTGCTTCACGAACGCCCAGTGTGTTGAAGCTAATATGGATTAAGGATGTTATCGTACTATTAATTTTTGTACATGCGGATTACATGAATGTCAAATGTGCCCCATATAGTTTAAACTTTCGTGTCGTCTCCCTATATGCTCATCTTAACATAAAATATTATACCTACGCTTTATAGAAGATATGTAAATATGTTTTTGGTCGATATTCGTATCAAATATCATATTCTTAGCTTCAGTGGTTTGCTGGTTACCGCAGTCAAATAGAAAGCATATATGCATTTCTCGCTGCAGCCGTGTTGTAATTTTACATGTTACAAAACAAAAATCTCTCAACAAATTACGTATTTTCCTAATATATAATATCTTAAATGCTTAGTAACTTTGTACCAGTTGGCCCTACCTGATAATTACTCACAGAGTCGTTTTGGTATTATTCAGACTTACGGATTAGGATTTGTAACTTTTTCCAATTCAGAATTTACTTTTGAAATTGTAAATACGTTTAGACATGTTATAGGACTTCATGAATGTTGGATGTACTGTCGCAAGGCCTTTACCTATACAGGACAGCATGGGTGGAACATGCATGTTAACCATGTTAGCCCGGCTAACACTTGAGAAACGAATAATAATCTTGTTTTGTAGTTTGTTGGTACTCGATACATTGGAACACGGCAGAACCGAGCACATAAAATCCATCGTCTAACAGCTCTAACTAGTCCATGTTAGCCACCTCGTTCGAGGTTTGTGTTCCCCCGTTTGTTTACGTATGCGCATATAAAAGATATACGATGTAGTGCTGGTTTGAGGAGAGGATGTATTACGTGACTTTCCAAACTATTAAGTTAGCCAAACCTCGACTGCTAACACGCTACTTGCTTGACGTAGCGTTCTCTGTCACATTTATCGCGATTTTAAATGGATAATCATTGTTATGCGCGCGTAACATGTTGTGTCTTGTGATACTTGCTAGAATTTAACTTTCAGCAGAGTCACGTTGACATGGATCCAAATCCTTCCCTTGATTGGGATTGAAAGTCATTATCCCAGTGTTTGAGCGGTCCAAGAACATGCACGTCTTAGCATAGCCACATTCAAACTTCTAGACCTATGTATGGAATGGGTAGTGATATAATGATATCATGTTTATGTCCAGTGCCGTGTCAGGGTCAAGCTGACACACTCATACGTTATCATCGATATCTTTTCTTGTACAGCGTAATAAAAAAGTCACACGGTTCATTACAAAAATATATCGACAGATATGAATGACTTAAAATTGTGGTAGCGTTGTGAATTAATTATAAATTTGTAATTAATTTCTCGTGTAATTAGCAGTGAAGTCATTCATGTGTATGATAAGTAGGGACATATCAGGCAGTAAATTAACTGCCTATCAACTGATTCCGTCTCTTATAGACCGACTCTGGTACTCTAGACTCCATCCTCTGTTTACTGGGAGCTCTTTCTCCTGGGGTAACTGTATCTTTCACTGTACTCGTCTCAGTTGAAAAATGCCCGTCATTATTTGCTACTCTTCGTCAGAAATGTTAGATGTCGCAACTCTTAATCGGCTTTGATCATTTCCGTCCGTCTTTTTTTCCCCCAACCTTCGAATTTGTCTTAGCCATCTTGTGATGAACTGTTTTATACACTCGGCAGAGCCGGGATAGCTCAGTTAGTATAGTGACTAGCTACGGGCTGGACGACCGGGGTTCGATCCCCGACGGGGGCAGAGGATTTTTCCTCTAGCCTCTGCGTCCAGACCGGCTCTGGGGCCCACCCAGCCTCCTCTACAATGGGTACCGAGGTCCTTTCCCGGGGGTAAAGCCGGCCGGGGCGTGATGCTGACCACTCACCCCCATCCAGTGCCGAGGTCAAGGAAGAGAGGAGCTATACCTCCTCTCACCCCAAACGCCTACATGGCGCACAGCGGGACAAATTTTACTTTACTTTAGACTAGTAGTGTGTATCTAGCAGTGCGAAGTTGAAGGAAAACCACCGAGTAACAGAATGGTTGCGTAAAAGTTGAAAATGTCTTTAAAGAAACCCGTCATGGACCTTTTGGGCTCGATGCGATCCGCGGACCGAATGTTCATCATTCCTGGATTAAATGGTATCCGAGCTGCAGGAACGCTGTTGGCCCGGCGACACGCGAGGGTGTCGTTTGTTTGAAATTACCGCTGGTCATGCAATTTAATTGTATTTAATTTAGCATAAATGGAAGCGAAGTAAATCCATACAGTTGGAGACTAATTCAAAGGCTGACTTTGAAACGCGAACGTAGATCGTCTGATGTTTTGTTATTGTGGATCCAGTATACAGAACGTCAGTCAAATGCGGTCTCTGAAGTATTTACTTTCTTGTCATAGTCTCTGGCTTTTACCATACGCTTTCTTAAAACAGCTTTAAGCCCAGCTCTCGTTGCTGGAAGCGATTGTGCAGTTAAAAGGAGCATTGCTTTGTGTAGGGCCAAAGCGTCAGATAGTTTCTCATCATGGCCGTGGGCCATGATAATACGTGTCAAGTAAGCTATTATCTGTTGTTGAAAAAGAAAATGTCTTAACCATATGCAGGCTGGATAATTTCCACGGTGGTCGTGTCATTAAGACGTATTTGTTAATATTTCATTCTTCTTTCCTTTTGTGAATTTCTTACCGTATTCCCTTATCGCTTTCAATTGTTTTACTCTTCCATCCTTTATTTTCTCTCTCCCTGTTCTTTGTTTCTTCTTTTTGCATCTTTATCTTCTATTTACATATTTCTTTCCACTATTTTCTTCTTGTCTGTCTCTGTCTTTTAACGGGGCACGCCTGATATCGCATGAATTATGATAATCCTGAAATGAATAAGCACATGTCACACTCGCCGATCAGATAGACGAATTCTGCGTAACACGAGGTGTTATCATACGTGTTATCATATCGTACATACCGGGTCTTCAATTTATGCGGTAACGGCCTTGCTTGCATTGCGTGCTCGGCCGGTACACTGTTGACGTCGGCAGACTGGTGCGTGTTCTTCCCGTTAGTCACCGGCGAATCAGTTTCATTGCGTCTCTCGTCGCGGATTGACGTTGATAATATGGTGTATAGTATTAAGCAACGTGTGTTCTTAGTCGAAACATATGCCAAATATTCATCCTACGGAAGATGCCGCCGTAAATATCGCAGACATTTTCCTGGTGAAAGTGTTCCTAGCAGGCCCATGATAGAGAGCTTAGTAAAAAAAATTCGTAGTACGCGATCAGTTTTGGATAAAAAGAAGAACAGGAAACGACAATTCATTTCGGCAATTTCCCAAGAAGAGCTTCGTCGAGTATTTAGAAATATGTTAACGAGATGTGAAGCTTACCTGCAAGCACAAGTAAGTCACTTTGAACATCTTTTGTGATTTAAGGTAATAACAATTAATGTAATAACATGTATTAGTGATGAGAAATGTTCGTAGTTCGCTGTTACTAGCGGCACTGAAACTGATTCGCCTGTGACTCACGGGAAGAACACGCTATCTCTCTCTTCCACACCAACAGTGCACCCGGCCGAGCACGCAATGCAAGCATGGCCGTTACCGCATAAATTGAAGATCCGTACATCCTATTTGGTGAATCCATTTTACGAATGGTAAATTGATATTAATATAAAAATATTGATATTTATAATGTTAGATTTTACATAGTCACCCTCTGTTCACCGTGAGTGACGTTTGTAACTTCGTACGCCCGTAACTTTAATTCTAACCTGCAATTTACCTGAGGTTGAAGGCCGTGAGGCTTTGGGCTTGAAGCATGGAGGGGAGGGGTTGGCTCGTCTTCACGTGTCTGTTGGGATTGGCAGCCGATAACCGACCAAGCAGACAACCTTGCATTGTAGTAAGACGGGCGTTGTTCGCCTGTCCACTCTACAGTACTGGTAGGAAAGGAAGCGGGCGAGGGCTTTAGACGATAGAAAGTTGGATGGACAGATTTCAACTTCGAACCTGTTAAAAAGCGAATGCGGTTGGATGGTGTGTGTAGAGGAAAGTACGATAAGTCCAGTGCGACTGACAAATGCAGTTCACAAAAGCAGTGAACAGGGACAGAAAACGTCATCTAGTGGGTTGGTCATTCTGCAGTTCGCAAGTAAGTTACTATCATAAAACAATGAATTGAAGCTCCATTTTGTGGGGATTTATTTTCTTTCTCATTGTAACATTTACATTCAGGTCCAGGGCAGTGTAGAGGGTAATCGTTTTAATATTGGTTTTAACATTAAGCCGTGCTAATACTACCGTACTAGTAGATGCATCTAATACTTTTCTGACTATATTTTAGTTAAATGTGTGTCAACTTATGATTCATCAGCATTATCATCATCGTTATGAAAATATTTCGTATGGTATTTATGTTTTTTTTTAATGTCGCGCTTGTGTGTGTGTGTGTGTGTTAAAATTGATCTATAAAAGTGATAACCAACAGGTTTGTTAAATTGTGCTAGTGATTTTCGAAATTTACATCACCACCACTGTCAAATTCAAAATTGAGGAGTTTTGATTTTGGTGGTGACTAGATGTTCAAACTGATTGTTACCTATTTGCGTAATTACACTGGTGTATGTACGAGGTCCTCATTGAACCACTGAGAAACTATGTTTTACCTCTTAAA
This sequence comes from Zootermopsis nevadensis, assembly GCF_977971745.1. NCBI lineage: Eukaryota > Metazoa > Arthropoda > Insecta > Blattodea > Termopsidae > Zootermopsis > Zootermopsis nevadensis. The sequence continues at coordinate 10,357,936 of NW_028259142.1, forward strand.
GCTTAGTGGTTCATATTTGGCGCACATTCTTGACAATTTATGACTGCACATTTTTATATTTGATATAATTCTAAGGGTAAACTGCAATTATTTCCTCAACAGCGTTAACAAACTGATGTTCTTAATGATGAAGTGTTGTGTTTTCTTTCCGGTACGGAGTGAATTATTAAAATAAAAGTGGAGTGCCCTCACAGTTACGGCGGGAAGATTCTTAGAACGTTTTTTCTCTTTAATTTTTCTTGCCCGAAAGCTTATCATGTTCCTGATTATCCGAAACTTAGACCTATAGTTGAATATCATACAAAAATACTGTCTCGTTACAGTATTATCTACAGCAATTCATTTAAAATATATTTGTCAGGACTTAACAATTTTTTTCTCTATGAATACACGCGTGCTGCTGTTGGTTTGGTTAGATTAGGTTAGGTTTTGGTTGGATTCGTTTCATTATGTGTCTTAAGGCCGCCATTCACGATCGCTCCATTCGTCCAAATGGCGCGGTGTCGCTCCAAAATTGTACCGTGAATGCGGAAACTGAAGTCCATTGGCGTGGCGTGGTGGGCTCGTTTGGATATTCTGTCGAGCCATAATCCATCCGATCGCTCCATCACTCCATCGCGCCATCGTATCGTGAATGGGGGAATCGGCGATCGAGCCACTCCAAATCGGATCGTGAGTGGCGGAAACGTGGTCCATTCTCATGCCAGTCTGCCACGAGCCTTCGTCCAGTGAAGTCCAAACTTGTATAATGTCGGGTCGTGAGTTTGTCATTGAGGTGATTGAGAAATATAGAGAGTTGCCATGTTTGTGGCAGATAAGTAATGAAGACTATCATGATAAAGCTAAAAGAAGCTTAGCAATGGAAGAATTGGTGGTTTTATTTAAAACCAAAGATCCTACCGCCAACAAAGAAAATTCCCTTAGAAGTTGCTTCAGAAAGGAGCATAAGGACTTAAATTGCTTCTATTTAAGAGCCATTGCTTTGACCACTTTCGTTTTGGTTTTTTCCATTTAATATACAGGCATACTGCCGTAGCTAGTACCAATTCTTCGTCCATCGCAAACACCACGCACTTCACAGAGTGACAACAAACCGCGACTGGCGTGACGCGACCGTGAATGTAGTACCTCTTTGGACGACATCCGTTTGGACGCCATCCATTCGGATGTCATCCATCTGGAGCGATCGTGAATGGCGGCCTTTAAAGGTTACCCGCATCTCATCACATTTTTCATCGCTACGCTCGGCGTGGTTTTTTCTAGAGATGTATGGTTTCGGAGGTCGTGACGTTCGACGTCGATTTTCCAGAATCTTATATTCCGTTAAGAAACTTCTGTTGGCTTCACTTACATTCAGTAGTCGGTTTCAGGGCGTTAGGCTTTGCGACGCTCGGCATCCTTTTTCTGACGTATTGTGCACTGACATTCCGAGTCTCATCTGCGCTAAATATGGTGTTCTTAGGCGTAGCCACGTTCTCACGATGATTGCTGTCGCGAGTGTTGTCAGTTTTCCACCGTCTCTGCCCGATGGCATTCCGAGGTTTATTTGTGTCGAATGTGGCGTCCTGTGGGGGCGTGGTGACGATCGTCGTCGATTTTGCAACTAAGTGTAAAATGGCATCCCGAGGTTCACCAATATTAACTATGGCCTAGTTTTGGCGGCCACGCAGAGATCGTCGTTGCATTTCTCGGCTCCGGCTTTCCTGCGCCGCTCTCAATGTAATCCGGAAGTTCGCTTGCGGTAAATGTGGCGTCTCTCAAAGGCGCCGTGATGATAGGCATCTCAGAGGATACGTGCGGATTGTGAGGTGCTAAGGATTGAAGATGGTTAAGTAACTAACTAACTAGATGGCTACCGAACCCGAAGGTTCATCACCGAATTAACCAAAGCCCTTCACCGGACCCTGTCCTGGGCCAACAAAATCCAGTCTCCTTCAACTCCTATCTCCCACAGATCCCGCCTGACATTATCCTCCCATCTACGTCTAGGTCTCCCCAGCGGTCTCTTCCCCTCAGACTTCCCATCCAATACCCGGTGCACACCTCTTGTACCATCCATGCGCGCTACATGCCCCGCCCATCTCATTCTTCTCGACTTAAACACCTTGACATTACTGGGGGAGGAATACAGATTTTTTAAAGTGAAGATGGATACGGTATTTTTTCTGCAACGTTTATATCACACACGGCGTCACAAGCCGGAAGAATAAAGTTAATATGGTCACCACTGGTGTTGATACTGCACTGCCCAGACTGAGAAGAGTAGGATTTGAGGTCTTCACGGCGGTGAGTCTGAAGATGGCCGTGCAGTCTGGAAGAAGTTTACCAACATTTCAGAGGTCCTTACTGCCTCCATCGTCAGGGAGATAAGTAAGCCGCGTGCTTGGGAACTGATTGAGTTATAGGAGACTGACAGTCACTGCTGCTGCTCTTGGATCCCGGGGCCTCGCCTCATTCTGACTCTAGTCCATACTGGTCAAGCCAAGGCTCTTCGATGAAAGAGTGGAGATTACTCGGGCACAGCAGCCATGTTTGAGTTCCCGCATGCCTTAAAATTTACCACTTGGGCGTTAACTAGTTGTAACATAGGAAGAGAACTATTTGTTTAGTTTTGGTAGCAGCTACCTCATATCTGGCTCCGTTCGCCTGGCCGTAGTGTTTAAAAACTGTAATTACTCGTACAGCTTATGGCTGTGAATCAAGTTTGTTGTATGACCGTCAGACGAAGGCTGGAGTAGAAATAATGTAGTTCCAGTTGTTAAATACAGTAGATGTAAGCATTACGGGGGAAGGTAAATAAAACGAATAAAAGCCAAAAGACAAGTGTTATAATGTTTGCGCGCTGCTGCGGTTCGGGTCATGAATATTAATGATCTGTCGTCTGTGATACCAGACCTAGATCCTCTGAGGCCCTTCTTCAGGAGAAGGGCGTTCACTGTGCATTACAGACCGCATCGATACCACTGTCGTCTGGGTCATTATTCTGTTCTATTATTAAAAGAGAACTGGCTTGAAATAGAACTCGGGAGCCATTTGCATACCTACGTATAAAATGGTGTCCGAGCTGCTATCACGTTTCACACTTTTTGTGACGAGTCGAGAAGCTTGCTACATGAGTTGGGGAAAATAAATTATCTAATTCAATTTTACAGTCAAAGTACAAACCAAGGCGTCATGATTATAGTTTTAATTCTTATTTATTTATATACGTACGTAAAGGGATTTATGAATCCAGTTGTCATTGCTCTGCGTTACAACGTTGAAGACTATACTGCTCTTAATTTGTAGAATGATAGATTCGACAACGGCAAAACTATGTTTAATTTCATATCATGCAAGCGAGATAGGATATTGGCTACGTTTCTCAGGAAAGTAATTTTGTAGATCAAATGTTTTTATAAACCCAAAATGGAAACGTTATAAGTATGCGTATTAATAATTATTATCTTTAATAACTTATTGTATATGTACTGATGGTGTTAAGGATAAGAAGTGAAATGCATTTTAGAGTCTGATTAAAAGCCGTGCGGCGTCACAACCCGGAGGGTCATCATTATCGTCACCTCCTTGAGATCCCCAAATATCACATGGTAAACAGCAGTTATACACAGTGGGTAAGAGATTCTTGATTCTTGTTTCTATGGTCCATTTCTTGCAGTAGAGAATCCACCATGACTTTATCCGATTCGTCTTTGTAACGTAAACCTCGCTCACGGTTCCCAGGTTTTCACTTTGCAGTAATGAAGGTTATTCATTGTGTCAGAAGATTAAGGCACGCGGTTGAGGAGTTGAACAAACAGAACATATAAAATGTTACCAGGGCGCTGTTCTTGTACCTAACGTGCGCTTTGTTTGGAGTCCTGCACGGGACAGACTGCCGCATTTGACGCTCTTTTTTCCCTGGTCGTGTCATTAAATCTTGATTATAATGTTTGCCTTTCGCAAAGGGGAAACAGGTTTTGTGAATTGTATTTAGACAAACTATAAGACTCATTTGATTGGACACAGGTATCTTCACACAACAGAAAACAAAAAAGAAAATGGTGGCTTGTCTTCTTCTAAAATCCGCAAGAGTCCCTAAATGTTTGTGACAAACACCGAATTTATGATCCGCTTATGGCGTGGTGTTGAATAAAAAAGGGCAGCTAGGTTGAAGTCTTCCTAAAGCTGTCGATATTTATTCGACCGAAAGAAAAAATTGTTGCACCGCGTACAAAGTTTTATAAACGTCTTCATTTACGTTCGATGTTATCCGGAGCCAGTTTAATCCTGTTCTCTCTTTCACAGCCTGTTTAGTCTCGATCCCAAGTAACGTTTCAAAAGTGTGTCGAATAGATTCATCCTGTGTGTATCTCTTCTGTCGGCATGTAAGAAATCGAAGGAACTTTCATTACATTTGATATTGGGGGGAGGAGGCTGTAATTGAAATTTGTTAAATTCTCGTTGAAACTGGGCTGCAGTAACGGGGACTTCACACGAAGAACTGCTTGCATTTCTTCAGACTGTGTGGGGAATCCCCATGTTAAAAATTCCCAGAATGCAAGTTTGAGTCTACTGTGATGACGTCATTGAGCTAGGAAACTGCCCACGCAAACAGCATTAATCCGATACAATTCTGACGTCACAAGCCCCATCCGGAAAGATCGAAGTCAAATTGTGGCTGACGTGCGACAGTTGTTACCGTTTGCGTACATTTTTAAACGTATTATCTTGCTATGAAGTCCTCAAGCGACCTCTGCCTTTGGGTTTTCTGTCAGATGGCGCAGTGTCATTACGTGATTAAGCGTCAGGTACGAATGTAATCAGTCTTGAAGACGCTTGTTTATTTTTCTTTATGTTAGAGTTCATCTGATAGGAGATAATTTCTTCTCTGTTTTGTCGTGCTCGTTGAAATCCTTTCGCGTACTACACTTTGGGAGATACTGCAATAGACTAATAGGTTGCTAGTCCATGCTGCTGAGATGATCACTTCATCTCCCTTAGACCCAGATATTTTCAGCCGTTTTTCCTCAGCCGTCCACAATTTATGTATCGAGACTGAGTAAGTGGTGAGAGCTGTGAACAGAAAAGTTTTTTTTTTTTAGCTGTTCCGTGCTATTTACTGCTAAACGATCCTTTCGTCAGCAGGTAGTAGAAACACGCAGTGCTTACAGTGGCCGTAAATCGCATCATCAGTTCGTTCAGAGCTGTCTCACGGACTGAAACAGAGCGAGTTATTTGGAACAGCTACTTTGACATCTCCTAGTCCTCGTGTCTAGGTAGGGCTTTCCTGTCTGATATATTTCGTATGGATATGCACTGGGATTGTTAATTGTTGAGCTATGTCTCGTTTCCAAGAAGGTAATGTTGCTACCTTATCAGGTCTGTTATCTAACACGACCGATTTTGAGTATTACACTGCATTTCTAAGTGGCTGGATACCATTACGTCGGATTCATATATTCTCCATACTGGAGCGTATTATTGTTGTATGCGTTATATTAAGATTTTAAAATATGATCTAGCTTGTGAAGAAAGATTTTAACACAGACTTTTATGTAATATTCTGCTTTGTGATTTAAGTGGTTGGCATCGGAATTAAGGAAAGGAATCTTGGCATATTATACATCTAAAAACTTATTCAGGCCTAATGTTGTTAAGGATTTGAAAGTAGAAGTTCTCTTTAAGGAAAGTTTTTGATGGAGACTAGGTCTGGATGTAACATGATTTTATGTAACATTTTTATTCGAGAACGCTGAAAGCAACAGACATATCGAGGGGCTGGACCTAATGTTATAACGAATCTCGAAGAAGTTGTGTTTGAAGATATGGGCTGGATTCAACTATTTTACGATAGTGTTCTATGGCGGGCTGATGTGGACATGGTGGTGAACGTACATATTCCATGAAAGGCTAGAAATTTACAGACTAGCAGAGTGATATCCTTTCAAGAAATATTCTTCTCCGTGATATTATGTTACTGTAGAGTCACGATTATCCGACCTTCGGTTATCCACACTCCGTTTTATCCGGCGCTCTGTCATTTGATTTATTTCCTTCATAATTTAATAACATCGTAAATTTAAATATGAATTTAGTTGATGTTTACACTCTTTCATTTGTCTTCCGTATTATTCGACCGTTCTTCGGTCCCGCTTAGATCGAGTAATCGGGGACTTTACTGTATTTATTTTAATAATATATTTTACCAGCAGTTGTATAATTAAGAGTTCACGAAGCGAAACGCCTTTTTTTTTGTACCGTCGGGTTGGAGCCGACCTCTGGTGACATTATGAACAATGATCCAGAAGTGGTTTGGCGTTGCCTTCTTCCGTGTGCACGTACGCCTATAGGTGTAAATAAATAAATGCAAAATAAATTGCGAATAGTTTGCATGAGCACTGTTCTATGTCAACCAATTTAGAGCGGTAGCGTCGGCTGGTATCGTCCTAATTCGCGTCAACACCGGCCCGTGTTAATTATTTGACCCACACTTCCGTTCTGCGGTGGTTACATGGCTTCCTTCCGCCAGGACGTGTCCGGTCAGACAGGATGCAGTTCTCTTAAGTTACGGTACCCGTTAACCCTGGCACCGTTCGTCGCGAATGTTCAAATGCATTCGATCCAGCCCCGCTCTACTGAGGGAAAACGTTTCGCATTAGCTTTCAAGAGGTCCACGGTTAAAATACCTATTGAGGATAAACTATTTACTAATCTTGGATATTTTCCTTCGTCTTCTTATGGAAGGGTACACAACATTTCGGAAGGTGTTCCTGTCATCAGGTGAAGAACCCAGTCATTTGGGTTTATTTGAAGAAGCTAATATCATTCCCCAGTGGATCCACCTGATTATGATGTTTACCTTAGGACAGAAACGTAGTTTGTAACTGAACGAAAGAAAACGTCCAAGAGTAGAGATTAGTTTAGTATGACAACTTCGTCAAAACATCTGTAGACTAATCTTACTAAAGTGTTTAGTAGTTTACTTCAATTTCTGTAGGCAGATATTTGAATTAGGCCATGATGGATTCCTAATTCGTTTCAACAAAATTACATCCAAGGTTCAGTCCGGAGACGGGCTGTACCGGTTGAGGTTTCTCATGGTTTTTGTCAGAATCTTCAAGCTGAAGCTGCTATAAACTATACCACGACCAGGCACAGTAGTCACTGGTAGTTTTGGTCGAATTGGGTGAAGTATGGTTAGGTTAGGTTAATAACACTAATGCGCATTCGACCATGCGCAGTGGTCAGTCCTTATATGAGTAGGTTTGGTTGAGGTGCGTTATCTTCGAATAGTTCAGTATGTGTAACGTTAATAACGTCATTTATGGACCTGAATATACAGTATCGTTTCCGATGCCCACCTCTAAACCCAGCCTCAACCAAATTAATATGGCCCACGCCCTGTTTATCTAATAACTTGTCCCCATCTATGCCTAGTCCATTCAAGTGGTCCCTTAACTTCATGTTTTCCGACGAAAATCTTTTATGTATTTTTCACTTCTCTCTCGCATGTGCTAAAAGTCTACTTGAGTCGATCACCACAATAATCTGATGAATATCATCATAGTGCAGGCGTCACTTTATCAGCCATTTTGTTAGTTTCTCTCTCAAGATCTATAAAGATTACTATCCTAAGCACTCTACTGTAAAACACCTGTGCTCTTCTTACAGAGTTTTTGGTATGCTGTGAGAATCAGTTTTCTCTACGTTCTTGTAGATAGGAGACCGAAAACAGAAGATTCTGCATTGCGTGGCAGCAAACATTCCCAGAATTTATGTCCAATCGGATCTTGACATTTCTATGAATGTGGTTTATTCTTACTATATTTCTTTCACTTCCACATATTGTAGTTTGAAGTAAATTTTATTCACTTTTAGTTGTCTTTGTATGATAACTTTTTTCGAGGTGACGGAATATGAACATTGTTTTCTTTGTCCCCACCCTACCCTACAAACCATCCTTACGGACGTACAATAAGATGTTTCGCTTTGTGGCATATTTATGTATTCGTCTATTTTTTCGGCAGTTTATATTTCATGCCTTATCTATACTATGTTGAGTTTAATTCCATTTGATCACATTTTGGACAGGTAGCTGATGCAAACACCATAAAATAGCCAAGAAATAATCTCTTTTCTGTTGGTTATCATTTTACAATGGCCACCATAGACAGACACTCGTCATCGAAACCTTCCGTGAATTGAGTCAATATTGAGAAGTTCTGGAAGAATTTAACAGTATGGGTGCTCTTGAGAAAGGTGAGACTATAAGCATTTATAGGCTTCTATTAATAATTATTCAGTTTAATGGTCAATTTAAGTGCATAGTTTCCATTAGTAGGTCGACTGATCAAAATGGTGTTGCATTTATCAGGTATTGTTGGCCTGATACATATGAATAATCGTTGACATGTAAGCAGTATGTTCTGCTGAACTTTAGGTAGTCACATGCCTAACGCCAGTGCGTGATTAATTACTTATCACCGTCAAATCAGAAGCTATATTTGTATTTCGGGTGGTCACCATATTGCTACGTTATAGTCTAAGAAATCTACGACATGGGACCGCCGGCTTTACTTCCCCTCCGAAGGAAGTTGTGCTACGGATTTTTATTACCCTTAAAATCCATCGACTGGGTTTGAACCCGCGAACCTTGGGTCCAGTGGCGAGTACGTTAACCACTAGTCCACCGAGAGCGAAACGATTTGAATTTAAGCACCGCAAACTCCTAATTGGGGACCAAGTAAAGTGTCGGTGTATGATAAGGTTGAATTGTTTTTCTTCGCTTACGGAGAGTGTTAAAAGGAAATTAAAAAGTATTTATTAAATCTAACTCAGTTGTGTGCTGGCTGTTTGCCCAGCAGAAATTAAATTCCGCAAGGAATTATGGATAGAGCCTGTGCGAACTTTGTTAAATCGTTGTGTATTGCTATATATCTCCGTTTTTATCTCTCAGATGTTTTTCTCTTTCGTTTTTGCTCTCTGAAAATAATTGAATACCGCAGCGGGGTGTAACCAGAGCGGTATCTGTGTGCTATATCAGTGTTTCACGTGAATTTGTGGAAGAAATTTCATATTCGCGCGCTATAGTCAGAAGAAGGCAGTGTCTTGTCTTTCGTAATTAGAGTTTGTCCACACGCACAAACAGACAGACGCAGGAATTGTATACCGCTGTATGGAGCTTTAGTGCGGGGCTTGTGGACTATGATGTTATGTAGGACACAATCCGCCAGAGTAACTTAATATGAACTTCAGTGTTAACGTTTTCGCTTCGCATTTGTGTTAGTTGGTTACATCCAGGAACAATTAAGAGTTTCTCTCTTCTCTTTGTTAACTACATTCCTCTGAAGCAAATGCCCAGTGACTTGAACATTTATTTTATTTCATTGTATTGTTTTGTATTTATTTATTTTTTAGGTTTCCCATTCTTTTTCTCCGTAATTGTCAATATAATAAGTCTAACCCCTTTTCTTACAACGCTTCGTAAATTTATTGACATCCATTTGTTTTGACTCTAATTTTTCGTCCGATTGTACCTCGTCAGTCACGTGCATATCCGAAGATGTGGGATTATTTTGTAGTCGTCTCGGGTAGCAACTTCACAAGTACCTTATTAAAATCGAAATCGCGTTTGTGGGATTTCTTTTCGCTACAGATACATTGGTTATACAAAGTGATCGGAAAGTCACGCAATCCATATTAAAATATTTTACGGTTGCATTTCTACACAATTAGATTGTGTTAAAAAAGGTGCTGTATCGCTGTGACTATACAAGGGCGCATTCAGGTCATGCCATGTTGTAATCTGCTCGCGCCAGTCTGTCAGTTGTCTCAAAAGAGTCGAAGTGCAAGGATGTCTTTTTCAGAAGTGCAACCAGCGTTCATTGTTACTAGTGGCACCTCGTTCTTTCTTATCTTGTCCCAATGAGTTTTAGACATACGTTACCCCATTCTCCCGTGCCAGACACGCCGACAGCATCTCTTCTGGTAAACAGTTTTTGTGTATTGGACGCGTAGGACAGAAACCGTTTAGGCCGACCTCTGAAGGTGTTGCGTCACTGAACGCAGGCGACATTTCCAACACTTATTATAACATGTGTCAGGAATGGGTTTTGTGACTTTTGATATCCCTGTAGCACCATGGCTTTGTCGCAAGGACCTCGTTTTTTAATCATGTGGAGATGAGGATGTAATTGAGGTAGCAGAGGCTTTAACAGAAGCATCCAGATTAAAGTGGTCTGAAATAAAATGCTTTGCAACCAGTAGTTTATTGAAAATATAACACGAGCTACACTTGAACAAAAATTGGGCCAAGTAAAGAAAAAGGTAAAAATTTAGGAAATATTCCTTATTATTTCCAAAACACAGATCACTGCTATGTTTTGTTTGACTAATTGTTGGTTCGTGGGTTATTTAACGACGTTGTGTTCACTGCAGAAAGTATTTATCGTCAAAAGAGAATGTGGGATGAATCAGTCGTGGCCTATTAAAGGCACTGAGAAAAGATACAAAACAGCTCATGGCCGAGGATGGTAATGGGTACTACCGCCCACATTTTCTGCGTGCCAGAGTTCCGTACACTGTAATTTAAAAGCTTGGACACCCTTTTCAGGACATAATTGATGGTTCTCAACACGAATTCTGTAATCTTGCCAGGACAACAAAATACTTGAAATCGAATGCCTGTTCTTTGATGTAGTGCTGCTGTGTATGTAAATAAATTCTTCTTTCTGTTGGTCTGTGTGCTAGGCTCCTAGTATGTCCTTTATCGCTTTTGATGTGATATTCTCTAGATCCTTGGCCCCTAATTTGAGGTCTGTTTCGTTCTAATTCCAGCCAACCCTGGTAGGGGGCATGATGAACAGGGGCTGTAGCACTCTAAATCTTAATGGGCGCATGCGTTATGGCATTGCGTACCACACAAGGGCAAAGAAATTTTCTTACAGGCCATTCATTCCCTTTATGCCTTTCTTTGCGTCGACTTGCTTTATTTTTTATCCACTAAAGCATCACAGACGTGATGGGGTTTCCACTTCTTCCGCCATATTCGTTTCATAGTCAGCATTTGTTTAATGTTTTCCATTCTTTCTCTCCCTTCCCCTCTTTGTAATCATCCTTCCCTTTGACATTTCGTACCATGGTACAGCGAGAACCTTTGGAAACGGATTTGGGTATGGGAAAACAAAGGGGAGGGAACACTTTTTTCGCACAGCTTGTTGTGAAGATGGCGGCTGCCTGTCCATGGAAGGACGAATTCTGAAGCAGTGGTCAGGTCGTGTTTCAGGCGGAATAAATGTGGAAACATGTAAATTTATAACATGTTACCCGAGAAGCAAGTCTGTTATGCAAATTATGATTATGGATTGCTTTTCTTTATATCTTATCTGGCTCTAGGCTTCCACGTTCTTTTATCTTCGACATCTTAGTTTCTTCAGCTTGTATGTTCTCTGTAGCTTGCCCAGGGCAGTGTTCGTCACGTTTTAACGATCTCGGTGTAGCTGTAAGTCTGTTTTGGAGATCAATATTAAAGACGACCGTTTGTCATGACTTACGGTGTGAACAGAACCCATGTCATGGAATACCACCCCACGTTGCTTTAAGACTACATTTTAACCTCAAATACTGAACAATAGCAAAGTGATTAGAATGTTGACGTCCTAAACACGACACTTCATTCGGAGTACGTGTTAAGTATCAGCCTGGAGTTTGTGTCGTGGTAAGTATTAATATTTAAACATTGTTTATTAAAATAACGGAAACTTAACAGGCTGCCAGTACCATCAAGTCCTGTAGTTTGATGGCTATAGATGTATCGTTGTAGCATGGCGTGTGACGTCTGGTTTTATAGTCGGCGCAGTAGTTTTTGGCCGGTGGAGAAGCTAGCGGAGCTGGCGGACGGGCCTACTCTGTGTACCTGAGGCCGCACGGTCAGTGCATTTCTTTTGTTTGGGCGTTCAGTCCGATAAGCTCCTCAGCGCAGTCAGCATTATCGCAAAAGAGACTCGCTCCTAGCCTTTCCCTTGAAAATTCCACCGGCCAAAAACTACTGCGCCGACTATACCGCATCTATTCTTGTGTGTGCTGTTATTGAAACCCAAGTTCTAACACTTTAGAAACTTAAAAAACTCCCAAGCAAGCGGCTAGTGACCTACTTATGTCTTTCTCGTATATTTCTGGCACAAAACATGATTTCTACAAATACATTTGTGTTGTTTTCTTGCATTTAGTATGTGTAATTTCCGCACTCTCCGAACCGCTAATGCTTTAATGTTCCGCTTTGATTGCTTCCGTTTTAAAATGTTTCGGGTTTATTATTACAGAGGAATGGTGAAAAATCTAAACCTGTACTATGTGCATGTTTGTCATTTACTGTAAATTCTATTTACACGTCTTAATTTCTGAAGATGGCTGTCTTCTGGGTTGTTGCACCGTGTAGTCTGGTAGAAATTTGCTAACGAAATGCCATGTCTGTGTTTGAGTTCAGTATTTTCCGTACCTTAGTCTGTGTTTCGATGAAGCTCTAAGGACCGTCTTGCATATTATTGTTGCTTTATGGTAAACACCTTCGCTCATTATAACCAGAGAATGTCTGTCTGAACGCTGCCGGCCTACATCATAATTTTTTTCACGTAGTTATCCCCCGAGTTTCCACTACATTTATGCGGACAAACGAGAGCAAATACACTGTCACCCTCTCGCAGACACGATTCTGTACCTCCTGCACCATGTGAGGCGTTGCAACTCAAGCAAGTTGTGAATTTTCCCTCTGTTATTACTCTTACTTTTCGTGGCACTTACTTTCTGTTAACCGCTGAGTCTTTCGATTAATCGACTATTAGTAATTGATAAACCTGTTAAAATTTTGATGGGTTTACTGTTCTAATAGATATTCGTATAACGTTTCACTTGGCTTGAAATGTATTCTCTTCAAAGACTTGGAAGTCTTAGACTTATTCTACTTTTGATGTGGAGTTATTAATATACATTGCCGATTTTAACGTTCTTCCTCTTCAACGTAACAACCGTCTTTCTCAATCAAATTAAACTTTTTGCATTCACTGATTTCTGTGCCCACTGTCGGTTCTGAATTTTTGTCTCTGGTTTGCTGTTGGCGCTTTTATGAAAGTAGCTCATGTACTTTTTAAAGTCTCAAGTGTTCTGATCTCATATCCAGTTTATTCATCGCCGTTTTTATTCAAATCCAGTTAATTAATGTGCTTGGAAGCTCTGAACAGTAATGGTTTGGTTCCATCATCTTTACACACAATTCAAATACGTAAACCGTATGACTTAGTTTTCATTCTTGTAATATTTGGTCATTATTTCTACAGATAGTTAGATGCCTCGCTTTTTATGAAACCCAGATTCTCATGTCCGTGTTCACCAGAGCCCGCTACTGTACCCTGTCCCGAGTGACATAAATACGAGGCAAAATTCTTCAACGACCAGAGACCAGTGATACGTCCATTTGCGAAGCACTGGAAATCTCACATTAACCTCACAGTCTTTACTCTAGGGGCGTAAGAAATCTCTGTCACTACGTCTCCTTTAGCCATTGGAGCTCATATTTCTGTTGCATCTCACCTCCTGAACAGACAAACAAACTTCCTTTTAGCGAATTTTCGGACTTAACAGGAAAGTAGGCGAACTGTGCGTTGTTTCGTCCTCATAACCTTCCCCAAGTCGATAGATTTGGCAGTTTTCCTGGGATATTTCCACACGCCAATGTCCATGGTATATCGTGAAGGGTTATGTGGTCCCTTCTCTCAGCACACGTGTGCATGGACGCGAATAAATGAATATCTATGCAGCATACGTTACTGTTAGTAATTGTCTGTCTTCGTCTTCATGTAGACTCTCGGGCTGGATGCCTACTGTCCTGTTTGAGATATTCCGTAGTATTTCTCAGTCCGTCCAGCTAAACGAAATATGGCCGTTCATATTCTTTCCAGTCCCTCCCAGTTCGTCTTGAATAATATCATCCTTCCATCTCATTCAATACTTTATAAGCGATATTGTGTCGTTGATTAACTTACAAATTGTTCCTCTGCAGATGGCTATCTTCTGGGTTGTTGCGTCGTGTATTGTGGTAGATCGCCCTGATAATGGAGGCAGCATGGACCTCTGAAACGTTGGTTATCTTTCACCAGATTACACGGCGCAACAACGCAGAAGACAGCCATCTTTGTACTCACCACTGTGAAGACCTCAAATCCTACTTAGTGTGACGGCTGAAACGTTGAACTGTCCATGACAATTAGCATGGTTGTTTTAACCTTCGAAATCATTAACAGTACAGGACACTTAGCAGCTCTCATGGTATGAAGCACGTTCGGTTTGCAAACATTTACATTTGTTGTCGGACGTGTTTCATATCCGGATGTTTCCAGGTAGACCTACAACTTTGACGCTACTGATGATTACCCTTTCCTTGGAATGTATCTGTGCGTAAGTAGATTATAGCCGGATGTACTTCATTTATGTTGGAGAAAGTTAGTTTTTAGTTATATAACGACGTGTTAAACTGTAGGAAGTGTATATAGGTCAAGCTCCTGTACAGCGCCTCACTACATACCGTCACCCACGACCAAGAAAGCCTCAGAACATATATATTATCTGTATAATTGCAAAGTGAATCTACCGATAATGTGCAACCCTTGCTAGCCGCCATCCGCCAGAATCTGGCAATTTCAACGTACTGTTAAGCAGCGTAACAAAGTTCGGTACAGCGCCATACCTTTTTCTTTCCACTGGCTCTACAGACAACTCCGTTAAATGTTTAATTGTGAAAATACTGTACTTCAGATTCGGTATTAAGAAATAAAAATTTTGAGGTAAGAAACCACCTGTAGCGTCCTTTGGGGGGGGGGGGGGGAAATTGGATTGTTACTCGTTCTGGAGTTCAGGTATATAAATGGCGACATTCAGTAAATTAATCTTCTACTAGAAGAGGCGGTGATTTTAAAATTTAAAAAGAATTATCAAGAATAAGCTGCTTATAGTGACAGGTAAAATTCCAAGAATTCTGGTACAACAGTTACAGATCCACTCAGTGGCCAATAGATTCTTTGATAATAAAAGTGTTTCCAGCACATTTTTATTGAATGACTAATTACAGTGGACAGATACACTTCCAATTTCAATATAATTGCCAGACTGGTCACATTGACATGGAAGTAAAGTACTCACAGATAAAGATACGTATAATTGCATTCATTTACATGTCTGTGGCATAGGAAAAATGACAGTGGAATGCTTGTCGCAAGATATCTCCGAGCTTTGTTGTCCGTTACAAACACATGCTTTGGTGGCTAGCCTGCCAGGTAAGGGGCAGGAGGGGAAGCTATAGCGCATAAGTTTTCGTGATCCCCCCTCCAAGAACTTTCCATCCACCGTCCTTTAGCTCAGGCTCGCAGATATTTTACGTAGAGTATTAATCTCGCTGAAAGAAGACGTGTGGGCCTGCGAAGAACATTATCTAGGTCCAAGCTAGCAAAGTATTGCTAATTATTTCACTATTTTATGGAGTAAACCGATCCACCAGTCGCCACTCTATTGGCGATATTCTCCATGAATAGAAGTGGAAGGATGAGATACGAAAGTGTGGCATGATTGAAGGGCGCAAAACTAGAAGGACTCGAGGATATGTTACTTGTTTGGATAGTGCAAGCGAATGCGATAAAAGGAACGCCAACTGATGAACCTGTTAAGCAGCGAACGAAAATACTTTGATAGTAGATGAGTGACAACTTTTGTATACAAATATTGGCATTTTACTCAAAAAATGATATTGGAATAAAACTGAATAGGCCAGCTGTATACGGTACTACTATTAAATAATACAGATATTACTGCAGTTTATCCTTTTCATTTATCCGTAAAGATTCTAACTACATGAAGCCTTACACCATGTGGCACGATAATGCACTAAGAAATTAAAATACACAAAAGAATTAATTTACCGTGCCCCCGATTTAACACCAATGTTGGTGGCGGACAAAGAGTGTTCTATTTGTCCACCTAGGAATAATTTCTAAATGTGTATTCACTGCTTCAGTGACAATCAGCATATGATGCACGGTTTACCATCGTAAATCACGGAATCGCAGACAATCCATTTGACAAGCGGGTTTTAAACCCGCATGGAAATTTACCTCCTCACTCCCATAAGTCTTCATTGCCTGGTATCCAAATGACAGGTACATCTGCACTTTTTAAACTGTGTCATTTTGTGACAAAAGTGCTGGGTCGGCAGAAACCGCCACTCCCTAAATTGCAGTCACTTTACGGTTTTAGATTTCGTTGTGGCTGGATTGAATTTGATACGGGAAGAACTGAAATAGGATGGAGACAGTGTGCCCGCCCATTGGACTCTCAGCTGCAGCAAGTTTTAGCATTGGAAGATTCGTTGGTTCTAGATCCTGAGTGTGTGAGAATAACCGTGGCGGATCAGAGGTAATGTACAGGAACGAAGGCACGAGCTGAGACGTCATGACAGTGAAAGAGAGATAGGTACAACCTCGCTTAGTACAACGCGACCTGCGAGCCGCGACGGGCCGTATTGTTGCGCGTTCCCTACGGACACCTGAGAGCGGTGTTAGTGACCTCATGCTGTGGTGTGTCGATATTCAAATAAAGAGAAGCGTTCTCGTTAATATCATGAAAATATACGTCATGTGTATTAGGGACAGAGTTGTTATTGATTATATACGGGGCCACTAAAAAAGGTGGCGTGATAACACATTAGAATTATGGAACGTACGGAGTCATTAGTTCATTTAGACCGACCAGATTACGTTAAATGTTGTGCTGGTGTGCAGGCACGCCAGAAAGCTTGTTTACAAGTGTTCAGTGAGAAGTGTGTGTGAGCTTACCAAGTGAGAGAAAGGAAGAAGTTGTGTTTGTCACTGTTAATTCCTTGCTCGTTGTAGTGGAAACAAGATGGCATTGCCGAAGTTACGTGAATAGTGTAAATGCTGTTCAGCTTGGAAATTCTGTCGGCATATCAGACAACATTGTTCTGCTCTTTGGAATGGTTATGGCAGGATATTGTTGAATGTGTCAGGGATATAAGGTAGTCACCATTTAGTAGAACCTGTTTGGATGTCCTATTATAGATTCATCGTCATGGTAACGTTTGTTTGTGGGATGAAACATGAAACATTTCGTTTACTGACGTAGTAATTAAGTGTAGGAAGTGAAAATTCTGATCTATGCATGCATGCATTCATGTATGTTTGTGTATGAATAAATGTGTCATTGTAGGTTAAATCGCTTGATCGATAAGTTATGGTGTGATACGTATCGATTTGTGTCGAGCTCTTTTCAATAACTGTTGGTATGTCATCGATCTGAGTTCAGCCTTTATTTGTGCTTGGTAAAAAGTTCTTAAGTCAAATGCAGTCTTCTTACCGAATACCCAAGAATGAATACTATAGGCCAATGAGAATCGCAGGTTTTGCTTTCAAAATATCACCTTTGTTCCCCTTTGCTCGATGCCAAATTTGCGTAACGAGTTTTTTTGTGTGAAGGCCTTCATATTTGTCTTGAAAGCATTACTCACGCTTCGAAAGTTGCAGTTCTTGAGCTAACTCATTTGTTTGTCGATTAAAATGTGATACTCCACCCACCTAATTGTTCGACACCTGTTAAAATCATCTTCACACGTGTATGAAGCATCGCAATTAGACTTTGCAGTAAACAGATGCTGTGGCACGTTTCAGTTAAAAAACATTAACTCGGAGACAGTGTGGTATGTCGTTATTGTTAACTCTGTGATTATTTGTCTTAATACTCCACATTTAATTGACCTGCGAGGTAAGTTTCCGTGCAGCACGTCAAGGTGGCAGAGATATCTGTCTCTTCTTTTCTTTACATTCGCTAAAGTTTACATTCTTCTTGGAGATTATGTCATCATAATAATTTGTGCCTTCTGAATTAATACTACGTTCATACATTCTGTGATTTAATACGTAATATATATGACATTTATAAGAAATTACAGTGACTCCTCGTTTTACTAAAGGTTTGCATACTGTTTAAAACCTTTTGTTAAGCAAAATGAATGGCTGTTTAATTTAACCTTTTGAAGTCGAAACTCGTGTATATAACATTTGAGAATTCATTCCGTACTGCAAAGAAAACATCACACTTCATCATTACAAAGATCAAATAGTTAATGCTGTTCAATGAAATAATCGCTGTATGCACAGATAATCGCACGAAACCAATGAATACACAAAGGTTACTGATTGTTGAAGCAGGCGGGACACCCAGTTACATTTAGCTTTTAACGGTTAATAGAGAAAAAGTAAGCCTGCCACGGTGGTCTAGCGGTTAGAACGCTGCCCATGTAATCCTGGGGTCTCGGGTTCGATTCCCGGCGGTGCCCGAATTTATAACTTGTGTTGGGCAAGGCCGTGGTCTAGGCCAACACGGAGTTTTCCTCCGGGGCATCCCAACAGTTACTCCATTCACACACAGGAGAAGGCAATGGCAAACCACTTCTGGATCATCTGCCAAGAACGTATATGAACAGGTCCCAGTCCGAGAAAAGGATGGAAGGATCCTGTTCATATGGACCTGTCGTCAGACAGAACACTAAATAAAATAATAATAGAGAAAAAGTGATCTGAGAATACATATCGTACTTATAGATAACGGTATGACCCGTGCTCCCAAGATCCGCCACTCGACGCCATCCTGAATCCAATTAATCCAGTCCTTATCCACTAACTATAGCCTTCAAGATCCTCCCACAAACCCTGGGTCTCCCAAGGGCTGTCTTTCTTTCTTTCTGGCGTTCCGAATCAAATACTATTATTAGTTTCTAATCATTCCTATTCGTGCCACATTCCCTGCCCACCGATCCTCCTTGATTTGATAATTATCCTAATAATACTCAGTGAACAATACAGACTGTCAAGGTTGCCACTGCAAAATTCTCATCAGCCTGTCTTTCCTCGTTAATATCTAGGTATGACACCGAAAAGAGAAACATTTTAAAGTTAATAAATAATAGCAATCATTCCTCGCATTTAACTGCTAGTAATTTGTTCGGAATTTTAATTAGCGATATGATATATTATTGTCGTTTCTAAATATCTGTGCTTTTATACCTTTTCAGAGTATTTATTTATTAGTCTCATTTTACATTATGATTTTTTTCTCCATTCTGACGAAGATACGAAACATTATGTCGAAGGGTTTTTTCTTTGTTTTATTTCTGGTTCAACCCTCATTCCAATGTTTAATAGCTCGCGTGTTTTACTTTGACATTTGTGTTCGCTAAATATGAGTGTCCATTTTTAATATATACATGAGAATAATATATATATGAGAATAACCGATTATTCTTAACTTTTAATAGCCTAAATACACAACAGGGTGTAATGCACAGCTATAGTCCATTTGTTTGTGCTTTAATTAGTTTGGTAAGTATACAAGACGCTCCTCCTTAGCCTAGGCGCAAATCCTCGACTTTGCTGTCAACCGCCCGTTATCCCGTGGTGAATCTTCGCGAGCTTGGCCTAGCGTCTCTGCATCTAATCCACGTTTCGCTGCATCAGTTTTCAGCGTCTGTCTCGCGAAGTTTAGTATTTCGGTCTGCTTTTTTTTCGAGCACCCACATCTTCATAATAAAAAGTAGTTTGGTATTAGCAACGCAAGTGGATGTGTGGAGCCGAAGCTTTGAATAGGTAAAGGAATAACACAGGCCTCCGCTTCGTTAAGATAGTACACAGGCTTATAGTCTATACCGTAATTTGCGAATCACTGTTCTCAGTTATCTTAGTACAGTAATAATAACAAACGTATACTGCAATGTGTTGACGAGCATTTGGAATAGTTTATACAGAGTGGTATATTTTGAGATAAATAAACAGACTCATTTTAGCAAATTTTCATATTCATTCTTACAAGAAGCCGCGTGTCGTGTTTACTTTAATTACGCTGTCGATGGAAAGTTGATCTTCTGCTGACTGGGTCCTTTCTTTCTTCTGCTACATCCCTCCCTTCCCCCTACATATGTGGGATTCTTCACAAGCAAATTCTTCCTCTCGTCGCCCTCATATATTTTTGAGCATCATGTATCCTTCCGGTTTGGCCTTTGTATTCGATAAGCTGGGGGGTGGACGTACTTGTCTTTGTGTTCTTGAAGTGGGTGAACTCCTTTGATTCTCCCGAAGCTAGCAGAATCCTCTTGTAAAATGAAACTCGGGTGTTTATTTCTGTTCATGGTTTATTTAAAGACGCTTGCAGTAGTTTAGACAGTAGCCTCGAATTATAGGTCGATTCATGAGTAATTAATTGGAAACGGTATCTAAGGGAGCGACCGTAGCCTAATTTGAGTAACGATCACGGAATTTGTGTGATGTGGCTGAGGAAAGCAACGGAAAACCTCAGTCAGGATAGCCGATATCTGTGCTGAGATTTGAATATGGGACCTTCCGAACACGACGCCATTGTTAACCACAAGACTGCGACCTTCGACGATCCTGATGTTAATCCTGATAAGGCTTTGGAAGATAACAGGTTCAGGATTTTAATATCGCTAGTAGGCTACTAAAAGTACTGTGTTTAATCGTGGCATCGTATAACTTCAGATATCGAGTTAATGTGGGGCGTCATTTGTACCCCAGGGCAATTTTAGTGGTTACTGCGTTGTTAATCTATATTTCCAAGAAAAGTTGTTTTAATGAAAGTGATAAATTTCTCATGTACTCCTATGTGTCACCGTACAGAACTTCAGAGCAGACTAGCGAGCGCGGTTGTGATTCTCCGCTCTCAAGTCGACACCACGTATGTAGTCGAGCCATTGACGTCCGAGCGTTGTTTTACACTCTTTCGAAAAGTATTTTTATTAAAAGTTTTACAGATATTCGATATATATTGGGCCTAACTTGCAGCTTATTTCATTTGTGGCTTCTCTCCTTGTCACCGAAGCATCAGCCTCTTTTAATTAAGTGCATTTTGTTCAGATCTAGTTATAAAAGTAGCCGGCGTAGCTCAGTGAGTATATAGTGACTGGATACTGAGTGGACAACCGGGGTTCTGATCCCCGACAGGGGCAGAGGAGTTTTCTTCTAACCTCTGCGTCCAGACCGGCTCTGAGGCCCACCCAGCCTCCTATCCAATGAGTAACGGGGTCTTTTCCCGGGGGTAAAGCGCGGCTGGGGCGTAATGCTGACCACTCACCCCATCTATTGCTGAAGTTAAGAATGAGGAGCTATACCGCCTTTCCCCCCAAGCGCCTACATGGCGTATAGTGGAATTTTACTAGTTATAAAAGTGTTGGCTGCCTTTAAATAACAATGGTTTCACAGTCCCTGCAATATTTCATATCGTATTTCAATAGGGAACCGTGTTTCAGACCGAGCCAGCAGTTTTCTTAAGACAGTTCAGAATACGGAAAGGCCTATGAGGTGGCTTCCAGCATGAACGTTCACGAAAATCGGCCAATTGTCTAGTATATCATTATTTTTTTGTGTTAATCAACGTACAGACCGACATACACGCAGATCGCTAACAATTCCATTTTATCGGAAACCGAATAAATACTCAACAGCAGTTAATTGTTATTGATTTATAGAGTTTCAAATATAATGATAGGATTAGTTTTAAATCGTCTCTGCTGTGTAGACTATAATCCTTCACAATCTTAAACCGCTTCCCATTAGCCACGAGAGCTTGTCGGTCTAATATTTGTTTATATCTCAGCATGAGTTGTGGATTTTCCGAGGTTCAGAAATACAAAGTAGTGCATTCACTTCTGTTTGTTAGTTTAGATGTTCCTTGCTTATACGTTCGCCTTCCGTCTGAATTTCTCTTTATATTAAATCTGAATTCTTTCTTCAGGCATTCGTCTTGCAATACACCCACTTCCTCCCGTTTTCAGTTTTCGTATCCTTTGCGTTGTTTATTTCAACATATAAAGGCGGTCGCTCGTTGACTGTAGGATGATTGATTAGGGGCCTGTCTCGTAGTTGATAATAAAAGTTATCATTTTAAACTTAATTGTTTATTCGCCATGACCTTTTTCGCCATTTACATTTTGCATGTGGATTTCTTTTCAAATAAATGATAGTAACCGCGCGGTCTGAGGCATCATGCTTCGGACCGGCGATACGGAATGCGCGCTGGTTCGAGTCTCGGGGAAAGAATTTTCTCATGAGCTTTCGCCCAGTGTATGGGACCATTGCCAACCCAGGATCGTGAGGAAATTGGGGAGCTACAATGAGTAGCGTAATCCGGTCATGAAAACTAGCAATGACTGGGGGTTCGTCGTGCTGACCACACGTCACCCTATATCTGGTTGGATGATCGTTCACCTCTGCTTAGGCATGTGAACGTGAGGCCAGCAGTCAAGCTTGTCGGCTTTGGCTCTCTGAGGGCTATTACTCCACGGATTATTATTATTATTATTTTATGTATGATTTGAGGTTTTCACAGCGATGAGTATGAAGATTTCTGTCTTCTGGGTTGTTGCTCTGTGTAGTCTGGTCGATGTTAACCAACGTTTCAGAGGTCATACTGCCTCCGTCATCAGGGCGATGAGTATGAAGATTTCTGTCTTCTGGGTTGTTGCGCTGTGTAGTCTGGTCGATGTTAACCAACGTTTCAGAGGTCATACTGCCTCCGTCATCAGGGCGATCAGTATGAAGATTTCTGTCTACTGGGTTGTTGCGCTGTGTAGTCTGGTCGATGTCAACCAACGTTTCAGAGGTCATACTGCCTCCGTCATCAGGGTGATGAGTATGAAGATTTCTGTCTTCTGGGTTGTTGCGCTGTGTAGTCTGGTCGATGTTTACGAACGTTTCAGAGGTCATACTGCCTCCGTCATCAGGGCGATGAGTATGAAGATTTCTTTCTTCTGGGTTGTTGCGCTGTGTAGTCTGGTCGATGTCAACCAACGTTTCAGAGGTCATACTGCTACCGTCATCAGGGCAGTATGACAATAAAAGTTTCGTAGCACCAGTAAGACACTGGTACTATCAGCTGTGTGAGCATATGTAATGTATCCGCCCGCCTAACACCCCGTTTTGTGTTCTGCTTGTTGTCATATTGAACCGTGTTCAGATTATGTCATTCCAGACCAATGCGCTGGGCGTATCGTGTGTGTATGCGGTTTGCCAGTTGGAGAAAAGCAGATTGCGCTTCGGGTCGGGCTTTCAAACGACATGTTTTAGCGTGCCACAATTTTAGCATAACGTTTTTTGTTATGTGACCTTGTTTCAACGTTGTCGTTTTAGAATTCATCTAACCATTCGCTTATGCTGTATCTGTTTCCTTTATTTTCCCGTCCGGAATACCAAACGAAAAACTTTTGTCTGCGACGGTTTGCAAATATAGTGGTAGTGAGTTTGAGGTTAGTTTGAGCTGATTTAGAGATCAGGAAGTCTGTTTAAACTTTACAATATTGGATTCAGACTTATAACCTCTTCCTCCTCCTTCGGATTACACACTCTGGCATTTCTCGCTTCAGAATTAATTTTGAGGTGTGGAATATTTTCAACAGCTTTGTTGAGGCCTGTACTGTCACAAGACAGCGCAAAAGGGAACGAGAACAAATATTTCCGACGAGTTTTTTTTTAAAAAAAATTCGCTATACCAACACTTCCATGGTGGTCATACTCGTCTTGAACCGAACTTATAGTGTGTGTAGGCTAAATCAGAATCGGTTTAGGGCCATCGCTTTTAATTCTGGCCTTTTTGCAAAACTATTCCGTCGCATGAGGTTATATATATAAGGTGCCTCTTCTCTTGTAGGCATGTTCTCATGGTCAGCCATTTGCGTTAGTTACTGAGCTGGACAGTGTGCGGCTGATGGAGAAGAGGACGGCGCTACAAACGTTGTGTCCAGTAAAAGTCACTGTTAATAATCTTCTTGCTACACCCTCGCCCATTTGCCCTTCGTTATTTTCTAGAGCTTAGCCCATCCATTAAACGTTTGTGAAGAGCGTGTTTTTTGCCTCGGCTTCCTCTGAAGCTAGTTCTTGTCTGTGTCTGCCTCCTGGGGTTGGGCAGAGCAGGGCCATAAATTAGGGCACAGTGACAACTTAACGTAGCACATAATCACGGTAGCATGAGTGACACACAGAGCAGTGTATCCCAAAGACGTGAATGTTACTTCTGGATTGCAGTCAGTTGGAATTGGTTTCCTTAGTTCTGGAATGGAAATTTCTCATCTCTCAGCTTTGGATTAGGCCGAACCTGACGACTAATACGAGGTGCGATCGGAAAGTTTCAAGACTGTGCCAATAGAGGGCGAACCGGATGTAGTACGAGCTTCTGCCGCTAGGGGGTGCGGCCTACATTCATAGTGAATCAGTGTGCCAGCCGGCATCATCGAATTAGCATTTGTTTCTTAGTTACGGGCGTTTTGGTAGTGCATTACACCGACCCTCCTGCGATTTCGGAATGGCGTGTGCATCAAATTTTGCCAAAGACTCGCCAAAACGGCTACGGAAACCTATGAAATGCTAAAGCAAGCATTTGGGGAGTCCGCAATGGGTCGTGCAGAAACTTTTGTGTGGCATTCACGTTTTAAAAATGGCCGAACCTCTGTCGATGATGACGAGCGTTGTGGACGACCATCTTCGAGCACAACGCCCGAAAATGTTACGAAGATTCGGCAGGCCATTCACGAAGATCGACGTCGTACCATCAACGACTTGTGCGACATTATTGGGATAGGCTATGGGACCTGTCAGCTGATTCTAAAGGACGGAAGCGGCCGTCAAAGTGGCGGAACCACGACTGGCTGCTGCATCATGACAACGCGCCAGCGCACACCGCCCTCAAAGTTCGGCAGTTTTTGGCCTCAAACACCATGGCCGTCATCCCGCACCCTCCTTAACTCCATGTGACTTCTTCCTCTTCCCAAAGATGAAAATTCAGCTAAAAGGAAGGAGATTTGGGACGATAGAAGAGATTCAGGCAGAATCGCAGATGGTGCTTGACAGGCTGACAAAGAAAGATTTCCAGGGATGCTTCCAGACTTGGCAGCGGCGCTGGGATCGTTGTGTTCACTCCCAGGGGAACTACTTCGAGGGTGATGGATGAATTTAATACCTGAGATAAGTGTACGGGTTTTTATAGGCGCAGTCTTGAAACTTTCCGATCGCACCTCGTATGTTTTTCTTTGAAGTACTGAACACTGTAAATACATAAAGATCTGTCATTTTCAGGTATTTAGGTGCTTTTGGGTGCGTGCTTTCATGAATTTTGCTGCACCAGCCCCAGGTTCGCACACACTTTGATCGCGGGTTCGAATCTTCCTCGGAGCACGGATATTTACCGTTATCTGTGGCGGCTTGTGTCACCAACTAAGTTTTCCTGCCTCTTGAATTAGCAAAACTTAAAAGACTCTAAGGGACAACAACACTAGCTTTGTCTTGTATTATTCTTTCCGCTCGTTCACAAACTTTTTTATAGCTCGTTTATAAGTATTGCTGTAAAAAGTAAAGTTTGTCCCACTATACGCCATGTAGGCGTTTGGGGTGAGTGGAGATATAGCTCCTCTCTTCCTTGACCTCGGCACTAGATTGGGGTGAGTGGTCAGCATCACGCCTCGGCCGGCTTTACCCCCGGGAAAGGACCCCGGTACCCATTGTAGAGGAGGCTGGGTGGGCCCCAGAGCCGGTCTGGACGCAGAGGCTAGAGGAAAAATCCTCTGCCACCGTCGGGGATCGAACCCCGGTCGTCCAGCCCGTAGCTAGTCACTATACTGACTGAGCTATCCCGGCTCATATAAGTATTGCTGTACTGATCTGTAATTCTTTTCTAAATTTCGCTGGTTCTCTGACCTTCTGGGCATTATATGCATATGAGGGGCGGTTTATACTGTTTACATCCACCATTTTTCAGCATCATTATTGAGGCAAATTTAAATTCCGTTTACTTTTTTACTTTGTGTCATATATATTGAACTGTTAAAGTTCTTTTTGTGCTGTAGGGCGTGTTTGCTCTTAAATATTGATTCTGGACTCTGTTTACGAAGGTAGTATTGTTCCCACATAAGTCCACACTACCGTATTGTTGGTATTGCAGACTGAAGAGAAATGATATGTACCGAGGTGGAGTGGTCTCCACCGGCTTGCTGCACAGAAAACAATGTTATAGTTAAGTGCTGGAAATTTCCATCCATGCGTTAACTCTTTTCCTCGTGTTTAATGCAACTCAGCGAAGGCTTCGTGTCACGGATATTGTCGATTTGTTTGGCACAGGATAATCTGGAAACTTATCCCTAAATTCATTCTGGCAAGTTAAATAAAAACCAGTCGCGCAGTGTTCGACAATAAGCATTCGTTGTACTTGTGAAAAAGTCATCGTACCACTTCGATTGCAAACGAGATGTGTATGTACGATGGTTACAATTTTTCATTCTGTTGTTTTGTATGGGTGCGAAACATGGTCTTGAGGGAGGAACATAGATTGCAGGTGTTTGAGAATAGGGTGTTGAGGAGGATATTTGGACCTAAGAGAGAAGACGATGGGACATGGAGAAAACTGCATAATGACGAGCTTAAAAAATTGTACTCCCGAATATTGTCAGGGTGATTAAGTCGGGAAGTATGAGATGGGCGAGGCATGTAGCGCGCATGGATGGGACAAGAGGTGTGCACCGGGTACTGGTTGGGAAGCCTGAAGGGAAGAGACCGCTGGGGAGACCTAGACGTAGATGGGAGTATAATGTCAGGCGGGATCTATGGGAGATAGGAGTTGAAAGAGACTGGATTTTGTTGGCCCAGGACAGGGTCCGGTGGAGGGCTTTGGTTAATCGGTGATGAGCCTTCGGATTCTGTAAGGCATCTAGTTAGTTAGTGAGCCTTTATTCTTTTGGGTTCTCTGATTTCTGTACATTTCCGGTGCTCGAGTTTCGTAACTGTTGTTCATTCACACACACCTCACCTCTCTTCTCATTCCTTCCATGGCCTATTTCTTGAAGGTGTCACATGTTTTGCCCTACTTTTTCACGTGTGTCATGTAGTGGTCAATTAATTGTTTCAGCGAACCCTATTCCTGTGTTATTTCTCTTGCCGTGCGTAGTGTAATGATGTACCTCTTTCGTCCATCGATTATATCTGACACCCGGTTACGCCTAGTCACCCGTAAAACATCTGAAACAATTTATTTCTTCTGTGTTAATTTTACCTGTTACTCTCTGGTTTTACAGACCTCCGGTATGACACAACTTTTTGTCCACCTACTTTCCTTTGCATAGACCCCCCTTGCAATTTACACAAAGCTAATTGATGTGCCGGAGACGCTTAAAGGCCCCCAGTTCGAATTTTTACCGAGTGACTGGCTTTCCTACTCGTGATATTCTTCAGTTTTCTTTCTGTATGCTGGGACAGTAACATAAAATAAACCGCGGCCGTCTCCTTCCAAATGCATTGTCTTCTTGATATTATTAATGCTTTATATAACTTCTGACGCGTACGCTTAAACAGTGTCCTCTAATAACGTAATGATTGCTATTCTTATTCCTGCTCTGACTTGCTAACACATTTCCTAATATTTCCTTTGTAAGTCTAATTGGCATCCATGTGATTTTACGTGTTGTCTTGTAATATGTGTGATAGATACTTCGTCTCTCACCGTGAGGAAGGAATTGGGGATGTTTGGAATTTTCGTGGGGAAGTAAATGCAGGCTACAGAAAATTGCTTAATGAGGAATTCAGTAATTTATTTTCGTCACCAGATATGATTAATGCAATAAGATCCAGGAGAATTGAATTAGGGGGGGATGGATGTGAGATTCCGGATTGGATTTATCTGGCTGAGTGTATGGATCAGTCGCTGGGTGTTGTGAGCACGCTAATGAATCTTGCCAAGCTAAACTGTCACCAACGTATCTTAAAAACTTGTTCTCCACTAAGTTAGGTATCGTTTATTCAATGATCAATCGTTTATTGAACCTCTTAATTTTCTGTATAGAAGATGAGATGCTAATGACACTGTTTCGTCTATAATAGCTTTCCGATAACTAACTGCCCAGAAATGTGATTTATACCGGGATGTGGCACCGAGATTGAATAGCACTGGTGAAATACCACCACTGTAATTCATGTAGTATAACAATGTTTTAATGTCATCGTCTAATTGACTTACTGGTGGAATGTAGACGACATCAACAATGGGATTAAATGTCACATCAGGTCCGTCTATTCATTGTGTTGTGCAGCGCGTGGTAGTATAAGCAAGCAACCTCATGCAACTGCGTCTCGCTGAAGCTGTCCGGCTGAAGTCTGTGTTATTACTAGACCCTTTGTGGCGAGTATCCATCTGCAGCGTGACAGTTTTCCGCTTTTATGGAACCTGCAGTTTCAATACAGTATGAACATTCCCGTCACTTTACCCAGGCGTGGAATGATTCAGTCCAGTTAACATTTTTAACATATGTAAGATTTGAGGTTTTCACAGCGGTGAGTATGAAGATTTCTGTCTTCTGGGTTGTTGCACTGTGTAGTCTGGTCGATGTTAACCAACGTTTCAGAGGTCATACTGCCTCCGTCATCAGGGCGATGAGTATGAAGATTTCTGTCTTCTAGGTTGTTGCGCTGTGTGGTCTGGTAGATGTTTACCAACGTTTCAGAGGTCATACTGCCTCCGTCATCAGAGTATGAAGATTTCTGTCTTCTGGGTTGTTGCGCTGTGTAGTCTGGTCGATGTCAACCAACGTTTCAGAGGTCATTCTGCTTCCGTCTTCAGGGCGATGAAGATTTCTGTCTTCTGGGTTGTTGCGCTGTGTAGTCTGGTCGATGTCAACCAACGTTTCAGAGGTCATACTGCCTCCGTCTTCAGGGCGATGAGTATGAAATTTCTGTCTTCTGGGTTGTTGCGCTGTATAGTCTGGTCGATGTCAACCAACGTTTCAGAGGTCATACTGCCTCCGTCATCAGGGCGATGAGTATGAAGATTTCTGTCTTCTGGGTTGTCGCGCTGTGTAGTCTGGTCGATGGTAACAAACGTTTCAGAGGTCATACTGCCTCCGTCTTCAGGGCGATGAAGATTACTGTTTTCTGGGCTGTTGCGCTGTGTAGTCTGGTCGATGTTTACCAACGCTTCAGAGGTCATACTGCCTCCGTCTTCAGGGCGATGAAGATTTCTGTCTTCTGGGTTGTTGCGCTGTGTAGTCTGGTCGATGTTTACCAACGCTTCAGAGGTCATACTGCCTCCGTCTTCAGGGCGATGAAGATTTCTGTCTTCTGGGTTGTTGCGCTGTGTAGTCTGGTCGATGTTTACCAACGCTTCAGAGGTCATACTGCCTCCGTGATCAGGGCGGGTAGGGGCAGGGTAAGTTGAGAGAAGCTTTCAGCCCAAGCATTACCGTGACGATTCTATTCGATCTTGTTTGTACTTCTGTTGTTTTCACAATTCATTATTTTATTTCTGGTTTTATAAGGTATCATATTTATGGGTAGACCTACAATTTCACAGCTATTGCGTGTGCAGGCCGGTAAATAACTCAGTGTGATATTGGTCCTCGGTACACCAACATTGACCACCGCCGTGGGATAGGGATGGAAGGGTTGATTGGCATTTCTCGATACAGGATAAGGAATATGCTTAGGGGTTGCACCCTCCGGGTTGATAGCTACATGTACCGCTGTGACACATCCCATCCGATTACTAAAGCAACTGCGAGAGGTTCTGGGAAGCTTTCGTGTAATCAGCAAACTGGTAGAAACAAATGTGAAATGTTGAATATGATCGAAACTTCTCGGGAAGAGAGTTTCATACAAAATTTTAGACAGTAAATCTGAAGAGAATATAATACTTCTTCAATGGTAGATCGAAAATATTAAAACGACTTTGTAGAGAAATATAGTTTGTGTTTAATGCATTCATGTGGCTAGGAATAGGGACCAATAGCGGACTGCTTTGAACACGGTAATGAACATTTGGCTACCATAAATGGAGGAATTTACTAATTAGAGGATCGACTAGAAATTCTTACGAGAAAGATAGTGTGCTCTGGTTATTGCATGTCACGTAGTCTGGCAGTTAGCTTGTGTTCACGTATGTCATACTTTTAAATTACATCAGATATTGTTCACGTTTATAAAAACAAAAGAAATGGCCAGCATGCAACTTCAGTGACCTTAAGAGTCTGTGAGCAGTCAGTAGGTTTCCTCGAAGCCATTATGGCGATACGCGCATCAAAATAAAACTGTACTTGCAAATAAGTAAGTGAAAGATATAAATACGTAACACGTGATGGACAACAGGAGAGAAGAGTAGTAGAAATATGTTCATGTTGGTAATGACATTGTACGTAATTGGTAGTAATATGTTACAAAAAGTGAACGTAAATATAGAAATTTGTTTATTACTCGTAAAAGCCACTAAGGTTCCCATCCCAGTGACGCATTCTGATAAAAGCAATGAGGAAGGCTGTAAACAAGTAAACCAAGAGCAGTTAGAACGTGATAACAAGATTATGTAAAATAAGCTGTGTCACATATTAATTAAATAACCAGTGCATATGTTTTAATAAATGAGAATGTACCACAACCGAAGAATTTTAGCGAAATTTAAATGTAATATTTTTCAGATATTTTAATTTGTTTAGAAAGTCAAAGTTTTAAGATGTGATAGATAATTTTAATTATTTAAAAAAAAATCACATATTATAAGTATAAGTGCGCAATAGTGTCTAGTGTGACTGAAAACGTATTTGAGTATACGTATAACGCCCGCTATAACTTATATTTTTAGTGTTTTACAACAGAACGTTACGAAACATATCGCCGTGATTGATGTAATATATAGATATATTTTTGTCTCAGAAATATTTAGCACGACAGTGTACTGATTTATGAATCACTTTCTCTTACAAACTGTTACCGTGCAAGGCGGCGCGTTGTTCCTGACCACAGCCTGTGCCTACTACAAGTTCCGCTGTTGTTTTCCCAACCATTCCTTACCTACGCGATCGAAACTGCCCGTTTCTGTGCTGTTAGGATCGGGCACTTTGGGTGGTAATTAATTTCTCAGCGTCAGGTCATCAGCCGGGCTGTACATGCAGACTGGGTGCAAGATGGATGGAGGCTAATCCATTATGGCTGATGACGAAGACTTCCATTTCAGGATAAAACACGATTATTGGACCTAACTAAACAGAGTTGTGCGATATAGCTGGTTATCTACGTATGGGATCATTTGTTAGATGCAGAGATCATCTGTCTTTGTTCTAAACTCTTACCTCTGTAGTATTCTAGTTGAATCTCCATCCTTTTACCACCAAAGTTGTTTGTAGTTTCGTTAGACTTTCCCCGTGAATCCCAATATCACTCCTATCCTCCTCATTCTTCTTCTTCTTCTGCTTCTTCTTCTTCTTCAACCGTTTCGGTAAGTTACCCAACATTTCGCAGTGTTCATGATGGGGCGATACTTATTCTATGAAGTTGGCTGTCTTCTGGGTTGTAACGCCTTATAGTCTGGTGGAAGTTTATCGACGTTTCATAAGTCCCTGCTCCCTGTACCACGGCCTCAGAAACGTCGGTTAATTCCTACGAGATTCCATAAGACATCCAGCTTCATACTCGCCTCCATGATAATATGAAATCTCGCTCCTCGCTGTAGGCCTAATTTCTCAGTATCGCCATAAGCTGATACGTATTGGTTTATTTAACGACGCTTTATAAACTACGTAGGTTGTTCAGCATCGAATAGCGGGATAGTTGTGAATCATGAAATATAAACGACGTTAGTAAGAAGACTGGTCTAGAAGTAAAATCGAAGGAAACTAAACAGTGTATGAAGATGGCTGTCTTCTGGGTTATTGCGTCGTTTAGTCTGGTAGAAGTTTAAACAGTATGTTCATCCTCGTCTTAAAAATATACGACCGAGTGGGGGTTGAAATCTCGGCCCAGAGACCTGCTAGGTAAATGCTGGGATGGTGTCTTAAACTAGGCCACGGCCGATTTATTTCATATCTTCTCCAGATTTTTTATTCGTGAATCGTCTTATTTTTCGATACTATATGGTATAAGCTTCTGGAAGCGTCGTTAAATAAACCACTTACAAGGAAGTAAGTAAGTAAGTAAATCAGAGGTGAAATTTTGCACTCGTGTAGAACAGATGGTGTTACAGTTTTGTTAAGTTGCATTACGATCTTTACGTTGTAGACATAAGATTGAACTTAGAAGATTCTCAACTTCTCGAATTCTTTTTCTGGCGTCAGGCGTGTACATCACTTTTTTCCTTCAGTAAGTCTGTTGTCTCGGTCCCATAATTCTTTGAAATATTAAGAATATGAGGGTTTCTCAAACTCACTCTAGCTCTGTCTACCTTACTCTTCCACTATGCACTATCTTACGCATTCTGGCATTCTCTCCTGACAGCTTCACTCTCGGTTCACCGTCTCGACTTATCGATCCCAATGCCTGCAACTTGCACTTCAGAACATGACAGCCGGAGTCAGAAATAAGGAGAAACAACGTTATAAAACAGTTCCATATATTTAACGTGTAACGAATTGGACTGACATGCACTCCTTATCATTTTTTGAATTACTGTGCTCGCAGCTATCACCGGTAGCATTGTCCTGTGGCTATCCTTTAAGACATACGTAACTGCAAGGACAAGTGTCCTTAATTATATATGTGCTTATTTATGGTTTATTTAGCGACGAAGCCAATAGCCCAAACTACGTAGGTGTGAATGGTAGGATGATAAATTACTCGAAGTTGAATTACAAAGGATGTGGAAGAAAACGTTTGTGGCCAACTTTAAGGTATTAATCCGTCATTTGTCACGTTGGATCTAGGAAATTAACGAAAAAATAACTTATTATAGCCTGCCGGAGGATCAAGATTTTAACCAGGGACTTCCCGAATACGAAGTAGGAGTGTTAACCATCGGACCGAAACGTTTGGTGCACCTTTGGAAAGTTAATAGCTGCTCAGCCACACAACAAATTGTTCGCCTTGTATGAAACCCTTTGTAGATTAAAGCATACCAATATAACCAATACGCTTGAATGCAGTGGATCGCTTCCTTGTCTCATGTGTAAATGTCGAAGTGGAAATCAGTCAGTGTGTTTTCATGCAATTAATTTGTAGATTCCTCAGCAGCTCGGTATGCGTATCGTAGCTCACAGTCCCAAACCATGCATTGACATGTGGACAGAAATTGCTTACGTGTAGTTCAAGAAATCTGAGCCTTTAGACGGCGTCACTGTTGCAGAAGGAAGGTGTCCTTACGAGTGGAAGCATTTTAGGGCGACGTCACAGGTCTTTCTTGTTACAGAACACACGGTAGGCGTCGGTGAACATCATATCCTCGTCCTATGTAACTTCTTTTTTGCGCAATTTGCTTCAGATCTGAGAGAAGCGATGTCATTTATTATGAAATTCGACCGAAAGATGAGAACACCATTTTTTTTAAAGAATCAGACATATTATTGAGCGTTAGTGTAGAATGGTAATGCTGGTGGATGGTCTGTAGGCCTTTATTGTGATGATAGTTCTCTCAGGAAATCTGAGGGATTCTGTCTTCACCCTGGTTTATGCTACCGAGTTTGTTTTGCTTTGAAACTGTGCTATTATTTTATGCAAATACAATTCGTGTTTCAAAATCGACGAAACCCAGAAAAGAAAAGAAAAAAATATGTGTATGATAAAAATAAAGTCCTAAATATAAAATTGATAGTTATGTTTTTGTGGGGGGTGGGGTTGTTTCGATTATATTCGACTAGTCGCTTTGACCGCTGCTCAGGAATTGATGTATAGAAGCTATCGATATGACAGGATGTATTGGAGACGAATAACGTATGAGAAATTTTACAGAGCGCGTTCGGAAAATATCCTGAAATGTGGCGCTGTGCTTGAAGTTCACTTTTGCAGCCAAACTGCGTTAAAACTTGAATAGAGCGTCAGTAAATTGTAGGAGTCAGTGGGTACTGTAGAACTGAATATATTTATCAGCTCCTGTAAGATATGCCAGTTCTATTTAATTTATTACACAGCCATGTTCTAATTACAAGCCATAAAGAGACAGCGTTGCAGCCGGAAGATGTGTGTTCTTGGCTTCCGGCTTGTGCTCTTGTCTTGGAAGTTGCAGGCACGCGGAAATAATTTATACTGAGGAACAAGACAAAGATATTTTGGGTTCCTCATGCTGTGGTTTAAGGACATTTCAGATGCCACTACTTGTTATTTCTGGAATAGTAAAATATGGTGGATAGTGGGTTATTCAGCGTCAATAATACGATAGAATGACGACGTTTGATCAACTTCAGAGGATTATGTAGGTAGCAGTCATGACCTTTTTGAACGTAATGTCCCGTCATCTGCTTTGAGGGTCTGAGAATACGCTCGAAAGCAGTCATGATGCCCCAACAGAGATTCCAACCAGCTACCCTTCGAGTGCATCTGAGGAGCTTTGCAGTTTGAGCTGAGTTGTTCTGCAGTGACATAGGATCGTAGTGAATATCTTGTAGATTTATATCATCAGGATTAAGGTAAGTAATTTGTCGAACCAGTGTAGCCACTACAATTGTATTTATGTCGGAAAGGGTATTAGAGGAAGCTGCCATAGCATAATTTAATCTACTGTGCGATAATTTACCTAGAAGTAAGGAATACCACGAAAATTATCAGATTATCCTGTCCCCAGGCCGAGTTTGTAACCCGAATCTCACGAATATGAAGCATGAGTTGAGAGTAAACCCTTAACGGCAAGATACGGTGTTAGGGTATAAATTATTCTGTTAGCTTTGTAGTTAACATAGTGTGGACGGGTGTGGCCACAAGGCGAGGATGGAGCTTCAAGTGAAGGTGCATTTTCGTTGGCTACAGAGACTCTTTGTAACAGTTGCAGTCGGCCGAGGATTTGTCACATTTTTATGTTTGTGGAT
The DNA here is from genome assembly GCF_977971745.1 of Zootermopsis nevadensis. Taxonomy (NCBI): domain Eukaryota; kingdom Metazoa; phylum Arthropoda; class Insecta; order Blattodea; family Termopsidae; genus Zootermopsis; species Zootermopsis nevadensis. The sequence goes on from NW_028259142.1 coordinate 10,392,785, forward strand.
GGACACTCCACTTTTAAAATAACTTAATTTCGTTTATTTTGTGTGTAATTGTGGTTGTCGCCGTTTGATGTCGATCGTGCCCGTCCGTTGTAGTTTGTTAATTATTGCTTAATTATAGACGGATGTTTGCAGCAGACAGTTAATTACATAACTGAAGCTCAAGTACATTATGCGTGCTATTCATGTGTTATGCAGTAGTTTATTTGTGCTGCTGATAAAATTATTATCGTTTTCGTTGATCGCTTATTCTATTTACAACATCGTCAATTGCTTTATGGCGATAATAATCAGGAAGGGAGTAATAAATCAGTAAGTTCGTATGGTTTTGAAAAGCTACTCTGATTTTCGAAAAGTGTTAATTAATCGGTGTTTTTTGATGAATGTATTAGAGACTTCGCGTTTTTGTGTACATGTGGAATGCACATGAAGTAATTCAGTATGAATTGAGAGATTCAGTGATGTGATTGCTATTATTGATGTTGATAGTAATTTGCATTTTATGAATACAAATATTCGAATCATAAATAGAATAATTCTAAATTATTTCATATAGTTTATTTCGTGTTCCTTTTGTATTTGCTGTCGCGTTCTTTGTCATACAAACCTTTATTAACAACTCCCATAATACAACCTTTCGGACCGTGTAAACGTCGTCTGTTTCATGATACTTGTTCATCTGCAGGGGTTTCTTATTAAGAGAGAAATATTACTATATTTTATATTTAATACGCTAAGTTAAAATGCTTAAATTTTTACACTGTATAATATATTTCTACGTAATTTTGTTGCGTACACTGTATTGAACTGTGTACATACAAACCCACTGCATCCAGCCAGTTAACCGGATTCGTGCAAAAATTACAATTCCTTGTGTGCTGTGGTGGCCTGCGGTTTGTCATGTTTATCGTCGGTTGATGAGTAAGTAGGTGTCTTAAGTTTATTGTTTGTGCATACGAATGATACATTTATTTATAGGCCGCTTCTCATTGTCTAAAATATGCAGGGTGATTCAAAAGTCTCTATACATAGGGAATAATCACTCAAAGGAACGCATTCGAAATGCATTTACGTGCGTAACACCAGATGTGTTAACGCGAGTTCACCATGAGTCGGAGAGACGCATCCGTATGTGTTTTTAAAGAAATGGCAACCATGTAGAGCATGTTTTGTGAATAAAGTGACAGTTTGTTAAAAAACTGACGATTTTCCCTATGTATGAAGACTTTTGAATCTTCCTCTGTATTAAACATCCTGGGTATGTGCGACCTTTCCGAGTGTTTCTGTTTCTAGTCCTCGGTCATTTTCCCAACGAGACTTGTGTCATCTCCAACTCCATATTTCTTTAGTGTTTTTTCTCCTAGTGTGTTCGTTAGTGCGCTTATTTCATACCCTCAGACACACACGCTGTCAGAAAGACAGCCGAACCAGCATGAACATAGAAGAATTTGGATGTTTGCTGTTAGGAGTTTGACGTTTATTTATTGTGTTTCACTCATAGTACCTGTAAAATTATTTTTCACGGATTACGTAATGAACTGGAAATTTAAGATCTTAATAACTCGTGTCTCGAATGTACACCCGCATTTATAAGCGTTCTCTAATGGCAGAGGATCGCGATCTACTGATTTTCAACCTAAAATATATTATATTGCTGTTGTTAAGAATAAATTACACTGTATGTTGTTTTTTTACTCATATTACGATTCTTACGCTGCATGGGTTGTAAAACTCTAACTGATTTTGAATTGAAAATAATGTTTAAAGGATCGGACGTGACTGAGGAAACTCGTTGATGCTTCAGTCACAGTAGCCGACCCGATACTCGAATCCCTGACGTTTGGAGTTCGAACTTACGCCGAATGGTTCAGTAGATCAACTCTACAGTAGAAGAGACGCTGACCCAAATATGATTGTAGGCCGAAATAAGAGAAGAAATACGTCCAACTGTCCATTTAGTTTTTCCAGTAGGCTTTTATTTGACGTCTGTATTAGGACAATAATTTATAACGTCCGTCTGTACTTGCAGTTGTCAGTATGAAATGCCCTTTTATCTTCTCCGGAAGGAGGTAACAGTGAATTACGGGCGTTGAAATCCGCTACGCCTTTTTATATCTATCGACTTGCCAATAAAATCCGAGTATCATATAGCACGCGCCGCAATTCCCCATCCAGTTATTTTCTTCAAGTAATCTTTTTTCTTTGAAGAAACCGTACAGTTTTTCAAATAGACGTAGTTATACTGAACAGTACAACATAAACTCTGCATTTTAGAGCACAGATACTATTTTCCCTCCGAACGTCGCAATCTGATATGGTCTGTAATCGGCACAGCCTATTACGTGATCACCAGGCAGAATATACTAATATTAAAAACTACGTACATTTCCTCAAAAGAACAAGATGGAATAGCTAAGGTTGTAGGGGAGGAAAGTCCCTATTCGGGAACTACTTTTCAGCAATCATAGGATGGACGTTTGTAACGAAATCCATTCTGTGTATGTGTGTATTTATATACACACATACACAGAAAATTGGAAGTGGTAATATGTTTATTATTTTATATTTCGTGTACTAACAACGGAGTCAACTTAACGTTTCAGAAGTTAAACAGAACAGATATGTAATTTCTTGTCATTTGTATTGTGTGGTTCACATGAAATGAAAGATCGAAATGTATAAAAAGTTGTTAGCGAGTCTTTTTTTCCTATTCGGTAGATCTCGGATTCAAATTTTATGTCGGAGGCTGGCCATCCTGACTGAAGTCGTTGTCGCTGAGTGGTCATAACACATTTACATTTACTGCTGTTAGTCCAGCTATAACCTAACCTAACCTAACCTAACCTTTACTCCTCACTCCCAAACCTCTCACAAACACTCGCGTACTCCCCGAGCCAGTGACGTGACTTACGACATAAAAGTGGCAAAGCTAAGTAATTTTATCTGGTTCCACCACATGTTCAGAAGAAATGAAGAAAACTGATAAAAGATATTGATTTTGGAAACCTATGTGGAAAATGGCCCTGAAATGGGGAAAGGGGATCGTAGCAGTTGAAACTGGAATTCATAGTTCGACAACGCGTCCTATTGACTGGTAAATGTCATAGTGGTCCATTTCGATATTTATGCGGACTCTTCGGGTCTTTCTAAAATTTGAGAATTCAACAGATTAACCATTTATGCCCATAGTGTAACCTATTAGTCGGATGGTAAGAAATGCCATTTTTAGCAACTGTATTGTCAAATTCCTCAGCTATTATTTTTCTTTTGCCAAAACAGTTTGCATTTTACTTGCCCCAATCATGTCTGTTCAACTGACACTGTCCTGTCATTGGGTATTTCAGTCTGCTTTATGTTGCAGCCTGTTTTCCTAAGACCCATTTTAATATTATCCTCCGGTCTTCCCCACGAATTAGTGTGTGTATTTCGTGTTTCTCATCCAGATTCTATAACTAGCCGTCGCAAAATTTTTCATTGCACATTCCGAACATTTTTTGACTCTGGTCATTCGATTTGCTCTTAAATGCGTGTCTTTGGGTGGACATATTAAGAAGGCAGACATGCAGTTTAAGTAGACATGTTATTTTGTTCCTTTGGCTAAATACCAGATCATAAATGATTGGCCATTGAAAATGATTCTGCTGAGGCACTGTACGTCGTGGCGAAGATATCCCTACTGTCCATCTGGGTATCGGACCACTGGTGCCAACACCTTTTAAGCTAGAAACCATTTGGCCTTGTATGAGATTTGAGGTTCTTGGTGGCGGTTGAGATGTCTACGTTCTTCTGGGTTCTGATGCCGCGTTGACTCATAGGTAGACACCAACGTTTCGAAGAAAGGTGCTGTCTCCATCTTCACTCCTGAAGATGTAGACACTTTGTTTCCTGAAATGTTGATATCTACCTACGAGTCTACGTGACGTCACAACCGTGAATAACGACGATAATTTGGTCATATGGACCGGAACACACACTGATGGTGTAATGACGTTGTTAGATCTTGGATAATGTGATCATATTTGTGCTGAATTTCAGGGTCTGTTCTGAATCTTTTTTTTTAAATGTTGGATTATAACCACCTTAGTCCATTTCGCGCTTCGTGCTTAACGTACTGGCTCTATTGGTGCCATTTCCGGAGGTAACCACATTTTATACATGTTACGATGTTAACAGTGATACTTGTTACGGTGTTTTTAAATTATGTATCAAGCAGAGGCTGTGTGCGGCTTCTCTGATTATCAGGAAGGCGTGTATAAATTATTGGATGTAAATGCCAAGGAATATTATTCATGATCGACGAGGAACTGTTCCCTCCCTTCTACGTATTGCGTGATGCTTCGTTTGTAGTTCAGTAGCCGCCGTTATTGTGCTCGTGACCGAGCTCGTGAGCAGTGGTGTCAGCTTGAAAGGAACAAATATCCCGCGTATAATAAAGTGTGCTCTTGCAGGAAGGGGTCTGTTGATCTCTCTCAACGACCTTGCATGTCGGTGGACCATTCGAACTCCCTATAAGTTTAGAAAAGCTCAGGACGAGATTGTTAAGCGTTCTGTTTTTCTTTGTTCAATTTTCTGTGGTGTGTGCGGTATATGTGTTTTTTTTTTGTTTTTTTTACTTTTATTTTTAAATCGTTGGATTTGGTTGCGGAGATTCTTACAGTCACTGAGCTAATCAGTAAATTCCTGGTATTGTTTGGAAATCGGTTTTATTATAATTTTCAGAGGAACTCGCCATTAAACCCTGTTGTGAGCCATATTAATCCATTCCATACCCCCACGATGTTTATTTGAAGATAACTGTCTTTTGGTATGTTATACCTTATAGCCTCTCCCCTCCAAAGGCAGTATCTGATTGGCTGGCTGGCTGACTCCTGTCTTATTATTTAGATTTGTCTTTTATCTGAAATCCTGACTCAAAGAACGTGTCAATGGATAGAAAATAATATCGGACCTCTACCAGTAAGTACCTTAGTTGAACTCTGCATTAAACTCATCTGTAAGTAGGCCACACCAAGCTCTGACTTTGATAAACTTGAATCATCCGAGTTTTGGTCTCACAGCCAATAACTGTGTAAGTTATTACAACTCCATTTTTCTAAAATCCCACATCTGTAGGATTCAAGTCTCCACACGTGGTCTTTCTAGCCGAAGTGAAGTCTGAAAATAGGAGAACGAAGCAATTATCATTCCATGGTTTGATTCTCGAGTGGGTGTCATGCTCTAGAATTGAACCTAGGAACTTGAGTTATATTTTTGTTGTTCAATTATTCTATGTGTCTACTGCGGCGTTATTTGCCCGTGATCAGGTGATAGTAACAAGAAATTGGTAAAAGGTACATAAGTACAGAAGCTAAAGATTGTAATTTAACTATATCAATAAACAAGATCATGATTGTGACGTTTAGAGGAAAACACTGTGTAAGATAAAAATTGTTGTATATAGGAGAAGGGTGCTAGTTCTTACAATTTTCAATTACGATTTTTTGTACATTTATTCTTAAAATTTACAAAGTTAGCAATTATGGCTTCAGGTACTACTGCTCTTCGACTATATTAATAACATTTTTTCAATGGCCTATTCATTTTTGTTTCATCACAAAACTTGTTTATTTAAGAGAAGGCGGTTTGTAACAATGCGCCCTGTTATGGTGCTAGTTGTTACAGTGAAGGGGAAAATTGTTACAGCACATTGTATTAGTAAACAGAAGGAACAATTCAGACCTTTATTAAGTAATTAATTACAGACAATATACCAATTACAATGGAGACGCAATAGATACGAGATTCGTGAGATTCTGCTGCAAATGAGTGATTTTAAACTAAAATATAACATCTAGCCCCCTTCACCCCTACGATAAGCCCATTTTTAGGGTACTGCCTAACATCAGCATACGGCTCTTAAATATGGATATTTGCAAAAGGAAACTGCAGAAATTAAATTTATTTGGTAATTTCACTGGCTGTACATTAAACGTTCAAACTGGAAACAAGAATTAGAAATGAATTCAACATATTTTATCATCATCAAGAATTAGTTCTAAAATTATAAATCACTTCACACATTTGGGAGACTCGTTGGATAAGTAATGAGTCCCGGCGGTAAGCCTCTTCTCAAACAGGACGGTACAACACAGAAAGACGAAGGAAAGAAAATATCTATACCTTGAGCGGGATTCGAATCCGCGATCTCAGTATTCGAGTAGCCAAGATCCACGCCTTACCCGGTGTCCTACGTGAGCGATTAAATGGCGAGCGGTGCGAGTTGCGTGGGTGGAGCGGAAATATCAAACTGGCTGTTTGTGTGGCGCTGTCCTATGTTACAGCGAAGCAGTCAACGGTAAAAGCCGAGATCAAATATTTTGATATTTTCGCGCAGGTCGCTGCGCTGGCCAGTAAGGCGCATGCGCAAGAAAGCTCTGCCTGTGCAGTACACGGAAGGGGCATGCGCAGGAAGGCCGTGTGCTTCTATTGCGATCTCTCACGTAGGACACAACAAGCGATTCCCTTATATCATATGACACCCCATGCTGCTTATGCAGCTCGCTTGTTATCGCTTACGTAGGACATGCCTTAGACTGCGCTGCCACTGACTTCTTCAACATGTTTAATGTAAATTATATTTTTCGGGGTAAGAGTTCATTGGAAAGATGGTTGTCTTCTGGGTTGTTGCGCCGATGAGTCGTCGCCCTGATAATGGAGGCAACAAGGACCTTTGAAATGTTGGTAAACTTCTACCAGACCACACGACGCAACAACCCAGAAGACAGCCATCTTCGGACTCAACACCGCGAAAACCTCAAAACCTACTTAGACTTGATTGGGTCTGTCATGTGCAAAGAATGGAACCAGAAGCCATTTTTAAGCAACAGTGGGGCAGTACGACTCACTGGACGCCCAAATTTCGTTGGAAAGAGGGACGGACGGAACGGAACGGATCGGTAGGTCGAAATTTTCAAACGTAGTCCCTGCTGCTGATGGTACACGGACCGCCAGTTTATGTGGTGTGAAATGTAAGGTGCACGGTTGTTTCGAACTGCGGTGCAAGATGGAAGTTGGAAGATAGATTAGCATACGAACTTCCATTATTATTATTAGAGCTCAACCATATTTCAAGCCGGTTACCTCTCTGTCTACAAATTCGTTAAGCACTGATTATTTCTTTGTGGCTGGGGTTCGGTTCTAGGTTTGAGAAATTATTCTTCTTCTCACCACCACGTCAAGGCTCGCTGTGAGGCCATTTTTCCTACACAGTGCGTACCTGTGATTACGAATAAATTGGTCGTTGATCTCTGCTTAGTGTTGAGGTCTATCTCTGAGTTTTAGAACAGTGAATCCTGTTGCTTTAATGGCGTGACGTCTTTCAAACGATAAAAGTATTTTATTTTCTTCTCTCTCACAATAATGCGGGAATAAGTCCGATCGTCAGCCGTACTTTATTAATTATCATTAGTTAATCTTCAGCTACTTTTTAGTGGTTAGCATTCGTATTGTAAAGGTCTCCAACGATCCTGGGCCGAGAAATCCGTTATTCTGGCAGAGGATTCCGTTGTTTGTCTCATTCCCTGCAAGCTGATGGTAAAATTATATCTGAAATAGCAACTGCCTCGCACTTCCTTTACAATTCATCATCCGCAGTTATAAATTCACACTACTTAGCCATAACAGTTGACAAAGAGCCGTTAAGTAAATTGGGAATTAAACAACTCTGACGCTGTTAATGGAATGGTGAAAAATTCATAAATCGCTGCTTGGATTTGAGACCCGTCGTACATCATTACAGTCTGAACCACTGAATCTCAAGTTCTGCTTAAGTTCTCGTTACTTTACATTATCCTTCCATTCGTTTCCTTGGGTTTCTCGCCACCTAGTTTGTGCATATTTTATCCATCTCCATTAGAACTTCCTTTACATGTTGCAGAATTCCTGTGTGTAAGATTTTTTAGCTGTATGTGTCCGAAATGTTTGTGAGATGCTTCTTTGGAGAGGTTAATTCCTACGCCTTTAAGAATATTTTAAACACGGGTACTAGAGCAATTTTTCTCTCCCTTTTTAACGTTTATTCTTTGTTTATTTTATTTAATGAAATACCTATATATAGACAGAACCTCCTTTCCAGCATCATCACCCACCCTCGAGTTTCTCAGTGCTTGTTTTGAAAACGTTAATGGACCATTCACATAAGTGAAACGACTACCGTAGAGGCGGCTTGTAACTATCTTGCTGCTCTCCTCAACCCCCCCCCCCCTCCTCCTTTCAGTTACAGCAGCAATATATATATGAAAATTTCTGTCTTCTGGGTTGTTGCACTGTGTAGTCTGGTCGATGTTTACCAACGTTTCAGAGATCATGCTGCCTTCGTCATCAGGGCAATGAGTATGAAGATTTCTGTCTTCTGGGTTGTTGCGCTGTGTAGTCTGGTAGATGTTTACCAACGTTTCAGAGGTCATACTGCCTCCGTCATCAGGGCGATGAGTATGAAGGTTTCTGTCTTCTGGGTTGTTGCACTGTGTAGTCTGGTAGATGTTTACCAACGTTTCAGAGGTCATACTGCCTCCGTCATCAGGGCGATGAGTATGAAGATTTCTGTCTTCTGGGTTGTTGAACTGTGTAGTCTGGTCGATGTTGACCAACGTTTCAGAGGTCATGCTGCCTTCGTCATCAGGGCGATGAGTATGAAGATTTCTGTCTTCTGGGTTGTTGAACTGTGTAGTCTGGTCGATGTTAACCAACGTTTCAGAGGTCATACTGCCTCCGTCATCAGGGCGATGAGTATGAAGATTTCTGTCTTCTGGGTTGTTGCACTGTGTAGTCTGGTCGATGTTTACCAACGTTTCAGAGGTCATACTGCCTCCGTCATTAGGGCGATTCTTAGTATGAAGATTTCTGTTTTCTGGGTTGTTGCGCTGTGTAGTCTGGTCGATGTTTACCAACGTTTCAGAGGTCATACTGCCTCCGTCATCAGGGCGATGAGTATGAAGATTTCTGTCTTCTGGGTTGTTGCACTGTGTAGTCTGGTCGATGTTAACCAACGTTTCAAAGGTCCTTGTTGCCTCCATTATCAGGGCGACGACTCATCGGCACAACAATGCCCACACGACATGAACGTGCGTTCTGTAATAATTATGTTAATTCAATATGCAGAAACATAAATACAAACGAAAACATGAGACATCCCAACATAACGCCATATTCATGTCTTATCACCAGAATGGAGTTCAAGAAAGTAAGTGATAATAAGTTCATGCCAATCATTTTCTAAACGTTAGCAGTATGCATGGTTGTGCGGAAATAAAATTAGAACTAGAACATGTAAAACGGTAAAAAAATACGGAAAATTTCGGGAGGAACGACCATGAGGTATTTTCAGGTGATTCCTAACATGTAAAGTATGTCCGTAAAATAATGGTGGGGTAACAAACAGTCATAGTTTTGGAACAGAGTAAGATAGAGACATGAAATAAACTTCAAAATAAAGAGAAACTCTCCAAGAATCTTGCCTGTTCAGTAGATTTCGATATGCGCTCCTTTAGTTGCCCTGCAGACATCAAGACGATATTCAAGCTCTTGCCATACACGACCGAGAACATCCGGTGTGATAGATGAAACAGCTTCAGTGATCCGTTCTTTCATATGGTCCAAATTTGTTATTTGGACATAGAACACTTGTTGCTTCACATCATGCCACAAATAAAAATCCATAGGGGTAAGATTTGGAGAGCGTGGAGGCCAGGCTATCCACCCTCCTCGTCTGACCCATCGCTGAGGAAATGTTTGGTTTGGGTAATCCCGCATGTAGGATTAAAGGTTCTCACGGCCGTGGCGTAATAAACGTCTTTGCTTTCTCCATCATGGCCCTGAAAATGGAGGCAGCAGTGACCTCTAAAACGTTGGTAAACTTCTACCGGACTACAGGGCGGTACAACCCAGAAGACAGCCATCTTTATTTAAACATGTCAACATTGCAACTTCATTTGTGGAAAATGACTTGACATTTCGGATTGTACTCCGTCTTTCCTGTAGCATCTCAAGAATGCAGAGTTGATATGCTGCGTCTCGTCCGTTGGTACCGCGCAGCAGTGGACTGGCGGAACGACCCGCATGGGACAGCACTCGCAACAAATAATTAAATAGCGTCCAGTTGGTTGTTGAAATGATGTTTGGTGCTGGATTTACTGCCACCGAAATGGCGGCGGCCGGTGGGGAGTTGTGTACTTATGCATGACGGCAAGGTGTACAGTAAACTCTCCTGCAACGCGGATTCTGTTACACTCGTGATAGTAAATGCGAAGAATTATTTGCCGAGCTTGGAAAATTCGATTATACGCGGTTTTCCAAACACGCTTTAGTTTTGCACGAAAAATACTACTGCTGGTTAGGTAGCTGAAGATTGTTTAGCTTTTGCGTAACAAACTTGGTTTTTTTATTCAGCATATGTACAAGTATAAATACTCAGCTCAACTGTCATATCGCGATCTTCAGCCCCACCCCACCCCCCGCGCGCGTCGATTCGTCTCACGAACTGCATGTAACCCGCGGTATCAATCTCGCTTTAAAATTTACCGTGTTAACTCGTGTCGTGTTAAGATGGCTGTCTTCTGGATTGTTGCGCTGTGTAGCCTGGGAGAAGTTTACCGATGTTTCAGAGGTCGTTGCTGCCTAAATTGTGCAGTTGGCCCAACACTCCTTTGATACGTATTTTACTTTAATGCTTAACTTTCCGTTTACGCTTTATTATATTACACAATGTATCCCTACTAATCCCACACAATATTAAGTTTGGACAACCCGATATCGTCGAATGCGCCGCTTTCAAGGAATGTTCCCCGCGTGACAAACGATGGTTTACTGTATTCTTCCATACAGTAGTGTGTTCGGTGGTGTGAGCCGGCTATCTCAATCGGTATAGTAACTGGCTGCGGTCTGGGTGATCGAGGCAGAGGATTTTCTTCTAGCATCTCGTATTTCGTTGGGGTCCACCCAGCCTCCTGTCTAGTGGGCGCCGGGTTCCTTTCCCGGGGGTAAAGCACGGCCTAGGCGTGACGACCCCATTGTAGCGTCGAGGTTGAGAATAAGTAGGAGCTATACGTCCTCTCCCCCAACTGCCAACATTGGCATGTAACGGGATGGTAGTTGGGGTGTTTCTTGTTTTGTACCACCAGGTTTCCACCAGACATATTCGAACGATTATCGGTGTCGGCTATTTTTTGTTTTCCGTTTTATTTCATCATGATGAGCTTCATCGTCAACATCGCTAATTAAGTTCTTGGATCTCTTCCGCTTGGTAGGATTAAGACGGTTTTATCTGTTTTCCCATTGTCCTTGGCTACTTCTAACCTTCTTCGGATTATATTGATGGAGGTAGTGTTTCTTAGTGTTCTAACCGTGTCGTATGCTTTGTTGTTTTTGTTTTATTGTCTTTTCAGTTCTTCTGTAAAATGATAGACCGTTCTGTAAGATACGATATTTTCCAACCCTTTTGAGGAAAACCCGGCTCTGTTCGTCCTAGTTAGTCCCTTGTTCAGTTTCAATAACCAACTGCCTCGTATTCGAAAGATTCTGTTTTCGAATCTCGGCCACATTTCGGGATTTTGTGTCTGAGGTGTTATTTCCGCCAGGCAGTTATTGCGGTAATACCTTAGTATAGGCTAGAACAGCTTTTATCCACATCTGACCAATGCATTTATATAATCACTCTTATAATTGACGCCACACAAGCTTTGTAATTGAGAAAGTGCTATAAATACCAAGAATCAACCAATCATGGGCAGTGGTTGCCATAATGCAGCTCGCAAGCCTCTGGTGTGAACGCCAAAGGTCCCAGAGGGTTGGGCGGCGAGGTACGGATGTTGTGTGATCCAAAATTATCATAAGAAAATTTTACCAAAAATTATAATTTGGGTTGTTCTGTTGTATTTTAGAGTTATATGTGTGGTATTCCATTTATGATGCAAACGCAAAACGTGATGTGAGCCATCGTTTGACATTGAGACTATGCGATTGTAGTAAACCACCTTCTAAAATAATTTATACTTTTAGATGGGAAGTCGTGTATTGAGATTTTTAAGAATGTGAACGGCCTGTCGGGTGTTTCGTTTTGTTTCAGGTAAATTTTACAGAATTGTAGTCCTGCTGAAGTTATTTAAAATTTGCTTCGATTCGTGTATCCATATTTTATTTAATGTTGCTTGTGAAGTAGTACATTTAGTCCGCCTCTGAAGCGATCTTTTCCAGCCGTTGCGACAGTTGAAGTTCGAAACATGGGCCTGGCTGGCTCAGCATAGCAGGTTATATCAGTCGTAAATGATTCTGATGACGATATATTACAGCTAGTATTACCGGGTTTCTGGACTTTGTCCATCGTCTAGTATTCCGACGTAATGAAAACAGATGCAGGAATACTAGACAAAGAGCAAAGCCCAGGAACCTAGTAATGTCAGTCGATTCTGTAGCCTACAATGTACGGTATTTTGTGAAAAATTAAAGAAGAGGTAGTTGTGGCGAAACATTTTCCTTAGCACTCCGGTTGCGTTCCTTGAAAACTCCGCGTAAATAGACTCCATAGACTCAACGTTAACAATTAGGATTACGTTCTAGAACATGTTTCCTTGTAACATATTTATCTGTATTACGTTATGGGCCTATACGAAATCAAGCAACCGAATGCTTTGTAACATACTGCATCTCAGTGTTTGGTGTGTGTCACTTCACGAGGGTTCGTATATACAGGGTATACACAAAAGAATGGTGCGGTTTCAAAAGTTAATCGGCATTCAGTTGGGGTAACAACCAGCTTTCCGCACCATTCTTTTGTGTATACACTGTAATTTAATTGCACTTGTGGTTGTACTGTATTATACTCTTCACTGTACTATGCAGTAATTTGGAATGAACGAGGAACTGGTCTTGGTCATAGTGTTTTTATGCGAATGCAAATTCAGTCGGAAGTGTTGGAATATTCTGTCAAGTCGGGCCGAACCGCTACTCTTCCTGGAAAACTCACTGCTGAATGGCATTCATCGAGAAGGGTTGAGGCAGAAACACGATAGAGCGGTCGAAATATGAATCCGGCACCCCTGGATCACTGTTAAGACACGTTACCTCTGAGCCATCGTGCAGGTGTCTTCGCTTCTCGTGTTCCCAGTAGTTTCAGCTGTGAGCTGTCCGACTTCTAGATCCGCAAGAGCAGAGTGAATTCGATTGTGAGCTGCAGTCTGAAGCCTTGCGTGCGATCTGACAGATCCGGCTCTGGGAATAGGGCTGGCTGTCTCCTGCAGCCGTCCAGTATTACCATGGGCTTAGATTTCTAAAGCGAGTAGGCTTTCTGCAATTTTGCTAACCGTTAAGAGTTACCAATTACATGAATGAAACAAAGGAAGTGCTCTCACCGTAAGGGAAGACGATAACTATCACTAGCCGGTGGCCACTAAGATAAATTAGCTTTACAGTTACTGGTGAAATCTGGCTCACTCGTGTTTCTCTGCAGTACCTCGTCTTCTGTCTGTCTGCCCAAGAGTAATCACACCGGAGGCTAGGTTTGCACGGAGTAACAACCATTGATGTGCTGTTTGTGGATGTGGAAATCTTGGAACTCGAGCGCACAGGTTTGACAAGGATGATGGATGTGGTGCATTTCGAGTCTTGCTTCAGAGCACATGTATATAGACTGCTCAGACTTTGTGTACCATTTCGTGTAGCCATAACAAATTTGCTAGTGGAATATAAATTAATGATTAAATTTACTCTAGACTATAGTGTCTGCACAGCGAAAGTGAGCCAAACGCAGAAGAGTTATCTTTCGTGAAACAGACTACATTCTCTACAGGCTGCTAATCATTAATCAATTAATTAAAATTATAATCTTGTTATATAAATTGACACATTAGTGGCAGTATTAAAATCACTAGCAGTGGCGTGGTATGTTTTATGGTTCGTACGAGTTAGCCCTTATTGATTTCATACCATTCTGCCCGTCTGTGAATCGAACCCAGGTCGTCCAACCCACGGTCATTTAATTTACGTCTTGAGTAATTATTCAACGTTATTCATTCGCCATTACTAGTGATACGGCGTTAAACTGTACTGAGACGGTGATAACCTGTCATGTAAGCATACATATAATCTAGCCTGTTGCACGTGTGTGGATAAAATTGAAATTTGCTGGGCAACTTCTGGTGTGAACTTGTTAAATCCGTTAAATAGTTCAGGAGATGAGCCATGCGGGCAGACAGTGCCGTGATGCATGTTGTACTTTATGATCTCCTTGCAAATGAAGTGTAAGGACACAGCTTAGCGCGATTGACCGCCTTTTAACTCAGCCGTCGCAATGTGGAGTCTTTCATGCAGTCATAATGTTGTTTCGCCGAGGTCTTTGTGTCTGGCCGTACATCAGTATGCTGTGGAACAAATAGGCTAGCCGCCTGCGTGTTAAGGGTCTGGTATTTACAACTTAACCTGCTATTTATCTGCGGTGTGGTTGAACTTCGTCATTTGTGGAGGAAAATCAATAGCCCGCCGTCTATTTTACCGCTGAAATTCGATGGTTTTGTGTTTATTTTCATTGTATATCTATAACAAGGTGGAATTCTGGGAAATGGGAATTCAAAAGGCGAGCTCGATGCATTACGGGCTTGCGTTCTTATTGACAACAAAGGAATTAATGATTAATGTTAAAAGTTTAGAGCTACGGACGAGTATTATTGAAAAAGATAGTTCATTGATAATGCTGAGATACAGTGAGCTGGGTTCAAGATCAACTTGGACTATCTGTATCGCCCCCCATTCTGATTTACGTTGGCTTGCCTTGCTACTAAATTACTTAAGTTCAGATACAAATGGTAAATTTTAAAAATCTCGACTCTTCGTTTCATGAGGTAAATTCATCTGGTAATTCAATGACATCTGCTTCAGTATATCACAAAGGTTCAAAATAGATTCGTTAATTTGTTCGTTTAATGGTTTTAAAAGTGTTTAAATTGATTCAAGCGGCCCTGCACTCTAATATTTAGTTCAATCAAATTGAACCTCTGAAGGCTCATTTAAGAGCTTGACTTTTATTACCCGGGCAAGGGAATTAGGAACTTTTCGTTTCATCTCCATTACGATGACCTGCCCTCTGTCCAGTTGGTACCAACGGTTGTTTGCCACCTACATCTAGGGCGGCGTTTCGCGAACTTTTTTCACCCGAGACACACCCTGATTTGTCAGACACTTGACGGCACACCACGAAATTTCGCTCACGAAAAGGGGCTATGAAACTGTACATGACCATAAATATGCATCAACATATAAATACTTTCCGTGTGAGTGTGTAGGCATATCAAAATATATAACAGGTGTTGAATAAAACTGACGATGATGAAACTGTGTGCGCGTGCGTTACGAATTGTAATTACTAAAACTAAGATATTTCATTTTGCGAATTATAAAGTGCGAATGTACAGTTTCTTGTAACAATTTGATGCACTTCTGAAACCTAATGCCGAACACCAGTTTCCCGCAACACATACTTTACGGAACACCGATCTAGATCTCAGCCAATCATTGCTCGCCGAACACTTGGGGTGATGTTTGCTGGAAGCGCAGGGCTTTGGGCTTTGGTTAATTCGGTTATGAACCTTCGGGTTCCCTAAGCCATTTAGTTAGTTAGTTTGTAGGCTTGTTTTAGAAATATTCTCAAGTGCACAGTTATACAGAATCCTTAACAGCTGTTAAAATATAAATATTATTTAATTAATAGAAACCTCATAAATTGAACTGTGGTAGTACACATTGATTGAGTATTGCTCCTTTTTATGTTATAAATAAATATCTCGCATTTGTTGAATGACAACTAAGAAGTATTATCCTGCTTCTATATATGAGATTGGGTTGCCGCTTGGAATTTGTTGGATATCTATATCAGAACCAAGATAGTATTTAAATATCACGTACTCACGAAAAATAAACGATAAATGTAAGTTGTGCTTTTTCGTTCCTTCTGCATTTTACTGGGACTAATTTTTGTTGTTTAATGCCACTGTGATGTGTATTTAATCGATTATATCCAACGGACGAATCGTCCACTAAATTAAACGACACTACAATTAACGACAAATTAACAAGTTCGGATTGCTGAAAGTGCTTAAAAAATGATTGTATATTAGATTTTATTTCATATAATTCGTACTGCGTCGGTGTAGTAAAGACATTACACTGAGTTTATGTAACATTTTTAGTGAGAGTAAATGGCGTCCCTCCTAGTGGTCTACCTTGTATTGTCTTGTATTGACGTGTTAAAATCAGATTTGAGGTTTCACTATGATGATATTTTACATTGTGGTCGTCTGGGTTATGATACCATGTCGTCAGGTGTTTACCAACGTCTCGGAGAAACATTCTGCCTCCATATTCAAGGTAGAAGTCAATCTGAAAACGAAAACAGCATGTTCCTCTATAAGTGTACTGAATATCACACTCCATAAGAACAAAAATTTCTGAACTTAAATTGTTTTTCTAGTGTCTTTAAATTGGTAAAGGAGCTGTATTTTTATGTATTTAATTATTGGTTTTTATAATATTGAAATTGTAGGCTAATGTTGTGTTTCCCACTACAGACATTTTCGTGGTAGCCATCCAGCCACAAGCTACACGTTTATCTTGGACCATTTCTGTGATACTCGTGTCAATATACTGAACGTTTCAGTAACTGATATCCGTAGATCTGCTTCTACTAAACCCGATTTCCACGAAGCTTCGCTACTTGGAAATATGTAACAGGACGATATCGCGTTTAGGGTGGATTCCTGTTTCTACAGTTTGCTTTTTGTATCCTGTCTATGAAAACGAAGCCACATTCGGGTGGAAAGACCCACATCCCTCCAACCAACACCGTTCAGGTAATCGATGAAACCATGTCACACGCAGGAAATAGCTTCACACTCCCGGCCGGCCAGTCGCTGGTAGATCGTTGTCACATCCCACGCAGTCTGCACAGCCCGTTTATTGAAGAATCTTTTAAATATTATCCTCTCAGCTGCGTCATGGTATTCCAAGATATCCTTTATTTAACGATGTTGATCTTGTTACTCGTAATGGTATGGACTTGTAAATAGAAAGTTTGTATCTACCTAGGAACCACATTGCGTTACAACCCAAAAGACCATCATCGACATTTTCACTGCCTTGAAAACGTAAAATCTTATATCTCTTAAATGATTTAAGTGGGTTTATTTCAGAAATAAAATTAGTTTAAACTGGTTTTGCATTTTATCTGTGTAGGAGGGAAGAAGGTGCCTTACTTCAAATAATTTTTTTCCCCAGAATTCATGATGTTTTCAGTCTAATTCTTTTTACATAATGTGAATTTTCGTTTCAGCCACGTAGCGGAAAATGAAGTATATGGAAGTAGTGATTTATTTATATTCAGATTCCATTGTAGTCCTGCGAATACTTTAAGAGAAATTGCATCTTGCAGTTTGTAGCAACTTACTGCGTGTCTCCCGGGAGATTTATCTGTGCCTGCTTTCAGCGTCTGGAAATATTAATTATTGCTATTCTTCAGTCAGGACTTTCGTTAGAAGTGACGCTGTACACCAGTAATCAACAAGTTTTCTGATTGACTTTCCTGTGGTTTTTCCGGCCCCCTCGAGACGAATACCGGTATAGAACCTCATATATGCCACATCAGCCATCTTTCAAGCTCGTAATCCAGTACATTCATAATAATCTTTTTATATCTTGCCGCTGTGTGACATGCAGTTGACATGGCGTCGGTAACCGACTTAACAGAGAAATTAGTTTAGTTTTACACAAGACGTGAGTGGCGCACTGCCCTTATACATAGCATCCATTTGTAATAGAGTCTTTGTGTTTTAGGCACACAGAGTCTACTCTAGTTTCTGGTTTTGGTACGGGGAATTAAATTAGCATAACGTTCTCCATTGCGCAGTTGGAGCTTGAAGGTGTGAAAAAAATCCTAAGGACACGGTTCGGAATCTGAGTTGACATTGTTTGTGATAACACGTCTCCTGACAATAACACAACTTTGTTAAACGAGTTACAAGTTAAGGAACTCGTTCAAGTCAAATTTGTATTGTACTCTTATAGGCAGTACTGTGGAACTGACTAGAAAATAAATGTATCGCATTCGGATTCAGCAGGTATTCAGCTCGGTTCAACAGGAAACTTCTTACTCATACCTCATTCAACATTTATAATCGTAGCAGTTAATACGGCGTCATTAAATGTCCAAGTTAACAAATCGTTAAGACATGTAAGATTATATCGAACTCTCCTAGTCTAGTAGGGCACATAGTGAAAGGTGTTTCTAACTTGAAACACTGGCCTGAGATTGCTTAATGTAACGAATGTGTCAGAGACCTCATAAAGTATTCTTATAAAACAATTAAGTTTCATTACAATGTTAAGAAGGACCTGCCACTGAGCCCTGTTCTTAGCCACATAAATTCTTTTTATATTAGGTCACATTTCTTTAAGACCCTTTTTAATATCATCCTCTCATCTAACATATTCTCTCAAGTAGTATTTCCCTTCACGTTTTCCATTAATTTTATGTATTTTTTTCTTATCTCTCCGATGTTTATTAAATGCCCCGCCAATTTAATTTTCGTTGCTTTAATTACTCTAAGAGTATTTGATGACGAACACAAAGGACGAAACTGTTCTGTAGCTTATGCAAATGTCTCCGTCATCCTATTATTTTCTCTGTCATAGGTCCATGAATTTTCCTCAGTACTTTGTTCTCATCCACCTTCTATCTCCGCTCTTCTGGATGAGAGACCAAGTTTTATACCAGTGTGGAGAAAGTGGTGAAATTATAATTTTGTAACTCTGTATTTTAATATTTACGTCTTTAGCTAGAGAGGAGTGGTAGCAAATATTCCCGGAATTGTATCCGTTCATTGCCTAGTCGTGAATGTAATTTTGATCTTTACTGTTCTCGCCAAATATTTTAATTTTGTCACATTTTCGGGCGACTGCTTTTATATTTACATTTTTGTCATGAATTCAGGATACGAGACATGAACTTACACATTACTTACTAATGTTCTCTGTGGCTGTTCCTAGAGCAGCCTCCGTAATTGTATTTAATATTTTTAATATATTATTTCTTAAATACTCAGTTCTGAGATAAGATTAAATTGTCTCAGTGTGTTGAAAGAATAGCGTGTCTCTGAATACATTATTTGCACAGAGTGCATGAAATGAACGCATAATACAGTCGTAGAGTCCGTTTTAATCAGTGTTCATGTTTCGCTACCGTAACTACTCGATTGATTCAGATGATATTTGGTGTATTATCGTGACTAAATTACGAATTTAATTTTTGCTTGCACTGTTCTCCTCTGTTTTACGTTAGGTCCAAATTTAAATGTGTCATATTCCTCGAAAATACGGCTTGGTGCAGAAAATCAGTACAGGCCAGTAACATTAAAAGTATGTTCTCCATATTTATAACGAGTATTTAAGAAATGATAACAAAAGCAGTATCTGACAGCGCAGTGTGACATTTGTAGTAGGATGAACTTAAATTTATGCCCGCAATAAATGAACAGCCAGACCAGAGATATATGCAAAGTTATCTTATTCCTACTTCATTTTATTGTAGAGCATATCGCATGGACAAGTAGTTTTTGAGAGCTTCAGGCCTTAAAAATGACGACAGAACATAAAGTTTTGCGCCGTAAACTCAAATGGGGAGTGTTTTTTTTTCTTTTTGCAAAGTTACTTTTCCTTCATAGCACAAAATATAACCATCACGTCCCCAGAGTATAATTTAGTATAAAACTCAAAGTTGGTTTCCGTTCATTACAGAGGGTTTACGGTTATCGTTATAGTTATAAGCAATGAAACATGTAGATTATGCTACTGATTTGATCCCATTTTAATGTGTACGTTCATTCTTGCTTTACTGCCGAACCAACCTGCCATTTGCAGTTCATGTGGCCTCAGGACACACATGGGTTTAGAACTTATACATTCTGGGATCGCGGTTTCGAATTTCGTTCAAGTGTTGAATGTTTGCATGTGTTGCACCGTGAAGATGGCCCTCTGCAATAGAGTCTAAAAACCAGCACGAAACAGCAGCACAAACGCAAACTGCTTAATTACACAGAATTTGTCATGAGCAAAAGATGAGATCCAGCTATGAAGACTTTTTGTGTAACAACCCTTCAGCTTCCCCCCCCCCCCCCCCCCGGTGTGTAATACTGAAACACTGAATATATTCTAGCAGGATTAAGGACTCTCTTCTTCACCAAGGGGCCTCTTTTCTGACAGTATTTGATTAGATTAATTGTGATGAAGGTACCACAAGGCACCTTCATCATTCTAAGGGGTATATGAAGAACAGGGTTAATTTGGAGATTTGTTCAGTAAAATGTGATGTTCACTTATTTGTCAGCTCCCTATGCGGTAATGTATTATAGCAGTTTTTTTTTTTTTAAAATTTTGCACTCTATAAATTCTCTTACCCTGTCCGAGAAGTCCTTTCCTTACACCCAATTTGTTTTAAGTTGAACTGCCCGACCGCATTTGCTATTTTACTGGTCTTACACAGGAGTAGTGCAGTTGGCTTGCTGCAGTGTTACCCGCTTAATACTTCGGGACAGTGTAGTGTTATCAAAACCTCATTATGACAAATGACTGATTGGATTTCTGGCAGCAAACATTTTGCTTCGTAATTGATTGTTAATATGACCATAAGTTTCAGTATTGCTAATCAGAAAGTTTTTCAACGATCCGTAGTCAGGTTTGTAAAAACCGTCAAGTTCTTGTCCCCAGTTACGATAGTTGCTGCATAACCCCAGAAGTGTCGGACGAAAATATTCACTGTCCTGATGGATCTGCTACGGTGACGCAAAGATCTAAACAGAGCCAGAGCTACAAATCGACTGAAGCTGACACCCCTCTAGCGCGTGCTTCGGACGGGTCCATATCATACGACCAAAATCAGTCCTTTTCGCGATCTGTAGCTTATAATTCATTACTGTGTCAATACTGGCTCCTGAGTTGTACATTTTTAAAGTTGTTCATTTGTTTTTGAACCTCTTGTATATTTCATTCCTGTGTGTAATTTTAATTGAATACTTTTCAATATTGCATAGCGTAACATAGGGAAACAGTGTGTAACCGAATGCAACATTATTTATCTGCTGTTAATAAGCACTTAGGTCTTGAATAAATGAACATTAAGGAGCGCATGTAGAGACTGTACTGCAAAGGGATTATACCTTTTGTCTTTCGGGTTATGTTTCAATGATTTGGTGCCTCAGTCGAAACCCACGACTTTAAATTGCTAGTTGTCATGGTTGCATTTACGAATGAATTTTCTGTATTATTTGTGTTTTTCGTGTAATTATTTATCATCGCCTATTTGAGCTGTTCAGGTTTCACGTAAAATAGCAACCGTTGTTTGTTATCAGAATGTTGATTTAAAAGAAGATTAAGTCTGTGCTTAATTAAATAATTGAGTCCCGACACCGATTCAGACACTATTGTAGTTCAGTTTATTAGTATAGGCTGCTAAATATTAATTTTTACTTTTCTTCTTCGAAAGAATTGACCTCCGCCTTTGCGCATGCGTGTCGCTTTCCCCCCTCCATCACCACCACCTAGCATTATGCACACCTAATAGATAATTCTCGCGATGTTTCATGTCATGTGTACTTGTTAAGTGTGATAAGAGGTCTGAGAGAAGGTCTTGAAAATCTAATCGGCCATTTTCAGAGAAATGTGCAAGTTTCTTTACGTTAACAAGAAAAATACGTGACGGCCGGATGAAATATTTTTAGATAAATATCAAGAAATATTGAATTGTTGTAGCGAGACTGATTAATTCGCGTCGTGTCTGTAGCTTATTAGTAAGAATCATAATAAAACGAATGAGCCCCAAGGTTAATATTTGAATGCTTAAAAGAATGTCGCCTGTCTTAACTGTGATTGTGAATATTCACAGCCGGAGGTATATACAAAATTCCAGTTGACTTCCTGAAAGGAAAAGCCTCTTGGGAAACTAAGCGTTGATGGAAGATGAAATGTGCTGTCTCTTATTTAATGTGTACGTAGACGTGAATATGAAACATATAATTCGACGCATACTTTGAGCCATAATCGGACGTTGACGCAGGAGTCTTCAGCATTATTATTTTGTATCTGAGTTATATTGGATTCGTGTTCCATTTTGATATCGTTCATCCAATATTTCATTCCATATTTAACGCTCTATACTAATATTAAACAAGTTGTGTTTACACTTTCAATATTGCGTTGTCTTTTTAATCTAGCAATGGATTGTTTAATTTACTTTTCCGATTAAATGTGTACCATTTTGGTTGCGCATTGAGTTGGAACGTAAATATTTCATGGTTAGCGTCGTTTCCAACACTGTAACTGTAACAAATGCCGTGATCATCTCCCTGCTTCAAGTCTAAAACTCATCCACTCTGTTGAGTCCACAAATCGGGGGCGTTTTATTTATACACTGAATTGTGAACGGGTCAGCTGTTCGGTTTGTAGATTGCAGAGCACATTGCCCATAGCGAGGTTTCTTGTCTCAGTTCTCCAAGGCAGTTTTCAATTGAAAGGTCACGATTCCCAGTGCGTGTCAGAAACATTCGCCATTTCGAAATTAATTCTCAGTCTTGGCGAACATGGGCGTAGACTTCGAAATAATAAGAATTCAGTTCTTTATTTTAATGTCCTGCATCAGACGCCAAATGCCCAATTACAGATAATTAAAGAACTAAGTACTGCTATAACTCAGTTCAATTCCTTTATTAGTGTCTTCCAACAGCAAACACTAATAAAGGTGTACGATACAAATAAATTGCACCAAAATGGAAGCAGTTTGATATTATAACAAAATTAAACTAAAATATAATCAAATTTTACACTTTTCGGAATCGAGAAAATGTCCTGAAAAGATACATTATAGTGATGATATTTGATGACAACGTTTACTTCAAGAAATTAATATAAATGTAAAATGAAGAAACAACAAAATTGTAGAAATGAAACTGAGTTAAGACCATTTTATCATCTAAACACTTTCTAGTATCGAGGGAGTGTCCTCAGAAGAGATGTTTTTTGATAGGAGTGTTCAAAAATCTGAATACGTTATTTGCAGCAGTGATGCAACTGGCTGAAGAACTATTTTCTTACGCAGTGCTCACGCTGAAAGTAGAATATCCTCTTATTTTCAGTGAGGGCACGGTAATTCAGTGCTGCATCAACAGCCGAATGGCAAGTTACAGATAATGATGATGACGACGACGATAATAATAATAATTTTCCCAAGACTCACAAGAAAATCAATCAAGAAAAACAAGAGTGGCTTGGACAAGAGAAGAAATGAAGGAAGTAGTGTGGTGTCACATGTATTGTAAAATATTTTATAATACATGTGGCACTTGCTAAAAACAATATGGATCCCGGAAATAGCTGCTGCCCTATGTACCTTAGGGACAAGGTCTGTCTCGGGTACATGGGAGTACATACCCCATAAAGTGGTGAATACATGGGATATAATAATAATAATAATAATTAAAGTAAAGCAGTCCCGCTGCTCGACGTGTAGGTCGCTTGGTGGGAAGTTGTATAGCTCTTACTCATTCTTGACCTCGGCACTAGATGGGGTGAGTGGTCAGCATCACGCCCCGGACGGCTTTACCCCCGGGAAATGACCCGGTACCCATTGGATAGGAGGCTGGGTGGGCCACGGAGACGATCTGGACGCAGAGGCTAGAAGAGAAATCCTCTGTCCCCATCGGGGATCGAACCCCAGTCGTCCAGCCCGTACCCAGTCACTATACTCACTGAGCTATCCCGGCTCGTGGGCAGTTAATTTCTCTCTTGAAAATATTAGTAAGAAATTGATCCTCAAGATGTTCTCGTCCGAAATTTGGTGTTAGAGAGTTTACACAGTTGAAAATCGAATTATAATTACAAGAAATACGAAAGTTAAAAACGATATTGGAATAAATTAGCAGTGTTTTGCATGTTTATCGGTTCATTATAATCAACATAATATAATTCCATACGACTGAGACGTACTGTAGCTATGGCCTAATTAAAGCTGTATGTGATAGATTGATGAATAGTAAGAATGTGTAAAATAGTTCAGTATTCTTTCGTCTTTATTACTTTTGGTAAAAATTTTACCATTGAACTAATTATAATATAGATTTTTCTTTTAGCATTAGGTTTGTGTCTGGTCGACCACGGTCACCTCGAATCTCATTAGGAAGCATAAATGTGTGACCGCGTTTTTCTCCGTTGTACTGCCACGCATATGAAAATGTTTTGCGCTGTCTGTGTCCTCTCACCAACGATTTCGTAAAGCTGGTTAAAAATTCTCCGGAAGTACAATTCTGATATCGCTTGTGTATAAGAAGTACGTTTATACCTGCAGTAAATGAAAATTAAGATTACTGAAGTGTGTAAAATCGAAGTTAACGCATTTGTAAACTCCGAGCAGTGCATCTTCCACTCTTATTAATCCACTCCACAATTATGACTCAATTAATTCCTGAGCCCTCCCTTCTCGCCCCACAAGCACAGTTTCATTTTGTGCATTGAGTTAGCAGATGGCACCAGGTGCAAAAGTTGTGGCGCCAACAACTCAACTTACGGTCGTGAACACGATAATAACGTGGAAAATAATTAAGGCGCAATTACGCGACTAATTTTAAAATCGTTATCACCAGGAACAGTTAACATGAGAGAACGCTGACAGCGCAAGGACCACGTAACCGTGAAATGAACGCCACGGACCAATCTAATTCACGGGCTCGGGTTATTTACTGGCAAATGAAATATTTCACCAAAAAGAATAATAATGGTTAAAAGTCCACAGAAATAGTAAATTTTGTAGTCTTGCACCTCCACAGCTGGGAGTTCGCAAATGGACAGTCTGCTCCTGCAATACGAGTCAGAGTTGTCTGGATACGGATCTTACGGTTCGTAGTTCATATCTTGACCCTGATCGGTAGTCAAGCCGATCCCGGTGGCCGCAAAGTGTAAGGCATTCAAGGTATTTTACCACTCGAACACCAGGATCGTGAATTCGAATCCTGTCTTGTGAAGGTATCTCCTTCAGATATGAAGAGAGCTAACGTTATAATAGCAGTCACTAGACTGCATGTTTCAAGGTCAGTAAAATCGTACAACGTTGCAACACAAACATCTGAGCCCATGCCAGTGAAATCAGTACAGAACTTTCAGTATAGCAAAGCTAGCAACGCTGTACTGCTGACATAGGGCAGCGTTTAATGAGAGGGTGAAGAAGTCCTTCCGTGGCCTTGAAGGGTAACGGCTACTATAGTGCCCTGGCAGTGGTACACTTTTCAAGAGTGAAATACGTCTGTCGAAAATGTGTTGATGTAACATAACACTATTTATCAATTCTCACGTAAAGTCCATATCTCGTTAGTGCCCTTGGAGACATTTCAATAGTGTAAACCGATTTAATGACCCTGACAGAACCGAGATGGTTACCGCCCAGTGGTAGAAGATGATGGGGTTTACAGGATAAAACCTTGAGGACTGATATTCATTGACTGAGAATCGAGAACTATGAACAGTTTAGCAGGACTCGAACCGAGTACCTCTCGAATACAAGTCTGTTCTCCATGCAGCAAAAACCTAAGCCATAACAAAATGAAGTATTTTTATTGAATTTCAAAACATGTATTGTATACACATATGTACAAAAATTAACACATCAAATATTTCCAGGACAATAGAAAGCTGAAATAAATTAGCATAAACATACAAACGTGCAGACAATTTAGACCCGTTAAATAACAAACCACTGTTATTTGACCTATGGGGAAATGTGGTAAATGTATCTACTAATATCACATTTTGCGCTAAAATAAGTAGCTCCTATCTCCAGAGCACCGAATCGCGTCGAATTAATTATGAATGCTTTCATTATGCGTATTTGGCTTCTTTAACACCATCGTCGTGAATGCATCAGCTGAAAATAGTGTTAAGAGTGTCTAGTACATCTGAGGACACTGCTTTATCAATTCACGTAATAGGCCTATATTTAACTCGCTTGCATTTCAAGTTCTTGATATTTCTAAGCCACAAAGACGACTACTTCATAGGATTTGAGGTTTTCACGGCGGTGAGTCTGAATATGGCCGTCTTCTGGGTTATTGCGCCGTGTAGTCTAGCAAACGTTTACCGACGTTTTAGAGGTTCTTGCTGCCGCCATCATCAGGACGATGAATAAGCCGCTTACTCATCGCCCTAGGCAGAAAATAACCTATGAAACTTTGGTAAACTTCTACCAGACTACACGGCCCAACAACCCAGAGGACGGCCATCTCATGACTACTTTGGCCGAAACATTTTACGTTATCAGGACAAAATATTGTTGTGTGTAGACGCTCTTTGCTACAAGGCATGACGCGTTCTTAGTTTGCAGTTGAAGGAAACGACTTTCTGATTTGGAACTTAGCACTGAGTGACTGCTGACAAGGGGTGATCTATCTGGTTGTCTTAGGGGCTCTGAAAACCAGTCGAACTATAAATGAAGTCACGAAATGCTACAAAAGGCCTGGGACTTCGGCAGACTCTTTTGACACGAAATATATTTATTACATTATGATAATGTAATAGGATAGTGTGGAAAACGAGAAGTTTCATAATTTGTAATGTTCACCAAATGTTATTAAGACTGATTCTATGGCGTAACAGCCCGAAGCCGAGCCTAGGCCTCCTCCCATTTGGAGGTTTCTTTGTCTCTTTTTGAAGTGTGCATTTATGAGTAATGAGTGATAAGCCCACTGCCTCTGCACAAATTCTGCTCCATCCTGATTTGTATGCTAGAGCCATCTAGTAGTGAATCAGGAGAGACTTAGGTGGAAATGACCGCTGAATTTTGCTTATGAAACATCTCGTTCATGCTCGTAAGGTTTTTTTACATGCCGTAAATTTATGACATGGGACCAACGACTTTACTTCCCTCGGAAGGAAGTTGTGCTACGGATTTTTATCACCCTTAAAAATCCATCGACCTCGGCCGGGTATGAACCCACGAACCTTGGGTCCAGTGGCGAGCACGCTAACCACCGAGGACATCAGATATTAAGAGTGACTGAAAAAAAGGAGGATGGGAAAGATGAGAGATGAAAGTTAAAATTGTTGTTGGTTGGAAAACCCAGATGAAAGTGCCATCTGGGAGACTTCGGCGTAGACTGGGGATAATGTTATGGCTATAAAATAAATGGTCTGTGAGGAAGGGACTTGATTCAAGTGGCTCAGGGTGGGGACCAGTTTCAGGTTCTTGCGAACATGATAATAAACCATCAGATACCCACAAACGGCGAAAAGTTACTTTACCAGCTGAAAGACTGTGAGATTCTCAAAAGAACTGTCTTGTGTATTTCAACTGAAGCATACAGTAAGCAGTAGAAAATTATATTTCATCTTTCCTGCAACTTCGGTATTTCTAAGGGCCCGGTGGTTTGGCAGTCACTCGTTTTTCTTCTAAGATTTTATGTATGTATTCAGTGAAACCGAACACGTTCTCTTTATCCTTATAAAAATAAAATACTGGCAGGCTGTATTCCATGTTAGGACACAAAGAAACATAATCCAATTACTACCAAAGTGACACAGTGCTGCACCAGACGCATATCAAATATCAATACCTCACATCACATCGATCTGTCTACTAAATCCCTGGCGTCCTGGCGCTGTGAAGTCATGTTAGAACCTGTGGATTATCAACGGCTTACGCGAAATGACAGATTCGGCTGTTGTAAACTTTAGCTACAGGCACATTTGCGACAGAACTGTCTTACGAATGACAGTGAAGTTCTTAAAAGCAGCAAGATGTCCTGCGTAAGGACATGGGTTAGAACATTCGAAGTACTTTACACAGTTCTGTGACCACATTATATGTGTGTTTGTGCGCATTCAGCTCGTAAACAATTCTGGTGACCACGATGTGTTACGCCGAGTAAACACTGACGGTTCGAACCTCCCTCTTGGCATGGTTGTTCTGTTTGTCATGTGGAGGCAGTGGTCCTGTGATGGGATGATCCATCATCTAATGAGTCCCATTCTCTACATATCTGCATGTGGCAAGAGAAAGCTCTTAACTAGTCAACAATAACCTGACGTCTATATTATCAGTGCGATAATTCGACATTTGTAAAGCAAATTACAGAAAATGCATAAAATAATAATAAAATAACAGAGAAATTACATAATTATACTGTATTACATGCTAAAACATAGAAAAGTCACGCCATAACAGTTCAGTTTGAAAATTTTTTTAGTAAAGCAAATTATTTCTACAACGGCATTTGCAGCTGAATCGTGCCTAGCTGGAAAATCTTCCAGATTCCAAATAGAAACGCTATTGTTGTTCGTCTTCTTCTTCCTGTTGTTTTTGAATGGGAGGAGTTTTTAAACTAGTAACAATTAACCGAAAAAATAACAACCTTGCACAGAAAGTGTGAAGATTCTAAGGATTATAAAACATTCTAATTTTAATAATAATAATTCAATTCTTTATTATTAGTGAGCTATATCATCAGCCAGAAGGCCAATTACAGGTACAGCACAAGACATGAGCACACGAACAAAATAATAAATATAGAAAGGCAACAACAAAGAGAATATAAAAATACACGAGCGCAGAGGACGCTAATACACAAAGAAAAATCACTACTAAATATATTAGTATATTTGTATTAATAATTTAAATAAATTAGGTAAATTGGACTAATATACAATGTGATGAAGTGTGACAAGTTTTGTTTCAAATGTATCCAAGTCCCTGCAGACATTAGCAGCTGATGCACATCTAGCAGGAGGACTGTTTTTAGTCGAAGGGCTCCAACTGAACAATGAAAAATCTCGGATTCCGAGCAGAGATGCAGAGACCGACAGCTTCCAGAAGGGAAGGACAGCATTTAAAGCCGCGGTAAACCTGAACAAGGAACAGTGCATCACTGCAATGCCTTCTCTTACGCAGGGTCTGGAGTTTTAAATACTTTAAAGCAGTGGTATTCAACATGGGGTACGCGTACCGCCGGGGGTACGCGAAGACATCTTAGGGGATACGTGAAATTAAAAAAAAAAAAATATGATAAACACTGAATAATCAGGGCCAGATTTAGGGTTAGCCACAGGAGAACCGGACGTAAGGACATTCGATTTGGGGGCGCCATCTCTCTCTCTCTCCTTTATGCGATTCTTATCTGGGCGGCTAGTTTCATTTTATTCCACATAGTGCTTTGGACACTGAACACTTGGGCGGGATTTAAACATATAATTTTGCTTTGCTAACATACCTTTGTTCCTTTATTAATTTTTATATGATAGGTAATAATATATTTGTTATTAATAGTTTGATTTTCCTTTTTCTCATTTAAAACTTATCAATTATTTAATACATTATTTTGGATGTAATTTTTTTAATTTGCTGTAGATGTAGATTATATACTATGTATAACTTGAATTATACACCAACAACTGTGGGGGTACAAAGTTGAAGAGAAATTATATCTGGGGGTAAAGTAAAGTAAAGTTTGTCCCACTACGTGCCATACAGGCGCTTGGGGTGAGTGGAGGTATAGCTCCTCGCTTTCTTGACCTCGGCACTAGATGGGGTGAGTGGTCAGCATCACGCCCCGGCCGGCTTTACCCCCGGTACCCATTGTAGAGGAGGCTGGGTGGGTTCCAGAGCCGGTCTGAACGCAGAGGCTAGAGGAAAAAATCCTCTGCCCCATCGGGGATCGAACCCCGGTCGTTTAGCCCGTAGCTAGTCACTATACTGACTGAGCTCACGAACAAAAAAGGTTGAATACCACTGCTCTAAGGCATTAAAATAGCTGTAATGCACTTGGGGGAGGAAACGATTATAGCAAAGGGCTGCAAACTTCTGCTGGATACATTCCAGTTTGTTGGCATCAGTAGTCGTAACAGAATTCCAAACGACCGTGGCGTACTCGAACTTAGATCTATAACGTGTACAGGCAGTCGAAAGCATCATCAACAGCGGTGACATTGTACATAAAAGACCATTCATAACTCCAGAGAGTGTTGTGCAACAAGGTGTAATTCCCAGATGCAAATTTGCGGTACGAATATTCACAATTACTTTTACTTGTTTCAAAGGGCAGGAAGACATAAATTACAAAAGCGGGTGATAAACATTAGACTTTTCAATACCATTGCCAATAAAATTAATACGTAACTTACTAAAGTTTGTAAATACTAAGTCTAGGAGACCACTGCTGCCAACAGTATCTATATGTTGTCTGAGGTAGGTGGCATCTCCCTTGAGTTTGGAATAATAATGGCAATTAGCCTGAGACAGACCGCTTATAGGAGCAACTGGAACTGTCTCCAAGTCACTCAAATAATATTTGGCCAACATCCCGGGCGACCACGACATTAGGGAACTTCACAAAATCGTCATTCTAGGAACATCATATATCATTCGAAAGACGCTGATGTAAAATATGTAATGCCTCACGCGAAGTCTGTTTAATGCATGTAACACGTATTAAAAAAAATAATTTCAGAAGTAGGTGCTGCACTATGTACCTTAGGGGCAAGGTTTGTCTCAGGCACATAGAAGTAAATACCCTATAAATGGTGAATAGATGGAATAATATTACAAAGGTGTGTGTTCATTAGGAAAGCAATATCACTGTATATGATCGAAATTCAACCCGAGGTTAGATGGCAGTTACATATGACAGCAGATGAAAAGAGGGCGGTTCGTGCTGGGAGGGACCGTGCTTTCACTCCGTCTACCACAAAATCCTTTGAGGTGGGAAGAGATTTGCAGCCTCTCGCTGGGGCAGGTACATAGAAACGCTTTTAACTTGAAGATATTTGGAAACTGACCGAGCCTGGTAAATAAATTTCAGAACGGTCATGATTTAGGGAAACGATTATAATATTTTTTATAAGGAACTTTACGGTTCAATCTACCGCACTGCCGACTATGAATAACCTCACAGTCAGGTTTCTTAAACTGGAACCGACCGAATGGTTCCATTTAATACATTGGAAAAATGTGTCCTTTTTACAAAGCTAAATTAACACAAATTTGTTTACAGAGGTGATAAACAAAGATACTACATTGTTTAGGATCAAATTATAAATCGAATGAGATATGAATGGATAATCACCGATATTGAGGAAGCAGCCATGATTTATCTTCAGTGCTTTACAACGTCCGAATACAAGGATTTAGAACCCAAACCCACTCCTTCGTAGTAAAATGTTAACAACAGCCGGTAGCCGATCAGGACTGGAACCAATTAGGATTTGAGGTTTACACGGCGGTGAGTCTGAAGATGGCTTTCTTCTGGGCTGTTGTGCCGTGTAGTCTGGTTGAAGTTTACCGACGTTTCAGAGGTCCTTACTGCGTCCATCATCAGGTCGATGAGTACCAGACTACAAGGCCCAATAACCCATAATACAGCCACCTTCAAACTGAAACCACTGTATGGTGGCTCAGACGATATGCTGTAGCCACATTTCCTTTTAAGTATTTTGCTGTGGGATCATAAGATGAAATACAGATATGAGTTTATAATATGAATAATTTAATAAGCAGATGCGGTATAGAATTACAATTTCAAAACTGAATAAAGAGAACAATGCATGGGCGACAATCCACAAGAAGTTAATATTGATAAACAATGAAATAATACGGTAAAGAGGGGCACAGTGCCTCCAACATAACGTGCTCAAAACTTACCTTTGCTACGTTCGTTGTTTCTCTAACAGTTTTCCAAATTTAACGCATGGCGAGCGAACTTTGGTTATCCTGTTCAATGTCGAAGAGCTTGTCAATGGTTCACACAATGTAACGTTGTTCATAGTTCCTGAGGAGCGTCTTATATGTAGCCTCAACAGACGACTTTTTCTTCTTCGTTTGCGTAAGTCGTTCGGTTTAGTCTACAACAGTGACGTTGCAACATGCATTGTTGAGACTGGCTTTGCACGTACTGTAAAGTAAGGGAGTTAGTTGTTTAAATTTGTATTAAAATGCGTATTTAATGTATTAATGTTTTAAATACTTGAATGAAACAGAAACGCTCTTTGTAAATGTAATAGAAGGACGTTGTTTATAAATTTTGATAGAACACGGAACAAATTAACCGCTTTTCACATATAAATTTAGGAAACACGTACATGTTTAATCTGATGTTTAATCTCTGCTTATTCTAAGTAAATACAGCCATTAGGAATCTAAATATTATGTTGCAACTTGCCCCGCTAGGGGGCAGTTTGCAATGTGTTCCTATTGGAATGTAATGGTTCCTACTGTAAAGCACGTACATTACATCCACGGCAGAGTTCCGGACGAAAACTAAAGTTGTTGGAACCCATTATGCAAAGGCGGGTCACACACAAGAGGAAATAAGTTGCACGAAATGGGTAACAAAACTCTGGAAATTACAGTTTCATACGAAAATGCTGTTATTTAAAGCTGTACGCACAGGATTTCATGAAACTAACCCGAAAGGTTCTATGCAACTTTAGTTTCACATGCAACGCTACTGTGGAGGTACGTGCTGTATATTGACATACTGAATAATAGGCAAAAATGATGTCCCACCCAATCTGAAGCCTCTCCTGGGAACTAGCTGGTGTCCTGTTTCTTCAACTTTGCTCCAACCAGACACACAAAGTTGTAAAGGAGTGCTCACTCATTCTGTAGCACCAAATTCATTAACATTATTTATCAACATGTGTGCACTGAGCCGCAAGTTGATGTACCCAGTTTCGTCTTCTCCTTTACGTCGAAGTCATTATCACCAGAGTATCAGTACATTCTTGTTTGATGAGATGTGGAACGAACCATGGCATTTTTTCCTACATGCTATCAGCAAGAAACTGTTTACGTGAAACGTAGACACAAGCGATTTCATGGCTTCCTCTGCGTTTGACCAGCCATAGTTTAGTATTAACAGTTGTGTAACAACCGCTTCTTGTGTGTCTGTGCGTGACTCCCTACTTAAAAAACTGGCATTTTCTATGAAACTGTTTTTATCGTGTTTCTCTGCATGACCTATTCCGGGGGCAGAGCCCCTGTTCCAACACAGAAACTAAGTTTTGCGTCGGAAGATACATATTTTTATGTATGATTTGAGGTTTTCACAGCTGTGAGTATGAAGATTTCTGTCTTCTGGGTTGCGCTGTGTAGTCTGGTCGATGATAACCAACGTTTCAGAGGTCATACTGCCTCCGTCATCAGGGCGATGAAGATTTCTGTCTTCTGGGTTGTTGCGCTGCGTAGTCTGGTTGATGTTAACCAACGTTTCAGAGGTCATACTGCCTCCGTCTTCACGGCGATGAAGATTTCTGTCTTCTGGGTTGTTGCGCTGTGTAGTCTGGTTGATGTTAACCAACGTTTCAGAGGTCATACTGCCTCCGTCATCAGGGCGATGAAGATTTCTGTCTTCTGGGTTGTTGCGCTGTGTAGTCTGGTCGATGTCAACCAACGTTTCAGAGGTCATACTGCCTCCGTCATCAGGGCGATGAAGATTTCTGTCTTCTGGGTTGTTGCGCTGTGTAGTCTGGTTGATGTTAACCAACGTTTCAGAGGTCATACTGCCTCCGTCATCAGGGCGATGAAGATTTCTGTCTTCTGGGTTGTTGCACTGTGTAGTCTGGTCGATGTTAACCAACGTTTTAGAGATCATGCTGCCTTCGTCATCAGGGCGATGAGTATGAAAATTTCTGTCTTCTGGGTTGTTGCGCTGTGTGGTCTGGTTGATGTTTACCAACGTTTCAGAGGTCATACTGCCTCCGTCATCAGGGCGATGAAGATTTCTGTCTTCTGGGTTGTTGCGCTGTGTAGTCTGGTTGATGTTAACCAACGTTTCAGAGGTCATACTGCCTCCGTCATCAGGGCGATGAAGATTTCTGTCTTCTGGGTTGTTGCACTGTGTAGTCTGGTCGATGTTAACCAACGTTTTAGAGATCATGCTGCCTTCGTCATCAGGGCGATGAGTATGAAAATTTCTGTCTTCTGGGTTGTTGCGCTGTGTAGTCTGGTTGATGTTTACCAACGTTTCAGAGGTCATACTGCCTCCGTCATCAGGGCGATGAGTATGAAGATTTCCGTCTTCTGGGTTGTTGCGCTGTGTAGTCTGGTCGATGTTTACCAACGCTTCAGAGGTCATACTGCCTCCGTCATCAGGGCGATGAGTATGATGATTTCTGTCTTCTGAGTTGTTGCGCTGTGTAGTCTGGTAGATGTTTACCAACGTTTCAGAGGTCATACTGCCCCCGTCATCAGGGCGATGAGTATGAAGATTTCTGTCTTCTGGGTTGTTGCGCTGTGTAGTCTGGTCGATGTTTACCAAAGCTTCATAGGTCATACTGCCTCCGTCATCAGGGCGATGAAGATTTCTGTCTTCTGGGTTGTTGCGCTGTGTAGTCTGGTCGATGTTTACCAACGTTTCAGAGGTCATGCTGCCTTCGTAATCAGGGCGATGATTGGGATATACAGTATATTATAAACCGAGTGGGGATTTAAGATGAGATTAGGTGGCATGTAAACAAAATGCAAAGAGGTGCCAGGAACCAGAGAAAGCGAAGACATTTTGAAATATTACTGTAGGTACTGTTTTGACGGTGGTTTTGGTGGGAAGTATTTACAACAAGAAAGAGGCCCTTTAATAAGAGAGAGTGCTCTTACATATTGTATATTAGATTCCAGTAATTCCTGCTTCGACGCAGAAACCAATTTTTTCGACTCCTTTCAGCCAATCCGTTTACTCTCGCATGATTCACGTGTTGGCATGTGATCATACCGATGTCAGACATGATGCTAGTAACTTGACTATGATACTAACAAAGGGGAAGCGACAATTCTAAGTCATCTGCCGCTGTCTGCCTGATAACCATACAACAGTAAACAGTGACTGACTGGTGGTACTTTCATATTACGGTGCTGTCACGTCACGGAATAAGGAAACAACTCTCTTTTGATAATGAACGTGTAAAATAATGTGCTCAGGCAGATGACTGATGTCACAACAGAGTATGTGACACGCCCCCTCCCCCGCCGGCTGACGCTCTGCCTGTAACATAAGTCTAGACTGTGCTACAAGATGACTGAGAATCACATGTTACACAGTACAAGGACAACCGATGAACCTGCGTACTCAGGTGGTTCACGCATAGCCTCCCTTTCGTAGACTATACTAACCTACATGTCAGGATCCTGCCTTCCACTCCCGGTGAGGGTATGAACGGTTTTCTGTGATGTTATGAGAAGATGGATATCCCACGGTTTACTGATCCGCCCTGTAAGGAGTCTAGCACCTGCCATTTAACCCTCTTGGCACAAAACGAGTTGCAAAGCCTGTAACAAGAACAGTACATCTTCGTGAGGTAATTAAATCTGTCTAAAACAACAGAGCTCATTCTGTTCGGCCTTACGTGTAGACATGTGTACTAGAGTTTGATTGCTAATTTTACAAAACTGTATAAATTGCAGACGTTGTGTAACACTGAACGAAGTTAAACAGTCCGATTATGAACAACGACTGGGGAAAGTGGAAGCACTTACAGCTTATTAAAGCACTTTCCCAGAATTCCTGTGGTGAGAAAACATCTGGCAAGACCGCAAATTTCGGCTGGGATTCGAACCACTTAGTTCCCACATACGAGGCGTTACCACCACTCGGTTTATACATGACGTCACGGATTTTAAACCGCGAGGACGGGAACCCGTAGGACTTACGTGAAGGCTGTTGCTCTGGAGAGATACGTAAGATATATTAAAAATATTTTCAAACACAGGTTTGGAATTGCCTAAAACGTCTTGTCTTCTATAATACACGATTACCGGTGGCTTGGAATAAAAATGTACTTCGCCACGCGTAAGAAATGCATGCAGTGAGGTTTGAGGTCTCGAGGTGGCCAGTATAAAGATGGCTGTCTTCTAGGTTGTTGAGCATTGTACTCAGGTTAAAGTTTACCGACGTTTCAGAGGTTCATGCTGCTTCCATCACCAGAGAAATCGCCCTGTTGAATGAACATTATATCCATTACGTCATCTATAAGTGGGGCTGTTTATAATTTTTTTAAAACTTTTACATTGTCTTATGCATTGGGCCTAAACGACTCTCCCCATTTTTGGTTTACTTCTTTCAAATGGTGCATAGGAGTAAAGTAAAGAAAAGTAGACCTATGATAGGAACCTAATTTCCGTTACGAGAGAAGTCGGTAGCGGAAATAAGACGATGTTTATAACTGCAACTAAGACAGGCCATCATCTGCAAAATTTGAGTGCTTGCAGAAATTCACGACTTGAGAGGGAAACTCTTCTGCGAATTCATGAGCAAGCAAAGATATCTTCTCGAAGTTACTTGAAGCACGTTAAGGAAGAACTCAGCGCAACATGAACAAGGCCGAGTGCGTCATGTGCTCAGAAGCAAATATTTGGTAACGTGAGAATACGGTGTCATGAGAAGTCTGGCATCTGCAGACAGCTGTCACGCGCTGCATGAAAGAGACTGCTGTGTGGGTTACACAGTTTCAAACGCGTCATTTGCCATGTTCCACCCCTCGATTATCTTCATGTATTTAGTTACAGCAGATTATATTAATGATACAGTTGACCAACAGCCGAGATAGGTTAAACACACTGCACAAAGACCTGCCCTATTTTATTTTGTAACGTTTTATACAAAAATGAGTCTGAAAAATATGGTGCATCTGTAGCTTATTCCATTCCAATGCCACTGATGTTGTGGATATTCATATTGTATTAAAAAAAATTCTATTAGTATTCTAACCTTAGCTGTAGAGAGAGGTATGTATTACTTTGGCACGAACCCATTTCAGTCGATAAACAATATTGAGAGAACTCCATAAAGATGGATCTGAGTTTCATGTAGGTCAAATTCGCAGAGAACCGATAAGGCCAGCAGTTAAATCCAACCAATGATAGTGCAAACTACCGAAAACAAATCTTATCCAAACGTGTTAAGTGGTTAGGGGAATTTAACGTGCAGATAGCAGACATGATTTCCCCATTACACGTTTGTTGTAAAGTCCAAATGATCGCATGAAAAGCAACTGTATAGGTTTACACACAAGCCCAGTGGTAAAATTAAAATATGTTTGTCTGGTGGATTCTTTTAATTTCCTCAACTTCGATAATATGCTTGATCCATTATGAACACAACTGAGTATCGACTACAATTATCTTTTAGGCTGAGAACTCGGTGTTCAACGCGGTCCGACAAATATGTCTGTAAATGCAGTGAAAACGTTTATTGTGTGAACTACATAGATTACTTCCACACTTTTTATCATCCACAGATTAACACAGACAGAAGAGGCGGAGTTCCGTGGATCAATTTTTGTTGCCGTATGTGTGTTTAACGACGCTGTCAATAGGTCAGATTATATAGTGCCAAGTGATGGGCTGATTAGCGAATAATGTATTGCAAAGAATGTGGAAGGAAACGGTATTGGCCTAATAAAAGTACCCATTCCAGCACTTACCTTGAGGAAGTAAGCAAATGCACGAATAACACCAGACCGGATAATCGGTATCCGAGCCGGGAAGGGAACCAGGAACTCCATAAATATGAAGCAGGAATGCTAACTGCTCGACCGCGATGTTCGATGATTGGAAATCGTGTAGAATGAAATGGAACAGGATTTTACTCCAATGCACCCGTATCGATGTTAAAAACTACAGAATAATCAGTCAGAGACAAGAAAGGTGACCATAAACTACGGTATCAAGAAATGCCGATGTCGTAATTTTATTTCCAACCTCTGTGATCGTCTACACAAACAACTGTGGTATTAAGCATCACTCGACATATCAGGTAGTCATTAATCTGTGAGCGCGCACTGAGGCCAGGAACAAACGATTTGCGGAGGAAAGGATTATCCGCTTGAAATATTTAATCCTGTTTCGTTCAGCATCGTCGGGTAGTCACATGTTTGGCGGTGATTGGCAAATGACCTCACCCCCATTGCAGCCAACTACGGGATTTAATGCCTTGCATATGGCAGCGCGCAAACCATTCGACTACCAGACAGCCAACATAACGCCTAAAAACATTGACTGACGCTCGCTCACCGCAGGTTTCTGTGCCGTGTCGTATCCATGCTTCAATTGCCGCTAACAATGTGCGTGTTATAAAGAACGGCAAACATTAAAGTAAGGGTGTTGCAAATTAGTGTCATTTTGTCTTCTTTCATATCTCTCTACACACAAACACAAAGTTTTATCGATATTATGTGCTGTAATCGAGCGTTAAACCGTCTGACTCGCACTGTAAGCTACCAGGTTTGAATCTCGGTCGAGTAACGGATACTCTTTATTCAGTCATTGCAAACGAATACAGAGTTACTACCTTAAAACAGGCCACAGTCGTTTCATCATCCACAATCAGCTTATTTGATATGGAGACAATACGTTCCATCAAAATGACAGTAACCTCGTACAAAACTACGAGGCGTAGTAACGAGTTGTTGAATAAACTCTGGGGCCCACCGAACCTCCTGTCCAATGAGTACCGGGGTACTTTCCCGGGGGTTAAGCACGGCCGGGGCGTGGTCAGCACACTCATCTCCATCTAGTGCCGAGGTCAAGAATGAGTAGGAGCTATAGCACAACTCCCTCCCAAGCGCCTACATGTCGTATATTAGGACAACTTTACTTTACTTTTTGCTTTACTTACTACACATTCACTCTGAAGATGACAACGGCAGTTCTTACTGAAACTTCGAATAATACGCAACTTTCGACGCGACTTAACTTCGTAAATCGAAATTACGCCGGCCTAATCGATGTTAATGACTCTACGAACGTCTGCCGCCGCGATTCAATACAGTATTAGCTTATAAAGCAACATAACGATGTAAATACAAGCTACCGTTGAAGCAGATGAGCTCACTATCTTTCAAAGAAGTATCAGAAACCAGAAGAAACAAAATGTAACTTCACAGCTACAAGATTTGAGGTAAAAGTGGGGGCTGAACATGTAAAAAAGCAAAGAAATAGATTGGAAAGCCGGATAGGCTTATGCGTATCTTCTTGACTGAAGGTGGAGGCAGTATGTTCCTCAGAAACGTTGGTATGCACCTATATGTCCACACGACGTTACAGCCCGGAAGACCAACATCAACATCTTCACAGGCGCGAGGACCTCGAATATTATGAAGGGTACGTACGGGTGTTTCAAACTGGAGTTTCTGCACTTCTCATTTCAAAATTATGAACTTTGTTCCGTCAGAGCTAGCTAAATAACATTATGTCCTACAATTTATTAATTAAGCATATATAATGTAGCAGAGGTTCCATTCTTGCAATACGTCTTCATGGCGTAGGCCTTCATTAAGCGTACAGAGAAAACTTCACAGTTAACAGAATAATGCTTTCAAATCATTTAAAGAAAACTGAGAGCTATGATTTTCACTTTTCCTTTAATTGTATCGGAGTCTTGGTTTTGTTTTGCTACTGTAAGACTTACGGAAGAAATTTAATTACTTGGAACGCGAAGCAAAATAATGGGTCCTCAATTTATTGACGACGGTGCGACTCCGCGTCAGAAATATCTCATTCAATAATATGTCGCGGATAAAAAACATATACTGGCGTCAAAGTATCGATTACAATCTTTAACGAAACCTCTGCGTTCCCCGACACATCTGTGAGATGATTGTAACTTTTATTTGTTCTTGAAAAAAGTGATTGCTTAGTCAATAAAATGATGGGAAGGCGATTTGCTGTCGGAGCGTTCGAACTTTTTCTTCACTGCCAAATCCAGGGAGAATCTTTCATTTGTATTCAAAGACCCTCTTGCCGTTTATAAACCGGATGCCTATTACCCAGGATTAAGCGACATGAGTGTGATGCTTAACACTCTGGTGCCGGTGTGAGTGTTGGGTGGAGCTTCACCGCCACGACCTCCACACTCCTTTTCAGTGCGATGATTAGATACCTCTATTTCAAAACGCACTTAAGTACATTCACTGTGGACGATAGAAACTTGTAAGCCCTGTGCATCATTACTGATTATTGACTTATGTTATCAACAGCATATTAAGACGTGTTAGCATAAGTAGTACGCTTATTTACTTTGTAATTATAATATTTATTAAGTTGAGTTCTGACGTATTTGCGCAAGACTGCGTGCTCTTTACGCCGACTTTTTGCGGTCCACAGCTCTTGTGTATGTATTTTTGTTTACACTACTCTTCTACTACTCCAATACAAGAATTTAATAACTTAATTTTCATGCGCGCCCGCCCTCTTCCGCGACATATAATTAATTACATGCTACGAATTTTATTCTCCATTTATATCGACTAAGCAGCAGTTACTTATTAAGTCTAAACATAAGAGTTTCATTGTTTACAAAAGTTGCTGTAAAAGCTATGACGTCAAGAATTCCTGACTTGCTGAAAAATTCCACTCATGCGTCCTACTGTTGTCGCAGAAACTTCAACCAAACGCCAAAGCCCCTACTCCTCCTTTTCCTAGTAAACTACGCCCTTCAGATGGCTTCAACGGTAAAAGTCGCAGGTGTGAGATCGGGCGATCACGATGGCCATAAAACTAGCCCGTTTCGTTCTATCCGGCGAGGCTTAAAAGTGCGTTACGTTGGGGGTAGTAAGAACAGAGCTCAGTTATTCACAAGCCACAGAGTCGTTGCAAATGGCTCATTCTCCAGTAGCCGAGATAATTCTTTCGTAAAAAATGTCAGTAGGAAGCCCCTGAGAGTCCATTCGGTATCTCTTTGGGTCCTAAATAACCACGAAGAAAAACTAGAGTAAAGGAAAAGTTGTTCCTGCAATTAAATATTACGCTATGAATATGTTTGCGGGAGTGCACCAACAGTTTCACGCCCCGGCCGCTTTATCAACGGATAAATATCCCCCGGTAACTACTGAATAGGAGGCTGGGCCAATCGATAATTTCTATGTCCTGTAAAGAATTACTGTGGTGTTTCTACATTGACATTTTGAACATCCGATGTTTCCATATATTTTTAAACCCGTTTGTGCCTATATTCTGCTTCTTTCACATAGTACGCCAGAGAAGATTCTATTTTCTGCAGTCACAAATCATTTTATATGCTCTCAGAACTGTGAATTATAGGCGTAATCGGATGTGTGCGAAGTGTGAGTACTTTAAATCAAATCTTAAATCGGAGGGTCAGAGTAGGTACGGCGAAATCTGGAAGTAGGAGGCCATCATGCAGACTCATGTTCAGACCGTTGCAAAATAAAAGTGAATTATTGTAACTGACTCACAGGAAAGGAGAATTTCTGGATTTAATGTGGAGTGGAGGTAATGATCCTTGCACGATCAGTCAGCAGGTAGTTGGCAGAGTGGGCACTTAGCCATCCAACCAACACCACGTGGTACCTCTTAGCGGCAAGTGCTCCGTGGTACTCCCCCTGCAGCACACAGGTCAAAGGGCAAACTAAAAAAGTTACAGGGCTTTATTCTATAGCATTAGCCTACGACACGTCGGTGGTTAAGATCCTTATTCTCCGAATCGACCAGCAAACTCACTGTGTTTAACTAGAAGTAAACAGAGAAGCTAAGTGTCGCATACAGAAGGCAAAGAAAATAAAACATCGTTTTAGTTAACATATGGTATGATGTTAATATTACTGAGGAAGATGGCAGATAAACGTTTCAACAAGCGAATCGATCAGCGCACCGGAGACAATCGAATAATAGGCTCTGATGAAATCGGACCTTACATAAGCAGTAGTCACAGAAAAAGTGGGAATGGCTTAGGGCCCAAAGAATAAACGGATTGGAAGTCAGGATTATTACGAAGGAAACAAGACAGGCCTCTGTCTAACCACTGCGGAATATCTTTGTCTTTAATATCTTACCTTAAACCTTAGTGTTTTCTAACAAACTGTATAGTTTAAATACTAAACTCTGACCAGTTGACAACTCGGGTATCTAAAAAAATCCTATTATGGAAGTGTAAAGTCTTCGAATATTAAACCTTCGGAACCCTAGCCGGCACAGACCAGTGTCGAATACCCAGTCTAGGCAACGTTTATGTATATGATCACTCGCGAAAGGTCTCAGAAGACTTTAAGTATATTAAATCAACTAAGCACAGGCAAAAGCAAATTCATCTAATTAGTCCATCTTCACTTACTACTGTCCACAGATCAGGAGAAAAGCCCTGCGGTGGAAGTCGTTTCTGGGGCGGCGCAGGGGAAATATTTCTTATCAGGTGGACTAAGAGGGCTGCTATTGGTGGGAAGTGTGATACGTCAGAGTTTTACGCTACTACACACAGACTGAAAACATCAAACAGTTAAGAGTGGCGTGTAGTGAGTGCACCTCTAATGTGTTCTGCGGGTGTTGCGATAATATTCTAGATTAAATCACTGTGCCGCTGTGAGGTAAACTTAAAGCTGTACATATTAGAACACATGAAAGCCTGTATTCTGTTGTTCGTTGAGTGGTTGTGGAACGAATGCTTGTAGGATGGGTCGTCACTCACCGCGAAATCTTGCGCATGCGCGTATATCGAATTCCTAGCAGGGCTTTTCTCCTGCTCTGTGGACTGTATGTACTTTATTAAGATAAGCCGTTCATATTTGGAAACTAACAGTTTTTGTTCCCTGGTATTTACACATACGCCATTTGTTCAGGTGATAGTTTTATTCGTAAACTGAAGCTGAGTTATTTCATCTTTACATCACCGGTTCCAATGTTTGTATGAAGAAAACTGTCACTTGCCTCTTCCAGCGGGTGTAGTGGCAGTAGTGGCTAGCTGCCAGTCAATACAGAAGGAAAATCGAAGTGCAGATGAAATATATTACGTCAGCTGCACACGACGTTTCGTTGAACCAAGATATTTCAAGAACGTCTCTGGAGGCAATGTTGTTCCAAACTTGGAGACAGACAGCAACTCTGACTCCACGAAAATGCTTCTTAACCAAGACGGATTACCAGTCGGCTTGCAACTTCCTTCACTATTCAACATAAGATGTGCCACTCCGCGCGGCATGACAGAGGCGCTTCTCCCTGTCTTCAAGGAACTAAAGTTACAACATTCAGACTGCGGTATTCTGGGTTCTTCCACTGTGCAGCCTTTGCTTGTTTTCGAACGTTCTGCCTCCATTTTTAAACTTCAGTCCGATCCTGAAGACCTCAATGTAAAGTCACACCGTCGTGATGACGAAGAATCCTATAAACTGTTGCATCCTGTTTCTGAAATGGTAGACTAAATGTCTATTTGCTGATTATTGAAAATTGAATCCAGTATTAAACCCAGTTGCTGTTGGCACAGTAGATTTTTTAAATTACGAAGCAATGGACGTCATGTGATTGATTTAACGTTACTATTAGCAGGCCTACTACTGCAAGCACTTTTTGTCACCGTGCAAAATTTTATTCGAAGTTTAGCCATTGTTCGTCATTTTTTTAAGTTGTAGGACCAAAAAATTTTAGGCGGTTGCCAGATTGCTATTTTTAGTTCTTATAAGAAATTGTTCTAATAAAATGTAAACATTTTGAAGAAACCTTTAAACACACGATACTTTAGAACCGTATATTAGAGGCCATGTTGGTACTGTTCACACGGAGAATAAGATCGGGTCACTTCCCGTGACATTACGTTTATAAAGTGTTTGATGAAAATCAGTTACTGCCTGAAACATTAATGTTCCCGATCCGAATCAGAAGGCTGCAAAAATGGATGGACTACACACTACTTGTTAATGGAGTTGGAAAGAACCGTAAAACCGCCTTCGAATCTGCAACACAATCATAAGAACACACACTAGGCGTGAATGTCATAAAAACAACAATTTAAAACACCCCATGACTCAAAACTAGGCGAGATATCAGCTTCTCACTGCTAGAAGCTTAACGACGATTCAGACGTGCTTACTACTCCATCGCCCTGATGATGGAAGCAGTAAGTACCTTCGAAACGTCGGTAAACTTCTACCGGACTACACGGCCAACATCCTCATCTCAAGAATGTATTCTTGTACATTCTCATGTGGCAGTAAGTCCATTTTCGGACGGAGCAGCGCACTCTAAATCTTCTCCTTTCCGTATGTCCACTGACTGCTTAACTTCGGATTGAGGTACGTTTTATATTTCCACTCAAATTTACCAAAAAGACATTTCCGACAAGTTTGGCATCAACCTGCTGGTATACTCCGTATGCATTTTCGAATTGGTAATTTCAAATAGAATTCTTTTTATATCAGCCACATCGTACTTCATTCGGCTGTAAATTTGTGACAGTCCACAACACGTAGACGTTAGTTCGTAGAACCACAATCTGATTCTTTCCTGCGTTTCTTAATGCTATCTACAGTGTTCAACAACACAGCAGAACTTTATGCTCACTATCTATACAACTCAGTTAATTTAATTACAATTTTTATCATGTCGCATAATTTTGGGCATGATAAAGGTACTCGTATGTATGTGAAAGGACATTATTTTAACTTCAGTTTAATGAGGTTTTTCGGCCTAGTTTAAAAACATGAGATAAATCATAGGGCACAATTTTTATATTATTTCAGAATGGAATAAAATCTGATAATTTGTAAGCTACGTCGCATGTATTTCTTCATAATCTATAAATGTCTGCGATTTAACAGCATCGTTCATAAACGAATTAAATTAATCAAACTGTAATAACTGTCGATGAATAACCGAATACAAATCAAGAGTACGTGACTAGAGCCTGAAGGCGGATTTGTCGATTATGGGACAATGCACCATCTATATGCAAACTAAGCTGAGGCCGACATGCCTGGTTTCAGGTACAT
This sequence comes from Zootermopsis nevadensis, assembly GCF_977971745.1. Lineage (NCBI taxonomy): Eukaryota > Metazoa > Arthropoda > Insecta > Blattodea > Termopsidae > Zootermopsis > Zootermopsis nevadensis. The sequence goes on from NW_028259142.1 coordinate 10,437,584, forward strand.
GCACCCCTGCTGATAATAAACACCGCGCACATCGCAGCCAGAGTAATCATATGTATCTCCCTCAAACCAACCGGTAAATACAGATAACACTACATTTCTCGTCACCCTGACTCAGTCCGTCCGCGTGTCAGACTCTCATTAAACATCTAATTAACCACTCCGCTTGCTGACTGACAGGACACTCACTTCGGCACACAAACTGATCCAGCAATCAACACATACAACCGTCCTAAATATTTACAATAAATGTATTTAGATATAAAATTCAAGAACCGCGGAAAACCGTAGGTCTCAGCTGTTGGCCAGTTGTATAGAAGAATAAATATTTATGTAGAAACTCAAAAGTAATGAGTTAACCGCAGGGTCATCACGTCAGTATTGGTGTATGGAACAAATTTCGATAATGCGGCACATTTCGAAAGCAGCAGAAATGATGACTTTAAGGCAAACAATAAGGAAAACGAGTACAGACATCCTGAAAACCCAAAGATTGAACCAAAAAATATGCCATACAGCGTATGGAAGAGGGAGTAGAACGTTATGAAGGAGGCAAGTTTGTAGGATAATTGAAACGACTAACGCAAAGCAGAATGCGGCATACCAGGATAGACCTTTTGGAAACCGAAAACACCAGCCAGCCAGCTACAGCGTGTAGAAGAGTGGATGATGCAAAGCAAACAGCCTTCTACAGAAACAAGTAACATTTTGAAAACAACTGCAATGTTTGACTTTGAAATAGGGAAAACATCGATAGATCGTGGTAACCAGCATTTTAGATGAATTTAACGTCTTTATCTTGAGCGTAGAATACTATACGGCGTCACACTGAAGAATATCAGAAACTGTTTGGTTTCTGGTGTTCAAGCTGTGTCACATTCAAGAAATCAGATTTAAAATATCAATTACTGAATATTTGCTGACCCAGGCACACGCCACTATAAAAACAGTATTGAAATTTGGTTTCAGTTTCTGCCCCAAACATGTATAAAGGGAAGATTTCTGTCTTCTGGGTTGTTGCGCTGTGTAGTCTGGTCGATGTCTACCAACGTTTCAGAGGTCATACTGCCTCCGTCATCAGGGCGATGAAAAACACCTACAATACTAGACGGCGCAACAACCCAAAAGACAGAAATCTTCATACTCACCGCTGTGAAAACCTCAAATCTTACATGTACAAAGGGACTTGGAACCGCAGTTTCGCCCGTCAAATAAATGGACCATCATACTGTACTTCGTAATTGGGGCCGCGCTGCCTACTTCCTTTTTCACCTCCTTCATTGCCGTACTCTTCTGCCTTTGAATGGGAGAGGGCCGGGCCGTAACGGATGTTTGAACCTGAGTGGTTACGGTCATTTCTCTTGAGCCTGACGTAAGTGGCGCGGGGAGAAACGAAATGGGGTCCAAGCCATTCACAAGAAGGTATATCATTCGAATGTTTCGGTTTCTTCTTAGGCCATTTAACGATGCTACATCATCTGATTATATATGACGAGGTTACTATTCACAATGAGTTTTAAACATGGTAACCCACCAGCAGAATGGTAAGTTAATTTGAAGAGTAATTTAGCGCAGAGTACTTCAGACGCAGGGAAAGGTTATATGCTCACAGCATTGACGATGTAACAGTGTTCATCTGGAGCCACTGAGGACGACCACAACAAAACTGTCCGTATTAACTGCCTTCACGTAGAGAAGTCATTATTTAGCTATCATTCTAACCCTGGACCCACATTGTACGAGTCACGTCGTAACATATAAATACTTGAACGCTGAACCTCATGCACATAGAAGTCACTGTCTGTTCTGACGCAGAAATGAACAAAGTGTAAACAAGAAATAAAACACATTAGTATTGTACCCACATTATATTGAGAGTTGCCTTCCTAGTTGTCGCGTGGTCTCTTCTGCCACGTGAGTAGCTGTTCTGCTACCTGTTAGGTAAACCTAACCGCACTGTCTTTACTTCTGTGACTTCAGTTGTTAAACCTGCTTGTACTGGTGTCAGCCATTGCTGACGTGTGTCACCGCATGCAGTATTTTGAGCGAATCGGTGAGATGCAGGTGTTTCCTGCCGGAGTGTTACAGTAATCTTTTTCCGTTCGTCCCTCAGCAAGTAACCAATATAACTTGCATTTGCAGTATGTATGTATTTTCCATACTTGGGCCACTTTTGAAGAAACCTTCATTGCTGGTACCTAAAACAGTAACCAAGCCTATTTCAAGGTTATTTGAAACTAAAACTACTCGGATGAACTGTTTCCTTTACATTTACAGACGATTAGAAATGTCCCCAACTGCAATACGTCACCACAAAGGTAACCGAACCGCGGTTCCGTATTGTCAGCTTCCTGTATGAGTATGTAACAGCTTAATCTCGTGTATAATTTACCGTAATGACCTAACTGGGGAAATGACGACCAACATCATCATGTCCCCAAACAGCAACAACTTCCAGCAACTTGCAGACAATTTCGATGCGTTGTCTGTAGTACAACAGACAGACTTGCCGCTTATTGAACGGCACGCTTACGGAATTAATTGCGTCTGAGTGAATAGTGCCCCGATGGTACTCGGTTTGAACCTCGGGCGCTCCTTGTTAGCTATCGCATTTCAACCAGGCAAATGCTGGAACTACTTAAAACAGGTCACAAATTCTTTACCTCACATCGTTCGTAATTTTTCATTTGCAATACATTTCATTATCATATCTGGTTTCACAATTACATACGCGAATGTCAGCAAATGAAGAAGTAGCGTAAAATAATTCAAAACCAACTAATGCGATATGAATAAGCCAAGCAGATGACGAAGGATGCTGTAACCACGAAGCCGTTCATGAGCTGACTTCACAGAGCGAGCTCCGATTTCCTGTATTCTTGTAATTATTATTACTATTATTTATTACCTTTCTATATTTATTATTGTGTTCGTGTGCTTATCTTCTGTGCTGTATCTGTAATTGGCCTTCTGGATGTTGATACAGTTCACTAATAATAAAGAATTGAAATGAATTATTCCATCTATTCGCCATTTTACAGGATATTTACTTCTTTACACCTGAGACAAACCTTGCCCCTGACGTAGGTAGCTATTTCTGAAATACATTTTGTTTTTTTAATACGTGTTATATGCATTTAACAGATTTCGCGTGAGGCATTATTACATGTTTTACACCCCCTTTTAACCGTAGACTAGATTGAAGAGACTGCAGTTCAGAAAACGTACTTAAACAAACAGGAAGATGAAGTGTGAGAATTTCACGACGGTGAGGCTAGATTGTTCTGTTTTGGATTATGGTGCCCCTGTAGCATTGTTAATGGTTTTCAAGATTTCGAAAACAGGTATCGTGTCAGCCTTCTAGAAAGAAGCATTTTAAATTGTGGTCAACGAATTAGCAGAGCAAGTTATTATCTGTATGAATGTTGCATTCTCGTCTGTAATTTAATATCTATCGGAATTAAAACGTTAAAAGCGACTGGCTAACTTCATGTAGCCCGGACTTTCTTCATGCATATTTCCCTTTGATTGGAGTTAGAAGGCTGGAGTCAAAGCTGTACAGGTATTTGACAGGTATCTTCTTCCCTCTTCTCTTTTGTCTGTGTAATTTTTTACGTATTATTGTTGTTATTGTAATAGTTAAATAGCCTTTTTGTCTGGGTGTAATGTGATTAGTGTAATAACGTATAGGCTGTGTGTGATACTTAAATGTCTCTCCTGCCATCCTATTAGAGTTGCGTGCTGTTTAGCGATACGAAGGAGCGTGTGGACCGTATTGTCAGCTGGGAAGGTTAAATTGGAATAACTGATCTGCTGGTTCTCGTACCACACGCACTTTACAAAGTGGTAGCGATCATAGCGCGTAAACGTACAGTAATTTGACTGCATATGGGGTACATCGTTGTAGTCCTTATCTTCAGAAGCCATGAAACTATGAGATATGTGTCGCTGTACACCTGTAAGTCCATCGGCGTTACAACTCACAGGACCACCTTCTAAACATAGAAGCTATTATCGGAACGAGTTGCCCATTCAGGGATCTAATGATTAGGAAGTTTGCTTTTTCGATTTGAACTAAATGATATGGTTAACTGTAGTTAGAATTATATTAGTTCGCCTTCCAGAAAACCAGGTCGAATTAGATTAGTAACATCGTTTTTTCGAATCTAATTTATTTTTTGTATAGTCTGAATATGCATGACTTCGTCTAGCATTTGGGCTGTTCAGTAGGTATTAAATCCTCTTAACGGCTGACCGTTGTGTTTAAGTATGAATTTAACTTAATTTAATTTAAGTACACTTTTACAGATACTTAAGTTGCATTACTTCACATGGAATTATGACCATGAAACTTGGAAAGAAGTAGAAGTCTTATGGGTTGTAGCTCCGTGTAATATGATAGAGTTTACGAACGTTTCAGAGGTACTCGCTTCCTCCATCATCATCAGTAGCCGATGCTCGTTTTCAGATAGTATAAGCTTTGCCTGGATGGACTGAGGAAGACCACGATATGTTAATCATAACCGGCTCCCAGACGCAGAATAGCCGAGTAGCTCCTGAACAGAAATATATGCTTACCAGTCGACCACGAGGTTCGGTTGTATTTTAGTGCTACGAGGTTGCAGAGCATGTAATGTCTGACCAGCAACTACACATCGAGCCCTGGAGAGTAATTGAATTAAATTGTAGCATACTCCAGCAGGTTGCCGTTATGTAGCATATACCTTCGACGACATTTCGGTTGTTCAGCGCTGCTGGAACATCAGTTTCTGTAACTACTGGTCAGTATAGTCCGATGTCTGGTTCACTGGTCGCCTTGCAGTACAAACGTGCTACAGGAAATGAGTGAAAAACAAAATTTTTAATATTCATTTCACTTCATTCACATGAACATCTGCTTTCAGTACTCAGCATGACCGTCACTTGTTATTTAACGTCGCTATTCTTGCATAGCGTTGAATGAGGAAGTAGGATCATAAATATGAGGTACAGGCATACCTCGGAGATATTGCGAGTTCGGTTCCAGACCACAGCAATAAAGCTAGTCACACGAATTTTTTGGTTTCCCAGTGCATATAAAAGTTATGTTTACACTTGTCTATTAAGTGTGAAACAGCATATGTCTAAAAAAACATTGCGATAATTACCAAAATGTGACACACAGACACGAAGTGAGCACATGCTGTTAGAAAAATGGCGCCGATAGACTTGATCGACGCAGGGTTGCCACAAACCTTCAATTGGGGGGGGGGGGGGGGTGAAGCAATAAAGCTAAGCGCAATAAAACGAGGTATACCTGTACATAAAGATTTGAAGAGTATTTTCCTCGAAGGCCTGTAGATGTCAATGAAAACCTTCGGGGTAATCGGTTGAGACTTGAATTATACTACCCCCAGAGCGTAAATTTTCAGTGAAACCAACGCAGAATCCGGAAGCTGTAGTGGTACAATGCGATACAGCGCTACAGCGTTAAATCAGGCCAATCTGGCGTTCAGTGTGCACGCCTGAATTTAACGCTGTCTATAACTTTATACCGTTGTATCATACCGCGTTGGCCTGAGAGAACGTTAGGTCTGGGTCGCTACGGTGACACCTGCCCACTCGGTTGGATTAGTGTTTGATATCGCACGGCCGCAAAGAATCTCACGCAACAACGCGTCTGTTACGTTCGATGCAATAAAGCACGCCAGGTATTTTGATGTAACAGAACTATTGATTCAGTCATTTATAACACTTGTGAACGCTGTTATCACAAACTTACAAAACGTTTACATGTCCTTTGCGAATCTCCTCCCAAACGCTTCCATGGCGTGTAATGGGACGGCTCCATTTCTGGAGGCTGTCTCCTGTATCCACGTCCTGACGACAAGGGACTCGGTTCTTTACGATCTTGCTGCGTCTTTGTAATTATCAGAAGTACGTACACTTTGCTGTTGGTTTGGTATAGTTAATGAAACAGTTGATTGTAGTCTGTTTTCTCTCGGCTTAGATCCATTTATTGTCTTCAAAGCGAGAGCTGCTACCTTTCATAATTGTAAACCAGCCATTCGTTATAAAAATCTGTACGTAGCTTATGTGTTCTCAAACGCAAACATGAAAGGTCAAGACATTGTTCACTGGTCCCCGAAGAGATTTCTTCACACATTGTAGTGTGTATTTCGGTTTCTTTCACATATATTGACGTTATAATTCCTATGTACATAATGAGATTAACAATGCTACTTATCGTTATGTATTTTCTCATGCTTACTTAGAGTACTTAGGCGACCCGTTCTTCAGTGCCTTGAGCATCTGCGGGTCCCAACTTTCGTTGGCTTTATATATAGACATTTTGGTAGGACTCATTGGACGATGGATCGGCCCGTCGCAAGGCCTCTGCCTGTACACAGGACAACACAACACAGAGAAACGCGGACAAACATCCATGGCTTGAGTGTGATTCGAACCAACGGTCCCAGCGGCACAAGGCCCACGCCTCAGACCGTGTGGCCACTGTGACGGCATATTTTCTTGTTTCTCTGTTAAATTTATTTTCACTAAACCGGAATATTCTTCTCAGTAGACCTTAGCTGTTTGTATTTCTTCGTACTTCGTAGGTCCCCTGGTTGAAATCTCGACCTGGACACCAGCTATTCTGATAGGGTTTCGTGGTTTTCCTTAGTACGTCCGTGTGAATGCCACGATAGCTTCTTTCATTACCCTCATCATATATAATTCATTAACGATCTTTTTATTCGATGGTGAAAAGTCTGAGTACTAATGGCGTCATTAAATAAACCATAATAAAATCAATCTTTTCAGCACATTTTTATCACGCACTGAAGTTTCTATATAAATCCCGCAGAGCGAGAGGCGGAGTTTCACACTCATATAAACCAATAAATGTATAGTTTTATCTGTTTTAACCTGTAGGCTTTCAGTTGCACGATGGTACATACAAGTGATATGCTAAGTGTCAGATCATCAGACTGAAGCAGGTCTGTCTGGACTCCCATGGCGTGAGTAATTTAACTGTGGCCGACGGCTTTTCGGAAAATGGCAAGCTCTAATACTCCCCTCGGGACTTTCTGGCCTCTACTATTGATTATACGCAATGAAAATGTCCGCAACTGGCACTCCCGGGTACTATAAATTCTGATGCGATGTTTTCGAGACCTGCCCATCACAAAAACGTTCTCCCGCCTACTGTAGAATATCCTTTGTCGTGACTGTCACAGAAATAACTGGAAAAATGAATTAAGATTCTTTCAGTGTTCATTTTACGTGTATTTCTAAATAAAATGAATACTAACATTTAGTTTCGTTATGTTTGTCCATTAATCCGTATGTAGGACCGCCAAAACTGTTGATTCGATATCTATTAAATTCCGTATGGTAGGTCTGCACTAAGATTATCCAGCTATTTTGGTTTTCGTTTGCTTCTGTAAAGTTTAAGACCTAAGAAAGCATTTATGTGCCACTTCTGAAAATTGTCAGTCTGATAAAAAACACTTGTATGTACTAGGATTTCCGTTGTTTGTTATGATTTATTCACTTTATTTGTTTTATGCCTGATGGCCACTTTACTTCCTTGCTTGAGGACCTAATTTAAACTTTACGTTTATATTTTTAATAATTCGACGAATTTTGTTCATATTCGATGCATGGCACTTTTATACCTGTATTGGCCACGTGTTTTTATTCGCTGTAACCAGTTTACGGTATTTTATTTAAGGGCCTAAATAACTACTACGTGAACATTTATCATGAGTCCTTTGATGTGTTTTGATGATATTCCAGTATTACGATGGGTGAGTTTTAATATTTCAATTTGTGTTCGGGCATTTCGCAAATGTGTGTGTCGCAATTATTAATTTGAAAGGAAATTCCTTAAATAAATATTAATAGGCACTTTTGATATAATATAATAAAATAATTGTTCGTGTTTCGGACGTCCGTGGCTGTTGGTGAAGACGATTTTGTTGGACCAGTGGAGGGCTTTGGTTAATTCGGTGACGAACTTTGTGGTTCCCTAAGCAATCTAGTTAGTTAGTTGGTGAAGACGAGTCCTCGTAATAAGGTTGTTAATGTTTTCTTCCATTATATATTTATATAATTGGCCATTTTGAGGAGCTGATGAAACATACGAACGGAGGCAGATACAGACGATCTCTGCATTAACTACATCATTGATCCGTCTCCTTTTAAGGATAGCTTATCGCCCACCTAGTCAATAAATTCATCGCCTTCTATGGAACTTGTTTATTACCAAGTCCATAGCAACCCGCCTTCAGTCCCTACCCTGTTGTAGTTCAGTCCTTGGACTCCCATCTCCTGAAATTAATTTTAATATTATCCTCCCATATAGCAATATGTATTCCGAGTGATCTGTTACCTTCAAGTTTTTAAACCAAGTTTTATAAGAATTTACAATCTCTCCCATTCTTGCTATATACCAGGCCCATCCTTTCCCATCATAATAACGTTTGGTAGAGAGTACAGATAATTGAGGTCTTAATTATGCAGTTTTATCCAGGCTCTTATCTCTTTATTATTCTTCCTCCAAATATTGTCTTCAGCTTCCTGTAAAGGGTAAATAATAAGTCCGCCTTGAAGTAGTCATTTCCAGAGGCCGAAATGGAGAAGTTACGACATCTCTTAATAAGTTCATTTCTCCTTATTTTTTTATTTTTCCAATATTTTCAACTGCCGCACCTCACACATTACCCAGTATCCTGTTTCCGTTCTATATCTTACTGTTTACAGTCTGTTGCTTATAATTGCAGTGTACCATGCTCTGTAATTGCTTGTAGCATAAATTCCATGCGTGACGGAGGCCATGCCGAGGGAAATTACAATTAACGTATCCCGACACCTTGCCCCCTCGCGTATTATACCCAAGCTCTCGGATTGCAGCCAGTTCCAAACACATTAATATGGACAGGCTAGAAAATTCGATTACTAGCAACACTAGCAACAAAATTTCGAGTTTGGCATCAGCCTAAAAACAAAAAATTACAGCTGACACATTTACTTTTAAGAAAGTCTAAATTTTAAATTTTCCAAGTGTCGTAAATAAGATCAGTTTACTGATTTTATATTCCAGTTGATGGTACTCCAACAGCTTCAAGACCACCTCTTCGCGTGTCTCCCTACGTCCCTTTTTCCATGTGGCGACTTGTCTTTTGTAATTTTGCAGATTCTTTGTGGATCCATTCATCTGATGTGGTCACTCCAGTATCTTCTCCCAACACCCACGCAAATACTGGCTGTATGTCACAACCTGCTCGAATGCCCTCGCTTCTGATTCTGTCTCTCAAAGTCTTCCCTACTTGAAACAAGTTGATTTTTTTTTAAACGAAACAACCTGTATCGAGGTAATTTTATGACCAGCTACAAGTAAAGTTGGTCCTGTGTTTAATCGCAGACGTTGAGGAAGTGAATGTAAAGGTCCATGCATAATCACCCTCGACACTGTATGGTGGTGAGTGGCCAACGGAAAAAGCTGGCACCATTTGGGTGGGAGGGGGTCTGAAATTGGTGGCAAAGAGAAAAATTCCGCTTCCTCTCGGAAGCGAACCCTGATTGCCAATCACTTTTGTATCCCAGCTCAGTTTAATAGGAAGCGAGCAACATGTTTTGGTTTATAAATGAAGATTTATTGTCAGTTGAAATGTGAAATTTGTGTTTTATACGGTATTTAGTTACTGAAATTTTAAAACATATGCCTGCTAAACTCTAAAACGTCTTTGCAATAACTGCGAGTTCTTGATGCGATGAGGCATCGGTTCAGTAGCTTGCATGGTGTGTGGGCACGATAAGAATGATTCCATCCATTTCTGTTTAAAGTGGAATGTTTTCTGTATCGGCTGGTGTTACTATGTGACGTAGAATAAGATGGTCTGAATCGAAAGAATGATGTCGTGGCCTGAATGAACGGCGATGAATCTCTAAAATCCGAAGGACATGCGGTTTTTGGCTAGAATTCATACCATATACCACCCTAATGTGAGATTTAAGGTCCACCCAGCTGCGAGTATGAAGATGACTGCCTTCTGATTCGTATGCACCGTGTACTCTTGTAGAAGTTTACCGAAGTTTCAAGGTTCTTGCTGCCTCCATCATCAGGGTAGTTGCCCTACCCAGAGGACAGCCATCTTCATAGCATCCAAAAATTCCACAGACGGTTTGTTTCTGTCTTGAGTGGGTAGTGACGAAGTTCCTCAGCTTTTTCTGGTGTAGGATCTTCCAGTTGCTGTGATCATGTCCAGGTAGTAGAAGGGAAGAGGACAGGTAATGGCGAGTAGGTCAACCGAAAGCAATTACTCTTCTTAATTTAAGATCAGTGTTTGTGAGGGGGCGACAATGCCTCTCTGCTTGCTAGAACGGAAAGCCGTTCGTTAGAGCTGTCCGGTATCTAGTGGCTGTGAACTGTTTTGCTGAGGTCTTCGAACAGCTTATGGGATGTACGTCATGAAGTGCAGGTGTTAGGTAAATTATCTTGTTTGGCCATTGTATTTTTCCTCATGTGTTAGTTACGTTGTGATGATGTAATAATAATTACATTAACAGCCTCGAGATATAATGCAACGCGTTTAATAATTTACGTTTCTGTACCAGCTGATAGAAATGTACTGATGAATGAAGCACAAAACTTGTAATAGTATCCTTCCATCATCCTTTAGGTTCTTCAGGTGGACACTTTCCAAGATATCGATTTCAGCAGCCATTCGTAGCATCCTACGTTATTGGTAGTAAGTGGGCTATATAAATTTTGAAGTTCCTTATTATGCGATATCATCTATTCGCCATACATTTCATCTCTTTAAGGTACAGACATTTTCAGGTACCGGTATGCATAATTTATGTTCATCCCTCGTAGGAAGATACCATAGGCATTCTGAGGGTTTCGAGGGGAGAAAGGACGGGTGTGCTTCGTTTACTTAATGATGTATTGTAATTCCGGGGGTGTTACAGTCCTCCCCCAACCCCGATTACTAAGATGTTCATGGTGATTCATGAGCGACACTGTAATGGTTTCACGTTGAAGCCATTGGATGTAAATTTATTGAAGAGGATGGTGTTATTTCTGGCCTGGATTTCCATGTAAGATTCGTTGTAGTATGTGGGACAATGATGTTGACAGGACTTGGTTGATTTTATCACTTGTGAACCAAGTTCTCTACGCTTAACATCTCCATTGCAAATCACTGCCACTATTTGTAATTGCAAGTCGCCTTGTCTTAAACTCGTAACCAGAGAATATTCATGCAGCGACTAAATTGCTCGGTCATCAGTTGATCACCATTTTAGTGTGAAGGATACTGAATTGCTTAACAATGTACCCTACTCTGACTCGTTTGGTAAGTTGGCTGCTTAGTGCTGCGGTTTCGTATTCCTGAGGCCAGGTATTTGAACCTCGCCCCAGATGTCGGGTAAATTGAGCGAGGTGCGTCGTGATTTTTTCAAGATCCTCCATAGAAGTTCTAACTTATCACTTTAAAATGCAATATGACTACTTCCTTCCACATCATTCCCAACTCACAGTCATCCTTGGATTTAATAGACTTTTGTATAGATCTAACCTAGCTAATTTAATTGAACGAAGTCCTTTATGAGAAACTGGTAGTCGCTCAGCTGGCGAATAAATTCTGTAATGTATTGATACGAAAATTTGAAATATATGTGTGAAAGACATACCTCTGATTCTTCCCATGAACCAGTCAAATCCACTTCAAATCTACGCCATAAGATCTTTTTCGCCCAGATCGCCAAGATGGCACATCCTCTTCAAACTTTACACCCGTAAAAACACGTGGTTAATTATATTTTTATAAAAATATTTACGTTTCTAAGTAGAAGGTCCATATCGTCTAATTAAAGTTCAGAAGGTGAATGCGCTCAACTTCAAAATTCGTGAATCAGCGCCGCGGTCCGTGTTGGCTGTGAGCTGCAAAGAAACAAATGAACTCCATGTACAGGATGGACCAGCCACATTGACCCAATCTGCACTGTGAGTGCAGTCGCTCTGTGTGTAGATGATTTAAAATTTAAACGTATTTTAAAGTTCTGAATTAACACAGATGACAAATGTAGAGTGTTTCAGGTAAAGTGTGAGTCCGTTGTAACCTTATGCAGGATTAAAGTACACCCAAGAGGAAAAGGGCAGAGAGAAGTCTAATTCAGCTAACGGAGTTTGCATAATATATATAGACAGCAGCTTCTACTGTTACAGACGTTGATTTGTTCACTGTACTTCCTGTGTAATCATGTACGACTTGAAATACTCGATAATGTCGCTGGAAGTTTAGTTCTTCGTTGCTATAAATGTATTCACAAAGAAAGTTGTCGGTGTTCGTTTAATGAGCCTTAGTAATTCCTAATTTATCTAACAATTCTCTGTAAGAAATAGCACGGTAATTACAAATGCGCAGTTGGCAACTAGTGTTATGATCTTGGCGTACTTGATGTTAATATCCTTGTATTTGCATGGAGAGACGAAAGAAAGACAACGAAGTTTGTCGGAATCTCTGCGGAGAATCAAACCAGAAACCTCTGGAATACGAAGCCGAATGCTGGCCACTACAGAGCTATCTGTAGGCCTCTCTTTAAGAAGCTGGGACTCTTTTCCCGTCCAGCGTTTCTGGTTTGGTTTTTTAATTTTGTTGTCATCTGGAACAGAATCCCTGATCTCTTAATTTGCGAGGCGATTGCAGTTTTTGAGTACAGTTTACACGAACAATTTGTGCTCACCGCGTTGCATGCAGCTCTGAAACAAATTCTGCACAAAATGAAACACGAATCAGTTATGCAATTATCGGGTTTGTGATTACCGTTTCAAAACCCCTTCATTAAGTGCTGTTAATGTTGTTGCCAACTTAAAATGAGTGCGCGTGACTGGCATATTGGTGTTGTTGACAGCAGGGTGGTCTGCAGAATCATGTTCTTTTTACAGATTGTTTCGAAAAAGGGTTTGTTTTCAACAAACTGACTGCATGAATCAGTGTTCTTTGGATATTGTTAGTAGCTCAGATAGTCAAGAAATTTATCCTACCTTTTATGAAGCACTAACGTTTTTTACATTGTTCACAAGAGCCCGCCATGTGTCCATATTCTGAGTCACACCAATCCAGTATATACTCTCAAGCCCTGTTCCCTCAACATTTATTTCAACATAATTCCTACTCGTCTAGGCCTTCCGAATCTTCTCTTGTCTTTGGGCTTTCCAATCAACTTTTGTACGATATCTGGTCTCTTCTATTCATGATACGTGACTCTCAAGAATCCAAGGCCCTGTCCCCCCCTCCCTCCCTCTCTCTCTCTCTCTTTCGGTGAGGAGATATTAGTCCCTCGCCATACCCACACCATGCCTTGCTGACAAGGGGACATACTTAACTCCGCCAATATTATTTGTGTTTATTATTGAAACGGGATAAACTTGCTGACGCATAACGTAAAAGCTGTCCAGAACCCTGGCGATTATGAAGTTACATGATAAGCAGCTTTAAAGACTTTGAAAGATACGCCCGAAAGTTTATCGAGTTACTTACATAAAGTGGCACTTAAAATTAGTCACACTATTATAGATTTCCATCTAGATTGTGCGTGTATAGTCGAAACATGTCGCTGGAATGAATTGCATTTTATTCTAATTTACTGTGTACAATCAGCAATTGGTGTTAAAATAGACTATTGTGTATAGACTGTGCCTTCGTTCCAGTTAAATACAAAAGGCTTAATAAATGAACAGTAAGACCAGTGAGGTATGGAAGATCACAATTTTGTCGGTTTTGTCTCGGCGGAAGAGTCAATTTTGTTTGGATCCGACCTTACGTCACATCCTCGGGTCAGAGATACATGTGATGTGTTCTGGTCTCCGCAAATTAGGTTCTCACCGTCTGCGGGTCGCTCATCTCTGGATTCCTGCATTTGATAGTGCATATTAACTGTGTGTAGCATAACACACACTGTAGGCCTGCCCGCAGCGGACAGTCGCAAGACTACTTCTGCACCACGCAAGTGGCCATTGAGCACAGATTTGTTAGAATTTTAATATAAGCCAACGGGAATGGAAGCCAGCAGTTCTCTGAGCCACAGCTCGGGAAAATGCAAAACGTTATTTCGCAAATTTAGCCGCAACGGTTAAGTGAAAAGTCGCTTAATTAATATCAGTCTTTACGATTCTCGTTTGTTGTACGGTTTTGAACTTCCATCAAATATGAGTTAAAGTATTTCATGTCTTCTTATGATTTAGTAGCCTATTAAGCTTGAATGTGATCCCCAAACTTTTGTGACAACGGTTTATACAGATTATTTTTCTTCGATACCAACCGTCACCCACTGATCGTGATATAAAATTAATAAAAGCAGATCAGTTTGTCGGGTCATAATGCCTAATCCGTAAAATCTGAAGGGGAAATACGAGCCAACTACACAAACGTCGTATTGGCCCATACCAAATGCCAGTATAGGCTTATTTTCAGAAGGTTTTGTTAACATTTGGTTTGCTTCCTCACTTCTTTAAAAATGTCCCAAATAAAATCTGTCGATAATGACGAGGTTTATAGTTTAATTTATGCTGTTACGTGTGTTTTATATGCCCTAATATGAGCCATTTTTTTAGAAATGCAATACAAATTTGATTTGAGCTTTGCGTAAAGTAGAGACGTAGTTAAACGATACAGATCGACTCTAGACTACTCCGTTCACTTGTACAGATGTAACGTAATGAACAGACGAACGGATTTAGCCTTCCTTTTATGCAGTTAGTCTTACGATATGCTGAGGTTTTGGTAGGTTAGGTTAGGTTAAGTTACTTTAGGTTAGAGCTTTTTACATTTGTTTTGATATTTTGTATTTGTTAGTGCAACATAAGGCAGGCAATGTTATAGGGGCCTGTGCCATCCCACAAATTGTCATAGTGGAAAAATGGTGTTTGCCTTTTCCTTACGTCATCGTGTTTAATCTGTGTAGCATGAATACTGTTTCTAACTCACGCTGGCCACGTGTAACGCGACACCGGAGTGAATTCGAATATCTCCATCTGATTAACACTCGGGTAAACACTTACATGTCGATAGAATACAGGGTGTCCCAGTATGAAAGGTCAATATTCTGGGAGGTCATAGTATCGGTCATTCTAAGCAAATGTATTTTACTAGGTAAACTGTACCAACTTTGTCACTTGAACAATAAATACCAGTATTAGAAACAGTACGTAATATCTCTTTCTTATCAACAATTTTGCAACTGTACAGCGAAATAACTCTAACTCGGAAACCGTTCAGAATATGACACATGTACATGTAGACTTTTTCGCTTATAATGACCGACACTATGACCCAGAATATTGACTTTTCCTCCTGGGACACTCTGTATATAGCGCTAGAAACCGACTCAGTCTTGGCCTCTAGGACGGTACAACTGTCACGACGCAGACGTGCTGAGAAATACACGGTTCAAATATTGGTCCAACTGACAGGTATCCTTATTGAGTTTCCTCGTGGAAAAACTTACTTGTTGAAGAGCTAAGTAATTTGTACTCGAACTTGATTTTATTTAGGTATTTAAATCGAGGAACATTTATCAAACATGGGAAATGCTTACACAAATTTAGTCGAGGATTGTCAATGTCAGACACCTAGACGTAGATCGGAGGATAGCGTCTAGAAATATTATGCAGGTATGAAGATTGCATCTGGATCTGAATACAGCAGTGAGTCATAAAGGCAGGAAATGACAAGCTGAGTAGCTGAAGACTTTTCTGTATGATGAAGCTCGTTTGTATAGATGGATCAGAATTTTGTTATGTGGTCTGCCCGATACAGGAAGCTGAGTTCGTGTGTTGTAGACCGTGTGCAATATGGAGACCGTGAACTGAATAATCAGGTAATTCTTAGTATAGATGAATGATCGGATGTAAAGATATCGGTGCTGGTCTGCTATGTAACACCGTGTAATGTTGTTTTGCGTTTTGGCGTCATGTAGATGTCAGCGTTTCAGATAAATATACTGTCTCCATCTTCAGGGATGAAGTGGCGATGTTTTGGAAATGGAGGAACAAATTTATATCAACCCTGAAGATGCAGACAGTTGCATGAACATGGGAACATACATTTTTGAGCCCCTGATTTGTGTCTGCTTCCGGCGCTGGATCACAGTGGGTGCCGAAGTGCGGAGTCGCGTTGTGCAGACCGCACGCGGTGAAATCTCGACTCACAACTTGAGGACGCTTCGTCTGTTCATACTATGTCTAATAGTTCATTTTATTTATTTTGTGATAGCTCGCCAGGAAATTTACTGCCACGGGCTTCATGGCAGGGGTTCTTGTTTCGACTGTAACGCCCATACCGGCTCTGGGGCCCACCCAGCCCATCGCCTCTCAGCTGGACACTTTGGCCTTGTTATCGAGACCTAAACTGGTCGGAGGATGAATTTGATACCGTAATGTAAAGTATGCCGTGTATTAATAAGTGTTCACATGAATTTGCACTATATTGTCCTTTGGACACAGGGCAATTTAACAATATTTTATCATATTCGGCAACAGGACGCCCCAATAATTTATTTCTCACCTCCATCTAGTTCCGATTTTAAGAATGTGTCTATAATTGACATTGCTTTTATACAGTGAAATATCTCTTCTGTTAAGCACATTCGCTCATACCGAAGTCTGATTTGTTTAGTTGCGCCAACGGTAATTATTTGCACTACATGAACAAGGAAAGCAGTGAGAAAGGATGAGATGGGCTGATCGTGATGTACGAGGCGCGTCCACAAAGTAAGTTTCCCCCTCGTCCCACAGCTAGCAAACCTTATATTGAGCGAAGCGACTGTGCGTACGTGATAGAGCAATGACGTAGCATGGCGCATGCACTAACGGTACTTCCCGCGTTCTCACAGTAGCATCGTTGCATCTGTTGAAGATGGAGGTTCTTATTCCAGCTCCCGCCGACTGTGAAGTGCGGTCAGTGATAACGCTAGGCCGCACACGGCTCGACGGACAGCAAGTCTCCTGCAGGAGTTCAGCTGGGAGGTGTTTAATCATCCACCCTACAGCCCGGACCTCGCTCCCAGTGATTTCCATCTTTTCCTACACCTCAAGAAATTCCTGTCCGGTCAGCGTCAGCGTTTTGAGAATGACAGAGAGGCGGAGATGGTTGTCACACAGTGGTTCCAATCCCAGGCGGCAGACTTCTACGACACCGGTATTCAAAAGTTGGTCCCACGGTATGACCAATGTCTCAATTCCGGTGGCGAATATGTTGAAAAATAGCTGGACACTTGCTGTATCTGTTGCAATAAATATTTCCATGAAATTGTGTTTTGTTTCTGTAAACGGCCCCAGGGAAACTTACTTTGTGGACGAGCCTCGTATATAGCAGGAACAAGGGAAATGTAAAATGTCCGCCGGGTAGCCTAAAGGGAATACACCTTGAGAGACCAAGGTTTATATTGTCAGAATGGATGTTGTAAGAGAAATAGGATATAGAGGCGTGGCCTACATGCAGTTGGCTCAGGGCATGTACCAGTTTCTTCATCATGGTCACAGGCCTCCGAATTCCATAAAAGCAGGGAATCTTTACGTATTAATAACTGAACACTAACGTACCGTTACCATAGCTTTGCTTCATTATTAGGTAGTTAGACCAATGACGTATGCAAAGTCTAAAAAAAGCATACCAATTGTATGTACTAGCGCATTGCCGTGATGGACGGAGGAAGGAAATGCTGCAACTTAACAGTGTTCAAAAATGTTAACTTATATATTAAATTAGTTACGTAAATTAATGTAAACTTTCTGGTAATTAGCCTACAGGGTTTGTGAAGGTTTCCATCCCACTAACACGGTTGATTACGAATAACTGCATCGCTTTCGTTGTCCGCAGCGAGTGAAAGAGAAAGTTACGCTACATTTTGGGAAGTAGAGTCGTCGACGGTAATTTTATTAACATGTTGGTAACACTGTGTGTTATATGATACCCGCCTCTAACATGGACAGGCACGTGGCCTATCATTTCTCATAACGCATTATTGGCTGAATCAGAATTAATGTTTTTCGTTTTGACGTAAATACGTCTATACGGAAGGGTCATTCCGCAAAAAAGTGTAACGAAAAAGTGACAGGAAAATGTGTAAGAAAATTGTGTAAGATGGTTACCTAGGAAATATCAACAATTCGTAAATATGGACTGACAACAGTGGTCAGCTTGCATGCATTGTTATGTTACCTAGGAAACGTCATCTGTTTGCTTGTTGTGTTACATTACTTTCGTTATTGCGGCAAGAGCTGGGCTGTGAATCGTTTGTAGAAGAAGTGCGTCGTGGACTAGGTAATTTTGTGCTGGTAAAAACGTATTTACGTCAAATTCTCCGGAACCGTGGTTCCACTGTCAATTTTTTCAACAACCTATGAAAACCATTATGAATGGGATGATGTTATTATTATGATCTTTATTTTGTCTCGAAATATCAGTTGTAATTGGGTGATGAGAGCAGCATTATAAGTATCAGCTGCCTTTTTAAATTAAATATTCGTGGTCATTTCGCGGAGAGGTCTTCTGCCATTAATTTGCAGCAAGACGCATTGATTTTATGTTAGATATTCCGTGGTTAGAATTTTTTTCAGGGTTTCCAACAAATAATACACCTCCCTTAGAATCGTATTAGCGCCGTACATGTGCTGTCGCCAATCACAATGGTCTCGAGGTTTAAGGCGTGGGCGTTGGTCACTCTAATACTGTGATTGTGTGTTCGAATCCTGCATGCATCGTTGTACATCCTTGTTTTCTTTGTTAAAACTTTACTTTAGAATATAAAATAAGCAAACAAACGAACTATTAACACTATAAAAAAGACACTAGTGCCATACGCGTTTCAACCTCATCTTGATGCCACTGATGATGACCTCTTGAGGTTGAAACGCATATGGCAATATGTCTTTTTTACAGTGTTAATAGTTGTTTGTTTACTTATTTTATATTGTTTTCTTGTGTTTTGCTGTCTGTTCTGTATAGGCAGGGCCTAACGTGGGGAATGTCTTCTGTTCATTGAATCGTATCACATATTGAAAAAGAAAATGTTCCGAAAGCTTTTCCGGCCTTCCGCGATTTGTAGTGGGCTGTAGCTCCAATGATAACGATAGTAATTATTCATATAATAACTGATTTTAAGCTTTCCAGGCGATTCATTGTTAATATTTGTCCTGTTTTGGGGTGCTGGGATTGTGTTTAAGTGACTAATTTTTATTAAACTTAGTATTGCAGTCATCCAGTTGAAGATTATCCCCATAATGACTTCTGTGTTTGGGAATACGATCATTATGGGCAAGCGAACTTGAAAGTTGACTTAGGAACACATCTTTTAACGTTTTCATATCCATTCTTTGTGTTGTTTTGTGCTTCATATTCCCGGTTATTTTTAAATCAGCAATCAAATCTGTGGAATGTTTCGACCGTAAATCAGACTTCCCATTGATAATGATAAAACATTGTTCATTTATGTAGTTTCATTCTCGAGACAGTTTGGGTTGAAGCTAAGTATGTTAATGGATGCGCTGTTGCTTCTATACGCATATCTACGATCCGCTTTTAACACAATACCTCGAATTGTGGAAGTGAAATTTTAACGCGATGGTGGGATTAAAAGCATTTTGGCTGTGTTAGCCGTTCCATTAAAGTTCGTTTCTAACGCTCTCCTCCTGTGCTTTGTTGCTTTCGGGGACTGTTAGTTTGAAAGTTGCTTGAAAGTGTTTTCTTCCGCACTTTCTCCCCGTGTTTGTTACCGGAAATCCGTCTAAACTAGTTTGTCACAGCGTATTTTTTCTCCCAAGGATGTGTTAATACTTAGATATTACTAAGAACACCATTTGTCACCATTAGGTTACGTTACGTTTCAGGAAGAAATACCTTTTCTAGTTTTGCCTAGGACAAGCTACGTCAGATGCGTTTCATATATTTCCGGTAACATAAAAACAGACCAGAGTTGGAATGAAAACATTAAAATGTATTTATTAATCTTTCTATTATTTGAAGCTGTATAATCTGAGCTACTGAGCGTCGTTAAATAAACCACAAATAAAATTTACGGAAGATGAAGTGAAAATTCGATGTGCTATTTCTCGACGTGTCTGTCTACCGGGTCGCAGGTATTGATTCTTTGTAATGGCTGCCTGTAATGAGACAGCTTTGGGATATTCATGGAATGGAATTTTACAGGACCGATACAGAGCAGTCGTTAAAGTATGTGTTTCACAACTCTAGCTAGTTTTCACAGCGATGGCACAGATGACCGGAACTGGGTACGCCAATAGTGGCATTCTAACTGCTGCTGTATCATATGAGATGGTTTGTTGGCGTCTGGTACCTGCATTTATACTTGGAGTCAATAATTGCATTGTGTTAAAATATATTCAGGGTTGGTTGGAAAAGTTAGTATTTTTGGCTGTATGTCTTTCTGTCCGTGTTGCTGTCGGCTGAGTGGAGACTGTTTTTTTTAGATGAGGAATTGTTGTGGCACACGTATTTTAAACCAGAGTACTTAATTTACAACCGCATATGTAAATACAGACTTTATGTTGTATTTACTTTTATGACTAGTATTTATGTAGACAAATTAAGAAGTAAATAATTATCTTTTTTAATTGTGTGATCTTGTGATTGAAGTACAACTGAGACTTACCAACAGTTTAACTCTCCTACAGTATTTTGATTCGTTATTCGTGGTAGATTAAGAGTCTGTGAATGTTGGAACTTTCATTTAGCTGTCTGTTAAGTGATGGGATAAACTAGATTATCCTCTCGTTTCGTTAGAGGTGAGACATTCCATATTGCTCTGTACGGAACTTGGAAATTATTTTGTGTGGCAGAAAATGGATTTTCTTTTGTGAGAGATTTTGTTCATACTTACAGGAGGATCAGGGCAAGTACGATCCGAAATTATAGTAACGAAGTTATATTTTCTGCGTGAAAACATTTGCATTTGTTAAATGTATCACTTCGGTCCCGTTGTATTTCTGGTTTATTAAGTTTTATCTCGAAATGCAGTAGAACAGACTGGAGTTCTCTCTTCTGACGAAACTCTTCTTCACATCCGCTCTTTATGTAGAGAGTTATGTTAATATGCACAGACGATTTAATTCAAATGTTTATTAAATACAATATCCTTCCCTGTAATTTTACAATTATATAAATGTGGACGCTCAGTGTTATGTGTCTCATATTGTTACTATACACACGTCCTGGTACTCGCAAACATAAATTATTTCATATCGGTAATCTTTGTTTCATAATAGAGTTTTGTAAATGATCATTTAGTTACTGGTAACAGCGTTTTACAAACTGAAATAAGTTATTTGGCGTCAAATACGACTAGGGGATGATTAATGTAAGTGAACTGTAAGGTAATATAGAAAAAGCTGCCTGGTATTACAAGACATATCGCACCACTTTCTTATAACGACTGAGGTACACCACGAAAGACCTCAAGATAGCAGAAATACGGGCCGAGATTCGAATCCTGTTTCTCCCAAGCAGAAGTCAGAAACGGGCCAATCGTAGAACGTCTTTTATATGCTGCTGGCTCGTACCAGTTTTGTCATTCCCCAATGTTCGGAGAATACTTCGTATCTTGTTAACGCATCGTTCCTGTTCAAGGCAGTAAAGCCTAATGCAATTTTTATCCGTTAAAGTGTGCAGTACAAACGGAATGAGCTATCCATTACCTAATTCAATAAGGCTGGCAGCCTTCTCGTCGCGTTCTTAATTTGATCGGTTCCTAGCGACCAGCAATGCAGTGGGCGTGTTTGTTTAAAGTCTTCTTCAATGTATGCAAATTGGACAATGGAAAGGCGGGAGTTGCAGGCTTTCACGGTTGAGAGCCTGTTCATACAGAGAATGGTGTCTTGGTAAATGAAGGAGAGAGAGAGCGGGCTCCCAACCAAGTACGCTTGTTAGCTGAACCTTTTAGACGCCAGATATAGTTTCATTGTCTGTTGATGAATTAGTGGTAGCTATAGTTACCCCAACTTCTGGTTCATTAGGGGTCTCAGGAGATGCGGTATGTGCTACATCCAGGTGGAAGGACGAAGAATTTTGGAAGCCTTGATTGATCTTTGCTGAGGATATTTCTCGAAATGACTTCGGATGTATATGTGTCCTGGTATTCCTGGAAATGGCTGAACTTATGTGGGTGTGTGCTCAGTTTTGGAAGAATAACTGTGATCCTGTTTTCTGATTGAGTATGAAATTAAGAATATCTTTTGACGGATTTTAAGTGTCATGAATAACCGTAGTGTTTGCCGTGTAGGAGCGAAGGTGAATTGAGTGGTGAAGATTGTGTTTAACTGAAGACCTGTCACATGGGTTGGTGTAGTGTCGGGGGTGCGTGAAGTGAAAGTTGAACCCTCAAAACGCCATCAGCCCGGAGAGGAAGACGTGGCCAGGGCGCCTGCGCCAAAATGGCCAGGAGCAGCGGCAGCATCTCGTAGGGACCTCAGAAGATGGCACCAGCATCGGCAGGCGTCCGTTTCTGACCCGGTCGTTGGAAGATGCTCGCTACATCCACATCAATTTCCGGTTACTCGCAGATCTTATAGTTTTTGAACAGGTAAAAGCCGAGTGTTCCTATTTCTATTGTAGATATTCGTACTTTTCCCGATGTTAACGTGTGTAGACTCAGATATGAAGATTTTTTTAAGGAGTGCTGACGAACAAAATCAGTACCTTATTATAATCAGTCATTGCCTTCCGTTTAATAAGTCTGTCTTCGCATTAGTTTATGTGGTATCACATTATTGTACTTTTGAAAGCAATTTTTGCTTTCGGGATTTTTGTTTTTCAGGGTGATGAAAATTTGGATTGCAGTTCCCTGGGTTATGCCTATGTGAAGTCTTCTAGGTGGAGGCTACGGAAATATGGATTGTGTATAGTTCAATGGAATCAATTTTAAAAACGTGTGGAAAGCATGAACCGTGATAAAATCCGAAATTAATATATTTAATATGAAAAAATAATTAAACACCTTCTTTATCATTAATATTGCTACTAGTGTATGCTGTTTAAATCCATAGCAGCCCAGAAGGCGTATCAGCATCATTTCATAAGACACAATACACCAGAAAGGATTCCAGGATTCTATTTGTAAATTATTGCTCGTAAAAGTAGGCTTGTTATCCTTTTTTGCGAATTAGGCCTATCAGAAACATTTTTTTATCACAGTCATTCAGTTTCTGTTCGTCAGTTATATCATCAGGCTCTCAACAGCTGTCACAGCAGCTTCACTCCAACATTAAAAATTAACTCTGTTATTTTGGTTGCAGATCTGTTTGTTAAAAACGTTATAGGAGTATGTTTCTAATATAAGTTTATACGCCTTATCTCCTGACGTACATAATTTACGTAACACAGAAGGGTATAAGTTATTGCTCATATTAGTGCGCATTGATTCCTCTGTTGTCTCGTGCTAGTTCCAGTGCATGATGGGATCTTCTCTTGCCCTCTTCTCCTCTGCTGTTTTAGCGTCTTCTTTTGTTTCGTTACGTAGCCTGTGTGCTCTGCTTGCGACACACGCACAAGACAGACAGAACAAACTATGACGCGGCAACTGAGGGGTTTGAGGGAATCTCATAGTGCAGTGAACCTATAAACAATCCAGATAAGAGTGAAGCACGGGTCCTTATGAGCTTTTACTTCCATTTCTGCTACCCTCTATGGATATGTTTTCATTTACAAAACCGAGAGTTGTTGTACGACTGTGTTTCGTAAGAATGTATTTTAAACAATTTGTAGTACATTACTAGTGTGAAGAGTTTATTTAAATGTTTGAATTGCATCCAGTATTTCTGTTGTATAATTAGCGGGGTAGTGTATGGTGGAAGGAACAGCCACTACAGCAAATGCATGGCTTGTGCATGTGGTTATTTGAAGTGCAGTACTGTGCTATCCAAAGAAAAGAGGTGTCGGTGATTTCTTGAAGTTAATTCGTGTTTTTCAGCAGAATGGGTAATTTTGCTTCTGCCAAACTACCACCACGCGCGTTTAGCAAATATCGCAATGCTGTGGCCACAAGCGCAATGCCTCACTCAAATATGTAGGAGTAGTGTTCTAAGAGACAATGCGTGAGATTCAGGTTTTCGCGGCTACGCGTATGAAGATGGCTGTCTTCTGGTAAAGTTACCATAGATATTGTAGAATATAATGGTTTTCACCGATGTTTCAGAGGAGCTTACTGCCTCCAATATATTAAGAATGCCATGTAGGCTGCTAGTAGAATAAATTACGCACAAGAAGTTAGATTTTGACGAAATATTGTTACTATATAGGCCGATCCAGTATATTAACAACGGCATGACATTTCTTTGTACTTGTAACTATGTATATTAGTAGCTAAGGCAGATAGAAGTTGTAAGTAGACTAATTTAATCTGTGGAAAACATGTCACTCTTTATACATTTAATATGGCTATGTAAAACTACTGAAATATCTGCAGGTTTTATCAAGAACTAGAATACATGAATGTTCGGAATCCAAGCGTTCTGCTGTCGCCTGCAACAGTAAATTTGCCAATTTATCCTTAACCTTTGTGATGAGCCACAGAGTCCTGGCTGCATTGTTCTGCTGAAAGTGCAGACCTAAGTATAACTTCTTGACGCCCATGCATTTACAACAGAGTTACTAGCGACGTTACAGGAGTTCGCCAGACAATGAAGACCGCGAAGAATTCTTCACCCAGTGACATGAAGAAGACACGACGCTCTTTGCATTTTTGGCAGAAAGATGAACTCTGCTATTCTGCTTCGTCGTTCATCTTGCTGCCCTTGTATTACTCACAAACTCTTAAGTCCTCCTGTTCACAGATCTAATCAGCGGTGCCCGTGAATATTAGGGTACACAACATGCAGAGGTTATGTATTATTTCCTGTGTATATCTTTAAATATACATCATTTTTAAGTACATTAAGACTTAGGAGGCTTCTTACCACTAAGGACCGGGTTGAATCTAGGAAGTCTATTAAGGATTTCTTTTGGACAGATTGGCACAAGGCAGGGTTTCTGCCGAGTCGGCCTGCTAATCATAAATCCACCATCATCACTGAAATGTACTGTAATGCTACAGACCCGAGCCGACAGCACGATGTCCCAACTTCGATCTTCATTTAAGATTTTTATTTTTCGTGATGGCGGATATGTTTTTATCCGGTGTCCAAGGAGTTTGACGCTTCCATTAAAGAAGGCTAAGGGTGAATCGGGCTTTTGTAGCACGAATGAAAAACAAGCATTTACTAAATCATATGGGCTAATTTCGTGAATTGTTTCCGTACAATCGTTTATGTACCAAGTGATAAATAAGAGTGAGCAAATCTCCGAAGAACTTTAGTCCCGGCCAAGGCTCGAGTCAGAAACTCTAAACAGCTACAAAGTTTTAAATAACTTCCATTATGAATAGAGTTTTATTTTTGGGTTATTTTCGTATATTGTTCCGTTGCCACTTGAGCTTTGACTAACATTTTTGAGGATGTTCAAAAATAAGTAAGGAGCTTCAGTTATGGGGTTTCAGAATCACATAAGTGAACTAATTTTATTTATGTTGTTCGTGAAGAAAGACGTCTCAAGATGTGGGCCGTCATCTTGAAGTTCGTTACTTTTGGCGTTTTATAGTATTTTTAGAAACACCTGAGACCCGCTTGACGATGTAGAACTTTTCACTGAAAGGAAAGACCTGCAACACAATAGTTTGAGGTCTCTGGATAACGCTGATGTGACGTTACCATGACACCAGGAATTATATTGTGATTGCCAGCGTGATAAATCCTACTGTTTTCGATATATTCTGTTCTAGTCACTGTTCGATATTTCCGCGTTGCTGGGTCCTATCGTCATGCATAAATATTCAGTAACATAGGCTTACAACAAATTCGTTTATGAAAAGTATGAAATTAATTCTAGGATATGATTTGATGAATTATTCATGTTATACAAATATTGATAAAAGAGTGTTTTTGCATTGTTATCATCTGTTGTTGCAGGATCTGCAGTCTGAAATCGAGAGCCACAAGGATGTGTTTGCGTCGCTCAACGGTACTGGAAGGAAACTGCTTAGCAGTCTGGCATCTCAGGACGATGCCGTCATGCTCCAGCGACGCCTGGATGAGATGAACCAACGGTGGCATCATCTCAAAGCCAAGAGCATGGCTATTAGGTGAGTACAATGGGAAGCAAAGCGGTGGCGGTCTGCACTTTTTGTTGTTGTTGTTGTTGTGCCTTCCGGTGAGCTGATCTCCAGTATAAGGTGTCCGACCACGGATTGTTTGAACTTAAATTATGGAATCTGTAGGTAAAAATCTGTTTTACGATCGAATCCGACTTTAGCGCCACGAAAGAATTAGTGTCAGACAGGAAAGAATGTCATTCCTGGTTTCGAAACGGCGTTAGACTTATTTGTTAGTATATTTCAGCTTTTAATTTTACTGATTAATTTGTTTTAGATAATAAATGTTTCCGGATGACTTTGTAATATCGTCTTATTTTGCCTGTGACATATTCTGCAGCCTGCATTATGTGTAATTTTTTGCTTGGAATTCAAAACGCCTGGCTCCTTTCGTAAGATGCCCCGAACCTTATCGTATTGTTATTCATAGTCTGTCAAGGTTGTAGATATTGTTGCCACCCATCATTTAACAGAATTGTTCATTTTTGGAGGAGAACAATTATTTTCAAAAACATTTAGTAACATATTGGCTCTTCTAAGCTCTGTGTATTTATATGCACTGGCTGACATGCTCGTGGTAGCAAATATTAGTCTGTGTAAAATTGTCATGTGTTTTCATAATTTTCACACATCTTCGCGGATATTGTACGTGCATTTGGGGCTCTGTTCTTTCTTCTGAACGGCCATAACGATAGGCCTATATAACGCCGATGTTTTGAGTTACGACTGTGGTATCTTCATGCACGTGTGTCCCCCCACCTTAATAACGTTACGTTCGAACACACTAATTTTCACGAAACTCGGTACGAATATCAGGCGACTAGTGAGGCAACTTAACTTTCTTTCCCATTCTACAGTAAGTGGATATTTAAAAGATAACTTTGCTAACTTTTTAAGGTATATGGAGTATATTAGCGACACAATATAGAGTTCAGAAATTCTATGATAATAATTACATGTTCTAAATACTAACGCTGGCCTTGTAATCCTGGGGTCTCGGGTTCGATTCCCGGCGGTGCCCGAATTTATAACTTGTGTTGGGCAAGGCCGTGGTCTAGGCAACACGGAGTTTTCCTCCGGGGGCTTCCCCGGTTTCTCCGTGGCATCCTAACAATTACTCCATTCACACACAGAAGAAGGCAATGGCAAACCACTTCTGGATCATCTGCCAAGAACGTATATGAACAGGTCCCAGTCCGAGAAAAGGACGGAAGGATCCTGTTCATATGGACCTGTCATCAGACAGAACACTAAATAAATATAAAATAAATAATGTGCAGATTATCTAAAGATTATTATTGTGTGATTTAAAGGGACAGTCTGTTGGCCACAGACAATTTAGCTTTCTGTTTGATGACGATTACTAATAAACCGTTGGAGCTAGGCTTGTGAAAGTTTGTATGCAGATAGATCATATGCATACCGTCCAGTTCTGTTTGAAATAGTCTAAAAGTTACATGTCAGCAATTTGCTAACATTTCGCCGATGCCTGCCTGAGTTTTAGATTTGGCGTATATCTGATACGTTTAAGGTAGCGTGGTACTTTACCAGTGGAAATAATGCATATAAATAGATTATTAGATAATGTCAACATATGAGTTAAAGCACTTGATGTAAATTGGGCGATAACAGTTCTTGTTGAAATTAGTAGTGAAAAATTATCCTTACCACTCACGTTTGCCGTTTCTGAAGCTGTTCTCATCTGCAGCACGAAAACTTTCTGTAGTAATCCAGTTAAAAAGGCTTCAGAACTAATTATGCAAGGGTGGAAGTTTCTTGCTGGATGTCTTCATTTGTCGTATGTTTATTGCTTAGTCTATTAAAGTTAATAGCTTGTCGTAAACTCGGGAAAGAGTATCAGATCTGAGGTTCTTATGAAGGTGGAGATGTCGATTCTGGTCTTTGAGTTATGTGCGCCTCATTGTCTTTTAGTTGGTACCCATCGGTTCGGCGAAGACGATTCACTTTCCTTAAACGCTGGTAACCACCTATCAAAACACCTACACGGTGTAATAGCCCAGAAGACCTTAAGTGAGAAAGGATTTCAGTCTGTGATACGTTTCTCCATGGTGAAAGTGGTCCCTTAAAAGTTGAGAGTTAAATAGGCGGTTATAAAAACCTTCATTTCTTTAATCCGAATTTCGGTACTTTGTTCTCAGAAGATAACATTTATATCCATGTCCTAAGCCAAATTAATTTATTTAAAGTTATTTTATCTGTTACTATTGTTGTAAAGTGAGTTTTATCCTTTAGTATATGATTATTTTTCCCGTACAATCATTGTGTTTTTATCATATGCCTGCTAAGTGGCATGCTTGTTCTCATTTCGTGTAAACTTAATTAAAAATATTTGCTCTGTACTCAAATAAATTAAACTTAAGGTGTTATAGTCCGGTACAGGTAATTTGGTAAGCGTGTTGTTCGAATATTGAAATCGTGGAGTCGATGATGGGTTAGACATGTGGCTGGGAGGGGGGACAAAAATAACACATACGGAATTTTTGTGGGAAATCTGTTAGAGAATGATGAAAAGGGACATTTATGTTATCCTTTCATTTCTTAGGCCAGACCCCAGGCTGCTCCCAGGTCAGACCATGTGATATTTTTTGTTGGAAAAATAGAAACTGGAATAGGATTTTATTTTATCTATCGTCCCATCGTTGCTTCGTATTCACTTGTGTTCATGGGCAGTGGTCCCGTTAGCCGTCGCAGATCATCACCCCATCGTAACAATAAATGAAAAATGGATCATAGAGAAATTAGTTGTGAGTGAGGGTGGTAGTTGAATCGAGCTGGCTTAGGCCATTGTGTCCAGTGGCAGGCTACCGGCAGTACGGCCAGCTGGTTAACAACAAAAATAATTCAGTTCATTTATTCATGATCTTGACGACAGCCAGTTGCAAACAAGCACTAAAAACAACAGAGTAAGATAAAATAATATTATAAAATCTACATATGAACAGAAACGCGGTACACATGTGCGATCTATATAGAATAATGTTACTAAAAATTTATAATTGAATACTTGTAGATTAATATTAATTAAAATAGTGAAAGTATTGATGTTTTTCTGGTAAATGAATAAAAATTAGTCAATTAGTGCCTGAAATGAGTCAGTAAACGGGAAAACTGACGCACGTACCTTGTTATCTGTTCTTTAAGGCCCGAATAAGAGTTTTCTCTCCCAATTTCTGTGTTGATAAATGTTCTCTGGTGGTTTGGAGGTGAAGCCACTTTAAGCCATCGGTCCGTATGGAAGATGCATAGCGCAAAAGAAATATGGTTCTCTGCAGGCCTCTTTTGCTGGGTAATACGACGTTAACCGTTAAAGCATGAAAACTTCGACTAGATTCAGTGTAGGGCTTCGGGAGAACTTTATTTATGCGCCGCATATTAAGTCAGCTGTCGTTTCGTAAATACAAGTTTCTAAGACAGAAATTATCCATTATCATCTGTTTCAGTACATTCAAGTTTCGCAGCTCACGGAAGCAGAACTGATTATTGCAGCTGTGTATATGCAGCATTTGAGTAAACGAAGAAGTTTGCATTGGGAAGTGCAAGTAACCAGTAAAACGTTATTAGAACTGCAGTTACCGTACACCGTATTTTATTCCGTGTAGGCCATATTAAAATTTCACGGATCGCATCCGATCATTAATTCTTAATTTCAGGCGAATGTATAAACGCTGACGTATTTTACTGTCTTGTATCTTCACCATCGTCAGTTGGCCCCATCCCAAATCTTTGTTATATTTAACGCGACCAACTTTCCTCTGGTATTTACTGTTTCTCTTTGCATCCCTACAATACTCGGTGTTTGATTAGGTATTCGATAATTATTAAAAGTATTTCTTATTTTTGTGCATTTAACGACGCATTTTAAAGATCCTGGTTTATATAAACGAACGCCAGAGGTGCACTGTGGGTAGAATAGTCACATTTCCTGTCTCGAAATTTGAATTCTTTGTGGCTCGTAGAGTCTGGTATAGTATTGAATTTAGATGTTCAGTTTTCTGCGGTCTTAATTTTCTCTTATATCCTCTTTGTCTTTTTCGTAGACATCAGACAAGTAGCTTGAGCGTAAGTCTGGTAGAAATTGACCGAATTTCAGAGGTGCTTACTGGCTCCATTATCTCCCTGGTGATGGAGACAGTAGGCACCTCTGAAACGTCTGTAAGCTTCTGCCAGACTACACGACTCAACAGCCTAGAAGACAGCCATTTTCATGTCGAAAATCCGTTTAGGCCTTCCTGGAAATGTTAATATATACTGAGTGTATTTATTACGTGAGCACAAGCTAATGGCGTCCATTTTTCTGCTATCAGCAAATGCACGACCCGAAAAATGTTCCCGGTCTATCACATTGGTCCCGATTACAGTATCGCAGTTGATGTTGCGTCGAAAAATAAGTGAACCGCCCAGTTCATATTTAAAAGGGGCTTCAGCATTTGCGATAGCTGCTTTCAGAACTCTGATGTTACTACCTGTGTACTTCGTTATTATGAGTTCGTTGCTTAAAGTATATGAAATAAATGCATAATGGGGAATTCGTAGCCCCCCCCCCCCTCTAACAATGGCATATTTCACCTCCGAAACCACTTTATTTGAGCTGGATGTCTCTACTTAACTTGGTCGCGCGAATATATTTCAAACGAAACTTGTTAATGTACTTAAATGTGGCTTATGTTACAAAAATTGGTACGTTACGTGAAATATGGGTCTAATTATGATCTTCAGAATTTACTTGAAACAGTCGATTTTGAAAATATAAAACTGAATGCAAAGACAAACAATTTTTACTTATGGGTTACATTGTGTTATCTGTCGTGCTATTAGCTTTGCAACAGTGGGTGCCTATCTTCAGTTATAGACTTGGCTTCTTCACTTCACGGTACGGGCAGTCAAGCCTAAATATCCATTCGTGAACATTTAGGTTCTATACTTCGCAGGAAGAAATCGGTTGGAAATTTTCGTACTGTGCTAGATTTGTGTGTGGCGTAAATGAGCATTGGGACCATTAAATTATGTAAAATCGTAAAGAAGGCATTTGGAGTAACTTAAATCTAATGGACTATATGTTTACACACTTCGTCTCCAAGTTTAGGTTGTCTTGCACTTCACAGCGTAGCTAACGGATCTAAACCCCCGGAAAATACGTGGACTCTTGAGTGGCGATTCTAGTTCCACCCATGCTCTAGGGAAAAGGCTCTTTTCTACTGGCCGTCGCTTTTCGATCACACTGTTATCAAAGTTAACGCGATTGAATTTGTACGGAAGACTGTATTAACATGCTGAACAAAGTCGTTTACAGTGTGAGATAAGAAACCAGTTCCATTAGCATTGGGCATAGTACAACCGCCATAAGATCCAAGATTCTTTAACTTGCGAAAGCGAACTAAGCTCTCTGGTCCGTATGCAGGTTTTAAATTTGTTGGTTGGCCGTATACCTCGCAGGATGCTTGTCCCCGTACATTTCATAGACATCCTCTTGCAACATCATGATATTCTTCTTCTTCTTCTTATATCATTTTCGATCCTCCTTTCGGAGGTTTGTTGGCCTGTTTAGACAGTTGATAGGACTCCTTGGACGAGTGATCAGCCCGTCTACCTGTACACAGGATAGCACAACACAGAAAGACGCGGACAAACATCCATGGTTTGATTGGGATTCGAACCCACGGTCCCAGCGACCAAGCGGCTCAAGGCCCACACCTCAGACCGCGCGGCCACTGTGACTGGTGACCGGATTCTGCCACATCAAGTATGGCTTTTCCGTCAGCTCCATATCCTTGCCACGTTGCACGTTTGGTCGCAGGATTTTTTAATCCTCTGTCTCCCAATAGCCGGGTGCACATTGTTAAATACTGACTGGTCTGTTATTCTGCAAGTATGAAACGGCCATTGTTATTCTTCTGTTTTTGCTCTTGGAATTTTATTAGTGCCCAGTGTTCATTACTCTTTACTCCTAAAAACAAGTTTCAGTTTTCTACCAAATATCTGTTAAGATTGTCAACTCAATTACGACGAGTTTGGCAAGACATGCAGAATGCATGGGAGAGATGAAAACCACACATAAAGTTTTGGTCGGAAAACCTGAATGGAACAGTCTGTTTGGAGGATAATATTAAAATGGATTTTAAAGATAGTGTTGTGGTGTGTGAACTGGATTGAACTGGCTCAAAGTAGTGACTAATAGTTCTTCGCAGCAGTATGCTCACCAAGTAGGCCACCCAGGTAATTGCAGCTGCGCGGTTTGAATGAGTATACTTCAGTAGGAGTTGAGGATTGAACAATTTTGTCTCCAAGCGACTAAAAAAAGTACGCCACAGAAGTACTGACTTCGAGTCGCGGTGCACTGTGCATATGCCAGTGATATGCTGTGCTGTGTTAGTGATATCGTGGTAATTGTAACTTTCACCCGCTGGCTGTTGCAACGAACTCATTAATATTCATCACTTAGTTTCCATTTCACTACAGTTTCTGTTTATGTTGTGTCGAATTCAAGTGGCATCCGTCAGTTTTAGTCTCCCTTTACAAGTTTCACATAAATACATTTCCGCTTCTTTAATAAAGGTGGCGCTGTGGTTTTGGGTGTCTGTTCTTCTACCTGACATACTTAATGCATTATCGTTGCACACGCGTCTGTCTCCCTAGGCAGCGTTTGTTTGTCTCCCAAATTAAACTTCAGTGCCTTTGTTCTTACCTGAAGTTGTGAATGGATCCGATGTACTGGGACTGGATTCTCAGCTTTAGCTCTGTCTCTCCTCATGATGATTCTGTGACTGCTTCTAATTTTATGTTGCAGTTAGAGACTGTGCCGCTAGCTTCGTTTCATATTTAAATTGTTGGCATTTTGCGGTTAGACTACGTAGACTCGGCCTCCAGAGATTGTAGATAACGATGCTTCAGTAAACGGACGTTTCTGCATCGAAGACGAAAAAACACTTTTCTTTGTCACAAGAGAAATCTGCAAGAACTCTGTATGATTGTCATCACCGTTTCTGAAGTGTAAATAATAAAAATATTTCATTTAATAAATACCCAGAGATCTAGTAGAACGATACAGGTGAACAAAACAAATTAAAAACTAGCAGATGGTTCGGAAACACACTTAAGCTCTTAGATTTGCTAGGCCTTGGAATACACATCATGTATTCATACATTCAGTAAGTACTTCTCAAGCAGATTAAATCTCTGATTGGTCTGAGGCGTTCTGGTCTCGTTCAAGGCAGGGATGTATAAGCTGTTGTGTTGTTATGGTACCAGAATCCCAGTTCTGGATTCTAAAGTGGAAAGTCAACGTTTTATGCTGTGGCCAATCAGCTGACCGACATGAAGGAAGCTTTGCGACTGAACAAAGGGCTGTTTCATACAATATTTGTTGAGTATGCACAGCCTTTCGACATCCTAAACAGGACCAAACTAATCTGTAAACTTGAAGACAAGATTGGAAGATAAGATAACTTATAATGAATTCTCCTCCGGCTACCGTGTAAGGTGGTTTAATGGTGTCTTCACATTTAACACCTTACACGGCTGGTAACCAGAGAAGAATTTATTATACTTAATCGACGTGAAAGCTTCAAATCATACGTAAAATCATTAGTTAAGGATGGTAAGAAATATACTAGCATTATTTATAATACGTAACATTAGCAATTGCAAAAAAGCAGAAAAATTATGATTCAACCTTCTCTACTTCAGTATAGCAACGGCCGATGTGATGGAGGAGATCACAGCCATAAATTACCTCACATGTAGGCTTTGTAGACTATGGTACATCGAGGCCCAAAGAATGTCTGCAAGAATGTTTCTGTAAACTCATACAGATGGGTTTAAATTTAACCAAAGGAAACCAGTAATGATGTACACGAAAGGAGACGAGGGCAGAATAGTTGCAAATGGCACAATCTTCTTCAAGCAAGAGAAACGAGAAATAGTCAATACATTTAATTATTTGGGTCTAACACTGGCCGGGATATCGTATCCCTTGAAACAGCAATGACGGTACACGGTGACAATTGCTTCAATAGGCTTTCTGATATATAAAGTGGAGACTTTAGGACCTTCTGATGGTGAAGAATCTAGAGGCACCGGAAAGTACAAAAGCAATTTGTCTAAAGATGCTTCTAACCTCAAGGTACACCCCATCACGCCTGGCGAACCCGCTAAAGGGGCCTTAGTGATTGAAGAATTGCAGAAGCGACATCTTTTGCCTATCACCTTTGCATCAAGACTGCTCCAAGGAAGGGAACAGTAAAGAGGAAGGCTATTTGGAGCGAATTATACTCCACCGAGTTGGCATATATAGACTGGGATTTGAGGCACTTGATCGCGCATATCGAAATTTAGAGTTTTACTATAAAATATGTGACTAAGAAATTCCACGAATCTGATCGTTTAATGTGTTCGTGGTCTGCGCTCTAAGCTTTGTTGCCGCTGCTGGTTTGTGGGTAAAGAAGGAGGTCGTTGATTAACTGCAGTGAAGAAGGCAAAATTTATTAAGTGTTGTGATTGAAGTTAGTTATGTTAAGAAGAAGATAACATTGTGTAAACTGGAGTTAATTAATGATCTTCCATTAAGATGGTTCGTGGAGAGAAGGAAATTGGTAAACATGCCATTAACATGGTTTCTCCATTGCATCGATCATTTTGTTTTGACTTTGCCTTAATTGAAAACACCTCTTTCGAACCTTAGGAGTCATGATCTTCATTTGTTACATATAGAGATGTGTTCTGTATAAGTAATCATCAGAGAAAATACTACACGTCATTGAATCATTAATTACATCGTTTACAGAGATTACATTACATAGAAGTATTGATAATTTTAAACATGTTTCATTAAATGCACATCATATGGAAAATGTCTAATTTAAAAGTTAAAGATCTTAAATTATCTTACAATTTTGTAAAATATGAGCGACGTACTGGATTCTTGAATGCTATTGGAAACTTCTGAATATGTAACAGGTTTAGATATGTTCAGAAAATGGGTTTGGATCCTGCATGATATGTTCAAGATAGATGGAGTAGTGCAAGGGTTCGTTTGGGGATGAAAAGGTTGTTCCTGTGTAAATGTATCGTCCTTGGCTGCTTCTGTGCCAGCTAACGAAGAACTGTTTTGTCTAGCCCCTTGAAGGACCTACAGAGCAATATATTATTTATGTCATTGCTGAAGGAGACAGAACTAGTCTCAGAAATACAGTGAACTTTAGAATCTTCCAATTTTTATAATTTGTCTCATTTGAATAAAAGACACTGGACAATGTCCAAGTAAAATATCATGAAATCTAATATGTTTCAAATGGAACTTAAACATTTTACTTTTTGTAATGAAGAGATGTTTAATGCTTTCTGGCCTTTTTGGTAAATAGATGAATTTGGGTTATGCTTCTTAAATTATTTGAACCAAAATTAAAACGATTTCCAGAAATTATAATACACATCCCACAGGTACGAAGTTTTCGAAATCCGTCGCTTGCTTTCGAATATGGAACGTGAGCATAAGACCTGGGCCTGAACAGGATTCGAACTCAAGAACCTCACACCCCGATTGGTTCATGAGGGCGGCCACCGGAAGTTATGAAAAAAGAACTGTGGTTTCGGTATGATCAGACTGTCCGCTATTCTGCGGTAAGAATTAAATATTTTTGTAATGAAAACTTAGGTCCCTTCCGTACTCATCTGTTTAACTAGACAGCAGCAACCCTTCGTGGTTTGGCAGTCTTTCTTGTTTCCTTCGTGTGGTCTGTAACAAGCGTTATAAGTTTTTGGCTAGCTGTGAGAGGTGCCAGTTCAGATAGTTCAATTGTGAAAATTGTGGACTAAGGGCTGTATTCTCTACCTTTCTGTCTTCCGCCCATAACTCTCTATTCACTGGACCACAGTTGGAGGAAACGCGGGGTAGTTTCAACTGTCCGGTGCAGAATATATGGTCTGCCGAGCAGCCAAGCCACTCCGGCTGCAGATGTGCGCCGCCTGCGTTTGATACATAGTAGCCTAAACAGGCAAAAAAGGCAATTTTAAGTTTACGGCCTAGAACTGCAG
Organism: Zootermopsis nevadensis; assembly: GCF_977971745.1. NCBI lineage: Eukaryota > Metazoa > Arthropoda > Insecta > Blattodea > Termopsidae > Zootermopsis > Zootermopsis nevadensis. Next base: position 10,473,815 of record NW_028259142.1, read on the forward strand.
AATGTGTGAAGCGTAGAGGGACAGACTTTTACGCAAGAATACTGCCACGTTCATATGTTTAGATAGCACGAAACCAGAACCAGCAACAAGGTCATGATTTCTCTTTATTACCAACGTGACAATGTATACAAGAAGAATCAAAGGTCTGTTATCTTAAAAACACCCATTTATATGGTATTTGAGATTCTCGAAACGTTGAAGGTATCGATTGTGATCGTCTTGTTTGTAACGTCATATTGACTTGTAGGTGGATACCACCGTTTCGGAGGAAAATACTGTTTCCATCTTCGGAGTCCTTCCTTGAATCACACACCACCACCGCTGCTTTTGATGTTACGTCTTCAGGAGACAGAGTCTGAAGATGGGCTCTTGACGAAGTTGCTAAATATTTTCTCCAGTGGCTAGCTTTAAAATTAGCGGTATTGGGCTTTCGACTTTGTACAGACTTGTTCCCCTGCTCCATTTCCTTATGTTACATTAGACACAATCTCCCCACCTTGTTAAATTTGCACCATATAGAGGAGCATTTCAAAGGGAAGGTGAAAATCTTAGTGAAAGAGATGTTATGTGCCCAGCGCTGTGGATGTATTACGTTGCGATTTGAATTTAATGTAAAGTGGATGTTATAGCGGAGCGATGGGAACCAAAATTTCATCTGATGAACTTCTGACTGTTGTGTTCTGCATTTCATGTAAAGTTGAGATAGCGTTAGAGCGATAGGAAGCGAAATTACTTTTAGCAAACTTTGGATTGTGGTGTCCTGTGATAACGCCGTGTAGACTTGTAGTTTGTTACCATCTTGTCGGAGGAACGTATGTAGGCATTTTATGAATTTTATATATATATATATATATGGACAGCCACGGTGGTCTAGCGGTTAGAACGCTGGCCTTGTAATCCTGGGGTCTCGGGTTCGATTCCCGGCGGTGCCCGAATTTATAACTTGTGTTGGGCAATGCCGTGGTCTAGGCAACACGGAGTTTTCCTCCGGGGGCTTCCCCGGTTTCTCCGTGGCATCCCAACAATTACTCCATTCACACACAGAAGAAGGCAATGGCAAACCACTTCTGGATTATCTGCCAAGAACGTATATGAACAGGTCCCAGTCCGAGAGAAGGATGGAAGGATCCTGTTCATATGGACCTGTCGTCAGACAGAACACTAAATAAATAAATAAAAATAAATAAATATATATATATATATTATGACCTTCATTCTGTTTGAAAATGTGTTGGAGGCATGGGCATTACCGGACGGTAGAACACATGTGTTTGTGCAAAAGTCTTGAATTAAAAACGCGTATGAGTTATTTTCCTTGCGATTTTGTATTTAATTTAATCGTTTTTCATGTCTCTCCCTATAAATATCTTAACAAACACTCGCATAAATTTTAATTGAAGTGCCGTTTTCCAATATGGCCGTCTTCCGCGGAGAGATTGTATTCGAGGGATGGGCAGAGTGTCTTAAATTTTGCGCCATCTGTATGTCTATTTTTACGTACTAGAAGGAAGCGGGCGTTACGTGTTACTCCAGAACTAAGATCCTCGTTTATGACGGGGATAAAATAGTCTAATTCAGTTACAGCATGTGACTACTCCACTGCATCGCATTGCACATCATTTTGCAGTAAATGTTTTTGTACGTCAGGAAACTTCGACTTGTCTTGATGGATGGGAATTAAGTGCAGACAGTTTTATGTTCCGTTTTATCGTCGGTTTAAAATTCAAGGTGGCACTGTCTTGTCTGCTCATAGTTATGACTCAAATAAAATAATATCCCAGTGTCAGACGTAGAATTTATGTTGCCAATACTCTTCCTAAAAGTTCTTGTGCGGTATGTGGGTTCGTATTTTTAGGGTTTCCCTTAACATTACTGTAAGACAGTGTGACCCATAGTTTATCATTCCGCCAGGAGTTCTGTAGGTGTCAGCTTGGAAACACGTCCAGTGATGATTTCGATTTTTGGAGATCGGATATTAACAGCTTATTTTGAAAATAATTAGTGTAATTTAACTCTACAGCATGAAGTCCATTCCAAAACAGTGGATTTGTTGACATACGCATATCAATTATTTTAATCCAATGCGTAAATTACGCTGTTATGAAATTCATATGATTAATTATTTCACTCGCTGTGTAAGGTCTTTTGAGTGACCTTTATTTTGTCTCAAACGTAGGCCGTTAGATTTCTGTGTTCAAATGTCCCTCTCTGAAGTGCGTATCCAGTAGTGTTTGTTGTACTGAGTTATTAAGTTATTTGGAATTCCACAAGTCGCATTTCTTCGATTTTAAGAATCACTTTCTACATCTTACATTTTCTGAAATTTAGGGGCATCTTACGTCTAAGAATTGATATCAGAAATTCATATCGTATTACTAAAGTGCAAGGTAAATCTTCATGTCTGTTAAACACAAAGATATAAAAAAAGAATATTTTGGTTTATTTTACGATGACGTTTTATATTTGAATATTAACAATTCCTGTTTCCAGCTAACTTATTATTAAGCTAAGGATGCGTATTGCACTAGACGTCGTCTTAAAATCGAGGCAATGTTGTGATTGAAAACATTAACCTACATTGACTCTTTACGATTTCTAGGGCAAAGAAAGCCTCCAACATCGTACAGTATGGTACTTTTCTAACACTTCACTTTGACTTGTTCCCTTATCTGTATTTTCACACAGAGCTGACCGAATCCATTCTCATTTAATGGTCATGGTATTCAGCGTCTCTTTTGTCATATTTATGTTCCACTGCAATTCATTTTAACGAATATTTGGATTTATGATTCCCAGGCACTTATAGACAGAGCAATAAATTGTGGTTTTCATTTTCACTCTCTGCATTAATTGTTCAGAGTTCCAAACAGTAAATTCCTGATCTGTGCACAAACTCTGATATAGCTGTAAGCCGTAATTAACTTCTATAGACGCTGAGTGAGAGTTCTAGTAATTGAAGTGTGTACTGACAGTCCCGTGGTCATTGTGCTTGAATCAAGCAGTGCGCGAGAGCTACTGTGTTGCATGAATATAAACTAGATGTACATACGATTTACCGATGCATCTGGATCGGTTGCGCGTTTGACTTGCATTCGTGAGGTACCTACTTCAAGTCTTACCTGCGTCCGTGTTCTTGCTGTGTTCTTCGGAACTTGCATGCGAATATCGGGATAGTCTTTGAATAGGCCACGATCACTTCCTCATTCCTCCCATTCCTTTCAGGCCCACAGTACACATTTACGAATGTATGAACAGTATCAGAAGATGTCGTTAAACAGTCTACAGCTGTATGGTTAAACATTTAAGCGCTTGATTTTTGTTCTCAGCGTGCTACTGGCTGTTAGCCGTGTAATAAATTAAATGTGTTCAGGACAGTTCAATCGAAATTTGCCCACAGCGTCAGTTGGTGACTGTCGGAGTCGGTTGGCTGTGGTCAGTTTCTGATTTGCTGCATCCATTGTAAGAATTATAAGTTAACACGCATTTTAGAATATTAGATTGTGGGGTTGTGAGGTACTCGTTGGGTTTTTGTGCAGGTGTGTGTGATTCAGGTTCGATGGCGTTGCTGAAGTGCATTTTTGTGTTCCAGGAACAGGCTGGAAAGCAATTCCGAGCACTGGAACGCACTGCTACTGTCTCTTAGGGAACTCATCGAATGGGTAATCCGTAAGGATACGGAACTCACTGGACTGGGACCCATTGGAGGGGACGTGGCCTGTCTACAGAAACAACAGGTAAAATACACCGAAGTAATAAGTATTTGTTCTCTTAATATACTTCAATGTTGCGTCATTTTGTTTAACAGCTATCAGACTCCGCTCAAACTCTTTGTTGTTTCTTGGCTCTACAGTAGTGAATGACCAGACCACTGAATCTGCACATTTTCTGCTCAGTCCTGATTTGACTGCCATCTAGCAGTTAATCAGGAGACTTGGGTGAGAAATGGCCGCTGAATTTTGCTTACGAAACATCTCCTATCATGATCGCAACGTTCTTTTACTTCCCCTCCGAAGGAAGTTGTGCTACAGATTTTTATCACCCTAAAAAATTCATCGACCAGTGGCGAGCACGCTAACCACTATTCCACCGAGGGCTTTTTAGATTTCTTTTAATATAAAAATGTAACACGGGGCCCTGTTATCCTCCCGCTGTCGAAAGTGAATAGCAAAATCTGTGGTTTTACAATTAGACATTTGTAAAGTTATTTCACGTCACACCTCATTTCTTGCACACCAGAAAAGTTAATGTTGGCGGCCATTTTCATAATAACTTCCGTCAGAACCTGAAATACTGTTTATTTGTAAAGATTTTATATAATCTTGTTGTGGGTACTTAATCAAATACAAGGAAATAATTTGTGAGAGTATTACGGTATTTGTACTGTGATTAGCTTTGTACAAATAAGGAATTTTTTCTGCAGAATTGCAAACAACGCTTTGGGGGGGGGGGGGGGGGGAATTGGAGCAGGACCTACTTTTCCAGCTGCTCTGGGTAGACGGATGTTTAGTGCCTTTGCCCATTTTAAAAAATCCCAGAAACAGCGTAATACGCTGGATGGATAATAGGTTATTTAACGCTGTATCAACTGCTGCAGATCTTAAGCGACGAATGACATGATACGGTGATCGCGTTTGGTGAACTTTAAAAGATTTTAAGGATGTTACCGCTTGAGACAACTTTCTCAGTAGCAGTTAGACCGTGGGCTCTAAACCCACGGCCAGCCAGTGTCTTTTGTGTGACCCGCTAAAGCTTAAATTTGTGGAATATTGTATTACTTCGTGTATTACTACCTAAATTAAATATTTAATTTTGAGAATAATTTATATAAATAACAAATTAGCCGGGTTGTTTAAGGATATTGATGAGTAACACGTGAGCCACATTGGCATTGTTAATGGCATTTTTAATAAATTTCCATGAAGTTTTGACCGATTTTATTTATAATCTGACGACTCATGAGTCAGTATTCTGTGAATTTGGCTTCGGGTCTTTAAACGTTGAGAAATTCTGACTTAAAGCACACATTTCTTTGTCTTTATAATAACATTATCGTATATGCTGTAGGAATATAAATAAATTGCACATTAGTAAATCTCGTTTCTGTCAGTACAGAGGTCCTCAGTTCATCTTCTAGTGCTTATGCATAGGGGCACAGTATAACGTGAATTCAACAATGAAAAATGTACACATTATATTCTGTAAAACAAGTAACTTATTCGATGTTTGTAATATTCGTCCATCAGATTTCTAAATATAATTTATGTGCACGTAACTATATAAATATAATAGCAATATTGCATTTCGAAGTCTTTAAAATTGTACGAGCGTAATTTTTTTAACGACGGATTTGACGTTTCCCTCTTTGTGGTTTTCACGTATACCCCATCGTGTTTTACGACGTGTTTAGTTGTTGGAAACGTCCGGGGTCAGAAGGTGGTAATTTCATTGGCTTCTTCGATGGTCGTAAGTCATCTGACACTGCAATATCCTCGCGTAAACGGCCAAAAGTTTATAATAGCGCCGCTAAAGTTTCCTTACTTCATAGCTGGAATCTTTCCTTTTCACCAAGCTTCTTTCATAAGCCACTTTCATTACACATTCCCTTCTGCTTTATGATACTAACCGTTTAAAAACGTTGATCAGTAGAGCTTGTCATTGGCAGCGTTCTTTGAGCTGAAGAATTAATAATGTTCTTTTATTCCTCACTGAGCGTTATACAATATGAATATTATGTAAACTTTTCCTTTGGCGTGACTGAGGAAACCGTCGTGAATAATTTAATTTGTAGTAGCTAACCTCAGTGGCTGTCTTGTGTTTGGCAATCGTTTGGAGGATGCTAACCTATACTGTCTATAGCCGCTTGTTTGAAAAGAAATTCGTTTGCCCATCATACTAGATTCTTACTATTATTTAATGTTTCCTGTGAAGTAGAAGTGATACAAATTTTAACAGAGTGTGAGGGTAATATCAAATGAGCGACCCCTATACTTAATATACAGTTGGGGAATGTTGTATGTTGTCGTTGAAAAATATACAACTTTAGTTTCACATAACAACGCGGCGGCTTGTGAAATATCAAAATGGCGGCTGAATGCTTGACCGCAACTGCTTATTCATGTATTCGCAACTAACTTCCATATACTCCATCTGCAAGCTAAGGGCTCGCGGTTACGTGGTGACAAGAGACGGACTTAATATTGTTGCTGGCCACAGGTTTAATTGAAACTCAAGATAAATCGAAAGGTTTAGATAAAAGGGTTGCAAAGAAGGAGAATTAAAAGCGTGAGAGAGTGCGTGTGAACTGTGAAGTGTAGTCCAGTACTCGAATTTAGTCGTGTAATCTGAACACCTGTTCATGCTAATGTCCTCAGTGGTTCTAGTTACCGCCCATACAGCATTTCCTCTTCTATTCATTACCCACTGTCACTGGTTTTTGTAGTGATGCAGGTAGGCCTGTTAATGGAAAGCAGTGGCGATGTAAGATGAAAGACGCCTATACATGATAGCCAAAATCCATGACTCGTTTTATACCCCTAAATTCTTTACTGGTCTTTTCTTAACTGTTAGTTTATTGGGCGTTACAAGGGGATATACAGAATGATTCAAAAGGTTAGGGCCAAACTGAAGGAGCGTATAGAGGGACTCAGAGAAAACAACTAATAATTTGGTTTATAAGATTGCTAATGTAATCCTTGTACATTAATAAAAAACAAAATTAAGCTAGTAGGAGAATAGAAAAGTACAATTATTTTAGCGGTATGTTATCAGACTTCCCTGCCTTCAATGGCCTCGACTGACTCAGGATAACTTCGGAGGACATAGATTCCTATTCGAAAATTGTTCTCTCTGAGTTCCTCCATACGCTCCTTCAGTTTGGCCCTAACGTTTTGAATCATCCTGTATACCTACATGTATAAAACCCTTCCGTCTCCTTCGTGTTTATTATTTTCCAGAGTGAAAATACGAAGACCAGATTTCGGCGTACGTCGAAGAACATCATCACTACTCATTCGTAATTCGTTTTAATTTTTTGTCAGGCATGTCAATTATACGTCACTCTTCTATGTTTTATGATGCCCTACTCGGTTCTTGAATTAAAGCGTGTGGACCAAAATGTCCGAATTTTAATAACTTGTAAGTTTCTGGTACATTTCGAAATACAATAGGTACTTGTGCTTTGTTTTATATTTCAATTAAGTGAAATGGAAATGTGTTTTAGAGTAATTCAAATTTGTGTGTGGTTTTCGGAAAATAGTGAAACAAAAAATATATCTTTGGCTTTGGCATGCAGCTGGTAATAGTAGGCAGTCATCCCTCTCCCTCCCCCCCACCACCGCCACCACACATATGTAATGACGACTCCCGGAGTAATCATCTGTGCTTGAAGCGTCCGATTTTGAACATCGCGTTTGAATATTCTTGCTGGATGTGAATTATACTAGACTTATCAGTGCATTGACATCAGAGTCCTTCAAAAAGGTTTCGAGCTGTGACCCGATACATAATCGCCATTGATTAAACGCTTGTTATTTATAATATTATTATAAACACAAATTTAATAAATGTAGAACTTAATTTGACGAGTGTGCCAAATCTGACCATTTAAAATGTTCAATACATTAACGAAATAATGCCCATTGCGTATTAGTTTATATACCAGAGGTCCCATGATCGGAGTTCGACTATTGTGATAGGGTTTTCGTGACTTTTCTCAGTTCCTGTGAAGAAATAGCTGGAATATTGACATAGATATTTCATAATCGCTTCCTTACATAAATCATTATTTCCAATTTGTCAGTCAGAATAATCCTATTGAACTTTCAGTTGTGTGTTGTTTAGAAACGTTGTTAAATATAGATTTACAAGTAAACAATTAAGTTAGTTGAGTGTATTTATCGATATTTGAAATATGCAGATCTGATAATGGGACTGCATGTGGTTTAATACTGCTGTTATGGAGAAAACGTTACAGCATGCCATGCTGTTTTATTCGACTTGACAAGGCCAAGCTGTTGCAAGAAGTTGAAATTTAATTTTAATTATCTGGATTCGGAATCTGATTGTCAATGTCTCAAACAAAATTTATTTGAGTTTATTTTTCGATTTAGAAGTCATTTTTTGAACCCGGATGTAGTGAAATCTAGTGTGCTCAGGTGTAGCTGTAATAATGTTCGTATCTCAGACCAAATGCTCATGCCCGTCTTGTTCTTTTCCGAATTATAATTTTCGGAGGCAAGAATTCTCACCTGGGAATTGATGGAACAAATGCAGCTAATTCTTTGGTGAAGGATGTACAATAGGCAGATGATTACGACAGAGTGACCATTGTCGATTAGAGTTCGCACATCTTCCTTTTGGGTGAGGGAAACTAGTAGAATATTTTGTATTTAAAACGGGCACTGTGTGCTTTAAAAACTGTGGTCGATTTAAATGACTACTTCTTCTGATTGAAAGGACATTCACATATTACCTAAATATTTACCGAACTTACTTTCCCATGGCTGTTTTTTCGTAATTATGCATCGACACATTCTGCCTCGCAAAATAAGGCTTTCCCATGTATAAATTCCGTAATGTAATCAGTGAGTCGTAAGTCACTTGAATTACCATTTATGCGACAAGTGACTTCCTTCTTTCCCCATTGTGTTGAAGTAAGGAACATGTGATGAACTTTAACTCACAGACAATAGTTCAGAAGAGAATCTGTAAATCTATTTATATTATGATTTAATTTGTAATACTCGAAAACGGGCGTGTTACAGAGACAGGATTCCCAAATTAACTGTTATCCTCTCATAGACTACGATAATTAATTCTGCCAATAAGTTTCAGAAGATTTCAGAGGTCCTTGCTGCCTCCATTATCAGGACCGAGACGTTGGTAAGAGTTTACTATATTTCACGGCACTACAGCCCAGAAGATAGGCATCTTCTTACTCATCGCCTTTGAACTTCAAATCCTACAGTTTTCCAAAAGTTGTTCTCTTTCGCTTATGATTGTATCATATTGTCACTTTGAATGTTTACTATTTCAAGTTCCCGGACAGCAGTTTGCAACATACGTATGTCTAATTAATTTAGCAGGTCCAGTTACATTAACAACACCAGGGTAGAACTAATGTTTAGCAAGTTGTGTCTAAAACGCACCACAGGGGAAACTGTGTGTTGTCATTTGCACGAAGAAAGAATTTCACCTTAAATAAGCATTTTTCCGTGTATCTTCACAGGGATAGATGAAAGTTCGTGGTGAATTGCCCATCGTCTTCTCGTACTTCGAAGCAAAAGCCATAGTTGTCTTGTTATTGCGTCCTTTGTTTTACAATTTTATTTTGATTATATATTATTGTAACATTATTGTCTTTTGAGACCAATGAAACAGTAGAAATATCGTGTTTTTAAATGCATTGTTTCGTACAGAGTCCATAAATCGGAATTGTTTGACAATACAAAAACTTTCACCTCAATCCATATGCTGTTCTCTGTGTAGATCGCAAGAATGGACTAGACCAGGGGTTCTCAACCTTTTTCGCTGGCGTACCACTACGTCTAATTTAACACATTAAATGCGTTTAGGGAAAACTGTTATTTATGGTAATATTAACTTTTGATTTTCTTACTTAGTTCGCGTACCACCAGTGGTACGAGTACCATAGGTTGATAAACGCTAAACTACACCATCCCAACTCATTTTCGTATCGGCAATTCATTCTTTTCATCGGATATTCATTGACTTAACTGAATCCCTTTTGCTGTTTCAAGTTTAAGCCCCTGGAAATAATCCTGACACCATCTTCCTAAAAGAAAAACGGATTCTAAACTTTGCTCAAAGCCATTATACGCATGAGTTAAGTAAATGCCTGAGAGACCTGGGATGTCGCATTTCTAGCAAACCGGAAGACGTCGTGCTTGTTTGAGCTTAGGTGTCAGTCTCTCCGTCTTAGAGAATGCGCTGCCAATTGATCGATTCTTGTTTAAAGTTGTTTTGAATGCCATTCGACTTGAAATCACCACAGGTTCAAATACTTTAGTCTAAGGTAGGCTGTTATTGAAGTTACATTTGTACTGAAGGCAAAATAAGGAAACGACACGAGCTCTTCATTTCGGTCTTCGTTCAGCGCGAGTTGTGGTTGTTGATGAACTCCTGCAGTTCCCTAACTGTGTGTGGTGGTACGCCTGGAAACAGGTGTAAACATTTTAGTGTATTAAAATTACATGCAGACAGATCGTTGCCAAAGCTTTGTATGTTCGTTTTATAATTTCCCTTTGCTTCTCCACTGAGATGAAAACATTTCGATGAAAGAAAGCATCTTAATTTCTTCCAAGTACTCCTTTACATTGCAAACAAGAACAGCGTGTTATGTTTATTTATTGCGTATCTCCATTTGTGTGCAGTGCACGTTGCTACGAATTCTTGAGTATTGCGCAGAACTGTTTCAGAGGAAACTGGATCCTTATGTACGGGAATGTCTTCACTTGTGAACTGACTTCTTACGCTACAGCTGTAATTTTGTCTTTGAAGACCGACCGAAAGCAACGGTATTTATTCGTTATGAAGGGTCTAGTTTTGCTAGTCTTGTTCTTACATTACCAACATTTCCTTTGAATTTCGACTGTAGCTACGCTGAGCCTTATGATTACTAATATATCCAGCAGTTACAAAGTAATGTTCCAGCATACCAGTAATAATATGAGGTAGGACATTGCTCATGTATGAAAGCGTTAAGCTGAATTAGACGTACGCAAGTTCTAGGGAAATAGGATTCGAAAATACGGAGTGGATTCAACAATTCATGATAGTCTAATGGTCAGTCTGATAATGAATTATCTGGTATCATTAAAGTGTTTGAAACTTCATCCGCGAGATCTGTCAAAGCCACCGTCGGCTGGTACATGTGATTGTTTCGAAGGATTATACCTTATTGGTGTCAATAAATAATGCTTCTGCTAGGTCAGAATGTCAATATATACCAGTGTTGTTTCACTTCACCAAGTTCGCACTGCTTCCATGTTCTTGTTATTACAAGGCATTGAAAGTACAAAGATAGTAAGGCCTCCATTTCGTTATCCTCATCGAATTTCACGGAAGAACCTTCAGTTGTAAATAACGAGAGATAAGTCATGAAATAATTTGTGCTAGGACATTAATGCCACCTGTAGTATGTGAAAACAAGTTAAACACGGCGCAACAACCCAGAAGACATAAATCTTCATACTCACCGCTGTGAAAACCTCAAATCACACAAGTTAAACACGTTTAAACTGCATAAATATTAGATTATATTATATTAGGCAATTAATTAAGATTAGACAATGGATAAGAAACGACGTAATATTAAATTCATTTTTTCCACATCAGTGTAGTTAGGGCATAGCCACAAAAGTATTAAGTTTCCTCATACACACCGAAACGTAAGTAGTTTTCAAGGTTAAAGTGCTAAGTAAATGTAACGTATCTTATCAAGTCTTGAACAACATGCCATGAACGGAACTTAGCTTTGTCAGCATCGTCAACGTAGGTTGATTGCCGTAATTGAACAAGGAACAGCTACAGTTCACAGATCAGGAGAAAATCCCTGCTAGGAATTCAATATACGCGCATGCGCAAGATTTCGCGGTGAGTGACGACGATCCTAAAAGCATTCGTTCCACAACCACTGAACGACCAACAGACGACAGGCTTTCATGTGTTCTAATGGGTACAGCTTTAAGATTACCTCACAGCGGCACAGTGATTTAATCTAGAATATTATCGCAACACCCGCAGAACACATTAGAGGTGCTCTCACTACACGCCACTCTTAACTGCTTGATGTTTTCAGTCTGTGTGTAGTAGCGTAAAACTCTGACGTATCACACTTCCCACCAATAGCAGGCCTCTAGTCCAGCTGATAAGTAACATTCCCCTCGCACCGCACCAGAAACGACTTTCATCAGCAGGGTTTTTCTCGTCATCTGTGGACAGTAAGTTATACGCCCCGCAGGTCGTAAACTGTTTTGAAGGAGTTGTATTTTCTGTGACCTTGAAATTTGTGATTGTTACTATTGTGTTTTGGGTTGTTTCCTCGCGGAACACCACAATCCACATATTCACTGCCGTCGAAACCTCATATATCATGTCACTCTTGTCAACAGGTTTGACATTGAGACCAACAAATTTATTAAAAGTAATAAGAATTCTTGATCTCTGTTTTGTTTATTTACGTGCAGAATTTAACAACCTAATTCGTCCGCTCTTCTGTGACTAATGGAAAATTAAGACCGACGCTTCAAAGGCTGATTGTTTTGTTCATGTTTTCCCCCCATTGAATTCGTAAATGGCGACATATTGAACTTTTGGGTGTAGGGAGAATATTAAAGGGAAATACAGTTCTTCTTTTATTTTTATAAATAGCTGTGTGAATTAATTGTTGCTGTTTCATTTCTACTGTTCAACGTGTAAGTTACTAAAATGTGTTTATACTACCAAATTACTTAACTCTCCATTCAACAGGTCTGTTGAAAATCAGTTGTTTTCCGACAAAAATCATTGTATTTTATGCACTTTGTATATTTTGAGATAGTAAATAAGGCCGGAGCATGGCGATCGCAGTGGCCGAGGTTGGCGTCGATTTTCTTGTGACGGAAATGTTGGCATGTAGATTGTCTGGGTGGAGAACTGAACCAATATTTGTTGAATCCTGTTCACTTGTATAAATTAATAACGTAAAATGTGAATCATAAATAAATTATGCACAAACACGCATTTAAACAGTTGCAGCGGCAAGTTTCCAATTCCTTACAGTAAAGTAGCTCTTAAATGAAGTGAGAAATCACTGAATTACACAGGGAGCAATATCACCGCTGGTGTACCCCGAAATCCTCGTCCTAATAGCAGTTTATGCATGCCTGGTTACTTAATTTCAAAGGCTCTTATTACTGCTTCAGAAGTAGCGGGTTTAATAAAGCACGCACGCCAGTAACTGCGAACACTGAACAGGAAATCTTAATTGCAGGCAGGCCCAGACAGTGGAAGCTGCTATTATTGAAAAATGAATCAAGTTCTGAGTTACTGGAATGTCCGGGGAATTTATCTCGAGGCTTTGTCTCGACTTCTTGTGTAGTTGTTTTCAGCTGTCGTATTTTAGAAATGTTTTTAGTGTTATGCTTGGACGGAGGAACATAGATTGCAGATGTTTGAGAATAGGGTGTTGAGGAGGATATTTGGGCATAGGAGAGAAGACGATGGGGCATGGAGAAAACTGCATAATGATGAGCTTAAAAATCTGTACTGCTCCCCCAGTATTGTCAGGGTGATTAAGTCGAGAAGAATGAGATGGATGGGGCATGTAGTGCGCATGGATGGGACAAGAGGTGTGCACCAGGTATTGTCCAGGAAGCCTGAAGGAAAGAGACAGCTGGGGAGACCTAGACGTAGATGGGAAGATAATCTCAGGCGGGATCTATGGGAGATAGTAGTTGAAGGAGACTGGACTTTGTTGGCCCAGGACAGGGTCTGGTGGAGGGCTTTGGTTAATTCGGTGACGAACATCGGGTTCGGTAAGCCATCTAGTTGGTTAGTTATACTTGGTCTTATCTTTGTGTTGTACAGTTACTGCAAAGTGACGGAAGTATGAAACTTATTTGAATATTTAGAAGCCGAAGCTCGTCTAATAGTATTTAATATTCAGTCCGCACCGCAAAGAAAACACTTCAGCAATGAAAATATCAGTTTGTTAACGATGTTTAAAAAAATAATCGCTCTTAACATTGAGAGTCATCCGAAACTTATAAGAAATGCAGGCCACCTTGTAGCCTGTTATTAGCACAGTGAAATGTAAGAGGCCGCTATGGACATGGCGTGTGGGAGACAAAGAATGCATACAGAATTTTATTTGAAAAGTTTCTTACAGAGTGTTCACTTCGAAGACAGACGGGATGAGAAGATTGGTTTAGAGCAGCGCTTCTCAACCTATGGTACTCGTACAACTGCTGTTACGCGAGCCGGTGTTGAGTGGTACGCGAACTAAGTAAGAAAATCAAAAGTTTGTATTAACATAAATAACAGATTTCCCTGAACGCATTTGGTTAGTGGTACACTTAATGTGTTAAATTATAATTAGTGGTACACCAGCGTAAAAAGTTGAGAACCCCTGGTTTAGAGAATTCGGATTGTCTGTCAGGGTCGTAATTTCGGGTTTCAGTATTAACAGTAATGAGTCATAGTGGTAGTTGAAATTTCAGGTTCTCAAGGCGACGAGTATGAAGGTTATCGTCTTCTGGAATATGCACCGTGAAGTCTGGTAGAAATTGACCGTTGTTGGCGGTAAGTCATGCAGTTCCTGCCGGGACCCGGGATGTGACAGTTGTTTAACCTTGTCAGTGATCGCACTGTACAAGAAACTTAACAAAGCATCATATGGTATTAGCAACTGAAGTCCTATAAAATTAACAATTAATTTAAATCAGAACTGTTTGATGGCTAAGAAACGACGGTTTTGCATTAAACTCAGTTGTACGGAGAAATACCGCCATTACCCATTCTCGATTGACACTTTTTAAGTTGAGAAATTTCTTTAATGTACACGACGTTTTTCTGCTGCTGTCAACAAAGATGTGAATAGCCAATGCGTCCCTCGGTAGTGAAAAGCTTGCCGATCCCTGAAGAGAATATTAATAAATTAAAATAATTTAATATTAATTTCTTTCTTTGAATGCGTTTGTCTTTGTCGAAGGGTTGGTCTGTTCGTAGGAAAGTTGTATGCTGCGTGTACATGTATTAAACTTAAACACTTTGTTCTGTTTGACGCGAATTCTGTTACTGAGTTGACAGGTATTAAAATTACTTCTTTAGCGACATTCGTGATGTACGTAAGTCGTGTTTTGTCAGATTGGTGCAAAAAGAAACGAATAAAGAAGTCTTTCACAGTCCATCCATTTCATGTTCTTGCCAAGATTTTTTGAAAACATTCTTGTAATTAATTTTTGGCTGTGGTTTTGCTTTGTGCTTTTTGTCTGTTGATGAATTTGCATTTGAAGTCCGCCCTGTGTCTGTCTGTCTGTCAGAGAGAGAGAGCTAGAACGAGATGCTACACACTTCTGAAGCTCTGTATTGCTCAGTGATAATTAAGATGGCTGCTGCTCACTGCTGTTCAGTGGCGGCATGGCTGAGGATGCATTTCAGTTCTGAAATCGCAGTTGCTTTCACGAACTATGGATTTGTGTGACGAACGCGTTTCCAGCTTAGTTAGCCTCTTTTTTGCACTGTTTCAGCTGACGAGATTTATTATGTATGGCAAGACAGGATATTGGTCCATTTATAAGTAAACACTTTTGTTATATTTTAAGGTACAATCCTTTATCTTCCTGTTTTCCGTTGAGGTAACTTTCTTAAATATTAAGTTCTTTTTTGGAGCGATTGTTCACGAAACTTTAATTCACAGAGTAAATTAGCTTAGCGGGAGAGCTTTCGTAAATAGGACTTTGTTGCAGTGTATCCAGTTTTGTATTAGCCTATTTATTCCATCTGTCGGAATCAATTTATTAAGAGTTCTGGGAAGGACGTATGGCCCCTGCTTTACCTCAGGCATTTCTTTCCTTTGGTGAAACTGTGAAGGGCCAGCAATTAATAATTTCCGGTGTAGTTGTCCAATTTACGTAATTTTTTTCCATTCTTAACATTTACAAATATAACCTAAGTAGATTCTCGGTGTCCTCGTATTTGAAATTTTTAACATATGTTTTGTAATAATTTGTAGTTATATTTATAATCTGTTATCAAGAATAATTTTACATGCCTAGTTCCTATGTTTGAGTAGTTACCGCCATCAAGTGGGGAGTTTGGTGTAAAGTTTGCGCATGTGCCATGTTGTTTTACGTCGTAAAAGATCTTTGTGTTAACAAACGGATCAATAAATGCAATGAGTAACTTACGATGCATGTTTAAATGTATCTTGACCAGGTTAGTTGTTAATTAAATACGACAGTTATATTAGTTAGAAAAATTTAATTACGAACAATTCAAATGATTTTGTTCCCGTCATTTTAAGTAATGTTAACGAGTATGAATTTAACTCATTGAAAGTTAGGTCTGAGACAGCGTATTGAACTCGTATGAATCAGGCCATGCTATAGAATTGCGTTAGTGAACGTTTTTGTTTCTTGCAGCAGCCATGTTGTTATTTTGCATTATACAAAGCATCATTTCTCCAAAGTTGTGTATTTTTTTAATCTATTATCCTTTATTCTTGTACCCACCTCACAAGTTCGTTCGTCCGCCATGTTGGTATTATCGTTTATAGGAAATTAAAACGTAGGACTTTAGAGGCGACCCGAATGGCATAAATTTCATACCAAGTTTCGTCTAAATCCGTCCATCGGTTATCTAGTCGACTCACGCGAACAGTCAGACAAGCGTGGTCAGTACCATGTTTCATCGAAATCTATTAGGAGATAAAACGGTGCGCAGTTATTTAGGCTTTTAGGTAAAGTTGTTCTTAAAATAATCCCAACTGAACTAAAATAAAAATGATTTGATAACATTTGCTATTGACGTGTCGTACGAAGTTTTGAAAGGAAAAGGTCATTTCATTTGGGTGTTGTTACTGACGGACATGACGAAACTAGTAGCTTGTTGTCTAATTTTTAAAGCTCCGCCTATTTTATAAACACGTTTCTGTAGCTTTCTGTAACTGTGTATTTGAGGTGTACACTGTGCTTTCATACTTTTAAAAAAGCCAAAATATTTTCGCTTGTTAAAATAATTACGGTTAAAAGGGTCGAAGACGAAATTGGGGGGGGGGGGATTACAGATTCCTCCAAATTTGTGACGTCTGTTTATTCTTTGAGGAAATAAGTGTTCCACCTCTGCTTAACTTTTTCTTGTTTCGACATAGAACAGACTACAACAACGCACAAATTCAATCTCCTAAAGGAATCAGTTAACACTGAATTTATTCTTCCGTCCTTGCATCTCCAAATTTTCTGTCTTACTCACAGACTTAATCAGTTTCATTTTGTTCCCTGTATGGTTGTTTTTCTCGTTTAGTTGCATTGTGACTGTTCTTCTTCTTCTTCTTCCCCCCCCCCCCCCACACACACACAAAGAGTTAACATCGCCCAAGTTTCACTGATTGACCCTGTCCCAGGAAAACTGTTTCGCACATGCATGGCTCTTCCAGCCCATTGCGTTCTATCTCTCCCGACATAATCTCAACGCCAGCGCTAATCTCTTGTGTAATTTGATGGCAGCTGGCTTTACAGTTACCACTGCGCGAACCATGTGGCATTCTTCATAAACGTATCAGCCTCGTTCGGAGACTTGGCCGCATGTAATTGTAGAGTTTTCGTAAATCCTTATTCGAGAGTTAAGGTTTAAGCCACTTTCACGGGTGACAAAGGACAACGTTGGCGATCGGCGTATGAAAGTCTGATATGCAAAATGTTCAACAATGTAAAACAACCTTCAGCTTGGTTTAAGAAAAAATACACAGAAAGTGATGTGTTTATAATAATTCTTTATTGGTTGTTGTACTACACAGGTTATATAGCGGTAAATAGTCCAGCCCGCATGGTGCTGTTCCGAATTTAAGTTGGTAGTAATGAGAAGAGGTTGTGTGGTTGGTGAGAGTAATGTGTGTCAGTTCCTGAAATTGTAAATTTTTGTCAGCACGTAAAATGAGAAGGAATGAATTTGAAGCTGCGTCTTTGATCAGTCCGGAAGAGGGCGTAGTAACTTTTCCTTGTAAATCACTACCTCTTCATTTTCCTGGCAGTAAATTCAAGAAAATAACGGTCTCTAAATCTGATTCCCGTTGGAATTCGAATTAAATACTTATGCGACTTTCGTAATTTGTATTGATTAGAAATATATATGCTTTAAATAACTAGGCCTTCGTATTTGTTGTGATTTCGTCTTGCGGCTTGAGACGTAATGTGATCATAAAGGCGTGAAGAGGTTATTTGAACCAAAGAAAGAGGAAGGAACCGGGAGACAGAGAAAACTGCATAATGAGGAGTTTTATAATTTCTGTTTTTACCCAATATCCTCAGCATGGGATGAGCCAGGTGTGTAGCATGCATGTAGAAGTGCGACTTATACGATATTTCTATTGGAAAACCTCAAGGGAAGATAAAACTTGTTACACCCAATCGCGGACGGAAGGATAATATTAAAATGGATTTGAATTAGGATATTGTCAAGGCGTGGACTAAATTGAACAGGGCATGTTATAGGGTTCCGTTGTGATATTTTGAATTCAGTGTTACGAACCGTATGTAAAAACAAATAATTTCTTGACGTGCTGAGTACTTGTCATCTAATAAAGAGGTTTGGGAATGCTTTAGTATTCTGTACCGTCGTATGGCCCAGACAGAGCTCTGATGGTTAGTCGCCTGTCATCGTCGAAGCCCGTTTTCGCGCCCAGGTCAGCCCATGTGGGATTTGTGGTGGACAGAGTGGCACTGTGGCAGGTTTTTCCTCAAGTTCTTCGATTTTTCCCTGTCATATCATTCTATCGCTGCTCCATACTCGCTCATAGATCATCTCGGGGAGGGGTGGACAAAGAGTCCCGTTAGAGGTCCGGTTCAACAGAGACCTAGTTTTACCGCATCTCAGCAGCAGTCTTTATTTTTGTATTCCAACACTGAATGAAATATGACGTAGAATATTTTATTAATTTTTGTGTTGGTAATTAGTGCTCAGCATAGAACAGAATTGCCATGGATCGTTTTATATTGCAGAAGGGGTGCATTATTAGAAATAATTTTATTATCCAGCTTTTGACATGACACTTTTGCTTCTTAGATTTTAGTACGTAAGTGTTGAAGTAATGTGTTAAAGCGTTGGCTTACCATGAGTGTAAAGGAACCCCTTAGGATGGTCGTTAATGACTGAAATAAGTTGGGTTAATTGTTATCAACAATCTGAAAATAATGTTGAATCTGCTGGTCCATTCAGTGTTGAAATGTACTATAAATTGTGACTGACTGCATCTTATAGTTGGTGATTTTATTGTGGAATGCGTATCCTTTTTAATTTTCTTATGAAGTGAATTACTTTCTACTTCTTCAAGTTGAGATGTAAAACAACTGAGCTCTATATTGCTGCTGAATAGATTAAAACGGAAAACTTTTTGTAATATGCCAATTCTTCCTTCCAATATCTGCTCTTAATCAAATTGAAGGTTTTTGTAACACGAAAAAAGCATCACTTTCCTTACATTCTTTTCATTTTCGTCGTGGGAAGAGGCAGCTCTTATAAGCCCCGTTCTGTCACCTTCAGTTAACTGAATCCATAATCTTTTTTATTCCGTCTCCCGAGTTGTTCTTTATCTTTAAGAGGATCAGGCCTCGTCGATCAATGAAGTTGGCTGTTGGAATTGAATTAATTTAGATATACAGAATTTTATACATGGTCTAAAAAGTAATTACGATACTTGCGTCTTGCAGCGGTAAATGGTATGAAGAAATCTAATCGTTACATTTCCGAGCAATCAGAGACGCCAATCCACGCATTTCATACCATTGGGTTATGTCACACTTGATATTTGTGAATGTGTTTGTAATCAAAATACTGGAGATGGTAAATTTTAAACGTAAACTTCCGTTTGTTCATAATTTTAACTTATTCCTTTACTCCATGACGCCATGTCAGTGCCTGAGGTTATGTAGTATCGATTAAGAAAGTGCAACTTTATTGTGATGAATATGAATTGGTATCGAATGGTGATCATAGGTTGTTGTAAGGTATTATCAAAGCATTCACCTGGACTTGGGGAAAATAATGTGTGTACGATTGACGATAGCCGGTTCTTTGCCGGGATCCAAACTGGGTCCCTCCCAAACGAGGTACTGAAGCGTTATCACTGTGACATTGTGTTAAGTCCTTTGTCTCAGCACCGTATTGAAGGCGTTTGACGGAAGTTAAGGTATTGGTTCGCATATTGATGATCTCTGTACCAGGTGGAAGTGAGTGGTCTGCTTCGGCCGCTTTGCCCCTCCCCCCAAACATTCCTCTGTATGATTTAGGTAGGTGACGTACCAAATAAGTGCTTTGTTTCTCACTCTAAATGTATAACAGAGATTCAGGGTGTTTTTAAACCGGACGCTGAGAATCCTTGTTTCTAAGATAGCGGAAATAAGAAAGGATAGTTTCATAATTCCTAATGTTCGTATCATTTTATTAGCGTGATTAAATCAAAGATGAGCAAGCGGGACATGGGCAACATGAGGAAAGGAAGAAGCCCCATGGGAGATGTAGGCATAGATGAGGGGATAATATTAAAAATGGATCGTAATAAGTACGGTGTGAGGTTGTGGATTAAATTGAAACAAGTTACGATTAGGTGGTGGGCATCTGTGCGCACGGTAATGAACTTGTGGATTTCAATTAGAGAGGGAAAATTATTGAATTTTCGCACAGTGCAGTGGGTTTCGTTACTAAAGCGTGGCTAATGCTGGTAGATGTTGCATCCTTTTTGAAGGCGTTTTCTGAACTGCTCCAAGGCCCTTGTTTCGGATAAAATGTTCATGATCTTGAACAGAAAGATATAGTTTATTGGATATTTAGTAAGAACATGCCAATTTTTCCTTTGGACTTTACCGTAAACTTATCTGACATTTTAAAGCACATTCGGTAACTCTGTATTTGTACGATTTGAGATTCTATCGGCGTCGATTGTTTAAATGGCTGTCGTCTGGATTGTAGCGACATTTAATCTGGTAAAAGTTTACCGACATTTCAGAGGTACTTCCTGCCTCTATTATCATAACAGTGATGTAGGTAGCAATAACCCTCGAAACGTCGGTAAACTTTTACCAGATTAAATGGCGCTGCAATCCATAAGACAGCCATCTTCAACTCAGTGTTTTTTTCACAAAGTGTTTTCATGTGATTCTCAGAATAAACAGCGATTATTTTCCAAAACTGAATTCACCAATTGATCTCTGTAATGTATTAGTGATGTCTTTTTTTGTGGTAGGAACTGGATGTTCTTATTAATTAGATTATCTTCGTGCTTCAAGGGATTAGTGTTTTCTATGTTGCATGTGTTATACTGCGTCAAAAATGAGCATTATATATAAATGATGACGTGGGGGGAAGGGTTGCGGATGGTTTAGTTAAGATACCAGACCACAAAGCGGGGTTGATAACTGCCCCACCGCTGTGTTCGGCTGCCTAATTCTGTGATTAAACAAGCGTAGTTGTGTCTGTGCTAGTAGGCTAATGAAACCAAAGGTCTCTTCGTTGGTTACTCCAAAATGACTGTCTCATGTTGCGGTTGTCTTATGTTCCTAAAGTACATTAGACATTTTCTGAGTTTTCTGGAAAATAGTGGAAAATTCTTTTCAGTTATGTAAAAATAATATTTGTTTAGTCCTTGTCCTTAGGTTTTTGTGACTGTAGTTCATTGTGAAACGTAGGTTTTGGGTATGAGACGCGTCGAATGTTGAAAGCTATCCAACGTTTCGGCAAACATTGCAGTTTCCATCTTCAGGGTGAATATGTTGGTTTGATGTTTGTTTTTCAAGTCATAAGTAGGGCAAATACTAGGTGACATTAACCTTCTCGATTTCCGATAACCTTATGCAGCGTTCATAAATCAAGAAGTCCCGAGGTGTGTAGGCCCTAATATCCTAATACCCAGTGCACTGCATCGCGTTTAGGTGTCAATGTGTTTAGTTTTCAAAGGCTTGTAGATTAAAGTTATGAATTTGTTGAAGTAGCAGACAGATATGGACTAATTCCTTGCAGTAACTTTTTTAAAGGTCTGAAATGTGCTGTTACATGTAAATTTGTAGTGTACGATTCTGTGTGTAGCGCCTAGTTTCCTCGGATGTCTGTAACTCAACAACCGAATTTGGAAACGTGTTGTGTATCGATCTAAAGGGAATTAACCCGTTTCGTTTGCTGTTTGTTTGAACGGAATGGCTTTGTGATCACCTTTTTTATCTGCTGTTTGGGAATTCGTTTCCTCGTTTCCCTCTGGAGATAAACATATATGAAATCCGATAAAATGTTTAAACCATGATTTTTTTATTTTTAAGTGTTCTACGGAGGCTGTGATCTGGTTGTGATTCCAGAGATTCTTTTCAGTACAATGTATTATTCACCCCATGCGCAGACTATGGAGCGTTCAGTTGCATACGTTTCTCATTTTACTTAATGTGGTCTGGTGTTATATACTTCGCAGTCCGCAAAGCGATAGATTTATACCATCTACCATAATTCTTTCGGAGTTACGTAAAATCTAAGAACATTTACACCAATCGCATTCAGACTTTTTCTTTAGTGTGAGCGAAAAAATGTCTTAGGGCACCTCATTTCCATCAGTGTGACGCGTGTTTCAGCCGAAAAGTCGTGCTGCTATCTAACAGTGGCCATATGGAGTACTCGTGTTGCCATCTGTCAGTGGTCTTGTGACCAGTTAAAAATATATTATCTTATATTTAAGCTACGAACCCAAAGGGTCGTCAGCAGTGTTGTACGCCAGTATGGTCATTTTGCCTTAGGTTACCCAAATTAAATATATATCATGCTTGTCTAATTTTCTTTATTTTAGTTGAGGATTTATCTTAAACTTTCATAACAAGATCGATGATTGCATGTCGTGAAGACCAGCTCATAATGTTTATTTCGTTCTTTGTGCGCCTCTTTATTTGTTTTTTCTGTTTCTCTGTATTTTTTTTTTCCTTTTTTCTTTCTACCACTTCTAGTTGTCGGTGTAGACGTTTGTATTTAATGAAACCTTGTATTTTGAAGTGTTGCTTTGGCCTATCGCACGGTCTCTACCTACCCACGCCCCAAACAAGGTGAGCCCTGAGTTTCCATCCGTTTGTTACCTATTGATTGTGCTTTTCAGGACGACCACCGCGCATTCCGGCGTCAGCTGGAAGACAAGCGACCCGTCATCGAGAACAACCTGCTGAGCGGACGTCAGTACATCGCCAACGAGCCACCGCTCTCTGACACCAGCGACAGCGAAGGTGGGCCATAGCTCCTCTTACCTAATTCATAGTTACATCGGAAGCGAATTCATGCGATTACTGGTCGCTCCAGTTTCCTCCTACGTATTCGTACGGCCAGGATGTTCGCACTGCGTGAAGGCTGCAAGTAATGGTTGAGTGGGATTTCTGGGGGATACTGCTATTAAATTGTTGCTTCTCCAAGAAGATAAGGAATTCTTGGTTCATGAATTGTTTATGAAGAGAGAAACTTTTTCCGCATTCAATGAAAGAACCCTAAATTTTTTTCGCATATTTCCGAGTGAGCTATGGGACTTTAGTTATATTTTAGAAAAGAGTACTTTGGACTTACAAAATCACATAATGTGTTTAATTTAAATAAAAATATTTTGAATAATGTATTGGGGTAGCGGTTTGTTTGTTTGTTTTTTTTTTGTTTTTTTTTGTGGTCCCAGTTACTCCTTTGTTCAAAACATTGAATCAAACTATCGTAAACCGTATTTCATAGAGACGGTTGCAGGGTTTTGAAAGATATATTTGGTCGTGCGGGATTTTTCATAACTCGCCTGCAAGCAATGTGGCCATTCCCATTAAGTTTCATGCGTTTGTTTTATTTGCATTAAACTATACGAATTTGACCAGAAGTCGCTTGAATGCGCACTCATTATGACCTTAGAGAATAGTTTACCTGTGTGTCGTTTTTACGACTCCACTTCTAGTCATTGCTACTTTGCAAAGTGCCTGTTTGATGACTTGGAATATTATGCATTCTTTGCTTCAAGGACAAATGAACGCGTAATACGGAAGTCGTCAGGTTGGAAATGCTGCTCAGGTGGGGGAGACTTTAAATGCACACAGTATATGCGTGGGGAAACCATTTCCAAAGCGACAAACCAGAAGTGAGAAAACTGAGAGTTTGGATGACATTAAATTGATTCATGTAAAAATAGGTTTTGATAATATGAGACTGGTGAAACTTACTGAGGAATATGTCCACTGTTTTACTCGTGCTTTCGGAGACATGGCGGGGCAACTTCTTGACCACAACGGGGCGCCTCCGCGTTTTGGTCTTCAGATTAAGGTGGAACTTGAATCAGATTTACGAAAATCGTTGAAATGGTCGTCGAGGGCCAGTACCTTGATCGCCAAGGACCTGACTCCGTTTTATTTTTTGTGGCGTCTAATAAATGAGACGACCTACAGGACCGACATACGCAATGCCGTGAGTTGGTTTATTGGCACTGCTGCTGTGTGTAAGAAGCACCCCGAAATAATTCATCAGGCAGTAAACTGTTGTTCGGAATGAGAAGGGCTGTGCATTGGAAACCTTGTCGGACATTTTAAACAGTGAGATGCATCTCATAAAATGTACCAATATTTTTTTCTGATTAATACTAATTTATTTTTCCCTTCGCACATCTTGAAATCGCCAGAGTTTTGCTGTAGCGGAAAATAGGACCGATGTTTTAGGCCTGTCAACATATTTTACTCGAAATTACCATCCGATGTTTGGCAGACCGGTTGTGAAACACCTTGTACCCTTTTTTTGCGCTGTAATGGTTGTCAGCTCTGAAGTTTCGCGATCCACGCGTAACGTCTTCAATCAATCAACTCTGCAAATCTGATAATTTTATCCAACAGTCTGACCAGATATTCAGCCTTGAGCTGACATTCCAGAATGTATCATTGATCACACAGACCAGTAAATCTTGGTCTCCAGTTCCCATGGGAAAGTTCCATCTTCCGCTGACTGCTGTTCGCCGCTACATATGATGTTGTATACGCCATTGGAGCAGTGTTTCTTGAATCAAGCTCTCCGCCACAACCATGGACCTGATAGTTCAGTTAGGACTGTGGTAGTACGCATGAGTCTATCCAAACTTAACTTCTGCTAGGAGTGTTTAAATTCTTCGGATAGGAATGGAGAACTTGGTACCATGATACAACAGATATTACGTGGTAGAAGAAAATTTTTTATTTGATTCGACGATGTGTGTATTGGAGTCATAGCTGCCCCTTCGTGTTTTTGAGAGCATCGGTACTCTTTTTTTGAGTACAGTGGTGCCAAAAACAGGCATCGTGTCCTAATAATAATTGTGTCCGTTAGTATAAAACACGAGGTACTGATTGTTGACCTCCAGAAATATAAGAATAAATTATGTATTACAAGTCATAAAGAACTTGGTTTTATTTTTAATTTCCGACCTCTGTTTAAGGCGGAATTGTCAACTAAGTAACACGGAGGACATGCATTGTATCATGATACATGCTTGTTTCTGTCAGTCTGGAATCATCTTGAGTCTTGTTTTTAGGATGACATCCCAGCTTGTCAACATTTCTATCCGTTGGTATTACTAGGATGCTTTGTCTATTCGGATATGTGTAGGTCCCACTTAAGAAAGACTGGCAGAGTACAGGAAGTTGCAAGTAGGTAACAAAATCAACATCAGACATGGATATAGGTGTACGTGATCAAGAATACCAAATGTATTCGAAGACGGCTGATGATGAGTTGAAATTACGTCTTCATCATACGGGTAGAATAGGATATAAAACAAGAATTCCAGGGAGATCTCATAAAATCTGCGTTCATATTGCAGACTTTCAGTTCTACAAATCTTGTGTCATAAATGCTGTATTTACACAGTGAAAGTAGAACAAAATATAATGTCGTTATTGTATTGGTGGTATGAGCTTCGGAGATGATGGTAAAAGTACGGTTAACTTTCAAAACGACCTGTATATAAAATAAGCTTATACCTTTAATAGTGGACAGTTTACAACATATTGGTTTAATAAATCAGACATTGTCACAAACCAATAGAATCATTGGTCATCATCCCGATATTTACAGTTGTCTCAGTGCCGAAATAGATCAAAAAGGAATAAAATTTTACTGCGCTGTGCACTGGCGTGTGATGTCTCGACTTGTCGGCGGATACCAGCTAAGATTGTGGTGGACGGTCTGGAGGTCCGGACTGCTTCAATTCCCTGGACAAATCGCTTCCTTCTCGTTCCACTGTGACAAGTGGACTGGCGTCACGAAATATCCGCATCACTCTTCCGCTAAACGTAGCTATTCTGAACGTAGGCAAAAATTCGAGATAATTCGTTTGAGGGGAAATTTCACGAAATCTTTAGCTTTGTCGGAGAACTGAAAGCAGAATTTCTGTGTCACCACTCATCAGTCTCGTTTTGACGTCCAATCGCAAATCAGATCTTATTTCTGAAAAGGCAAATATTTGATTCAAAGTTCAGTCATTTGCAACTTCATTTTATTATCCCCAATGTAAATTAACTTTCACTGAATTTGAAATTTAGAAACGATAGCAATCAAATACGTTTATCAATAAAACAAAAATTGCTGTGGAAATCTTCATATTTAGTGGCCTCTGTCGTCAGATTTAAACCCCAGTATTTCAACAATGAGTCATACAATGAACAGTTCCAAAGTTTGAACTGAAAGCGATGTAGCAGACTCTGTTGACATGCAGAGAAATTACAAAGATACAACATTTCGTAAATAATCTTCAGATATGCCAATATTAGGCCGTCAGGGTAGTGCTTATTGGTGTGGATGACTGCAATGCGCTGAGAATATAACAGTCGAAGATATTCAGAAGTTTGAGTTGGACGCTGGGCAGTTTCAAAGCCAACTAAATCATGGGATTTGTATTTAAGCTTGCCTCTTGGATATCAAACTAATACTCAGCCATATAATGGTGGCTTATCTACCATAACTTCATCGTTGCACAAATTATAGCTTTATTGGGGCTTTGAACGCAAGGAAATTAAACTAAAAGTTTCCGCTTTGCTGTTGGACTTGCTCAGTACCTTCTTTCCAGTCTCTTTTCGTTTCATGATGGCGGCGCAATATAATTCCGGTCACAGACATTCTGGAGATACCAAGACCATGAACACACTATTTTTGATTTTGAGGAATAATTATATTTCTTTCTTGTCTGACATTTCGTCCCATTTTGATCGTTATAATTGTTATGTAAATTTTTCAATTAATTATTTCATTTTTATTTTTAATTCTACGTAACACGATGTTTATATTTGTTCTTTTTACGATATTTTTAATATATAAGAACCGTTGTCGGAAAGTTAATCCGTGGCTCCTATCGATACACTAAAACTCCACTTTACATGATTCTTAACTTGAATTTAACAAAACTGGCAAAAAATGCTTACCTTAGAAATGAATTGTAATGGTTTTAGTATAAATCTAGTAAAGTTTCATGTCTTATATTTGTATTTTTCCGGTACAATTGGCATTAGTGAGATTCACAAAAATAAAAAAAAAAGAATTAGGCTGTTTTCTGGGATGTTGCACCGTGTAGTCTGGTAGATATCGACAAATATTTTGGAGGGGCTCACCGCCTCCAACCTTTATTCCTGTTTTTGGAGCAGATATCATTCGATTCTATTTACGAGTATTTCGCGTATTTGTGATGATTTACTTTGCCCCGTTTTAACAATTAGCCTGAAGTCTGTCTTAGGAATCCAAAATGAATATAATTCCCTACTGATGAGAAATTGAATCTGTGGCCCAAAACTTTGAAGTGAGCTACACAGGATTGTTTGAGAGTTTGAAGTTAGATAAGTAGATATGATAACTGAAGAAGACGTTTAGTTTCGGTGTTTTCTTAATAATTTTGACTTCCTCGTTGTTCTTGGCAGAGGAATTGATTTCTATAGTGACGGCCGACAAATTTCGACATGTGTGTATGTTCTCATTTGTATGTTTAAACTCTTTACGGCAATTTCGAATTCCATCTCGTTCGTTTTGCGTTTCTAATACACTTACAGCTTGAGAACAATAGACATTAATATGCAGAATACTTTAAAATCCGTGAACTGTAGAAAATATTAATGTTTCGACTATATGTGTAAAAGTGAGTAGAAATATGGGATAGTACCCTCGTCAGAACAGTAAATTTTACGTCGGAAATAAAAATAAAATTTACCGTATATGTTTATTTTATTTATCTTCTTCAAGTGGATTGAGACCTTTCTTCAATGTATTAACCACAGGATTTGTTTTTCAGAAATATTTTCGCGAAAAATGTATCTTGCAAACTTTAAGCCAGCGATGAAAAATGTAAATACGAGAATGGCTAAGAGTATACGTTCTAGAAATGGCTTGGTGTTTGAAACTTTGTGGAAATGTGAACATGATTTTCTTTTGGTGTTCATTAAGCTCTGAAACTAGCAAGCTGAAAATTTTTAAAATATTAGTATCAGAGCACATGTTTGCGAGGTAAACATGGATGAAATTTTAAAAAAAAGCAAACAGAAAGAACGCAAAGAAATAGATAAATAACTATTCCATAAACCCAATGACAAAACAACTAGATGTCGTCCTAGAAAAGAATGGGACCCAGTTCTTTATGAGAATTGATGAAACGGGCATTATAAAATTAAAATCCAAGAGCAAAGAGTTTTAAACCCCTTTGGATTGCACGTACAACTTATTGAACTCTGATGTTCTGTTGTCTGCTGTCGCTTGTGATCGCGGTAACGAACCGGTTGTAATCGACTGCCTTCGTTGATGGCTTGCCTCCGTTTTCCATTTCTAGATACCATAGACAATGTATTGAGGAACGTTGAACAGCTGGTGGAAACAAGAGAAGCTCGTATTACAAATGAGTGGAAACCAGTCAAGTAAATGGGTTACCTTATTCCGGAGAAGCCAGAAAACCTATACTTTTGTAATGCGTAAGGCAGCGGACTATGTATCAAGTACTCCGAAGGAATAAAGGTCTCTCTTCGTAGCCCTGTTGTCATGATGATGGAGGCAGCAAGGACCTCTGAAACGTCGGTAAACTTCTACCAGAATACACGGCGCAACAAACCAGAAGACAGCCATCTTAAGAAGTATTTTGGCTTTAATAGCGAGTGATGTATGTTAAATTGGTGTAGTCAAAAAATTAGATACAGGTCTCAAGAAATATTTTTTTCCTGTAGTCAGTGCGGCATAACAGAAACCGGTGGCAACTATAAATTACTTGCGTGAAACATACTGTGACGTTTTGTTGAAGTGGATTCAGTTACGTCGTGACTCTGGAGCTTTGTTGAGGGTAGTCTTAACATGTAAAAGGTGTAGTACCACTTTGACGCATAAAATGCGAAACGTCACAAGTCATGAAACAGTTAACACAGACTTTCAGTCATCACTGCTGTATTTCGCTTCTTGCGAGTTGCTTCTGTACGTCTTTGCGGATATGGATTGCCCAGACTGACTCGGCGAATGTGAAGATGGCTGTCGTCTGGGTTGTTTCGTCTCTGTTCTTTTGTCTGGTGCAAGTTAGCCGACGTTTCAATGGTGCTTCCAGCGGTGAACGCCTACCATACTGTATGATGTAACAACCCAGAATACAGCCATATTAAGCCCACTATTTTTTTTACTGATATCACCCAATAGAAATGCTCCAGTAGATCACAATTAGTATCGGACTTTTGTTTCCTTATTCGGTGTTTAACGGCTCCATATCAACTTCTAAGTTATTTTGTATCGGTTTAGATATTGTGTGAGTGGCATTTGTTGCTTGTTTGAAGGAACAGGGTGAATGAGAAATTCACAACTAAAACCCAAGGTTCAAAATATATGCAAGTGAGACGCTTTTCTGCTCGAGGCCAGCACACTCGACCTGTCTCTTCCCATACATCAATTCCATCTAAGGCTGTGGCAGGATTTTTTAACTTTCCCATGATTTCGCATAGTATAGAGATTATCGTCGTTTGCTTTCATTTCAGCTTTCCTTGTGCGTTTGACCTCGGATCCCTTATTCCTCAATCGGACATGCATAGCAATGTATTTCTGCCACCTGCAAGAAAACAGCAGGGACTATGCCCTGCTTTTATGGATTCTTCCATGCTTGGATTCGTACTTATTTTATTTTCATCTCTTCGCTCTGTTGTCGTATTCGGTATTTATCGTTCTTAATATGACTTGAATCTCGGAGTTGTTAGTTTAGAACAGCTTTTTGGAATCACAACGAAACGTAATGATACTAAAGATACGCATAGAAAAGTAACTTGAATTTTTGTGAATCTACAGTGAACATAATCTTATTACAAGCAGCTTTTTACCACAGTGACGTTGGAATGCTCCTGTGATCATACTGTGGTTCCCACAACTCATAAGAAATGAAGCTTGTAATTAAACATCTGATTTAGATATTGGTAAGTGCGTTTTCCCTGTCACAAAACTTTTCTTCAGACGACTAATAAATAAACGAAGAGAGAAAAGTATAAATATGTAAATTATTGTTTTATAAAACAGTGGAGGCACTAGCAATGGAAAATTCGATTTCAGTGTTAAGAAATAAAGTTTGAGACAGAATTATTTTGGCTAAACGTAAATATTAGATCACGGGTTAACGGATGTGACATATCTCATAACAATGAAAACAGTTAATATTATATACATTGTATGTCAGTGTAAAGGTAAATTTTGCACAGACATTAGTCGAGAATTTAATATAATGGTTCATTAAAAGATACGAAAGTTTCTGCTGGTCACTGTAGTCTCGAACCGCTCGAATAAGTGATCGTAGGAAAGAGTATCTACTGAAAGAGTAGCTACAAGTATGATACAGATGACGGCACCCCATCGTCTTCGTTATCATATTTCGACCTCGGTGAAATAACTGACCACGTCTTCTACATGAGATGTATACAAGATTTTGGTCGAAAAACCTGAAGGGAAACTATCGTTTCCGAGACCTAAGCGTGCTTGTGAAGATATTAAAGTTTAAATACATTTAGTTGTGATAAAGTGGGCCAGATTAAATTGGGTCATATTAGGGTCTTTGGGGTGAACACAGTAATTAGCCTTCTGCTTGTATAAATGGCGGACATTTTCGTGACCACTTAGTTGAGTGACTATTAGCTTACTTCTAAACAAGGGCTCTGTTCCATGGATTTAGACAATTTCAAGGTCAATTGAAGATTCACACATGTGTCTATTCTCAAACATGTCCGTGTTTATTTGAATATTAGGTTTTGTCAAATGGAAAATTTGATCTATGTCAGTACATTTCTTGATAATATATATATAGGCTAAGAAATTTGACTCTGGGGGATGTTGGTGTGTTACCCATAGAGAGAGAGAAAGACTATAGTGAAAAGACGGGAAGCCGGAGCAGGAGAAGAATAAATTATCGATTATTTTAAAGTAGAGAGGCGAAGGTCAGGAATGATATATGAGCACGGACTTTTTAATACGCGACGAGGTTGTAGAAACGGAGCGCTGCTCCGTATTTCCTTGTACTGCAAGGAAGTAGAATGACCAGCCGATCCACTACAGCAGTGGTATTCAATCTTTTTTGTTCGCGTACCCCCAGATATAATTTCTCTTCAACTTTGTATCCCCAAATTTTTTGGTGTATAATTCAAGTTATACATAATATATAATCTACATGTAAAATAAATTAAATAAATTACATTACTGATTATTCAGTGTTTATCAAAATATAATATATATATATATATATATATATATATATTTTAAATTTCATGTACCCCTAAGATGTCTTCGCGTACCCCAGGTTCAATACCACTGCACTACAGCACACACTGGGCCATTTCGGGGGAAATTACTAGTTTATTTTTAAAAGTGGCATTTCAACTCTGTAGGTTTGAATGTGATCAAGAATGGTGAGCACTGAAAGATTTCAAAGAAGGTAGTACTATGCCCGGAATTCGTCTGGAGATAATGAGAAAACCACAATAGTCATGCAGGAGAGGCAGTAGGCTTTAAATTGAGTATTACTTTATTGTTACAGCTTCGTAGCAAATCTAAGTAAACGGCAGGTTGGGCGAATTTGGCCGCTTCGTTGCCATGGTGATTGTGACAGATGTTGAGCAGTGGACAGTATACTAACAGGAGACTGAAAGGCCGTATAATTAAGAAAGTGGCAAGGGAACACGCTAGGCATCCTTGCCTTTATGTCGTGAATGTCTACGCGTGTTTATATAATTACTGCTTCGCCGTTTGAATATTCTCTTCCTCTGTCTTGTGTGACTGTGCTGTGTACATGTGATTTCTCCATCGTCGCATGTTAAGTCTGGACGATTTTAAACAAGCACAGAATATCAGGTGTGTTGGACGTCGTTTCAGCTCTTGTGCCATTTTGATTTGTATCGATGTTTCATTGTGGTTTTGGTTTCAGTGGGACGGGAAGTGGAGGCAGACTCCCGCGGGTACCGTAGCGCGGAGGAGCAGGCCCGCGAACTAACCCGAAGTATTCGCAGAGAGGTGAACAAACTGTCCGAAAAATGGAACGCACTCATCGACCGCTCGGACCAGTGGCAGCGGAAATTGGACGACAGTCTTACGGTGAGTCAATATCTATTCGTGACACCTGCCGATATCAGAACTCTTGAAACTGAGTACGATACTAAGCTGTTCAGATGCACTGTATATGAATGGCTTTTAATATCACATTTCGTAAAGTTCTCTCTGCCTCTGAGGAAAAACGTATGATGATCTTGGTTCGTAGCAACACTGTAAAATTGCGTTAATATGTTAATGATGATGATGATAATTATAATGCAAGGATGATTTCAAAATGATCAACAATCTGTAAATTGTTATACTGATGTTGATGAGAACAGGCAAAAGTCATCTTTCGACATTGTCTTCATGCTCTTCCATCGAGGCACTATATTGTGGGTGCCCTGAAGGAAGAAGCCACAATATGCCACCGTTTTCACTTTACCGCTGCAAGTGCACTGGTTTACCAACAAGTACGAAATACAAATGTAAATCTGTAATGTGTTATTCTCATACCTTAACGTCGTTCAGGCTTCTGCCATTGATTATATGGTGTTTCTTTCAAGATTATAGTTATTTTATAGCATCATAATAATGCATTCCTGAACATTGTTCGCCAGCTTTCGTGTTTTATAAGGAACGGTATGTGTATCATATGTTGTCCATGTGTCCAGCCATCTTTATCTTCTCAATTCACAGAACTTCTCGGGTGGGAAGGACACTGTCACCACGTAGCATCTAGTAAGGTTTTTATTTTATTTTTTAGATTGTAAAACGACAGCATTATTTCATATGTAGTTCTTGGTTTGGTTGGCTAGGTATGTGATAGTTGTGTGTCGTTATTATATAAGCATGTGCCTTTCTGAAGAATTTGTATGACCGATATTTTATATCTGCTTTATTACGCCGTCTCCTTTAAAGGAGGTTGGCGACATTATGAACAGGATCCTTCCATCCTTTTATCTGACTAGGACCTGTTCATATACGTTCTTGGCAGATGATGCAGAAGTGGTTTGCCATTGCCTTCTTCTGTGTGTGAATGGAGTAATTGTTGGGATGCCACGGAGAAACCGGGGAAGCCCCAGAGGAAAACTCCGTGTTGCCTAGACCACGGCCTTGCCCAACACAAGTTATAAATTCGGGCACCGCCGGGAATCGAACCCGGGACCTCATGTTTACACGGCCATCGTTCTAACCGCTAGACCACCGATATTTTATATAAGCCTAGGTTTATTAACTCTTGGCCGACGGTGGGAAACTTTGAGGTTACCTTGTATCTGACAAATTAATGTGGTGGGAATTTAGACGAGTGAACAGTATGTGCAGAAGTCGGTATGGATTCAGTTTTACGCTTTTGTGTTACGGTACATCAGACACAAAATTGGGAGACGAAGTGGAAACGAGATAGTCAAACGTTAAATGAAACCTTCATGTGTCGTTGTATGCGTTTAGTGAGTGAGTTTCGAACTCTTGATCCCGGAAACGGTCAACTCTGGCTTCACATGAAACCTGAGTCCACTGAAGATTACGACGAACAAACACGCATGGATCGTTCTGCCTCTTCCTGCACTGATCTGTGATCCAGCAAGTCCGTTACTATTCATCCGAGTTCGCATATTTACTGTTCTGTACCAAATTTCAGGAGCAGAAATGCTGTCTGGCGTGTGAACAAGCCTTACGTTACGTCTTTCAGATACGTGGATTGTGCTGGGTCGGCAAACGAGTTTTAGGCATTGAAGATGGCTGTCTTCTGGGTTGTTGCGCTGTGTCGT
This sequence comes from Zootermopsis nevadensis, assembly GCF_977971745.1. Taxonomy (NCBI): domain Eukaryota; kingdom Metazoa; phylum Arthropoda; class Insecta; order Blattodea; family Termopsidae; genus Zootermopsis; species Zootermopsis nevadensis. Next base: position 10,507,813 of record NW_028259142.1, read on the forward strand.
CTGGTAGAAAACCCAGAAGACAGCCATCTTCAGCCTCACCGCCGCGAAAACCTCAAATCCTACAGAGTTTTAGGCCTTATTGTCGTAATATAGGACGTAAATTCATGTTTCATTGGTTGTTGACGCGATTTAGTAATACGTTCTCGGATATTACACAGATGCGAGCTCTTAACAAACGAAGACTCGCAAGTAAAAATTATTTAAAATAACTGTAGTATGTACTCTGATTGTGGTTTACTGGTCTTGTGACGCCATGTGATCTTGTAGCCGGTTACCAGTGTTAGGAAGTATCGCCTCCATGTCCGGCGTAGAAAACTTTTGTAAAAACATGGAGGCAGTCATTTCCTCGGCGAAAGCATTAGTAAGTTCTTGTAGTCATTATCCAGAAGAATGCAATACAAATCTTCACTGCCGTGAGAACCTCGGGTTTTGTCTGTAGTCAATCCACCACCGGCAAATTCTTACGGCTGACTAAGAATTCAGATAGCAAAAATAACATAGAAGCATGAAATCCTAATTTCAGAACAGGATATTCAACTTGAACAACCGGATACAATAATGTGGAGGGAAATTGGAAGCAACCTAAACAAGCCTGGTAATATTGTTTGACATTTCACTAGTTGAATCGGGTTACTCGTAACATTTATTTCACTAGCTGAAGCCGAAGCTTATATAAATAATATATAAGAATTTAATAGGTAACGCAAAAGAAACACCACAATTCACGACTGCAAAGATTAATTTGTTAATGTTTGGTTACGGAAGTAATCCCATTTACAATGAGAATCATGCGAAACCCATAAATACAAAAAAAATGCTATTGATTGGTTAGTTCTCACTGTGCTTTAAAAATTTAAAATGGTTGGTGTCTGCAGGAAAGCGTCAGAACATTTCATGCCATTTATGCACAAAATATAGCAGTGCGTCATGCTTATTGTGTGTCGAGATATCGTCTGTTACGTCAGTTTGTTGAACAAACAGCACACGGCGTGTGCCCGGATGAAAGATATCCAGATTAGCGTTTGCCATAATGGACTACATTTTGGTAACATTGGTAATAGTGGTGTCCTAGCCGACCATATACAACTACTGTGTGGAATTTCTTGGGTGAATGATGATGAACGATGGTGAATATGGAGCTGGGACAATGTGGCCGCTGCAGTCACATCCGCGTTTCGTTATCATCCTTTTCATATATCATTGCTTTGTTTTAGTCTCCTTCTAGCCCTTACGAAGTATCGAACTCTATGGTAGGTTCCGCTCTTGAAAGACTTGGTAGTTGTATGATTTTAGGTTTTCACAGCGGTGAGTGTGAAGATTTCCGTCTTCTGGATTGTTGCGCTGTGTAGTCTGGTCGATGTTAACCAACGTTTCAGAGGTCATGCTGCCTCCATCATCAGGGCGGTGAGTATGAAGATTTCTGTCTTCTAGGTTGTTGCGCTGTGTAGTATGGTCGATGTTTACCAACGTTTCAGAGGTCATACTGCCTCCGTCATCAAGGCGATGAATATGAAGATTTCTGTCTTCTGGGTTCTTGCGCTGTGTAGTCTGGTGGATGTTAACCAACGTTTCAGAGGTCATACTGCCTCCGTCATCAGGGCAATGAATATGAAGATTACTGTCTTCTGGGTTGTTGCGCTATGCAGTCTGGTCGATGTTAACCAACGTTTCAGAGGTCATACTGCCTCCATCATCAGGGCGATGAGTATGAGGATTTCTGTCTTTTGGGTTGTTGCGCTGTGTAGTCTGGTCGATGTTAACCAAGGTTTCAGAGGTCATACTGCCTCCGTCATCAGGGCGATGAGTATGAAGATTTCTGTCTTCTAGGTTGTTGCGCTGTGTAGTATGGTCGATGGTTACCAACGTTTCAGAGGTCATACTGCCTCCGTCATCAAGGCGATGAATATGAAGATTACTGTCTTCTGGGTTGTTGCGCTGTGCAGTCTTGTCGATGTTAACCAACGTTTCAGAGGTCATACTGCCTCCATCATCAGGGCGATGAGTATGAAGATTTCTGTCTTCTGGGTTGTTGCGCTGTGTAGTCTGGTCGATGTTACCAACATTTCAGAGGCCATACTGCCTCCGTCATCAGGGCGATGAAGATTTCTTGGTTGTTGCGCTGTGTAGTCTGATCGATGTTAACCAACGTTTCAGAGGTCATACTGCCTCCGTCATCAGGGCGATGAGTATGAAGATTTCTGTCTTCTGGGTTGTTGCGCTGTGTAGTCTGGTAGATGTTTACAAAGTTTCAGAGGTCATACTGCCTCCGTCATCAGGGCGATGAGTATGAAGATTTCTGTCTTCTGGGTTGTTGCGCTGTGTAGTCTGGTCGATGTTTACCAACGTTTCAGAGGTCATACTGCCTCCGTCATCAGGGCGATGAATATGAAGATTTCTGTCTTCTGGGTTGTTGCGCTGTGTAGTCTGGTCGATGTTTACCAACGTTTCAGAGGTCATACTGCCTCCGTCATCAGGGCGATGAAGATTTATGTCTTCTGAGTTGTTGCGCTGTTTAGTCTGGTCGATGTTTACCAACGTTTCAGAGGTCATACTGCCTCCGTCATCAGGGCGATGAATATGAAGATTTCTGTCTTCTGGGTTGTTGCGCTGTTTAGTCTGGTCGATGTTTACCAACGTTTCAGAGGTCATACTGCCTCCGTCATCAGGGCGATGAATCGCCCTGATGACGGAGGCAGTTCGACACACAATAAGCACGACGCACTGCTATATTTTGCACATAAATGGCATGAAATGTCCTAAAGTGTCAATATCGCTGGTACTACCTGCCATTGACATGTCACGACTCAGATTTCACATACCAAGTTTACGGTTCGTCAGGAATTGCCGTATACTATATCATAAATTTTCTGTTGTCTGTTTTCCCTGAAGCTGCATTAATTTGAATATTTTTAAGATGTTTACCATCGTATCATGTATAATTTCGCGACCATTTTTTGTTTGGTCTCACCGGTCTCTTTCCAGACTTCTTTACATGTTTCTTTAAACGGGGAATTTAAGTGTAGGGTGACTTTTTTTACCTCAATTTTCTTGATGTTGACACTGAATTTTTATTAATTTTCTTAGTGTCTGCAACATTGTTTCCGAATCGGAAAGGTCGGAAAGATAGACACATTTAGTTCTCTATTAAATTTCTATCATAACAGTTGTAGAATTCAGGGCTTCGTAAGGAAACTATATACACTAGAATCTTCTATTAGTCTCCAATTTTGCTTTTCACTGATAGTTTCTTGAAAATAATTTAAAATGTCGTAAGTTTAATTTTTGTGACCTAGACCACATCGTTCGTAGTTCTTACTGCTTATTTTAGTGTTCAGAAATACATTACGTGTTTCTGTGATGGATAATTCATTGCTATTTTGCATTTTTTATCATTTACATAGCATATTGCCTGGAGCAATGTTTTTATAACGAAGTCGAAACGTGTTTAATACGGTTTTAATACTGTAGCTTCCTTGCGTATAATGACAGAATCTAAATTACGGCGAACTTTAGAAATGATAGGAGCTATAGTCTGTGTGTTTTAAGAATGATGCTTTGAAGAGTTTGCAGTCCGGACACGTGAACCAGCACAGTTTCTGTGCTTTAATGGCATGCAACAATTTTCGTACGTCGAAGAACTCGTCCACTAAGTTTGTGTAGTGGTCTAATAAGCGTGCCTCAGTCTTGTGTAGATGGCGTTCACGCGAGTGTTTGCAGCGAAGGGCCGATACGAGAGCTTGGAGTCGAGGGTGTTAGGTGGTCATACCAGTCTCGATTGTGGCACGGGGCGGCCATAATGTGTGTGTAAATGTGGGTGGAGGCACTAGGAGGGGCGGATGCTGTGTTTGAGCTGGTAAGTGGGCGCTTCGTGTCGGTTGAAGGTAGTTTGCTTGAAGTCGCTCCTAGTAGCGTGACCTTGTATTCCAAATTTATCGTTATCCTGCTAGGAATTAGGCCGCATGGCATGATCCTGCTTCATGCCATGTCTCCGGTGGTTTTCGGAAACTTTTCTTCCGTCTGGGCTGATACGTTGTGTTTTAGTATTCTGATTCAGATTAGTTTTTACAATTACTATTTACACGGTTTAAGCTCTTCCTTCAACACTTGATATTTACTTCACTGTTCTAGAGACTCTCTGTTTTATTGAGCCCAAAGGCTCATCACCATGTACACAAAAGCGTGTCATGTGACCCTTAATCTAATCCACACAGCACATTCTGTGTCTCCAAGATTTTTAAAAATATTGCCCTACCATCTAAATCTAAGTTTAACACGGCTGAGTGGTTAGCATTCCTGCTTCGTATTTTTGATATCATGGGTTAAAATTTTGGCATGGAATCCTGCTGTCTAGACCTAAGTAACACTTTAAATTAGGCAACGATCGTTTACTTCCGCACAATTTTTAATCTCCGGTTTCACGGTAAAGTGATAGATTTAAAAAATTAAGCGAGGTATGATTAGGTTTTATAGCCTAGGCCTGTATTTTATATTATAGTCAAACCCCGATACAGGGACCCTGTATATACAGCTACTCTGTTATTCCGGGCATGAACGCTTAGACTAGAATGTATGTAATTTTAAAGGTAAAGTGCCTGCCATGCAAGCCGTCATCCGCGAACTCCTGTGGCAATACAAATGTACTTTGAAGCATTGTATGGAAGTCCGGTCATGGTTTGTTCGTTACTCCTTTTATTTGTTATTATTTAGAATTTTACGTAAATGGTAATTACAAGGAAGTAACATATGCATGTATTCTTGAGAGAACCTAACCTCGCATAACTGCATAACCCGCCGTTTTATATTGTGGCGATCCCATCAGGTGACAAAATTTAGAAACGCCGCTCAGTATTCCATTTACTCTCGTTTGCATCACATCAGTCGACTGTTTACTCCACGGATTTGTTCTGAATTTATCTTGTTATCTTCTGTAAGTTTCTCGGTCTTATAGTTATCTTTTGGCTTGTGTTAACCCTTCACTGCGTTGTGTTGCTGAAAAAACGTCAAAGTAAAAAAGAACTACGGTATATATCGATACTGAATGACATATCGACTCGATTCTGTGTGACTTTTACAATGAACAGCAGTGCACCGTCGCTCGTAGCCTTCGGTTTGTCATGGATGTCCATGTTATTTTGTTTTTGTTTTCCGATTTGTGTTAACCAAACCACTTCAGGCAGCTTGCGTTGTCACACGTGGACCTCGGTCGTGTAACGACTGAAGCCAAACGGGAACTCATATTTATATTATGCAGCGTTTTTGTTCGTTTTGACCGTAGACTAACACACAACACATTCTGTGTGCTATAATAGTCATACGGAGGTGTCGATTTACTAAATCCTACATGAGCTGGCTGAACTCGAGGCCGTGCCGTGAGAAGCAGGCGGGACTTTGTCTTACATTTTAGTGTAGTCTCATAGATACTTGATACTTTGACGACTCGTTCTTCAAGTGCCTGAGCACTGCACGTCCCAACTTTCGTTGGCTTTGATCTATAGACATTTTGGTAGGACTCCTTGGACGAGGAGTCTTATAGAAGGCACTTCAATCCTTCTGTAATATTTAGTGTCTAACATTATGATCGGTCTACCTTTTACCATCTAGTTAGTATGAACCTTATTTCTGCAGAATAAAAAACGAAACGATACAGACATTTGCCTGACGTAAGTCTTGAAAGAAGGAATATCTAAATCTTCTTTGCATATATTACTGGACTAACTCCGAATAGAATAGACCCTACACCGCATATTCCATTCTGCGTCATTCATTCTGGTATTTTCGGCTAGAAACGTCATGGAGTCTTGGAGATATGCATTGCGCTTCGTTGTAGGAATAAGGTAATTCCGGGAGAGATGCCGCACTTTTTACAACATTTGTTCTAACTCAATCCGAAAATGGTCAAAACGGCTGAAAATTCAGAGATATTATATTTAAGACCTCTATTATAGCAATTCTTAAACAAAATATCTAATGCAAATTAATTCTCAGAGATACAGGGCGATAAAAAAAAGTTGTCTTTGCGGCGTCTCTCCCGGACATGCCGGGAGAGATGCCGCTCTTTGAAAACATCCTTGAATTCAAAAAGAAACATATGAAAATGAAAACTGATGAACTTTATTCAAACTAATGAATTAATGTGAACATTAAAATGGAGAAAATATGTGAATACCAATTAAAATTGAAAAGTTAACGAATATTCAAATGAATTTTCAATTATCAAGTAACTTGAAAGAAAAATGTTTCAGAGGTTGCTTGGAGTCTAAGTGCAAACCAGTGAATTTAGAGTCTAAGCGTTAGTCAATGAAATTTGTAGGGAGAGCAGAACTCATGCAGCCAGTTTCTGCAACAGTTTTCCCAGTACTCACAGCACTTGTTGGTGTTACAGTTTTCAGGGGTCTCTTTTTTAAGTTTTTCAACCTTGTAGACCTGAAGTACTCGGACTGTTCACCTTTGCTTTTTTCCTCTTTGCTTCTTTCGCATTTCCTCTATGTTGGTTGTTTCAGTGAGGACAGAATCCAGTTGCCTCCTTGCAGTTGATTATTTTCTCGGTATTTTCAACACTGGACTAATTTTCCTCAATAATATAAGATAATGCAATAGACCAGGCATTTTTGAGTACCCTATATTGTATATGTATGATTTTTTCAATCAGATGCGGTATTTTTTTAAGTGCGGCATCTCTCCCTTAATTTCTTGCGGCGTCTCTCCTTATCTTCATGGAGAGACGCCGCGCCCTCCCACTTGCCTTACCCAATGACCAACATGGCGGCCACGTCGTGCAAAGTCAAGACCAGCAACGCTGGGAACCTGCAATGTATCGTGATTTCATAGTTACTTCGATTGGAACTAATAAAGACACATCTTATGAACAATAGAAATAACTTCGAGCATAAAATTATCAAACTCACCGCATAAAATCAGTTATAACTCTCGCAAAACAGCACTGATTTTCATTGCGTCCACTCACAACATTTCTCTTGGCTCACTGAACAAGGACATGTACTGACATCGGAATAGAATTAACGGAACCCACCGAATTAGAAAATGCGGCGTCTCTCCCGGATTTACCTTATCTCACCCGCCATTGCAACGTCTGAGGAACGCATTTGAAATTCCGTAAATAAATGGAGAAGCAATTTTTGCTTGTGTAACGCTGCTGCATCGACTTCACAAGCGTTTAGTGCCTGCTGGATGAGATGGCGATTGTATACAGTGAACACGAAATATTAGGGAGGATGTGGTCGTGGCCGAGTGAAAGAAAATATTTTGACACTCGTCGCATGAAAATCTCAAATCTCAATAATAATCTCAGTTTTACATGAATTTCAACGCAGAGTTCGTGGAATGTCTAATAGAACAGCTCATCAAACAAAGATTTTGTTGAGGACATAAACTACAGATCTCCGTAAGCGTTGTCTCTGTACTTCGCACAGTACCTTTAAGAGGCAAGCCGCACGATTCCTTTTTTAACCTCTGCGTTAGATGGAGGTGGGAAGTTTCCTTGTGCTTCTTGACTCGTGGGGGGAGGGAGCCTATTGCACGTTCTGGGTAGCAGAATGGGTGGTCCTTAGGGTGTGTGTGGCTCACTAACATACGGAACTTTTATTTTAAGCATTTCTCTTTGTGTTGCGTATTTGATGGAATACAAGGACAGGGTTCTTCATTCTCTGTGCACTGTGTTCTGTCTTGTTTATTTTTTATCTACGTTCGAATTTACGGTTCCAATCAGAATATTGTCTCCTTACTGTTGCTTGTTTATTTCAAGAACTGAGTCTGCAGTAAATTAATATTAAAACAGTAAGTTATACAAAGTCGCAGAATAAAATTTACGGGTTCCAAACTGGGTTACACTTTTCCCTCTTGTGAAGAATTACACTTTATGGTAATTAAATGTGAATTCTAATTTATATAAATCGTCAACGTTTCTTAGAACTGAAGTCGCATTTCCCGCGTGACTGCAGATTTCTTACATATCGTGTTGAGATAACAGAATAAAACAGGGGCCTTTGGACTATGCAGAAGGTCCATTCGTCAGCATTAATTATCCTCCCTTGCCTGTTTGCACCTGACCACGCTTTATCAGCGTTTCAGAACGAAAATGGAGGTACTTTGGTGCTCTAGCGCGGGCTTGACCCGCACTCAGATTACGTGTTATAAATTGCATTAATCTCCTGGAAGAGTTACCAAGTTTTTATTATACCTCATTCTCATGTTAGGTGTTCTTGCTTTGCTCATAATTTAATCGAGTTCTGTAATTGATTTTTTATTATTTTGCCTTCATTGATGACTGAGTGAGAGGCTACATTAGGTAGTGAGAGTGGGGAATAATAGGAACATTTAAAAAGTCTACTCAAAACTGAAATTGGCCACGACAGACGTTTTTCAGATGTGTTCCTTGCTCTATGTCTTTTTGGTGTTGATTTTAGTTTATTCAAATACTTTTTTTTCAAATGGTATCACGCCAAACGTGTAATTTTCGGGCGGTCCACGTTTTTTCGTCTCCTTAGACCGCGGCTTTATTTGGGTCGGATTAATTGTTACATGGCGTAACTTATACACGTTTCCAAATAAGTGTTTCACTATTTTGCATTCCTGATTACCCGCCATGCGTATTTATTGCAGATACAAAAACGTTCTTGGAAAGTTACTGATATATTGCGTAATCAAATATTGTTTCCTTGTATTTTGCTAAATACTCACCATAACGACATATGCTCTAAACGGGCCCAAACGTTGTTGATCTTAACGAGATATATGCGTAATGTCATGTAATCCTATTAACGAAATACATGTTCCTGTCCGTGCTTCTATTCAGTTACGTAAATTTATATTATAGGCACTTTGACTGGCTTATTTTCGTGATACTGTGTATCAGCATACGCACGTCATTCAAACACTCTCCAACATAATTCTTAGCGCTTTGTAACTACAGCACAAACTATTGGGATGAAAACTACGATAGAGCCATGAAACTCAGCTTCCAAAACTTGTAATAATGTTCTACGTTTGTGAAGAGTGGGGAATTACAAATAGTTCTTCAACCCCTTGAAGATTTGGCCAGATAGTCGTGTCTAATGAGCTATTTCATCTTGGCAAGTTAAATTGATTGCATTCAGGCGTATATGATATAAACATAGATGAAGTTCGTCTTTTACTTAAGCACAACAATGTAATGACGCATAGGGTAGAGCAGTGGTTCCCAAACCTGGGTAAATTACCCAAAACTGGTAAAAATGGTTTTTCTTTGGGTAACGACACACCTCGGAATACACATTAAAATTTACCGTAAAAGTACTCTGAAGAAAGCGATCAGTCACTGTGCACTCTAAAACAGTCTAACAAGTATTTATTTGCTAATTAATAAATACGCCATGCTTGTTATTAAATTCAGTCATTTTTGCCGCGCTCGCATGCACGTGGGTAATTAAAAAATACGTCTACACGTACCGCCCCCCTAAACTAAAGTTAGTGAGTGTAGTTGTCTAGTCTAAACTTTAGGTGCAGTGTGTTGCTAGCTATGGCGGTGTGAGGTATGTATCACGCTGGCTGTGTTTATAAATCGCGCCGTACACATTTGGAAAAGGTAATCTCATTATATTGTTTTTAGTTTATTTAAAATAATATAATGAATATTCAAATCCTAATTTTTTACTTGTCGCATGTTTTCTGTGCAGTTAGTCTTTTACCTACATTAGGTAAAAAGGACTTACTGATAAGCGGTTTTGGGTAATGAAGGAAAAAGTTTGGGAAGCAGAGTTCTAGACCAGTGGCATTCAACCTTTTTGTTCGTGTACCCCCAGATATAATTTCTCTTCAACTTTGTACCCCCAGAGTTGTTGGTGTATAATTCAAGTTATACATAGTATATAATCTACATCTATAATAAATTACATTACTGATTATTCAGTGTTTATCATAAAATAATATATATTTTTTTAAAATTTCACGTACCCCCTAAGATGTCTTCGCGTACCCCAGGTTGAATACCACTGGGGTAGAGCATGGTCTTCGACAGTGGGATAGAGAAGATGTAGCTGTGGCTACACGCCACTAGATGGTGGGGTTCACATTCCGGCCATCACTTGAAATAAGGCTTTATGGGCGCAATAACGGGCGGATACAGTGACATCTCTTGTCGGCAATCGAGAAGAGTATTCTGGCATTATTTTAGCTGTAATTCCAATCCAATTAAACTTTCTGTGTACTGTAATGCTTGTTACAGAAAATAGCTGGATCATTGTGTTAGCTTTAGTTGAGGCATGTGTGTATCGATATTACTGATATTATCTAACGAATATAGTCGCTTTGGGCTTTGTTTTAACCGGAGTACTCACAGCTCAGAGCTTTGTGACTCAGTGTCGTGCTTGTGAGACGTAATGGATTTGTAGTGTCGGTCTGTTGCCTTGCTTCTGCTCTGCATACGGGAATCTTCGGCATGCCGTTTTTTTATGAAGGGGTGTCAGTAATTTTTGTTCTTAGATTTGCCTTCTAAAGCGTGCTTGCTTTTTTCGCTTCCAGTGGGAGAGAGAGAGAGAGCTACGTTGTTTGCCCAGCACCGAGCCCTGAGAAGAAGTCTAATGAGAGTCCCAGATTTCACTCTGTAGTTTTACATTAAATTAACATTACAATGAAATATAACATAAAATATAGTCGTTATGAAATAGGATCCTCGATCCTCGGAGCACATCGATTCGAAACCGGGGGTGTATGTTTTGTGGTGGAACGTCATTCATTTGTCATTTTGATTTTGACTGTAAACTGCGACTTAAATATGAAAGTTACGGGCCCTGCCATGTTATAATGCAGTTCCTTAATAATTTAGTTTGGTGATAAGATAAGAATACTGCCGAAATAGATTTAGGCCTATAATAAAATTAAGGAAGATGGCTGTCTTCTGGGTTGTAGCGCCGCGTAGTATGGTGGAAGTTTACCAACGTTTCAAGGTCCATCAGGGCGATGAGTCATCGCCCTGATGATGGAGGCAGCAAGGGCCTCTGAAACATTTGGAAACTTTCACCAGACTATAGGGCGATACAAGCAAGAAGACAGCCATCTTTGAACTCACCGCCATGAAGACCCCAAATCCTGATAATAAAATTAATATGCCTGACTTTAATGCCGTTCAATAACTATACAATTATACCATCTGAGTTTACGTTGTCTGAGGACTATGTCACTTACAAATTCCACAACGTTTTAATCGATTTTAAGAATAGAGAACAATTTTTTTCATAAAGATCGTTTAAATATTTGTTTTATAACTTTGGTGTGAGTATTCTTGGCATTTGTAATGATAGTCTGTGTATGTTCCTGGTGGGAAAAACCGTGTTTTAAAATATACTTCAGATGAGTTTTGCCCTTTAAAATGTAAACTGATATTCGTGGTCATAGGTTGTAGACCTTCATGGCTGCTGCTTTCTCTCCCCCTCTTCCCCGCTTTGTCAGAGTGTGCGTCAAGTATAGATAAGGGAAGCCAGTTTCGGAAATTGTCAACATACCATATTTAATGCACTAGCGTAATCATAATTACACACTGTCGCTTTAAATTCTCTTTGCCGTAACTGTATCTGGCAGACAGCGCGCACACACGCCTACTCCGCAATCCAGTCAGTTGGCCAGACTGTGAAATGAGACCTCGTCATGTCAGTATGCTGTACCCTCCCTCCTTGGCTTTCTGAGTTATGGTCCCCCAGAAATTAAATGTAGTTTTTAAATCACGTTATTTTACAGTGGAAGGGTTTGTTGCGAAACGGATGTGGCATCATTTTTATGAACCTGCTGGAAACAATACATACTGAAGTAATTTTAAAGCTGGCTTTTGTGATCGCATTGTCTTAATCTACGTTTACACGGCGAGAGTTTAGAGAATAGAGTTAGAGATTATAGTCAGGTGTCTGTGTAAACTGTCGCGAAAGGAGGCATTTTGCTTAGTCTAAAGTCTAAGCAGAGGACAGCACTCCTCGTGTAGACCATACAACGATGGAGCCCGTGACCACTCTAAACTCTAAATAGAGCTCCTCTACGAAGTTCAACATACCTGGACTTTTATTCACTCTCGCGAGAGCATAATTGGAAGACGCAAAGAGAACAAAGAAGATGTGGACTGCCGAAGAAATGAAACTGTTTGAGGAATACGAATCCACAACATTTCTGCGGAATGTTTTTTTAAAAAAGCGTACAGAGACGCATGGAGATGTTTCGTTTGCTTTCGTTAGGTTTCCTAGCCATCTGAGCCTCCCCAATTTGACAGTCTTCACTATTTCAGGGGTTTTGTATAAGTCTTATAGCTCACAATTACACTTCATTTATCATCCTTAATTTTCTCTTGTTGGCCCATAAATTCTACGTAATACATTTCTCTAAAAAATCCTCAATTTTTGCTAATCCCCTTTAGTGAAAGTTCAGCTCTCAGTCCCATATGCAAGTACAGGTTCCATTAGGGTGTTATAGAGCTTGCCTTTGGTTTTCCCTTTAAGGTATCTGGATTTTAGCATGTTCTTTTAATCCGTGGTAGCAGCGATTTGCTATTCTTATCCTGTGATTAATATCAGCAGTTACCCGGTTACTGTTCGCGACTAGGGTGCCCAAGTATTTAAACTCGTTCACACACAAACTCATAGTTCTTCATCTTAAACACGTAATGGTTTGTTGGTCTTGTTATTTTCATGTATTTGCCCGTACTTCCACCTCTCCTGCAGTTCTTTCTAAATTTTCAAACGCCTCTTTGGTCACCTGACAATATCAGTATCATCGACATAGGCAAGTATTTGCACTGATTTGTGGTATTCTGTGCCTCTCTTTTCTGTACCTGATGCTCGTACAGCTTTCTCAAGGGCAATGTTAAATAACGTACACGGTAGTGCATCTCGCTCTTTTGGTCCGCTTCTGGCTTTAAAAGGCTCAGATAACTCATTATTTATTAAGACTGCACCATACAAATTTTTAGTGCGAGCTAAAAATGATTACTGCTGGGAATTAACCTTTGCTTGCGGATGAACATATAAATTCGTGAGGCATTTAAATTACCCTATCGGAGGATGTCGGTGCACTGTACGGGCGGCTGTAAGCTTAATGTTTATTGAATGGGCCGTATTTGTATATGAAGATGGCTGTCTTCTGGGTTGTAGCGCCGCGTAGTCTGGGAGAATTTTACGACCAGTTCTGAGGTTGTTGCTGCCTCTGTTATCAGGGCGATAAGTAAGCCGGCGCTTGTTGAGTACCTTTTCATTATTAGTTAGCTGATTTTTAATATTAATAATAAAATATCATTCTGACCATTCATGTAATCGGTTAACTCCAAGAAAATCATTATATCAGTAACGGTCATTTGTGTTATATTATAATTAATTTAAATTTAAATTTGTGTCATACTGAACACACAGAATTGTTATACATGTAGTTAAAATAATGTGTGACTTTCGTTTAAAATAAAGTTCGTTGTCGTTTGAACAGAAGCGTGCGGTCTGGACCAGGCAAGACGTTGGAACACTCACGGTTCAGGCCTGGGGCAGATTTAGCTCAAAAATTTATGTAAATTTAAGACGACAGCTAACTACAGATTAAGGTTTAAAATAATATATTTTTAAGTGCATGAGTAGTCTTTAGCGAGGAAAGATCCCTTTGTTGTTTATGAAAGTTTAAATTTAACTTGGGTTGTTGCGCCATGTATAGCGGTAGGTTCCTGTGTTTCCACACAGAGGGCGGACGAAGTTATTATCTGTTTTATGAACTTTGTTTTAATTCTCTACGGCGCCTGATGATTTGTAATTTCACAGTTAATTATGAATCTTAACAGACCAGGAATCCTAATCGGTAAAACCAATGTGGAGGAAGAAGAAGAAGAAATAGTATAAAAACTTTGTTCATAAATGTTATATACATTATTGAATTCGTATTTTGTTTCACTACGAAAACATCCGATCTCTTTGGAGCTACACCCACGTTGTCCACTATTCACCAACTTGTTCTTTTTATTTACGTAATGAATATTTTTCCTTGTCGGTAAAATCATACAAAACGAACGTAACTAGGAAAATACTTACGAAGCTTGAAATAAATGGAAACTATTTACAACGCATTGAGTGGACTTGCTGCCATTTTGTGATCGGATTGCAGCTCCGTACGATGTAAAATGTAATTCGGTAATACGAATATCAAAATATCCTTCGTCACAGCAAACGGCATGTGCGTTTTGTTGCGACGACGTGGACGTCAAAGCAAATACAAGAATGATAATGCGCGATGAGTCGGAAGCGATGTCTGATGTGGTCTGTTTTAGGCTTAAGTGCTGTCTTAGCCGAATGGAACCATGAATATCGAAAAAAATTCAGGGAGCAAAGCAGTTCCCGCCTGGGTCTAGGCTTTGTAGGGCCTACCTCCGAATGTGAGGCGTGTTACCTGCTCCCTGGGCTGTGTCATGCGTTCTCCGTATATTCCCCGATTAATACAATACACAGGTAGAGTTCTCGCTGTACACATTATCTCAAAATAATTCAGGTGACAGCAGACACCAGTGTCCGTTCGCTAGAGTCCTATTGTATGTTTGTATCTTTGCGCCCAATTGTAATAGTGATACCTGACATTGAGGTGTTGAAGACTTTCGACCATGTGGAACGTCACAGTCTTTTTCATTCAAGCACAGTTTATTTGTATATATTTAATGGTGTTTAAATACACGTATCAGACTACAGATGTCAGTAAATGATGGACCGCTGCACTTTCATAAGTTACGTGCGTTTATGTATTTCTACGATAGATCGCACGCGAGTAGAAAGACTGCTATGCGTCTGTAGCACGTGTCGTAAGTTCTCGTGCTAGTTGCTGTGTTGTTTTCTGTGCTGTGAATGTGAAGTCATTGTTTACAAACAATGGAAAGTGACCGGAGATAATATAAAAATTATTACACAAAAACATTTTGTATCAAAACACATAATGATTTCATTTTTGCGGGTATATTCCAAAAGTGAAATATAAAAATAAGGACTTATTGGAAAATATTTTAAAAAGGTAGGGAAGAAGCCGTGAGAAAAAAAGTGGGCTTCAGTGGTGAACTGATGGTCCAAAGGGCGAATGCGTTGTTGTCATTATTATTATTATTATCTAGTCTCATTTTTAAATTTTAGAAACATAACCATGCCACAACTCCCCCTCCCGCCCCTCTTTTCCGTGAATACTGAGATAGATCCATAACATATCAAATACCACTGTCTGTATTGGTTTTTAAGAAATGTTTGAGGTTCAGTATAGCAATCATGATGTGACTTTATGCAGTCAAAATCAAACAGTTGATGGCAAATTTGGTACACAGACCTGTGTTTGTGAGATTGGTGTTCACATCAGCAGGAGAGGTAGGGTTGATTAGTAAAGTTATATAAGGCAGTTGATAAGCCACAGAGAGGAAATTGAGTGGCCTGGTATCATTTGAAGCTGCGCCACGACGTGTTAATTTCCCCAGAAGCTGTCTTGACTGAATGAGTGACAGTATCTCTCTTCCATTCTCTTCTTACTCCATTGTGCTTCTCTAAATGGTTGTAAGAGCCAGGCTGACAAACTTGTGTTGTAGTGAAAGTGAATGGTTTCATCAGAAATCCAACTTTAAAGTTTCATGAAATTGACTGCAAGTTCATTTTTTCATTGTATGGACCAGGTACTATACAACTCTTTTGCTTTGTTATGTTTGTTACATTATAATGAAATAAAATATGGATGGACAAATTTATTTTTGAGCAACAGGTACACATAAATCAGTTAATAATTTATGTAATTTATGGTGCTTTAAGAAATTTATTGTATGAAGTTCAATTGAATATATGGCTACCATTCTTTTGATGGCAGGTTTGAGTAGGAGAACCAGGAGGGAAATTAATAAAATCTAGGGAGCAATATTCACAATGCACAGTCTCTCTTCTGCAGTCACGTCATTTAGAAAAGATCTGGCCTGTGAAATATTTTACAGATTCTGTTACAAGACTCCATTGTGCACCCTAGTCCCAGATTGTCTCATTGTCCACGTCTGGTACATTCATATACTCACAGAAGTTACTGGTGGTACGCGAACTGATTGCCTGTGTCATACTTTGAACATGTCAGACGTCACATTATCTAATGCTGGGCCAAAATTTAATGTACAGTGGCAAAAACTAACTTTACATGTATTGTTGCAAATTCAGTTGAAAAGAGGCATTATCAGTGGTAAGCAGCGCTTTTCTCTTTTTTATCCATTCTACTATTATATTGATTTTGATCCATCATTATCTCTTTCCGGTCCTTTTCTTATTTCTGCCAGTTTCCGTGACGCAAGGAAGTAGAACTGCCTTCTTTGTCACTAATGGTTTTCTTTGTTGCTGAAAACAAGCAAAATGCTACTGTTTAATGAATAATATGTTTGAAAACATGGTTTTTAGCCATCCATCCACTCTTCTTATAAAGATGTATTTATACGTTTCACAAATTCACATCTGAGGATATAGAAAATATACATTTTTCTTTATGACGGGGAGAATTCATGCCTGAGAAGGGATTCAATCCTGGGACCACATTATTTATGTCACCAAGTTCATGTACGCATTAAACCACAGACACTGGGATCAGTTGAAGTCTTGTTAGCGCTGTTGTTTTCATCTTCGGTGCTTGATCCTGTTAATTCAGAGATTTATTCTTTTGCTTCTAGTGAAAGCAGATTATGAAAATGGAGGCTCACATTTGTCTTAAAAATCGCGATATCAGTGAATATGTTTCTCGGTAATCAAGGATTTTTAATTTTAATTTTAATTGCACAGCCATGTCATGTGTTAAGTCCTTGTCGCTGTTAGATTCTCTTTAGTTGTTTTAATCTTTTAGTATTATTACAGATTTTCCCTTTTTTCATTTGACAAAGGTAATAGTTGATATTAACAAGCGGCTGGAATTGTCAAGTGTCAGATCATGCCCATTGAATATGTGGATTCATTCAGTACTAGTCAGTTTGTTATGAAATTATATTGTTATTCGCTATTGTTTCTATTACTCCTAGGAGGAACATTGGGTATCCAAAAGATGCTTTAAACAGACCTTATTCTTGATCAGTTTTCATTTTAACTTTGTTCCATGTTTTGTTACTAAACATGGTAAAAAGGATCAAATCATTTCCATAATCTAGAGAACCAATATTCCAAGATGTCTTTTTTGCAAGTGCATTCTTCGTTATTTTGTTTATTTTAGGTGTATATCCAATCAGCGATAGAGTTACTACATTGCATGCACTCATTAGTTTTACTATTTATTATCTGTTAATGCTGTTACAGTATGCGTAGATTTTGGTTTAAAAGTCAGTTTAGATGAATATGTGGTCATAAAAATAAGTCAGAAGACAGTGGTCATGGTAAGGATAAAATGTAATAATCATGAAATAAAAGAAGTAAAATTAAAGTAAAAAAAAAACTGCCCCATGTAGGCACTTGGGTGGAGGGGGCAGTGGTATAGCTCCTACCCATTCTTGTCCTCAGCACTAGATGGGGGTGAGTGGTCAGCATCACGCCCCGGCCGCGCTTTACTCCCAGTACCCTTTGGATAGGAAGCTGGGTGGGCCCCAGAGCCAGTCTGGATGCAGAGGCTAGAGGAAAAATTCTCTGCCCTCATCAGGGATTGAACCCTGTGTCATCCAGTCTGTAGCCAGTCACTATACTGACTGAGCTACCGTGGCACAAAATAATAGAAGTGGAGAGCTTAAAGTGTTCTGGAAGCAAAATAGTGGCAAATGAAATTTTTACAGAAGAAATTGCAGAAACAGGGAAATTTTATCACCTGGTGAGAGGTGTACTCTCAAAATGGGAAATACCTGAGAAGGAGAAATAATCCATATTAATGTATGAACTAGAAAGTCAGCACATAATAGAGATGAGATTTTTGAGAAATATGGGAGGAGAAACCAAAGGACATGGTATAAGGAATAGGAACACTAGTGATAAATACCTTGGAAGGCAAACAAACAAGTAACAGGTATGAGATGGTGTCTTAATGAATGAAGACAGAATTCCATATAAGGCTTTGAATGTAAAAGTAGAAGGAAAGCACCCGAGAGGGAAACTGAGATCAAGATGGAAACAACAAGTTAAGAAAGATGTCACAGAGAAAAGGAAGGCTATGGGAATAAATTAAGGAGCAGGAGTTGTGGCAAGACACAGCTAGATGAAGAGACTGGTTGCCAGATGGGCTCAATCAATGTGAAAATGTCTTGAGAGGAAATAGAGAAACTTTAGTGTAGACTTGAATATCCAGTTTCATGTAGGTCTCATACATGAAAGAAGGAGGTAGATGGATAGACAGAAACACACTGCACCTTCCAGGAGTTCTTGTCTTCATTTTATGCATCTCATTCATTGATCACTGATAAGACTTTGATGTTCCATGACATTTGTTAGATGTTTAGTCGGCATGATGATGGCTGTATTCTTGGATGTTGCACCATGTAGTCTGGTAGATACTGACTGACATTTCAGAGGAGTAAACTGTCCCCATCATTAGTCATTAATTTATTGAGTTTACCTGGAAATGAATGACATCCTGTCTTTAAAATCATTGTTGGCTGTTTTGTAGGTTATGTAGTAAAACTACTTCAGGATGACACAAGGTGAGGGAATGATTTGGAAGCATTGCTTTAAAGAACATTCCCCCTGAAGGGTCTGAGGAAACCTAGAGAAAGCCTCAGAATTTATCTGTGCCTCATCCTTCCTGGACTTTAACCACGCATCTCCCAAATCAAGTTATATGTTACCATTAAAACCAGTCTAAAGTCATTGGACATATTTATCTTGGAAATGTTGCTTTTCTAATGAAAATTAATTGTGTGGTGTAGGCTGTGTGTATTATGTGCAATTTTTATCTGTTTCCAGAAAATGCGCTTATTCCAAAAGAATCTGGAGGACTTGTCCAGTCGTATATCAGCAGCCGATGCCATGAAAAACAGCTGGCAGACTCCAAATGACATGACTGAAGTGGGTGAAATGCTGGAACAACTACGGGTACAGTCTGATTCTTCATTTTTCCGACAATCAGATGTTGAGTGGTTAGCAAATCTGCTTTGTATTCAGTAGGTCTCAGGTTCAAGTATCAGCTCAGAGACTTACTATTATGGCTGAATTTTTGTTTTTTTCTGTTCCTCCAGGGAATTGCTGGCATTGTACCTTAAAGTATGTCTTGACTACTTCACCTCACTTTTCAATTTATCATTTACAAACATCTTACCCTTGACACTATGCATACAGTGCAGTTGGAAAATGTCCAAATACTTTTTTTTTCTCTTCCAACACTTAAAATATTACAGGATACACAGAAAATTGTACAAATAATTATTAGTTTGTTCACATTCTTAGACCTCAGCATTAAATAGAGGTGAATGTTAATTTTCAAATTGTGGCCTTCTTCATACGTAGGAACATTGTCCCCACTTACCCAATGGATGGGTCCCAGAACTGATGGGGAGAAAAATTATTACCGCCAGCTTTGTCAATAATCGAACCCTAATAATCAAAGTGTGCTTTTCTAAGTTATTCTTCTTAGTTGGTAACATGCGTGGTAGCAGTGTTGAAAATGTTGCTTTGTTTTAATTGTAGTGGTAGACAACTCATTGACCACAAAAAGTGAGGACCAAGACTTGTACATTTTCAAGAGTTAAATTAAATTTTGAACAAACTGCTGCTTCAGTAGCTTTAATGACTTCCCTCCTGTCAGGAGAATCACCGCACACTCAATTTTAAGTTCTGTTTTATTACCGGACTTTGAACAAATTTGTTTTGTAAAGTTTGCTGCTGTCCATATTATTCATTCTTCATCACATTCCAAATATATTCTTTGTAGCTTACTTTCTTAGGCCAGAATTTAAAGTAGGGAAAAAACTGAGGATTCATGAATAATAAATGTTCAATTTGATTATAAAGAACTGAGCAACTTTATTCTTTTGTATACTTGGTTCTTTCCCTCAGAAGGGAACTTTAGCTTGCATTAGAAAATTGAGTTGCTTCAGTTGTACAGGGTAATCAAAAAGTCACACAACCCATTTCTGAAGCATATCCTATTTGTCAAAAAATAAATTACATTTAAATCATAAATGGAAAAAAAAGTTATATTGTGTGTTGGAAGTGTCCACCACTTTCAGTGATGCATGCATTAACACTGAAGGCAGACAGGAATAGGAATGGTTGGTGTCCTGAATGCTTTTAGTGTCACAGGAATGGTTCACCTTACAAGATATTGTTGATTTGTTTGGTGCGGGAGAATTGGGAAATGTTTTCCTGAACTCGGTCTGGAAAGTTAATTGAGAACGAGATGCCAGGTAATGTTTGATAATGAACACGCGTTGCACTTGTGAAAAAGACATCCTTTCACAGTTGACGGAGAGGCATGAGCGCGTTACAGTGTGATGTGACTTGCGTAGTCACAGCAATGTTGCATGTTCATTAATCCAATGAAATTGTATTGAATTGCAACCATCAGTAAATATTTTAATATGGGTTATGCAACTTTTTTTATGATATAGCCATTGCATGTGGCACACATGGGGAGCTGACAAATGCATATTGTTTTGGTTGGAAGGCCTGAGGGGGTAAGACCATTGAGAAGTTCCAGTCATTGGTAGGAGAGTAATACTAAAATATAACTTATGGAAATAAAATGGAAGGATCTGGACTGGATTCATCTGGCTCAGGATAGGGACCATTGGCGGGTTCTTGTGAATGTAGTAATGAACCTCTGTGTTCCATAAAAGATGTGGAATTTATTGACTAGCTGTGCATGTCTGTCAGCTCCTGTAGAAGGACTCTTCTTCATGAAGTGATGAGAGATAATTACAAATAATGATCTTGACTTTTTACAGAAATTTGGTGAACGACTTGGGCCAATACAGAGAACAGTAGAGGATGTTAATGACCAAGCAGCTTTATTTACTTCCAACAACGTTTTAGTTTCACATATCAACCTGAACCGATTAGAGGATCTCAATACAAGGTACATTCAACCGTTCAATTGATTCAATTCTAAATGGTTTTGACGACGGTAGTTTACACTTAAAATTATTTGTTGTCAGGACTTTTTCCATCATTTGTTCTTTAAAATTCATAACATTTCGGAGGCTGGTTCTGCCTCCGTCCTCAGGTGAGAGGTACCTACTCTGTTGGGTCCCTTAGATAGGGCTAGTCTCTGTCACTGGACTAGTTGTTATCTTCTTATCCCAATCATCGTTTGGTCTTCTGATATAAAACCCACAATGTCTTTCAGTCTGACTTTGTATTTCCTAACCTCTGAAGAACTGCTTAAAAGGATGTCATTTCTGCTTATCTGTTTCTTGCTTTAGGTGGAAATTCCTTCAAATGGCTGTGGATGACCGCTATAAGCAGCTCAATAATTTTGGGAAGGAGGGATCCCCACCAAACCAGGGCTTCCTGTCAGCATCCGTTGAGCCTCCATGGGAACGAGCTATCACTGCAAACAAAGTGCCTTACTACATTAAGTATGTTGCTGAATTGCATTTGTAAGGTTACGTCCTGCTGTTTCTCTTAGTTTTCTGGATGTTTTGCTCTTAGTCAAAAGCAGTAAGTAGGTGTTCACTGAATGGTCTGTTAGATTTATAATAAATCACTATAAATACGGTTTAAACATACATGAAAATTAACAGCACTACTGATTAACTGTATTTTCAGATATAAAATGAATGTGTTCATGCTGCCTTCCGTAGAACTTGGTAAATGGTGTTGATATTTTCGCTTGGTATTGATTTAACAAATCCATCTTTTAGTGAGAATTCATCATATTTGGATATAAAGAATCAGAAGGTTACCTTTATTCATTTTCTTACATAAGAAATATATCATACTGAGGCTTCTCATTGTTTTCCTCATTCCCTCGAAGTAGATACCAGTATAATATGATACATAAGTTACGATCACTTGTTTACAGCAATTTTTTCTGAAGGGGGTGCCATTGCACAGCTTCTTCTCATCTGTCATCTTAATCTATAGAACTCACATTCAAGCCCCATATGTCATAATTTTTCTTGTACATTGGAATTGTGAGTTAATAAATCAGACGTTCTGTGTACAGTATCACTAAGTTAAACAATATGATTATACAGGGTATATTGTTGTTATTATCCATTAAATATCAACATAACACACTGTGGTGCTACACCACAGATTTACTTGTAAATTAGAGTGTGGTGATGTTAGGTTTTCTTGTTTATAAGCGTATTGTGAAATAAGCCAACGAGTAGGCATAGTCATGTTCCTAAATACCATACCATGAGGCATATGAAGGCATAGAAGGGGAGTTCAAGAGTTCTGGACAGAAACACCATAGAGCTGAGTGATCTGCTTCATTGTATAGCAGCCTTAAAGTTCTGGAGAAGATTCTGTGATACATATTTAATACTAGGCTGGATAGGGAGTAATTTTGGGTGTGAAGTCAGAGATAGTCACAGTTCTTCTGCCTGGAAATTAATCCTGGTCTTCCAGCTGAAAGTTACTGTTATGAACTATCACTGTTCATTATGGCTTATGTTAAGGCTTATTATGTTTAATCATAAAATCATTAAAATGTCAACCTGTACATGTTCTTCCTTCTAGTTTCATCATGAATACTTATTGATTGCTGATTAGCCCGTCGACGTGGTAGTTTAAATACCCGCATATACTGCTGTCGTGCTGTTCCTGCGGTAGTATTTTTTAAATGCCCGTTTAAATTTTGCTGTAAAATACTCTTTTTTTCATAACTTTTGAACTATATGAGATATAATTATGAATTTTTCACTGAAATCCTCTTAAAAGATGGTTTTATAATCTTACCTTATAAGATGAGATGTGTGAGCAGTGGAAGCAAGTCGATTAGAAGTTTAGTTTCAGAAAAAAACGGAGTGTACAACAGCCGGTTCTTTGAATAGTAAGATCTAAGTGTAGGCTTTTGCACAATGCCCATCAATATAAATAGAGCCAAAAGAACGTAAATTTCGTCCACTGTAATATCTTGCCTCTTCCTAATCCTAGAGCGAAATGTGAGAGGATTGGCACTTTTTGATATTTCTTGCTGAGCATATCTGTTGGTTTGATCAGCAATGTGCTGCACAAGTGCTATATCGAAAATATTTTCGAATAAACTCACGACATCTAGTTCAGCAGTGTCGAACTGGAATCCACATACATTACAAAATGCTTCTCGTGAAGCAGGAAATGAGTCTATATTTTCCCACAAAATCTTGTTGGAAACCACACCTGCATGTACGATGTCGTCCTGTCGACCACGTCTACCATTATCACAATCACTATCGCTAAACACGACAGTTCCCGGTGTCACAAACTGTGTGTAATCAATGTCAAATACACTATCATCGTCCGAACTATATTCACTTATACTATCATCTTCTAAAACTTCATTTAAAACTTGTATTTGGTCTAGCTCCATCAGAGGACAACTAGTCGAAGGGAGAGAGCCCTTGTAAACTACCAGGTCAGGCGTTTATTTTTAGACTGTCCCTTGCAGGTCATTGCAATGTCCCACTGTTGCCACATGTATACACATAGAGCTTTATTTCCACAACTGGCGAGAACAAACCACATCGCGCTGGCGTTATTTATTCCATACTTATGGGCGTTTTAAATTAGGCTTTGAGGCTCGCGTGTTTATACGTAAATCCACAAGAACTTTAATTTAAATGCCCGCGTGTGTACACGTAAAACCACGTCTGAGGGTTAGTTTGCCACTTTCCTCGGAAGTACAGTATGACTTTTAGAACATTTTGGCATCGTTTTCTGTTGTGTGTTGGTTAAAGACAAAGGAAACGTGGTCCTCCGAAACATTGGTACATACCTACAAGTCCACATGGTATCACAACCCACAAGACCAACACTGATATTTGTATGTATTGTATAACTTTGGCTTTTGGGAGAGTGCCACATCATGTCACCTGAAAGCTGAAATTATATGTTGAATTCCAGCTGTGAAAACCTATGGACCTGTATGTATTGTTTGTTTCAGTCATGAGTTGGAAACTACACACTGGGACCATCCCAAAATGATTGAGCTAATGAATTCTCTCTCTGACCTGAATGAAGTTCGCTTCTCAGCATACAGAACAGCTATGAAACTTCGAACCGTGCAGAAACGATTATGCTGTAAGTATATGATGCAAGTAGCTACTTTTAAAGATGGCTGTCTTCTGGGTTGTTGTGCCATGTAGTCTGGTAGAAATTTACTGATTTTTCTGAGGTGTTTGCTGCGTCCATCATCAGAGTGAAGAGTAAACTACTACCAGACTACATAACACAAAAACCGAGAAGACGGCTATCTTCATGGTTGCTGCACTGAGAACTTCCAGTCTCACTTAGCCACTTTTTAACCTTATCTGTAGGGCTGTCACATTAAATTAGCATAAATTAATTCATTAAACATGATTTAATGATCTATCCATTGTCGTGAACTTTTTGGTGATTGATCATAGAAATTAGGCTTCTTCAAGTCTGCCTCCATCATGATTGCCCTGATGATGGAGGCAATAAACACGTCTGAAACGTTGGTCATTGTCTATGAGACTACACAGCACAGTATCCTGTGAAACTACAAGGCACAATATCCCAGAATATGTCTTCTTGATTCAGATACACAGTATAATAATGCCATGTACTTTTTGTAAACTAATTCATTCATGGAACTGCTGGTTATTGGTATTATGCTTTTTATTTTTGTTTTTAGTGGATCTCCTCAGTCTAGCAGCTGCTCTGGAGTCATTTGACTCTCATGGTTTGAGAGCGCAGAATGACAAATTAATTGATGTTCCTGATATGGTGACTGTTCTGACTTCCCTGTATGAATTGATTGCGGCTGATAACCCCAATCTTGTTAATGTGCCACTCTGCCTCGACCTCGCCATAAACTGGCTGCTCAATGTCTATGACAGGTGAGCCATTTGTATTCTCTGCAGACTATGATGAGATAAAGTAAATATCATTTTTCAATATGAATAAATTAGTTTGTCATGTTTGTGTATATCTTTCATCTTATTTCCTTTCAGCCAACGCACAGGACAGATTCGAGTTTTGTCTTTCAAAGTTGGACTTGTCTTACTCTGCAAAGGACATCTAGAAGAAAAGTATAGATGTGAGTATGATGTACTTCTAACAGCTATCAGTTAACCCTTCCCAAGCCACAAATCAAATTTCTCATTTCCAAGAACTTATTATTTCAGTGACAGTAATTTTGTAGCGACTTAAATTGTATGATTTGCAGATTTATTCCGGCTGATTGCGGATCCAAACCGATTAGTGGACCAGCGTAAACTGGGTCTTCTTTTGCATGACTGCATTCAGGTGCCACGCCAACTTGGTGAAGTAGCAGCTTTTGGAGGCTCCAATATAGAACCATCAGTTCGCAGCTGTTTTGAAAAAGCAGGGAAAGATAAAACTTCCATAGAGGTGAATTTTATTTTATGTATAATTAAGTTCAAGGGACTCTGTGGGATCCTTTAAAAATTTGGGAATTACTTACAGTTTTATCCTTGATAATGATTTCTTTCTTTCTCTCTGTCTTATTCAAAATTGTTTCTTTTAACTACTAGTCATGCTTCTGAAGTTAAGGCTGGAATGGAATAATTACATTCCATCATAATCATCCTTTCAACATTTGCATTCCAGTTTATTTTGAAGTGTTGTCTTAAAACTGTTACGTATTAAATATGTAATAGTGCAAGTATGTCTACATTTACTTTCTGATCAGAAAGGTTGTTCCACAAAACAGATTCCAGCCATTAATCTCTCCCATTGTTCTGCTTATGGGATGTATTCTACAGGCCATCCATTTCCTCAACTGGCTGCAGCAAGAGCCACAGAGCATGGTGTGGCTTCCAGTCCTTCACAGGCTATCTGCTGCGGAGACAGCGAAACATCAGGCCAAGTGCAACATCTGCAAGGAATACCCAATAGTAGGGTTTAGGTATGGGCCTGTTGTTTCACTTAAAATTAGCTTTTACACAAAGTGACTTTGATCATTCGTATTGTCTTATTTAGATGTCAATAATCTAATATTCTGCCCAGCGATTGCCACTCAGTTTCCACAGAAACTTCACAAAACTTAGTATATTCCAATTTTAGACATACATTTTGCAGGTTTAAATTGTACTTAAATATTCAGCTGTGAAAATATTAGTAAAGTAGACTCCAGAGTATCTGGGATAATGAAGGGGAGAAGATGCATAAATAATCAAAAAAACATTTATAATCAAAATATTTTGTTTAGTTTGTTCACAAAACATCAGAAACACAGCTGATGTTTGTTCTGAGAAATAGTTTGTAAGTAGTTGCTTGGTTTTTGTGATGCAGTATTTTCTCAATGTGTATACTGAACCACAACTGTAGGTCAAGGTAGAAAATTAGGGTTTTAAAGTAGATTGTGGTAATTAGGTGAACTGCATAAATTTACTTAAATTATTAAAAGTATGAATTTGCAGGTAGAATGATAAAATTATTTTACACACATTGTGTTCTGTTTCAGATATCGCTGCTTGAAGTGTTTTAACTTCGACATGTGTCAGAATTGTTTCTTCTCAGGGAGGAAAGCAAAGAACCATAAACTTACGCACCCTATGCAAGAATATTGCACAGCTGTAAGTTGGTCTTATTGTTTCTCAATTGTTTATATAATGTTGTAATAAATGTGTAAGAAATTAAATGTGTTCACTTTGTTGTTTTACAAAGACTACTTCTGGTGAAGATGTCAGGGACTTCACAAGAGCACTCCGCAACAAGTTTAAGTCAAAACGTTACTTTAAGAAGCATCCTCGAGTGGGTTACTTGCCTGTGCAGACAGTGCTAGAAGGAGATGCCCTGGAGAGTCCTGCTCCCTCACCTCAACACTCCACTCTCAGCCAGGACATGCATTCACGACTAGAAATGTACGCATCGCGGCTCGCAGAGGTGGAATTGCGCACCAGGAGTAATTCCACCCCTGACTCGTATGTATCACATAAACACACACCTGCACAGTAATGTACAGAAATTATAAAGATTTAACAAAGAGGTAAATACATAGAGAAATGTTTCTTTGATGCCTAAGTGTTGCAGAAAGATGAAAGCAGTACAAAACTTTAAAACTTATTCATGTACTTCATATTGTGTGAATGACGTGAAATAAATTCATAATTACTTGTTTGTTTACATGTTGCACTTGCTGTGGTTAATGTAGTAAGGAAAGTGTCGGTGGTAGAAATGGTATCAATTCTAAATTTTTAATGTAATTATCCATTTTAACTGATGATATTTTTATAGAATGTATGTGGTAGAGATCGTGGGATTGGTGATTACATCTTCGTATGTATATTATAAATTGCACAGAGCACAGGAAGTTTTTATATAGACCTTTTTTGAATTTTGTATACCATTCTTTCTATATTATTTCCTCTGAAACAGTTTACTTTTCTTTGCTGTGTACGTCACTCTGCAACAAAAGACAAGTGGTTACAATTTTCTTGCTCATATAACTAGAAGCGATAGAGAATACAAGTGACATCATAATCCCAATTTTTAGAACATGGGTTTTCTCTAACTTTTATTACTTACAGTTATTTATAACAATTCTGTTAAGTAGCGACACAAATATGCCTGTCTAATTTGGAGAAAAGCATGAATTAATGTTCATGACTTTTCCCAGATATAAGACTAGGATTGATGGTAAGAGAAAAATGAACACTTTACTTTTCTTTGAAATTTATATTAGTTGGAAGACAAGTTGGTGGAGTAGGAGGCTGGTGTTGAGCTGCAGCCACAGATGTCATTCTTCTCAGTGTAGACTGATGGATTCTGAAAACCTTGTTAAAGACGCTAACCTACGAATTCATATTTTGAAAAATAAAATTACTAGTCCACAGTCTGGTTTGAACATAAAACCTTTTAAGTCTCAATGCCGATGAGCATGAAATCACGAGAGAAGAAACGCAATGCCTACCTCCTACACACTTCTAGCCTCACCAGTAAAGCACAAATAATACAGTGATAATGTGGACGATAATAAGCTGATATCATTTGCTTATTTCTCGTTAACATAAGTTACTGGATTTAACGTGCTTTACAGACAAATGATGATTATACATTTGCTGTTGAATTTAAAATCTACGTATTTCAGTATCTATTACAGTTGCTGTTGGTGAATTTGATGTGGAAACCTTGAAACATATAGCCCTAGACGGATAACATACAGCTTCATAGTTTATGAGTTTATGAGTTGTTTGAATATAGCATATGCATTAAAAATACATATCCTGATAATTACAACTTGAACTTGTATATTTGACCTTCACATCATGTATCCTATCAACTTGTGTACTAGCAAATATGGATGTCCAAACAAAGTATAGTCTTTCTTTGCCTTCATAATGTTATAGTCACATATCTTGGAAAAGTCCCCCCCCCCCCCCCAAATAACAGACATGTTGGTGCCTTTGCTTAACAGACATAATGACATAAATAAATGCAATTAACAGAAGGTGGAGCAAAGCCACTTATGGACAAATACAAATAAATTATGAATGATTGGTATTATGATGCCAGCTGTATGTTTACATCACTTCAGGTTTTGGACTTTTTGAAATTTTAAATACTTGATTTTTGTTGCACAGAATGTACACATAACCATCACAAGGTTACCATGCAGTAGCAATACAATCTTTTTGAGAGTTATTTTGTTTATATCACAGAGATGATGAGCACCAGCTGATTGCCCAGTACTGTCAGTCACTGAATGGAGGTGATACAGTTCCAGTGCCCCGCAGTCCAGTTCAGATTATGGTTGCCATCGACCAAGAACAGCGTGAGGAATTAGAAGCCATGATACGGTAAGTACGTCACACAGACAGTTTGACAAGTCAGCTTCCAAATTTCTTCTCATTCTAAATTCTGCCAAGTATAGGTCACATGAGCTAGTTGGTGCAATCATCAAATTTATTTTGGATTTATGTGCTAAGATGATACATTCATAAATTAATATTTTTGTTGTTATTTTTTGGCCATTACCCTTCATAATTTTTTTAATATTGGGCCTAGTTGTCTGAAGTCTTCTAAATCGTCATTTTCCTCTTATTTGATATTTTATTTTTTGGCATGATGGAATCCTAACAATGTTATTACTTGTTTCTTCAAAGTTGTAGTGGTATATAAATTATTTACTTCATTTTTGCCATGGTTAAGAAATATATGTTGCTATCTCATGAAATGGATTTCAGCTGGTCTTTACTCATCAGTCTTCCTCATTGTGTTAATTTGGTCTAACGGTTCTCTTATAAATTTTTATTCTTGATTCTTGTGTGTGTCACATCTGTAATTGACCTTATGTTGAGTGACCAAGTAACTGTAGTCGATCACACATGAAGAACCCCGCTATTGATTACACTGCAATTGGCCACAAAATTCTGAAATTCTCTTATTCAGCTCTTGCTGAGTTCTCTTTTATGGTTCATAGGTTTTGTTTGTGCCTAGCTAACTCAGTGGATTAATTAGGAACAGGGTAAGGCCATAGTGAAACAGAGGGCAGGTTGGTAGGTGACAGGGAGAGGTAAGTTTCTGGTTTGAATTCAAACACTGTTCTGCACTTGTTGGAATCTCCAAATTCACAGGTTTATAATACAATTAATCAGTGGCTTGGAAAATTATATATTTATTATTATTATTTTATGAAGCTTTATAGTTTGCATGGAATTTTTGGACTTTTTCCATTGTCTTGGTTGTTTTATATAAAGAAAATTCCAGAAACTGGCTCTCTTCCTGTTTTAGGAACCTAATGCAGAGTCCATTAAAAAGGACTAATCTCATTGTTTTTAACTTTGATAAAACAGAGTACTATTGTGAATATAATTTCACAGTGAATTGGAGGAGGAAAATGCATCCCTTCAGGCAGAATATGAGCGCTTGCGAGCCAAGCAGACACCTGGATCAACGCCTGAGGAGTCCGCACATCTGCCTGGTGGCCCAAGGCCTCCTGAGTGTGAATTGCTGGCAGAAGCAAAGCTGTTGCGCCAGCACAAAGGCCGACTCGAGGCTCGCATGCAGATATTAGAAGACCATAACCGTCAGTTGGAGGCTCAGCTTCAGCGACTTAGACAGTTATTGGACGAGGTAAATGTATACAAACTATAAGTTTGGGTTTAAGGACGTAATCTCCTTTTGAGGACGTGTCCACACTATAACTGTATATAGACATACAGATGCTGAAGAAATATTAACATCACTCAATCTGCCATCTACTGAGTGAGTCACCAATGAAGTAGGATTTGGGGTTAATCTTGCGTGGATGAGAGCTATGATGACAGATTTTTGTGATTTTCCTCTGTCCCTCCAGGTGACCTTACTGTTTTGTGTACTGTGGTTGCTTCTTCCCACCTTATTATTCATACTTGTCACACATAATTTTATAATTTGGCACTACCTAATCACAGTAGTTGATATAGCATTATAGAATATCCAGGTAAATAATCTGCGAGCTTCAAAGCTGTCTGGTGTCAGTTAAGCTACCTGATAGTGGAATAGAAAACTTTGTCAGCTAAATATGTATTTTAACTTTTTTTGCTACCCTCAGTAACTATAAAAATGGGATGGAAAGTACATATTTTTGCTTTTCAGGCCAAAGTTTATGGTGTCACTGATATACTGATTGTATTGGATTGTGTCAGCCTGACAACTGAGTTTCTTGAATGGCACTGAGGTTTTAAATTTATTCTTTCTGATTTATGATATTAGGGTGATCACAAGACATGAATGTTCTGTTCTTTCCACAGCCGAGTTCCAGTTCTCCTTCCAAGACAGGAACTCTGCAGACCCGATCTGTGACAGCATCTCAGTTGGCCACAGATTCACCTGCTAAAATGAATGGGCATTATCATGACTCTGGAAGTAAGCACAAACTTTTAAGTAATAAAAAAAAATTCTAATATAGGGTGTGTTAGCTGTAGCACCTATGAGATTGATCGGTGCTTGCATACCAAAAATGCTTGAAAGTGTTTATTTTTATTGTCTGTTCCATGTTTTTAGACAGAAATAAACTCAAAGTACGTCACATTTATAGAATTGCTTCTGACCTGAATATGCTTACATAATTCATGCCTGGATTTGTATTCAAAAAGCATCCATTCTGTAATGTACATTACAGGAGGTAAGAAGTACAGAAATGTTGACATACTTATTAATATGTGCTGATCAGCCAGGTATAATAAAAAATGTTGCCAAGAAAATGTATAAAATGTGAGACAGGTTTATGAATAGTTGAATGGTAGATTGAAATGTGCATATAATGAGTTCTCAAAAGCAGCAGTGAACTTTTATTCACTCAACCATTCACAAACTCTGAAAATATGGAGCAATTATGTTACTGTGTATTTTTATGGGTTTTGATGTATAAGATTTGTTTAAATTGCTATATTTTAAAACAAGTTTTACAAGGGGGATTTGCAAGAGCCTGATTTGTTTAACAGTAAAATTTTGAATTCATGAAGCATATTTTTAACATAAATCAGTTGCTCTTGTTTTCTTCCATTGTGCCTCTTGAAGCAACTGTTTTCTTTCCTAAATTAATGGTTAGAGGCATGAAGATAATCATGATTTTACTTCTTTACCTATACCCCCCAGAAAATACTACTGTAACTGTTGCAGAATATACAGCAATAACACTATGATGCAAAAAGCACCGATTGTTGGATAGAAAGTTGGTTATGAGGTTTGATAAGTTGGTTGGAACCACCACGGTGGTCTAGCAGTTAGAACGCTAGCCTTGTAAGCCTGGGGTCCCGGGTTTAATTCCCGGTGGTGCTCAGATTTATAACTTGTGTTGGGCCAGGCCGTGGTCTAGGCAACATGGAGTTTTCCTCCGGGGGGCTTCCCGGTTTCTCCGTGGCATCCCAACAATTACTCCATTCACACAGAAGAAGGAAATGGCAAACCACTTCTGTATCACCTGCCTCATAAGCATGTGAACAGATTCCTGTCAACCTGAAGAGGATGGAAGGATCCTGTTCATAATGTTGGTTGGAATAAAAAATGAGCAAGTTTCTGTTATCAAGAATTATATCTCCGTCAGTCTTTGTTTAGCCATCAACCAATGTTTTTCTGAGAATTCTCATGTTTGTTATCATATCTTGTTGTGTACCATGCTTCCTCACTTAATATCTAACTTATTCCGTATAAAAATGAAGTTATTTCTGGTCTGGCTGGTTGGTGGAAACCCCTCTTATTCTCTGCTCCACAGTTTAGTTCTGTATGCAACTATCTGTTTCTGGGTTCATATTGGCACTTCAGTAGTGTTGTAGTGGATAGTGCTGGGTTTCCATTGCTTGCTAGTTAGCCCACTGTGCTTGTTGCATATGCGTGTGTGTAGGTGGGCGCTGGGTGGAAGGTGGTAGGAGCACGCTGGATCGTGTTGGCGATATGCGACCACCACCTCCTCCAGTTTCACACAACATGGCAGCTGCAGCCACCGGCACATCTTCCTCTGTTGCTGCTGCTCAGAATGTAGGCAATCTGCTACACATGGCAGGTGGGTGCTGTACGGTTCCTTCTTACATCTTGTATGTTCTGTGTTAATCAGGATAACTTTCATTGACCCAGACACAACATTATATAAAATCTTACTACAGTAAGTGTTGCAGTATTTGGAATGAAGAGAGAATCTTTAGTCATATAGTGTAGATATGGATTGCTTGGCTGGAGTTCTTAAACTAAACATTCAGCTCTCAACTCATTGAATTTATTTGAGTTGATTTAGGCATAATTTGTGACATTTCTCTTTCTCACCTTTCCTCCTGTTTGTTTTTACATTCTGATCTCTTCCCAAAATCATTTTTTTGCACTGGCAGATTGGTTACAGTGGGATAACCTCAGATATTAGCCATTTAGTTTTTGGAATGATTTTTATATTTCCAAGTTCTGCTGCCTGTAACAAGTGTTTTTGTGGTGTCACTTTTTCATGCTGTTATGAATTCTTGTTGTAATGGATTTCCACTACATTTTCTTCTTGTCTGAATTTGTTTTTGTCATTAAACACTAGCATTACAGTTTATCCAAGAAACATTATACTTTATTTATGAAGATTTTATTATCCTGTAATTATGTTCATGACGTGCTTATTTGATGGCCTTGACAGTGCTTTTATTTGATGTGTTTTCTATTAATTTCTGTAATGATACTGGAAATTTTGATCATTTGCGAGAAAAATTGTGTCTACCATGTGTTTGTCATTATGGCATGTGAAAATTTCTTCCATAAATTGTGATCATGTGAACAAAATAATAAATATTCTTCCAGTAATAAGTATGATAATTTTAAGATGGAATATGTTCAAAATTTAAGAGTCTTTGAAACCCCCCCCCCCCCCCCCTCTCTCTCTCTCTGGGTGCTATTAAATATATTTCCCAGTTTTAAATTTAAAAAGGTAATATGGTGTCTTCTTGATTAAGTATGTAATTTTATTGATATTACTGTTTGAGTGTGGTTCAGTTGTAGTCTGTGTTGAGTATGACAAAGATGGTTGCTACAGCAGAGGTTTGCACCAAGGACAAGCAGCATTAATGCCTAGTCTTTCAGCAATTTCCACAGAAGTTTTCCTACTGTTTCCAAGAATCATTGCTTGAGCATTATTCATGTTTTATTTATTTGTGAATATGGATGAATGGCCTTACTTGTTTGCAGCAATAACACTGGTTCAGCTGCTTATGTAAGCATTTCAGTCTATTCACTCACATGTAATTGTGACAAGTTCTGTCCGTATTTGGCAACTAATTGCCAATGGCTCTCTTCTCTTTTCATTTCTTCAGGCACTAAAACTGCATTATTGCATGGTCCTTGCACTTATTGCAGACCTCTGATAGAGCAGTCAGCTCTATAAAGTATGTGCTTTCAATTATTATTGTATTTTTATTATTTCCCCAACATTTACTTTTTGTTGTGTGGAATGTATCCTACACAAATATCAACTTATGTAACCTGGCACACCACCAGATGCATTCCTTTGTCAGACAAGTTATACAAATAACAACTTCTTGTCATTTTAGTATAAGGGTTGTAAAACAAACTGGTACCCATTCACGACATGTATTTAGCTTTTGATTTCGTGATGAATCATTGGAGTTAGCATGCGACTTTTTTAACGTACCTACAGTTTTCATCTGAAACATTTTGTTGGCATGTTGAAAACCCTGCGGAATGCCTATTAAATTACTCCATCCATCAATTTGGCCATCTGTATTTCTGCATGTAATATATGAATGGCTGAATAGGTTACCACAAAATTTCATTTTGGGGGATTTTAACAGAAAGTTGTCAAAGCATTTCAACATTCTTATAGATTGAATAGTTTTAATAACCACTTTATATATTGATATATCCTTATTTCTTAGCAGCGTTGAGCAAGTTGTCAAAAGTGTATAATGTTTTCTTTGAGGGAGGAACTGGATTTATGGAATGATTGTTAACCGCACCTGGACATTTTGTATCTTGTCAGGACTTCAGTGATTTGTCCCCCACACACACAAAATATGGCAAGGATGCATTTCTGTTTTTATTCCTCAGAGATGCATTTGTATAGTCTTTCGGACTTCAGGTCACTGGTTGATGACCCATGTAGAAACGAATGCAAAAAATTTACAGTAAAGATGTGTAGAGGTGAGGTTAAAGGACAGTTGTATGTGAAAAACTAGACTGTTTTACTGGGTCAGGAACTAGAAAGTTTAATGGTAACTGCTACTACAATGGCATGAGTTTTGAATTATAAATTCTTGTATTTATTTGTGAAAGTAATCATTTTCCCTCTTATTTGAAGAAGGTGTATACAACTTGTCTCAGAACCTGTGCCCAGATGTTGCATGAATGTCACTCTTTCTGTCTCTCATGTAAAAAACTCTTGAATGTTTCCAGCCCAAGCTTTCCAGTTCTTTAATTTCCAAAGGATAATTATTTACCTGCGTGATTACTTTCTGTCCCTTCAACATCGTCACTGTTCTGCATTAGCACAAAATACTTGAACAATGGTTTTTGTATTGTACCATTCTGTCACCTGAAATAAGTGCACAAAACTGCAGTGATGCTGGTCAGTCATGTGATATATTAAGAGTTGCTATTGTTTGATGATTTTATTCACAGTACCAAGAGAACTTAAGCATCATCATTTGAGTGTTACTACTTACGCGTGGTCAAGCTGACCGTGCTTTACTGCTAAACCATTATCCCCAGAGTTACATCTGGGTGGCTTAACCATTGTACAGGGGTTTACATCTGTTCCCATGAAAAATATTATAGTTAAGATTAAGGCAGTTCTAAATTTTATCTATCATAATTAGTAGACAAACTAGTGTTATTTACATTTATAATCTTTAAATGTACATATTCAAATATATACGTTTATGTCAGTTAATACAACTACAGTATTTTATATTATTTATAGCACATGTTTTATAATTTTTCATCTGATTTTTATGGTTTTTAATTAACATGCTTTAAACATTACTGCTATGGTTGCACAGGTATAATATTTCATATTTTTAACATATTACTACTATATTTGCACCGCCATTGGATCGCACTATCGGCTGCCACTAACCATAACATTACTGTCTAAACCAGGGGTTCTCAGCCTGCAATCTATCAGTGTGTTTGTGTAGGCTGTGTACTTTTATGTAACACAGTTGCAAATAGCTTTCTGATATCAGAGAGCATATTTTGTTAATGTCATCAGTATTTGGCAATAGCTTTCGCTGTGAGCGGCTGTAGGCTTAAACACTTCAAATCAAGAACCAGAACATTTGCTGGAGGAATGCATATGAAATGCAAAAGTAGAAATTAAACATGGTATTAAAAGATTACTGAACCAAGGTATGGTTAAATATGTAACTCATGACTGTTTTTGTTAGAGAAAACTGAGTAATGTGTGACCCAAATCCATTGCAATAGTAGGCACTAAATTACCATCAAGTTTCAGTAAAATTATCTTGTGTGCTGTGCTACCTGCAGATCAGTAAGAAAGGATTAATGTGGCTCCAGGTCTGGAAAAGGTTAAGAACCCCTTGTCTAAACTTTAAAATTGTTTCTTACATTACAAAATTTGTATATAAAATATGTGAATTTGTTATTAAGTAGGATTTGAGGTTTGAAGATGGCTGTCTTTTGGGTTGTAGTGTCATGTGGTCTGGTAGAAGTTCACCAGCATTTCAGAGATTGTTGCTGTTTCCATCATCAGGGTGACAGTAAACTTCTACCATACTACATGGCGTTACAACCCAGAAGATAGCCATCTGCTTCTGTTATTGTTTTTAATACTGAGCATCAGTGACATTTCTGCACTTATAATTATGAATTATTCGTGCATTTTAGTATGTTTCTTAATTTTTCTTGTAGGATGAGTAGCCTTGCTCAGATATGTGTAGCTGTGCTAGACTGTATGTTCCGTTCTAATGGTTAATGAATGTTGATAGTGAAGATTTCTGTCTTCTGGGTTGTTGCGCTGTGTAGTCTGATCGATGTTAACCAACGTTTTAGAGGTCATACTGCCCTGATGACGGAGGCAGTATGACCTCTGAAACGTTGGTTAACATCGACCAGATTACACAGCGCAACTACCCAGAAGACAGAAATCTTTATACTCACCGCTGTGAAAACCCCAAATCTTACAATGTTGATAGTGTTGTAGAATGGTAGTGTACATATGATAACAGTATGGGTATATGTGAGAAATATGAAATATTGCACCAATGCTAACACAGTATAAATGTCTAAGCATAATAAGTTGAAATAAAAACATGTGTCACTATTATATAGCACATGTGATGATGGAACAGTTAAAACTTGTTATGTTGTAATTAATATAAAATACTGTGACTGACATAAATGTGAAAATTTTATTTTAATGAAGGTTGTGCATAATGTTCATACTTCATATTTGTAAATGGTAAATAGAAACCAACTACAAGCTTATAGAATCTGCATGTAACATGCAGGCTTCTCATGCTGTGAAAATTATTTACTCTTCAAGATATTAAGATTTATCATTATTTAAAAGAAATTTCTGTTCACAAAGTATAATATTATTTATGTGAGAAATTATGTACAAAAATCACAGTTTTCAGTTATGAAGGCAGAGCTTGCAAGATTCATTGTTACACTGTGTGTCATGGTTTCCTTAATTATTCCGCATAATGCTCAGCTGGTGGTCAGTCAGTAAAGGAAACACAGTTCTGCGTCTACCTCACTTATTCTTTATAAATGTGTGATAATTAGTGTTGTTATGTGATCATTGGTTCAGGAATTTTATTATCTGATTAATATGAGATGAGTCAGAGAATACCAGCATTTAAACAATATTACTAGTGTGTTATTTCTTATTTTTTCAACTGTTTCAGCAGCAGGCAGGATATAGGTCAGTCAGTTGATGAATTGTCTGCATCTTTAAATTGCACTTAGAATAGGCTCTGACATGAAACACTTGCAACATTAGAATCAGCTTGCCGCTCAGATAGTTTATTTTTTCTCTTCTGCTTGAGTAGTTGCATGCCTTAGCATGACAGAGTGTTCTTTCAGTTGTTTGTACTTTTCATGTATTTATGACAAATGTGAAAGCAGTGTGGTCATAGATGACAAGAAATCTTAAAGTTTTCAAATGTACAGAGCGATTAGACTGGGAATTGTTTTATTTTCTGTGCTGTTCAACATGGTAATGGATGAGACGAAAGGAAGAATAACAGGACAAGAAAGTGGATTACCATAAATTATGGTATATATAGACAACATAGTACCTTACAGAAGAAATTCCAAAAAAGCTTTTTGCAGCATTTAAAGATTTTGGATTAAAAGTTGATACAGATAAATGTGTGGCTAAGAAATTAAGTTGGAAGACAGTCATCATGTTAAAGATAAATCATGGTATATCATGAAAGAAAAGAAGCAGATGTATGTGCTTAGGAAGTAAAACAGTGACAAATGGAAGTATGAAAGGAGGAATTTCGTGAATAATAAGAAATTTAGGAAAATTGTGGAAATGCTTAAAAAGAGGAGAATTTGACTATTCAAAGTTACTGCAGCTCTTGTTAATGTATTGAGCAAAAACTTGAACATGGACCAAGGCAAATATCAGTAGGTTTTTGCCAGCAGAGATAAACATTTTAAGTATGAAAGGAAAAACTGAAAAAAATAATGAGATGGTAATGGACATATTTAATTATATAAATGAGTAGGGAATTCCATAGAACAGTGTTTATTAACCTATGGTACACATACCGCTGGTGGTACGCGAGCAAATTTTGAGTGGTATGCAAAGTAAATAAGAAAATCAAAATATAATATTAACATAAGTTTTCCCTGAATGCATTTGGTTAGTGGTACATTTAATGTGTTAAATTAGAATTAGTGGTATGCCAGTGAAAAATGGTGAGAACCCCTGCCATAAAAGGTTTTGAGCATGAAAGTGGATGAAAAATTCTCAAGAGGGTGCTGAGATTCAGTGAGAACAACAATTTAGGAAAGATATCATGAAGAGAGATGGAAGACCGTAAGGAAAAATTTGAGTTGTGAGAAGACACAGATAGATGCATAGGCGTGACCCACATAAAATGGAAATATTTGGGGGTGGAAAAGAAGGTAAGGTACAATAAAGATATCCTCGTGTCTAAGTGCCATGCTATGAAGACATGTGTAGAAGTGGAACTAGATGGAAGATGGAGGTGAATTATCAACTTCATGCCCTGGCCACTTCACCACTAGAGAAATTGTTGATAGTACTTATCTGGATGGGCTCCAGAGCAGGTCTGCTTATTATCATCCTGACCATAATCAGCCACTTCGCTAGATGAAATCTCTGGGCTCATTTTTTACTTTTAGTACAATGTAAAAATCACCGGATACGTCACAGTTTTATATGTGAAGTAGTTACATGAATAATTTCTCAACATTTTTGTAAAGTATAAACATGTCATCATGTTAGAGTAATAATGCAGAAGTAGAAAGTGAAAATTTATTAATTATTTCACATATCCGTTCCTGAATATGTTCAGCCTCTTCTCTGTAAATGCAGTGTTGAAGTAGGGTAGTGTTGTCTGTGGTAATATCAGTATAGAATATTTTAGATTTTTAAATTAATTTTTTAGAGTTAGAAGTAAATTGTATTAACATTCTATGGTTCCTCTATGTCATTGTTACTCTGTTGTGAGAACATTAATTAGCCATTTCGATCCACAAAAAGGCAGAAGATTTTTTGGCTAGCTGAGTAACTCTTACATTCTCATAAAGGAGTCTTTCGTGGGTTTAATTAGATTCTTCATATGGTTGACCCAAGTTCATGAAGCATGTCAGATACACTTCACACAAATATAAATATAAACAAACATAGTCAGTTGTTACACCTAAAAGGCATTGTATTTTATAAGGATACTGTATCAACAGAGCATGTAATTACTCCAAAGAAATATTTAGGGTATTCAAAGTACATTCTTCTGCAGAGTAAGAGTGAGATAAGAGAGAATCTCTTAATGGTAGATTAAAGGTTATTGAGTAATTTTTATTTGTCTTTAGAGCACTTGTTTCTGGCATATAGTGAGGGTAGCATTGGCACTTGGAAGTAATGTTCATGTAGGATTTGAGGTTTTCATGGCAGTGAGTCTGAAGATTGGTTCATTTCTTGCATATATGTTTGATTCTTTTCCATGTTATCCACAGTGATAACTGCATGTGAAAGAAATTTTTTCTCATGGCTGCAGTTTTCTCAGTTAAAAAATTAGAAATGTTTTATTTCTGGAACAAGGATTATCCACATGGCGTAATGGAACTGGAACAAAACTTGAACCGTATTTTGATTTGAGCAGCAATATTTACCACACACATGTGGTTTATCTATATTTCTTCGAGGTTTCCATCAACGAACAAGACGGCCACCCACATTTTGATATCAGCGTGCAACCTTTCTTCAACGATGTGTTCTGAGACGAGCCAAAACCTCTCGTGTTGTGAGAGTATATCATGGGGGTGTACCAGACAGAAATGGTCCATACATGTTACTACACACTTCAGGAACTAAAACAAACTGTCTCATGTGCATTTGCTGCCCCACTCTGGCAGTACTGTATCAATTCTTACATTGCTCTTGGAGGCACATAATTCTTCATTAAAAAAATAACGGTGCACGTTTTATATGTATCGGATGTATTGTTTGTGAAGTTGGTGGGACTTAACTGACCACTCTGCTTGAAACTCTCTGATTATATGACATGTCAGTATAAGGTGAACATAGAAAGACTGAACATGAACATCACATTTCCTTTCAAGCATGACTGTCTTAGTATGTAAAAATCTAAGGAATATAACTTTTTGCATAGTGTCTGATTTTTCTGCAACTGAATTTGATGGAGGGGTGGAATATGTAAGGTAAGATAACATGTGTAGATAATAATAGTTCTTCATATTAGTTTTGTCATCTGATGAGGAAGACAGGTTGTCTTCCTTATGAACTGTACTTTTCCTAAATGTGTTTTGACTGCCATCTCCAGGAGACTTGGGCAAAGCTGTAAGCGAGTTGGTGACAGTGATGACTGATGAAGACCAACATTTTGAGTCAGCCAGCCCCAGTGACGAGGAGCTGCACGCCTCAGCAAGGTTCAGCCCAAAGTAGAGTGAAATATCGAGTCACATTCAGTCACAGATTTCCTTTGATTATTGCAGTATGATTCATGGTACATGTCTAATGTTTTTAGCATTTCAGAGATTGAGTTTTCCCTTGACAAATTCACAGTAATGATAGGCGCAACTTACGAGTGTAACAATATTTGTTTAAAATTACTAAGTAAATATGATTTTATAAAATGCTATTACATTTTGCATAATGGTAGAGAAAAATAAGTGTAAGTGATGATAATTATATTAAAAAACTTTGTAGAAAATTAAGCTTTAGGGACAGAAAATACTATGTTGACCTGGTCACTTAAAAGTTACATGACAAGAGGCAGATTCAATCTTTGTGATGTCTGGGTAAACCATCAGACAGTGTTTGATAAATGTCATGTACAACTACTGCAAGAGTTGTCAGCAGTCTGAAGAGCTTTTGAAGAGTACGTGCTGCACAAGATAAAGGACCAAATAATGGAACTGCTAGATCAAGAGATAGTTCCAGTGGTGGACAATTTTAGAGAAAAGAGCAAAATGAAATTGCACAACTGCCATATCACTAATTTAAAATTTGTATCTTTGATCTTGACTCCCATACACATCTTATTTGACATATCTGAACGTGCCAATTGGCAGATTGGTTAATATATTTAGGGAATTGTTATAATTACGATGTAACAAGTGAATGTAAATAAGCAAGACACTTAAGATTGCAGGATGAATGAGTAGTCTCACACACAAACACAATTACAAGTGTGGATTACGAGTCGCTCTCGCCTCTTTGAAAGAAGAGTATTTTCCCTTCGTGAACTGCACAAACATGGTACTTTAAACACTAATCATAATCCCATGAGATGACTACTTGTCACTAAAAGGCACATATCCTTCCCTGTAATGATAGAGATACCAAGAAAGTCTTAAAATGACTCTAAGTTAGATTTATAATCTTTTATTACTTCAATTTTATTTTCTTATAACTCAATTTATCAGATGTTTTTAATTGGGTGTGAACAGTACCCACAATCTTTTCTATCCACTTAAAGACTTGATAGCTCCATTTCAACCTCAAGTTCTGGTGTACATTTAAATTTGTTCGTTGCTGTAGATAGAACATTTGGTAGCTATGCTTTTAAGGAGGAACCATCGGTTTGGGACAGTGCATGTGGAATCTCCTCTTACGTCAAGTGTAGTATTTGTTGGTTGTAGGAGTGGAGCTGGTCATCATATAGCAATTATTTGTAAAATTATTGATTCCATGAATAAAGAAATGGTAGATATATATAAATATGAAAATATTATGTTTACAAAAACAGCAGCTGTCGAGCTGTGGTTCCTCTGTATGCAGTTTCCATACCATCCATTGTAGACAATACCACAGTACGTTAAAAATTCAGAACTGTTTATCTGTGAGCTCAAATTGTGATGCATCTGTTCTGGCATTATCAACATATCATGACCAAGAAAAATGGAAATTTTTCTTGTAAAAACAAATTCTTTGTGCATGGGGTAGAACGTGGCTCATTAAATTAATGAAAACTACTAATAATCTGCAAAGCTGCAAATTTGATTACCCTGGTGATGTTTATTTTTATGTCTAAGCTCATTTAATTACACTGTCGGGATTCAGTGTAGTGGTGACTATGGTGTATCTTTTGTTACCCTTTTATCCTGAAAGTTTTACAATAGATAATAGACTTTAATTCTATGTAGAATAGACAAGAACATTTTCTTTATTTCAGCTTTTGAACAGTAGAATTATGTAATATTTATTTGTTGATAGAATGAGAAAATTTGAAACTTGTAGCTATCCAGAAATCTCACTTTAAAATAGAAATTTTAATGAAAGATATATTTTAAAATAGTTTGTCGCTTGACTTGGGTAGTGCTTGACAGAATTTTCTGGCAGATTTAGTTAATTTTATTAGATGAGATATTCCTCAGTGAATAACAGGGGGGGATTCTTTATTCCTATTGGTTTTTGCATTGTTGACGTGGCAGTCACAGCATCCTTTGTATTCTTCAGATGCTGGTATAAGATGTAATTTATCGAGTCCAGTGTTTGTACATGCGCATCTGATTACAAGCACCAAGAGTTGAGAAGAAAGATGTAACAGATTGAAGAGGAAACTAGCCACAATCTGAGGTATAATGTAGTCCAGCGGTCCCCAACGTTCTTGTGCCTATGGGCACATTTGAGAGTTTATGAGATCGTGGCGGACAAAAACCAATTAACAAAGCCAAATTTTCTCTTCTCTGGACAAATAAGATATGGACACCAAATAATACACGAAAGTACAATTATTATTACTCAAGTGGGAAGTTAGTGTGATATTTGGCGCTGCATTTCATTGGCCAGTTTTTCAAATTTGGGAGTGTAGGATGATGTTGCTGCTCGCAAATAATCGTCAAGATGGGTATCAGTAAGTTGAGATCTGTGCTTTGATTTTATAACGTTCATGGTTGAACGGCCTTCATTATTCAGTATAACCTCTTTCCGTATCAACGCGGGCACCCAA
Organism: Zootermopsis nevadensis; assembly: GCF_977971745.1. NCBI lineage: Eukaryota > Metazoa > Arthropoda > Insecta > Blattodea > Termopsidae > Zootermopsis > Zootermopsis nevadensis. The sequence continues at coordinate 10,550,954 of NW_028259142.1, forward strand.
AAAATAGGCTTGGCAGGCGCCCGTGGGCACCGTGTTGGGGACCACTGATGTAGCATATATGACTTGTATCTGTAACTATTCCAAGTGTCACATTCCTTACGTTGAACCACTTTAATTAGTAACTTAAATGTATGTTATTTTGAAACAAGATGAAAAATTATACATTCTTGAGCACTGGACTGGGTCATATTAAATTTGATTAGGTCAAAAACTGTTAAGAAGAAACACATCTATTCCATTTATAAAATATGCTTCTCACATAGCACGTTAGCCCTTTAAAGCTCAAAGGTAACTTTTTGTACCACTTGCTTCAAGGATCAATAACTCAGCACTTTGTTCTTATGTGTTTCATACATTTCTCAGTATGAACAGCCATTATTTCCATACACAGCACTAACCCATTAATTTTTGTAATTGTGACGTGTTGTGTTGCTGTACAGTAAGTTCAGATGAAATTGTGCTTTTTTCTTCATGCCTTTTTTAATTATTTTTAAATTTATTTTCTTCTAATAAGAAACATATTTAAAATTGATTACTTTTGACGGTAGGATGGAATGTAACCTAGTTATAACATTTGTATTTCTGAACTATCAGCAGTGATTGAATACCAAACGACATTGGTCGGCTGTTATATGTACGAGACAGATTGCGCAACTGTTAATTCTAATTTGTGTCACTGATGAAAACTTTGCAGTCACCGAGGAACCAGCGAGTTTGTGTTCTATGAAGGGCTGTGCAGCCAGGAGAGAAATTGCAGGTGAAGTTAACAAGTGTGTGACTGAAAAATTAGGTCTTACATTCAACAACTAAGTGGCCGTTTTTGCTAATGGCGCTCCATCTGTGCGAGGCAAAAATATTGCAGTGGCTTGTGGAAAACCAACTGTATTATCCAGCAGCAATTACTATGTAGCATTGTTTTAAATTTTGAGCATGTGATGTCTGTGGTGGTTTAAGTTGTAAACTTCATTCGATCTAGGTGACTGACACGCGGGTTGTTTCTAGCATTTCTCGAAGTAGTTAGCGCGAACTTCATTGCCTTGACCTATTGCACCGAAGTTCGCTGGTTGGGCAGCAGAAGAATGTTCGAACGTTTTGTAGCCAGAGCTGCACGACGAGTAGTAGAACAGTGACCCGTATTTTCGTTGTGACATTACAAGTCATTTAAATGTGCTTCATTTACAGCTTCAAAGAAAAGCTTGACTTATAATTTAACACTCACATCCTTCAAAATGAAATTGCAAGTATTCAAAAGTCAACTCTAGAGGCGAAATGGATCTTTTTCCTACTTGTAAGAAACGTATTCTTCTGTGCAAACTTGCAGAGTTGTGGGAAACATACTCGAATGATATCGAATTACTGAGACTGACTTTTCCAAAAAGTGGAAGACACGTTATTAAGGTTAATTAATAAACTTTCTCGTCAGATGCAGAAGAACCCCAGATTAATCTACAGGTGGAATTTATTGAACTTCAGAGCTTGTCAGCTTACCGAAATAAAGATAGGGAAAGCAGCCATCCTTCCAGAGATCTACAGTAGCTTGGATGTGACCAAGTTAAAAGACATAAGATTTTCTACTCTGCAAGTTTGTTGTGTATTTGGGAGTACATGCATATGCGAGCAAATGTTTTCCATAATGAGCATGAACAAAACCAAACAGCGATATTCTCTTAGCTGATTAACATTTGGAAGATACATTGAAGACATCAACAAATATGGTTCGTGAGTATAACAAATTAATTGCAGACAAGATGTGTGATGTGTCTCACAAATCACAAGTAAACATAAAAACTTTTATGCTGTTATTAATGTTGCACAGGGTATGATAAAAGTAAATTAACATTTTTTTAAGGTTTCCTTTGGTTCATGTGTGATGCAACCTTATAAATCATTTTATCATAAAAAATTGTAATTTCTAATAATCAAAGTATTAATTAATTATGACTTGTTAGTTACTGATTTCATGCTGTTGCAAATTGAAATAGTAAAATAATTAACGCAATAATTAATATAATGCATTGATGTATTAATTTACACAATGCATAATGTTTATATAGTTTAAACTGATGTAATTATAATTCAAGAAATGCGAGACTGCAGCCCAAAGCACTTCTGTAGTTTTCATTGTGCCCACATGTACTTTCAGTTTGTGCAGGCTTGCTTAAATATAATCCTAGCTAGAAGATGCATGTGGAAAATAATTGTTTTTGGCTGTCTAAATGAATTCAAATCTGGTAAAAGGCAAAGCAACAAAAGAAATGACACCCAGTGTGAACTGCAGGACTCTATAAACGAAATTACCTTAAATAATGAGGTTTGTAATTCAGATGAAATTATACAGAATGGGAATAGGTAGGGCAGCGTGTGAAAGGATGTGGCGTTTGACGAAAAAAAGTAACAACATTAACATGTGTGGAAAATATGCAGATATTGGGAGAAAATGCTCAAGATGGTGAGAATATTCCAGATAGAGCAAACGGTGTACAGTAAAACACGAAAATGTGGGCGACACGTGTGAGAGAACGTAAGCATAATGACATCAATTCAGAAAATAGTAACATAACCCAACATTACGGATTGTTAAGGGGAGAATTTGACTTGCTGAGAAAGCAGGAGAACGGGGTTTGCCACGGTCATAGTGCATCGCCCTGACGACGGAGACAGTATGACCTATGAAACGTTGGTGAACGTCTACCAGACTACACAGCGCAGCTACCCAGAAGACAGAAATCTTCGTACTCATCGCCCTGATGACGGAGGCAGTATGACCTCTGAAACGTTGGTTAACATCGACCAGACTACACAGCGCAACAACCCAGAAGACAGAAATCTTCATCGCCCTGAAGACGGAGGCAGTATGACCTCTGAAACGTTGGTTAACATCGACCAGACTACATAGCGCAACAACCCAGAAGACAGAAATCTTCGTACTCACCGCTGTGAAAACCTCAAATCTTACACCGAATGTCATTTTCCGGAGTTCCCAAGTGAATTTTTCTGACGGATACGCCATTGCCACTCTTGCACGTTAAAGACCCAAGACAAAGATCTCACACAGCTAGTCTGTTACCGTATTGCGTCTTGCCAACCCTAACTTCGGGTGTATCGGACCACAGAAAGGAAAATCAGCAAGAACGCCATATTCATTGTTTGAAACGTTAACCCCATTGTATTCCAACATGAAGTGGGCATCGAATTATGTGAAGGCTCTACATTGTCGTATTTACCCGAAAGAAAGTGATAAAAACGACTAACTTTGAAACGGGTGCAGATTTCGAATGGGATAAAGGACATGGTAAGCCCGAGTGCCGCGACTAGAAAGAAAGCAGCCTGGCTGGGGACGAGTTGTCAGTTTTATGCATTCATGTGTTGCATGTCCCAATCGGTTTTTCCTTCAGCACAGGAAACCAAGTTCACAGGCATACACTGGCGTCGACTTTTGTGGGTACGTTCTAACATGCTCGCGGATCTAATTTGACTTCTAACCACTGTTTACCAGAAGCTAATCCTCGCTGTTAAAGTGGTCGGTGTGCGAATTTCACTATTTACCCCCATCTAGAGCATGGATGAATCAGGCTACGTGACGATGCAGTGGGCTGGCCCACTATATCTAGAAGCACGGGAACATTACAAAACCTAGCGCTTGTGAGGGCGTTATCGTACTGCGCATGTGTTCTGCGGTCTGTAGTCACAAATCATTCACTTCGACATTGGCAGTTGTCGTGACATGTTGTGTGTTTAGTGGCATGCAGAAAGAATAGTGTTTTTAGTCGTGACGGTGATGGAGAATTATGTGGGGTCGTCGGACTACAGATCAATGATTAAGACAGCTGCAGGTAAGTGGTAAATATTTTTAGCTCAGGTCATAAGCATGCAACCATTGGAGCGTCACACTGTTAATGTGACCTCACGCATGCTTTTTGTTGTATGTAGTGAGCCCAGAGTTTACATCAACTTTCTTATGTGTCCTCATGAGGGTTAAACACTGGGATTACCTTTCTTATCAAAATATGTTTTGTGATGCCATTAATTGGTTTACCGACCAAATAGTGGGGCATAAAGCTGACCATTCACCTCTGTCTAGTGCCGAGATCAAAAAAGAATGGAACTATTCTTCCACTGTCTTCATGACGTGATGCTTAGTTAAGCAGAAGGGACAATTTTACTTTTAACCTTACCCAATTTGAACCTCAACTAAGATAGCTTCTATCCTGACTTGAGTTTTCCGTAGATTATGCAGGTAAAAGATGGAATAGTTCTTTGACATATGCCACGTTCATGATAATCTTGCCATACTATTCAACCCTGTATGGAATACACACACATAATAGAATTGTGATCAGCACTTTGAGAATCCGGGGTTCTTAACCTTTTCCAGACCTGGAACCATATTCACCCTTTGTTAACGAATCGCCGACAACGCTGTTATTTATACAAAGGACAATTTATTTAAACTTTGTGGCAATTTATTAAGAGTGCTACTGAATTCGACCTACTGTCTCAATACTTTCGATTCACATATCACTCAACGTTTTCCTGACAAATAAATCGTACGTAAGATGTGTGTGAATTTTTCTGCATGACCATCCTTTCAGTGGCTACTTCACTTCTTCTCGTAGTCAGTGATACGTATGCATCATTCCAAGTGTGCATAGGTAAAACGCGTCATCGTTCTTGATTTGACGTTGGTCGTTAAGCTGTGGCGTACATTTTCTCGCAGCGATGGATACTGACGACATTAAGAAAACGCGCTTTCTGATATAAGATTACTATTTTTAGTCATATAGAGCGACACAGTGGAGAAAATTGTACGCGGTCCGCACAAAACAACACAGCCCCGAGAGTTGAAAACCCTCGCTGTAAAATGTTCTACGTATGAAGTATTTTTGATTTTTTGACACTGCCTCTTTTCTTCATGAACTTTTTACTGTTCCATTATAAGTGTAGTCGGCCGCAGAGCCACGCGGCCTGAGGCATGGTCATGGTGCGACTGACTGCTGCGACCGTGGGTTCGAATCCCACTCAAGGCATGGATGTTTGTCCGCGTCTTTGTGTTTGTATAGGTAGAGGCCTTGCGTCGGGCTGATCACTCATCCAAGGAGTCCTACCATTGTCCAAACATCAATAAAAATGAATAAATAAACCTCGACACCTGCGGGTAAAAGAGGATATAGAGAAAGAAAGAAAGAAAAATTACAAGTGTTCATTAATACAGAATTTCATGGTTCATCAGGTTCACTCAGATTATATCCAAGCCATTGTACATCTTCGATTCAAATAATAGTTATGAGCATAGATTTGTCGATGATTAAATAGGTGAAAATTATCCACTAGAAGATTAAAATAATACAATATATTCATAATTAGTAAAAAACAAATACAAATTAATGAATACAACAGGCATAATAACACGATTTTAGAGACAACATATCACAATTGTACCCATATATAACTATCAATCCACCTGCCTTCTCCATCCTCCACAAACAATATGCTGTCTCACAAGGGTTGGTCATGTCGAGACCTCGCTTGAAATTTTGCTCGTTTTTACAGAGCCCATCTAGTCATGATTGTACACAACATTTCAGCTGCCGAAATGCTGTGCAAGGGTGCGAAAGAAATTACTCAAAATTGGAATGTGTTGTAGTTAAAATTCGCATCACCGCGCACGCGCGTTACGCCACTTTGAAATCACCATTTGCTTGAATTGACGAAGAACAAAGTGTAACGTTTTTTCATGGATTGGATCGGGGGTTCTGAAACTTTTTGTACCTGATATCCCAGCTGAAGTCAAAGTAAAGCGTGGTACACCATGCAAAAATACTTGGAAATAATGAGAATATGAGGGCCTTTCACATCTTTCGAGGTATATATTAGCTTTGATGAAAGCCTACTATCTCCGGTTCATTTTAAAATGGTTTGTGACACAGCATTGCTTAAACTTCGCGTCAAATTAATGCTGTAAGTGTATGAATGAGGATTTAGGTATCTCTGGAAAGCATCTGTGCACGCAGTTTGAAGGCCGACAGGAATCGGTTACTTTTGCTGAGTTTATTATTACTTTCTTAATTTTATTTTGGTTAATTCCTAAACTACTTTAAATACAGTTCACCTCCGTTTCGTTTCCCAACTCACTCCATTGCGGCCCTTGGCTCACAGGCGATTTGTCCACACTATATCGTCGGCTCGCTGATGTTTCAGCTGAAGGGTAGTTATGTTAAGAGACGATTTGTTGGATGCTCGGCTGGCGCTCAGTGGCTGGATGGACTAGAACAGTGGTATTCAACATGGGGTACGCGAAATTTTAAAAAATATATATTATTTTATGATAAACACTGAATAACCAGGGCCAGATTTAGGGTTAGTCACACGAGAACCAGTCGTAAGGACATTCGATTTGGGAGCGCCATCTCTCTCTCTCTCCTTTATACGATTCTTATCTAGGCGGCTAGTTTCATTTTATTCCACATAGTGCTTTGGAACCTGACTGAACACTATTGGGCGGGATTTAAACATATAATTTTGCTTTGCTAAAATACCTTTGTTCCTTTATTAATTTTTATATGATAGGTATTAATATATTTGTTATTAATAGTTTTGATTCTCCTTTTTCTCATTTAAAACTTATCAATTATTTAATACATTATTTTGGATATAATTTATTTAATTTATTTTAGATGTGGATTATATACTATGCATAACTTGAATTATACACCAACAACTTTGGGGGTACAGAGTTGAAGGGAAATTATGTCTGGGGGTACGCGAACAAAAAAGGTTGAATACCGCTGGACTAGAGGGTTTTGTGTGAGGACGTGGAGCGTGTATTTCTCAGGGTTATACATGAAGGAACTTGGGGTTTCTGTCTTCTGGTGACGGTGGCGGGATAATGATAATGATGGTGGTACTGCTTCCCTTTCTTCAATAACTACACACAAGTGTCGATCCTTATTGGTAACACTGGTGCAGTGACCGCCGTGGTTACACCCATTGATAATCACTTAGAATTCAATGCCGACGTAACTACCAGTAGTTAAGACTTGAGACACTTCCGATCTGTTGTAAGAACCAAGTAAAACCTCCCCCTCGCAGACTCGGTGGTTTAAATTTCATTGGCTGGACTTCTAACACTAGACAGCGGCCTTGCCCTATGCATGGATTAGGTCCCCGGATTATTATGCGGGAATGAGCAACCCGACATTCCAAAAGCTCATTGACACATTTGCCTAAAGTATGAGTATTTGTGATAAACGCAGTTAGTAAAAAATAAAAATTGTGCCCAAATGTAAAAAAGTCGGAGTCTAGCTGATAGATCAGTTTCTGGTTGTTGTACAGCAATTACTTGTAGATCATTAGAAAGGTCGTGAGCTCTTCAGAATTTTTATAACTTCCCAGATATCTTGGGAGAAAGTTATTGTTTGATAAGCGTTGTGGTGTAGCTTGTTCGTCTTACCGGCTGTGTGTTCAATCCCCTTCCAGTCCACTGAATATAGCATTTTTAAATTTCAAACTCTGGTAAACAATAAATGTCATTCGTAAATTCCTCTGTAGATTTCACTTAAACGAACTTGCTCTGTGCTTGAAGCACCCCGCAGTTTATCAGGATGTTTCGCGTAGCCTAAAGGTTGAAAATTATAGGCCAAGATTTCTGATTCTTCTGATTGTGGTTCTACCATATGCTGTTCGTTGCTTTATTTCATGTGTATCTTTCCCATCTTTATGTATTTTTATTCCCAGGTATTTGTTTTCTTCGGCTGGTAATATTATTTCATTTTCTTTCAAATGTAAGTTCTATGATGGACCTCCAATGCATAGATATTTGGTTATGTTAAACTCCCATTCTATGTATTCGTCTTTCAGTTTCCATGTCATGTATTCTAGGTCTTCATTATCCTGTGCTATTAACACCTGGACGTTAGCACATTGTAGCATATACAGGGCTATTCAAAAAGATTGTCGGGGTTTTAAAAAATCACTACACGTAATACAATTGATGTAGGAATACCAATCTTGTTTTATTGTGTAGCAAAACTCTCAAAGTTGTTTTACATGCATTATAAATGCTCAATATGTGCGCTTTCTGCCAATCTGCAGACATCTACACGATAGTCCATTTCTTCCCACACACACCCCAGCGTGTCAGCGGTGATGTTTAGAATGGCGGCTCTGATACGTACGAGGTGCGATCGAAAGGTTTCCAGACTGCGCGTATAAAAACCCGTACACTTATCTCAGGTATTAAATTCATCCATCACCCTCGAAGTAGTTCCCCTTGAGTGAACACAACGATCCCAGCGCCGCTGCCAAGCCTGGAAGCATCCCTGGAAATCTTTCTTTGTCAGCCTGTCAAGCACCATCTGCGATTCTGCCTGAATCTCTTCTATCGTCTCAAATATCCTTCCCTTTAGTTGAATTTTCATCTTTGGGAAGAGGAAGAAGTCACACGGAGCTTAGAAAGGAAGTTGGGGTCGGTTCTTGCAAGATCTTTGAGCTCCTGGTCCTCAGACAGGATGCGTCGCATGTGGAGTTCTTCCTTTAGAATCAGCTGACAGGTCCCATAGCCTATCCCAACAATGTCGCACAAGTCGTTGATGGTACGACGTCGATCTTCGTGAATGGCCTGCCGAATCTTCGTAACATTTTCGGGCGTTGTGCTCGAAGATGGTCGTCCAGAACGCTCATCATCGACAGAGGTTCGGCCATTTTTAAAACGTGAATGCCACACAAAAGTTTGTGCACGACCCATTGCGGACTCCCCAAATGCTTGCTTTAGCATTTCATAGGTTTCCGTAGCCGTTTTGGCGAGTCTTTGGCAAAATTTGATGCACTCTCTTTGTCCATGAAAATCCGCCATTCCGAAATCGCAGGAGGGTCGGTGTAATGCACTTCCAAAACGCCCGTAACTAAGAAAGAAATGCTAATTCGATGATGTCGGCTGGCACACTGATTCACTATGAATGTAGGCCGCACCCCCTAAAGGCAGAAGCTCGTACTACATCCGGTTCGCCCTCTATTGACACAGTCTTGAAACTTTCCGATCGCACCTTCAGATCCAGGATAGTCGCAGGTAGAGGGAGGACAAAGACTTGATCCTTCCCAAATTTCGTGTGGAAGTGCCACTGGACAATGGTAACGGACCGACTTTGGTGATATTCGAGAGTACAAAAAGCCTTCTCCTTACCGTTAGCCGCCATATTGCAAAATCTGACACCTGGCGGCCAAACGCGTAACTACTGGATGGCGGGCGGGTGTAATGATAATAGACGTATGTTTAATGCATTGCCCCACAAAAATTCACAAAACCCCGACAATCTTTTTGAATAGCCCTGTATAATTTTTGTTGCTCTTTTCTTTTCGCGTACCTCGACATTTCCTCTTCCACTTTCTTAAAGCTTGTTCTATGTAGATTTTAAATAGTCAATCCTATGGTGTCAAAGAGAGACGTAACTTTAGCTAATGTTATGGAAGGGCATGGTGATTCATTGGCTGGTTCTTCAAGTACATGTTTACCTCCATGGCCACGGGAACTATTCTTAATTGGGCTACTCCTTTGCTCAGAAAAACTCCTGAACAAGTTTAATAAAATTACTGTTTGGGCATGCAATTTTGATGACAAAACATGTTTTCCCATAAATCATAAAATCATGTTTTTTTTATGAATTTTCCTTCATAATACAATTTTTTTTGTATGAAAACAAAGTAAAAAATATTATCCTAATAATGCAATTTAAGCTTAACATCCACCAGCTGTCTAGGTTATGTCATAACGTTCACTTAAGGTTCAGTTTGAATGTTATTCTAATTATATGTTCACATAACGAGGTCCACAGTGGCCGCGCGGTCTGAGGCATGGGCCTTCTGCTGCTTGGTCACTGGGACCTTGGGTTCGAATCCCACTCAAGCCATGGATATTTGTCCACGTTTTTCTGTGTTGTGTTGTCCTGTGTACAGGTAGAGGCCTTGCGACAGGCCGATCCATCGTCCAAGGAGTCCTACCAAAATGTCTATAGATCAAGCCAACGAAAAGTTGGGACCTGCAGTGCTCAGGCACTTGAAGAACGGGTTGTTCCCATTATCTTAACATAAGAGAAAATACTTAGAAAAAAAACTAGTTATGAGGTTACAGTTCCCACAATTGTTTTCTGTATCGCTACAATGTTAATTATCATTTCCATTAAGCATTCTTGACCTACACACAAGGAATAAGAATAAAACACCATCATCGTATTATTTATTATCTGAGCCATTCCGTCTGCCTTGAGATACATCTTCACTTAATGGTAATTCAGAATAGTAGTCTAGAATTCTCTGTCACTAATACATAGTAAAATAACATTTTTAAACAGATTTCAGACTCATACATTTTGAGAATTATTTTTGAAGTCTGTTCCACTGTTGCCATCGGAGCAGTTGGGGAATATTTACAAATTCTTTAATTACACACACACACACACACACACACAAATGCTTAATTACGAGGAGTGCTCAAAACATGTTTTCTTTTGCAGTGGTAACATTGTGCAGTCTCACTAGGCATTTTAACTACACTATTTTTGTATAATTACAGTTCTTTATTTCATAGCAGAATTTTACTTAATAATTTTTAAAATATACAATTTACTATTATTTGAGTAAAAAAGAAGAGGACTTAACATTTCATACAGCCATAAATATTGAGTTTATTACTAAAGCGGCCCATCCACATGAGTCTGACTTTCGATTCTGGCTCGGCGAGCTTGACTCGTGAGCCGGGCTTGGATATATTTCACCACACATGCATAGCGGACTCGGCTCGTGACACCCCACCCACAGATGAGTTTGGCTCGATGGAACCCGAGCCGAGCCGGACTCGTACGTGGATGGACCGCTTAATGTATACAGTCTGGACAAGTTAAAGTTAGCTTATTACTACACCAGATTCTCATGCCAGCAAAACTCACGTTTCCAGTTATACGATTTGCTACGTTTTTTGTTCTTTTGACATCAAATATTCCAAAACTTCATTGCGTGACTCTGTATTAAAATGTATTTCATCACGTACATGCAAGAGTCATTGGTGCGAGGAGCAGGTACACAAATAAAACAAGCAGATTTGACAAAAACAAAACTATGTAAAAATAAGACAAAAAAACAGGGCATATTTATCATGATATAAAATAAAATAAATATTTTAACACAAGTAATGTATGTCAGAGCTAAGAAAAAAAAAGTCATTTGTATATATTTCACTTCCAGATTGAATAAAATTCTTGAAGATTTCTGTCTTCTGGGTTGTTGCGCCGTGTAGTATGGTAGACGTCCACCAATGTTTCAGAGGTCATACTGCCTCAGTCATCAGGGCAATGAATGAGCCAATTGATCGGAAAATGCTAGGTTTATAGGGACCAGACAGTGAATGGAGTAGCCGAATCCTAGCCAATTCATCGCCCTGACGACGGAGGCAGTATGACCTCTGAAACGTTGGTAGATGTCTACCATACTACACGGCGCAACAACCCAGAAGACAGAAATCTTCATACCCACCGCTGTGAAAACTTCAAATACTAGAATAAAATTGTTGTTTCCACAGAAAAAAAAAATTGAGTACAGCCACCTTTGCGGGGTTTTTTATGGTACTCTTCTTGTTCTGCCCTCTTCTTAAATCAAAGTGTACTAAATTCAGCACTATTCTGGTTTAATTCTTAGATCTAGAATGGTTTCAACACCACCATCAATAAAATTCTTACTTCCCCAACTCATAAACCAACTCCAGTCACTAATGAATTATATATATATATATATATATATATATATATATATATAACACAATATAAAAGAAAAAATGTCTCTGACAAATAAAACGGAAACCTTTCAAACTACACCGCTTATTTAAATATCATCTTGCACATACTGCAACATCTCATGTTTGAGTTATGATATGTCAACTTCAGAAATAATTAAACCATCGAGGCTTGTCACTTTATGACAGTTTTTCAGCTAGTGAGGATGAAGAAAATACAGAATTTAGTTGGGGATACTTCTTGGAATCAGCCACCTGAAGACCTAGAAAGAGAAGGGTGGATAACATTAAACTGTACCTCAGAGAGACAGAAAGTGTACTAGACTGAACTGGTTCAGGATCATGTTCAGTGACAAACTTTGGAACTAGAGGTGTCGAGTCTTCTGGCTCTAGTACTGAAATTCTTGCAACTCTACTCACCGAGTTATCCTACGCATTATATGTTATATTTGTTGGTGCTAAATAATCCAGTGGCTGATAAGTATCATTGTAAATATATTTTATGCTTAAAAGACTTTGTATTCTGAAAACCTTAATAAGACCTACTGATCAAATTTCTTTTAGAAATATGAATCTCAAAGCAATAATAAATCAATTTTGTATTTATTTGAACGATCTGATGTTAGAAATATGAGTGAAAAATATTATACACAGAAGTTTTAAATCTCAACTTAATGCTGTATACATTATTATGATTTAATAGTGGTTATATAATTATTAGAAAGACAGAAGTGCAAAGAGCTTTTCCATTTTGCACTTTTATGGTGGCGTGAGATTGTGATGCAAACAATAACATTTCAAAATCTCTGATTTATGGGTATTTTATCAGAATGCAATGATAAAATATTTAAATAAAGAACAACATTTAATTTGTCGATGCATAAAAAATAGGGTTACACATTCATAATAATTTGTTTAGATTTAATATAGCATAGAAAGGTTTTATCAAAAAGTTCATGGAGTGCTTTATGTCATGGGCCCTAGTTGAGCACCGTCTACCATCAAAGTTACTTCCATTGGCTTTTGGTCATCAACAGATGTCATGCCCTCTGCTTGCAACGGCCAGGACATACAGACCTAACGAGAAGTTTGCATATATTTTACTCTCTTGGAATTGTCTTACCATCTGATATTTACCCTATGAAAATATCTTTGTTTAAGTAATTAAGACAGTGTGATTGGTTTGTTTGTTTGTTTGTGTGCACGCGCACATATATGTATGTGGGGTTATATTTGAATGATGATTTTGAAGTAGTAATACACTTGAAAATTTATTAGAAACTCTGTTTTCCCATCTGACAACTGAAGAAAAGATACACATTAAAAAGGTCAGTGCTTTTTTCAGACTATACAGAAATAACTAAAGAAAATACGAAAATAAAAAATGTTTGTACTCTGTGACCTAAAAAAGGCATGTCTGATTGCACGTGAAAGAAGAAAGTCGCTGTCTGGCTTTTATTGTTGTGAACTTTTAAAATAATGAAAATTTAAATGAGCAGATTTATCATTTTTTAAATAAATGCGTGGGGTGGGGGGAGGGTCTGTAGATTGTATTGGTACTGGCCCCATTTGTTCAGAAAAACATGAGCCACAATTAGTATTAAAAAATAATTAGCACCTATCACTTTAAGGTTATGCAATAATTTTTATCTTGTAGTTTTGTACCCAATGAACTGTTACAAAAGTGGATGATTGAACACCTAGGTACATTTGACTGTTTCAGTAGGTAATAAGAAATTATATGTCACTGAAATTAGCCTAATACAGTAGTTACAACTTGTAAGGGTGAAACTTAATTTTTGAGAACAAGGAGAATTTTTTTTCAGCTCTTCGTGTCAAAAGTTCCCAAGCATTTAATGACTCCAGCTCCTTCCTTTAACATATTCACTGACAATGACATCATAGCTTAGTCTGTGGTTCATCGAGCATTGAGAATACACAGTGCCGTCTTATGGGCTTTCACTTCCAATGAAGACACCAATAAAAAAATATAATTCTCCATTTTCATACCCCACCTGTGATGCATTTATGTTTCTTCTACAAAAATTAGTGAAGTGAATCACAGTAAACATAACAGTTTTAGCTGTTTTGTTTTAAGCTGCTTTCCCTTTGATCATCATAATACATTTGCATCATGCTCACTGTGCATTTAACTTTTGGTCTGTACTGTACCTGGGCTGCTGCTATAAAAGCAATAGTCTATGCTTAAAATAGGATGAGTCACAGAAATATTTTATGTTTTGTCAAAAACATTCTATTGCTGTAAATCCTCCACAACTGGTTTTCTAACATATTTGATAGAAGTGTTTGTCTAAACCAAACCAAAATGCAGTCCACACCGAAATGGCAGTGAATAAATCAAAGATTCCATCCAATGTCTCTTCAGAATATAAGTCTAATGGTATAAAGAAATATTGATAAGCACTATCATGCCAATGACAAAATTTTTAACATGCGGGGTCCACAGTGGCCGCGCAGTCTGAGACATGAGCCTTGTGCCGCTTGGTCGCTGGGACCGTGGGTTCGAATCCCACTCAAGCCATGGATGTTCGTCCGCGTCTCTCTGTGTTATGCTATCCTGCGTACAAGGCCAATCCCTCGTCCATGGAGTCCTACCGAATGTCCATAGATCAAGCCAACAGAAAGTTGGGACCCGTAAAAGGGTACCGGAAAATGTATAAACATTGTTAAACCGGAAATAGAAGAAGAAGAAAACTAACATGCTCACTAAAGTATTTTTTGTACACATAAATGCATAAATTTCAGCTGATAACTGCCATTCAGTGACAAATTAAATGTATTTCACAATCCTATATTCACAAACTGGACAGCTCTTGTATCTGGAAAATATCTCAGACAGCAGAATAAGAATGCAGCTAACCCAATGTCCAATATTTGGCACTTACTGGCATCTGGAAGCAAGGCTTCTTTCATTATAGCAAAGTCACTTTTGTGGACATTACCTGAGTCACGAGATAACAATGTTAGAACCGCTGTGCAAAATTAGGTGTTGGTTGGGTGTTAGATGTTGAGTTGTAGATCATGCCTGGCTGAGACACATGTTGCTGTTGCTGCTGTTGTACATGATGGAATTCTGTTTGTTGCTGCTGTTGTTGTTGTGATATACCAGACGACGTGCTGACAGGATGAGGCGGAGCCAGACGTACACGCTTGGCATTAGGGCCGTGATTGTGGTTGTGATTGCCTTGGTCCCCTTGGCCTCCTTGATTACCCTGGTAAATCGTAAAGCGATGAAGGAAGATCAAACAGTAGTAGTTTCAGAGTAAACATCTGTCATCCAGTGTCACCAAAAATTAACTTCACGCACATAAATTAATGCAAAGTCGGACTCGTTTGTGAACATTTACACACAAAATGTTATCCTTTAATTTTCTTCTGACCTGATTAAGTCCCCCTCCACCCCCCCCCCCCCATGTGCGCTCACGCACACACAGTACATTAATTTATGCAAATATGACTACATTTTGATTGTAAAAGATTATTATATAGCCTCACATGATATAAACTAGACCTTGTGAAGATAATAACATATTTTCCCAGTTACTTAAATTATATTCTTTTAAATACTGTAAGTTGTGGTAATAGACCCTTATACAGAAAGTCTTCTTGTACTTAATCACTTTGCTGATTGACTGGACATTGAAAAGCCCAATTAGATTTCTCTATGTACTGCTCTAACGCTGGTGCTGTAGCTGTGTGTAACCTATTCTATATTTATCACTCCTTTAAGTGGAGTAATGAATGAAAGATGTGATTATGGAAAGTTTTTTTGGCATCTTGATCCAACTGGTCTGTACTTCATCATTATTTCTGTCTCCCTGCATTCTGCTGACTCCAGTCTCCAGTCTAAAAGCTTTTCAAATAATTATTCCAGCTTCAGTTCAACGAAAATATCTTGGTTGCGTCTGTAGCGTTTCCATGTGTATTCCGGTATCTGAGCCATTCATTTCATTCCGGTAGCTGTGATTCCAGATTTATCTTCAGCTTTCACTGTACATATTTTAGTATGCTACGTCATAGCATTTCATTGGTTTCAGGCAATAAATACTTCCATTTTCCAACGTCGTAAAAGGTTCTTAAAACGGTCATTCCGCAATTTGCCTTTTTTCTTGCCTATTATACCTACACCCATTCACACCTACCTGATCTGACTATGCCAATCGGAGGAGTATATCGTGCCCTTACATATGTATATTTTGAACTTTCTTCAATATAACGTGTTTGTCCCCCAAAAATTAGTTGCCATGACTTTTGAAGTAACCCCGTATCTGTCAACACTTGACTGTAACAATATTGTAAGTGTGGAAACAGTAGATCCTAGAAGCAGCAAAAAAAGAAAAAGAAAGAAACTGGGAACCCCTCAGCCGTTAAGTCATGGGAAGGTCCATTTGGGGAGGCCTTTATCCCAATTGAATTCACTTTTTAAATGTTATTAATCCTCATAGAACACAGAATTGTTATGTGCTTTCTCTATTTTTATGGTCAAATACATACTCAAGAGTCACCAGTTTTCAACAGAACAAATAGACATTTACTACAACAAAAATTGGCAGCCCTTTCAACTTCACTTTAATAAGACTCCAACTAAGTATGGAAAGGTTACTGGTACAAGAGACAGTACATAAAGAACTAAGAAAACATGTGACAGCAGAAGCATATTAGGAGTTTTCAGAGAATGGATTTTTAATATTTGTATAAGAGGTAATTTTTGCTCCTATAAAGGATGTCATTGGATGTTAAGCCTTCTGAGCAGAATTTTGATGCACATATATTAGAACAGAAACTGAAAAGTTTTTATTTATAACTGTCTCATCTGGATCTGTTGTTTAAATTTTGTCCCATTATATGACTTCAAGTAATTTTTAACTCACGTTTTGAGGCTGATTCTGTCGAGCTTTATTCTCTGACTTGTCTTCGTTGTCATCATCAGTAAGAAATTCTCTCTTTGGGTAAGGGATCTGACATCCAGCAAAAACACTGAAAACAAAAGGTGAATGTTTCTTTATATACTATCAGAACTGATGAACAGCATTAAAATTTCAGTCAGAATGACCAAGATTTGAACCTGGGAACTCATGTGTATGAAACAACTAAACTAGACTACCACACAACATTCATTTTTCATAACATATTTTACCCTTTAAAGCCAAGTAGTAAATAATGCCCCACCTGATTTTAACAGTAAGTCAGTCTGAATTTTTATTGTGTTTCATATGATTCTCAATGTAAACAGCATTTCCTTAAACAGCATTAACAAACTTATCTCTGTAATGGTGAAGTATATTTTCTTTGCAGTACAACTGAATTATTAAATACTATTTATGTGAACTTCAGCTTCAAAGGGTTAACAGATGAATACAATGTAAACTTATAACAATAAAGAAAAATATTCACCTGGCAAAATACTGGCCCATTTAAAATGGATATGTCTTAGCAAGAAGAAAAAGAAGAATATATATCCAGAATGCAAAATGTAGGAGCGAGCTGCCAGAGTTTGTCAACAGAACCTCGGGAGAGGGCTGACAAAGCCCAGAGGTGGGCCATCCCTGGAAGCCAATCCATGAGAAATAAACATGGCAGGGGATGTCAGTGTGATAAAATACATGGGAAAAGGGGGGACCAAGTGACAGGGTAGCAAGTCTTGTAGGCAAAGCCCTAAAGGGGGCAGGCCTGGGGAAGAAAGAGCCTCACTGGAGCAAAACCCACAAGAAGCCTGGGGGGTGTGTGTTTGAAAGAACCCTGGGAGTGAAAGAACCTGGATCACTTCATCACTTCACCACTTGGGGAACCCCTGGGGGATGCATAGTTCCTAGGGGTGATTAGTTTGGGGCTAGCTGAAAGACATGACATACAGACTGACAGAAAAGGTTGGACCTTTTCTGGCCCATTCTACAATAGATGTAAGCTGGCAGAAGTTCACTTAGAATGGTTGTTATTTACTGCAATTCCAAGCAATTACATATCTTATAACATTATACCACAATTATGCTCAACATTGCCAATTATCTTATGTAAATCTGATATACACTCTATTTCAGGAGTTAACTGTGCTCCCATATTCAGGTTATTGGTTTTCAATATACTAACAGTTTTATTTACTTTATTTTCAAGATATAAGGAAATGATCAGGATCAAACCCAGAACCCTTTCAACACATTATATATCAACCATTTGACATCTGTAGTGTACAGACCACACACAGAAAAAAGCAACAGGATTATTCATACCCATATCTGTAATATATTTATGATTTATAAACCTTGCATCTGGTCTATTAGAACAGGATCAAACTTACTCCTGAGTTGGGAGTGGTTCTTCTTGGAAGTAGGCATCTTGCATGGCTTGTTCAGATGTGATTCTTTTTGTGGGATCCATCAGAAGTAATTTCTGAAGCTGCAACAGCAAATTATGTTTCGACACAGAATAACTTGATTTCGTAACGCAGAACTCAAATAAATGCATTGTTTGTAAGATGTACAGCCACGGCCAGGGACACTATGAAATATTGCAGGAGTTTCCATTATTAATTTAAACTATTCTGCATGCAGATCAGTACAATGTTGAGCCAGAACCACAGTGTGATGAAATGCCAAATTATTTCTCTTTTGAAAATATTTATTTATAGTTTATTTCATTACACTGTTAAGTCTATATAGCACTGATCATTTGAGAAATTCCTCCTATCTGTGGAAAAAAAGTAAATGAAGTTCTAGATACAAACTGAGTTTTAGAGATAACAAATATTTACAAGTAGAATTCCAGAAATTTCCAGTATTGTAGCTCCAGTATATAATGGTTCACATAAAACAACTTCTTTTAGACGCTAAGATATACACTAAGAAATAGTATAAGCAAATTTAAAAAACATGAATTCTGTGGATTAGGTCAATCCCCACCTGCAGTCTGCAATAAAACACCACATATGTGTCATAATCTAATGAAGAAAGGTTAAGTGAACCATGCCCCATCATATGAAACTATTTGATGGTGGATGAATGCTAACAATGGCTGTGAATATGCTAGCAAGTGTGCTTAGTATTTTTATTGAATATTTGGTAAAGTAAAAGACCTGTGCACACTGGTTTCCACATGTTGAACATTGATCAGTGTCCATGTCCATTTCAAACATTAGCAAAGGCAGCGAGATATAGTAATTGATAGCACACTGATGGATGATAGAATTCTATCAAACTTAGTAGTGATTACACTGAGTAGAGGATAAATTCAAGTATTATTCAATAATATACATTTTATGGACTTATTGTATTTGTACCATAGCACTAATTACTGATAAAGGAAATTTCTGAAATGATCTCGTGTGTGTGTGCAAAAATGAAAAATTTCACTGTCTTAATTATCTTCTTCTTAAAGTGCCTATCCTTTCCGGATGTTGGTGATCAGCATAGCAATTTGAGTTCTGCCATGCTTGATTGTACTAGGGAATTATAATGGAGTGGTTTCCCGTTGCTTTCTCCATCACAGTATCACAACCGGTACAATCAGTATGTGATTGTCGCCTGTGAATATCTGGTGACGGGCCTTTAGGGAAATCATTCTTCAATAGCCTCGCCACAGTAATGACATAGCTCCTGCCCAATACCATCTACCATGACCCTGGTGTCTTAATTATAACAAATGCATAAATAATGGCTAATAGATGGATAACTGAGATTTCATCACAAATATATTATATTTTGAAAACAATGGATAAGCCTCTACAGTCAGAACATACTCAAATGAAATGTACTAAAGGAAGGGTGGGTTCAACAAACAAATAAACAAACAACAGGTGTATGATCTGAAGCTTTCAGGGCAACTAAGTATTGAGCCATGCCTCATGGCTCAAAGTGGCCTATCTCCCCTCTCGACGTTCTTTGGAGTCGCTGGCTTCAAGGCCCTAATGGGACAGCAGGGCAGAGAATGAGTCGAAGAGGGAGAGCTTGGAGACAGATAGGTCTTCTTCTTCTCCTCCCTCTCTCTCTTATTCTTCTTCTTTTTTGTTGTTGTTGGCGTAGCTAGTCGTAACCCCGACCAGAGCCTGAGCCTTGGAAGTTTGTTCTCCTTTCAATTTATATATATATATTTTAAATACATGTTGGTAATTTGGGAGTGCTTTTATTTGTATTTAGGTTAACCCTTGTGATAATCCTATGCCGTACCACCACCCAGCCTCTGGGATAATTTGGTTATAGTCACGAGAGCCGGTAGGGTTCAGTATAATAAATTCTTCTCTGCCTACCAGCCATGTAATGTGGCTTAACGAAGAAAACATTAAGCCATCTCACACGGCTGGTAGCCCTAGAAAAATTTATTATAAAGAAACAACAGGTATTGTAACACAATCATAGAAATAAATTTGT
Organism: Zootermopsis nevadensis; assembly: GCF_977971745.1. Taxonomy (NCBI): domain Eukaryota; kingdom Metazoa; phylum Arthropoda; class Insecta; order Blattodea; family Termopsidae; genus Zootermopsis; species Zootermopsis nevadensis. The sequence goes on from NW_028259142.1 coordinate 10,571,111, forward strand.
AGATTTTTTGAACATCAAGAATTGGAGGAACCTTGCACAGTGTTATTCTTCATCACCTCCTTTTTCTTCTTCTTATTCCCTTAAAACCCAATATGTCCCACCTGCTTAAACAATCATTAACTCTTAATTTTGTATTTTTCAGTTTCAAATGGTTCTCAGTGTAAACTGTATATTACATTCTTAAATAGCAAAAACCAATTGATCTTTGTATGGAGAAGTGTTTTCTTTTTGTGCTATGAACTGAATTCTTAAATATTATTTAGACAAGCTTCAGATTCAAAGAATTAAGTGGGTTGTCTGACATTGCACATTGTGATTTTTCTTATTTTAGATTCAAGCAATATAAAATGAAGTGAAATGCTGTTGTAGACAAATTCTGAGTTAGACCAAATCTTCTGTGGGAGGAGTTCTGTTATCAATATCATTGAAATGTTATTCAAAATATAACAATCAGGACAACATAACCCTCAACAAGTGGAAAGGTGAGAGTACACTAAAATGTCAGGAGTGATGACATCAGTAAAGCAACTGAAAAAAAAAGACAACAAAGATATCCAAGCAGAGGGTAAAAAATATGATCAAAGATGATAGGCAGACAAGGGTGGGCCCATAGAACTACCTACAATTCTAAAATAGGAATATACCAGGTTGATCAATCTTGCATTATGTCTGTCAACAACTGGCAATTAGCAAAGGGGCATAATGATATGAATTAAACAAAAGAAATTTACAAGGGTAGTAATATAATTATCTCCTTCATTACTTACCAAATGGAATGCTTTGCTATCTGGTTTGATTTTATGCCTATCCATGTACTTTACTAATGAACAATTGGAGTAACTGTAATGAAAAATTAAAGCATCATATCAGTGTTCTAGAATGCATATGAAATTAATTAAAATAATAAATTTAAATAAGGCAGTAATACAATTCCATAAAATGAGAAAGAAATATAAAATTCTTATGGATAAAATTAATTCTAAATAGAGAAAAAATAAAATACGGGCAAAAATAATTTCTCCTGAGGTATTTAGATAATTCTAAGTTAACATTCTAAAAAGTAAATGCAATGTTAGTGTTCAGTCAGCACGCTGGGCTTATGAGCAGATGGTTATTAGATCCAATCCTATTAGTCAGTAATTTCTGTTGCTCACAAACAAGATATAATACATAAATTGTGTGAATGTTTATAATTTATCTTTATACCAAATTTTGAATTTCTAGTTTCAGTGGTTCATTAATTATTGCTAACAACCTGAAAGTTTTTGATAATTTTCAAATGGCTGCCATGTTGTCAGTTTAAATTCTACAAAAAAAAAGAAAAGGTTGCTTTATCACTATTGTTGCAATGAGGTGAGACTATGGAAATGGACCTTTGTCCATCCCCCAAATTATACATGAATAAATATGGAGCAGCACTGAAATGATACTGACAGAGGAAATCCAAAGAACTCGGAAAGAAAGCTGTCCCAGTGCCACTTTGTCTGCCAAATCCCCACGAAAAGATTACCATAACATAAACTGCAATTCTTTTAAACTCTATTATCATACATAATTTGAGTAACCTACATTAAGTGGCACCAGCATCACTCCCACCTCGTAAGTTTGTACAGCTATGTCGTTATTACCAATATCAGAAAATTAAAAAGCACAAGGCATGGCTAGCCTCCAATGGCATAACATTCATACAAAATTTCTGTGGAAATTGATCATTTACTTAAAAATTTATAAATGGGGACAGGGATACAATGAACCCAGTCATACTATAATGGTAATCCCCAATCACTCTAAGCCGAGTCAGTGACATGTATGTTGGATGACTGGCCAGCACATAACTTTTCACTACCATGTCCAGACTGGATTTTTGTCCATCCAACCTCTTATTCAATGAGTAATGGGCCTAGGATAAAACAGCCAAAATGTAAAGCTGACCACTCAAATTCAAGTAGCATGAAATTTAAGAATGTTTGGAGTTTAAACTTTACTGCCTCCTTTATACTTACACAATGTGGTGTTTAGGTACAGAAACAAGTTTATCTTTACCTTTTATTCATTATGTTTGTGTTGGGTCTGATAACCATAAACACAAATTCTGAGACAAGTTTGGTTGATGGATGTGTGGTTAAGAGATTCAAGTACATGATCATACTGTAAAGTTATTCCCAAAAAATATCACTATTGTAACAAAATATGTCCTCTCTTGTACAAAAGCACTTATAGTACGACTTCTCTGGGTGCCAGATGCAACTTCTTAACATTACAGGTGCTTGAGAAAGGTTTGTATCACTGCTGTAAGTACAAGGTCATTCAGAGATGATTGGGACTAGCCTGAAATACAGGCTGCGAGCTGAATATCACGCCTCGACACAAGCCACATACTTCCCACTGAGGTCAGTGCACTGTTGCCATCTTTCTGGTAACTTTCTGATGGATGTAGCAAACCAGTCTTTTGGGACAGTATGCAACGACTTGTGAATGTTACTGTGTTAATAGGATGATGACAAGGACATGTGAGGATGCCACAGGAATCAACACTGTTTACTGTCATCCCCTCAGGAAGCCATTCCACCATCAGGGCGCCCTCCATGTCTCAAAAGGCTATGGCCATATGTTTGTCAACAGCTGTCAGAAATTTCTTGGGTCGAGGACTTCCATCATGAATGGATTTGCTTTTATTTCCTAATAGCAACAACTTGCAGAGTGGTATCCATGAGTAGGTGCATATTGTTCTGAAATACTGGTTGCTGTGCATCCATCAGGAAGTTCCCAGAAGGGTGGCAATGGTGCAGTGATCTCAGCAGGGAATATATGGTATGTTCTGAAGTATGATTACGTGGCTATCATTATCTCTCGAGCATGCATTTCAGGCAAGTACCAGTGATTTCCGAATGACCCTTGTAAAACATGCAAAATCATCACAAGGATCAAATACATGTACTATGAACATACTTAGCCCTTTTGAAGTCTTTGAGCAGTGTTGGATGTTCTGGCATTTTCTTGATATCTTCCCAGTCTTTTTCTAAGGGAAAACCCATCACATTGAATATCCTATCTAGTTGGTCATGATGATATGGATTACTAGTTTTAATATCCTCTTGTCGACAATGAAATATAGGTTCTGAAGTTAAAAGCTCAGCAAATATGCATCCTATGGCCCAAATGTCTGCAAAAATAATGAAGTCAATAACTTTAAGGTTCTGAACAGAAAGTCTGTTTATCTCTAAGGTCAGAAGAGAGCAGAACACAACCCATTCATTATCATGTAATGCCACCACTTAGTGTCTGCAAAATACAGCAACTGCAGAAGATCTCAGAATCACAGACGGTTCGTCTGTGATTGATTGAGCCTATTCAGTGTGGCGCATTAATTTGTGCTACATTTACAATAACTAATAAGGTGAAGCAGAGTTAAGATAAACACTGTTCATTTATTGAAGACAGGGATGAATTTAACTTTCGAAGTAAAAGTTATGTCGTCTCTATTTCATATTTTGATAATTTGCTTGTAATGCATAAAGTGATCTAATCTGTGCGTGTTCTCTGGTGGGAAATGTAGAATGGTATAGAGCACATAGATGTTTCCATTTTCATAAAATTCAGAGAACTGATTCCATTTTTAAGTAGGATTTGCAGTTTTCATGGTAGTGAGTATAAAGATGGCTGTCTTCTGGGTTGTAGCACCACGAAGTCTGGTAGAAGTTTTCCAAGAATGCTTGCTGCCTCCATCATCAGCATATGTCTTGGTGATGGAGGCAGAAAGGGCCTCTGAAACATTGGTAAACCCCTACCAGACTACACGATGCTACAACCCAGAAGACAGTCATCTTCTGAGTCCATTTTTCATACACACATCCCACAGCTACTCTCCTCAGTGCATAACCCTCTAGTAGCAGTGTCAAGTCTGAAAAAGACAATTTATATCACCAGTGTTTTTTACATGATTTTTCTAAAGTGTGGTATTTGTTTTAAGATTATATCAGAAATGTTTGTACACATAAAACTGACAGCTGGAAGCCAACAGATACCAGACACTCTGTCGCCCACATGCACATCTAGCCTTATGTCATTTATGCAGTGATATAACTGTTACATATGATTATATCTGTGAAATACACACAGTGTACTTATAATGTTGTTTTCAACTGTTCAATAGTGCACACTGAGGACTCTCTTATTTTCTAAGACAAGTGAAAAATTGTGGCTAGAGTATATTAAATCATTATATGCTGTACATGTACTATATATACATTGTTTTTATTTTCTACTGAAATATTTGGAAATTTACTTACATGTGAAATTTTTAAGTGCTTGGTGAACTAAGCTATAATTTATTGGTGTCTGCAAATGCATCTTAAGTGTTTTGGCCAAATAAAAACATGTACTTTACCAATAGCTTTAGTATAGTGCCTAGCACCCAACAGTAGTTCAGGAGCCCTGTACCAGAATGTTACAACTACTGGATCCAGGTCTGCCAGTGGCTTCAATGGTGCATTAAAGAGTCTAGCAAAACCCATGTCTGCAATCTTTACCCTGCCTCTTTCTGGTCCTTCACCCATCACAAGAATATTTGCAGGTTTCTGAAATAAAACAATTAAGAAACTTCACTGCATATCATTATAATCATACACATTTCAAAGATCAAAGAATAGTGCCTTATAAATTCTTGTAAGATTTGAGGTTTTCACAGTGGTGAGTATGAAGATTTTCGTCTTCTGGGTTGTTGAGCTGTGTAGTCTGGTCGATGTTTACCAACGCTTCAGAGGTCATACTGCCTCCGTCATCAGGGCGATGAAGATTTCCGTCTTCTGGGTTGTTGCGCTGTGTAGTCTGGTCGATGTTAACCAACGTTTCAGAGGTCATACTGCCTCCGTCATCAGGGCGATGACCTCTGAAACGTTGGTTAGCATCGACCAGACTACACGGCGCAACGACCCAGAAGACAGAAATCTTCATACTCACCGCTGTGAAAACCTCAAATCTTACAAATGCATATTCCATTACATTAAGAATGATCTGTTCTGGGATAGCTCAGTCAGCTACGGACTTGGACGACTGGGGTTCGATCCTATCCAATGGGTACCAGGGTCCTTTCCTGGGGGTAAAGCACAGTCAGGGCGTGATGCTGACCGCTCACCTGAGGTCAAGAAAGAGTAGGAGCTACACCCCAAATGATCTACATGGCGTGTAGCTGAATGGCTTTACTTTTAATGTTAAAATGCTGCTTAAATTATTCTTCAGTACATACAAATATGAAATGAGCAAATTCAACACTCGGTACACCTTACCAAACTTCCAAAAGCACTACATCAAATCACTCTGTACATATATTAAACGTGTTACCAGGTCTCTGTGTAGCACCCAATTGGAATGCAGATAGTGAATTCCATCTAAGATCTGATACAGAAGGGATTTCACCATTCCTTTAGGAACCATTACCGGTTTCTTGTTTGCTTTAGCTGCTCTGTGGAACTTGATTATATGCTAGAAAAGAAATATAACTCATAAAAGACTGTTGTAGTAACTGTTATGAAAAAACAAATACATAAACAAAAACTATAATTTTAAAGTCGAACTTAATGAATAAACATTTCAGTCACAGAAGTAAAAGTCCTGACAGTAATATCCATTGAGGCTATGGCAGATTCTTGACTATCTCAGCTTTGCAGATTAACCCTGGTGTTTTCAGGGCATAAGAATTTTTCTGAGTTTGAGGTTAACCTTTCTAACTGGAGGATCATTCTTTGCTGACGGTCATAAGCCATGTCTACACTCGTGCGCTTTCGTTTTCAACTTTCAATTCAACTTGTGCTTCAACATTCAATTCAACTCTCGTTTAGGGCATACCTTTGTTGAATGCGTCAAAAGCATGCCCCTAGCTGTCCACACTACGCTGCCATTTGTCGGGCATTTTTGTTAATAGGAGAGAGGAACATGTCAGACGCAACTTTACTTATTGGTGTAAGTGCAGCATATTTAGTTATCACAGGTGCAAGAAAAACAAAGACGCATATGGATGAAGGATTATTTAAAGAAACGGAATTTTGGAATTCTGAAGGATTTGGAAGTCGGTGAAGAGGTTATATTTAGAACCTTTACACGAATGGTCCCATAATAGTTGAAACGACCTGTAAATGTCGATAAACAACAAAGTTTCTTCTTCTGAAGATGTCATCTTGTAGAGGAAGGAGACGCGAGACGCACGGCGTGTTGAAACAAAACCCACTCAGGCTGGGAACACGTGCAATGAGGCATGCGCTGCTAAAACTGTTTCTGTTCAACTTTTTTCAGGCATGTGTCGATGCATACATTATGTGCCCTATTGCTTGCTCTATAACGCATGCCCTTGACGAATGTAAAAGGGCACGAGTGTAGACATGGCTTAAGAATGCCAATATATCTGCAGCTACCCTGTATCTATAAGCTGTTTCTTCATCCATAATCTAAGGACCAATGACATGGTGTGCAGTGCCATAACATGGTAACAAAGGGTCCATATAATATGGAAAGACAAGATAAACAATGATTAATAAAATAAGTGAGGTTCAGAAAGTAATAGTTAAATATGAAATTACACATAAGCCAACTCTGCTAGTCCCACTGTTTTTAGATAGCGATCTAAAAGTTATTGTTACACCTTTGACAGCTTTTATATGTTAGACCAGTAAATAAAAAAAATATTAAGAAAAAGAACACAGGTGCTAAAAACATTTTCAAAGGATGATGCAAATTTTTGGTCTTTTATGCTACATGTTCTGTGCCAATTAAATTTAACAAATACAGATTATTATGTTTGTGTAGCTAGCTGGTAATAAATTCATTTATCAGAACTGGCAACACTGTAAGCTTGCATGGGGAATCCCAAAGCATCTCTCTCCACACATACAGTACAGTCAATAGTGTATCAGCAGCTAATGCAGCTTTTAAAATTTACAATGTATGCATTTTTTACAATAAAAGTACTGGTTTTTAATATTTGTTTTACCAAGTTTAATTAACCACCATTGACAAATGTGTTATAAGTAAGAGAAAAACAAGATCAAGAATAGTTATTGAGACATGGTATTTACTGATTTTTAGGGTCACAGAAGTCAAAAACTTTATAATTCTAAACAAGAGCTTTAATGGTAGTAAACATTTAGATTGTGTTTTTCTTGACTGTGAGGTGGTTACCAACATTTAGTAGGAACACATCACCTCTATCTTCAGAAAGGGAGTATGTTTGTCTGAAATGTTCATAATTACCTAACCCAGAAGACCACAATCCAAATTAAATTTAAATAATCTACAGAAATGTAAACAATATACTCTCCACACTATGTGATAACAAGTGTTTATAGTCCTAGTTTGTAATTAAATTAGACGAAAATATATTTTACATACCCATAGATCATGTTCAGCGTAATCAAACAGCAAAAAGACTTTCCTGTCATTATGAGAAAGGAAGACTCTTATGAGGTTTATCACATTTGAATGTTTTAATTCACGTAGCAACTGAAAAGAGAATTATTTGCATCAGGCATCTTGTTTGATACAATGCATATGGCAAATAAAACATAATCCACAAATGCACATGGTCAAACACACTGTACTAAATTAGTATTAGTTCCTTTCTTTATATGTTGCATTTTTATGTTATATTCAGTGTAATTCATTAACCAAAACTGGTGACTACAGAACTTGTCCTACAACATACATTGATATTTTTACACCCAGTATTGTAGGAAAGGCGGTAGAGATTAAAAATAAAAGTAACGCAGTTTCTTAGTCTTTATTTTTCTGCTGTTACTGTACTTCTGAACTACTCTGTGTTTAACTATATGATGGCTTTCCAACATCATGCTACAGTAATGTTCCACAACCTTTTTTCACTTGTGGCACACCCTAATTTGTTAAAGAAATATGACAGCACACCACAGAATTTCACCTCACGAAATGGGGGTACCAAACTATACATGGTCATAAATATGTCTCTATATATAAATCCTTACCTTACAAGAATGTAGGCATAGCGAAACAAAACACATGTTGAATAAAACTGTCGATGATGAACCAATATGTATGTGTGTGTATGTATTACAAATTCTAATTACAGAAGATAAAATATTGCATTTTCCTAATTATAATGTGCAAATATACAATTCCTTATAAAAATCTGTGGCACATCTGAAAACTTGTGGTAGCACACCAGTTGCGGGACAGTGCTATAGTATGTTAAATGGTATGATTTATCACTCTCCATATTAATCCTCTTCGTATTGATCACTCAACAGATTAATTTTGTTTGTAAACCACTAGAAATAATTACTCACAGCAATTTCTCTACAAGCAGACATGGATAAGCCTGTCCCTTCTATTTGTTTTAAGGCATAGTCTCTTGGATCAGACCTGTAACATATATAAAGCTTCATTTAATAATAAAATAGTGACTTTCTTGTTAACAATGGTTACACTACTAAGCTTGGCCTATAAAGTAAATAAAAATACCAACAATTTACCAAATACTTCAATCCCATGACAAGTTTCTGTAAAATGTCTGAAAATGTACATTGTACTTCTAACTTGTAAAAAAAGTTCTTTAGTGTTACCATTATTACTGTGAATAAATGTTCGTACCAAAGCCATAAAATATTGCATGATAAAACAGAACTCAATAAAGTACTATCTGGTTAAAAGACACATTTAATTGCCAAGATTTATGTTAATGGAATGATGATGGTAGAATGAAAACTACACACATAGGACCCTAACAAAATCTATCTCTGCACAAATATCACATGAAGTGTACTACTAAATAAAACTTGGGCCAGAAGGTGAACGGATATACTCTTTTACGATACTTACATACATACTCAATGGGCGGGCATAGCATAATGAGGGCAAAGGAATTTGTAGAGCATTGAATACTGGACTGACCAGGCACATAGTTGCAGGTTCCTACAGCTAGAGCACACATAATAAGATTTTCTAATCAAGGTTTTAAATATATGCCAATGAATATGTTTTGGCACGTTTTACGTACGTAGGATTTTACAAGTTGTTACCTTTCTTTAGGTTATGTTCTTGTATCGAGCTATATAAACGCTTTGCCTAAATGCACATAGCAGCATTACCGTAATAACAACTTGAAATAACATAATTTTATGAAGAAAAGTAAAATATCGCACCCATCTTTTCTCCGAGCTTTGTAAACATGACCGTAAGTCCCGCGGCCAACTTTACAACCCTCGTAATCAAACAAATCTTCTACTTTGGCACGTTCTGACGCTGTTTTCAGTTTGAATTCGTAGTCCATCATTAAGGAAGACGATTATGTAATTTTCCCTGCAAAGGAGGTTCAGTCCCCCTGAACTCCCTGAAAGTGTTTTGGGTAACAATGACATGTAGCTAACAATTATTCACCATTACAATTATGGTCGATTATGGTAGTTTTATGCTACTACCACTTTTTTCCACCAGAGTTCATGACATGCACAAGCCGACTATAGATTATTCCAACATAAAGATTGGTAACTCAATGCTAGTAGTTCCACCTATCCGTAGCTGTAGTGAAATTACTTTAAAAACTTTGATTGTTAGTCCGTAACAACGTTAACCATTCATTCTGTCTCCGCCATAATTCCGAAACATTTAATTTTAAAAATAAGAAGATGACTGACGTGTGGTATGTGCTCAGAATGAAATACGCTGCTGCTTCTTTATTAGTTCCGCCAAGAGACAGCGACAGCTTTCGTATGTAGTGTGTACTTCGTTCATATAACTACATGGATGTCGCGAGTGATAGATGCCGCTAAGTTCAGATGTGGAGGCTCTTGTGCTAAAGAATGTTGGTATGTCAGTATAATTTGGCGTGTAGAAACTTAAAATGAGTACGGTGATATATAAACCACGATTCATAATAACGGACGTTACGACCGTGAAATTTATTGGACAGTGGATATTTGCAGGTAATTGCTACTATGGTGAATTTAGCTTTGTATACAATCTAGTCAAACCTAACCTAAAATGAGATTGAAAAACGCAGTTGGTTTTCAGACTTCACATTAAGCACCATTAACATCCTTCCCAGTATTAGTCAAAAGTTGGTTTGTTGTGCGTATCATGAGGCAACATCTTCATATGGGTTGATACTGAAATTATTGACTGGAAACTACCACACTTTCTTCCACATCCCTTCCATTTCACCATCATCCACTCATTCGACGCCGCATAGTCAGAGTTATTGAAAAAGTGTCGTTAAATAAATCTATCATACTTTCAGATTGCTCTTACACATTGCTAATTGACTTTGTATAGAGTTTGAAGTTCAGTGGAAATTCTTTATGATTTTGCTTCTTTATGTCATGAAAGATTTTTGACCAACATTAATTGTTTGTCAGTCCTTTGTATGATCATTGTGATGCAGTCAGGAAAGTTCTTCATAAATTTAAATTTGTAATATGTGTGTGTACACACATGTGTTTAGATTGGATAAATAGGACATGGTTACATAATTTTGATACGAAAGCCTCTTGAAGTTAGCTATTATGAATACCAGTGAGATGGGAGTTTAACATAAAAATGGGTCTTAGAAGAAAAGTAAGTTGTAAGGTTCTGAACCGGCTTGAACTGCCTAGTACTATTGAATATTCAGGATCTATTACCAAAAAGTAGATTAGTTTTGACTGCTTATGATATTTTCTTGATTGTTTTTGATGGCACTTTAGGTATTGGAGGGTGTGTCTATGTCTTTGAAACACAGTCTGGCAAATTTATCACCAAAGAAGAGATTTTTGAAGGACGGAGGGTCCATAATATTTTTGTTGATAAAAAACAGAATATAGCAATAATTGGAGGAAAGATGGTCCAGACATTTAAACTTGAAACAGAAGATAATTTTAAGTGAGTATGTTTCTGATTTTCAGTTATTTAAACAGTGTATTGTCTGAATAATAGCTGTATAGTGAGACAAATTACTTTTTATCTTACTGATACTTTATGAAGCCTTTGCTACATTAGAAAGGTACAGACCCCTTATGAACACAAATATCATAATTGAAGTTATCATTAAAAGACATCTGGTAGCCCGTAATATTTTAGTACTAATGTGTTTTATATTTTTATTTCTGATGTTTGTGTAGTTCTGCAGGTCTGAAATGTCAATTCATGAACACTTTTTTAATTGACTGATAGAATAGGTAATCAACATTTCTCACTCTGTATGTGAAATATTCAATATTTAATTAAAAAATGTTTAATCTTTTCCATCTATCTCCTTGACTTAATGTTTCAAAGATGCAAACAGTATGAAATAAGAATTTTGCTAGGATTTAAACTCATGGCATTTGCAGGGTTTTAGATTTTTCTGGGAACCATTTTGTATATTGAGTTTATGACCGTAATGGTTGGATGGACATTTGCTAATAATTATGTGATTTTCACAGGCTTTCATCATTTGCAGCATGGGCCATTGATGACTGGATTCAGTATTTGCATTGGCTTGACTGTGACAACATTGCCATTGTCACTGCACATAATGTTGTCTCTCTGTGGAACAGCAGAACAGGAGAGAAAGTGAAGGAAATATTTTGTGAGGTGAAATCCATCTTGTATCCTTTAAAGACTGTCAAGTATTAGATTACATAAAAGTAAAGTTATTTGCCTCAATAAACTGTATATGGAACTGTTTCTTGAATATAATTAGTTTGCAATATAAAGGTGATAAGGAATTATGAATTATAAATAATATGCAAGGAAGTAGTACTGTCCTAATTTAAGGTGCTATTCTGGCATTTGACTGGAAGGACTAGGAAAAACCACAAACAACCTCAGTGAAGATAGCCAGTCTCTGGGTTGAGGGTTGCACCAGAGACCTTCTGAATACAAAACAAAAGCACTACTGATGCAACCACAATATTAGTGTGAAGGTTGTAAACCAGTGATTCCCAACCTTTTTCGAATGACAACACTCAGAATGGTTAGCTTGTAAATGCTGTTTAAGTTTATTCAGCACCATTGATTGATTTGACAAAACACTTCCTCACAAAAGGTGCTTAGGTTTATGGATTACTTTTATCTAATGTTTTCATTCGCAACATCTGAACTGGAGACAGAAATTTCACTATCATCAGTAACATTGCACGGTCATGACACACCACAGTGTTGCAACACTCCTGTAGGGACCCCCTATTCTAAACTCCTCAAAGGATGTTGTAGTCTTCTCAGACAGTCAGCTGCATTGATGTGGAGGAAAAGTCTGACATATCAGAGTGTGTGTGTCTTTCAGATATGTGTCGTCATGCAGATTCTCAATGTCATCAATCACTGTAATGTGTTTGTCATGCCAAGACACCTACAATTATGGAGTCCCAGTGGGGACATACAGTAAATGTTGCTGATTACAGAATGTTAATAATTAACAGGCTAGGAAGGTATCCAGTGCCTTCATATTCTGTTTTATGAAAACTGGTCAGTTAGTATTTAATATTAATATGACATTTGAGGTTCTCATGATGTTGAAGGTATGGATGAGTTGCGATGCTGTGTGAATTTGTAGGTTGTACCAACCATCCATAAATTTTCAAGGCAGAAGAGATAAATGGAAAGATATGCAACTTCCTAATAGGATTCTAAAGATAAAGCTGAAAGTTAACAAGAAAAGTAAAGATATTAGATTTTTGTGTTTATTTGTATGCATTTTAGAGTTATCTGAGTTTTATTGAAAGTAGTTTTGGACATTTTGGATTTTCCTGCATAATATTTGGTTAATTAAAATATTTTCTTGCACAGTAAGTGAATAATGCACAGATACAAATGAATTGTGATATTTAAATAATTGAAACCTGTCCATTACTTTCATAGTGTATCATATTTCTGATTAGCCTGCTCTGCATCATGCTCATAATCAGTTAATGCCCACCTTGGAAAAACACACATGCATGCAGACAGTGTCCATTATTACTGATGGTTGGTACCAGCAGAATATTGACAATGTACAGAACGAGTACAAAAGAGCTTTACAACCAGTGGCAACATTTAAATGCCACTGAAGCTACTAAACCTTGGTGTGTTGTGTTGTTATAATGTATGTAATTTATTATACCTGTCACACTAAATGTTTACATGTTTAAAGTTGTAAAGCTACTTTATACATGCACTTGACTTTGTATTTAACTTGATGTAAAAATTAATCTATAAACTTAAATTTTATTTTGGATGGTGGTGTTCTGGGTTATGATACCATTCAGTCTTATAGGTGGTTATCAGTATTTTGGAGGAATCTCTCGTCTCCATCTTCAGAGTAGGTTCGTCTATAGCATAGGTAATCATCTACCAGACCACACTGCATCATAACCTAGAAGATTTCAACCCTAAGTTTCACCACTGTGAAAACTCTGAATTTTATGTTTCCTTAATAGACATAAGATATTGTGCCTTACTCAATGGGTCATCATGGAATGAGCTTCTGGTGTTTGCTGGTACAGTATTTCAACAAATTTTGGTGTGGGCTCCTACAAGCCTGGAGACAGAAACAGTGGCTAGCCCAGTTCTTCACACTCTGAAAGGCCATGATGTATGTCACTAATTACTTTACTCGAAGGACTGCTAAAAGTTTGCAGTACCAATATTTGTTTCACTTATCTTATGTATTCAATCCACAAGCCTAAATTTCATGAAGCCCTTACATCTGAGGCCTAGGGTCAGTTTCTCACACAACAATTTTGACAGAGAATTATCTCAAAGTAAGTAAACTCTACCTAGACACTTAAATAAAGTGATGGTTATGTATTGAGAACTGAACAGCATTGTGTCGCTTAATAAGAATGGAAAATTTTTAATTCTTTCAAGAATATTTACACTTCTGTCTTATCTCCTTTGATTTATTATTTAACTTCCCAATAAGACAAAAAAAAGAAAACACGGAGTTGCTATCACAGGATAGTGAATATATACTCCATATGGAATTTGTAAACAGCACAGCATCTGATCAACTTATTTATGTCATATAAAACATATAACTAGAAGCTATATTTCTCCTGCTTGCGTATCATTACCTGTTTCAAATTTCATACATACTTGTATTCACTCCAGTTGTTTGAACTTGTTTTATATTTCTTTACTAAAACTGTTACAGTCTCAGATTTATTTTCCTCTCCCTGCATTAAGCGCTTTTAAGTTGGTTACAGGGACAGGCTACTCATTCTTGCCCTCAACACTAGATGGGGTGAGTGGTAAGTGTTATACACTGCTACCCATTGTTACAAATAACTATTTGTCAGTGAAAATATCTGAAGACAACGAATCACCTTTTCCACATTGCACACTGCCAAACATTATACCTTACAGACTTCCCCATGCAAAGAATGAGTATAGATTATGAACCATTTACCATGGCCAAGTTTGTCACAGAATAATAAAATGAGAAGAAGAGTTTATTCAGAATGGTTAGTCCGAAGATTGATCTGAAATTTAAATGAGATGTTTGTATCTGGTATACTTGATACATCACCTTATGCTTTTCATTGATGTTTAAGTGACTCATGCCAGCTTATTTGAATATGTGATTTCTGACTATGTTTAGTTTATTTTGTTTGAATTGTAAAATTTTTGGTTTCAATCTGACATTTTCCGAATGTGCTACTGAGTTATAACAAAAGACCCCAGTCGTGGTCTATTTGAGCATAAGGTTTAATTCCAATCATTGATTCTGGATTTTAAAATTGTTGACTAATTTCAGTGGTTGGTTTGAATACGTCTTTCAAAAAGTCAAAATTGAGTCTGACATAGGGCCTAAAATGGCTGTTTTGTTTCATCCCTATGCACTTGGCCAAGTGGCTAAGTCAGAGCATGGAAATGGTTTTTTTATAGACAATGGTCTGATTGAAACTTTTCTTACGCTATAGATGTAGCTATTGTAAGTTACAGAGTGTACCTTCTGGATGTCAGCTTGTGATTTATATCTTCTGATAGAGAGCCCTTTGTTCAGAACCGATGCTTTCACTGCCATGCTGTTTATGATCATGAACTGTGTCTTGGCCTACAGTAACTACACTCACAAGATCAGAAGTTCAGCCAAGTCACCCACATACGCATGTATGCACTTCTTGTCACTCACAGTCCTTTGTTACGTCCGTCTGTCTGAGACTTTGATTGAGGTTTCGAAACATCTTCCTTTTTAAGGTGCAAGGTTGTTAGCCTTGCGACCAACCCCCAACCTGGAGGAACAGGGTACCTGTCTTGGTCTGACCTCTCCCCCTCGACCAATCTGGCTAGGGAGGCCCTACCAGTAGCTATGCTACTGCCAGCATAGCTCTTATGATCACTGAGGTACTCAAGCCCCACCACCACAACAAGGTGCAGGTACCATTAAATGGGGTTAGTATTATTTTACTAAATAATATTAAACTACCCCACCCTCCTGTAAATCCTATAGCTATAACAGTTTGTTCAGATGGATTAATATTGCCTTTATCTTGTTTCCAATAGGGAGTGATATTCTCAGTGTCATATGATGCTGCCAGTCAGTATATTTGTTCAACATCTGATGATCGCAGTGTGAGGTTATGGTCTGTAGATTTACAACTGTCTGATGGTAGTAATCGTGTGACCCAATGGAAAGAGGCAAAAATTACTTTGTTGCGCAGTATGTATGGTCATACTGCTCGTGTTTGGAGGAACATCATGGTAGATGATGTAATCATCAGTGTTGGTGAGGTAAGTTTTTAATGCTTCACTGCTGTAAATGGAACAGTGAAAAAGCATATAGTTTACGTATACAGAGGAGCCAAGATAGCTCAGTCATATAGTTACTGACTGTGGACTAGATCCTTCTTGACAGGGGCAGAGGATTTTCTTCTAGCCTCTGCATCCAGACACCCAGTCTCCTGCCCAGTGGGTACTGGGGTCCTTTCCAGATCTGATCTTATCTTATTGGGAGAGGGAGTGCTTGAAATAAACCTAGCAGGCAGGAATCTTCTGGTGAATTCCTATCCTGGGTGGCTGGTTAGAACAAGAGGGAAGGATAGATGACAGTAATTGAAAGGCCTGATAGACCATAGTGGGCATTCACAGGGCCTGGAAGAGGCACAGGGTGGCTGCCCCGGATCAGAATGGTGGCTGTTACAGTGCACATTGCTTTTGTCATTTGTTACTTACAAGCCTTTGTGAAGAACTGAAGCACAGTTTATTGTGTTGCAGGATTCATGTTTGTGTGTGTGGAGTGTTGATGGTTCATTGCAGAAATACTGGAAGACTCATCAGGGTGCAAGTGTCTGGAGTGTGGACTGTAGTAAGGAGAAAAATTTAATAGTAAGATTTAACCCTAAGTGATTGGAGATATACAGAGTGTTCCATTTCAAATGCAACCCTAACTGTCATATTATTTGTAAGCTTTGTTGACATATAACAAGACAAATTATTTGTTTGTTTGTTTTTAAGTTTTCATTTGTTAGGAAGAACTTACACAGCATATTTATAGCAGATGCAGAAAATGTCTGCCAACTTCTTTAAGACACCATCTACACAGTGAACTATGTTTCTTGTGGCTTTCTGGAATGTTTCTGACTCAGTGTTCAATATTAGGTTTCATTTATTTCAAGCTTTGTGGGTTATTCGAATAAAACTCTTTTCTTTCGATAATCCCCACAGAAAGAAGTTTGGTAGGGTAAGATCTGGAGATCATGGTGGCCAAACACCAAAGCAGTTGAGATAATCCACTTTGCTGGGACAGTCTTCTCAAAGATTTCTGCAGTGATCGTGCTAATGTTCCTTCAGTGTTGCAGAGCATCTCACCTGTAGACATTGTATGATGGTGGACATTTTTCTTGTCACATACACTTCCTCATTGACTGACTGTGTCGCAGCAGCCCAAAGCCGAGCCTTGGCCTCCTCCCATGTGGGAGGTTTCTTTGTCTTTTGAAGTGTGCATTTATGAGTAGTGAGTGACAAGCCCACTGCCTCTGCACAGTTTCTATTCAATCCTGATTTATCTGTTAGAGATGCACAAGATGTCCAGCATAGTTTATCTTTGATGCATTATAATTCTGAATGGACTAAACAGTTGCTTTATCCCCATTACATTTTAATTTTTTTTAGATGACCCCATAAGGAAAGGCTGAAATTTAGTTGTTTTTATTAGGTATTTGTGCATGTTGATAATGTTAATGTGTTAGATAGGAATGAAACTAATATTTGTTTTGGTAGTCATGTAAGTTATTGATATGCCTTGGAAAATTAAGATGGCCCCTTCATCTAATGGATGAATGTAACAGTGCTACCCTCTGAATGGCAATTTAAATACTAGGCAGTGAATATTTCAATAATTCTAAATTCTTCTTTGAAAACAAATGGAACGTGTATTATATGTAAATAGTGATTATCAGCATACTCAGTTGGTATTGGTGTATATCATAAATAAGAAAATGGCATACAGTCAACAGCTGTCCCACACTCAATTTAGCGATAAATATTAGTGTAATATTTCTGACTGCTGCTTTTCAGGATAGTCACATAAATAAAAATGATGAAAAGTTATTCCATATACAATGAGTTTGCTCTCATGTATGTGCTGTTGATAGGTCACAATTTTTATTCAAACACCATGTGGAGTTACAAGTAGATACCACCATTTTGGAGGAATATATTTCTTTAATCTTCAACATTGGTATCTACCTACACAGTGTTACAACCCAGAAGACAACTGTCAACAGTTTCATCACTATGAGAACTTCAAATATCATATAAGATAAAGACAGTTTTATAAAATTAATAATAATATTTTCTAAAGCATATAGGTGTTGTCTCAGGTCACTGGTGGAGCAGATGGAGGAATCAGCTTGTGGCCACTTCATACAGACAGAGCAGTTCCAAATTTGCTGGCTTTCCATGAACATTTATATGGTCAAGAATTCACTAGTGTGAAAGGACATAATCAAAACTTTCCTCGAAGAATTGGACTGACTAGTAAGAATAATATTGTTGCTATAACAGGCAATGGATGTCTGTTATACTGTACATTGTTGGACAGTGGACAAGGAAACTGGAAGGTCATTCACCAAGATGAAAAGTTGGCAAGCTACTGTCTTTTGGAAATGTCCCCTTGCAGACAATATGTGGCCCTGGGTAGTATGGATGGATATATACTTGTTTTTAAAGGTAAGTTCGAGTATTATGAGCTAACCTTTATCCTGCATTTTGTACTTCTGCAGTTTGATGTGTAGGCAGGTTATTTAATCTTTTAAGGACCTCATTACACATCAGTGTTCACAGTTCCTTTTTTTCTCCAGTTGCATGTGTTATTGAAGAGAGAAAGCTTGATTCTTCCTCAGACAGAGGTGAACCTGGCTGCCATATTATTTTCCAGGATAGGGTTGTTATATGACACCATTTATAAAGTGAAAGAGTTGTGATATGTTACCAAATAATATTTCTTTCATTAGTAAGATGAAATGTAAAGTATCATGAATAAAAAGCAACTTTATCAGAAAGCTGTAACTGCATTCATAGTACACTGCTACACGAGGATTGTCTGAAATTATTATATATTAAAAATGTACAGTACTTTTATTTTCCGTCGTTACACAAGCTTATTGTTAAAATCATATAAAATTTTCACATAAAATTGTTACATTTTAAAATTGACGACATGTTTCGATATACAATTCTATCATCGTCAGGTCTATCAAAATTAAAATTAAAATCTGGTGTATCTGTTGCTCTGCTTATATTGCTTATGTTTTATCCGTTTTTATTACATCTCCAGGCTTCTTTCATTTAATTTTGGAGACGCGTCTGGGTGCCTATATCGGGTTGTGTGTGAGGTGCGTGTCCGTTGTTATTGAATGGCAGACAGCAACTTGCTGTCTGCCATTCAATAACAACGGACACGCACCTCACACACAACCCGATATAGGCACCCAGACGCGTCTCCAAAATTAAATGAAAGAAGCCTGGAGATGTAATAAAAACGGATAAAACATAAGCAATATAAGCAGAGCAACAGATACACCAGATTTTAATTTTAATTTTGATAGACCTGACGATGATAGAATTGTATATCGAAACATGTCGTCAATTTTAAAATGTAACAATTTTATGTGAAAATTTTATATGATTTTAACAATAAGCTTGTGTAACGACGGAAAATAAAAGTACTGTATTGAGGAACACAAGCATGATGCAATTAAGATATAAGATTAAAAATGTAATTAATTTGATGATATAGTAATTTCAAATTATGTAGAGCAAGAATGGAAATAATTTAAATGGATGATAGTGGATTAAGGAAAAGCAAATGTAGGTGGTAATTGATTGTTCCCAAATAATAATAATATGAGGCTGTTTGAATTTTATAAACCAGACTAAAAGGAAAAATAGAAAGTACTTCATTTAAATTCTGGACTTCTTTTAGAATTGAAAGTAAAAGAAACATTTTAGTCCATTTGGAAATAAGGAGAATATAGTTTTAAAGGTAATCTATTCTTTGATAATAATAACCTTATGTTTAGATGTATTTGTTGGTATAACAGTTGTGGATAATTTCAAAATGGACATCATCGTGATAATAGTGACGAGGTTTAGAAATATTCGACTGGTATGACATACCAGTACAGTTGTTATGGACAGTTTAAAAAAAGACATTTTGTTTGATGAAAGACTCTCAGGTTATAAGCCATGTCAGGTGCAGCAGCCCTGAGGATGAGAGCAGAGATTGTTCTCAAAATGTTGGCAGAAGATATGGTTTATTCAGCATTCAGCCACCTGATGCGACTTGTAACCCGAGAGTCTTTCATCAGCTTCAGTCACCGCGAAAGCTTCACTTTATACAGATATTTTGTTTCTTTACTTTTCATATCAGAAGATTGTTCTTCTGTACAAGGGAAATATCTGATTCTCAGTGATGAAGAAAAGGCAGTAACAGGAAGAATTTTCTCTCTTCGTTGGTTGTCATCAGACAACCTTTTAAGTTGTGGTCCTCATGGATTACTGGAAATGTGGAAGTTAGGTAAGCAATTTAAAGCTAACTGACCATCACTATGTAGTGGTTAGCACTCCAGATTCACATTAGAACATGCCTGATTTAAGATTTTGCATGATGTTCCTTAGTTTGTCCATGCTGTTAGGTTAGTACTGTAACATATTCACTGTCAGGAAATTAATTATTTCTATGCTATAACACACTTGAATAGACTGACCACTTGGTTTGGAAATTTAATTTTTTAAATTGTCTATAAAAGTACATTTCTCTTTATATATATTTGAATTATTTTGCCATCGAAAACTATGTATAAATTACTGTCGATACGTACAAACAACAGAATTGTTTGTAAATGTAACTCAGTCTGGAAAGGGTTAAAAGCTGTTCATTAAGCTTCCATTATATATATTATACAAATAATTCTGTCAGCTGTGTCCAAAATGAATGTAAATTTTAATTCCATAAATATTGCCTGTAAATATTGCTAGTTATGGTTTATTGAATAATATAAGTAGCTAGGATTGTGGGGTATTGAATGATGAGTTGTTTAATGATTCAATGGAAAGGCTGTGGAAAGAAGTCAGTTTTGGTCTAATTTAATAATTAATATTTATTATGTAATAATTGGTCCATCAGAACTTTACAGTTTTTTTAATGCTCTGCTATACTGTAGAAGTGTTTCAGTTCTGTTAAATCATCATCAGTCCATGCCTGCCATATGCTTTGTGTGTCAAATATAACCGTCACATTTTATTATCTGCAGCTTGTAAAACAATGTTTTCAACCCTTTTGGTACCACAGATCAAACCACAAAATTTCTTACACATTTTGATTAAATAAAATATAGACTAACTAAAATATAGGTAGATGGTATAGTTTTTCTCATCATGTTTTATGCTCAGTTGTGGAAGTAGAAAATGCAATGAAATGAACTTCAAACCATTAAAAAATAAACGATTAGACTTTACTTTACTGATGTACCCCTTATGCACAACTTGTGGTCCTTCAGTTGAGAGATACCATTATAAAATACCTAATATAACACATCAAGGGTAAAGAGCTGAGCTGTGAAGGTCATGACTTTAATCCCTTAAAGAAGTATCAGTTGCCATTCATTCAATAAAAGCGATTTTTGTAAAGTGATAATAAAATAATAGTTAATAAAAATCACTTACTCTGAAGTGATGCATATTCCCATTCACTTTATTGTGCTCAATTAATTTTTGTTGTAGGCTTTTCACATCAGATGAAAAAGGTTGCTGAGTTTGAATTGCCAAGAAGCAAGGAACAGTGGATTTCAGCAGCTGCGTTGAGGGAGAAGTTTCTTGTATGTGGTGACAGAAATGGTAGTATTCATCTCTTTGAGGTCAGTGATGACCAGAGCTGCAGTGTGCAGGTATACAAGTTTGTTTTTCAACTTCTTACTCATTACTTCTCAAACAAGATGATTTAATGTACAAGAATGTTTAAAATAGGAGTGTGACATTTTTTTTACCCTCTTACAGAAAAACTTGATAGTTTCTTGTGTCTTATTCCACAAGGGCCAATACTTTCTGTGTAGTGGTTAGCTGGTTCATATTTTGGATGTACCTGGTTTGAATCTCAGACAGTCTCTGTGATTTCTTAGTTGATATATATCATGATATTTGTGGCAGGAACTATCTCCCTGTTGGTGTCTTTTCAATATCTTCCTTTTGGTTTTCATCAAACTTCTGTAGTGGTGTGCTTTATGCAAGGCATGTGTTACACTAAACAAAAATACAGGTGTCCCAGGAGGAAAGGTCAATATTCTGGGAGGTCATAGTATCGGTCATTCTAAGCAAAAAAGTGTATATGTACATGTGTCCTATTCTGAATGGTTTCTCAGATAGAGCTGTTTCACTGTATAGTAGTTTGGATTTGGCACCCAATATTGTCCTTCCCTATTGGCTGTTATCGCCCGCATAAACGAACGTCAAGATACACTGAGACAAACAACACGCCATGTCCTCACACAAGTTGCAAAGTGCATTGATGTTGACGGTAGAAATTTTCGAAAATGTATTATACTAGGTAAACTGTACCAAGATTTCTGTCTTCTGGGTTGTTGCACTGTGTAGTCTGGTTGATGTTAACCAACGTTTCAGAGGTCATACTGCCTCCATCATCAGGGCCATACAATAGGGTGTGTGGGGCTAGGTTTATAGGTGCCGGAATGTGAATGGTGTAGCCTGCCCTGAGCCAATGGGAGCAGTTGTCACGCTGCGATCTGTTGAGACTCATCCCCTCGCTTGGAGGATTTGCTACTACTCGCGCCCTATTGTCACATTCATCGCCCTGATGACGGAGGCAGTATGACCTCTGAAATGTTGGTTAACATCGACCAGACTACACAGCGCAACAACCCAGAAGACAGAAATCTTCATACTCACCACTGTGAAAACCTCAAATCTTATGAACTGTACCAACTTTGTCACTTGAACAATAAATACCGGCATTAGAAACAGTGAGTAATATCTCTTTCTTATCAACAATTTTGTAACTGTACAGTTAAATTCTGACAAATTTTAATATAGACTCTCTCCAGTACTGGTACTAATTTATATTTAATCAGAATGTGGGAGATGGAAGATTGTTAAAGAACAAAAATGATCTTGCCAACATACATTCATTGTATGCACTTTGTAAAAGGAAAATATGTATAAAGTTTCTTTGAACTAGCTCACTTGTTTGCATATTTTATAAAATATTGATTTGGGTTTTACAGTTTCCATCTCAAAGTTTCTATAAAATTCACGGTCACCTAGGAGTGAGCTCGCTGACTTGGTATGGAAACTACTTGTATTCAACTGGACGTGATGGAGCTCTGCGATGTTATATGATGTTGGAGAATGAGAGTAGGTTGGAATGTCTGAATGCAGATAAACTGCAGATTGATTGGCCTGCAGCTACTAGTTTGTCAGCTTTTGGACTCTTGGTACTTGGTTTCAGAGCAGTACGTATTTTGAAGTATTCCTTGTGAAAATATGTAAACAGATTTACAGATTCGATTCTGAGCATGGAAGTGTTGGTACAAAATGAAGTGTTATTAAGATATGGATTTTCACTTAAGTAATGTTAGACAGTTGTTTGAAGCTAGTCAGTAATGTAACAGACTGAATCTCAGAGTATTCTGCTTCATATATCAGGCAGGAGTCTGACTTCATTTATCTTGATCACAACTTGTCTCATTTTCTTTAGGTAATCCATACTAAGCCAGAACAGTACCTTACACTTGCCAAAACCACTTCCCTGAACATTCTTCATCATTTACTTATATTATCTTACCACCAGTCCTCCTTCAATGTTGTTTAACCTGTAATTGACACAGCACCATTAAGTAAAGTACTGTAACAATAAAAACAAATGAAGTGACAGAGAATTGGACAGGTAGACCTTAATTTAACTAGGTACATCAGGGATTTATCTTGTCAGCAATGGCA
The DNA here is from genome assembly GCF_977971745.1 of Zootermopsis nevadensis. Classification (NCBI taxonomy): domain Eukaryota; kingdom Metazoa; phylum Arthropoda; class Insecta; order Blattodea; family Termopsidae; genus Zootermopsis; species Zootermopsis nevadensis. The sequence continues at coordinate 10,594,523 of NW_028259142.1, forward strand.
AAATGTTCACAGAATATGGCTTTGAAAGGGACCAGCTCTTCAATACCACACCATTTCGGTGGTTTTATTACAGGTGATTTTAATCATTAGTAGGTATATAGTGTTTAGTATGGGCACATTTTCAACAGATGAGTCCTTGTTAGTCTTGTTCTATGTTTCTTTCAAAATGATAAATTGTCATAAAGAAATATATGTTTTAGCAAATTACATTTATTTTAATTACTTAACTAAATGCACAGCCTAATCTTGGGAATGAGAATGTATTTTTCTGCAATTTATTTACAGATTTTATGTTAGAGTTAAAAAAAGTTGATTGATAAAATGTATGTTGTTCACACTGTTGGCGGTTCTGATTAGTGTAAAGACACTGGGTAAACATTTTAAGTGGCCAAAGAAGAAAGTGTTGATGAGTGTGAATTGTGGGTTAGTTCTTTCACTTTACCCACAAATCAGGTTCTAAATTAGGAGATAAGAAATTGAGTAGGGAAGTTAAGGCATTCCTAATGAAACAAAGACCTTCAGAAGCAGAGTAATTGCATAATATCAGTATTTTACTATAGAAAACACACACAGTACCAGTGATATAAAGCTTTATTATTAATGCAGTGATTTGGATTCCATGAATTTTACCATACAGAGATTTTGTTGTTCAATATTAAGTGTATGTTGTTCTAATCTGTTAATACAGGTTAACTTTGTAGTGTGGAGTCATACAGAACGACGCACGTTATTGACCGTACCATGTGGAGGTGGACATCGTTCCTGGGACTGGATATTTGAAGGACACACATTCAGATTAATTTATCTGAAGGATAAGATGGTCCACATGTACACATGTATGATGGATGAGTTTGTAAAACCAGTCATACAGGTGAGGGATTATATTATTTTCTTGTTATTGTGCTAAGAATTAATAATTCATAAATTCATATGTTCTTGCTTATCAGTAATGTCAAAAGTTTATTTGGAGGCAACCAATTTGAATCTTAGCTGATAATCCTGACTGAAGTTTTTCATGGTTTGCTGCTGCATTCTTAAATAAACTGCATATAAATAATTGTAATACATTTGCAGTAAAACTTTCGTAATGCAATGATTTTACATCCTAGCTTAGAAACTGGTCTATAAGTAAATATAAATAAGCTAAAAATATGTTAATATACAACCAAATCTGCAACAAATTTCTGATATTTGTAACAAATTATTTTTGTTTCAAGATTCATGTATATGGGAATGACATTATCAAATGTAAATGAGGTTCATGGTAAAATGATGAATAAGCAAGTGCTTTGTTGTTATTCATTCAGGAACTATACTTATGCCATCTTTTTAAAAAAACAGTAATTTTTTGGACAAACAACATACAAAATAAAATGTTATACTAAGTAAACAATAAAAAAACAATGATTATTGTTTAAAAAGCTGACTGACATCAGTAAGCAAAACACGATCTTTGTTAAAGATGCCGACGCTCCTACAGACTGCATTGGCAGCAGAAACACATCTGGTGGAGGGATTGCCATGAAATTATGTTGTACCGAAAAGGTAGAGCAGTCTCTGATAGACCTAGTGGCTATGCAGAGACCAACTGTATCAAAAACAGATGAGCAACTAATTTTGCCTTTAAACATTAAGGAGGAAAGGCGCATTCAAAAGCCTCCTCCTTAAATGCAACGATAAAAAATTTAATCTGACTAATATATCATCATAATTATAGACACAAATGCCATTAAAAAATCTAGTGTAACATAGAGCTACAAATTTCCTTTGAATCCTTTCCAGTTTAAAGGAGTCAGTATTAGTAATAGAGTTCCAAACAACGGATGCGTACTCAATTTTAGAATGGACTAAGGTACAAAACCAAAAAGCTATCAATAGTGGAGAAGGAAGAAGTAATGTACCGAATCAAACCAAGCATTTGTAAGCGTTGTGAGAATATATAGTTGATATGCTGGTGAAAATAAAGCTTACAGTCCAATAGAACACCAAGATCTCTAACATAATGGGAGTGTGCCACCAGGTTGTTATACAATTTGTGATTAAAGTAAATACTGTTTGTCTTTCGGGTGAACGATATAACAGTCGTTTTACTTAAGTTAAGTTGTATCCCATTCACAAGACACCAATTTTGCACTGAATGGATGTCGTGCCATAACAGTTTGCAGTCATCAACATCGCTAATACTACGAAATATCTTTAAGTCATCAGCAAATAAAAGGCACTGTGAATTATGTATGGCCTTGAAGTTACAATGTACGGTAAAGGTAGTGTTGTCACTGATAGACCTAGTGGGTATGCGGAGACTAACTGTATCAAAAAACAGATGAGCAACTAATTTTTCCTTTAAATTGACTTCTGGGTTCTGTGAGAAAGTTTGTTCATCGTTGAGTGTGTGTAAAGATCTCACCTTGTTTACCTCCTCATACTACGTGTTTGTTTTGTACTAATTTGTTTCAGAATGGATTCCATTCAAAGCATATTACCTGTGTTAGACAAGTATTGCTGAAGGATAAAGCCAACATCAATCATAGTTTGCTTTTATCAGCAAGTGAAGATACAACAATCCGATTGGCAGTCATCAGTCATTCCAATGTTCCACAGACCTTGACTGTGCTTCAGAGTCATATTTCAAGTGTGCGAACATTAGCTGTTTGTCAGTTACATGACAGTGTCCTGGTGTTCTCTGGCGGTGGAAGAGCGCAACTGAAAGTGTGGAAGCTTGTTATACATGCAACACAAGGTTAGTTAAAAGTGAAATTAGGGTTTAAATTTTATCACTAAGAACAACAAATTCTGGAAGGAACTTATGATACCTACTTTCCTTCAAATTCTGAAGGAATTCTGAATTAATAATTATATAATTTAAGGCCCCATTTTGGTCTGTAATTTCTATTCAGATATAACCTCAGAGTTTCACATTGCTCCTATATTTGGAACTGTTAACATAACATGAGAACATGCTGCTTTTCCTTCTAGTAAATGAGCAAAGTGGATATGTTTGTGATCTATGTCCTTACAAAATTATGTGTCCAGCTGCAATGATTCATTAGTTACTACCATCAAAGTGAATACTAAATATAGATTTTGCATGGTGGCCATGTTGATGTTTTATATTGAACAAATAAATTTCATTTAAAAAAGTTGCATATTTTCAAACCTATACCACCACATAAAATTTAAGAATTAATCATTGCAGGTACCCTCCCTTCTTGAACATTCCCTAAACAGCCACATGGTATTATTGATGATACATTGCTGTAAAGTGAAGAAAGATGGGAAGACATCTACTGGCATGATTTCTTAACAGGTTTCATGAAAATTTATGAGGTGGGTGGGAAGTTATAATGAAGGGAAGGCGAGGAATGACAGGAAAGTAAAAGTTGGTGAAGTAGATTTTACGCTTACAGTGAGCTGGACGATGGTGACTGCAAGTGTGCAGTAAACCAGCATTTCCTGTTTATCCACCAACCAGCTACTTCATGAATAATACCGAAAGTCAAAAGTAACTGAATTTTAAATGTTATCATATCTTCTTCTTAATCTTATTTCTCCTCTCACTCTTTTATTTTAGTCCTTCTCTTACCCAGTGTCCTACGTGAGCGACTAAATGCAAGCGGTGCGAGTTGCGTGGGTGAAGCGGAAATATCAAACTGGCTGTTTGTATGGCGCTGTCCTAGGTTACAGCGAAGTGGTCAGCGGCCAAAGTCCGATATCAAATATTTTGATATTTTCGCGCGAGTCGCTGTGCTGGCCAGTAAGGCACATGCGCAAGAAAGCTCTGACCGTGCAGTACACGGAAGGTGCATGCGCAGGAAGGCCGTGTGCTTCTATTGCGATCTCTCACGTAGGACACAACAAGTGATTCCCCGCTTCATATGACACCCCATGCTGCTTATGCAGCTCGCATAGCTTGCTTGTTATCGCTTACGTAGGACATTGCCTTATACACAGTGTCTGAAAAATTTTCAGACTGGTTTAAAAAAAACACTTATCTTCAAGTTATTACATTTTTATTGTATATTATTCTAAATACTTTCCATCTGCAGCAATACACTTATTACAATGATCATAAAACTTTTCAAAGCATTGCTGAAAGTCATACTTAGGAATAGCCTCCAGGAAGTCAGTTGCAGATTTTTGAATGTCTTCAACGTCATCAAAATTCATGCCTTTCTTTTTAAATTTTAGTTTAGGGAACAAAAAATAGTCTCGAGGTGACAAATCAGGAAAGTAAGGGGGGGTGATTAAGAACCACGACACCTTTGGATGCCAAAAACTTGCGAACAACAACGGCTTTGTGAGCCAGGGCATTGTCATGCAAGAGTGAACAACTGCCTTATTCTCGATACTGTGGGTGAACCCTTTGAATTCTTGCCATTAAACGCTTCAAAACTTTCAATTAATATTTTCCATTTACAGTTGTGCCCTTAGGAACAAACTCAACAGATGGAGCCAGCCTTTCATCAGTAATTAAATCAGTCCAGAAACTGTGTATTTTCCTCATTGGTGTACTAATAACACATGTATTTGCAAGGTATTTTGCTTGAATCTTGGCCAAGCTGCTGGTTGTACTGTAAGGTTTTTGTAGCTTTACTGTGTCTCTTCATGTGAATGATGAATAGGTACTCTGAAATGGGATGTGACGCCTTCTTCCATATCCTTTACCTACTTACAAATTCATGATCATCTTTCCATCTTATTCAGTGCTATATAATCTGTGCAGTTGAGACAGCATTATTAAACAACAAAGTAAAAAATAAATCTGTCATAGTTTTTAAATGCATTTTTTCTATCAAGTATGTTTTTGTCTTACTTGTCATTTAAATAATATACATGATGTATTTAATTACAGAATTTATACCCATAGTCAAATGCCAAGAGTTAACATCCCACATGCTGAGGGACCCTAGTAAGAGAAACAAGAAACCATGGCTGTCAGTAGAACGAACTGTGGACCCTGAAACTCGATACATGGATCTGTGTGCTGTAGCCCTACAACTTCGAGATACAGATCAGAGAGGAACAGCTGTTCTCCTAGCTGCTGGATGTTCAGATGGTTTTCTCAGGTAGGGAATACTAACCTTTTACTGATATATCTGTGGAAATTTACAAAAATATCAGACAACCTTAGTCGCCGGGGAGAAGAAATTTTCTCATGAGCTTTCGACCAGTGTATGGGACCGGTGCCAACCCAGCATCTTGAGGAAATTGGGGAGCTACAATGAGTAGCATAATCCAGTCAGGAAAGCTAGCAATGGCTGGGGGTTCGTCATGCTGACCACACGTCACCCTATATCTGGTTGGATGATCATTCACCTCTGCTTAGGCATGTGAATGTGAGGCCAGCAGTCAGGCTAGCCGGCTTTGGCTCTCTGTAGCTGTTACGCCACGGATTTAATTTTTTTAATCAAACAACCTTAGAGTGAAGCTTCTAGATCAGGGGTCGTCAACCTGGTCCCTACCGCCCACTAGTGGGCGATTCAAGCTTTCATGGTGGGCGATGTGGATTTTTGTCCATTGTTACAAATTTTGTTCTTCTTCCATATATCGAATACATTGCTAACAACTTCGCGAGTTTGACTTTTTAAAATATGCTTTTGCAATTTACTTTGGAATTCCATCTCTAAACTTTGAATATAGATAATAATTCACCGGACACTTCTCGAAGTATACTCGTGGATGAGGGAGCAACAAATGAGCTCTGTAGCCAAAGGCACGAGTTTAGTGCACATAACGACGGCGGGCTTATCACTCAGTCTTCGAGCTGTACTTCTTTCATGGTGGTGGGCAGTATGTGCGGCACCGGTGGGCGGTAAGGAAATTTTACCATCAACAAAGATACAAAAGTGGGCGGTAGGTATAAAAGGTTGACGACCCCTGTTCTAGATTAATGTTCATATTTTCAGAAATAAAAGAAAAATAAATTTTGAACCTCAGTGCCTGAAGTTGCGTAGTTGCTTTGTGCTGTCTGTTGTTAACTTACCAATTGCAGCCAGATGTTTAAGCTATATGCTACATATGGTATACAGTGCCTGCCCCCACATAAAAAAGTATCAGGTATCCTTTTCTTGGAATATTGATAGAGTATGCCTGTCATAAATAAGCACAAATTAAACCACCATTATGAAACATTAAATTTATGACTTTTTTTATAAAGCTTCAATAGAATGTTACATACAGTATTCAAGTTATACATTATATAATTATTCCTACAAGTAAACACAAAACTGATTAAACATTATGAGACATACCATTACATTTACTGTCTCTGACTTACTGCTGAATCTATTTTCTTAAGGCCCTCAGTGCCTGAAAGTCATGTGGCTGCCTCATGCCAACCATCCTTAACCACCCCATTGCCACCAGATGTGTAAGCTGTGTGCATGGGATATGTGTAGGTTAGCATATCATCCAGACCTATATCTCACAACCTTTTTCCCTAAGGTCCCTTTTAATATAGTCATCCTTCTTTTGTGTGTGTGTTTTTTCTTTTTCTAAATGGCCACTTTCCAAGATGTTTTCTCATCAAAATCTGTATGAATTTATTGTTTTTCTAATCTGAGCTACTTCTCCAATTGATCATAATCTGCTTGAAAATATTATGTGGCCTGTATAAATCATGAATGACCTTGTGTAATATGCTCCAGTTTGTCACTTAAACAAAAACAAACAAAATCATCAATATTCACAACTTAACATGAAAAATTGTATAATAGAGTATTATCTTGAAAAAGGTCCATATTTCCATTCCATATTTACTCATGTATAACAGTTTTTTTTTCAAAATTATTTGTTCTTAAAAGTAGAGTACAGTAGGGCACCGCTTTTCGGCGATCCGTTAATATGGCCCTTTTCAATTGCATACATATACAGTAGAGCCCTGCTTTTTTGGCCCCATACGCTCAACAGCCGAGTCAGAGAAGTGCGTCCAGCGCCATTTTATCATCGCTGATTCAGTCTGTTTACAGCTTTTGTGCTCTCCACGTCTCTCTGTATTTCTGGCAATTTTTCAACGTTATTACATACTGTATATTTATATAATATTTTTGTGTTACTACAGTGTAATTACAAATATTTTAAGGTATTTTAAATATATATTAATTTAAGGTAAGCAATGTGTGTACTACTGATATTCATTTTACTTTCATATCGTTTTCATGAAAATAAGTTCACTTTGGTGTGTGATAACTGAAATCTTTAGAAATTTATTGAATTGTGTCTTTCTGAGACCCAGGTACTGCTTTTAACATGGAAGTTAAAATTATGGAAATGTAAGATGGAGATTTTGCTGTTTACCTTTTGCTTGAAGTTGATAGTGATAATTGCCAACAAGTGTAATTTTCTAAATGTATACACCAAATCAGCAACAGCAGCAGCTTATTTTATGGTACAACTGTCTCATTTCTTTTTTCACAGGATATTTGGTTTTTATACGCTTTGCAGCGAACTTAGACTTTTAGGTAAATATTCCTTTCATGACCGTTGTATCTTGAAAGTCTCTCTTATACAGACAGAAAACTTCAGACATATAGCTCTTACAATGGCTACTGATGGGAAAGTGGCCCTGTGGGACTTGACTACATGTGTTGAAGAATTAGTAGGCTCAGAACATTCCAACAGCAGCTCTGCAGTATCGGCAGACAATGGCAATAATGGGCAAGTAGTTGCTGACAGCCATAGACCATTCTCATTTGTTAAAATACATCAATCAGGAATCAATAGTTTTGATTGGCTACAGCTACAAGGAGACAAATATTTGCTAGCAACAGGAGGTGATGATAGAGCTTTAGTACTAAGTTTAATTCAGATAATTTCACCAACTCTTCAGGAAAATATGCAGGCTGAAGTTGTTCTGCAGTGGAGAGACAACTGCGCACATGCTTCACAGATAACTGGTGAGTGATGCTACAATTCTTTTCAAGTGTTGTATTCCTCAAGTACAGCTCTGTGTCTATTCCCAGATTTCTTAGATCATTTTGTACGTCTCGCTTTTGATTTACAGACACAATTTTCCCGTCAGGTTTATCAATCAATTATTAGGCATGTTTGCAACTAAAGTTTCAAAGATACACTTACTAGCTTGCCTGTCTGTTTATATGTATAATTTGAGAATGGTAGATTGAATTTTAACAAAGTTTTATATAAGGTATAGTGTTACTAAAATGTGTCAAAACATTCCATTTTTAATTAAAATATTATGGCAGGGAACTTTACAAGAAGACCCACATGTGAGTAGAAGTGACTAGGTGGGGAATCCCTGGGATACTTTTGAGCCGACTACATTCGACTCTGATGTTGTGATGGCGAAACTTCAAAAGGGGTGCGCATGCGTGTGGGGAGGTTAGGCCAGTTCAGGAGAGGGGGACTGATTTGGGCTGGACTCTTCTCGCCAGCGCACGGACTCACTCAGACTGTAGCTACGGATCCGGTCGGCAACGTCTCTCCGGCTGGGCCCCCCCTTCAAGGCTACCGTGGTTTATATTTTGTTTTCATGTTGTAGTTGCCCGTCCAGAAGGTATTTATTTTGTTGTGTTGGTGGACGGGGCAACTACCGTGTTGTTTTCGGTTATTATTGGTCCCTCGGGGTGGTCAAGGCCGGGGAGATGAATTTGAGGGTTGCTGAGAGCGAGCCGAGTTGTGAGGCTTTTGGTTTGTTCTTGTATGTTTGTTTGTTAGTTTCTTTGTTCGTAGTAGGGCAATATATGACCCCGTGTAATGTGCATGTATTATAATTTGTTTTAAGACAGTAAATGGTTTTATTTTCGATTGTACTTGGCTCTGTTTTGAGTACAGTAGGGCACCGCTTATACGGCGGGTTAGGGACCAGACCCCCGCCATAAAGCGAAAATCGCCGAAAAGCGGATCTTTGCCTTATTTCACTTGCAAATGCATATCAACGCCTAATAAGATGTTACACTATCATATAGTAAGTGCACAATAGCACTAGGCCTAAGAAAACGATATGAAATAAAATGAATATCAGTAGTACACACATTGTGGCTGGTTTGATCTTCAATCCACACAACTAAAAGTTTTTCCATGTCGGCAATAAGGCTATCTCTTTTTCTTATGACTTTAAGAGTTCATTCGTGTGGCACTTTTAATTCCTTTAACACTTTCTCCTTAGCGTTCACGATGGCACTAACAGTTTTGCGAGCTAAGCTTAGCTTACGTCCTATCTCGGCCATAGACATGCCTTGTTCACGAAGTTTTATTATATCTAACTTGGTATTTAAAGTAAGAGGCTTACGACTCCTCTTTTTATCGCTACTACCCTTTGACGCCATTGTAATTACACTGTAGAAACACAAAAATATTACATAAATATACAGTTTGTAATAACTTTGAAAAATTGCCAGAAATACGGAGACGCGGAGCGTACAAAAGCTGTAAACAGATTGAATCAGCGACGAGAAAATGGCGCCGGACGCACTTCTCTGACTCAGCTGTTGAGCGCCGTATTAGCGAATCGCCGTAAAGCGGGGCCCTACTGTACTCCCTTTTCAGGGGCGTGGGCCAAGCGAACCAACAACATATAGAACTGAACACCTCCTCCCCCTTTTGACTGTTGTTGAAGAGGTGAGAGTGGATCACCTTGATTACCATGGTTACTGTAGTTACCTGGGGAATTCCCAGCCTTCCATACATGTGTGATATTACTGGCGCCATTTACAAAGATCAAATTGCAGCAAACATGTTGTAATTGTGCATGTATTTCCTAACTTGTGTAGTTGATTTTCCATCATCCTCCCTAATAATATGCCCAGCCCATTTCAGCTGGTTGGTTTTAATTGTGTTCACCATATTTGCGTTTTTAGAAGATAAAAATTTCTATTATCCAATCTGTCCATATATTGAACCCTTATACCTAGTGATGATGCATCATCAGAACATTTAGTTACTGTATGTCTGTAATGTTAATATTAACTCTAACAATAAATCAATAAGAACTCTATAAGATGTATTTGTTTGAGGAATGGCTACTGTTTTTGTAATCAGGTTGTCATTATAACTGAGGTCTCTCTTCTGTTTTACACAAACAAGAACATTTTGGACTCTGTGAATGTGATTTTTGATGTACTTACCTTAGTTTGATGTGTCTTTAACAGGGCTTAAACTTGGAAATAATGTGCTGATAAGTGTAGCAATAGATCAACGAATAACGGTATGGAACTGGAATTGCAATCTAGACGGTCACACTTTGTCTGCTTCTGTTAAGACAAGGTACTGCAGTGCTGTAGCAGACATTCAAGGACTTCTAACATGGAATTCAAGGTAGAAATTCATGTACTACTTGTCCGTTTATTTTACATATGTTCAGAATAAGTTTTCATATGTAATATGAAAATACTGTATCTCTAAGCATGGTACTGAATACTAAAGAGAATAGCTGATGAAAGCCTTTATATCCATTTCTGCTCTGCCCATAATAGTGAATTTATTAAAATGAAGAATGAAATATTAATGTCTGAAAGGAAAGCATAAACTCCATCTCTGTATCTTGATGTGTCATGCGGAATTTCTTAAAAATACATATTTGAAATGATGTTATCTGGCACTTTTGGTTGTTTTGTGTGAAAGCCAAAGTAAGCTGTTACGAGGTGCGATCGGAAAGTTTCAAGACTGCGCCTATAAAAACCCGTACACTTATCTCAGGTATTAAATTCATCCATCACCCTCGAAGTAGTTCCCCTGGGAGTGAACACAACTATCCCAGCGCCGCTGCCAAGCCTGGAAGCATCCCTGGAAATCTTTCTTTGTCAGCCTGTCAAGCACCATCTGCGATTCTGCCTGAATCTCTTCTATCGTCTCAAATCTCCTGAATTTTCATCTTTGGGAAGAGGAAGAAGTCACACGGAGCTAAATCCGGCGAATAAGGAGGGTGCGGGATGACGGCCATGGTGTTTGAGGCCAAAAACTGCCGAACTTTGAGGGCGGTGTGCACTGGCGCGTTGTCATGATGCGTCGCATGTGGAGTTCTTCCTTTAGAATCAGCTGACAGGTCCCATAGCCTATCCCAACAATGTCGCACAAGTCGTTGATGGTACGACTTCGATCTTAGTGAATGGCCTGCCGAATGTTCGTAACATTTTCGGGCGTTGTGCTCGAAGATGGTCGTCCAGAACGCTCATCATCGACAGAGGTTCGGCCATTTTTAAAAGGTGAATGCGACACAAAAGTTTGTGCACGACCCATTGCGGACTCCCCAAATGCTTGCTTTAGCATTTCATAGGTTTCCGTAGCCGTTTTGGCGAGTCTTTGGCAAAATTTGATGCACACGCCATTCCGAAATCGCAGGAGGGTCGGTGTAATGCACTACCAAAACGCCCGTAACTAAGAAACAAATGCTAATTCGATGATGCCGGCTGGCACACTGATTCACTATGAATGTAGGCCGCACCCCCTAGCGGCAGAAGCTCGTACTACATCTGGTTCGCCCTCTATTGACACAGTCTTGAAACTTTCCGATCACACCTCGTATGTTTGTGTCATTAAATACTCAGCAAATCATAATTGTTACAAAAAAAGCAGGAAGTCTCTCATTTGTTATGCAATCTGTATTTTTATTGTCTTTATATAAATATAAATTTGTTGTAGAAAAATTAGTTAGGTTAAATATTGTAACCGTTCTCCTCCTTCCTCGCTGACCACAAGAAGCTCTACTACGATGTTGTTGGTTGGGATTGTTGGGATCTCTCAGGGTTTGTTGCTCGGCTCAGCTAGTCGGTCTGCATCGACTGGCTCTCATTTGGTGTCACGGCCAGTTCGTAACAGCTGTATTGAATACTCAGATTGTTTGGTAGTAACACAGTATTTATTTAGGACCTGCGTGATCCTTGATGTTTTACACTTTGTAGATTTTACAATTCTCTCAACTGCACAACCACATGCTGACTTAACAATTACCTCCTTTCTTACTATCAGAACTCTTGAATATAAAATCGTGATAATCTTTAATATGGAATATAGAATGTTTATTGAATGGAACGGAATTGAATCGAAGAAAGAATATATATTTTTTCCTTGCGGCCAAAATGGTCCCTTTTATACCATAGGCCCCTTTACGGCTCCACAACCAAAATTCCCAGCTTTGCCCAAAAGGAAACGTAACCTCAACTCCTGTTGGTGTGGGTCCAGGTTCGGTTCGAAAGACCTCCCCCTTCTCACTCAACCCTCAGGGAGTCCCTCCCACACTTTTAATTCCAAAAGGGCATCGCTAACTAGCTGCAAAACCCACTTAGGCTAAGAGCAGGTAATTCAGATACAAGGGAATTTCCAAGTCTGGGAACTCCCAAGACCTCTGCGGTCCCACGTACTTCAAGTACCGCTACATCACTCAGCATCGGCTGTCCATAGTCGATCCCAAGCTTACAATAGTTCTGAATATAAATGAAATACACAGAAATCATAAACTAAGAAAAGAGTAGCAGGACAATAAGTGGATAATACCAAAACCTTATTACCTAGCAGACAAAACTTGGGTTTCTTACAAGTACAAACAAAAGAAAATAGCATACCCCGGCAAGGGGATTGATGAGCGGTTACAATATGTATAGCTTAAAAATTTCTGGCACATTCTAGATTTTCAATTCATGAATGCTAACTTTGGATGCTCTCTTATAAACATACAAGTTGGATGAGCAAGGACCTTTGATATAAAATTTTAGCAAAATCAGTCCACCATTCTCAAAAGTATGAGAAGGCACAGCAGAAATTTCCATTTTTCTAAATATTCTGAAAGCTGTAATATTCTGTAGTCACTGTTCTATTTTAGTGAAGAAAATTTCCATGATACATACCTAATGTAAGTCTTAATATAAAATCTGTTTTGTTGCAGTTCTTGTATCACTGCTTGTGTTCATGGGAAAGGAATGGAGATTGTCACAATACAGTTCAGTGAAGGAAGCTAGCTGATTGTGCGGTATTTAGAATGGAGAGGAAGGAATTGTTCTTAGTGCCACAGGTAACAAAATAACAGCTTAACTACTGGTAAGTTTTCAACAGAACCAGAAACGATAGAATTAGACAATTCTGCATTTAGTACTCTTTATATGCAAAGTTTGAGATATTTTATGTCTTGGTGTCATATCGTCTCACTGAAATATCTGAACACACCCTCTTGTAAAATGTTTTATGTGTTATGTGAGAAACAGAGTTTCAACATGTATCCACTTGAGGCTTGCAGTAGAGTAAATTGTAGAACAACTTATCTTTAGATAAAAAGGTTGGTAATGTGCGTAATCTTTTCATTCAGAACATCTTTATAATTGATATGTTAATTTTCTTGAAATGGTGCTTAGAGGGATGTATGAAGCAACATTTTGTGTTACTTTGTATGTGACTTCTGAGTCCTTATAGATCACTGCTCAAATGGTCCCTTAAATTTCATCACAATAGCTTTATTCTGTGTCCTTCCTCATTCACAGTTCATAATCCTGATGTGCAGTATCATCTCCTTGAGCCTCAACAGAAACTATAAAACTATTTTATCAGTAATGTATTTACGATTTTGTTTCAGTGTATGGTTGTTGAAAGATCATTTGACAAGATCTGTTTTTTATTACATATATCCACAAATGAAATCTACAGTTAACATAAGCATATTAACCTGACCATCAAATGTTTCTTTACAGAAACATGTTTTCCATTTTGGGCCAGATATTCCATATAGGGTCTGAATCAACAACCCACACCTCAAATAAACTGCACTATTCATTAAACTCTTCAGTTAAAAACAGCACAAGTCATGCATATTTAAAATTGATGGTGGAAGAATTCATGATTGGTAATTAGAGTTTGTCTTGGCAGCTTTTATTAAAAAACAACTTGTCATGCTTTATTCATTTATGAATATTCAAAAATCAGATTCTCATCCCGTGTACAATCTCGAGTCTTAATGTTTCTATAACATTCATATGTTTGTTACTTGCTTGTTTTATATTTGCATGCCTAAAGGTATAAAAAAATTCATTTCTGCACTTTAACTGTATATGAGGGTGAGTCAGAAAGTTTCTGCAATTAAATTTTTATTAAATAATTCAGTGACAACGAGTATGTTCCATGGCATTATTTTTTTATATAGTCCCACCCTTTTCAATTGCATGTGGTTTGAATAGCTGGCATCAACTGGTCCCAAAGCATTTCAGTATAATGGACACCATTTACTATTGTGCCCTTTGCTACGTAGTGTTCCAAAATTGGCCCCTGTACATCCCAGAAAAGTGTCAACATAACACTTTTGTGACTGGTGATGTCGGATGTTTCCGTTCCATACTGTGTTGTTTGCTTTCTGGGGCGTAATGGTGGATCCACGTCTTGTCCCCAGTGACATTGTGCCTCAAAAAGTGTGACTTTCATTATGTTAACGGTTCAGTAGGCCTTAGCAGACTGTTCTTTGGTGCAAACAGAAAGTGGAGCATCCACGTTAACTCTACTAAAACGACACCACAACTGGCCGGTTAAGGTCAAAAGTATTTAACAGTAACATAGTGTGTTCATGCTTCTATCCGCTCACAGAATAAACAGTGCAGCCATCATAACAAGCTGTAAAATAAATCATTGTGGAAACTTTCTGACTAACTCTCATATAAAGATATTTCCTAGGATTTGTCAACTCCTTTTGGCAGCATTCATTACTTTAATTTTCATCCATAGTACATTCAACAACATCAATTTTTTTCTATATCCCACTTTTTGTAAACTTTAGTGATCGACTGCTACCATTTATTTTGCCCTGAAAATATTCTTGTTGAACTATAAATCAGATGTGGAGAATAAACACTAAATTCAAGTTAGATATAATATGCAGTATTAACATGGTCACTTTTACACAAGTGAAAAGAGGAAGATGATCGTGTATCCACTGTTCAATGCTTATGCACTGTTTTGGAAAACAAGATTACAACTTGACAGCTTGACCAGGGTATCCTTTGACTCCAAGACCTGTCACTCGGAAAGTGGCACCGGATTCTGGGTACATTTTCTTTTGTTCCTCAGTCAAAATATCTGCACTAGTGACATAAAGTTCATCAAGTTGTGGTCCTCCAAATGCAACAGATGTCACTTTTAATGCAGGAATAGGGATGCACCTCAACAGTTTTCCATTTGCAGGATCCACTCGAATCACCTAAAACACATACAAACCAGATCTACATGAATAAATTATTGTTTGGTCTTCAAAGTGCTCATTTTCAAAGATGGGCTTCTCTTGAAAATGCTGTGTGCATTCCTAATCTCCTTAATACTAATCTCATATCCAGCCCATTAAACACTCTTAGATTTTACTATTCTAATGGTACTGGTGACATATAAATAATTAATTTCCATTTTATGTAATATCCTAACTATTTTCTTCATTCCTTTTAATTCCAAATGTTTTCATCAGCACTGCACTTGTAATAAATGTTCTTTCCTCAAAGTAAGAGACCTGACAGTTTTTCAATTAAATGAGAACAAGCATTAGCATTTCCATATAGCCATGGTAGCTCAGTCAGTATAGTAACTGACTACGGACTGGAGTACTGGGGTTCAATCCCTTACAGGGTGGAGGATTTTTCCTCTAGCCTTTGCATCCAGACTGGCTCTGGCGCCCACCCAGCTTCCTGTCCAATGGGTACCGGAGTCTTTTCCTAGGGATAAAGTGCAGCCGAGGCGTGACCAAACCACTCACCCCTATCTAGTGCCGAGGTTAAGAATGAGTAGGCTCTATACCTCCTTTCCCCACTAGTGCCTACAAGGCATACAGCAGGTCAGCTTTAGTTTAAGCATTTCCATAATTTATTTTTCTCTTAATTTCATCATGAACTTAATTTCTGTAAGATTTGAGGTTTTCACAGTGGTGAGTATGAAGATTTCTGTCTTTTGGGTTGTTGCGCCTCCGTCATCAGGGCGATGAATTTGAATATTCATCGCCCTGATGACGGAGGCAGTATGACCTCTGAAACGTTGGTTAGCATCGACCAGACTACACAGCGCAACAAACCAGAAGACAGAAATCTTCAACTTAATTTCTATTTGTTACTGTTGTTCCCATGTAACTTATTTATATTCTTAAGCATTGTCAAATTATAAAATATAATTAAATTATGACTATGTTGGCAATTTGTGATCTTGTTGCGTTCATATATTTAGTTTTATTAGTATTGACTGTATGCCACAAAAAAAAAAAAATTAATGTTACAAGGAAAAGTTACAGATACCTTAAAAATACAGAACTGTAACATTGTTGATACACATGAGTATCCAAACTCTGTAATTATATTATAAATTATTTGTAGAACTTAATTCTATGTTATTTATTTTACCTGACTTCCTTCAAAGCAAGCCACCCACAATTTTCCCTTGGTATCGGTTGCCATTCCATCTGGAAATCCAAGAACGTCGTGTATGTCAAAATCAAAAGCTGTACGTCTGTTGGCTGAAAATGAAAGTGATATTTATAATACTGTAGATACAAATGTCATGTAAGTCTGAGACCATAGGAGAACTCTGTTATTTGGAAAGTATGGAAAAATGTAAGGAGGGAAGTGCTCTTGCAAATTATGTCTTTCTATTTTCAGGTGTTGAAATTTTTTACCTAGGACAAGATGTTATGGCATTACACTTTGTGCATTTCCAGTAGTAAAAAATTATGTTAATGTTGCCACATTGCTACTGGAGTAAGACCTTTTTGGTTGCTTGCAGTTATAAATGTGTTACAGACTACTGTTGTCATTAGGCATTATTCATGCTCTTATGTGAGTTAGGAACAGCTTATGGGTCTGTCCATGTTTGCCTGTTTGTTACATTTTTCCTATGAGATATGTTGTACAATAATGGAAACTTATTGTTATTGTTAATTTTATTGTTGTTCCTATCACTATTATTATTGTTCCAGTTGTTATTCCCTGGCTTTTTCTTTACTGTAGACTACCCCCAAGGGGCTTCATCCTCAATGGGACTAGGCCACTTCTAGGGACTACAACCCCTGGAAACACCCCCAGGTAATTTCCCCCACACCTAGTCCCAACTGAGGTTTGTTATTTATCCCCTTTGGCTTTACTACCCAGGCCCTCATAATTCTTGCTTTGTTGGGGCCTAGCCCCCTGAACTTCCTGTTCTTTGAGCTCTGCCTCTGGGCTTTCTATCCCACTTTGGGGCACCTCATTTAATGCTTCCTACATGTTTCCCCAACTGGGGGTACCTGGGGCTTCATCTCTCAGTCCCTACCCCAGGATACTTGCTTAGTTGGGGCCTGGTTCCCAGTAATTGTTGATCCAGGTGCTTTGCCCCACAGGCCACCAGGCCTGGACACCCCTTTGCTACCATTAGCCTGGTTACAATGTGACACTGTTGTTTAACACTGGCTTTGAATCACAGCAGTGCAACAGTGACCTACATGATTTTGCGAGAGGAATAGCTTTGGAAAATCAGTGTACTCCCAAGAGTACACTCTTCCAGCCACGTTTATGATGGGCATTATTGGCCCCCACTGAACCCACAAACTGGAGGATCACCAGTTGTTGACTGTTTGCTACTTCTTATTCAGTGTATTTACAGCCTCCATTTGCAACATGAGGATGCAAAGTGCCTTGGTGTTTCATCTCTTGACTTTTGAATCTGACCAGCAGTTGCAAGGTCAGTAATTCTTTTTTTCTGCATATTTCATAGGGGCGAACATGTTCATTGTTCACCACTTAGAACTGATATTTTATCACTTCTGTTGTAATGTAAAAGATACTTTTAAGCAGACGGTGAACTCTTGCGTATGTAAAATATTTGACAGAAAAATTAAGAAATGTTTAGACATATATAAAAATGACTTTTGTTGCAAGATTTAACAGATTCTGGGCGGGTGTGTATATTTGTGTGTGTGTGTGTGTGTGTGTGTATATATATATATATATATATATATTTATATATATATATATATATATATATGCACTAAGACAACAGTGATTTTAAAAAATGTTGCATTTATTTAGGTATAAAATATATTACAACACTTTAAGGCTTATTTGTTAAGTAGTTCTTGGTGCTAATTGACATGTATATTGTGATTTATGGCTCTAAGATAAGAGGAACTCGATAATTTATACTTTTCACCAAGTATTATTACAATGATCACATAAAGGAGGATTAGATGGGAAGGCATGTCAGAGAGCCTGTAAGGAAGGGAATACTTGGAAGATTGAGACATGGTTAAAAGGGAGATGGATTTGGAAGATTATGGATTGGATTCTTCTCACAGTGGTGGGCTTTTGGTATCGTGGAATGAACATTCAGGTTCCATACAATGGAGGGAATTGCTTAACTATCAGATTGTACTGTTAGCTACTCAAGAAGTACTCTGCTTCATGTAGTTAGATAAGAGATAAAGTTGTCCCTGTGTCTAAGCACCATGTCATGAAAGTGCACAGATTATGTGGAAGTAAAGAAAATGCACACATTCTGAACCATAGTAGATGGAAGCGGATATGCCCCAAAGTCACTTTGGACATAATGCTGTAAAGAATTAGAATATGTGGATTGTAATACTGTCTATGAAAGCATGAATACTTACAAATTTTGCCACTTTCAGCATCAAAGTCAAAAGCCTCAACTTTCCTTGTTGGGGAATCAATGTAGTACATTGACTTTAGGTCTTCACTCCAAGCCAGGCCATTGGATACTGTAATGTTTGACAGATGTTTTGTCGGTTTCCAATCCTTAGAGAAACTGAAAAGTGATCCTAAGGTTAGTGGAAATTTGTCTTCTGGATCTGACTCTGCACCCATCGTTCCTATAGGAAAACAGAATTAAAGAAATTAACATGTACCAGTTCAGAGATTTTTTTTTCTGCTAACATTCAGCAGAACGTCTTTGTCACCTCTTCTTTTACCACCTGGCTCTGAAATTACAGTTCTCCATCACTTCTTGTCCCATCCTCTTGGTTTATTAATAAAAAACTGGAAATAATAATATTAAAAATTAAGTAGCATCTTCTATCGCCTTTTCCAATTCATGTAGTCACCAAAACTTCTTTTATCACCATGTTGCCCCTTAAAAGCCTTTTCCTCTACCATGTGCTTGTTACCAAATTGATATCAGCCAGCTCTTCCTCTCAGCTAATCTGTATATTATATCCCACTCCCACAACCAGAACACTTTCACCTTGAAGATAACTGAAACACTGGGTAATTTTAAACATTCAATGGTTTTCATCCCCAGAACCCAAAGTTATACAAATAGTGAGTGGAATAAACCCAGATTTCAAACAAAAACCCACAGTTTATTACCTGAAAATCATTACAATATTTACTTGTGACTTCATACCATACCTGCCCAGAGTCGACCAATAGGATCTGCCTTGCCATCATTTAGCCTGTTATCCTGAAGTTCTTTTTCATTGTCAACAGCACTAACATATTTCACTTCTGTAGGAGTGCTGCTTTCACCATCCCATGTCAGTATAGCAACATTACGCCCTACAGTAATCACAAACTTGTCTTTTGTCCCTTCAAGTGGAATGACAAGTGAGACTTCACCACCGTCTATAAAACAGTACAAATAATATACATATGCCACATTCTAAGTTTGGAAAGTTGGAAACAGAAACATGCATCATATCGATCATAACATTTTCCAGTAAGGGGACTATGTATTTATTCTATATAGGGACTTTATCTAGTTAAAAACCATGGATACCTAGGCAAGTGCAGATTTGAAAGCAAGTTCCAGTGACTACAGATGGGTTTTTTCTTCAGTTAAACAACACTTTGTGACAAACTAACAAAAAGCATATCAGAATATGCATTTGTATACATTTTGCCTTATGTCACATTTAATTATAAATTAAACTAGATAAATATTAGTAACATAGGATATAGAATTTTCTGATGATATATTATTTTGTAACTTAAAATTCTGTTAGCCATGCAGAATCTATAATTAGGTTATGGTTTTATGCAAATATCTGTTAGCCATTTTAACTGTGACTGTGAAATTCATCGTGCTTCGGACTGGTGACACGGAATGCGCACTGGTTCGAGTCTCGGGGGAAAGAAATTTCTCATGAGATTTTCGACTGGTGCCAACCCAGCATCGTGAGGGAATTGGGGAGCTACAATGGGTAGCGTAATCCGGTCATGAAAACTAGCAATGGCTGGGGGTTCGTCGTGCTGACCACACGTCACCCTGTATCTGGTTGGATGATTGTTCACCTCTGCTTAGGCATGTGAACATGAGGCCAGCAGTCAAGCTAGTCGGCTTTGGCTCTCAGAGGGCTGTTACGCCACGGATTATTATTATTATTACAAATATGTGTGAAGATTGTGGTGCATTATGGTCATAGGTGATGGAACAAAATTTGTAATGTCTGTTTATAGAATTCCCTTCTCTTGTTGTGTCTTTAGCAGCTACATAGTTAAAGTCATAATAAATTTGTATTTATTGACACTATTAATTAACAACCAGTACTTACCAATTTTCACTGTCGTGTGTGTATTGGTGGCAGGAACATACTTATGGACGGTAGAGCCTTTAATGTCAATGTAATATAGTGCTTGAGCATCGTGGTCCCAGTGAGGCCCTTCACCAAGTATCACAGGTGCAGAAATTTGCTCTATTTTAGGCACAGACATCTATCTGCATAATAGAAGAAACAATAAATAAGTTATTTTGTCTCACTGGTTGTCATTCCCATAGTGTCTTAACGTCATACTTTTTTTTTTTCCTTCATTTAATTGATTTTGATAAATTTGTTTCAACCATCAGATGTGGTTCCAGCATAGCTTTTTACAATCTGAGAAGGTATTTCAGTTAAAACATGTTATCTCAGTCAGTAATAGGTTTTTTCACATCCAAGTATCATAACTACTAGGCTGCGGCTTGTGTACACCTCAGACATCAATATTAAATTAAGTTGAGTGAAACTCTCCTGAAGATATGAAATTACTGTAATGTGGGGGAGGAGGGCATGTCTTCATTTGACTGGTTTTTAAGGCATTCTAGTAGAGAGCAGGAGAATCAAATTTAATGCTCAACTGAATTATTGTTTTCACTGGAACCAAAACACTGCAGTAGTTGGGATTTCTACAAATTTATAATTTCCACAAACATGTACACCCATATTTTGGGATAGCTCCACTAAATAGAAATATTGATGACTTGAGCTAGTGTATATTTGTTTATTTATGTAACTCAGACTATGTAGCGTCGAATAAGAGGATGGCAGTGAGTAATGAATTGGAAAGGATTGAGTGAGGAAAACCACAAAAAATATCAGTCACTGTAGCCGGTCTTTGAACCCGGGTCTTCGTGAATGCGAAGTAGGAGAGTTAACCATCTCAGTGCTCTTTTTTAATATTGGGCTCACATACAAGTCTCGGTCTTTCGAACGCTATAATCCCTTTAGGATTTCATACCAACGGTTCGCATCTACTACGGAAGCGAATTACATATCCCCAATCTCATCGACCTTTATGTCATCGAAAAAAAAACAGTGAAGTGTACTGCAACTTATGGAGCGCCTTCATTTTCTGAAGCCTCCTGTCACGGCACCCCTCTTAGGCCCAAATATTCCCCCAGCACCATGTTTTTAAACACCCTTAATCTGAAACCAAAATTCACACCTATTTCAGAAAAGTGGAGTTTGTTTCGCAAAGGCATATCTAATCTTAACGTTTATACAATGCAGACAGACAAAACATTAATGAACTGCTTGATAATACAAATTAGAGATAAATTTGTCCAGTGCAAAGTTGCACTGGTAACATTTTCCATCAAATCTACTGATGGCAGCGGATACCTGCAGTTCTCCCACGCTTTCTACGAGCTGACTTTTCTCTAACAGACCAACAACTAAGATTTACATGCCTCTTTGAAAGAAGACGATGTCTAACAAGTGACATATACATTTTCAAAATGAATGTCGTAGAAGACCTAAATACTGGCCGGGGAAACAGAAAATGCAGGCTAATAAGAATGTCAAATAGAAAACTCCATGGGGGGGGGGGGGGGGAGCTGTTCCATAGTCAAAGTAAGATAAATGCAAGTTGCTCTGTTTCAAAGCACTACATGAAGTCCTATGATGAACATGGCCGACAAGGCTTCGTCTTTCCTCTACTCCCGAACGATACATTATTTCCAATGATTTCCAAAATGAACAAGTGGCACGGCAACTTTTAAAATATTTTCTTTGGCCTGATAATGTTTTGTGTTTATCATCATTCTTCCCTTAAATTTAAAGAATTGCTACATGTCTGATGGACCTTTCTTTTGACAACTGCTTTATCTCATGCTCTAAACAGTTACCATATTCAAAAAGAAAGATTTCAATCTCCCTTCCACAGAATTTCGCAAACAGGTTCATAGAGTCATAACAGCTTCCATTTATATTCTCGATGTTCCTGGATATAGTCTCAGAAAAGTCATCTGCTGTCCTGACTGAGATTTCTTGCAATTATTTGCATATAAACCAGGCAGATGAAACAGTCATAAAATAATTTTAGAATCAATTCTCGTAACTTAACCTAGAATAGCTTGTGCGATGAATGGTAATCCAATAAAGATGAAATGTTTTTATGAACAGCTAGTAGAACGGGGATTACATTTTTAATTTTACTCCCTAAATCTGTTTTGTGAAACACCTGGTTTATTATTTTACATTCCATATTTGGTAGCTTAGACCAGTGTTTCTGAACCGAAACTATACTGCAGACTGGTAAAATATGTCTACCATGGGCCATCAACATTACAATTCGCAGATATAAAATTCTTAAATACGCAATAAATTTTATTCTTGCCATCTGTTTTATTTATTTCTTCAACAAATCAAAATAAAGTACAAATCAATAATGTGATTGCCGTGCTTTCTCACACATTAATTTTTAACCTTGGAATCAGCCTCCCCCCCCCAACAGTTTTAAGAAGTTGTAGATCTTTAGTAGTTACAAGTGTGTGGCTCGGCAAAAATGTACTGCTAACTGGCAGTTGAGAAACACTGGTATAAAGGCGCCATTCACTGCTTGGGTGAGCTTTGTGAAAGTAACAAACAATTAATAATCACTTACCAGAGGTAGTAGTGCATATAGTTTGCAAGCAAGTGTAATGGAAGATGGAGTTGGTCCTTGCTCACAGTATATGATGGTCACTTTCTCTTAACTTCTCTCTTTCTCCCTCCCCCTCCTTTCACTTATCATTAGTATAACAACTGTCCAGCTACCACATCATGAGGTCAGAACAGTGCACAAGGGTGACCAAGCCATGAGTGGCTTGAGAAATTGATATAGTTGGTGCAGTATTACATTTGTTGGCATTTAGGAATTTTATTTTGATAAAACTAGACCAATTAAGGGTTCATGATAGAAAGTACCACAAGATATTCTTATAGTCATGACTGTAAGGTGTGTTAGATTTTGTTTGAGACCATGTTTTGTGGAGAGATAAATTTTATTGATAAGGCATACTGCTTGTACAGATACATGAACATTGACAGAACACTAATTATAAAGGAGTTTTTATTAATATGATAGTGATATGAATTCCCTTCTTTTTCAGTTATGCAAATTATAATTTTAACCCTGTTATTTTTGTTTTCTTGATGATTTACAGAGTTTGTAATATATTTTAATTGGTTATGTTGAACCTTTAATATAATTTTTATCCTTGTAGCACATAGGCTTATAAATTTAAAATACCATGATTCAATGAATATGATATAAACCTTGGAACTTTTAATAAGGAGAAGCTATACTGTCTACTCATTCTTAACCTTGGCACTAGATGGGGTGAATGGTCATGACTGTGCTTTACCCCAGTACACAATGGACTGGAGGCTAGGTGGGCCCCAGAGCCAGTCTGGATGCAGAAGCTAGAAGAAAAATCCTCTGCCTCTATTGATGATTGAAACCTGGTTGTTAGTCTGTAGTCAGTCACTTTACTGACTGATAGTAACATGAGGACTGATTATGATCATGCCATTGGTTCAGTGACTGCTAAATTTACAGCTACATGTTGTGAAAAGCCTAAGGCACTCTTCTAAACACAAACACATTTCCTTGGAAGAAAGAACTTTGAAAGATAAATTTTGTCAAATGGTCTCAAAAACTTAGTAATTTCATTATCACGGATAATTTAATATTTTTTACATTCTAAAATTAGGATATCATAAGAATTGCTAAAAAAAACCAGACCTAATTCAAGACTATTTTAAATTAACATAAAATTGCACATTTATGAGTTGTGGAAACTTGTAGTGAATGCATTTTGAAACTTTGTAGATTCCAAATCAGAGTAAAAATTTTCACTTTTATTTAACATGATGATGACTACTAATTTAACTAGTTAAACCACACGACTGTGGGGCTGCCACCTGGACCACACATAAACTGTGATGCACAACTAGTAAAGGTTAGTGCTTCCATAGAATTATGCAAAATGCTTGCTAAAGTTTCCATTCTTTTTCCCACTCAGTTTTCAGCAACTTCCAATCTTCCCATCTTTAGGTATTGCCCTTGTTTTTATAAATCATAATTTTGTATTCTGTCAAGAGTAACTTAAAGTATTCATATTCTCTGACCCTTGGAAGATTGCTTCTGATGTGAAAAATCTGTTATCTTTTCTCAGCTTCAATACAAAACCATTCAGTAATCTTGACAATGTATTTTTATCACTACTGTGTTACTGTTACATAACATATCTGATGCTGATTAAAGTGATTTATCGTTCTATATCTTGAAGGATCAAGTTTGACTTCATGATTGCTTCACACATATACCAGTTATCAAGTTAGAGGTAGAGTTTATCATTCAGAAGGTACACAATTTAAATTTTGGAATGGAGGCTAAGGCATCTTTCTTGATATTCATAATTTCATCCAGGCGAATGCTACAATAGTGTCCTAAAATAGGCCATGATTACTTCCTCTTTCTTCACATAATTGTCCTAATTTTCATTTATAATTGCCCTGTACCTCATTAAATGCTACGCCAATGGTAAATGAAACGGGATTGTAGAGTAACCATATGTATTTTTCAAGCAGATGTCATACAAAATGTAGGAAAGAAACTTCTTCAGATGCAATAAATTTCTGGGAATTACAGTGCCTGTGACTTCCGCTTTAACTGAGGAGAAACTGAATTATGTAGTTTCAAATTTATTAAATATGTTGCATTGGGATCCACATGCATGTATGCGAAAGATCACAATTAAAAGCACTGATGGATGTGTCCATCACCGTATAAACCATTGGCTGTGCATAATGTCACAGAAATAATATTTTTGTGATACTTGGTTCTTTCAGACTTTCTTAACCTCAAGTAACTTTTTTCACTAATTAGGCTTTCTGGTTATCGTGATGCTTAATATGAAGATGGATTTCTTCTGGATTATGGTTCTGTGTATTTGGTAGAGCGTTTTCTATTTTTCAGAGGTGACTGCTGCTTTCATGATCAGGGCACTCATTGACTTGTGCATCACAACAAAGAGCTGAATACAATACTGTAAGATCTACAAGCTAGTGACTCATAGTCATCTCCTATCCTACCTACTTTGTCACATTTATCACTCTGTATATTTTGCCAGTAGTTTACATAATGTCAATACTGTTAGGACACTTGAACTTATTCATTATGGATTTCATTTGTTGGGTGTACTTGTATGGCATCGTGTTGTTTAGATACAGCGTTCAAATTAGAATCTGGAGAGAGGATCTCCTGAAGTTTATACTTATTTTCCTGCAGTCCCTCTAGAAAAATTTGTAAGTTTATCTTAATACAAGAAACATATTTTCTTTGCTGGTCAAGTCTAGGATCTATGTAGCTTATATAATAGAAAAAGCATCATGAAATAAACATTATCAGAAGTTCAAAATGGGTGTCTTCTTGGTTATTGTGGTGTGTAGTCCGGTAGAAATTTTCAGATATTTCAGAGGTGTTTGCTGCCACCATCATCAGCGTAATCATTGCTCATTTTTCCTGAGCAAAGGAATAAGTTATGAATCCAATCAAGGTTATTAGAACATTTCATTTTATTTACTGTAACTCCCATGTTTTTATCAGCACATTGGTTGTTTGCTTTGCTATTCCTCAGCTGTGAAACAAAGGCTCGTCATCATTGATTTAATTGTTTTATTGTGTGTAAGCCCAGTTTAATGATGTTAGTGATCATTTCAAAATAATAGATAATACAGTATCAATAAATTGTGGATACTCTATTTCCCTCCTGCTTCAAAGATAAATAACTCTTCATTTTATATTTACAGATTTTGTGTAATTCTCACTGTAAACTACAATTATTTCCTTTTATATTTAAACATCATTAACAAGTTGTTTTTTGTAATGGTGAAGAGTAGGTTTTCTTTATGGTATAAACTTAATTGTTAAATATTATTTAGGTGAGTTTTGGTTTCAAAGGGCTAAAGTGTACCCAGAAAATTGATGTACAAGTTATAGGCCAAGGTGGTGGCGAATTCACTGGTTTTTACATTGTTTTATGTTGGAAGACACAATTATTTACAATTTGATAGGTTGACCAGGGAGCCCTTTGACTCCAAGACCTGTGACTCGGAAAGTGGCACCAGATTCTGGGTACGCTTCCTTCTGTCCTTCATTCAAGAGAATATTTCCACTGGTGACATAAAGTTCATCAAGTTGTGGTCCTCCAAAGGCAACAGATGTCACTTGTGGTGTTGGAATAGGGATGCGACTTAACAGTTTCCCACTTGCAGGATCCACTCTAATCACCTAAAACACATATAGACAGGACCCATATGATACTTTTACTGATAAATTGTTCTACTTGAATATTTGTAGATAAAATATCTAGATAAAAATATCCGTAAGAAATTAACATTCACTAATTTGAACATCCAAGGTTAAATGTACACTGTTGTCATGTGACACTGCAACCACCATCAAATTACTTGTGATAAGAATTAGTAATTTAAATATTTGTATCTTCCAAAGTTTAATGAACTTGCTGATACCAGTAAAGAAAAAAGAATAAATGTAGGACCATCTTTTTATCACTTATATGACAAGAATTATACATCCAAATTCTGCAACATTTCATTGTAAACTATTTATACAATGAATTATTCTTGGGCTTCCAGCCACGTCAAGTGGTTAAAAGGAGAAAACACCACCATTTTGAGAATGATCTTCGTCATCATCCTCAAGGTACTGAAGTTACTAACTTGGTGTTTTCTTCTTTCAACCACTTGACATGACTGGTAACCCAAGAAGAATTCATTATACTTAGTTACCATGAAAGCTTCAGATAAAACTATTTGAATAGCTTGATACTATGTTAGTCGCTTTACCTGACTCCCTCCAAAGCAAGCAACCCATAGTTTTCCTTCAATATCAATAGCCATTCCATCTGGAAATCCATCGACTTCATTTATCTCAAAATCAAAGGCTGTGCGTCTGTTGGCTGAAAATGAAAGTGATGTTTATATTAGTATTAATATAAATATGTGTCGCCCTCGGTGGACTAGTGGTTAGCATGCTTACCACTGGACCCAAGGTTCGCGGGTTCAATTCCAGCCGAGGTCGATGGATTTTTAAGGGTGATAAAAATCTGTAGCACAATTTCCTTTAGAGGGGACAAAAAGCCGGCAGTCTCATGTCGTAGATTTACAGCGTGTTTAAGAACCTCACGAGCGCGAGATGTTTCGTAAGCAAAATTCAGCGGCCATTTCTTACCCAAGTCTCTGGTATTTAAATCAGGATTGAGTAAAAATTGTGCAGGTCACTCATTACTCATAAATGCACACTTCAAGACCAAGAAACCTCTGAAACAGGAGGCGACGAAAACCCACAACCGGTTTGTAGAGCCAAGAAAACAAACAATATAAATATGTGATTCCATGTATGTCTTTGCCTCACATTCATGTCTGGCTTGATCAGTTCTGTTGCTGAGAACACACAGGTTTTAGTTTGGTTGTTTTATCATTAACTGCTCTTTTAAACTTTTGAAACAAGTAGTTCTAGGAAGAACTCATAAAGCCTACTTTCATATTGCACAAACTTCCAATCCTGCAGACCTTGTGTTGTTATATACTAGGTAATGTTAGTTTATAATTCACTAATAAAATGCAGTTTCATTCCTGAGTTAGGATGTAGGTGGTCATAAGATTAACTCCTACATAAGTCGGACATATTTGGTTGGTTGCAATTGTGACTATGCTACACACTCCTCTAGTTGTTGTTAGGTGTTCTTACTGCTCTACTATGAGTGAAAAACATGTTATGGACTTGTCTATGTCTGTCGGTCACATATTTCCTAGGAGGTAGGTAGGAGACCTGCTTGACGAGGGGTCATTGTTGCAGATAATATTTTCATTGCTGTTCCATTTGTTGTTATTCCTTGTCTTTGGCTTCACTATGTTGAACACACTTGTTGATGCTGTGGTACAGAGTATATTATTCAGGCCTCAGAGAGAGGACTCAAACAGGGCTAGGCCGCTTCCAGGGACTGAATCCCTTGGGAACAGACCCAGGTAATACCCCTCATACCCAGGCCATTCCCCAGCATGCTTGCTTTATTGGAGCCTGAACCCCTTGTGTTTCCTGTTTTTGGAGCTGTGTTACTCAGGCTTTCTCTCCTACCGGCAACCGTGACAGGATCAAAATAATCCCAGAGGCCGGGAGGTGGTACAGCATAGGATTATCACAGGGGTTAACCAAAATACAAAATAAATCCACTGCCAAATTACCAAAATGTATTTAAAAAAATATATAAATTCAAAAGGAGAACAAACTGACACAAATCCCTCAAACCTCCCAAGGCTCAGGCTCCAGTCGGGGTAACGACTAGTTACATCAAACAACCCAAAAAGCAGACCTATCTGTCTCCAAGCTTTCTCTCTTCGAATCGTTCTCTGCCCAGTGGACACACACAGACTACTAAAAAATATTGTTTTCAATTTGTAAACTATAAAAACTTTGTGGTCAAGAGTTATGATCATATCAGTGATTCAAAATGGAAAGCAGAATACTTTTGAATTTGATATGATTATAGTAATCTGTGAATATGATAAAATTTTGTATAGTGAGAAGGAGTAATATGATTATAAATTGGATATTAACATTCTTATAGAAATTTATAAAACATGGTTACTTACTAATTTTTCCACTTTCAGCATCAAAGTCAAAAGCCTCGACTTTCCTTGTTAGGGAATCAATGTAGTACATTAAATTTAGGTGTTCATTCCAAGCCAGTCCATTTGCAACTTTTATTTTTGTCACATGTTTTGTTGGTTTCCAATCCTTAGAGAAGCTGAAAAGTGACCCAACTGGAGGAAGGTCAGTTATCGAACCTGTATCTGGGCCCAAAGATCCTGTTAAGAAACAGAATGATGTCTATTTTATAAGCTGAAGCAAGATAGAAGTGTACATGTGTCAGCTATGCAACCAATGTTACTGAATAATGATACAAGTGTATAACATGCGATAGAAATCAAGCTTCCTTCACTTTTGTATACATCTGGAATTGGCGCCTTCTTCAGAGGCCTGAAGATATGAAAATTGCTTATTTAGGGTTCACTGATGATCAAAGTACATGGTAACCATTTCCTTACCAAGTTATTTGCTTATGGGGACTGTCGATGTTTCTACTGCATTCTGGATTTCAGAAATTCTGTTGAATCTTGATCTCTAATAATTTCACCTTAGAGAATGTATTTTATTGCATGTTCACCTAACAAATTCAGAAAACCAATGCTTCTTGGAAGTGAGTAATGTGGGGGAGTGGACAAAAGAGGCCATCTGCAAATCTATTAGAAGCACTACCCTTTTAAAAATAATATTATTACTGTTGAAAGGTGACTGTCAGTGAATTTACCACACTAAACTACATCATTATAAATGAGTGTTAGAAAATTAAGCTGTGAACTTCATGTGAGATCATTATGCATTTCATGATTTTAAAGATTATCTTATTAAACCCATATTGTTAATATATGATTTTCCATTTCATATAGTATCAAGTTGAGTTCATTGCTTGGTGAAGGCTACTATCAGGAATTTCAGCATTGTTTTATTATCTACATTTGGAGCATTAATGACTGATGAATGAGTGCCAAGCTGATAATATAAAATACATTATATAACATGTATCATATCAAATATTTCCAGACTTTTAAATTTTGAAAAGCTAGGAAAATGTGAAGTTCAGAACAGGTAGATACATTTATATATTATCATATAGTGTGAATATTAATTATTAATAACTGAAGAATGGGTCGCCTAAGTAGCCTAAGTAAGTACTAT
Organism: Zootermopsis nevadensis; assembly: GCF_977971745.1. Classification (NCBI taxonomy): domain Eukaryota; kingdom Metazoa; phylum Arthropoda; class Insecta; order Blattodea; family Termopsidae; genus Zootermopsis; species Zootermopsis nevadensis. The sequence continues at coordinate 10,624,756 of NW_028259142.1, forward strand.
AAATTCAGTGCATATTAACAGCATGTTATGCATGATACATCTGGCTTCATTCCATACCTGTCCAGAGTCGACCAGTAGGATCTGCCTTGCCATCATTTAGCTTATTACCCTGAAGTTCTTTTTCATTGTCAACAGCACTAACATATTTCACATCTGTAGGAGTGCTGCTTTCACCATCCCATGTCAGTATAGCAACATTACGCCCTACAGTAATCACGAACTTGTCTTTTGTCCCTTCAAGTGGAATGACAAGTGAGACATGGACACCATCTGAAAGAATCATAAAAGTGGAAATGACTAATCATGCAAGACATCTCATACATCATATTGATTATGTGTTATTTTTCCATGCGGTTCAGGATGGGCAGGATGAGGTCAATAAACCTAAGTATTGGTATCACTGATTTGACTTATGGCCATATTATTTAGCAGGACTGGATTATGATTTTGGGCAACTCAGAATGTTCTTACAAATATTATTTAAAGGATTGTCCAAACATTTATACAAATTACAGTGGCATACATATTTGAAGGATTATTCAGTAATTTAAAAGAATTTAAGAATAGGACTACATGGTAAATATTTTGTTGGAGTTCCTTAATGTATTCATTTTCACACTGATCTGTATAACTGTCATAGAAGCAATAATTGCTACCAAGTCTAAAAAGTGATGTAATGAAGACCTCTGTATAAATGTACATCGCTGTGGAAATTAAGATTAATTTTATTTCTGGTTTTGCAGGTATGTGTCAGCATTTCATGCAGTGATTTTAAGGTTTTGAGGTGATTCTATCGCTAGTTTTATGATTTGTCGTGATATAACTTTTGCCACCCTATCCCAGCGACCCTTCTATCCAGTGGTTACCAGGGACTCAGTCCCTAGTGGTCAAATGAGCTGAATGCTCACTTCAGTACTGGAGTTAAGAACACATGGAATTTTATTTCCACTTTATTTTTAAACTGTATAATGAATGATATTGAATGTAAAGAGAAAAGTGTAGCAGAGGATCATAAAAGCTGGGGGGAAAGAATAGAAACATTTATTATGAAGCAGAACGTTTCAAATTGTATCAATCTGCCTTCAAAGCAGAAGAATACATTAATGTATGATGTAACAATACTGTAGCAAGTGAGAGAAGTGTAAGCTGAATGCAGTCATGCATTCCACTTCAAAACCACAGTTTCCATTTATATTATTTTTGAAATTTTGTACCTCATCCATTTTGATGTTCATTTATTGCATTCACAAATATACTGTTGACATAGGTAATCAGTAGACATATATTGACTGCCGTCATGTCTTCCTGTTCAGTGCCACACACACTTTAAGATTTTGGGAGATTGGTGTGTCCTTGGACAGATAATGGTATGATTTTTGTTCCTGATGCTGTGTCGTGAGCATTTACATAGTACATCTTCTTTACATTTTTGTTTATTGACTAATACTTCTTTATTATGGAACAGTAGTGACACATACCAATTTTCACTGCTGTGTGTTTATTTGTGGCTGGGACATACTTGTGGACTGTAGGGCCTTTAATGTCAACATAATACAATGTTTCAGCATCGTGGTCCCAGTGAGGCCCTTCGCCAAGGCTCACAGGTGCAGATATTTTTTCCACTTTGGGTCCAGACATCTTCCTGCTTAATAGAACAGACATTAAAGACAGTTCTGACATGTAGTAATACACCAAAATTGTTACTACTTTATGCAAGTATTTTGCTCAGTCTAATTTGTTATCTTCATAGTATCTGTTGTTCTGTGACTGAGTTTCTTTTAATGCATTCACTACTTTGGATTAGCTGTGAAATTTCTCAAGATCAGAGTGGTCCTGATATGAGCATATACTTTTACAATCTGAACAAGATATTTTAGGTATAATAAAAAATGTAATCTTGTCAAGTAATTGAAGCCAAGTCTCATGCAGTCTGCTAGAACTTCTTTAACTTTAGTACTAGGCTGCCCAGGCAATTAACCCTGGTGCCCAAAGTCATAACATGGCTGGCTTCAGTCTGCTGATGCTATAGATGTCAAACAACTGAAGAAAACTACTATAGTAACATGTAAGTTATTTACCTGAAGATGGCTAAATAAGGTCAGAACATGTATATCATCATCATAGCATAAAAATGTGCTTTTTGTAATTAAACACTTAAAGGAGTAAGCAGTGCCAATAATATAATGATTTTTGAGTTGCATAATGACTGATGAAAAATACATTTTTGTTCCAAAAAAGTGCAACAGGATGGTCTGTTATTTTGTTTCTTGTGCAGTGTTCTGGATACAGCTAGTGATCGAATTATATTCAGAAGCACAAACTAGTATAATTAGAGGCTTAGTACAGTGAACTTGGGGAAAACATAAGCAGGCTTAAATCTAAATATCATGAATGTATTTAAGCTTGTTGTGAACTAAGTTAACCTGTTTATTTGCACTAGAAATTAGTGATTCTGTTTCTAGTTTCTGCAGTAACTAATGTAGCTTGCATCTTCTGTATATGTCCTTCACTTCATAAATAAGAAAACTCTTCTTTGACTAAGTACAGTCCATAATCTTTCCTGATTTTTTTTTTTGTGAGTTTGGGTGATTGATTGACCACATATGAAAACATTTATAATCAGCTTGAGCAGTTACTGTTAAACATTTTTACAGAAATGTTTATCAAATATCATCTCACACCATGACATTTAAAATACATGAGTGGAGTGATATTTTGAACTTTTCTATATCACCCGCAGGTTTACATATCTTTGCATGTTTGTGTACAGCAGTTACTAACATTTATCATCTGCTATCAGTATTTTGTTGTTATTTTATTTTTTCTTGAAGCTTAACATGCAGTTTTTTTTATCACTTATGTAAGAGTGATGGTTTTATCATGGATGATGACATAAGAAAGTCAACTGGATTCATCTGGATCAGGATTGGGACCAGTAGCAGCCTGTGTTAACAGTAATTAATTATCATATTTCATAAAAGGCAGGAAGTATTTTGCTAGCTGAACAAGTACTGCTCTTTGGAATAAGTCAGATATATTCATTGTTCTTAATTTATTGTCTCTGTTGTGTTTTCAAGTTGTGAGTGTGTTTTATCATCTTAAATGGCAGTAGGTCACTACAGAGTATATTTTTAATTGTGAATAATGGAATTTTGGTTGAAGTATCCCTTGAATGAAATGGACGTGGGAAGATAATATTAAACTAGACCATATGAAAATGGATTTAATGAAGTGTATTGACCAACTCAGTATTGGTTGATGCTGATTATCGGTATTTGTAGTATCTTATGATCAGACCCTCATACTTGAAAATTCTTCAGCTGAGATGTTGACTCCTTGCTCCTTTTGATAATAGAGTTCTCGTAATAAAGGAATATAGTAAATTTAAGAGAGCAGTGCCATTTCTTATGTTGTAAAATGTAGCTAAATCTTAACCTTTATTGGATGAGAACATGATATATGAACTTACTGAATTCTGGGGCTGCTGGCTGAATTCAGAATTCAGGGTTAATGGTTTAGCAGTATGCTGATGTGATGCACAGTCATCAGAATTGTATGTAAGCTATAATGCACAGATAATGAAAGTTAAAACTTAAATACTCCTCCCCCTCAATGTAGACTGTGTAGCACACCACACTACTGTCCACAGATCACGAGAAAAACCCTGCTGAGGGAAGTCGTTTCTGGTGCGGTGCAGGCGGAATGTTACTTATTAGCTGGACTAGAGGGCTGCTATTGGTGGGAAGTGTGATATATCAGAGTTTTACACTACTACAACAGACTGAAAACATCAAGCCATTACGAGTAGCGTGTAGTGAGTGCACCTCTAATGTGTTCTGCGGGTGTTGCGATAATATTCTAGATTAAATCACTGTGCCGCTGTGTGGTAATCTTAAAGCTGTACATATTAGAACACATGAAAGCCTGTCGTCTGTTGTTCGTTCAGTGGTTGTGGAACGAATGCTTTTAGGATTGGTCATCACTCACCGCGAAATCTTGTGCATGCGCGTATATCGAATTCCTGGCAGGGATTTTCTCCTGATCTGTGGACTGTAGTATTTTACTGGGTAAACACTAATCCATTTTTCAGGTAGTTAAGTGCTCACAGGAACTAAGATTCCAGTTGGAGTAGTTTAGTTAGTATAGTGTCTGACTGAAAAATTCAAATACTTGGGGACGACACTAACAAATCTGAATGATATTCATAATGAAATTGAGAGCAGATTAAATTCAGGGAATGCTCGCTACCATTTAGTCCAAAATCCTTTGTCCTCCCATCTCATATAAAAACTAAGCATTAAAATATAGAAAGGTATAATAATGCCAGTTGTGCTGTATGGGTGCAGAACTTGGTCTCACACTTTGAGGGAAGAACATGGATTAAGGGTCTTTGAGAACAGAGTGTTGAGGAAGATATTTGGACCGAAAAGGGAGGGAGATGGACCATGGAGAAAACTGCATAATGATGAGTTTCACAGCCTCTACTCCTCACCTGATATTGTTAGGGTGATTAAATTGAGGAGGATGAAGTGGGCAGGACATGTGGCATGCATGGGGGAGGGGAGGGGTATTTACAAGGTATTGGATGGGAGGCATGATGGGAGGATACCACTGGGAAGACTAGGCATAGGTGGGAGCCTGACATTAAGATGAATCTTAGAGACATAGGAATCGACAGATGCAACTTGCTCAGGATAGAATCTGGTGGCAGGATTTTGTGAATCGTTAATAAACCTTGATGATGGGCCTCTGCTTCTGTAAGACCCACCCAGCCTCCTATCCAGCCAGGCTATGACACTGACTACTCATCCCTATCAAGTGCCAAGGTCAAGAATGATTAGGAGCTGTACCTCCTGGAACCCCCCCCCCCCCCGAATTGCCTTCATTGTGTGTACCGGGGATATCTTTGCTTTTTAGAAGCTTAGATTTAGACCCTGTGCCATGTGAAATTTGTGGTGAACATATTGACAACTAACACGGTGCCTGAAGTGTTACTGTGGAAAATTTAAGAAGTGTTAACATTTTCTTATCATGCTATCTGGCCGCAAAGCTTATCATAGGTCTGATAATCTGACAGATAGGCTTGTCATTGAATATCATGGAAAGAAATATGATCCCTAAACCCAAGAACATTTTTCATCTTATAGGGAAGAAAATGGTCACCCTTGGTGGACTAGTGTTTAGCATGTTCAACACCGGACCCCAAGATTAACTGGTTTAGTCCCGGCCAAGGTAAATGGATTTTTAAGGGTGATAAAAATCCGTGACACAACTTCCTTCGGAGGGGAAGTAAAGCCGACGTTCCCATATCATAGATTTACTGCATGTAAAAGAACCTTATAAGCATGAACGAGATGTTTCATAAACAAAATTCAGCAGCCAAGTCTCTTCTGATTCTCTACTAGACGGCTGTAGCAGACAAATCAAGATTGAGTAGATATCGTGCAGTGGCAGTGGGCTTGTCACTCACTACTCAAAAATGCACACTTGAAAGACAAATAAACCTCCCACATGGGATAGGGCCAAGGCTCCATTTTGGACTGTTGTGCCATAGAAGAAGAAGGGAAGAAAATGTGCTACTTTTAGAACAATATGTATTCCATGAAATTTAATCAAGATAATATATGGTACACAAATTTTTATATATCATACATGTGTCTGTAATAACAGTTTGTTGTATGATGACAGAAAGAAATTACATTGTGACCAATGGTACTACTCAGTATATATTTCTGGGTTTAGTGGAAACAGACACAAATAAAAATTAGATGATCACTTACCAGAGGTGATGTAGTGAATGTACTCAGGTGTGGAGTTTGCTAACAAGTGCAATAGCAGGTGGAGTTGTTTGTTGCTTTTATTGCATGGTGGTCACTTGCTTTCTCCAGTGATGTTCTCTCCTATCGCTTGCTTTACTCGTCTCATTAGTGTAACTGCTGCTTATCTACTAGGGCACATGGTGTCAGTCAGTTCATTACTTGTGGCTCATGATTACAAACTGAGTGGCTGGATCAAGTGAGGACTAGATAACGTGTTACTGTAGTTGCATCTTCCAATTTTTAATTGTATTTGAGTTAGGGAATGGGTCCTATAAAAGAAAATATAATGTTCTCCATTTAACTGTGTAGTGGTGGTTGTAAGAAATCATGCTATGTGAATGTATTTGCTTAGACTAAAGAATAAATATGTGTTTAAAAGTTGGATGCTACACATTTAAGAGGGCATGTAGACACACAAACAAAATATAAAATGTAAATAGCGAAATACTTAAAGTTGCCTCTTAGTATGTCAGTGGATTATTGCTCTTTATTATCTATTTCTTCTTCAGAATCCTTTTGGTTAACTGCATGTTTGTGTCTGTCCATCCTTTCCATTGACGTTAAATTTTAATTTCTCTCTTTTTATTAACTTGTGATGACCAACATCCTGTTGAGAGACAATTCATCTTCATACTTTTTAATCCATATCCTTCATAATATCAGAATGGCTGTCTTGCAAATTTCTGAGGTGAAAAGTGTACTTATGCATTTTCACTTAAATTTTGCATTAAGTTAAATCATTGAATAGCTTTGTTTTCTTCAGAGGATGCATGGTAATTAGAGGTTTTTGATTCCAGTCAGATTATGGCAACAGAGGTGTTGGAATTGTTTAAAACAAATTAGAATAGAATTCAATTTTTCACATATGATTACAGAATGACCATTTATAAAGTTGAAGTTCTCACATATCCATGATTCACTGCTATGCAACTAACTTTAACAAATTTGTACAGTATTCAGTCATGGTGTTTCAATGATGGAGGTTATGGAACTTCTCAAAAACTTTCTTATGATGGTTATGAGTGTGGTGATACTGATAAAATTGGTTTACATACGTTTAGTTATAAAAGCTGTGGAAGTTCCTCTGCAGTGTCAGGAAAAACATTTGTAAAGCTCAGATTTCAGTTTCTCAAAGTGGTGGGTATGAAGATGACTGTCTTCTGGCATCCTACACCATGTGGTCTGGTATTAACTGCTCTGGCGTTTCAGATGTGCTTTCTGCCTCCATCATCAGGGCATCACCCTGATGGTGGCGAAAGTAAGCAACTCTGAAACTTCAGTAACTTTCTACCAAACAGCACTGCACAATATCCAAGGCGATAGCCATCTTCAGATTTGTAGAGTTTGTTATTCTGTGTTAAGATTGTAAGGTGGTTAGGGTTGAAGATGTTGGGTTGTGGTGTACATTGTTACCGATCGAGCTTCTGGTATAGGCTGCTACTTTAGTTTGATACTAACTGTTACCGCCAGATCGCTTTTATTATAGGTTCATAGCTGTGGTGCATTGCCAACCGATCTGTATGTTGATTATCAGTTGGTATCTGTGTTGTACGGAAAGGATATGGCGGATAAGCAGTTGGACGTTAAACCGGCTGAGAAAAGAGCTGTTGAAGCATATTCAAAAAGGAGAGTAGCATTGCGTGAGGAATATATTAAGCAGATAACAAATCCTCATAGGCATGGAACAGGAGAAGGTGGAATATTAGTAAGGAAAATCTGTCGTGCCATATTTAATCTTCATGAGACATAGGTCATGTGATAATTTTTCTTCCGTTTCGAATAGAAGTACAGATCGTCTTCACGAAATGTGTTGGTTTTCATAAATCCATATTCAGTCACATTTTGTATTATGTAACTATAAATCTACCTGCTTGTATTGGTTACCTGAGCGTGTTACATGGAAGCATACCTAAGAACTTAAAGCTTTTGAGTAATAACGGGATGTAGAATCATAGCTGTACTTAATTGTATTGTTATGGGGCAGTGAGATGTATTCAGACTTACAGATTCAACCTCTGTGTTTTACTATTCTCAAAACGTGCCTTAGCTTAAGATTATTTTTGATTTATTGTAATAGTTTGAATAGGGGACCTAAAGTTTATAATGGGCTCCATATCATAGTGAAGCCTTATATCTACTTTCACAAAAATTTTTTTTGCGCATTTGTTTGAGGTTGGCAAATACAAACCACACCAGAGGTGGTTGAAACTGAAATATGAAACATCTGGTATGGGACATCATTACCTTATTCTCGGACTGCTATATTTTTGCATAAGCACTCCTTGGCCTTCTAACTTAGTTTTTGCCTTGACCACATGATGTAAAATCTTTCCTAATTTATATTCAGACAAGTGGTAGAATTCCTTGGTGGATCATAGTGTTTCTAGGCCTCTACCTATACAAATATGTGATTTGAACCAGTGATTACATTGCTTGAACAATTAATAAACATGTGCACCTTAGAATGCATGGCTCCCAGGTTTGGTCTAGTCAGTTTTGTGTTCATACAGAATGTTTAAGCTAATCAGTCATAGATAATGCCTGACTAAAAATCAGATCGTCAGTAAGTTTACTGTCCAAGAACGTGATGTAAAAATGGTGTACTTTGATTTCATCCTGTGACGTCAGAGTGATAAATCTTCTATGATGAATTTCTACTTGTAATTGCATGAGCAATGATGAGGCAGAATTTTCTTTGACTTAGACAGTCATAATAAAGCTTTATTTCTGAATTTTCATTCTTCATAGTCATAATTGCAACAACTCTTGTTAAGTTTACATACCAATCATGGATTTAGTTATAACTAGTAGTGTATCTGGGGGAGGGTGTATTTTGAAAAATATTAGATTAAGATAACTATTCTGTTTGCACAAGTTTTGGCTCCTTCATAAAATCTTTTACATCAAAAATTTTAATGAATAAAATTCGGGTGTTAAATTTTCAAGTTATGATAATGAAGTCAGAAGAATATCCATGGTTGTGCATGCACAGATTTGTTCAACAGACAAAAACCCTGAAGTATGGTCATTAAATGCCTGTTTCATCTTTGTTTCAAATTCTCTGTTTTGACAACTGAAAAATTGTGTCAGTTTACACTTCTTTAATGCCATAAATATATTTTACACTCATTGTAAATAAATGTATTTTCAAGGTGCAATGTACATGTACTGTTCATGAATATGTGACAAGCCATTGCAGAAAATGATTTTGATAATCATTGCATGATTTTGCAGAGGCTTGGTGTTGTGCCCATCTTTCTTGACTTTGATTGTGCCCCTACACCATGTTGAATCCATACAAAAATATGAGTTTGATGACATCTAACCTATGATGAAAATTTTTTTTATTCTTGTACATACCATACATTTCCACATCATAAATTATTGAATCCATTTGGGACACCCTGATGATGGAGGCAGTTAAGACCTCTGAAAGGTTGATAAACATCTACCAGATTACATTACAACCCAGAAGACAGCCATGTTTGTACCTACCACCTAGAGAACCTCAAGTCCTACTTATGACAGCCCTAGTATTTGCTTCATTCCCTCTTTTAAAAATTTCATTTTTAACTGTGGTTATAGTAAAAGAAGACAGAATTGTGTAATATGTCTCTCTCTCTCTTGTGGGGGGGGGCCCCTGTCACTGTGGCCACCATTAATAAATAAAATGAGTGTGTTTCTTACTGGACTGAAAAGTTATCTAATGATCATCTGGTGTATTTCTTATGAAACAAAATAGTTCCTTTTAATATTAGTAGACTCTTTTGCTTTAATTTTAATTGGTAAATACATGGTCTGTTATGAATTATACTTACCTCCTGTGTTGTAATGAGTTAGTTCTACTTGTCAATTGAGATTGCTAAATTCTTTAACTTTTTCATTGTCTGATATTCAAAATAACACGTTTCGGAAACTGGATCTGTTTTTCAGAAATGTGTTCTTTGAATACCAGACGATGGGCAAAGTGTATCTCTTTTATTTGCTGTGGCATTTCTTTTCATTATTAACATGTCTAGGTTGAAATTAAAATTCTTTTGACATTTTATTGGAATTAGCGGTTATCTTATTTTGAATTAACACATTTAACATGAAGTGACATATTTTGTGTTTTTCAGTTTGACTCGGGGATACAGAGATTCATGTCCATGAGGGCAACGGAATATGACCACTTCAAAGCAACTCCCAAAACTTCATTGTATGGTTTAGGCTTCGTTGTGATTCCCATCATTGCATATGGCTACATGTTGAAGAGTTCTAGGGTAAGATATTCATGATATGAAATTAACATATTAAAATAAACTATTATAGTAGTGATATTCAGTAGCACTTGTGACTGAAGCATGTACTAATCACATGTACTCTGATTGGAAGGAACAAATGGGGAGGGGGCACAGAAACATAGAACATATTGATGCCAAATGTAGCACTGGAACATTGGTTTCCAGTGAATGTCAATTTTTTTGTTGCATGTATATTAATGCAAATAAACAAATACTCATACTGTTTTTTAATTTGTGAGCTTAGCTATACAAATCCACAACTTTCTTCTGTATCAGAAAATAAGGTTACAACACAAGGAACAAGTGTGAACTGACAGTGTAGTTTGGCTGCTGATACTTCTGTCATACAGCTTCTGAAGTGGACCTCCTATGCACTGATTAGTCACTCTCAAAGAGCAGAACTCATCTCAGCCATCACTTCTACTGAGAAACACTATAACAGGAGGACAGTTTATCATTCGACCAGGTTTTACTCTCAGATTACTGTGTTGTCAGTAGCTACTAAGAACAGCATGTATTTGTACATTAATCACTTTGTATTCCAGACTTCACGTATCTCAAAGGGTTTTCTTATACAGTATTTTCTGTAAAAAGCATATAATGACCAAAAAGGAAACACCAAAATGATGTAGCGTAGCAATCCTGCTTTGCTTTTGAAACTACAATGGCACTGTTAAAACTGAGCCCGTACACAACTAAATTTGTACAGAATTTTATGTTTTCAGATTGTGTTTAACCCTTGAGGACCCACAATAATTATACAGACCACATACTGTACCAATCAGTAGCTCTGCATTTTGTTCACAGTTTATGGATTTTGTATGATTCACAGAATAAGTCTAATGGTTATTGCAGTAATCGTTTGATTTGTAGACAGTTTGTATTCTTAAGGTGCCAGACCCAAAGTTCCCACACCATGTGGCTCAACGTGTCATTGAATCTCCCTAAGCGTGAGGCCGGGGGCGGCTTATACGGTAGCAAAAGTGTTAGAATGGTATTTTCTTAAGATTTTATAACGGAGTCGGCACATTTTTACCGACTCCGACTCCACCTAAAACTGACTCAGACTCCACAGCCCTGATTTAAATATCACTTAGACGAGCTTCAACTTCTGAGGGTTACGTAACCTCATAAAATGTTAAGCAACCACTGTCTAGAGTTCTCAGTTTAGTAAATCGCCTACCATACAATAAATTAAATTTAGCCATCAGGCTGATGTGTCTATAATTATTATCTCAAGATGTGAGGCCTCCTGAGAAACGGAAAACTGGCACTTCGAGGATTGTCTGTAAAGTTGTGGAAGTTATTTTGACTCCATGGGAAAAGGAAGTAGTGATTTCTTAGCTGTGATCTGTCAGAGTGTATGGCAATGAAACCATTTTTATGACACTTGGCTCATAGATAAACTGTTCTCTCTGTATGTTTACATCTGTACTGAAAGCCATTTAAAATTATATAGGGTGGTAAAATTAGTGTTTTTTGTTGCTAACTCGGCTATTTTCTATGCTAGTGTTAACAGAAAAACTTATTGTCATATGATTCATCAATCCCTGCACAATTTAATTAGTTGACTGATAATATCACATGAGACTTAAAGGCATCACCAGAGAGTATGACAAAGTCATAACATAATCATAGCTAATAAATCCTTTGAAATGTGGTCAGTTTAAAATATTTGGTGACAACAATACCAATCAAAATTGCACATTCATGAACTATTGAAGAACAGATTAAGTATGGGGAATGCTACTATTCAGTTCAGAATCAGCTGTTATCCCATCTGATATCAAAAAACAGAAAGAGTCAAATGTAAAGTAAAGTAAAGTTTGTCCTGCTACGTGCCGTATAGGCACTTGGAGTGAATGGAGGTATAGCTCCTCTCTTCCTTTGACCTCGGCACTAGATGGGGGTGAGTGGTCAGCATCACGCCCCGGCCGGCTTTACCCCCGGGAAAGGACCCCGGTACCCATTGTAGAGGAGGCTGGGTGGGCCCTAGAACTGGTCTGGATGCAGAGGCTAGAGGAAAAATCCTCTGCCCCCGTCGGGGATCGAACCCCGGCCGTCCAATCCGTAGCTAGTCACTATACTGACTGAGCTATTCCGGCTCAGAAAGAGTCAAATGTACAAAACTGTAATTGTAACTGTTGTTTTGTGTGTGTATATATGCACAGGGTTGCATGCGTGTAAATCTTGGTCTCTCACATTAAGCAAAAAAAATCAAAGAACACGTATCGAGGGTGTTTATAACAGGGTGCTTTGGAGAATATTTGAATCAAAAAGGGGTTGAAGTGACAGGGGGCTGAAGAAAATTGCATCATGAGGAGTTTCATAATTTGTACTCTTCACCAGTGGTCAAAACAATATGCATAAGGTATGTGAGTAACATGTACAGAATTTTGGTAGGAAGGCCTGCAGGGAAGAGACTAGTCAGAAGACAGCAAATATGGAAGGTGCATATTAAAATGCCTTGGTAATCAGCATGTAGATTTTGCAGAGCAAAGGCAGACTTGGCCATTATTTTTATTTGAACAGTATGTGCATTTCCTTCTCTTCGACACTGCCCATAGTTTCTGCATTCTTTCTGGGGTCTTAGAGCTGGGACACAGATAGTACTGTAGTTGCTTTATGGTCCACATTTATTGAACTTTGACACAAGATAAGTATTGTGTTCCTTGTGACTTTTTATTTTTTAAAAGTTAAAGGTTATCAGAAGCACACTAATGCATTATTTCATTACAGTAGTTTTGAGTAAACCTAATTTTTCCCATGGAAACATTTGTTTTGTTATGATGAAAAGTAGTATGTGTGTTGTCTTTGAAATATGGTCATGGTGATTGATTGATAAATTAAACTGTACTGTAGCAATTAGTGAAGAGTGAAGGCTGGGGAAAAGTGGTGGAACATGAATGAATGCTTTCATTCACACATTGGTCAATATTGTATTTAACTATAAATATTTGCATTGTTTGCAAATGTTACATCTCCTGTAGTGTGTTCTGGTAAGAGAAATTTGATAAAAATAGCCATATGGCTTTCATAAATACTTGTTAAAAAATTCTGTGATAATTTTGCATGCCAAGTTTGCCTAAGAAGGATTTGCAATATCTGAAATTTGGTAATAATATATTGTAATTTTATTATGACGGTTACCAGTAGAGGCTTGCATATTTAAATTCACCTGTTCCACAGGAAAGTGAACATGATCATACTAGAATTTTATTTAGGATGTTCTCATTATAAATTCCCTTCATATACCAATAAATGAGAACGCTGCCTTTTTGTTAGAGTTTTTTCTTTAACTGGATTTGAAATTTTAATTATTGCAACTGCATAGTGTGTGTGTGTATATATATATATATATATATATATATATATATAGATAGATAGATCATTTATTTTAACATATCTAGCTTTTTGAGGTGAAAAGTCATTTAAATATATTTAAAATCACAGTACAGTTTCAAAGAATAATTTTTTTATTTACTTGATTATTCAGTGATAAAAGATCCCTTCAATCTTCAACTGTCATCTACAGAAGCATACTCATTTATTTAGTGGTATTTTATTTGCCAGTTGATGTTGGCCATACTGATAATTTACATTGTCTTCCTTTTTTATACATCTCATTAAAGTGTAGTACTGTGAAACAAACTTACCATTAAAAAACATATTTGAGTCAAGTAATATAGACTTGCTTTTAGTCACCCGCTAGAAACATGTTTTGGGTAACTCCAGCTTTCAGGGTGTAGTCATGCTGTGTGTTGAAGCTATTCCATTTTGGTGGACATTACGGGTACCATCTTTATGGTGACGTGGCAGAGGGAATGGGACAAGATAGCAACTGCGTTGTTTGCCAAAACATTGGGAAAGCGTAAACATAAAACGCGGCTAAATAGAGTTGAATTCTTGTCACTAGGATTTCATGGCTGGAGTTCAGCTTTGGCTTTTGGGTGTGAGCCACGTTGAATGTTGAGAATTATCCAACATTTCAACAACATTGCATCCTGGACATTTTGCCCAAGAGGAAAGTTGTAACTGTAATTTAGAACATGCCTTAAATCAGTGGTATTCAACCTGGGGTACGCCAAGTCATCTTAGGGGGTACATGAAATTTAAAAAAAAAAATGTATATATATTATTTTATGATAAACACTGAATAATCAGGGCCAGATTTAGGGTTAGCCACAGGAGAACCGGACGTAAGGAGCACCATTTTTTTCTCTCCTTTATGTAATTCTTATCTGGGCGGCAGAAACAAGCTCAATCATCTCATTAACAGGTCTGAACCACATTAATTAATAATTTATAAAATATTTAAACATATTATTTTGCTTTGCTAAAATACCTTTGTTCCTTTATTAATTTTTATATGATAGACAGTAATGTTTTTGTTATTTAATAGCTTGATTTTCCTTTTCCTTATTTAAAACTTATTATTTAATACATTATTTTGGATTTAATTTATTTTGTATGTAGATTATATACTATGTATAACTTGAATTATACAACAACTTTGGGGGTACGCGAAGGTTGAATACCACTGCCTTAAATTATCAATAATTCAGTACTTTATAGATGATTCGAACATTATTCTTTATTTATACTGGATTTTAGAAGGCATTATTGATATTAACTACAAAAACAAAGCTGTACCTTTTGTTGTGTAAAGAGACTAGAGTATGTACAGCTGTTGTTTGTAAATGTACTCTAAATGAACTATTTCTTCTTTTTGTACAGGATGCTCAAGAGCACAAGTACCGAACTGGTCAAGTTGCCTACAAGGACAGACGTTTCAAATTTGTTTAAATTTTCTTTCAGATTGTAGAGAGATACTTATGTAAGGCTATGTTTTGTTGCACCATAATAGTGAAAGTATTATCCAAATAAATACATTTCTTCTGTATGATTGGTTTGTCAAAGGTTACTTATGATAAGATCAGATTAGAGTCACTCTGACTTTTGACCTTTGTACAAACATTTGGCATACTCTAACATGGATGGGGAGAATATTGATCATATTATCCACATTGAAACATTCTCTGAAGAGTAAAAATTTTTAATGATCAACAGAACAGAACTTTAGAGGAAGAAAATTTAATACCAGAATAATGTAGCTAAGACTAAATATGAGCACCCTCACTCCTTGGGTATGTGAATCAACAAGTTTATGTTATAATAGTTCAAAGGAATACCACAGCCACAATACTGTGGCACTGAATGAGTTCTTGTAACGAGTAAAGTGGGTATGACTTTTTGACATCTTATTTTTACTATTGTCGGTATGATGTCTATGCATGCCATGCCTTTTCTACAACTTCACTGAAGTAGATATGACAATCTTCAGCACGGCAGTAACAACTAGTATGATCAGACCGTCCTGAATTTGAATCTGTGCTAGTTAACATTATAGTAGGGCCTGTGAAAAGTACTACTGCAAGATATTAATGTAGTGGTGGATTATAATGGTGATACTGATCAAATATGAAAATTCTGACAGTTAAGAGAGTCAGCTTTGATGTTGAAGATAAGTCAATAAATAACGAAGGTTGACATGGAGCAAAGTACATTGGAAAGTTCAGCACTGAATGATAACATTTTCCACTTAGTGACAAATCATACCTAAATGTTGATTTAGGAGCCACTTGAATATTGTGAGTTGTCAGTTATACCTGAGATTGACAAACTAATAAGCACAGAAAGAAAGTGTCCATGGTGATAATGAAATAGGAAATATATTTGACTTATGAGTTAATGCTGATGATGATTCTAGAGTTCAGTACCAAGACATCATGAAGAACATAAGTTCTTTTGTTCATCTACAGCAGCTCCATACATAGAGCAAGAAGTACAAGTGATAGTATAAGCTTACACAGTTGCCCTCAGTGGACTAGTGGTTAGCATGCTCACCAGTGTACCCAAGGTTCAAGGGTTCAAACCTGACTGAGGTCAATGGATTTTTAAGGGTGATAAAATTCCTTATCACAACTTCCTTCAGAGGAGAAGTAAAGCCAGCGGTCCCATGTCGTAGATTTATGGCATGTAAAAGAACCTTACGAGCATGAACGAGATATTTCATAAGCAAAATTCAGCAGCCATTTCTCACCCAAGTCCCCTGATTAACTGCTAGATGGCTTGCAGTCAAATCAGGATTGTGCAGAGTTAGTGGGTTGGTCACTCACTACTCACAGATGCATACTTCAAAGATTAGGAAACCTCTGAATAGTAGACGACCAAGACCCACAAAAGCTTATACAATGTTATCATTGACTCCGCTACAGCAGTGTGTTTATAAGTTTGTTTATTGACCCATGTATTTGCCAAGATCTTATTTTGTTTCATTTCTAAATACTAGACTTTGGTCAGGACTACATAACACACGTGTGCATCATTCAGCAGTACATCTGTGGCCACTATACACTGCAACTGACATTGTCAGTGGCTTGGTTATTAAGTATGAACTTAAAAGTGTTGAGTGTTTCGATTAGGAAAGAAAAAAAGTAAAACATCTTTTATGCAAAAGCTCTATAGTTGAAAATATGTATATACAAGATCTGATAAAAACTGGTTTTGTAAAGAGTTTTTGTTTTACAATTTTGTAGTAATAACAAATGACTGCAATACTGAATTTTAAAAGAAATACTGAAGTTAAATGGCTGTTATAACAGACGTCTTTTAGATACCCACTGTAGGAGTGATAACCCAGAAATATACCGCTTAAATGGTTATAACCCCCTTAAATGAAGTACCAAGTGATCCAAGGGAGCAAACATCAAAATATGTTATCCTCAGTCATAACTGAAACTAGTCTGAAAATGTAATTTGTTGTTGCACTTCACATCTTTCAGGACTTCATTGTGGTTTAAAATGTTTTCTAAAATTGTTTGTGAATTATACCTGTGAGAGGCATAGGGCTACATTGAAGCTTTACCTTCATACCCTTTTTCCAACTTTTATATGGATTTTCTATATCATCTGAGGCAGTGTCTACATACAGTCAAATGTTGTAGTTGAGTGGCCAATTTTGTTGTTGTATTCGTGAGGTTCTTGCTCAGATATGGCCTGAAATGATGTCTGCATTTTTTCCCTACCAAAATTGTTTTCTAAAAAAATTGGTGAATGATATATAAGACAGTGGTCCATCATGGGAGTTACCAGTCTTCATATTAGGATTTAGAAGAGATATTGTTCTCTTTTTACAATCATTTCAAAATTTAGATTTCACTATGACTAATTGATCATGCTACTGAAAGTCAACTCACTGGGGTATTTTTTTACTCTCCCTGTCATCAGCATTACAAGTATGGAGACTAAAAGTCACTGTCCATTTTTTTAGATCTCCTGGCTAAGTACAATTTTTTTCCCCTCCCAAAACTTTTTAAAATGGGCTGATAAAGTACTCAAACTATAATATAAAATAAAACTCAAACTATATCTCATTCTGGAAAAAGAACATGGTAATCACATGAACATTTATAGTCCAGTGGTAATTATGTTCCACCAACTTCAACAGTAAGTAATTTTTAATGTTGTATGTATGGGTTTCATACAATTCTCATTTTTAACAGGGATTATTTCCGTAAACAGCATTAACCAATTGATCTTTGTAATGGAGAAGTGTAGTGTTTTCTTTGTGGTGCAGACTGAATTCTTAAATATTTAGATGTGCTTCAGCTTCAAAGGGTTAATGGAGATGATGTTGCTCTTGACACTATAATTCTAGTGTCCAAACTGTACATTAGATGTTATGGAAAATATACGGACCAAAATGTGAACAACGGGTGTGAAGAATAAGGACTAACTTGGAACTGCATGTAACGGAGATAAAAGTCAGGAGATGGAGCCTTCGCGGCTGAAAAGGTGTTCGTCTCAAAACCCGAAGGTAGACGTGATATTGGAAGACGGAAATTGAGATGGTTGAATGGCTATCAAGAGAGAGGCTAAGGTTAAATTAAAAGGACCGTGAAGCCACAGAAGAAGAAACTGTACATCAATGGCAAATGCTTTTAATAAACTTTACAGCTGGTCTCATACTCAAACTGATAAGATCTCACAAAATCCAGCACAACTGTGACATTCCAGTTGTGTGTTGATAATGAGCAGTTTTATTCCATAATGGTTCCAGGCAGAAGTTTGCATAAGTGATTCACATTAGTATGATTGAATATGCTCTGTATGTCTTAAAGTCTTAGACCTAATATATTTTAAGGTATGTACAGACCTGGATACTTTGTTTCAAAATGTTGTATCACACATTTCAATGATTTTGTATTGGGACTACTACAGTAGAATCAGAATACAGTTGCTAAATGATGTTGCTTGTCTGCACCTATCAGCAGGAAAAGCAGCTAATAAAACAATGCTTATGACTGGTGCAGTTTGTGCTGTGTCCAGGAAAAGGAAGCTGTAGGTGAGGCAAACACATCAGTGGACGAGGACATTTCTAGAAGGGACTAGATATAAAGATAATGGTATGACATATGAGAGACTAGAAGTTTACAGTCCTGAGAACCTGGAATTAAAAACATGGTTCAGTATCTGTAGAATACTTATTTGTAATTTAGTTAACAATTCTGTCAGTAGCTCATAAAACATCAAACTACAAAATTCCAAAAATAAGGTATCAGTTACATTGAGATATCTGGCCAGTGTGACATATTCATTAGTTAATGTATACTAGGGGTTCTCAATTCATATTTTGTTCATGTCGTCAGTATTTAGCAATAACTAATGGTGTGAGCAACTGTTCAGCTGAATGCAGAATGTCAAATCGAGAACTTCCTAATGAACATTTGAATGGAAGGAAAACTGAGTGATATGTCAACCTTTTACATTATATAGCATTTTCATAAATTATCATGAATTTCAACAAACTGTCCTCATTTATAACCTCCTGAGCTACAAGTTGATACTGAGCAAGTGTGAATTTGGCCCTTGGTCTGGAAAAGTTGAAAATTCCTGAAGTACACAGTCAAGACTTTAAAGTCATTCAGTTGTCCAATTATAATTATCAGACCACCTGCTTCCAATGAACCAATTAACATAGCTTATTCTAATAAAAATAAGTTAATTCACAGTTAATAGTAATGAAAAGAAACGAATGCATAGCATAATAATTCTGGCTAGTTCCCCAGAATTTGACCTTTGCGAATAATGCCAGTGATGTTTGTGTGTGTGTGGGATCTTGGTGACAAAGTCATCATGAAGGATTCTGCCCCTTGACTGCAGCTGACAGGATTCCAAGGTATCCACAAGTGGATATTCTCTACCCAAAAAAGCATGAGGTTTTCATATGAAGTGCCTGTTGTTATTGTCCAACCAAAACAGGAATATGTTGACAAATTTTCATAAAACTACCCAATATCAAAACTTCATGAAAATCTGTTCAGCAATTCTCAAGATGTTACATACAGACAGACGTGGAAACGTGAACAGACACATTTTTGCAGCTTTTCAATTTGAACACGCTTAAAGAAGAGAATTAATGAATTCATCAAAACTTATTCATTTACTGTCCATCAGTTTCAAGTTTGAAAATATTTCTGTTCCAATAGAGTTGTTTCCCATCCAGAATGGGAAATATGAGACATTCAAATCCTATCTCTAGACCATTTTAAAACAATATACAAGTGCAAAATGTCTCAGACACAGGAATAAATGTCTTGCAACAGAATCGATACAGTGTATCATAACAAAATATCCAGGTCTGGTCATACCCTTAGACTTATTCTAAAAACAAACTTGGATCATTTTGTTTAGTCATTTTACAAAGCTGAGATTATGTAGTATTAATCAAAATGTGGAAGGATAATGAATCAAAAGGAAGACTGTGGTTCTGATTTAAATAGTGCAATAGCTTGGAAATACTGCAAAGCAGAATTTATACCTTCTATCCCATTTAACTAGATATCTCAGCGAGCTGTTAGTGTTCAATAAAAATACCACACAGTAATGGGAAGGATTTATGGCTGAATTTAATAATACATCATGCACCACAGTAAAAAGTGAGTTCATTTTAGGCCTCATACTTTTACCATCAACGAATTCTTTCCCCCTCTCCAAAACTGTTTTCTATTGGTATGTAAATTGGCATATAACATGATCTCTAACAGACATTTGTTTCTTCAAACTTGTTGATTATCTATCTTCTAGTTGTTTATCTCTGGTAATCACAGAATCTTCAAATTTAACCATATATGTAGTTCCTTTATGCCAGTGAGCAGTTACCTTCGCAGGCTGCAAATAAGAATAATTTCAATAAAAAAATTCTCTTGGTTTAAAAAAGAGCTCGATGAAAATCAAATTTCATAAAATTAAAAGAAGGTACTGGTAACATGTCTACTTTGTTGTTACTTAAAACATTGTTATTTAATCTGACAGCAAAAATTTTATCAATTTTTCTAAGATTCAGAATATTTTTCTGTTTCAAAGCTTTTGCGGCGACATAACTCAATAAAATTTTCTCAGCTGATCAGCCACGTCAGATGGCTAAACGATGAAACCGATGTTTCATCGTTTAGCCATCTGATGTGGCTGATCACTCGAGAAAATGTTATTGATGTCTGTCTTTAAAGAGTTTTTTCAGTTACTTACAAATCCACATCCATTAAGGACACCTTCAATTATACCGGCTGTGAATACAGAGCAATTCAAACTTCCTTTATCCTTGGGTATGGAAATGAATTTGTTCACTAGAGGGTCTTTCTCAATAATGTAATATGTTCTTTCTTCATCATTGGCATGTTCCAACTTGTCAGCTTCCCTTCCAAATAGGGACTGAAAATTAAAAGATAATGGCAGTTACATCAGTAGTTGATGCATTTGTATGTTCTCAGACATGAAGACATGTAAACAACATTCAGGTTGATATTAAGAGTCATATACAAAAATAAATGTGTAGAAATTTTGAACTTAAACGATGACAGTAAATTGCAAAGTATTTTGGAAATAAGATTCTCAGGGAAATTATTAGGACTTGAGGAGCATGGAATAGAGAACATTACATAACAAATGCATAACTTTATGTTGGATGCAGAATAAGTATGAGCTTCGCATACATCACTGAAAGACAAACATGGAAGTTGGAAAGGGCAGGGGAGAGCAAGATGGCAGAGTCTTAGCTTGAACAGTGTAAGTGAAATAAATTTTTTCCTCTCTTAATGAGATTTTCATACATTGACTTTTACACTACACTGTCCAATTTTAAAACAGGAAGAGAGATTAAAATTGATTAGGATCTTGTCCAGTGGGAGGCAATGTTGTGTTACCTGAAATTAAATTAACTTACTATGTAAATGAAACCATTTAATAAGAAGATAGGAACTGTACCTTTTCCTGTGATATATTGAAAACAATCTGTAAGGGACATCTTCAGAATCATAAACCTTTGACCATAAGATCAATATGTGATTCAGTGCCACTTAAATTTATGCTTCATTTAGAATGCATGCTGTAAACTATCAGCAAGGAGAATCATTAACCTTTGGCCGTATGACTAATAGGTGATTCAGTGCTACCTAAATGTAAGGCTTTAGAACTGAATACTTTTGGTGTTTGCCAACTTAAGAATATATATCATGACCTAACTTGAATTTTTGTATCCCATTGTGATCAGTAGAATTTATTTAATAATAAGACCATATACACAACTACTACTACATTTTTCAGTCTTACATCATCTTTAAATAGTTATTTAAGAGTGCCAGGAATGGGAATGGCCTGTTACATGCATTTAAAAGAAAATAATCTACACTGCTGGATCCAGTGCATGGGTGTACAAATAAAACAACTGTGAATACCTACAATGGAGGAATGTGAACAAGTGCAGATCTTACTGTCATGTGGTATTAAGAAAGAAAAGTTGAGGTTAAAATACATATATATGATGATTGTTTGGGAGTAATAGCTCTAAAATAAAGGTTATTTGGATGGTCTCGGTACTAATAATTAATAACTTTCATAGATCGCAACCTATTACCACATGTTACAATATACTGTGACTTAACTTACCTTCCACAGCGTTGATTTGATGAAAAGGAGCATGTTTAACAACTTTATCTCCCGTTTGCAGTTCCGCTCTCGAACAAAAAGAAGATCAATTACCTTCACACCCACTTCCCGTCCCATATCAGCAAGTCTGGAACAATGTCAAGTGTAGTGATGGTCCCAGTAAGAACAAAATTTCAGTAAAATCTTTCAGATTACATGAGTATAGTTTGGCCATGTTAAGCGTGTCCCTTGACACCATGATATGGCATGTCCTCAGGTTCCTGAATGGGTGAACAATCTTCTGATAAGAATGGTTTCAAATAAAACATTCATGTCATAAATTCAAGAAACAATCCAGGGATTACTATTAATTTTTAAATGGAAGTGGATGACTATACAAGATTTGAGGTTCTCAGAGCAGTGAGGATGTTGATGCTGGTATTTTACCCTGACAACTGGGCAGTATATTCCTCTAACATGTTGGTTTCTACTAAATCGTTACTAGTATATGTTGACTAGTCAAAGAATGGAAATATGTTCAGGGTGCAAATACATGCAGAAATAATATAAAAACACCACTAAAGGCCATTATTTGTTATTAACAACATGTAAACAGCAAGTATTAGCCTGAGATTAAATGTATATATCGAATGCAGAGAATAGTTTATCATTATTCCTTGGAGAATTAATACCATGTAAACAACATACATTACTTTGACATCAAATGTAACTCATTATTAAATGTAAACATGAAATGCTTAGTATACGGATTCGGTACTCATAGACAAACTGATCAAAAGCAGACCTAATCCCGAACACGTACCATCCTGTAAGATTTGAGGTTTTCACAGCGGTGAGAATGAAGATTTCTGTCTTCTGGGTTGTTTCGCTGTGTAGACTGGTCGATGTTAACTTCGACCAGTCTACACAGCGCAACAACTCAGAAGACAGAAATCTACGTACCATCCTGCTTCCATTCTAGAAAACTCCTTTCGGAACTTACTTGTTTTGTAGTTCCTGAACAGTATATACGCGATTCTGACAGTACTGCACAAGCTCAGAAAACAACAAAGCAAAACAACTAAGGCTAACCTCACCCCTGCCCCTGCTCAACGACTTATCTAATATACTCGTCCTGAGACGAATTGATGATATCGTTATACTCATTGCGTTGATATGAACACGAATAGATAATTCCAAATAAATATGTATTTATCACTTCTAATATTCATAAAACAGCTAAATAACTTCCACGACAATTCCTATCGCCTGGAATCAATCCAAAGTAAATGGTGTTGATAGTTTCCATAGGTTATACACCTAATACCAACGTACGTAGATCCCGTATGTGACCGTATTTAATTTCCCCGTTTAAAATAAACATTCCCTTTCTCACCTGTATTATTTAGGATTTTTTATTGTTAAATTATATGAATAAATTGTACTTTCAGGAAACGTTTTTTTATTTCACACACGCAACTTTCATTGCAATACTCATACAACTAAGCATGTTATTAGAAGTAGGATTTAAAGTTTTCACGGCGGTGTCCTCTGGGCTCTTGCGCCGTGTAGTCTGGTAGGAGTTTACCAACATTTCAGGGAACCTTGCTAACCCCATCATCGGGGTGATGAGAAGTTATGAGGGATTTCAAAATTAGATTCGTGCCGGAATGATATGAGGCATATAAACTGTTCATTTGTTCATTAAAATCGCAACTAAAAGTTCTGCACATATTGCATGGTTTGAAATCTATTTCAAAATGTTTAAATCTCATCAAATATAAAAAGTAAGTTAATTAATTTTATACTACAAAGCAAATACATGAGATCTACATGGAACTCTTGTTGAAAATATTTTTCGACACGGCGTATTTTTAGGGAAGTATTAATTGAAGTGCAATTTATACTGTTAATCATTTTGTTCCATACGTGGAAAAAGCATCCAATATTTTTTATTTGAGGGTTCAGTGCTGCCACCTGATGAAAATATACAACTGGATGACGTCCAATAAATGTGACACAGTTCCTGAAGACAAACAAATTGATGTGTGGGGCTATTTAAATTGTGATTGGTCAATAGCTGTTGTAAAAGCAAATATTGCAACAAGGAAGCACATGACCGACTGTCTATGGAAGGGGAAGAGACTGCCTAGACAAAAGCTTAAGGCGCAGTAGTTTACTAGTTATTGTTCGTTGATTTCAGTGGTATTGAGTTGTGTTTTATAAGCGGTAAGTCTGTTAAGGAAGTTAGTAAGTTTGAAAATTGTTTTTCGGAACTTAGGAAGTATAGTATGACGAAGAAGTGTAACACAATTTTTGCCTCCAAATGAGTTTTGTTGTTGTAATTTTGCAGATTTAATTGCGGAAATGAAGTTCCTCATAATCCTATTGTTCATTGTGGCAGCTTGTCGGGCAATTTCTTTCATTGACCTTGTGTTAGAGGAATGGGAAACATTTAAGGTAAGCATGTTTTTTTTGCGGTTGTTTTTAATTCTAGGGGAAAGTCCACAGACATTTAGAAGCAACAATAATAAAAATCCTTCCTCAAAGACTAGCTTAATAAAATGCATCATGATGTCATGGGAAGGGATTTTCAGAGTGATGAGGTCTGTTCCTTTATTCATGTGACGATGAGTCATTCACGGGATAGTCGTCATAAATTATATCAGAACGTAGTTACTTTTCATACCTTTGTTATAAGAGACGGAAAATTGAACAGTTTACCGAGAAAACCAATAACACTGCACTAGTCTACACTAAAACGGTTCTTCCAATGCCAGTTATTAATATTGCCACTGTAGGAGAAAACTGGAATATCATTTGCGTTTGTCAATATGAAGATCGAAAAAACATTAATACAAAAACGTCAAAAGTTTGTTTTCTTACATATGGATAATTTCTGATAATGAATTGTTCTTTTGCGTTAATCCACTGTGTAATGTGAATAGATAAGAGATTGCTTGGTAAAGAGAATAGAAATTTTGTGGTTGTGGGGGGCATATAAGAGCAACTTATTCACAAAAAATTCAGTCCGGAATTGCCATTTGATCGGGTATGATGTAAACAGTATTGTAGAACTGCTACAAATGTAATTTTGTAATGTAAGATCCTTTAATTGTGTTGCTAGAATGTTAGAATGAAGGCTGTGTATGTTGTTTAATTTTGACTTGCTCAAACCAGGTATTTGAACTAGTTGAAATATTTGTTCTGTGTGAGGTTATTGTACAAAGTGTTTTTCAGTTAATTCTGTTTTAAGAAAGAAGATTTTTTTCCTTTGCAATTGTTAAAAATATTTAGTTTTACCTCCCCCCTACCCTGCCTCTATGGTTTGGAAGTAGGAATTGCTTTAGAACCTTGTATTTTCAGCTTCTTTGCTACACAGAATTCTAACATATTTGGAGAGCTATTGTGTTTCATATACCACTATTACTTATAAGCACAGTATGAATGGCCATGATACCATCCTAAGAAATAGAGCAAAGAGTATGATGAGCAATATAGCAAGCAGCAGCAGTCTGATTTATATATGTGAAGTACAGTATTCAAGTATTGGCCAAGAACCAGTTATTTAAAATGGGGATTTAATTTTAATTGTTTACATTAGTCCTTCAAGTTTTTGCCGAGTACTGCTTTCTCTCCCTTCTTTTCCAAGTATCTGTTTATATCACCTCATTTAGTGCTAAGTAACTTATGCAGTTGATGCAGTGCCCAAAACATGAATCAGCCACTCAGTTTAGCATCATCATTATTATTTATTTCTATGAAATATTCACCAGTGACATCTGCAGAGTAACATTGTGGAGTTTTATTTTTGAAAAGAGTGATTAAGGAGACATCATGCAGTTTGTTGCTATGAGAACTTTGCAGCTGGTTTTATTTGACAGATAATTTTTATATTCTAGCTTGAACATGGGAAGAAATATAAATCTGATGTTGAAGACAAGTTTCGCATGAAGATCTACATGGAAAACAAACATAAAATTGCGAAACATAATGCAGCTTTTGAACAAGGAAATCGAAAATTCAAGCTTGGACTGAATGAATTTGGAGACATGGTAAATATAATTCATAATCTCATCAATGCATTCTCACCATTGCTGCAGATCATTTGTCATGTGGTCCTTGGTTTTATGTGAATTTTGTTTTATTTCAGGTTTAATTCTGAACAAATTCATTGTTACAGTTCACTCTGGATGAATGACTTTTCATATGATTGCTGTTTCTGGCCATAACTGCATTTTATAGATGAAATTACTTTTGTCTCACCTTAGAGAATTATAAAAAAAGTTTTAATTTATTAGATTTTGAGGCACGAATTAATTACACTTTAGAATACAACAAGATAAATAATGAATTATTAAGTGTTGTGACCTGCATCTTGGTTGAGAAGTTCCACATGCAAATAAATTGCCATGAAAGCGTTCAAAATGTGATAAAAAATTCTCAAAACTACCACAGTAAATGAAACTCGTTGACTGTAAAATTTCATTTAATGTTGCAACTTAAAAAATTATAATTCCAAAATTAAACTTTTAAACTCGACTTGTGTGTCAGTTATAGCTGGTGTGTGTAGAGTAATTTCTATTGCAAGTGTGAAAGCAGATGTCCTGTGTAGTTGTAACACACTGCTAGATGTATAGTATGTGTACTTTCTCGGGCTCGCTTTATAAAAGGAAGTTCAAAGTCATGTTTAACACATTTGGGACTGCAGTTGGATATTTCTGATGCAATGTTTCTTCTGGGAATTTTTCTGATATGGCATAGAGTTTAGCATTTTTTATTGTAGATGATCATAATCTGTAATTATCTCTAGCATCTTAATAGATGAAATCTTAATGAATTGGAGAACAGACTATAAATAGTCAAATCACTGATGTTGACAACAAAGAAATGTTTAGGAAACATTAGTACCACATCACTGATGATGGAGTTTTTGGGCAGAGAGGAAGAAAGTGCTCTGACAAACATAGTTTTACGATGTCTTAAAAACTGAAGCCATGTATTGAGGTCTGTTGGTTGAAATATCAACATCATTAGCTGTCTTTGTTGCACTTTGACCAGGTTCAGACCTTGCACCAAGATTGTCTTTGGTTTCCTCATCAATGCTTCTTAGACATAGTTTTAATAAATCTTTCACTTTTTTCCCTCATGAGTAAAGTATCTTCCTTTTTTTTATGTGACCGCAATCTTCTGCCCAGTGTTCTTTCATATCTTACTGGTATCTTTATTCATAATTTACTTCACCAATTAAAAAAGAAGTCCTTGTAAATATAATGGGCTGTAGTTTTTTGTTATAATACACTCTGATTTAAATCACATATATAAGTAATCCCTTCTTCTGCCAGAAGACCATACACTCTGTAAATAGACTTTTTGTAACACTTTTCTACAACTGAAACAATTTGCAGATGTGAATGTCATCATCAGATCTCTTTGTATACTGGTTGTGCATAATTTGCATTAGGTAATTCAGCATGGATTTGATTTCTGCGTGAAAATAAATGAGGGCTGTTATTTACTAAGTGACAAAAATTTATTTTCGTGTGTTCTTCCATATGTGCTGTAGTAGCATATGAAAAATTAAAAAAGTACTAAAAAGTGGGACAGCTTTAATTTTTCTTAGTTCAAAAAAGGCACTATCTTGTGCTTCGTAATTGGAATTAGTAACACACACACAGCATACACACTGGTTCATCGATAGTTTTATCCAGTATGTTTTTTGTTTTGTTTTCATGTGCCTATACTCTTGTAGGAAAAGAATTTGGTACTTGTGGGTTATCGGGACACATCGCTTTAAAAATAGGTTAAGTTAGGTTAGGTTAGCTTAGGTCAGTGTGTGTGGATAAATGACATATACTTGAAAGTTATTATATTTTATTTCAATAATACGCTTGCGCAGTTTTCCGTGAAAATCCAACTCCAGATATTTGACTCCCCCATTTTGTGTCCCGATAACCCACAAGTACCAAGGATTTATATCTAGATACATATTTTATAGTTGTGTACCCCCTTTTCTGTCTGATGAATAAGGGTGTGCCACAAGTGAAAAAAAATTGTGGAACACTGATATAGTTTTGTAATAATTTCTTATTTTTTAGAAATTCTACAGGGAATAGTTAAGTTAAAAGATGACTGTCTTTGGGTTGTGCCATGTGGTATGATAGAAGTTTACCAATGTTTCAAAAATCCTTGCTGCCTCCATTATCAGGGTGATGATGGAGGCAACAAGAACCTCTGAAATGATGGTAAACATCTACCAGACTGTGCAGCACAACAGCCCAGCAGATGGCCATCTTTGTACTATCCACCATGAAAACCTCAGATCCTATAAAAATAAATAAACAAAATTTATGCTTTCAGAATGAATTGTGTTATAAAGGTGAGGTATGTGTGTAGATGAAATATTAGTTAAATGTCTGAATTCTGCCAATTGAATGAATATTCAGTACTGTGCAGATTGATTTATTTTTCATCAGGGTTTAATACTTTTCCAAATACTGAACTAATACCTAGCGGATTGATTATGCCCTTAGCTTCACCATGAATTTACACACATTATGAATGGTTTCAACCCAATACGAAGAGGAGAATATATGCGGCAGATGGGTGTAGCAGGAGCAACCTTCATCAGTCCTGCAAATGTCAAACTTCCTGAGTCTGTAGATTGGCGTAAGAAGGGTGCTGTTACGCCAGTCAAAAATCAGGGACAGTGTGGCTCCTGCTGGTCCTTCAGTGCTGTAAGTGACATTTGTAGTGGAAATGTAGACCTTATCAGTAAAATGTTTAACCTTTAAATGACGGGGATTTAAATGGCAAAGTGGTAGCAGCCCTACGGAGTTTCTTTGCAGGTTTTTAAAATTTTGTGCACGCTCTACGGAAAACTTTAATATTATCTAAAGTAAACATGATAAATTGACAAAATAAAAGCCATATTTATTCGAATAGAACAGAGAATACATAAGAGTTCTTTAAAAATGCAGTTAATATCTTAATTGCCTAAATGGGCCTTAGTAACTTTACTTTGTTCTTTTGAAGCTCATTTGACATGGTTGTGAACTAATGGTCACACAGAAAAATTTGTATGCCCTACTTCAGTGGATACACATTATTCTCACCCATCATGCCGAGGAATATGAGTAGCTTTGATTAGGGGCCTGAAAACATAGCCGAAACCCACTTGACAATAACAATGTTTATTGCTGTTTATGGTTATAATTCCCAGGTGGACAGCTCAGGTTGAACTTGTCAGAACCCTAGAGAATATTTGCAGCCCCTAAAAGAGGCCAAAAGATGTAGCGAAGTCTCCTTACAATGTTGCAAGTTTTGAGGTCCCCTCCAGGAACGTTCGTAGGGCTGAGTACACAACTTACGTTACCAGGCTGGGAACGCTATTAAGATAAAGGTTAATATGATCATATTGAGTGCAACACACAGTTTTTATAGTTTTTCCGGTGAACAAGCGTTGCATACCTTAAAAAAGAAATTTTAATAGTGAAGGTTATAAAAATACTTTCAGAACACTATTCTAGATCATAGAGGTCTAGAGCTTATCAGTAATGCAGGTAATAACTAACTGAGATCTCCACTCAATCAGATTCCATAATTAGTGCCCCGCTTATGTCCTTTGGAGCGCACATTGAGGTATGTCCATTTGTGTTTCATATTTTTTAAATTTAGTATATTTGTCATCTGCACTGCAATTTATCTGGTGGATTTTAATTTTATTCTGTATCTGTTCTACTTTTCTTGAAGTTCACATTAAGTGTGATCAGATTTTCAGAAATGTTTCATTGTAGAAGAATAATTGATGCATTTTATGACTCATGTTGTTTATCAAATCCATTGCTGTTTTATTTCGAAGTTCAGAAAATCATTCGGTTTGAATCAAATGTATGATCAGGACTAAAATATGATGTTCTGGAAAACACATTTGTAAGTCAGTGTAGACAGTAGACAATTGAAAGATTAGTTTCAGGCTGAATTATTTTTAATAAAGAAATTAATCTGCCACATAAATGTCCCTCCTCCCATTTTTCCACATGAGTGTACTTCCATTTCTACAATCAATGAAATTCATAAAGTTTATTCTTTAAAAAGAAGTGTTGAACGCAATATGTAGGAAAGTAGGTATTCGTTTAACGATAGAAATTGTGACGGTAACAAACATGATATGCCCCATACTTTGTGACGTACTGACACCAGCGTTCTGGAGAATAAATATGTTTATTTTACAGACAGGATCTCTTGAAGGTCAACACTTCAGAAAGACTGGCGTGCTCGTTTCCCTGAGTGAGCAGAACCTAATAGACTGTTCTGGAAAGTATGGTAATGAAGGTTGCAATGGCGGCTTAATGGACCAGGCCTTCCAGTATGTGCGGGACAACAAGGGAATAGATACTGAAGTGTCTTATCCATATGAAGCCGAGGTTAGTCTTGTTAGAAAAGTCTATAATGGTAGAAGTAATAGCAATGTAGTACAGGCATACCTCAGAGATATTGCGGGTTCAGTTCCAGACCACAGCAATAAAGTGAGTCACATTTTTTTGGTTTCCCAGTGCATATAAAAGTTATTTTTACACTAGTGTATTAAGTGTGCAATAGCTTTATGTCTAGAAAACAATGCGACAATTATCAAAGTGTGCCTGTATTGTATTTATAGCAGGTGTGAGGTAAGCGTGATAAAGGAAAACTTTTAATTATAATTTTCTTTCAG
Source organism: Zootermopsis nevadensis (assembly GCF_977971745.1). Classification (NCBI taxonomy): domain Eukaryota; kingdom Metazoa; phylum Arthropoda; class Insecta; order Blattodea; family Termopsidae; genus Zootermopsis; species Zootermopsis nevadensis. The sequence continues at coordinate 10,655,556 of NW_028259142.1, forward strand.
AATGATAAGTGCAGATACAATCCTGGTGCTTCAGGAGCTACTGATGTTGGCTTCACAGACATAGAAGAAGGCAATGAGCAGCAGCTGAAAGAGGCTGTGGCTACTATTGGACCTATTTCTGTTGCTATTGATGCCAGTCACGAGTCATTTCAGTTCTACAAAAAAGGTGCGTATGTCACTGCTGTGCCAAGCAAGGCACGTACATTGTTTATTCCTTTCAAACTCCTTGTTGTAGAAAATGTTTTCCAATATTCCCTTCAAAACTTACAAATATTTATTATTATGCTTTGGATGCTACAAATTTTGTGTTGTTAAAGTAAAATGGCTTGATGTCCATTGTAGTACAGTCAACGTAATTCTCATACAGATTGCATTTCTTTTTTAACGAAATATTTTTTGTGGTCGGATCTTTCACAGTTGCAAGGTTTTCTTTTTCTGTTGATGTAAAGGAAATACATAGGAACCTGAAAAAGTCGCATCTCTTTTTTCCGAATGGAGATGAGGTGGATAAACATGCACCGTTAATGTTGCCGTTTCAGTATAGGATGTCTTCATCCAAACATCTGGGCTTTTAAGAAGTTATGTAGAAATCTATTCAAGACTTTTTTAATGATTATCTGGCATACGTGACCTGCCACAGTCGTTGTTTAGAAGTAAATAGATGTAGTTTAGAGGTGGCAGCAATGTCCTCAGCATCCGAGAAAGTGCACGGTATTGGCATGTCTTCTTGGAATAACAAATTGTGTGTCATTTCTCCATATTTAACTGAGTATGATTTAATATTTTATTAAACTAGCAGAGTACATACATCTTTCTTACATTCCGTGGATCCACGAGTCAGATGACAATAGGATGTGGAAAAAGTCATAATAATAATACTGTGACATAGGTTGGTAATTATGCCTTTTATTGTCAACCCTTGCTGTTTGGAGTCTGCTGCCTCGAATACGACCCAACACACTTTTCACATGCTCAGTACTTTGCTCAGTCTAGCTGCCGCTGTGCCCTCCAGCTTACTCTCTACTCACTAGCTTGCACTTGGCCGTGCCCAGGAATGCGACTTTGTTTATAATCCCCCTCCCAAGATGTTGAAAGATCCAGACCAGGCAGCCTGGAAGTCAGGTGGCCCCTCCCCTCCTGCGCGAATCTGCGGCACTCACGACGACACGTCACAATACAATACAATACATATTATAAAGTACAATTCATACTATTTATATGAATTTCACAAAATACAACAAAGGGATTCACCTAAAGTAATGCCCAGAGTGTGGGGAAATTTGAGAAATAATATACTTTTTGCCAGCCTGTATTGCATAAAAGCTTTCCATAGGCCTGATTATTCGATACATGTTGATTATTATAGAAAAATATCCCTAAACCCAACACATTTGCCATGATGAACATAGGACTGTTCTTCAATTTGTGACCTTAGTTTCTGTAATCTCATTTTTAAAATATTTGTGCTTGGTTTCTGAGCTACAGTGAACTCGTGACATTTTCCCAGTTTTGACCCTCCTATGTTCTCTTACTGGTTTAAAGGAATAAGCATGCCGAGTTTTGTGCAGATTGGTTTATTCCTTCTCAAACTGTAAGTGAACAAATAGAAACATATTCAAAATTTGAACTTTATGCATAAGATTGTTCCCTTGGTGACCTTTAAATGTGCACTCTGAAATATACAAAATTGTTTGTTATATGTTATATTAGATTTTATTATTGTAATTTTTTTGACCAGAAAATTACCTGAAAGGAAGAATTTGAATTGAATTTTTTTTTACTGGCTTCTCATTTCTTACAGTTTTCTTCATAGCCATTTTTACTAATGTCATAAAATTGAATGAATTAAAGTTTGATGAAGTTGCTCTGAAGCAGGCTGCACTATTGCCTAGTTTCCTCACTTTTTTGTTAAAGAAATCTACCATGTGTGTTTCTCATTGTAGAATTTTGGCCTACATAACTTTTGCTCGTTAGTCACCTGTTACCTGTTAACATCATTGTGTTTTATCACTTTATTACTGGGGGGATACTGGGAACGACCCGTTAATTCAAGAGCCTAAGCACTGTGGGTCCCAACTTTTTCGTTAGCTTGATCTGTACACATTCGGTAGGACTCCTTGGACGAGGGATCGGCCCGTCGTGTGGCCTCTACCTGTACACAGGACAGCACAACACAGAAACACGGACAAACATCCATGGCTTGAGTGGGATTCGAACCCACGGTCCCAGTGACCAAGCGGCACAAGGCCCACGCCTCAGACCGCGTGGCCACTGCGGACCCCCGTCACTTTATTACACTCTTTTAAAGTGTTCATTGATATCAAACTGTGTTTTGACTAAAATTAGTCATCAGGTTCATTAAGTTGCTGCATATAACATTCACTTCTGTAATATTCTGAAATATGTTTTTCCACTTAGGTGTCTATTTTGAACCAGAGTGCAACAGCACAGCTCTTGACCATGGCGTGCTTGTGGTTGGATATGGCTCGGATATAGAAACTGGTGAGGACTATTGGTTGGTTAAAAATTCCTGGGGCACAACTTGGGGCGATTTGGGCTATGTGAAGATGGCCCGCAACCGTGATAACAGCTGTGGCATTGCTAGTCAAGCAAGCTATCCATTGGTTTAATTACTGCAAGATACAAAATGTTGGACTCTGAATCAAGATTCAGAGTTGGTTTTTCAATTTTTGTGTTCTTTTTATATCTGTCAGTGTTCTGTTACAGTCCCACATTTAGAATTTTCCCATTTGTACTTTGAACCATTGTAAAGTGTCACATACATAATTTGTATTTGTGTATAGAATTTATTTACCATGTTATTACTTGCCAAATACATTGTTTTTGATAAATCTGTTCCATAAATGTGCAATAGGATTCACTTTAGGACAGTGTATATTTTGTACAGAGAGACTGAGAAGTCGTTGCTTTCATAACAGCTGTTGGTTGGTATTGGTTTCCCTTGTGTGAATTACTGTTTTAAGTATTATGTTCCTGTCTTTTGAACTGTGCACCCGAAGTGGTGATGTAAGTGTCTTGATTGTGATATTTGATTCTATAATATAAAGTACTGAAGAAAAATTGTCTTTGTTTGAAAGTCACTATAATTTGGAGTGAAATGCGACATGTCTGTGAAGAGAACATTATGAAGTATAATCTAGTGCAGTGGTATTCAACCTTTTTTGTTTGCGTACCCCCAGATATAATTTCTCTTCAACTTTGTACCCCCAATGTTGGTGTATAATTCAAGTTATACATCTAAAATAATGTATTAAATCTGGCCCTGATTATTCAGTGTTTATCATAATTTTTTTTTTAAATTTCACATACCCTTTAAGATGTCTTCAAGTACCCCAGGTTGAATACCACTTATCTAGATTGATATGAAGCAAGATGTTTTTCATATGTGGATATATCTTGCTCACTTAATAGAATGTAGGAGGTTCTCATATACCAGGTAACTTGAGGACTAATTTTTATAAGCACTATTTGGTTGGACATCATCTTCTAGTCTAATTAATTTTGTATGCAGTTTTCAAAACAGTACTGACAAACTTGCAGCGGTAGTGAACGAAGCGTGATCAAAGTCTGTTTGTTCCTGCCTGAGATATGAGCAACAAGAACAGGCAATCGTTGCTTGGTTGCTGGTAAAGAGCAGGTTCGGCTTGCCAGTCGCTTGTGCGTCTTGCACATGACTTGGCTTTATGTGGTGTAGGGATGAATTTTCGTGTTGGTTTGTCATGGATTACCTTCAGGCTGTTCCAGTGTTTGTTTATCTGCCATATGAGCACACCAGATATATATGATTTTTGCTCTGTGTGGTGCAGCATTTGCACAACTATCTGACTGGTCCTACACCCTACCTACATGCAGCACTGGCTGAAGGTTGGTACTCTAGCTTCCCCCCCCCCCTTTCCCCTTTATTAACTCCTGAAAGTGGATATTGTGCATTAGTATGAATAAAAATGCTTTGTTTATAATTTCAGAAACTGCAGGACGCGTGAATGGATATTTGACTTATGTGTACGTTGGTTCATTTTTATGTTTCTGTTTTGTTATGTTTGCTGGTTTGTCTGGCTTTGTGAAGTGGGTTAAAAGGATTACCTATGAGTACTCATTGTACAGACTTTCTAATGTAGATTATTTAGGGACTTGTCTGTAATCACTTTATGACAAGCTTATGAGTAATGTGCTTATTAGTATGCATGTTCTTTCAGTCTGGGTTGTTTGAATTGATGTTAGAGTTTACCGAACTCGCCCTTTAAAGTAGTTGCTCAACTATGGCTGTGACCATATTTAGTATTTGCATCTTCAGGCCTGTGTTAAATTAATTCTGACTTAGGAAAAATTTGTAACCAGTAAATACTATATGTGGATCCATCTAGCATTCAGTATCTGGTTAGGTGGAAAGCAGTATGTCTTTTTTATTGTGAAGCACTGTAAAGATTTAATGGACTATTACTTGTGTTACTGAATTTTGCAAATATTTCTGCAGGTGCACCGTATATGTGTAATTTCCTGAGTGTTTGCAATAAGGATGGTCTTATGTTATTACTGAGTGCACTAGTGGTTTTTGTGGAAGGAGTCTGCTGCATTTGGTTGCTTGTGTGTAGGGGAATTTTTGATGCCTGTAAATTACAAAATTTAAGGTGGGAAAGAATGGAGTGAAATGAATTATAAGTGCTTGAAAACACTGCCAGCACAGTTGTGAAATTCCCCATTGGAACAAGAGTAGTAGGCATTAACTTCATTTCCATAGTTGACTTTCTGTTCACTTAGGAAATACACTCATAGCCATGATTAATTGTGGTGTCTTGATTTCTGAAAACTCCTCCATGTCATTGCTGCTCTCACTACTATGACTTGCTATACAGTTTTAGAAAACATGAAGGATAATGTAGAATACATAAATACAAGTAGATGTAGAAATGAACTCAGAAGCACAATTCGTATTGTATTATACGAATAATGTAAAATATAGCCATAATGCATTATATTATTTTTCTTTGAGGTGACGATTAGCAAATTTGTTGAGCGTTAATGATAACAGTAGGTTATGTTTATAGATGTAAGTGTTGGATGGCTGTCCATAAAAATTGTAGGCATAGATGGGCATTAAAATTAAAATGGGGTGGAGGGTGTTTATTGGATTCACATGGCTTAGGATTTGGACTGTCGACGGGTTCTTGTGAACACAAATTCCATAAAAGAAGGGAATTGCTTGTGTTGTACTACCAACTTGTAAACGACTCTGATCCAGGAATAGTTTAGTTGGCAGGAATGAACGAAATCATTGATCGATTATAGCAAAGAAAATTGTGCATTGCGCATTCTCTCTGATTGAAAAGTGTAATACGGAAGTGATGGAAACCAGAAGTCTAGGACAATAGATAACCTGCCTAGGACGAAGGAGAAAGAAAATGATTATATTCTGTATGTGTGTGTAGGAAGTTTGTTTGTGGTATACACTGATTGCAATAAGTATTTAATAAATACTTGTTTGTTGATTGTACAAATATGACTACTGACGAAAGAACTATATTCGTAAAACTGGAAGCACTGAAGGAAATTAGGTGAGAAATTACTGAAAGACTAAGGGGCACAATCAGGATGCTGCAGACATCCGTTTCTTTGCAGCACTGAAAATTGTTCATTGTTCTATCCGGTAACAAAATTAGTGATGCCCGTAATAGCGTTTGTTTTTTACGTAGTGACCACTACGAGGTTACAGTAATATTTTGTTTACTAAAGAGATGCACTTTACAAAGAGGATTAATTTAATCAGTATACAGAAGTACAGTTAATGGAAAAGGAGTAACGTGTAACATTCTGCATACCGATGTACAAATTGTATCCCGTTCTAAAGCTTTTACCCAGTACGTCTTATACAGGCTACTGTTTTGTATTTGGTAGGTTTTGATGTGTTAGAAGGGAGTGTGTTGTGCATAGTTATCATAAGAAAGCTTAAGATTAGGCGGTAGTTAAGAGAGGCCTTTGTTTGCCGTGATTCTTTCATCTGCACATAACATGAAGGTGACTGCCTTCTGGAGTTTAGCACTGCGTTGTCTAGTAGAAGTTTACCAATGTTTCAGAGGTCCTTGCTGCTTCCATTATCAGGCCTGATTGCCCGGATGATGGAGGCAGGAAGGACCTCTGCATCACGGTTGTATTTCTACCAAACTACACAGCACTGCAACCCAGATGACAGCCCTTCTTATTCATCACTGTGAGAACCAGACAGTGGTTGGGAATTAATATGGGACCTTTAAAATACTAAGCCTGTATGCTAACCACGGGTCAATTTTATATTTGAAAGGACCTGGGTTTGATCCCAGTCACCATTACTAAGAATAAAATATCTGTCAGTGTAATGACATTCACCTGAAGATGAAGGTAGAGCCAGCTGAAGCATCATGTTTATTAAATATACCTCACACAGTGTACAGTGTCCAACATAGTATTCTTTTAATAAGTTTACCATTGTGAAATATCTTTTAAAGAATCAGTTTTAATACCATATTCTACACTGAATTCTGTTATTTTTGTTTCCACCTCACAAGTTTGTATAGCTGCCATTTTGGTATTTTTGATAGGAACAGATAATACATTTGTGGCTGTAGTTGAATAGTGGACTTCATGAAACATTAAATAAACAATACAACAAGTTAAATTTGTGATAGTACATGGCAATCATCGTATTTTGTGTTACTGTATACTCTGGTAATTAATATAATAATTAAATATTCTGACACCATAACACATCATCACTGAGAAGAGAAAGCATATATCTTTTCTGTAGTTTTATTATCAGTATGTTGATAATAGCTCAATGTCAGGAAACCAAAAGCATGCATATTTCAGCCAGTGGTAATAATTGCAGCAACAATAGCGGCTCAGTAGACGTTACAATGAATGCTTGCCTTAAAATGCTTCTTACAGGGCTAAAACACTTCAGCTGGAGAAAATGAAACTTAGAATAATACATGAAGTTGAAGCTACAGAACAGGAAGACAAATGTTTATCAGAGTATAAACAAGAGATGGATTTGTTAATGCAAGAGAAGATGGCCCATGTGGAAGAATTAAGACAAATTCATGCAGATATAAATTCGGTGAGTAATACTATCATGTTGTCCAAGGCTTGACAAATCCTGGTTGTCAGTTTGCCTTGGCAGTAGCTGGGGTAGCTCATCAGTATAGCATCTGGTTATGGACTGGATGATTAGGGTATGATCTCCAGCAGGGTAAAAGAATCCCCCCCCCCCCCCCCCCCCCCAGTCTTCATGTTTAGAGCAGCTCTAGGGTCTGCCCAACCTCCTATTCATTCTGTACCAGGGTTCTTTTCCCTGGGGGTAAAGTCTAACTTCTCTCTTACCTCCATCTAGTGATGAGTTCAAGAATGATGAGCATGTTTATCTCCTCTCCCCCAAATGCTTCCATCACATGTAGTGGGACAAGTTTACTTTACAGGTTGGCGTGGCACCTAGAAATTTTGTAATAATGTCCAGTATTTTTATGAGTAATTAGAAAAGTTATGTTTATACATGTAGGAACCTAAATTTGGTTCTCTTTTACAGATGGAGATTGTAATAAAGCAGGCGGAAGAATCTCGTAACAGAGCGCTTGATACAGCCAAACGTATACACGAAGAGTATCGACCGCTCAAATTAGACATTGATCGTATGAGGCGCGAGTATTTAGGTCTGGAAAGACTTCCAGAACTTCATGAAGAAGAGGGAGACTTAATTACACCAGAGTAAGAAACACCGTTTCTTGTACGTAGATTTCTCTTGTCTCGATTTTGTACCTTTTGAAGTGAATATACTTGAAGTATAATAATTGTTTTGAACCTCTTCACCACCAAGGAGCCCTTTAATTATTATTTTTGCTCCACATATCCCATTTTTTAGCAATTTTATCTGTATGTCAAATTGTATTTGTTAAATAATTTAATTCGTTCTGCCATCTTGCACAATCAAGTAAAATACCCATATAATTAATTATGGAATAAAAACTCAAATGTTTAATGTTTGCTGATATTATGCTCCAAATTAGAGGATAAGTGATAGTTTTAATCAAAAATCAGTCTGTGCAGTTTGATTTTATTCAGACAGGCTGCTTAAATATGTCGTGGGGAATGGCATTAAATACTTTTACGCGCTACTGTTACTGTGCATGCATTGAAAATCTGAAACTAACCTTAGCCGTTGTCATGCTGATCCTACTTTTGGGTGCTTGCACCATATGTATGTGGGCAGTTTTGCTGATGTTTCTGATGAACACACTCCCTCCATCATCAGGTTTGAAGTCCTGATGATGGAGGATATTTCTCTGAAATGTTAGTAACTCAGTTCGCATTTACATGGTACAAACACCCGTCAGCAGGATCAGCTTTAATTAACTCACTGTGAAAGCTTAAAGTTAACATAATATAAGAATCTAAAGTGGTCCATCCACGTACGAGTCTGGTTCGGCTCGGGTTCCATTGAGCCAAACTTATCTGTGGGTGGGGTGTCACGAGCCGAGTCCGCTATGCATGTGTGGTGAAATATATCCGAGCCTGGCTCAAGAGTCAAGCTCGCCGAGCCAGACTCGCGAATCGAACTCGTACGTGGATGGGCCGCTTCAACTACCATAACCTGCAGAGATGTTGTCATTGGATGCTGTAACAAAATCACTGAATGTCTGAAGTGTTTTGAACACAAGTCTAATTTCATAATTGTACGTTCAACTATGAAAAGGGTTACAGTTTATCTTCGAATGCTGAAATTCGGGCCATTCAGATACAGTAGGGCCCCACTTTTCGGCGATCCGCTAATACGGCGCTTTTCAATTGCGTGCATATGCCCCACGCGCTCAACAGCTGAGTCAGAGAAGTGCGTCCGGCACCATTTTAACGTCGCTGATTCAGTCTGTTTACAGCTACTACTGATATTCATTTTACTTTCATATCGTTTTTCTTAGGCCTAGCACTATTGTGCACTTACTATATGATAGTGTAAACATCTTATTAGGCTTTGATATGCATTTGCAATTGAAAAAAGGCAAAGATCCGCTTTTCGGTGGGGGTCTGGTCCCTAACCTGCCGTATATGTGGTGCCCTACTGTAGATACAAATTTTAAATGTCATCATACCCAGCCATAAGATATCATTGAATAGTTGTTTCTTTCAGAAATATTTGTATTTCATCACACATGTGCTTCTGAAATGTCGGTAAACTTCTGCCAGATCACACTGTTTCGTAAACCAGAGTACAGCTATTTTTAAAGTTGAAATTGTGCTCAAAATATTTATTCATTCTACGATTTCTTTCTGCAGTTACTTTGAGAAGCATTTCAAATCTGATTGGCGTCCAGAAATGAGGGAAGAACCGACCCTCTCCACTCTGGCTTTAGCGCATCAAGGAGCGGCTTCAGCGTTTCTTGCCCCTACTCAGCCTCCGATGCAGTTGGTGCAGAGTTCAAATAAACCCGAGCAACGTCCTCTGCCACCTGCACCAGGTCCTGCGCCTACTTTCAGGTAAGAGACGCAAGCATCAGAATGTGATCCGAGCTTTTTGTGGTAGAACGTCCTCAAGCATTAGAATATAAGAAAGTTCCAATTTAATCTCATTTAAATTTGTTGTGTTACAATTATCTTTTTATTATGACAAGGCATGAAATTTCTTATATTTTACTTTCTGTGGTGAACTTTGAACCCAAGTCAGGGCAATACAAACATTACATTTCATGTGGAGAAAATTCCATTATTTTATTTGTGTGATTTGAAGTATGCTTCCTTGGGCTTTTATTTTTGGTTGGAATGTTAGATAAATAGATAGTTGCGACAATAATGGCAGATGAGTGAGCTCTAAACTAATTGTTCAATGATTTATTTTGAGGAAAGAATATGTCAGTTTGTAACAACGCATTGCTCAACCTTTATGTCATGTATTTGATTTTTATTTAGGTTATCCCGTAATTTTTGAATGAAAATGAGTTGAGTAGGGTAAATATGGTAAAAATGTTCTAGAATCTCGTAGTTTCTTTAACAGAGAGAGTTCTTTCCTGTGAAAGAGGAGGAAAGTCTTCCCTGTACATATTTGTCTTAATGAAATATTTGAAATTAATATTAATTTTTTCAGTACGTTGATACTAATTTATATGAGGCCATAGAAGCATAATTTACTGAGTTAATTTTAATAGTATGAGCCAGGGAAGTGACTGACTACAGACTGGATAACTGGACTTTGATCCCCGAAAGGGTCAAAGGATTTTTCTTGTAGTCTCTATGTCCAGACCAGCTCTGGGGCCCACCCAACCTCCTTGTCCAATGGGTACCGGGGTCCCTTCCCGGGGGCAAAGTGCTGCCGGGGCATGACACTGACCACTCACCCCTGTCTTGTGCCAAGGTTAAGAATGAGTAGAAGCTATACCGCCTCTTCCCCCAAGCGCTTACATGGTGTGTATTGGGACATCTTTACCTTTTTCGTTTGTTTTCTAATAGCGACACGCACTTGAGAAATAGTTGTTTTAAAAACTGAAGTTTGTTTTCCATGTCCTTGCAGGCAGCAACCACCACCCATGAAATCATGCCTTAGTTGTCATCAGCAGATTCACCGCAATGCGCCAATCTGTCCGTTGTGTAAGGCCAAATCACGTAGCCGGAACCCCAAGAAACCAAAGAAGAAAGACTGAAATATTGTGAGCGTAAATATTAAAAAAGCTAACACTGGCTTTCCTATTTGTAAACCCATTGGAGACTATTAAGTTGTCTGCTGTTGGGCCTTAAATTGCAGGGTCAACGTAAGGGAACACTACTTCTGGTTCTGGTGTAGCTCTACAGATGACGTGGCTACCCACAAGCAGAGCTCGTTGTTTGACTCCAGTGGGTTAATTTTGTGTGTTTTACTCGACAGAGCTTTCTAGCTCATATTTGTGGACGTGGTTGAAAAGATAATTTCTGCGTTCACCGATTAATTACTATGTGTGTTCTTATTAATTGTATCTTAGAAAATCCTCTGGATGAATAGAAATAGTCTCTTTAGGTCAGTGGTTCCCAACCTTTTTGTGCCTATGGGCACATTTGAGAGTTTATGAGATCGTGGTGGGCACCAACCAATTAACAAAGCCAAATTTTCTTATCTCTGGACAAATAAGATATGGACACCAAATAATACGCAAAACAATATGATGTTTAATGATAAAAGAAACCACGCAATCAAAGATATGTACTTTTATAAGTACAATTATTATTACTCAAGTGGGAAGTTAGTGTGATATTTGGCGCTGCATTTCATTGGCCAGTTTTTCAAATTTGGGAGTGTAGGATGATGTTGCTGCTCGCAGACAATCATCAAGATGGGCATCAGTAGGTCGAGATCTGTGATTTGATTTATAATGTTCGTGGTTGAACGGCCTTCATTATTCAGTATAACCTCTTTCTGTATCAACGCGGGCATCCAAAAAAAGCCTTGGCTGGCGCCCGCGGGCACCGCGTTGGGGACCACTGCTTTAGGTATTTTTTACTCTCAAGCGTGAACAAAGAACACGTTATAGGCCTCTCCATATTTTTCTGTTGTGTTTTCATAAGAGGTAGGCAGCTGACATGACAAGGGTCATTGTTGTGCAGGGTGGTAATCATTGTCTTATTGTTGGGACTCATCGTGAGCAACAATGGCTTCAGATCACGTCAGTGCGACAGTGACCCATGAATATTGTTGCTAAACAATGACCCAATGACATGTGGCACGAAGAACACATTTGAAATGTCTACTCTGATGATTGGAAAGATGTACCCTGGTCCTCCAGGTTGGGGGTTGGTCGCAAGGCTAACAACCTTGCACTGTAAAAAGGAAGATGTTTCGAAACCTCGATCAAAGCCTCGGACAGACAGACCTAACAGAGTACCGAATGGAAGAGGAGAATTGAGGAGGCCATGGACTCTGACGAGTACATCTTTCCAGTATTGTTCTGAATTGAAGTTTTTCATAAAAAATAAACATTCTTGGATGAATTAAAATAATTTCTAATAAATTAGAAACAGACAAATCAGTGAAATAGCTAAAGACGACAGTTTCACTCAATTCTTACTCATCAATGTTGCAAACAAATGAACATATGAAATTCAGTCAGTGAGAAATATTATAACCAATTAGTTGTAGAGTAAAGGAGATGTAGCGCTCATTTACATTTGAGAAGCATCTGGAAGCTAAAATACTGGCCCAGTATTAATTATTTTTCATTTACGAATACTTTCGTCCGTGTTTTTTTCTGGTTAACAGCTTGTATCGTGAAAAGAAATAAAGATAACGATAAATGCCATAACATTCAAATGTGGTAAATATGTACTTTCTGCCTGTGTGTGGCAGAAGTGGGACAAATGCGCATAATTATAAATTTTAGTGAACTGTTGGTTTGGACGACCAGTTACAGGCGTTGAAAAAGTGAGGTAGGCATAAATGGAGTTGGAAAATGGTACCTACAGTTTCCTTCATATGTAAACATAATGACAAATTATTCTTGTCCTTCGGTTTTGATGGCTGGTGTTTGGCGAACATCAGTTTTTGGGGATGAGCCTTTAAAGTGAAAGTGTGTTGGTTGGGAGGATCTGATTCGTGGAGCAGAGAAATGAGCGGATGTTGGATGTGACTTCTGTTCTGTCGAAGCCAAACATCGTGCAGGAACTAAACACAGCATCGTCTTTCACAGAGGAGAAGTCGTATCCAACGTCTGCTCATACCATCCCCACGTAATCAGGGTAGCAATTAAAATTAATAAACACCCCCACAACTGCAGCTGTGAATTAAGATGAAGATTAAGCAAACTTGTTTTATCATCTTTTCTCCTGCCACACGGCCCTGGAAAGAGCCATTTTCTATAACCTTGTCTCCTAACCACGTGGTTGCTAAAATCATTTGGTTACTTCTCAGCTTGTGGCCCCTAAAAACGTTTTTTTCACCTCCTTTCCTGAACCACGTGGTCATCCTGGATTGCATAAAAGCTTGCTTTTCTGTTCCACCAATCAGATTCTTCACATCCCTGTTCCTAAAACCAACACACATTCGTCCTGAAGATCGCAACAGCAGTGCATTTTTGCAAAAATGTTGTTAAACTTTCAGAATTTGACGTGCCTCATCCCCAAAAGCTAAAGTTGTACGATGAGACGTCTTGAAAACTGACAAAAATAAAGTTTAAAATACATAATTAGTATACATTTCGAAATAAAAGTAGACTGAAAGATCATTTACTTTTTGAATCAACATCATCCCAGCATGAAATATCGCTTCTCAGATGTCAGTTTTCAGATATAACGTGTTTGATGTCCTGCCTTCAAAGCTTGAACTAGATATGTTGCGCCATTTGTGACGCAGCATTCAATCCAGTCATCTTTAGGTGGGTATTGTATGCGGGACAGTTCATTCTGTCGTCTGACCGGAGCGCTCTGGTGCCTTCCATTCAGATAAGAGACAAAATTCAGAAAAATGACAGGAAACCTGTTGCTGCCACGTCTTGAAGTTGTACGATTTGAGGAATTCACGGCGGTGAATCGGAAAATGGCCGTCTTCTGGGTTGTTGCACCACGTAGTCCAGTAGAAGTTTTCCGATGTTTCAGAGGCCTCTGAAATGTCGGTAAACTTCTACCGGACTACACGGCACAACCCAGAAGACAGCCATCTTTATTTCTTGATGTTGATTTTACAGTGAGTTACTGCAGCACTTAAATTTACTGTTATTTGTTTAAACTTGCATCTAATTGACTTTTGAGAAGAGACTTAAAATTCTTGACTTCATACCCACTGATCTTCTTTGCTGTGGCTCACATTCAGGTGAGACTGAGTTGTAGCTTGAAGTTTGTGCTACATCAGTTAAGAGCTCGCCTGACACTTCGGTTGAGACTGACTTATAATTCTTAGTCGGAGGATGCTGATTTCTCTATGGACTCAGCTAGGTTTTTAGTAAATTGTTATAACACGGAATGAAATCTTCAGAGAAAACATGGTGATAAGAGGAAAAATGTGGGGTCCGCAGTGGGGGTTTGAGGCGTGGTCACATGGACCGTGGGTTCGAATCCCACTCGAGCCATGAATGTTTTTCTGTGTTGTGCTGTCCTGTAAATAGATTGAGGCCTTGCGACGGGCCGATCCCTCGTCCAAGGAATCCTACTGAATGTCCATAGATCAAGCCAACTGAAAAGTTGAGGACCTGTGAAGGGTACCGGAAAATGTATAAACATTGTTAAACCGGAAAAAGAAGAAGAAGGAAAAATGTATTAATTACTTAGGGTCTGTTTTAATACCCATGATATGCAGCTTTCTGTTCTGAGTAATGTCCACATAGTGCCGCAACTATTAACAATAGATTCTTTTCTTCCATTTCCAGGGTAGCCCTTGTACAGTAAATTTACATTATTTCATGAATTTATTATGTTTGGGAAAACTGTACAAGTCTTGTGGGAAATTTCAGCTTTGACAAAACATTTTGGTTTGGGAGGCGGGGGAAGGGGTTGTGTGTGAAGTCTGCTTAGGGAGGATAATTCCCAGCCCTAGCAGTTTCTTCCCTGTCTTGGCAGCAGCAAGGACAATCACCCACAGAAAACATCAACACCTCCTCTTCATTTACAAACGCTTGAAAAGACAATAATCATCATCCATCTGACTTTAGTAAATAGTGATATATTTTTAAGTGTTGTTTATGTTAATGTTCACGCCTAATGGAGATTATGTTGGTCCGTGTCTCTATTTGTACGCCAGAATGTTTCATATCTAAAACTGTATTCCTTTTATGTAAAAAGTTCAAATCGAATTTTGTTACATATATCAGGACTGATGCACCGTAAGAAAAGATATTTCATAACGAAAAAGGTCTATACGTCTCCGTAAATTTTATAACTCGTGGATTATAATTGAAATATTATGAAAAATTAAGTAGGATACGAGGTTTTCACTTCGGTGAGTCCGAAGATGGCTGTCTTTTGGATTCTTGCGCCGTTTAGTCTGATAGAAGTTTACCATCATCTTGGTCACTCATTGCCCTGATGAAGGAGACAACAAAGACCTCTGAAATATTGGTAAACTTCTACCAGACTACACGGTGCAACAACCCAGAAGACATCCATCTTCTTATGTAAAATTATTTATAAAATAAATTTACTTCTATATTTATACCATTCCAACAATCATTACAGAATGCCACTCTGTTTATTTTTCACTAGCCTTGTAAGCCTGGGGTCCCGGGTTCAATTCCCGGTGGTGCTCAAATTTATAACTTGTGTTGGGCAAGGCCGTGGTCTAAGCATCACGGAGTTTTCCTCCGGGGGCTTCCCCGGTTTCTCCGTGGCATCCCAACAATTACTCCACTCACACACAGAAGAAGGCAATGGCAAACCACTTCTGATCATCTCTGCCAAGAATGTATATATGTATGAGCAGGTCCCTGACAACCTGAAGAGGTTGGAAGGATCCTGTTCATGATATATGGACCTGTCGTCAGACAGAACACTACAAATTAAAAAAAAAAGTTAAGAGGAAAACATCATTAATGGACCGTCTACGGCATCTTCCCACCATAACACCTTGTTACGTTGTCCTCCACTACAGATAATGTTCTATGTATTATGGCTTAGAATTACAATTAGTTACAAACTTAAAATACCAATAATATTGAAATATTTTAAAATGTTAGTAACGTCTTGGCAAATTAAATCCCTGGGTAGCATATAAATGAAAATGTGTATTGGTCTAGTTAGCTGATTTGAAAGAATGGTTTGAAAGTTGTCAGTTTTTTTGGGAGGGGGGGGGGGGGGTTTCTGACTCGCAGTTTACTTCGAAAGAGAGTAATCACAGATATTCTCTGAATAATCTCCTCCCTGTCAAGGAAACTTACTGAGAACCTCTCAGATACATGTCAAACGTCCCAGTGCTGTGACGAGCTGTTCGAAACATGATCGATGCTCTGACTTCGGCGAAGCCTGTGTGACTCGCGTAGGAAATGTCTAATCCCGATAACAATATTCCAAAAGCCACCCTGGAAAGAGATTCTCGTGAATGGGAGGTTTTACTATCGCGGGGTATTAAGCAAAGCTTTGTGGCTGTATATCCTTTGTATAACGTGAAGTGATTGAAGACGGACTTTCCCTTCTTATGGTCGATAAAGTGCATTTTCGAGTATAGACGGCATTGCCTTGATGGATGCTCTTCATATTATTGCCAACTGTTTTGAAAAAGTAATCGAGTTATCTCCAGTGTGTCTTATCTCGCTGTCTTCATTGAAGTGTAGCCATTCCCTTAATGACGCCACCCTTACGTAATCTTCTTAAACTACCCTCCAGCTGGGAGAACAGCTCTAAAACACTGCATCATCTCGAAAGTCTTTGAAGTATGGGGCTCTATCTCCGGAGTCCGGAAATAGGGATTAGCTCTATCTACTGGGCCCAACAGAATAGGTACCTGAAGACGGAGTCCCATCTCCGAAACATCGTTTTCTATTTTATTACTTTACTAGACAATGGAAAATATCCAAAGAACTTTTTATTTAATATTTCAGGTGTTGTCAGTAACCACAGTAAGGAGCTACCTAGGACGTATTTCTCTAAATAAATAATAAAATAACGTGTTGTTACGTACAAAAAAATATTTTATTATTCGGTGTAAATTTTCGTCTTTCCAGCATTAGTCCATTATCATCTAATAATTTCTTTTTTAGGATAATTTACTTCCTTGGACGAATCTAAGGGTATTTATGGGGGAGGGGGAGAAAGGATGTTGAACCACTTATCTTCTATAACTGGTCCTCTTCGTTGCGTATACACAAAATCTGTAGGTTTTATAATCTTACTCCTTCATGAAGATCATTTATGAGCGACAGCATATGAGCGGCTTGTGAAATGTAATTTGCAGTTGCTATATGAACGTTATTGAAAGTGATAAAGTACATAAAGCAATCTGAGTAATTTTAAATTTAGATAAAAATAACTTTGAGTAATTTATGGATTTATACTCGTTTAAAGGCAACGCAAATTGTTTTGTTTTTTTCGCTTTAAAATCACGTCTCAGTATTTATCTGTTATGTTGTAATAGGACGGAGGAACTTCGGTTAATGAAAATGTATAAAGTTAGCGAATAAAATGCTGTTGAAGATGAAGGATATAAAATGTCGAAAGAAATTTAACAGACAACCAAACTTTGACAAACGATTATTCCACTCCGTTGCTCTTTATTGCCAGGCCTTGTAGATGAAATTATAGTGTTTTATATGCTCTAGACTCTTGCATGTTTAAATGCAGTAATTTAGTGAATCGTATTCCTAACTTCTTCCTCATCTTTTGTTTACTCACATTACTTTGATAATTTCTTTTACTCCCAGAAATATTGGTTTGGCGCTCAGAATGGAGACAGTAAAACATTATATTACTTGTGCATTGCCATGAAGCTGCTTGCTATTATGTGGAGGAATTCTTTGCGAGTATAACTAGACTCGGCGTATACGTAGATCATTTTCCCCCATTACCATTAAATTTACTGGTGGCTTGTTTAACGCTCGTCTTGGTTGAAGTTAATTCGCATCACACAAGCAGCTAGTCCATTCAGGCAGGTTGGACAGTGAGAATGGGCAAGGTCATACGTCATAACTTTAACTAGCTAACAAAATTTAACTGGCAGACTCACGTACTGGTTATGTGACTAAGAAACTGATTTTAATTATCTAAGGAAGTAATAATTAACTGAATGAGATAAATAAATACCTACATACACGCTAGATAAACAATAAGTTAAATAAAATAGCTGACAAAGTAAACAATTTGATAAATGACTTACAAAATAAGTTAAATTAATAAACACGAGTGACTAAATAATTAGTTAACTAAGCTGCAACAGTGTTATAATTTTAATACTAATAGAATAAACGTCACTGATATGGAACAAAATAATTTCCCTCTCTGGGGATAATATCTTATTCGGTCCAGTCTTAATGGGGATATCATAATTTCTAACAATATCACACTTACAGGAAGCTGTACCAGATGACATGTATTCAGTTCACCCGACTCTGTTATTTCCAAGAATTTCAATGGAAACCCAAATCTCACTCACATCAACGAACAAATTGTTCTTTACCAAAAGACGGTTTTACAGAGATTAAACAAGAATTTTCACTGACCATAACCAAACCACAAGAAACACACAAATACATGTATGATCTGTAGCTTTTACGGCGACTAAGTATTATAAATTCTTCTCGGGCCGTGTAGGTTGGTTTAATGGAGAAAACAACAAAGTTTCGAGAACCATCTTCGCCCTCGTCCTCATAGACCTCCCTGGTGTTTTCTCCATCAAACCACGCTACACGGCTGGTAGCCCGAGAAGAATTCGTTATCCACAAATACATTTCTGGTCACTCAAATGTATCAGGATCAAGAGAACTTGTGATATTTCAGGTTCTAACGGCGACAAACATGAAGATGGTTGTCTGCTAAATTGGTCCAGAAGCCTCTGAAACGTCGGTAAACTTCTACCAGACTACATGGGCAACAATCCAGAAGACAGCCATCTCCATTGGCTAACTCTTCAGCGTGGTGAAGATCTTTCTGGGTAAATTACTGATCTGAGTTTTTGAAATGAAATATACAGATGGCCTGTTTAAGAAGACTGACAGCAGAACATGTCTTAACAGTCATTAAAGATTCATTCGGTGTGCACACTGCCTGTGTAAGCGAAACCCAATAAATCCCTATTATTTGTAGAAGCATTTTCCGATATTCCCTCCAACTGACACTAGTTTATATACACGAGAAGACTTGTTTGTAATTTCGTTGTAGAAAACTGAGGAACATTTTTTGTTTCGTGTGTGTTTCAGCCTTATTCATTTCACGTTCTACTTACCAATACATCTGCTTCTTCATCAACACAGAGTGTAACATTCTTGACTTCGTACACACGTAAAATTGCATACCTACGCGTTATGATACCACCGCACGTTTCTTCTTTACTATAAAAATTTGTGATTAGTCGTTGTCTTCAACCAATTTGTCATCAAAAAATGACGTCATCAACAATGCCAACAGATATTTGTTTACTCGGCATTGTTGTGGAACACAACAATGCCGTGTAAACAAATATGTTGGCATTGTTGAAGTCGACACAACAATGCCGAGTAAACAAATAACGCTTCACAAGGAAATCAAAGAATATCAAGTCAGTCGCATTATCACTGCTCCAGAAACAGCACGTCGCATTCTTCAAAATTGACTGACAGTTGGCCTAAAACATCAGGAAAGTGAAAGAAGAAGTTATCAAGTATTTGAAGTACCAACTACAACAAGGTAAAGTGATACTCATTCGATATATTACGATGATGAAAACTATTATAAAAACTGACTTTATGATCGATTTTGAGACGAAGATTTGCAAGGGTGGGGCTGGACGTAAAAGGTTGACTGAACAAGAACTGTTGGCCTCTGAACAGCGACGTAAAAAACTACAACATGAGACCTATTTAAGAAATAAAGGAAAGCGAAAGAAGACTTATATTGAATAATGTAGAAAATTGACTGACCTAGAAAAGTTGTCCTCTGTACTACGACGTAAAAACTACAATATCAGACCTATTTAAGAAATAAAGAGAAGCGAAGGAAGACTTATATTGATAAACATAGAACAACTTATTCAATAAGAACAGAAGGGAAAGAAACAGACGAAGATTTGCAAAGGTGGGGTTGGACGTAGAAAGTTGACTGACCAAGAAGAGTTGGTCTCTGAACAGCGATGTAAAAACTTAAACATCAGACCTATTTAACAAATAAAGAAAAGCGAAGGGAGACTAACATTAATAAAGATAGAAAAACTTATTCAACAAGAAAAGAAGAGCAGAAGAAAACAAACGAAAACTTGCAAGGGTGGGTTTGGGCGTAGATAGTTCACTAACCAAAACAATTGGCCTCTCAATAGCAATGAAAAATCTTAAGAATCTGAACTAACAAATGAAGAAAAGAGAAAGAAGTCTTACATTCATAAACGCAGAAAAACTTATTCAACAAGAACAGAAGAGCAGAAGAAAACAAACGAAGATTTGCAAGGGTGGGGTTGGACGTAGAAATTTGACTGACCAAGAAGAATTGGCCTCTGAATAGTGACGTAAATAACTAAAACATCAGAACTATTTAACAAATGAAGCAAAGCGATGTAAGACTTACAATGATAGACGAGACCATATTAACGACACACGTAGAAAAACGTATTCGGTAAGAACAGAAGGGGAAAAAGAAAACGGAGAGTTGCAAGAGTGGCGTTGGACGTAGAAAGTTGACTAACCAAGAACTATTGGCCTCTGAATAGCGACGTATAATCTTAAAAATATGAACTATCTAACAAATAAAAAAAGCGAAGGAAGACTTACATTGATAAACCTAAAAAAACTAATTCAACAAGAACAGAAGGGAAAAAAGCAAACGAAGAATTGCAAGGGTTGGGTTGCCCGTAGATAGTTGACTAACCAAGAACACTTGGCCTCTGAACAGCGACGTGAAGAACTAAAACATGAGACATATTTAAGAAATAAAGAAAAGCGAAAGAAGACTTACATTGATAAACGAGTCCATATTAACAACACATGTAGAGAAACAGACGAAGATTTGCAAGGGTTGGATTGGACGTAGAAAGTTGACTGACCAAGAACAGTTGGCCTCTGAACAGCGACGTAAAGAACTAAAACATCAGAACTATTCAACAAAAAACAGAAGAGAAAAAAAAAGACTTGCAAGGGTGGGGTTGGACGTAGAAAGTTGACTAACCAAGAACTGTTGGCATCTGAAAAGCGACGTAAAGAACTAATCCATCAGATATATTTAACAAATAAAGAAAAGCGAAGAGAGAGTTACATTGATAAACATAGAAAACGTATACAACATGAACAGAAGGGAAAAAAAAGAAAAAAACAGACGAAGATTAGCAATGGTGTTGCTGGACGTAGAAAGTTGACTAACCAAGAACAGTTAGCCTCTGAAAAGCGACGTAAAGAACTAATCCATCAGACCGATTTAACAAATAAAGAAAAGCGAAGGGAGAGTTACATTGATAAACATAGAAAAACGTATACAACATGAACAGAAGGGAAAAAGAGAAAATAAAAAACAGACGAAGATTAGCAAAGGTGTTGCTGGACGTAGAAAGTTGACTGATCAAGAACAGATGGCCTCTGAACAGCGATTTAATAAAATAAAACATCAGAACTATTCAACAAAAAACAGAAGAGAAAAAAGAAGAAGACTTGCAAGGGTTGGGTTGGACGTAGAAAGTTGACTAACCAAGAACTGTTGGCCTCTGATCAGCGACGTAAAGAACTAAAACATCAGAACTATTCAACAAAAAACAGAGGAGAAAAAAAAGAAGACTTGCAAGGGTTGGGTTGGACGTAGAAAGTTGACTAACCAAGAACTGTTGGCATCTGAAAAGCGACGTAAAGAACTAATCCATCAGACCGATTTAACAAATAAAGAAAAGCGAAGGGAGAGTTACATTGATAAACATAGAAAAACGTATACAACATGAACAGAAGGGAAAAAAAAGAAAATAAAAACAGACGAAGATTAGCAAAGGTGTTGCTGGACGTAGAAAGTTGACTGATCAAGAACAGATGGCCTCTGAACAGCGATTTAATAAAATAAAACATCAGAACTATTCAACAAAAAACAGAAGAGAAAAAAGAAGAAGACTTGCAAGGGTTGGGTTGGACGTAGAAAGTTGACTAACCAAGAACTGTTGGCCTCTGATCAGCGACGTAAAGAACTAAAACATCAGAACTATTCAACAAAAAACAGAGGAGAAAAAAAGAAGACTTGCAAGGGTTGGGTTGGACGTAGAAAGTTGACTAACCAAGAACTGTTGGCCTCTGATCAGCGACGTAAAGAAGTAAAATATCAGATTACAGGAAGCGCTCCGAAAAGATTAGCCATCGTTGTCGTCAAAAAATGACGTCATCAACAATATCACCTTAAATTTGTTTATACACGGGGGTTAGTTTATTGTCTTACTTAAGATTTTAAAACACAACCAAACCACTTCGGGAGGTTGGTCAAGTGTTTAAACACCCCATTCGTTGTGGTTAATTAAGTTTCTTACTCTGTGGTTAAAACACTTGAATGAGACACTAAACTAACACCTCTTCGGGACTAACCAAGGTTGGTTGCGTTTTACAAACTTGACCAACCCCCCCTAGGAGCTCCGAAAGGAGCTCCCTGCTCTAGTCTTACTATAAAAATTTGTGATTCCTCGTTGTCATCAAAAAATGACGTCATCAACAATGTCAACAGATATTTGTTTACTCGGCATTGTTGTGTTCCACAACAACGCCGTGTAAACAAATAACGCTTCACAACAAAGAAATCAAAAAATATCAAGCCAGTCGCATTATCACTGCTCCAGAACCAGCAGACCGCATTCTTGAATATTGACTCACAGTTGGCCTAAAACATCAGAAAAGTGAAAGAAGACGTTATCAAGTATTTGAAGTACCAACTCCAACAAGGTAAACTGATACTCATTCGATATATTACGATTACGAAAACTATTATGAAAACTGACTTTAAGATCGATTTTAAGACGAAGATTTGCAGGGGTGGGGCTGGACGTAAAAAGTTGACTGACCAAGAACTGCTGGCCTCTGAACAGCGACGTAAAGAACTAAAACATCAGACATATTTAAGAAATAAAGAAAAGCGAAGGAAGACTTACATTGATAAACGAGACCACATTAACTACACATGTAGAAAAACAGACTAAGATTTGCAAGGGTGGGATTGGACGTAGAAAGTTGAATGACCAAGAACAGTTGGCCTCTGAACAGCGACTTAAGGAACTACATCAGACATATTTTCTTTTACTATAAAAATTTGTGATTCCTCGTTGTCGTCAACCAATTTGTCGTCAAAAAATGACGTCATCAACAATGTCAACATATATTTGTTTACACGGCATTGTTGTGGAACACAACAATGCCGAGTAAACAAATAACGCTTCACAACAAAGAAATCAAAAAATATCAAGCCAGTCGCATTATCACTGCTCCAGAACCAGCAGACCGCATTCTTGAATATTGACTGACAGTTGGCCTAAAACATCAGAAAAGCGAAAGAAGACGTTATCAAGTATTTGAAGTACCAACTCCAACAACTCCAACATGGTAAACTGATACTCATTCGATATATTACGATTACGAAAACTATTATGAATACTGACTTTATGATCGATTTTAAGACGAAGATTTGCAGGGGTGGGGCTGGACGTAAAAAGTTGACTGAACAAGAACTTTTGACCTCTGAACAGCGACGTAAAGAACTACAACATCAGACATTTAAGAAATAAAGAAAAGCGAAAGAAGACTTACATTGATAAACGAGACCATATTAACGACACACGTAGAAAAACAGACGAAGAATTGTAAGGGTGGGGTTGCAAGTAGATTATTGACTAACCAAGAACAGTTGGCCTCTGAAAAGCGACGTAAAGAACTAAACCGTCAGACCTATTTAACAAATAAAGTAAAACGAAGGGAGAGTTACATTGATAAACATAGAAAAACGTATACAACAAGAACAGAAGAGAAAAAGAGAAAAAAAAGAAAAAGATAAAACAGACGAAGATTAGCAATGGTGTTGCTGGACATAGAAAGTTGACTGATCAAGAACAGATGGCCTCTGAACAGCGACGTAAAGAACTAAAACATCAGAACTATTCAACAAAAAACAGAAGAGAAAAAAAAGAAGATTTGCAAGGGTGGGGTTTGAAGTAGATAGTTGACTAATCAAGAACAGTTGGCCTCTGAAAAGCTACGTAAAGAACTGAAACATCAGATTACAGGAAGCTCTCCGAAAGGATTAGCCATCGTTGTCGACAAAAAATGACGTCATCAACAATATCACCTTATATTTGTTTATACACGTGGGTTAGTTTAGTGTCTTACTCAAGATTTTAAAACGCAACCAACCTTTTTCGGGGGGGGGGGGTTGTTCAAATGTTTAAATCCCCCATTCGGGTGGGTTAATTTAGTTTCTTACTCAGGGGTTAAAACACTTCAATGAGACACTAAACTAACTCCTCTTCGGGACTAACCAAGGTTGGTTGCGTTTTACAAACTTGACCAACCTCCCTAGGAGCTCCGAAAGGAGCGCCCTGCTCTAGTCTTCTATTATAAAAATTTGTGATTCCTCGTTGTCGTCAATATATTACGTCATCAACAATGTCAACAGATATTTGTTTACTCGGCATTGTTGTGTTCCACAACAATGCCGAGTACAACACAACAATGCAGAGTAAACAAATAACGCTTCACAACAAAGAAATCAAAAACTATCAACCCAGTTGCATTATCACTGCTCCAGAAGCAGCACATCGCATTCTTGAATATTGACTGACACTTGGGCTAAACCATCAGAAAAGTGAAAGAAGAAGTTATCGAGTATTTGAAGTACCAACTCCTACAAGGTAAACTGATACTCATTCGATATATTACGATTACGAAAGTATTATTTAAAATGACTTTTGATCGATTTTAAGACGAAGATTTGCAAGGGTGGGGCTGGACGTAAGTAGTTGACTGAACAAGAACTGTTGGTCTCTGAACAGCGACGTAAAGAACTACAACATCAGACATATTTAAGAAATAAAGAAAAGCGAAGTAAAACTTACATTGATAAACGTAGAAAAACTTATCAAGTGGTGGTCAAGTGTTTAAACCCCCCATTCGGGGCGGTTAGTTTAGTTTCTTACACAAGGTTGGTGGCGTTTTACAAACTTGAGCAACCCTCCCTAGGAGCTCCGAAAGGAGCGCCCTGCTCTAGTACTATAAAAATTTGTGATTAGTCGTTGTCTTCAACCAATTTGTCTTCAAAAAATGACGTAATCAACAATGCCAACAGATATTTGTTTACTCGGCATTGTTGTGTTCCACAACAATGCCGTGTAAACAAATATATGTTGGCATTGTTAAAGTTGACACAACAATGCCGAGTAAACAAATAACGCTTCACAACAAAAGAAATCAAAGAATATCAAGTCAGTCGCATTATCACTGCTCCAGAAACAGCACGTCGCATTCTTAAGAATTGACTAACAGTTGTCCTAAAACATCAGGAAAGTGAAAGAAGACGTTATCAAGTATTTGGAGTACCAACTCCAACAAGGTAAAGTGATACTCATTCGATATATTATGATTATGATCGATTTTGAGACGAAGATTTGCAAGGGTGGGGCTGGACGTAAAAAGTTGACTGAAAAAGAACAGTTGGCCTCTGAACAGCGACGTAAAGAACTACTACATCAGACCTATTTAAGAAATAAAGAAGAGCGAAAGAAAACTTACATTGATAAATGTAGAAAGTTGACTGAACTAGAACAGTTGGCCTCTGAACAGCGACGTAAAGAACTACTACATCAGACCTATTTAAGAAATAAAGAAGAGCGAAAGAAAACTTACATCGATAGACGAGACCATATTAACGACACATGTAGAAAAACAGACGAAGATTTGCAAGGGTGGTATTGAGCGTAGAAAGTTGACTGACCAAGAACAGTTGGCCTCTGAACAGCGACGTAAAGAACTAAAACATCAGACATATTTAACAAATAAAGAAAAGCCCGTTTTTGTTTTGCCAGACTCTAACACCAACATTTCGATAACGGATAACAGAGGAAAAGAATTGATAGATACAGACGTATTTATTTGGGACGAAGCACCAATGGCACCACGGTATTGTATGGATATACTCGATAGAACTTTGCGAGACTTCACACGTTATAACTTACCCTTTGGAGGTAAAGTTATGTTGCTCGGTGGAGACTTTAGACAGATTTTACCTGTCTTACGCAATTCAAACAAAACGTCAACACTGTATTCAACAATAAAATATTCGCCTTTGTGGAAACACTTTAAGGTCACGTCATTGTCTGAAAACATGCGCGCCACACCCCAAGCTATAAAATGGACTAAATTCTTACTCGACCTCGGCGAAGGACGCCTCAACGACCACGACGACATGGTAGAAGTGCCTGAAAACATGGTTTGTACGGACGATTTAGTCGAAAAGATTTGCGGAGATATCATAAGAAACAATGACATCGAAACTACCGCAATCCTTGCTGCAAGAAATTGTGACGTCGACGAAATAAATGAGAGAGTTGTTGACTTACTAGACGAAAAGACTGAGCGAATCTACTCGAGCATTGATGGTGTCGAAGACTCGGACAAAGAAAAGTTCAGTGAAATGGTGACACCCGAATACTTAGACACTTTGTGACCACGATCACTGCCCCCACATAATTTGCGTCTACGTAAGAACGCTATTGTCATGTTGGTACGTAACTTAAGCGTTTGCGAAGGATTAGTTAACGGAACACGTTTATTAGTACAGCAGATGACCAACAACCTCCTTCAATGTATGGTCATAACGGGAGATCATTGCGGGGAAACTGTTTTCATTCCACGTATAAAACTGTATTGTGACAGCGAATACCCATTTACTATGTAGAGACGCCAATTCCCCGTAACGCCTGCCTTCGTAATCACTATCAACAAAGCTCAGGGCCAAACGTTTAAAAGAATTGGCATTTATTTGGAACAGGATGCTTTCGCACATGGACAAATCTACGTCGCATTTTCACGTGCACTAAGCGACAATTGTGTATTTGTTTATCTAAAAAAGGGACGAAAAAATAATCTCATTAAAAACGTTGTCTATAGAGAAATATTGAACGAACAGAGTATGAGTGACAGGAGAACACAAGACATTAAAATAAAAGAAGGAAAGCGAAAACTTTAAATTAATCTTGACAAAATTGAAAGTGAAACAGTTGAACATGCAGTTAAACGTGTAAAAGTTGAAGGGGAAAAAAGAACAATAACTCATGAAGAAAATGAACAACCTATACGGAGAGTGAAGCGGAATGAAACGACGACTACACGTGAAATTGTACCAACTGTCGAACATTTGAAACTCGAGAATGCCAATGGATCAGACTGTTTTTTGATTTCCTCACTAAACATGTTGCATTCAGCTACTACGTTCGTCGAAAGTCTAAAAGAAATGATATTAAATGAATACGACAGCGATAACAATGGTGCACAATTGATATCCGAGATTGCAAACGGATACAGAGATCCTCAAAACTTACATAATGTCATTTCAATACGACAAAAACTGAAAGAACATTTGAGAAGAGGTTTTCAAAGTGTGTCCGAAACGATCTACAACATTTTCGAGGAATTACCAATTGAAATGCAAAACATGTTTGACTATCAGACGGTGAATACAAAAACATGTAGAAATGGTCATCAACTTCAAGAACGTTATAGAAATCAAATATTGTTCATGAACTTACCACAAACGAACGTGATAAACTTCAGAGACTTATTGGAGTATCAAACCAAAACAGATGTGAACGGAACGTGTACGGAATGTCAACAACACTACATACGTGGAACGACAGAAATTGTTGTTGGTGACCGTCAAAAGTACATGATTTTGGAAATAAATATATTGACTCTAAATGGACTACGCACATTTGAAATAATGAAAATGAGACAAAACAACCAATTAATGTATGGAAAACATTGGAAATTGCAAAGTGCGGTAGAATTTGTGGACATTAACGGTACTGGAAACGACGGACATTTCAAGGCGTGGCGACGTTATAACGATGAATGGATTATCTTCGACGATAACCACATTACAAAATCTAGAAAATTTATCGATAAATGTAAAAGTGTAACACTCTTATTATTCGAAAAAATCATAGAATAAAAAATGTTACGTCATTTGTTTACTCTCTTTGTTGTGTTGGTATATTGCCTTCAAAAATTCCCTTCCGTTATTACTCATAGTATCTTAACAGAAACAATACGTCTTCATCGAATAATAGATCGTAGAAAGTTGACTGACCAAGAACATTTGGCCTTTAAATAGCGAAGTAAAAAATTAAACATCAGACCTATCTAACAATTAAAAAAAAGCGAAGAGAAAATATTAACAAAGAAAGAAAGCTAAGTAAGACTTACATTGATAAACGTAGAAAAACTTATTTAACAAGAAGAGAAGGGGAAAAAAACAGACGAACATTTGCAAGGGTAGAGTTGGACGTAGAAAGTTGACTTACCAAGAACAGCGAGGTAAAGAAGTAAAATATCAGATTAGAGAATGCGCTCCGAAAGGAGCGCCCTGCTCTAGTCTTTTTAAATGCTCTGAATGATTCATAATTAATGATTAAATTACGATGGCTATGCTATTTATTATCCTTTTTTCTCGGTTACATTTTCACTTCGTTTGGGTCGCCTCTCCATCTAACTCTGTCTTCCTATAAATCCTCCTCTTGTGTTTCTACCCACGTCCTTCATCCATTCTCTGTGACATCGATGTTAATCTATTGCTTCCAACTGAATCTCTGGTCTCCGGGGTCTTTCTTTTAGTGTATGTTGATCGCCTTCTTTGGGAGTCTCCCTTTATTCGTTGTCAACACTTCGAAACTGAATCTGTCCTAAGCAAAACCTAAAACTTTAGTCCCTTCCTGAAAGGAAGCACAATTCTGTTCCATTTCAAAGATTAATTGGTTAATGCTGTTTAAGGAAACAATCGCTGTTTGTTCTGATAATGATATGAAATTGTGACAATCTTTGGGTAAAATGCAATAATTAATTGTTGTCGTATGCAGTATATTGTGGTTTCTTTTGAGTTTTAAAGGACCAGCATGTGGCCATGCCGTCTTATTCTGTTGTGTATTAATTTTCTAGTGCAATTTATCATTAAAATCTCTCTAATTATTCGTTTTTAATCCTATTTCTTTGCGTTTCCCGTGTTCTCCTCTGTACAATCTTATCCGTAAACGTTAATATACTGACGTTCACTGACGAAGTTAAACGCAATAATCACTCCCCGGCTTCCGGCAGAAACTGCATGATTCACCGTCACGCGCTACAAGATTTTTCAGACACGATTCAAGTATCACTCCATTAAAACAACAAAATTAACTTCCCTGTGTTATGTGTTCAAAACGCCGTCCATGTACACCCACACACTCTCTGTACCGCTTAAATTGCGTCATGAAGGGGAACTTTGTACATGGAACTGTGATCTCGGGAGATTAACGGCGAAATTTTTTCCTAAACTTTGTACGTGAACCACATTTCACACACGTTTCCTACATGATAAGTGATTAAGTGTTAGTAGGAGTTGCACTTGAGAAGTACCTGGTTTGCTGTGTCGTCAGTTTTGTTTGTAGTGCGGTTATGGTGGAAATATTTGCAATGTCTGATAAGACACATAATAACATTTAAAATTAGAGTTAATCACGATTTTTCGTCCTGAAAACAGAAAAATTCTCCTATTGAAACATTGATATTTTTTAATTCTTTTAATAAATAGTATGTATTAACTACGTGTTTCGTTGGTCTTAGGAAATTCCCGATAATTTTATATTTTGTGAAAAAATATATTTGTATAAATGTGGGATCTGAATCGTAGACGGAGAATTAGTTGCAGGCAAGTTTAACGAAAGCGCAAGGAAAGATCCACACTCCAACGCCCGTAGCAATAATTGCACAGAACACGACGCAGTTATGCTCTCGCAATTATTCCGTTCGGTGCAGAGCCAATATGGCACACCCAGACGCCGAGCGTGCCTTCGCACCAATCCAGCCATTACAATACGACCATATTCACAGATACTCGTATTACCATGTTTGTACAGGTTTCTGAGTCTGAACCTCTTTTAGACGTTTTTCGTTTCTGGTCTCTGTCTTACATAGATTTCCTGGGATGACGCTAATGCGTTCCTTGCGCAATGCGAAAGTGATGGCTGTCTGTCGGCATGTAATGTGATTTCATGTACAGTTAATGCCCCAGACTTTAAATTCTGTAGGTACCCGTGCTAATATCACTCGGATGGTTCTCCTCAGAAGGTATTTCTCACTGCATGTCGATACAAATAGTGGGGATAGTAAATCACTTTAAAATAGATGGACGTATTCTGGTTTGTGGTACCTTGTAGTCTGGCAGACGTCTACCAGCGTTTCAGAGATCCTTGCTGCCTCCATTTTCAGGGCGGTGAGTGGCAGCATCAGGGTGATGGAGGCAGCAAGGACCTCTGAAACGTCGGTAATCTTCTACCAGACTACACGGCTCTACAAGCCAGAACACAGCCATCTTCCTACTCACCGCCGTACAAATCTCAAATCCTATTTTAAAATAGGCTCCGATAATATCGTCCCAAATTATTATCTCTCCCTTTTCTTTACTAATGATTATTATCTTACCGTTATATTCTAGTGTGTATAAAGCCGTGTAATCCTGGGGTCCCGGGTTCGATTCCCGGCTGTGCCCGAATTTATAACTTGTGTTGGGCAAGGCCGTGATCTAGGTAACACGGAGTTTTCCTCCGGGGCTTCTCCGGTTTCTCCCAACAATTACTCCATACTCCATACACACAGAAGAATGGCAAACCACGTCTGTATCACCTGCCTAAAAAACATATTTGAACAGGTCCCAGTCCGAGATAAGGATGGAAGGATCCTGTTCATAATATGTCGCCAACCTCCTGTTAAGGAGACGGCGTAATAAAGAAGATATAAAGTCGATCAGATTTTAAACGAGAACTATATTACAGATAGTAATGGATTTCGACATGTTTGTAGTGTAGAGTCTAGTGTAAACTAGTGTAGAGACTGTACTGTGCATGCGATTGTCCATGTGATCTACATTTTTATTCGGAATGACATAAATATTACGCAAAATAAAAATGCTCATCATGTTGCAGTAATCTACGTTTCTCTCTGTTTACTTGAATTATTTTAAGGAAATGTGTCGATTTCTTACTGATTTGGGCAGGCAGGAAGTCGCATCTTGAGTGGTATTGAAGAGGATTTCGATTATTATCGAACTCACAAGTCAGAAACTTACGCTGTTTTTACCGACTCCACCTAAAATTGACTCCGACTCCATGACTCTGACTCCACGGCCCTGGTTATGTGACTCAGTGAAGCTATCCTTCAGAAGAATATTTAGAAAATATGCCCTAAAAAATTAACCTAAATAGCGATCTGCTTTCCTGTTACCATTAAACCTTGGAATTCCCCATTGTGTTATGTCCTGAGACTGGAATATTGGTGGCAGATCACTTAGTACAGGATATCTTTATTCTACAAAATATGAAAGTAATCATCTTGTTTTCTCTTTTCAGGAGAAAGATAACATTGACAAATCTTGCAAATGAGCAGAGGAAGTACTTTGAAAGTTCTGTTTTGAAAGCGATTATAAAGGACTTTCCTATGTATTTTGTATAGAAAGGTAAGTAATATAAATTCCAGATCTAGATTTAAAGTATGTAAATTATTCCTGTAAGAAAGACATTTGAAAACTAAGATTTTATTCTGGTCATTGATTTTCTTCACATAAGTTCCCAAGTTTTTTTCCTCCCTCGAGACTGGTGGAGATATTGTGAAGTGTCCAATGCTGAATCCTAGTTTAATTCCTACTGCTGTTCTCGGGTGTTTATTATTGGCAGTAATTAAACAAATTATGGAAACTTGGTGCATGTGAAGACATTATTTCTATAATTGGCACATAATGGAAATTTGCATGAGATGTAATATGAAGGTTCTCATTATATTAAAGATAGTTCAGTTGTTTCAGTTGCAACGGTTTAGCTACAGTTTATACGCTTTTGTGGTTATCATTTAATGAACTGAGAGGACTGTGTAAGGTGAACTGGAAAGGAATGGATGGAAGCCATTCATAGCTTATTTCCAGGTACCATTTGTCTGCAGGGGACTAAGGAAAACCATTGCTTAGAATGTCAGATGTGCAAGACTAGTCAGAAGTACTTCGTGAACACTTCAGACACAGGACTGCTACAGTCATTCTTTATAATTAAAGTTAGAGGTAACTGCATAAGTTTGAAGTCGCTTCATATGTTGTATTTCATTGAAGGGGAGGATGACTGTGACAAACCGATTTATGAAGATTTGGAGGAAGTAGTCACCGCTATTTTAAGACATTATCTTAGCATTTGCCTGGAGAGACTGAGAGGACCCATGAATAGATGTCAGGATAGCCAGACTCTGGTCTAAGAATTGAACCAAAGATGAAGCAGAAATGCTAACCACATAACACCAATGTTCAGAAACTGTCAAGTGCATTTCTGTCCCTCATGTCCTTATTGTGAAAATCAATTTGAAATTGTATGTGTATTCAAGTTCTTTTCAAGCTTTTTAGACTGCGATGTTTTGATTTTAGTTTCAGATCTGTATCGCGTTTGAACATCAACTGTGTGTGTTGAAGAAAGCGTTTCTCTTGTTTTTGACGTAAATACG
This sequence comes from Zootermopsis nevadensis, assembly GCF_977971745.1. Taxonomy (NCBI): domain Eukaryota; kingdom Metazoa; phylum Arthropoda; class Insecta; order Blattodea; family Termopsidae; genus Zootermopsis; species Zootermopsis nevadensis. The sequence goes on from NW_028259142.1 coordinate 10,687,883, forward strand.
TCTATACGGAAGGGTCATTCCCCCCAAAATTGAAAGGAAAATGTGTAACGAAAACGTGGAACAAAAATGTGTAAGATCCGTATTAACAAATCGACAACAATGGTTACCTATGGAACGTCGTGTTTACTCGGCATTGTTGTTACCTAGGAAAACGTGTAAGATCCATATCAACAATGTGTAAATATGGACCGACAACAATTGTCAGCTTGCGTGCATTGTTATGTTACCTAGGAAACGTCATCTGTTTACTCGGCATTGTTGTGTTACATTACTGCCGTCAACAATCCGCTTTCGTTGTTGCGGAAAGAGCTGAGCTGTGAATTGCCTGTAGAAGAAGTGTGTCGTAGACTAGATAATTTTGACATTACATTTCATTACATTACATTCAGCTACCTTCCTTTCATTGTATTTATTGCTTAAATATAATTTAAATACAGAGACGCTATTTACGTCAGATTCTCCGGAACCATGGTTCCACTGTCAATTTTTGTTATATGCCAGATTGATAGAATGCCATTAATTCAGAATGTGAAAGGTGCATAAAATAAAATAAAGTCGTAGTTATGTGTGTTTGTATAAAAAAATGGAAAATAAACTTGTTATTCAAACAGAATAAACATAATCCATTGGTATCAATTTCTTTTAATCTTTTATACATAACTAACTAGATGGCTTACCGAACCCGAAGGTTCATCACCGAATTAACCAAAGCCCTCCACTGGGCCCTGTCCTGGGAAAAACAAAATCCAGTCTCCTTCAACTCCTATCTCCCATAGATTTTATAAGAATGTTGGCGGCTTTACCTGTTGGCAAAGTGTTTTGGGAGGAATTTACTTAACCCTCAGACGTGGTTTTACGTGTACACACGCGGGCATTTAAATTAAAGTTCTTGTGGATTTACGTATAAACACGCGAGCCTCAAAGCCTAATTTAAAACGCCCATAAGTATGGAATAAATAACGCCAGCGCGATGTGGTTTGTTCTCGCCAGTTGTGGAAATAAAGCTCTATGTGTATACATGTGGCAACAGTGGGACATTGCAATGACCTGCAAGGGACAGTCTAAAAATAAACGCCTGACCTGGTAGTTTACAAGGGCTCTCTCCCTTCGACTAGTTGTCCTCTGACGGAGCTAGACCAAATACAAGTTTTAAATGAAGTTTTAGAAGATGATAGTATAAGTGAATATAGTTCGGACGATGATAGTGTATTTGACATTGATTACACACAGTTTGTGACACCGGGAACTGTCGTGTTTAGCGATAGTGATTGTGATAATGGTAGACGTGGTCGACAGGACGACATCGTACATGCAGGTGTGGTTTCCAACAAGATTTTGTGGGAAAATATAGACTCATTTCCTGCTTCACGAGAAGCATTTTGTAATGTATGTGGATTCCAGTTCGACACTGCTGAACTAGATGTCGTGAGTTTATTCGAAAATATTTTCGATATAGCACTTGTGCAGCACATTGCTGATCAAACCAACAGATATGCTCAGCAAGAAATATCAAAAAGTGCCAATCCTCTCACATTTCGCTCTAGGATTAGGAAGAGGCAAGATATTACAGTGGACGAAATTTACGTTCTTTTGGCTCTATTTATATTGATGGGCATTGTGCAAAAGCCTACACTTAGATCTTACTATTCAAAGAACCGGCTGTTGTACACTCCGTTTTTTTCTGAAACTAAACTTCTAATCGACTTGCTTCCACTGCTCACACATCTCATCTTATAAGGTAAGGTTATAAAACCATCTTTTAAGAGGATTTCAGTGAAAAATTCATAATTATATCTCATATAGTTCAAAAGTTATGAAAAAAGAGTATTTTACAGCAAAATTTAAACGGGCATTTAAAAAATACTACCGCAGGAACAGCACGACAGCAGTATATGCGGGTATTTAAACTACCACGTCGACGGGTTAAGTACTTTACTGGAAGAGAGAATTTACAAAATTGTCAATTAATGTCATAATTTCTAGTATGTACTCATTTAATTCTTAGTGCTTGATCTGTGAATTCACACAATAAATATATATATTTTTTTCATTTATTTTGTAAGATGTAAATCAGTAAAATGCATGGCGTATAGTGGGACAGCTTTACTTACATCCATAAGGAACATTTCACCGAGCTGTCTGTCAAGAAGTTACATTTTATGGAAATGGAGGGTTCATAGGAACTTGCCAATGGTGAGCCAAATTATTTGTTTAATTTTAATATCCCCCAATCTATGCCTATCAAGGAACTTACAATTTTCGAGGTTACTTGCAACCACAGTTTGTAACCCTGTGTCGAGAAGTACGAAGGTCCACGGTTATAGTGGAGCAAAGAATAAACACAAACGTGGATGTTAACAGTCTATAATGTAGTCCATCAATGTTTGCTGGATATTTATGCTCTGTGATTTAGTCTGTGCATGTTTCCGTGGAATTTCTACAGTTGCATTCATCGCCGCAGTAAATGTGTGACATGTAACGACTATGTAAGTTGGTTTGTACGAAGAAGTTTTGTTGGTTGTAATTAGTAACGTGCTTTTAGTGTCTTTTTAGTTTTAACATACGTGGTTTTTAAGTTTGCAACCGACTTCGGTCAATAGAAAACGGAGAGGAAGCAGTAGGTAAGAAAGAGAACAAAGGAAAAAAAATTCCCGCTATACTGGCATCAAAACTTTCAGCAGTCTACCATCTAGTCTCTTGAGATTTATGAATAAAGGGTCACAGTTTAAAGTAGCATTAAAAAGGTACTTAAATTCACACTCTCTTTATTCTGTTGATGAATTTACCTCACAATAGTAATCTATTTCCCCACTCTATGGTGCAGGATATTCTTGGAAAGTTCGATTGTATACTCGGCCCACTTTCCATATGGGACCTAAAGGTTTAGCACTGTGTTCACAGAATCCTGCCACTGGACTCTATCCTGAGCTAGCTGCATCCAGTTTGCTCCATTAATTCCTGTCTTGCCAAGGTCCAACATCTTCCCAGCTTCGCACCTCCCAACCATTACCTTATAAACACCCCTCCCCTCCCCCATGTGTGCCACATGTTCTGCCCACTTCATCTTTTTTGATTTAATTACCGAAACAATATCTGGTGAGGAGTACAGGCCATGAAGCTCATCATTATGCAGTTTTCTCCATGATCTGTCTCCCTCCTTTTTAGGTCCATATATCTTCTTCAACACTGTTCTCAAAGACCCTCAATCTGTGTTCCTCCCTTAAAGTGACAGACCAAGTTTTGTATACATATAGCAAACCTGGAAAAAATTGCACTTTTGTATATTTTCATCAAAAGTTTTTTGGTATGAGATGAGAGGACAAAAGATTATGGACATAATGATAACAAGCATTCCCAGAATTTGATTTTGCTAGAGGTTTCATTTAATATGTTTTAATTAGCCTAATTAGCTTAGGTATACCTGTCGCATCCGAACTGCGGACCACATATTGAGAGTCCCTTCGGATATTGTTTCAATAGGGATCTTGGGAAATGTATGTCAACACCTACCCACCACTGTGGTTGGGTATTTCTGTGCCTGTTGCAGTAGCCAGACCATCCCTAACGCATCGCTCCTGCTGGTGTATGTCTGTTCACGCTTGACTGTAATGGAATGTGTAAGTGTGGGGACAGTGGATCCATGAAGTGTCAAAAGACGAAAACCGGGAACTCTTTAGTAATTAATTCATGTGAGGTCCATTTGCCGAGGCCTTTATATGCACTTCGAAAACTAGTATGGGGGGGTACAAACTGAAGGTAAATACATGCTGAGTAATTATTTTGTGAATGTACAAAAGCACAGGAATATCCACATGCAAAACACAAAAGAAGACTATGATGTGAGTAAAATGTGACAGTATATCAGCTATCACTTGTGGTGGTTGTTTCCTCTTTTTCTTCTGTTTTGATAGCCCAGGTTCTCCTCCACCAGTCTGGAGTTTCTGCATATGTGATGGCCCTGCTTGTGCATCTCCACCAGCTTTCTGGACGGTGACAGTTTTCTGTGGCTTCTCAGGTTGGCCTCCAGTTGCCTGTTCTTTCTTCTGTCCCCCAGATTTCTTTCCTAAATTAATATATAAGGCTCTTAAATCCTTGGATAATTTTTGTCAAACCGATTACACTGAAGTGGCATATTGTAACATATCAAATTGCCATTTTTCAGTAACAGACCATAAACAGACGAATTACCAGATTCCCAAAGAACAGAACTCAATGTAAGACTTGAGGTTCTCACGGCGGTGAGTATGAATATTTCCGTCTTCTGGGTTGTTGTGCTGTGTAGTCTGGTCAAGATACAAAAAGTAAACACTTTGACATATCAGGGAAAGTTTACAACTCTGCATAGGTTGACAATACTGATGACTAATCAGGCTCAAAATATAATTTACTATAATACTAAGTTAACAAAAAAGAATAATCATCTGCTGCCATTACTGATAAATTAATGTCTCAAAACAAGTTACCAGTCTGTAGTTATTTTGATACCAAATTTTGTGAAAATGCATCCAACTGGAGATGAAATCACACTGTGCAGTCATTTCTAATGCAAAAAAAATGCGAAGAATTCAATGAGGCCATTCACAGTGACTAAACAGGACAAGACATATCAGAAACACAACCAGTCGTGATTACTTCTGTCTTGCCATCCCTCTGTTTGGTCCAATCAAAATTGAATCTTCATACAGGGAAGCTGGTGGGGTGTGATGGTGGAAAAACATTCCTTCTAATATTTATGTAAATTTTTGCTATGATTTCCGCAGCGACACATCTTTTATTATTATGTTAAAGCAGGCAACTATTTTGAAAATGATGTTTTTCTGGGTTTTGATGCCATTGAAGAATCATCGGTCGTTGCCAACATTTCAGAGAAACTGTTTTTATCTTCAGTACTGAAGATGGAGACATTATGTTTCTCTGAAATGTTGGTATCTACCAACAGGTCTACATGGCCCCAAAACCCAGCAAAAATATCATCCTCACTGCCACCAAAACCTCATATCCCACAAATGTTGAAATTTTAAGAACTACATTGCTTATATATTTTTATTTATTTTTGTAAAATTAGAAACAGGAAATGTTAAACTGATTTTGCCTCATATTTTTGGGACTGCATTTGTGAAGAGTGACTACACTGTGCAAGACTGAACTCCCTAGTCATGTTCACCACTGTTTATATTAGAGCTTTGAAGCTGTGGCTGTTGTATCTTTGCTTGCCCAGCATGATCCTTGTGCTGTCAGTCATTGGAATAAATAAAATGGATGTGTGATATATTAAGAATGTTGTGTCACATCTTATGGGTTGAAATTATCATCTCTTTCTTCCATTGATGTTTTCTTCGTTTTAGAGCTGCCATGGGAAAATTCAGACTAAAACATTATCCTAAGCAGTGTCCAGCATTTGATGGAAAGAAAAATTTGTACAGCTCTGGAAAATTGCCTTTTGATGGACAGGTATGTTTACTTAATTTTAGCAACAATTTTAGTTTAATATTTGTCCTTTAAACAAACTAATTTTTATAGGAACTTAGAGTTGTGTTGATTTAATTAACTATGTTTTTCAGGTGCATAAGTTATATAGTGATGAAGTAGAAGTGGTTGTGGGTTATTTTAAGATACTATCCCAGAATTTTCATGGAGGAACTGAGGAAAACCAGAAACAGCATCAGTCAGGATAGTTGGCCCCCATTCTGTGAGTTTCACCCTTGAACTCCATGTACATAGCTGGTGTGCTAAGCACTTACCTGCAGTGGTTGGTCAGTTATCCAGTGGAAAGTACATCTACAGGTTTTCTATGCATTTACGCTCAATATTTGGGTATCCAGTTCCAAGCAAGTTTGGTATCTAAAATAAGCAAACAAACGAACTATTAACACTATAAAAAAGACACTAGTGCCATACGCGTTTCAACCTCAAGAGGTCACCATCAGTGGCATCAGTGAAATTAATTCATTTAATCAAATGGTTTGAACTGGATTTAGAAAATAAATAATGAAATGGGGTATTTAACAAGTTATTCACAGGAGTTGAACTCTGCACTCTCCTATTGATCCGATGTTCCAGTGGCCGTAGCTGGTCTGCGGCGAGCTGTGGTTGCGTTGTCCGTACCTGTGAACTCCAATCTCTCACCCATGATTGGAGTTCACAGGTATGGACGATGCAACCACAGCTTGCCGCAGATCAGCTACGGCCACCGGACCATCAGATCAATAGCTAAGTGCAGAGTTCAACTCCTGTGAATAACATCTAGTGCAGTGTTGCTTGATATACTTTTCTTAAATATTCCATTTCATTATTTATTTTCTAAATCCATCAATTTGATTAAATGAATTACTTTCCCTGATGCCACTGATGATGACTTCTTGAGGGTGAAACACATATGACACTAGTGGCTTTTTTTATAGTGTTAATAGTTTGTTTGTTTGCTTATTTTATATTGTAATACACTACACAGTATGCAAAGTATTAAGTTTGATATCTGCTGTCCTTAAGATGCTTCAGTCTTTAATGTCAGGTAGCTGATAAGTAGCATGTTTAATTGATGTATGTGTGAATAACTTCTACTGGTGCACATTGTGATTTCAATAATTAACTAATTAAATGAAACTAACCACGTTGAACAGAGTCCTTGAGAAGCTAATAGTATGATTGGCAAGTCAAGAAATTCTCTACCTTTTGTGGAACCCAAAGATACATTGCCATGTTCACAAAAGAGTACCACTGATCCCTGCCCCAAGCCAGATTAACAGTCCACACCCTCCAACTCTTTTCCCTAAGATTCATTTTAGTATTGCCTTTCCTGGGTCTTCTGATTGGTCTCTTCCCTTCAGGCTTTCCAACCAGAATTTTGTATGTCTTTGTTAACTCCTCTGTGTACACTTCAAGCCCCAACCATCTGATCCTCCTTTACAAAAGAGAAGGCAAAATTATGGTCTTAGTTATGTATATTTATGCATATTTTAATTGTTTTGGACACAAATTAGTTGGCTCTATTTCCTTGTGAATGTAATTTTGGCTTGTTATTGTTGTTCCCATATACATATACAGTAGGGCCTCGCTTTTCGGCGATCCGCTAATATGGCGCTCAACAGCTAAGTCAGAGAAGTGCGTCCGGCGCCATTTTCTCGTCGCTGATTAAATCTGTTTAGAGCTTGTGTGTGCTCCGCGTCTCTCTGTATTTCTGGCAATTTTTCAGTTATTACAAACTGTATATTTATATAATATTTTTGTGTTAATACAGTGTAATTACAATGGCGTCTAAGGGTAGTAGCGATAAGAAGAGTCGTAAGCCTCTTACTTTAAATGCCAAGTTAGAGATGATTAAACTTCGTGAACAAGGCATGTCTATGGCCAAGATAGGATGTAAGCTAGGCCTAGCTCGCCAAACTGTTAGTGCCGTCGTGAACGCTAAGGAGAAAATGTTAAATGAACTCTAAAGTCATAAGAAAAAGAGATAGCTTTATTGCCGACATGGAAAAACTTTTAGTTGTGTGGATTGAAGATCAAACCAGCCACAATGTGTGTACTACTGATATTCATTTTACTTTCATATCATTTTCTTAGGCCTAGCGCTTACTATATGATAGTGTCAACATCTTATTAGGCTTTGATATGCATTTGCAAGTGAAAAAAGGCAAAGATCCGCTTTACGGCCGTATAAGCGGTGCCCTACTGTACTTTGTTTTTTCTGTGTTTACTTCTAGACCAGCTTTGTTACTTGCATCTGGTGGAGCTTTTATGTTTTTCTTTATGATGTTTGTTTTCACCTAATAAATTAACTTTTATCTGCATAGATCACAAGCTGATGTGTCCAGTTCATTTTGTCACTCTGGTTTATGAACCTTCATGATGACTTATTCTAGAAGAAACTTGAGAAGCGATGGTGATTAAGCGTCTTTTTGTTTCTTACCAGATTTCATTAAATTTGTCAGAATATCTCAAAAGTTTTCATGGTGGACATATTTGTACTTTTCAACATATAAAGTTATTTTATAGAGAATTTATAGATATTTTATATTTCAAGTTTTAGTGGTTTGTTAGTTGTCACTCAGACAGAAATCTAAATCTAAATTTTGTGTATCCATCATGCTGTTATCTTATCATTCAACAGTAAAAGTTAAAATAACAGAAGTTGATCTAAAAGATTCTACTACCATACAATTTCAGAACTGTACATTAAGAGGATCCCCACTTAATGGTACCTGCACCTTGTCGTGGTGGTGGGGCTTGAGTACCTCGGTGATCCCATGAGCTATGCTGGCGGTAGCATAGCTACTGGTAGGGCATCCCTAGCCAGATTGGTCGAGGGGGAGAGGTCAGACTAAGACAGGTACCCTGGTCCTCCAGGTTGGGGGTTGGTCACAAGGCTAACAACCTTGCACCGTAAAAAGGAATATGTTTAGAAACCTCAACCTCGGACAGACAGACCTAACAGAAGGACCGAATGGAAGAGGAGAATTGAGGAGGCCATGGACCGAATACGGACCGGAGAGCCATACAAGAAGAAGATTAAGAGGATGCTACTGTCACCATGGTCTCGGAAGGTTAAACATTGCTGCCATGTTAATATTTTGACTGTAGGAAATTAAGAAATGTAAAGGTGGGTGGCTTTCAAATATTTTGGAACAACATTAATAAATAAAAATGATATTTATGAGGATATTAGGAGGAGACTAAATTCTGGAAATGCTTGCTACTTAGTTCAAAATAATTTGTCTTCCCGTCTGATTTTTAAGGACCTAAAGATTAAAGTATACAAAACAATAATTTTGCCTGTTGTTTTGTATGGGTGCAAAACATGGTCTTGAGGGAGGAACACAGATTGCAGGTATTTGAGAATAGGGTGTTGAGGAGGATATTTGGACCTAGGAGAAAAGACGATGGGGCATGGAGAAAACTGCATAATGATGAGCTTAAAAATTTGTACTCCTCCCCTAATATTATCAGGGTGATTAGGTCAAGAAGAAAGAGATAGGTGGTACAAGAGGTGTGCACCGGGTATTGGCCAGGAAGCCTTAGGGGAAGAGACTACTAAGGAGATGTAGATGGGAGGATAATGTTTGGCAGGATCTATGGGAGATAGGAGTTGAAAGCGACTGGATTTTGTTGGCACAGGACAGGGACTGGTGGAGGGCTTTGGTTAACTAGGTGGTGAACCTTTGGGTTCCGTAAACTATCTAGTTGGAAGGTGAGTGGCTTCTGATAGCATAAAGTTTATATGAAGTGGTTTGAAAATCCTGTCAGTTTTTTTATAGATTGTTAGGAGGGGTAGAGAATACACACACAGATATGAAGATACTAGAAACCTGTCTCCATATAGGCCACATATTTGCATATATATGCTAAGAGGAATGCATGTTGTTGTTTTTCCCTCCTCTCTCTCTCTCAATCATTCCACTGGCAATAAAATTTGCTTTAAGTACAGAATGTAATTAATTGCATTTTTGATTTCAACCATTTCATTTGCATCTGCACAAGAAATATTTGTCATATTTAGACATTAAGTGCTTATTTTGCTGTTACACATGTTAGGACTTGAAATAAAAAATTTCTGCAGAAAAACCATTTATATATTCTTTGAACATTATTTATAAACTGAACTGTTATTGGGTAGGTTATGTCAGTCCAGCTTCATATATCATCTTGAAAACTTTAAAACATATTTCATTGTTATAACATAAAAATATCATATGTTAATGCATGGCTTGTGTTTCTGGTATTTGCAGGTATGTGATGAAGTTACAGTTTATGATGATGAGACTTGTAGAGAAAAGGAGTTTAAAATTACCATCAACTTTGCATCTGCAGTTGATTTGCGGTCTCTATTTATGTATGTGGAGAATGGTAGTTCTCTGGTTAAACCTCAAGAAGCCATTCACGCTCTTAATATTGTGCTACGTAGTCAACCAGCCTTAAGGTGAATTCTTGAAGTGTTTATTATAAAATTGGTTATGCCTATGTGTAGAGTGATGGTGATTCTAAAATTTATTATTGCTGCAGTTCTGTGCAGGTTGGGCGTTCCTTTTTTACTCCACCAACGGAACCAATAGTGGAGTTGGGTAATGGTTTGGAAATGTGGTGTGGATCCTTCCAAACTGTCACCCTTGGATGGAAACCCTTCGTAAATGTCGATGGTGAGTAAATCAGAGAAGAATTTAGTCATTTTTGAAAGACTACACCCCATTCCTTGGTTATGCATCTTTGTAGAAGAAACACCACTCACCTCCACCTAATGCTGAGTTGTGACTTAATTTTGTAAAGATTTTCATTTCACTGTAATACAGTGAAACCTGGATGAAGGAGAAAACTGTCTTGGAAAATGTATCTGGTCCAGACTGAAAACTAATGTAAAAGTGCTTTCAATTAATGGAAGTTATTTTAACAAGGAAAAAGAAGAAGAAAGATAAGAAAGTATTTAAAGAGAGTAGTCAGCTTGAATATTAGTTTCTGTTACTGGATAGTCTTTTTATAATTTAAATAGGAAAGAACATTCTTGTCACAGTTTGAATGTTTTTATGTTATGCTGTTGACAAAATATATGCAGATTACTGTAATGGAATACTTGAGGGACATCTAGAAGGGAACAAGTTCTGGGAAGAACTTACATGACATCTCCTTAACTTCAAATGTTTCAATCTGTGTGGTGCTGCTTGCTAGAACTGTAAATTAATAACTGCACAATTTAGCGATCCATTTCCATACATACTTTTCAATATTACAGCCTCCAGTTGTATTAAATTTATGAGACATAACCTCAGTTTTGCTGTGTTACTATGTTTGTAATTGTTGGCCCATAAGGTGTATTTTAAGAAGAATTTGTAGGTATGTTTATGATATTTCTCTGTACCTAAAGTGTCTAGCATAAATGGTTCGTTAAATACTGCTATCAGAGTGGAAGCTAAATGCAGATTTCATTAGGTCTTATGTTTTGTAAAATTCTACATAAAGTTATCTTAACAACACATGGAAACAGGTGTATATTTGTGAGGATCTATTACTGCTCATAATTCAAAGATCTTTTATTAAGTGGGGCTTGTGCCACTCCTACTTTACAAGTTCTCATGGCCCTTGTGTTAGTAATATTGATATTAGAAAATTAAAAACGCTAGATGTAGGGCAGCCCCTCCAGTAGCATGGTGTTTACTCCAAGTTTCATGAAAATCTGTCAGTAACTTAAAAGTTATTAGAGAATGATAGACGTGTAGATATGATGTGAAACTTGAGGTTCTCACTGTGGTGGAGATCTTGTTGTTGGTCTTGTGGGTTGTAATGCTATGTGTACCTGTTGGTTGATACCAGTGGTTCTCACCTACAAGTCCACACAGCATTATAATCTAGAAGACCAATGTTGACATACAAATGATGATACCATAAGCCTATCTTTCATCATAAAGTAAGGAAAGTTTTAGAAGGGAGGCCAAAGCCCACCCTTGGCTGAGCACCGAGGAAGAAGGAAAAGAAACTAAAAAGAAGAGAATGGAAAGGAAGACAACTGAAAATCCAGCATAGTATACATGCATATGCAGTATGAGTTTCTGATTTGTGTTTGGACTATAAATACATGTGCTATATGTTTTAGTTGGAACTAAATGCATTAAATTAAAACTTAACAGAAACTGAAAGTGTTACATTCACTTTTGATTTGGTTATAAGAATGTTTTACTGTGGTTGTTTGTATTTCATGTAACTGGAATGTTTTTGTTTCACAGTGGTACACAAAGGTTTTCCTTCATCAAAAAATGTTGTTGATATTCTTATGGAGATATGCAACCTCAGTAGTGAAGACCTTCATCGAGAATTGTCAAAGGAGCGGAAGAGAGATTTTATGAACTATATTCTTGGTAAGAATAATAATAAATGTCAGTATATGAATTTGATGGCAGCATGCATAAGTATAAGTGATATGAGGCAAACTTATTTTCAACAAATTTCTGTTTTAGTCCTTAAGGTTGATTATATGCTTCCAAATGTGCCAACAAGCAAAGAGAACCTACAAAGTGAACAAAGTTGTTGAATGTGCAGTTGAACGGAAGTGAGTATCATACTTAAGTAAACGTACTGCGTAGTGCAGGGTCTTTCTTGAAAAATTGTTTGTCACCCAGTCAGCCAAGGTATTTCCTCTTTATATGGAGCCCAAAGGTTCGTCACTGTATTGTCAGAGTCTCACTGTTGGGCATTGTCTTGTGTAATTTGAATTTAGAATGTACCTAAACACCATTTCTTTAAGATCTGTTTTAGTTTTCTCCTCTTGTCCGCACGCTGGTCTCTTAAGTGATACACCAATTTAATGGTAGTTACAACACCTGTTTTACTGTTTGGAGATTCTGGGTTCAAATCTTACTTTCCTATTTGAGATTTTTTCAGTTTTTCCAGGCAAATGGTGGGAAAATATCTTCATACAAAATACAACATCATAGGGACCCATTTGCTGTTTCCCCTTTGGCCTTTGAAGCATGGCCATCTGACAGTCTACTCAAAATACATACATAGACAAATAAACACTAATACTTTGTACATTTCAAGTGAGTCAGAAGCAGTCTTAGTTTGGCGAAACATTTCATACCAGTACTGTGTAGAAGGGGCTGTTCATTTCTTGGATTAGTAAACATTGAATCTTGTGCATGGAGAGAGAGGTGGAAATACTACAGATTCTTTTAAAAGATACAGAGAAAGGTATCCTAATTGTAGAGAGCCGGATCGTACTATGGTTCAAAAATGAAATATGAATCTTTAATAGACTCTCCCAAACCTCCCTCATGCCGCTTGAGTCAAGGTCACCCTTGTTTATAGGCCGTTGGCTATGACAGTTGTGTAAAAGATGTGCAGGTGTGAGCAGAATGTGTGTTCATTCTCAAACATTACTTAGCATAAAAATCATTTGATGCTGTTTGTGATGCATTTAGCAGTGCAAGAAAGTTCTGATTAAGACATCCAATACAGTGACTGGTAACAAAATTTTGGGACAACAGAAAACATGTCTTTTTGCCCTCGGTGGTCTAGTGGTAGCGTGCTGGCCACTGACCCAAGATTTGCGGGTTCAAACGTGACTGAGAATGATGGAGTTTTAAGGGCGATAAAAATCCATAGCACAGCTTCCTTCGGAGGGGAAGTAAAGCGGGCGAGATGTTTCGTAAGCAAAATTCAGTGGCCATTTCTCACCCAAATCTCTCCTGATTCACTACTAGATGGCTGTGGCAGTCAAAATCAGGACTGAGTAGAAATTGTGCAGAGTCAGTGGGCTGGTCGCTCACTACTCATACATGCACTCATCAGAAGACCAAGGAAACCTCCGAAAGGAGGAACTGTGCTCTGGAAAATAGCGATAGGCAATAAAAGATGAAGAAGAATGGTGTAACCTTCATTCTTATCTGTAGAATATTGAATCCTCTTAACATTTTGAAGTCTTAATCTTTTATATTTATGTCACAGTGATTTTATAACAAATCTGAAGAAAGCGGGAGAAAGTTTGGGGATGGATATTAAACATCCTTCACAAGAGCGTATGGACCCACCAAAAAATAAAAACACAAACTAGAGGAGTTCCTTACAGCATTGAAAAATGGTGGAGTTCAGCTGGTGGTAGTTGTGATTCCTGATAATGGAGATCACTATGGTGAGAGGTTGTCTACTTACAAAGTTACATTGTGTATTTAGTAACTAAGTAGCCCACATGTATTATTGGTTTCCAATCCTGGACCATATTACTTGTTGCATTGTATCCAAGGAACACTGAAATTGAAATAGCCATGAAAACAACAGTGAGTTTGATAGGTACTACAGATTGCCATCATTGACATTAAACAAATTCATAATTTTATTAATGTGCAATTAATTAGTCATTGTTTTATCATTTGAAAGATTTTTACTCCTTGGTATGCATTTTGAAAACTCACTGTAGTTAAACATTGTCAGGCTGTATACTTCTTTTTATTCCTGCCTCTTACACAAGTAAAAAAGCATATGGTATCATGTAAGAAAACTGATCTTATAAATTAATTCTGATTCCAAATCTGAGTGCAAGTGTTTCACATCACATCACTAAGCATTGCTTAGTGTATGTTGGCAACCCCGGTGTTTAACCCGTCGACGTGGTTGTTTAAATACCCTGCATATACCGCTGTTGTGCTATTCCTGCGGTAGTATTTTTTAAATGCCCGTTTAAATTTTGCTGTAAAATACTCTTTTTTTCATAACTTTTGAACTATATGAGATATAATTATGAATTTTTCACTGAAATCCTCTTAAAAGATGGTTTTATAATCTTACCTTATAAGATGAGATGTGTGAGCAGTGGAAGCAAGTCGATTAGAAGTTTAGTTTCAGAAAAAAATGGAGTGTACAACAGCCGGTTCTTTGAATAGTAAGATCTAAGTGTAGGCTTTTGCACAATGCCCATCAACATAAATAGAGCCAAAAGAACGTAAATTTCGTCCACTGTAACATCTTGCCACTTTCTAATCCTAGAGCGAAATGTGAGAGGATTGGCACTTTTTGATATTTCTTGTTGAGTATATCTGTTGGTTTGATCAGCAATGTGCTGCACAAGTGCTATATCGAAAATATTTTCGAATGAACTCACGACATCTAGTTCAGCAGTGTCGAACTGGGGACCACATATATTAAAAAATGCTTCTCGTGAAGCAGGAAATGAGTATATTTTCCCACAAAAACTTGTTGGAAACCACACCTGCCTGTACGATGTCGTCCTGTCGACCGCCACTACCATTATCACAATCACTATTGCTAAACACGACAGTTCCCGGTGTCACAAACTGTGTATAATCAATGTCAAATACACTATCATCGTCCGAACTATATTCACTTATACTATCATCTTCTAAAACTTCATTTAAAACTTGTATTTCTTCAAGCTCCGCCAAAGGACGGCTTGTCGAAGGGAGAGCCATTGTACACTACCAGGTCAGGCGTTTATTTTTAGACTCTCCCTTTCAGGTCATTGGAATGTAACCCTGTTGCCACATGTATACACATAGAGCTTTATTTCCACAACAGGCGAGAACAAATCTCATCGCGCTGGCGTTATTTATTCCATACTTATGGGCGTTTTAAATTAGGCTTTGAGGCTCGCGTGTTTGTACGTAAAACCACAAGAAATTTAATTTAAATGCCCGCGTGTGTACACGTAAAACCACGTCGACGGGTTAAAGGCTGTGTGTCATAAACACATGCAAGTAAGTAAGGAACTAGTCATAATCTGTGCAGATTTGAGGCTATTTGTGTGTTGTGCTGGCTTTGTTGCTTTAATAACCCCCCCCCCCCCCCCAATACACACACACACACATGCAAACATCAACATCAGGCAACTAATATGGAGGAATTACACCATCATGGCTGTGTGAATTTGCTTGTCTGGTTTTGTTATGTGTTTTGCCAGTGTGCAGCATTGTCACAACAGTCTGCAACAAAGATTGTAAAACAATCATATTTTCTTTATCATAATTGCCATCAAGGTAAAAGTTGGACTTCACATTTATGCTGCACCAATAAAAGGGTTATGTACAAACTGCATATTTTGATGTTGAAAACTTATGACCATACTTATGATATGTTGCAGCTGAGGTGAAGCAACTATCAGAATTGAATGTTGGAATATTGACTCAGTGTGTGAAGGGAAGAACAATGCAACTTATGAATCCTGCCACATGTTCGAATATTCTGTTGAAAGCCAACACTAAGCTGGATGGTGTAAACCAAATTTTCGCTAAAATATCAAGGTGATCAGTTGTGCAATAAATCTTCATTTTCCTATAGCAGTTTGTAGTTAATTTTCTTTTCATTCATGAGTGATAACACATCATTGTACAGTGAAACCTCGATGCATCGTTTTTGGCGGGGGTGGGAAATGAAAACGATGAATACGGGAAAACGATAGTTGCGGGAAAGCATTAAAAATTTAGAAAAACTGAATGTTTCTCTTTCAAAGTTACTTCTTTTTACCAAAAAAGTCTTTAATGGACAACTGGTTTGTCGAAACTTTACGTTTTAGGCCAAACAGAGCCTTTTCCACGTTCAAAATGTTTTCCTCGTCACGTTCACTAATGTTATGCTCATAAAAGAACGACTTCACTTTTGACAATGCAGCATGTGCTTCGGCAAAACTCGGCACAGCTTCAGGCTCGAATTTGTCGTCTGCCTCTTCCTCATATATCCATATCCACAGCAGCACTTTCGCCGGCTAACTTCTTGTAAACCATACCATGTCGTTCGACACTGCAAAATTTTCAATATTCAGTCTTGCGGCTATCGTTTAGCTTTTCCCCGCAAGATGTTGCCATCAACAGGAATTCCTGAGGCCCGTGATTGCTGGTACCAAGTGAAGAGGAAACTTTCTAGCTCACTGAAAGTTGACTTTCTTCCGGTTTTCGTTTATTTGCATGAATTACTACCCTTCTAGGTTTGTGCATCACAGTTTGCTGTATTACAGGTTTAGAATGGACTATGTAAAGTAAAAACTGGAGACAATTAAAATGTAGAATTGTACTATCATGTTCCACGAGAAACGTTCCAAAGTTGCTTGATCATTATTATTGCAGAGTACGGAGAATGTGAGTCCAAAGGAAGGTGTTTGGAGCCCAGAAGCACTCTTTAGTAGTATGGCATTGACTTCGTGGGCTATCCTGAAAATAGATACATGAACAACAGCAGAAGATGTGAGGTGAGTGAATGCTGTAACAAAAAAATTATGCATTATTGTATAATCTTCAGTTTGAAGTAAATGCTAAGAACCTCTTATAAATAGGAGGAATTGTTTTCAGCTCAGTACACTTTCACAGTTAGGCCATGTAGGCATACATGTTATCATTTCTCAGAAACGATCATTGCGGGAAAATTGTGGGCCAGGACTGAGATTTTTGAACGATTGATGCGATAAGACGATAGTTCGAGGAATGATAATAGAAGCGGGAAAATGTAACATTATTTTATATGTGATGTATCGGGGACCGAACAAAACGGACGATACATCCGGGAAAACGATAGTTTGGGGAACGATGGATAGAGGTTTCACTGTAGTTGTCTAGTTTGCTGACATTCTGGAGAATCTCTTTTTCTCCATTGATAAGCAAATTGATGCTGATATTTGTAGTTCATTCATCTGTTTCACTAACTCTCTCTAGAAGCAGTTTGAGAATGATGGCCCTGAAAAGGGACCTGAATTCTTATTTGCTTTCCTGCTGGTCACACATTCACCAGTCAGAATGTATCAATTTCCCAATGCTTCCTGGCCCTTATCTATAATATTGGTGCTTTGACATATTCAGTCACTTTGTTTGAACATGGAAACAGCCAGATTATTTGAAACATCAGAATATCAACCCACCACAACAGTAATATCACCCAGAACTGGAATGGTAGCAGTCTTTAATTTTGTGTTTATAATTGGTTTTTCATTTTGTTTCTTAAGAAGTTGTTCATTGCCTTCATTCTTCCTCACATAAAATGTTCCTAGTTCCCCTTTTATTTTATTTCTTGTAAACATGCCTCCAAGCCAGTTTTCTGTGGGATGTTACACATTGACTTGCAGACACTGTCTGCAAGTCATCTTTGTTCAGCAGCTGGTATGGGTTCTGGCATTGTCATGTAGCAGCAACATTTTCTCTGCCCATTCATCTCTTTGTCATTGCTGGATTTTCAGACAAAATTAAAGTTTCAAGAATCATTGTGTTCTGTTATTAGGCCACCATGTTTGAAAAACCCTGTCATGATAGTAGGAGCTGATGTGACCCATCCATCAGCTGACCAGACTGACATTCCTTCAGTTGCTGCGGTGAGTATTTTGTGCTGTGAAGTTGTTTACAGTTTTAATGTTGTAATTTTTGTAAATATTTTTAATTTATCTGATTTCTGTACTTCTTATTGTCTACTTCAGAAACTATTACCATATCGTAATATTTTCACAACACATGTATATGTGTGTGTGTGTGTTAATGTCATAGACGTCTTCAGATTCCCAGCTGCCGTTTTCTCCATCCATCGTCTTTCTCCTGTTTCTTTTTGCCATTTCATCCTGGGTTCCTTGCATCCATTCCACTCTTGGTTTTACTCTATTATTCCTTTCTGGTGGCATCTGCTTTAGCACTTGTTTAGGCCATCTGTTATCTGCTATATAATCAAGATAAATAAAACAGCCATTTTTTCATTTGCCTTATTATTATTGTGTTCTGTTTTACGACAGGTCCATTGCTCTGCCCAAAAAGAGCTCTCCAGTTGTCCCTATTCTCGGCTTCTCGCTTTAATTCCTGGAACGTCATCTTCTTTCCTTGTTTAAGGTCGTCGGTTAGCTGTATCAATCTTCTTCCCAGTCCTCTCTTTCCTTCAACCTGGCCTTCGATGATATCACTCAGTAACCCATTCCTTCTCATAATATGTCCCAGCCAGTTAGCTTTCCTTCGTGTAATCGCCTGCAGAATGTTTCTTTGCTCGTTGACTCTCCTCAATACTTCTTCGTTGGTCACTCGATCCGTCCACCTGATCTTCTCTATTCTTCTCCAACACCACATTTCAAAACTCCAGGTATTTCTGTTCCTTCTTCCTGAGTGTCCAAGTCTCTGCTCCATACAGCGCGACACTCCATACATAACACTTCACTAGTTTCTTCTTCATCTCCAAGCCCAACTTGCTGGTCAGAAGTATCCTCTTCTTGACGAAAGCTGCCTTGGCCATGGCTATCCTTGCTTTTACTTCCTTGGTGCATAGGGCGTCCGTCGTGACTATGCTTCCCAAGTACTTGAAATGCTCCACATTCTCCATCTGTTGGTTTCCAATTACAATGTTCAATGGTTCTGCTCTCGGTGCTATCCTCATTACCTTTGATTTTTCAATGTTGATTTCCATTCCATACTCTCTGTTTCCACTAACTTGTCCATCATGTTCTGTAATTCCTCCTCTTCCTTTGCCAATACCACTAAGTCGTCTGCATACTTTACAGTCTTTATCATTCTTCCTCCAATTTTGAAGTCTCCTGTTCCCTCCAGAGCTTCCTTGGCAAGCCATTCCCCGTACAGGTTAAAAAGAATTGGTGATAAGCAGCATCCCTGTCTTACACCTCTACCTATCTCAACGCTGTTGGTGTCTCCTGAGTACAGTCTCACTTTGACTTTTTGCTGCATGTACAGGTTTTTGATTAGTCTTCTATCTCTCCAATCAATTCCAATTCTCTGTAGGATCCTCATTAATTTCTTCCATTTTACTCGATCGAAAGCCTTCTTCCAGTCGATGAAGCAGGCACATACTTCTTCCTTGACATCGAGAACTCTCTCTGAAATTATTCTCATAACTCCGATGGCATCTCTGGTTCCTCTTCCTCTCCTGAATCCAAATTGGTCGTCTCCCATCACTTCTTCTATCTTCTTTTCTAGTCTTTTAGTCAGTATTCTAGTCATTATCTTCGCCGCATGTGAGATTAGGCTGATGGTCCTGTAATCGCCGCACTTCTTGGAATTCTTTTTCTTCTGTAATGGAATCATTGTTACTTCCAGAAAGTCCTTGGGCCACTCACCGGAGGTGTATATCTTGTTAGCGAGTCTAGTAAGAACCTTCACTCCTTTCTCTCCAAGTTCTTTCAATAAGTCCGATGGGATTTCATCATCTCCCATAGCTTTTCTTCTTCTCATATCCTTTATGGCCCTCTCTACCTCGCTCTTCAGTATCTCTGGACCTTTGTTGACCTCTTCTACTTCTTCTTCTGGCTCCAATTCCATCTCCATCTCATCCTGTCGAATGGCCTTGTAATAGAGCTCTTCAATATAATTTTCCCACACAGCTTTAACTTCATTCTGGTCACTGACTATCTTTCCTGATGGGTCTTCTATTTCCTGTGTTCGAATTCCTTTGTTCTCTTTCCATCCTAGTTGTTTTGCCTTTGCATACATCAAATTGTATCTTCCAATTCTCTGGAGTGTCATTATCTCATCACATACTTCGTTGATGTAATCTTCTCTCGCCTTGTCTGTTTCTCTTCTCAGTTTGTTGTTCAGTCTTCGATATTTCTGTCTTCCCTCTTCACTGTTGATATTCTTCCATCTCCTCCTCTCATCCATCTTATCGAGCATAGCCTGTGTAATCCATGCCTTCCTTGGTATCCTCTTCATCCTACCAACCTTTTCTTCTAATGCCACTGTTAGGCACTTCTTGACATTTGTCCATTCCTCTTCAACGCTTTCGCCTTCACTTTCACTTAATTTTCCTTCCAATTCTGCTCTTACTTCGTCTCGCGCGCTCTTCAGGTTCTCCAGGTCCCATCTCTTCTTCCTCACCCCCCCTACTCCTGATTTTCTTCATTCTGGTGCTGACGTTTGCAACTAACATATTATGATCTGAGTCGATGTCCGCTGATGGCACTGTTGTCACATTCTTTACGCTATTCCTAAATCGTTGCTTCACTAAGATATAGTCTATCTGGTATCTGCTCCTGTCTCCTGGGCTTTTCCACGTATACAATCTCCTGTGATGCTTCTTGAACCAGGTGTTGGTGATTACCAGTCCATTTCTTCGGCAGAAGTCAACCATCATGTCCCCTCTCCTATTCCTTATTCCCAGTCCATGAGGGCCGACAATGTTGTTTTCTGCTCCTTTCCCCACGACACTGTTCCAGTCTCCCATTATTATGGTTTGCACTTTCCCTCTTCCTTCTGTCCTGATGATTTCTTCTATCTTCTCATATATTATTTCCACTTCTTCATCGTCATGATCCGATGTTGGCATGTACACCTGCATTATCAGAATATCCACTGGTTCTGCATTCAACTTGATATACATCAGTCTGTCACTACACGCTTGCACTTTGATTACACTTTTCTTGATCCATTTCTGCATCACTATTGCAACACCTCTTTCAGCACTCTCACCTCCCGAGTAGTACATATGATAGTTTCCACACTCGAAATCACCTTGATCCCTCCATCGAACTTCACTGACACCCACAATGCACACATTATTTTTATCCATTTCGATCTTCAGATTTTCCAGTTTTCCTCCCTGTTGTAGTGTCCTGATGTTCCACGTTCCTATGGTGAATTTCCTAAAAGAATTCTCCTGCCTGATACCCTCTCCCGAGACAGTCCTCGCCCGGAGATCCGAATGGAGGACTAGTTTACCTCCGGATTGTTTTGTCTCTGGAGAAAGCATCATGCACATTGTGACTGCTCCTGTTGGGCAGAAGCTGTCCTGGAAAAAAGTAATGTGGTAGTTTTTCCATTTGCTTTCCACATCGCAGTACCACAACCATTAAAGCTGCTCCAGCCATGCTTGTGGTAATCCAGCCTCGAACCAGTCCAGGATCATTTCCTTTACGCTTCAAGTTGGTAATAGTGGTCGCTGCTGCCCTCCACTATGCTAGTTTTTGTCCGCCCCGGGTATTTGATTTCCCCGGTACCACCCATATCTGGGAAGCATTCCCCTATCCGCAACCTGGGGAGGCGCCCGATGGGGGACTAACAACCCCCTGAGGGATTTGCCTTATATACTTGCAAAATGTGGTATCTTACTTTGAGATGACAACTTACTGTATTTACACAGCTGTAAATTGAAAGTTTATTTTCATTAACAAATGTGAGGTCAAATTCATGATTGAGGGTATATATGGGGAGGGAAAGAACGAAAGAAAAAAACACACCTCTCAGTTTCTGTGAAATCTGATAACTGTGGTGAATGTCAAAATTTGTGCATCCATAGAATGTTGTATCTATGCGAATGTAATTCAGAAACTATTTGTTGGATATTTGTTACCAATATACTAGTTCTGTATTTTTTGTAGCTGTGCTTTTCCTTTTGAAGTGCATTTCATAATGATGCTGCCATCGGATCCAAGTAGAAGAAATCTCTTGTTACACAGATTCCTTTATCCTGTTGAACTGTATGTTATTCCAATTAATCTATGACTGTTAGGTATGCAGAAAATACTAATAAGTAAATGAAGAATGGCATTTTGAGTTTACTGGAAGAAATAAAGCAGCCATGGGGGGGGGGGGGGGATATATATATATATATATATACACACACACATTTTTTCTTATTTTTGATCCATAGAGTAGTAGTCTGTGTGGAGGCATTCTGGTCACGTGTTTATACCAATTTTTCCTATATGTGCCGATAATATTGCTGATATATATATAAAATATTTTATGGCCCTGAATGACCTCTTATGAAGAGATGGAAGGGGGGAGGGTCATGTGTGTACCTAAGACTTTTGCCCCAAATTATATGCTTATTTTTTTTATTAAAAATGTTCACTGTGAAGGGGATTGTCTTGTATCTGCACTTATCTTCAGTAGGATGAATGCAGTAAATTACAAGTGTTTGAAAACAAAATTATAAAGAAATATTTGGATGTGCAAGTAACGTAAGCAGGCAAAAGTCAGTGTAGTTTAGTTATTTGGTGATCCAAAAGTCGCACAGAAGAGCATGGAAAAGTAAGTATTGGCAACACTGTACTGTCGGCCGGGTGTTGTGCAGGCAGTATGATCTTGAGACATCTGCTAGGTCTCACCAGTTGAGTAACGGCATTCGAAAGTGTAAGATGAATTTTTTACAAGCGGAGTGAGTATTCATTGTGGAACATTATTTTAAGACAAATTCGTACACGGAATGCCAACAATCGTTTGTGCGTAGTTTTCCAGAATCGCGCGTGCCGAATAAATCAACAGTATGCCAAATTGTTCACCGTTTTTGTGAAACAGGCAGTGTAAGTGACAAGAAGCGATCTGGACGGCCATCAAGTCTGAGTGATGAAAATTTGAATGAAGTTAGGCAGTGCTTAGAACGGTCACCCAGAAAGTCCTTAAGATGATTAGCACATCAGACTGGATTGAGTTATGGAACAACGCAGAGGTGTATGAGGCGGCTGAAGCTTGTGCCTTACAGAATTCACACAATGCACGAACTCAAGGAACCGGACAAAGGGAAAAGATTACGATACTGTGAATGGTTCCGAGAACTTGTGAGGGACGGTGTCGGCATCTTGGACAACATTTTCTTCACAGATGAAGCTTGGTTTCATTTAAGTGGTTATGTAAACAGTCAGAACAGTAGGTTTTGGAGCTCTGAAAAGCCACACTTTTTCCATGAGGTGCCCTTACACAGTCTGAAGATTGGAGTGTGGTGTGCAGTTTCACGTCGCAGCGTGGTGGGTCCTCTTTTCTTTAGATAAACTGTTATTGCTGAACGTTACCAGGAAATCGTTATGCAGTTTATTGCATTACTGGAGGAAACAGAACGTGATTGCTGGTTTCAGCAAGATGGGGCCACTGCACACAGAGCCAATTCCACCCTGGCAATGTAGGCTGAGTTTTTTGGTGATCGTGTGATTTCTAAGGGTTTGTAGCCACCTCGTTCCCCAGACCTAACGCCACCTGATTTTTTTCTTTGGGGATACTTGAAACAAAAAGTATATGCAAACAACCCTCAAACCCTGGATGAACTGCAAACCAACATTGAGATGTGCATTGCAACCATACCCCAGGCAATGCTTCGTCATGTGTCTAGAAATGTGATTAAAAGAGTGAATTTGTGTCACAGAGAAGGAGGATCACACTTTCAACACCTGTGATTTCCATATGGTTTGGTTTACATTAGATTTGTATATTACTTTATATTATATGTACATTAATTCTTTGGGTTGCATGACTTCTGGATCATCCTGTATGTGGTACTCTTGAAAAATTATTTTTAAGTGCTTTGTTTACATGATATCTCCTTAAAACTGATAGTATTCCAGGGTGTTATCATTCTTGACTTACAGAAAAGCATGATTATTACCATGCATGATCTTGCTTTCTTATTAATGTAAGTGACACTGATGTTGAATGTAATAGGTAACTGCCAGCCATGACCCAAAGGCTTTCCAGTACAATATCCAGGTTAGATTACAACCTCAAGGGGAAGAGATCATTAAAGACCTGGAAGATATCGTGAAAAAGCAACTTTTATTCTTTTACAAACGCACAGGATACAAACCACAGGCGATAATATTCTTTCGTGACGGTGTAGGTGAAGGGCAGTTTGCACAGGTAAGCACAGTTTGAAACACAAAGTATAGAAACTAATGTGTATGGAAGAACATTGCAGTGTATTGAGTTCTTTTGTTGCTTTGCATTGTTTGGGCTGGATAACATGGCACTTCCTGGTAGGTTCAGATTTTTTGTGTTCTTCACACTCTAGTGAGTGAAGAGCACCTTATGCCGATCTGTCTGTCAGTAACACTTTTGAAGGGGTATTTAACCTGCATGACAGGTCAGTGTATCTACAGGGGGACTCAATGTGGATGAGGGGGTTTCTGCAGGGATTCTCAACATGTGTGGCTGGTGGTAGGGGGGTTATAGTTCCTGTGGGTACTAAGTGTGCATGACCTGAGATGACAGTGCAAGAATGACCTAGGATGCAATATGACCTTTGATCACATCAGTGCAACAACAACCAATATGACAAGGTGTGGGAGGCAATTTTTTCACACAAAAAAGCTTTGGTAAATTTAGAAGTTTATTCATATTCCATCTACTGATATTGTCAGTTTTTGTAATATATTAATTTTTATGTTTTATGAAAAATGGTGCTAATATGCCATACTAATATATCAGCAAATGATTAACGCTGCTGTTAGATCTCCTAGTTTATTATGTCTAAAGCACCCCACATCAAACACCATTTTTATTCATGGGATTTGAAGTTCTCAAAGCAGTGAAGCTATTGAAGTTGGTCTTCAGGGTTGTAAGGACATGTGGACTTGTAGGCATATATGCCATGTGAACTTATGGATAGAAACCTACAAGACCACACAGTATTACAACCCAGAAGACAAACAGTGACACTATTTTAATTGTTTCCTAATAACTTGAACTGTATATTTGGAGGCCTCACACCAGATCTGGACAGGTGGCAAAGAGAACAAGATTAGAAAGGTGTACTCTTTGCAACACATTGATGTTTCAAATGTGTTCTTCATGCCACATCACATACTAATAGTGGCATCTTTCTTTCTAGAAGAATCACACTCATTCCACTGAAGCAGTGATATTACATATAAACTGCATTAATACACTGATGAAATTTTTCTGTGTCCCTCATCCTTTACACAGTAATATAACAATGGCCATTGTGTAGTACAGTGAAACCTCTATCCATCCTTCAACCAACTATCGTTTTCCCGGATGCATCTTCTGTTTTGTTCGGTCCCTGATACATCCATATAAAATAATGTTTCATTTTCCCGCTTCTATCGTTCCTCGAACTATCGTTTTATCGCATCAATCGTTCAAAAATCTTAGTCCTGGCCCACAATTTTCCCGCAATGATCGTTTCTGAGAAATTATAACGAAATTTGCGCGATGTTTTTAGATTTTAAAATGCTGGGTTTTGAGATAAATTAATACCGAAAGACGCACAATGTTTTTGGAATACCCAGTAGCGGTAACCTGTTATGTCCCCCAACCAGCACAGATTCTTTTGGAAAGAGGGGTGATGGTTGGAGTGAATGGGGGTGCTCATTGTCAGAAATTCTATGAGTTTAATTATGGTGCACTCATATTTCCTTCCAGTGATGTCAGATGACTGTGCAGTGTGAATTTCTTCACAAATGCTTTTATTTTATGTACAAAGGAAAGGCAGGCAACACTTTTCATTCTTCTGGTTCATCTCCTGTCTTCTACAGCTACATTTCATCGAGTTCCGCAGTAACAGTATTTCCATTCTTCCTGTTATTGTTCCAGTCTATATTTTTGTTGTTGTTCCCGTAAATATTTTGTTATTCCTGTTACTCCTGTTAATTATTTTGTTATTATTCCTGTACCATGTCTCGCCCAGTAAAGCAAGTCAGAACTCTTCAAGAAATATTAAAAATCATAGAAGAAGTGGAGAAGAATCCATTTGTAAAAAGAATCGACATTGCTAAGCGCCTTGGATTAGCACCATCTACTTTAAATTCAATAGTTGCAAAGAAGAAAGAAATCCGAAAACAAACTGACAAGGGTAGTAATTCATACAAATAAACGAAAACCGGAAGAAAGTCCACTTTCAGTGAGCTAGAAAGTTTCCTCTTCACTTGGTACCAGCAATCGCGGGCCTCAGGAATTCCTGTTGATGGCAACATCTTGCGGGGAAAAGCTAAGACGATAGCCGCAAGACTGAATATTGAAAATTTTGCAGTGTCGAACGACATGGTATGGTTTACAAGAAGTTAGCCGGCGAAAGTGCTGCTGTGGATATGGATATGGCTCGAGAGACTGCCAACACTGCTGGAAGGATATGAGCTGCGGGACATTTATAATGCGGATGAGACCGGACTTTTCTACAACGCCTTCCTGGATAGGAAGCTGGCATTGAAAGGTGAATCTTGCCACGGGGGGAAAACGTCCAAAACACCGGATTACAGTTCTTCTGTGTGTTAACAGTGACGGTAGCAACAAACGGGGTCTGATTGTAGTTGGAAAATCACTAAAACCGCGTTGTTTCAAGAACATAAAAAAACCTCCCGTGAAATATCAAGCCAACAAAAAGGCATGGATGACCACAGACGTCTTAACGGTGTTTTTTAAGTTCTCTGGATGCCTCCATGGGCGCACAAGGCAGAAAGAATTTGCTGTTTGTAGATAATTGTGCCGCTCATCCGAAGGACTCGACATTTCTACGAAATGTGAAAGTCGTGCAGTATCCAGCAAATTGCACGAGCGTCTTGCAACCGCTTGATTTGGGCATCATCAAGTCTTTCAAGCAGTTGTATAGAAAGTGCCTTGTGCAAACAGCTGTATGTGTAATGGATGCTGGGAAGGATGTCGACATGAAAATTGACGTGCAACAAGCAATTCATTTCACAGTGGCAGCTTGGCGGCAAGTCTCCCAACCAACTGTTGTGAATTGTTTTCGCTAAGGTGGCTACGGGTATGAACTTCGCGCAGAAGCAGACTCTAAGGTCAGTGTGGATGAGCATGATGGCTTTCACGAAGACTGGAATCGATTTGGCGCCGTGAAAGACGTGATTAAATTTGGTGATTACGCGGCAGTAGTTCAAGAATTAAAACGAGAAGCTGAGAATAGGGAAAACTTGTGAACGCTTTTTGGGCAGAAGAACGGACACTAAATAATAATAAAGACAGTGAGCTTGCCACATGCGGAGTCGACACCATTGATGAGTTGTGTGAAAATCGCGAAGGGGTTGGGAGCGGTGAGGGAGAGGCAGATGACGAATGCGAGCCTGAAGCTGTGCCGAGTTTTGCCGAAGCACATGCTGCATTGTCAAAAGTGAAGTCGTTCTTTTATGAGCATAACATTAGTGAACGTGACGAGGAAAACATTTTGAACGTGGAAAGGGCTCTGTTTGGCCTAAAACGTAAAGTTTCGACAAACCAGTTGTCCATTAAAGACTTTTTTGGTAAAAAGAAGTAACTTTGAAAGAGAAACATTCAGTTTTTTTTAAGTTTTTAATGCTTTCCCGCAACTATCGTTTTCCCGTATTCATCGTTTTCATTTCCCGCCCCCACCAAAAACGATGCATCGAGTTTTCACTGTACAATGATGTGTTATCACTCATGAATGAAAAGAAAATTAACTACAAACTGCTATAGGAAAATGAAGATTTATTGCACAACTGATCACCTTGATATTTTAGCGAAAATTTGGTTTACACCATCCAGCTTAGTGTTGGCTTTCAACAGAATATTCGAACATGTGGCAGGATTCATAAGTTGCATTGTTCTTCCCTTCACACACTGAGTCAATATTCCAACATTCAATTCTGCTAGTTGCTTCACCTCAGCTGCAACATATCATAAGTATGGTCATAAGTTTTCAACATCAAAATATGCAGTTTGTACATAACCCTTTTATTGGTGCAGCATAAATGTGAAGTCCAACTTTTGCCTTGATGGCAATTATGATAAAGAAAATATGATTGTTTTACAATCTTTGTTGCAGACTGTTGTGACAATGCTGCACACTGGCAAAACACATAACAAAACCAGACAAGCAAATTCACACAGCCATGATGGTGTAATTCCTCCATGTTAGTTGCCTGATGTTGATGTTTGCATGTGTGTGTGTGTGTGTGTATTGGGGGGGGGGGGGTTATTAAAGCAACAAAGCCAGCACAACACACAAATAGCCTCAAATCTGCACAGATTATGACTAGTTCCTTACTTACTTGCATGTGTTTATGACACACAGCCTTTAAACACCAGGGTTGCCAACATACACTAAGCAATGCTTAGTGATGTGATGTGAAACACTTGCACTCAGATTTGGAATCAGAATTAATTTATAAGATCAGTTTTCTTACATGATACCATATGCTTTTTTACTTGTGTAAGAGGCAGGAATAAAAAGAAGTATACAGCCTGACAATGTTTAACTACAGTGAGTTTTCAAAATGCATACCAAGGAGTAAAAATCTTTCAAATGATAAAACAATGACTAATTAATTGCACATTAATAAAATTATGAATTTGTTTAATGTCAATGATGGCAATCTGTAGTACCTATCAAACTCACTGTTGTTTTCATGGCTATTTCAATTTCAGTGTTCCTTGGATACAATGCAACAAGTAATATGGTCCAGGATTGGAAACCAATAATACATGTGGGCTACTTAGTTACTAAATACACAATGTAACTTTGTAAGTAGACAACCTCTCACCATAGTGATCTCCATTATCAGGAATCACAACTACCACCAGCTGAACTCCACCATTTTTCAATGCTGTAAGGAACTCCTCTAGTTTGTGTTTTTATTTTTTGGTGGGTCCATACGCTCTTGTGAAGGATGTTTAATATCCATCCCCAAACTTTCTCCCGCTTTCTTCAGATTTGTTATAAAATCACTGTGACATAAATATAAAAGATTAAGACTTCAAAATGTTAAGAGGATTCAATATTCTACAGATAAGAATGAAGGTTACACCATTCTTCTTCATCTTTTATTGCCTATCGCTATTTTCCAGAGCACAGTTCCTCCTTTCGGAGGTTTCCTTGGTCTTCTGATGAGTGCATGTATGAGTAGTGAGCGACCAGCCCACTGACTCTGCACAATTTCTACTCAGTCTGTGACAGCCCACTCTGAGTTCGATTCTCGAGTAGGCGGACCTGAGATAGACTTAGACTGGACTTTTGGCGATTACTCCAGTTTATACGCAAGGAAAGGGGCCTAAGTTAACTGAACTAATACAGAATTATTGGACTACATCCCCTCGAATCCTGCCGCCTCGAACCTTGCCCCTGGAACCCTTCATAGCCACCACGTATATTCCCTGAAGGCGAGAGTCCATGCCCCTGAGCTACCAAAACGAAACCCAACACCAGCCGGGCGTCCTGATGGAGAGTTTGGAGTGAAAGGACAGTTACAGAAGAAGTGGCGTGACGTGTGGCACGAGAAGGCAACTGTGAAGAGATCATACAACAATAGGTGGAGAGAAGGAAGTGCTACATCGAACACCGATGTCAGGTCAAGGACGTACGAGACTGTGAGCAACTTCGGGGGCAGCAACACAACTCGGGACCGTGAGCGCCGGACCATCGTGACACGGACCCCCGATCCCACCAGATGAAGGAGCAGGAAAGCAGGATTGCCAGCTACCGATGACTGCGGCCGACGCGTGAGGAAACAGCGATCGAGAGGAAGTAACACGGTGGCACTGCCGCCACGACACCAGGGAACGACTACATCGCTACTCCAAGTTTGGCAAAGAACGCCGATACTAGGTCAGTGAGCAAAATGACTGGGAGGACCCTCCACAGTAAGAGAGTAGTAGCTGACGAATCAGAAGGGGAAGGTGAGGTTCTGGGCTGGCCGAGTAGAGAACCATGTACCGGCAATGAACTGTTAGACAGCCCTGCGGACAAAGAACCAGGTGTAGTCGAGGAGATGGTAGGCAAAAACATAGCCGGAGGCGAAATTTTAGCAGGGGGAAGGCAGGAAGAAATAGAACAGACAGTTAGTTCAAATAAAGAGGGTGGCAATGTAAATTCCTCGGGGGTGCAACCAAATCTACTTGCTATTATATGGAGATCGTTGCAGGAAGATAGAGAAAGGAATGAGGAAAATAGGAAACTAGATGCAGAGAGATGGGAAAAATTTTCAGAGAAATTAACTCGTCAATTTAAGTCTGTAGTTATAAATTAAACTGATCTATGGTGCAAAGGGTAGAACAAGAAACTGGTAGATTGTCACAGGAAATATCCACTTTGCGGGCGGAAACCCAACAAGAAATTGAGATCGTAAATAGTAAGTTTGATACAGTGAGAGAATGTGTGAATGAGAAACTGAAAGTGCACATGGAGGAAAATAGGTTGGAGCGAGGTAAATTGTGTAAAGAAATAGAAGACAAAACTAAAGAAATGAGCTTAAAGTTAGAGGAACATAAGACTGAATTGGAGAAAAATTTAAGTGCAGTTAGAAAGGAAATGGCAAGTGTTAAGCAGGGAGTAACGGAGAAAACCATAAATACTTTGTAAGAAAAGGTAAAGGTAGCTGAACGAGACAGTTCCGCTAAGCTAGAAGAACTTTCAGCACGTCTAGATAAATTGCAAGAACAGGTGACTATAGGGTGCAGACAGAATCGTCCGTTGGCAGTGACGAGCAGGCATTTAGGATGAATGTAGCGAATGGCGGAGAACAGGCATCGTGTTCATCCCGAGTTGGAGATTTAGGTGAGAATCATGTGCATAATAGGCAGGGAAGTACGAATGGATGTAGAGTGAATGTTGGACATTTACCCGTATTGTGTAATGTGCCCAGCAGTGATGCAAATTTGTCCCATACACATGAATTCACCAATAGGAATTTCGATCAATGTCACGGGAACGCGTTGGGCGACCTAGATCTACCAAGGTTTTCAGATTGCCATAAGCAAAATGTCGTGCATTTTTTCGCAGAGTTAGACAGCTATTTTGATCTAAAGAGCGTGCCTGAGTTGTTAAAGCTACCTTTGGCAATGAAGGCGGTTACCGACTGTTACACCAAACAATGGTGTACTGCCATATATAAGGACCTAGCTGATTACGAGCACTTTAAGCGGGCCTTAACCGATTTATTGTGGAGTGCACAAATCCAGTCACGGACCAGGTGCACGGTGTATCAAGACCGATACGATAAAAATAAAGCCGATACCATGTCCGCGCATTTTTTGAGATACAGTGTCATGGCCGCACACCTTTCTCCGCGGTTGTCCGAGCTTGATTTGATTGACGCTATCTCGGGACACTTCCCACCGTATGTCCAGAGGGCGATATTATCCGCGAATGTTCGCACCATTCAGGAGGCCCTCAGCTTCTAAAATAAGCTGGAAGCAATGGAAGCCAGGGACGGAAATCGAGGTCCGAACCAGGGACAACAAAGTAGCGGTTACAGATCCAACGACGGCAGAAACGCTAATCAATATCTGAACCGATATGATAAAAATCGACAAGGGGGACACCACATTAGGAATTTTGGGTATAGGGCGAACCAGAATTTCAAACAAGCAGGTCGGAATGGTAGATACAGCCCAAGATATAGGGAGTCCGCCGGAAGGAGAGGATACGGCATTGTTGAGCCACGCGAGGCTTCACAGGGGGAGCCCTCGCGTGCTAGCTTGAGCCCACAAGCTGGCTCATACAACCCATGTGGACTTTCCGCGAGCCCGTCAATCGGAACAACTGTTCGTTGGCGGAAAACTGAATCGGAGTGGCGTTAGGGACCGTTCGTCATTCTACGTGAGGCAAGGCAGCCCAGGTCCAGTCAGTAACCCAGATCAGTCAGAGGGAGATGGAGCCATAGTGCCTGAAGACAGTTGCTTTTCGGGTACTTTGATGAACTAAGTAGTGGATAGGGTAACGTTACTGTGTATGTGATAAACGAGACCAATCTAAAAGGATGCCCAAGAGTGGTTTTGAGAGCCGAAAATAGAGAGATAACTGCGATATTAGATAATGGAGCTGAGATTTATATTATTTCAGAAGAGATTTATGACAATTTGATAGCGGGGGGCGCACAGTTACTTAATTTACCTGTTATACAGGGAGTATTGATCTCTGCGTGGGGGCGAAGACAAAGAGAATTAAGAAGCAAGCTTTAATACCATTTGATATTGGTGGAACTCACTATGAACAAGTTTTTATGGTTGCTCCGAACCTAATGGCCGAGGTCATATTAGGCGCGAACTTCTTATCTGATTATGGAGTGACGATGGATTTTAAAGAAAGCAGCTTTACTACCAGGCAGCAAGGACGGGTTAGCAGTCATTGCTCATGGCTAAGGAAGAAGACGGGCGCACTGGCGACGAACTCCGGACTTACAGTCAAAGATTACACAAATTCTAAAACAATAGACCAGGACAGATCCATGACCTACACTAGCGTTCGTAGCGCTTGTGTCAGCAAACCTGAACTTTCAGACTTACAGGCAGGCCCGCAAGACCATATTAAAATGAATGAATTAGGACGTGGTACGAGAATTCCCACAGTTCACTACGACGAAAGCGACAAAGTATTGAGAGATGAGGATGGTAGGGCGTTGTTCCCGGAAGATATTTGTTTATTTAATGATTCTTTAGGTCCAGAGAATGAGCATTTAGTAGCCAGAAGTAGCTATTGGTCGTGTGAAGAGGAGAGGGCGCACTGTAACATTCAGGAACCAGACCCATGTTTAATTTGTGAGCCGGAAAGCGCCGGAACTTTCTCAGCCGACGGCCTAGCCTTGAAGGTCGTGGGAGCGAGCAGCTTGGACGACGAACAGAAACGTAGTCTAATGAAATTGCTTGTCGCCTACAAAGAACACTTTTCTACGAAGCCTGGTAGGTGTAACTTGTTCACATATAAATTTGAGGTATCGTGTACCGAGCCTTTCGCTGCTTCGTCACACCCCATTCCATTTTCAGTACGCTCAGTTGTACGGAAACAAGTTCAAGATATGTTAAATGATGGAATTATCGAAGTGTCAAGCTCCAGCTATATTAACCCATTGACGATCGTAATGAGGGAAGGGAAGTCTCCGCGGATCTGTGTAGACGCGAGACGGGTGAATACCTATACGTTGCCAGATCGCGTGAGAGTCCCTTGAATCCAGGAATTATTACAGCAGTTCCACGGATCTAAATTTATTACTAGTATCGATTTGTGATCGGCATTCTTGCAGATACCTCTGGAAGAAGGATCAAGGAAATATACGGCTTTCTTATTTGAGTCACGGGTATATCAATTTACTAGGACCCCGTATGGTTTCAAGAATTCACTCTCAGCTTTTGTGCGAGCTTTACAAAAGACGCTGGGTGCGGACGCCTGTGGATATGCCCTTGCTTACGTCGACGATTCATGCTCTGTTGGATGGCAATTTACCTAACAAGACTGGGTTGTAAACATACTGGCTGTGAAGACGGGCTAGATGTAAACTCGCGGACAGCATTGTCGTAAAAGAAGGGCATTAAGTGGTAGCTTTAATGAATAAGGCAAGGAGAGCAGGATTTGGGCTAAGTACGAGTATAATATGGTAAGGTAAAAATCTTTTTTTTCTTAGTAGTTGCAAATTTGCTACCGAAAATATCTCCTAACCGCCATTGTCGGACTTCTGATTTGTGGATTCATGTTTCATGCCACTGGGCATGGGGAAACTCCGTAAGTTGTGAGGGTGGTGTGATATGTGAGTAAATGAAAGTCGGACTTATCCATTTAGTTGATGTCATTGTTGGGCCGACGTAAAAAGTGAAGGGCTTAGTAGCGCCAGGGTAGGCTAATCAGAATCAGCTGTTAAGAGAATGAACAAACAGGTGGTGGGAATAAACCCAAACGTACGTAACACCTACTTATTGTGAAAAGTGGAACAAGAGGGGTGCGTAATGTTGTATTCTAAGTAACATAAAGCCTGCGTGAGCAAGTGATGCAGAAGGTAGAGTAGCGATACGCTCAGATAAGCGTAGTGCAGGTCCCAATCAGGATCCATTACGTAGAAGACACCCGTGAAAGTATATTGTAAGGTGTGCATTTAGTAATGGCATAATTGTTAAGTTATTTAGTGTAGCATGGATATAAATTAAGTGATTGATGAGTGATTTGTGTGTGGATGTTTATTGTTTTGAGGGTGAATGAGTGAGTTGATTTGACTGTCATTATGTTCTATATGTATTTGAGTAGAATAAGTTAGACAATGTAAAGTTTTTTTGTTGTTGTTCTGTAACGTCCGATTGCAGGCTACTGTTGGAAGGAACAGAAACCGAGATCAGGTGGGAGACTCGGTCAGTTCTGTGACGCTGCGGGTTACTCGATTTTGGGAGAGAGAATTCTCTTTTAACAGTTAGTCTGTATTTGTGTAAGTTGAAACTGTTGAGTGGGGCTATCACTGGAGAAGCCGATGTGCTGTCGGTCATGGGTTACGGACCTCCATTCATCTCAGGGGGATGTTGTGACAGCCCACTCTGAGTTCGATTCTCGAGTAGGCGGACCTGAGATAGACTTAGACTGGACTTTTGGCGATTACTCCAGTTTATACGCAAGGAAAGGGGCCTAAGTTAGTTTTGTTTTGGTAGCGCTTTTCTTAATCGGAATTTATAATCAAATTGTATTGAATTTTCCCGAGTTGATGGTTAGTATCGCTAGTTCAGGCCACATCTTGGGAGACTTGTTTGTTCCACCGGGCGACTGCCTGGCGCCAGCTACGTGACTAGATGAATGGGTGATTTTATGATCGGTGGCTAGACTTGGTGGGTTGAGTAAGCTCTTCCAGATGTGTTTTAGCCGTTAGAAGACTTAGGATAAATCACGTCACTAACCACCAATGGGTTTATAATAAGCTATCGGCTGCAAATTTGTAAGGTTAGGGTGATGAACCACTCGCCAGTGAGAACACTCTCTTCAGATTCAAAAGTCTTGCTGAACGCGGTGTGCGTCCAGCAAGGGGTTTCCAAAAATCACTTACGTAGCAGTCTCGACCGCGGGTAGTCCTGCACTCGGCGAGGAGAGAAGGAAAGAATAAAAGTGAACTAATACAGAATTATCGGACTACATCCCCTCGAATCCCGCCGCCTCGCACCTTGCCCCTGGAACCCTTCATAGCCACCACGTATATTCCCTGAAGGCGAGAGTCCATGAGTTGAGCTACCAAAACGAAACCCAACAGAAAACCCCTTGTAACCAGCCGGGCGTCCTGATGGAGAGTTTGGAGTGAAAGGACGGTTACAGTCCTGATTTTGACTGCCACAGCCATCTAGTAGTGAATCAGGAGAGACTTGGGTGAGAAATGGCCACTGAATTTTGCTTACGAAACATCTCACCCGCTTTACTTCTCCTCCGAAGGAGGCTGTGCTATGGATTTTTATCGCCCTTAAAAATCCATCATTCTCAGTCACGTTTGAACCCGCGAACCTTGGGTCAGTGGTGAGCATGCTAACCACTAGTACACCAAGGGTGACAAGGTTATACCATACTTAATTGAATACTTCACACAACTTCTCCCACAATTTTGTGATCAAAGACGTGGGTGCATAAATTTAACAGTCCATGATCAAAAATACAACTGCCTACATGGCCTAACTGTGAAAGTGTACTGAGTTGAAAACAATTCCTCCTATTTATAAGAGGTTCTTAGCATTTTCTTCAAACTGAAGATTTTATAATAATGCACAATTTTTGACGTAAATACGTCTATATTTTAAGGTCAGTGTCATTCGGCAAAAAGGGAAACGAAAAAGTGTAACTTCATTGTTATGTTACCTTGGAAACGTCAATTGTTTACTCAGCATTATTGTTACCTAGGAAACTTCATCTGTTTATCAACAAATCGACAATAATGGTTACCTAGGAACCGTTACATTACCTTACGTTACTTTACATTACCTTACATTACATTCAGCTACCACAGACCCATAAATAAGCAAAGTCTTAATCAAACTTTACTCAATTGTAAAGCGGGTATAAAGGAAATATTTAGAATAAAGCCAATATATAAACTTCCTTTCCGTATAGACGTATTTACGTCAAATTCTCCGGAACCGTGGTTCCACTGACAACTTTTTTGATACAGCATTCATTCACCTCAGGACTTCTTTTGTTATACAATTATTTAAGTTAGGAGAATCCAACTAGTCAATGCCACACTACTAAATAGTGTTTCTGGGCTCCAAACACCTTTCTTTGGACGCACATTTCTCTTATTCTGCAATAATAATGATCAAGCAACTTTGGAATGTTTCTTGTGGAACATGTATAGTGCAATTCTACATTTTAATTATCTCCAGTTTTTACTTTACATAGTCCATTCTAAACCTGTAATACAGCAAACTGTGATGCACAAGCCTAGAAGCCTGCAAGAGATAACCAAAGTGAAAAAGCACATGTACTACAGTGAAAAATACATTTTCCAAATGCACTTTTTGCAATTTTGAATATTTCACTGTTCTTGGTGTTCATTTATTACAGACAGAAATATATTCATGCAAAACTAATTTCTCTACAGACATCAAACTGCAAAGTTCAAAGTCTGGACAGCCGGCTTCCAAGTAAAGAACAGAATGCAAGATGGGAGTTCATACAATAACTATAGCATGTGTAGCTGTTGCAATGTATCTCACCAGAAGCCAGAATACTATTACATGTATGCATGTAATCTTTCCTCATAAAATTGTCCTTATTAAGAGCTGTAGTAGCCTGTTCTTTGACAAATGTCTTTACAGCATTCCAAAATACTTACCACTTGACAGTTATACTCCAGTTGTGGCGGATCCAGTGTATGAACTTCTACTGTCTCAAATTGATCACTGAGAGAGAGACCAAACTCTTTCAGATAGGGGTCATCCTTGAATCTCGGTGAATTCATCTGAAATAGTACAGTTAATATGATCACTGGCTTTGTGTATGATTGAACACAAATATCTGTCATTGGAACAAAAAGGATTCTTTCAAATGATAATTTTGGTGCTCTCACCCTCAGCATCCCAAAAATAATAATACTGTTAACCCAACCATAAAACTTTCTTTGCTTCTATTTTTAGTGTGTGTGTAGAAAGGGGGAGGGGGGTCTTATATTTGTGAATAAAGAAAAATTGTAGACAAAAAAGATTGTAGCAATCTGTGAGAAAATAGATAATGGCATCTTGAGAATTTGAAACTTGTGCATCTACAGAAAATATCAATATGAAAATATTTCAAATACTGAAAATGTTTGAATTTTATAACTGTTACCATCATACTTGTATGAGTTTAATACAGTTTTATATTTCTCAAACTGTGGTTCTGCTTTTCATGTACATTCTGTGATGACACAACATACTTTAGACAGTACCCTTAACCCAATTACTTTCTCACTGTTCAAACTAAGAGTATGATCCTGGAACCAAAATCATTATTTCTAAATGTTCTCACATAAACACCCCATGTTCACACAGATTTTGAAACAGACTGCATCTGAAAAATGTGAATGGGCAGTCAACTTATGATTGTATGCTATTGTCATTGTCTCTGACCACTCAAAAAGTTGTACAAACTTTATAACTTCACACACTT
The DNA here is from genome assembly GCF_977971745.1 of Zootermopsis nevadensis. NCBI lineage: Eukaryota > Metazoa > Arthropoda > Insecta > Blattodea > Termopsidae > Zootermopsis > Zootermopsis nevadensis. The sequence goes on from NW_028259142.1 coordinate 10,725,344, forward strand.
ATTTTATTTTACAATTTTTGGCAGCATGTTTCAAACTCTTTAGTCCATCATCTGGCCCCTTGACTTTTTACACACATTATAATTCTACATTATTTTGGTGCATTAACTGAATAGTCAATGTTGCATGCTTGTTATTATCTACATTAAAACATTTTAAAAAAATTAAAATAAATTTTGAAAATCATCTTACATTTATCTTGAGCAGTAATCATATATCACTGCTATGTATGTGTGTACTTGGATGCACATTTATTCTGTTGTTAAAATACTACCTCAACGTGATGCTTAAATATCACATTATGACCCTTAGTGGTAACTGTTAAGAACTGATTCAATGTCAATACTCAACATATATATGTAACTAATATTATTCATTTTAAAAGTTGTTTTTTCATGTTTACAATAACTATCCCCATCAATATGGGTATAATAAATCACGTGACATATGATAACAAAGACAACACTGAAATACGACAGATTTCATACACAGGTTTCTTCATTCTTGCAAACTGCATTTCTTGTTAATTTTAAATTAATGGTTATCAGGTATGTCAAAACACTAGTAATAGTGCAACATTTAAGAAATTTAGTATTTCTGTGTGTAATCGTAGGTACAAATTTTAACAAAACAGCATCATGTGGGCCTTAAATTGGTCACTGTGAAGGGATGGAGAAGAAACCATACATTATTCATCTGTGACACTCAAATCATATTCTGCTGCAATATCACCTCAGTCCAATAATACCAGTATCCTTTAAAATTAAACAAGTTTGGAAAAGTATGCACTGCATAACAATTCTGGCATGTTTACCAGAATTTGACCTTTAACTTTTGAACAGTAGCAGCAATTTCAGAGTCATCTGGGATATATAAAACTCACAAAGGCAGTGGTATACAGCACATGTCTGGCTGGGTGATTGCATGGGGATTCCCCCACAGATGTTCCATGCAGACTGACACACAGATATAGCAAGGCTAATAGGCACAGAGGCATGTCCAACAGTTTTAAAATTCAAACAAAATAAAATGGATGTGGTGGGGAGTCATAAGTGAAAATATTAACTATTGGATTAAACTACTAAGACATACTGCTTCTTGGATTTTGCGTTTCCTGTCATCGGTACTTGCTGCAGCTTGCTTTGTCAACTTAGATGTTTGTCTCACATCCATTTTTCTGTTTATCACTTGCCCTTTCGTCACACAGCATGACTGAAAAGAAATACAATAAATTTTGTAATAAGTACATAACATTAACATACAATTTTGGAAAATACCATTTGCTACTCACTTGTAAAACCATACTTGACATTTTTATAAATTCTCATCTAAAGCTTTGTTGTTTACAGTTTATTTAACAATACTCTTTCAGCTACACAGATCATGCAGCACTAAATGTTAGTATGGTTGTGAAAGAAGAATTCAGAAGGCTGCAGGATAAAATTGTTCTGGCATATCACAAAACTACTATCCAACATTTGCATGGTGGAAATGAGGTAAAGCAGTCAAACAAGAATATGACCCTCCGAGCCAAGAATCAAACCTGTCACTCCTAAATGCAACACACAATTACTAACAAGTGAAGTGTGATATTGTCACTAAAAGGAACGGACACTGGTATGTCCCAGCAGCCATAAGATTTAGCAACATGTAAAATAGTGACAGAATTAAGAAAGCACATTTTGTAGGCAATAAGCAGGTTGGACCAGCAGGCATTTGCTGAAATGTAGAAGTCAGCACCAGCAAAGTACAAAAAGAAGTAGAAATTAGATCATGATGTTCACATCACAGACAGACAACACAGTCACAAGCACGACTGCTGTAAGATTCAATCAGTAATACAATTAGTGAAGATCGCGCCACCCATCACCCAAAGAGAACAAGTCGTGGACTTTGCAGTATGTTGGTAACTGATCTGTTTCACCAGTAAGCGAATTCTGGAACTGACCTGCCATGTGTAAAAAGGAGAGCTACAAACACACCTTAGGGAATTAACATCACTTAGCAGCACAGAATTACAGGGCTAGGAGCCAAATCTCACCGACATTAGTGGAGACATATGGAGATAATCTTTGTTCTTCTTAACGCAATTCACTCTTCTTGATACCGTTATCCTTACAATACACAAGGGATGTTCAACAAAGACTGAAAATGATTTTTGTAAAGTGTTTGCAAGTCTTGATGGAACTTTCATTTACAGTGGTTGGTAGCACTGACAGGTGTGAATCAGCATATGCAGTTATAGTTTGCTACGTGTTTAGTTGTACTTATGCTGTGACCCTGATTACAAGCTACGCCTGTCTCACCTCCAAAGTCAAGCATCCATCATGTTGGATATTAAAGTAGAACGTGCTGCCCTTAAATTATGTTACCACATAAAAAAACTGCAAGTAAAGCACACAATTTCTTAAAAGAAGTTTACTGGGAAAATGTTTTCCCTCAATCAACAACACTAATGGTTCAAAGAAGGATGGGAGTTGTCCAAGAAACTGGGTGGGCAGGATGATCCAGCGTAGCAGTCGGTATAGTGACTGGCTACGGACTGGGCGACCGGGGTTCGATCCCCGACGGGGGCAGAGGATTTTTCCTCTAGCCTCTGCGACCAGACAGCTCTGGGGCCCACCCAGTCTCCTATTCAATGGTCCTTTCCCGGTGGTAAAGTCGGCCGGGGCGTGATGCTGATCACTCACCTCCATCTAGTGCCGAGGTGAAGAATGAGTAGGAGTTATACTTCCACTCCCCCCAAGCGCTTACATGGCGTATAGTGGGACAGCTTTACTTTACTGGGTGGGCATGGAGCTCCTTGAACTGTAGTTAATGACGTGACTATGAACATCACCTCTGTTGTAGAGCATGAAGACCAATGATTTAACATTAGAAAGTTGTCTGATGCTCAAAATATATGTATGGAGTGTACACACTATCATGAAGGATTATATGATCATGTCCTGTATCTGTGTGAGATGGATTCTTCAACTGCTGACACCCAAGCAACAAGTGAACCATGCTGAAGTCTACCAGCTGTGGAAATCTTGCAAACAAATTTTGGAAACAAGTAGTTACAAAACAGGTAATGAAACATGGAATAGGATGTATAATCCTGAGAGTAAGCAGCAAAGCACCCAGTGGGTCTCCACAAGCTCACCGAGACCAAAAATACCTCATGTCTCAATCTGTAGTTACTGTTCTGGCAACAGTGTCTTATGGAATGATTTACATGCAGACAGTACCACCTGAAACAACTATCACTCGAGCTTACTACTGTTCAGTTCTCAAAACCCTCATGGACTACATCAGAAGAAAATGACCAGAGCTTGTTGGACACTGGATGCTTCATCATGACAATGCCAGACCACACGTTGCAAATACTGTCATTCAAGTTTTGAGAAGTAAAGGTGTTCAGTGCATCCCCCACCCTACCTACAGCCCAAAACAGGCACCTTACCTCACATACCAAGAGACCAGAATGGCTACATTATAAAAAATACCCCATATGTTGATTTTCCCCTCCTGAAGGCACCATCAAAGACAGAGTCTAGGAAAGTGGTAATGGCAAGGAAGGTGGCAGCCTACCAAAGGGTGATCTCATAGTAATGCTGAGGGGTAACCAAGGGTCCTAGCATTAGGTGGCCACAGTACAACACGGCTAGAATAATCCAACAACACGTGGTAGCAATGCACCACAGCTCTGCAAAAGGTACCAGCACTGCTGCTCCACAGCAAATTTTGAACATAATTAAATACTCATGGCAGAAAAATTACGACAAGGACAAAAAATTACATAAACATTATGTTTTGCGGGAATGTGCCAATTTACAGAAAAAAATAACTAAGAAGTATATACTGCCTACATTTACTGGACATTACTATATGACTTGTCTCTTACTAAATCACCAATATATGAAAATGGCCGTCTTCTGGGTTGTGCCATGCTGTCTATGTTTCAGAGGTCTTTGCTGCATTGCCCTGATGACGAAGGCAGCAATGACCTCTGAAATTCCAGTAAACTTCTACCAGACTACACACCACTATGACCCAGAAGACTTACTTGCCCTGTGAAAACCTAAAAACCTACTTAATATATGGTCACGATATTTTAATTTGCTGCTTTTCTTTTTTAATATAAAAATGAATGATACTTGAGTCAAATGTAGTCTTCTCGGCTCTGATGTTGTGTAGTCTTATAGGTGGTTACCAATTTTTTGGAGGAATGCCTCTCCATCTTTGGGGTTAAAGTGATGATGGAGGTAATATGTTCGTCTGAAGCATTTTTAACTTTCTGTAGGACTACATGACATCACAACTCACAATACCACAATCAACATTTTCATCATCATGAGAACTTCAAATCTGAAGTATAGTTGGAAAATCACTAAAACCGTATTGTTTCAAGAACATAAAAGAACTTCCGGTGAAATATCACGCCAACAAAAAGGCATGGATGACCACAGACATCTTTACGGTGTTTTTAAGTTCTCTGGATGCCTCCATGGGCGCACAAAGCAGAAAGAATTTGCTGTTTGTAGATAATTGTGCCGCTCATTCGAAGGACACGACATTTCTACGAAATGTGAAAGTCGTGCAGTATCCAGCAAATTGCACGAGCGTCTTGCAACCGCTTGATTTGGGCATCATCAAGTCTTTCAAGTAGTTGTATAGAAAGCGCCTTGTGCAAACAGCTGTCTGTGTAATGGATGCTGGGAAGGATGTCGACATGAAAATTGACGTGCAACAAGCAATTCATTTCACAGTGGCAGCTTGGCGGCAAGTCTCCCAACCAACTGTTGTGAATTGTTTTCGCAAAGGTGGCTACGGGTATGAACTTCGCGCAGAAGCAGACTCTAAGGTCAGTGTGGATGAAGAGGAGGATGAGCATGATGGCTTTCACGAAGACTGGAATTGATTTGGCGCCGTGAAAGACATGATTAAATTTGGTGATTACGCGGCAGTAGTTCAGGAATTAAAACGAGAAGCTGAGAATAGGGAAAACTGGCGAACGCTTTTTGGGCAGAAGAATGAACCTGTCGTCAGACAGGACACTAAATAATAATGAAGACAGTGAGCTTGCCACATGCGGAGTCGACACCATTGATGAGTTGTGTGAAAATCGCGAAGGGGTTGGGAGCGGTGAGGAAGAGGCAGACGACGAATGCGAGCCTGAAGCTGTGCCGAGTTTTGCCGAAACACATGCTGCATTGGTAAAAGGGAAGTCGTTTTTTTATGGGCATAACATTAGTGAACGTGAAAGGGCTCTGTTTGGCCTAAAACGTAAAGTTTCGACAAATCAGTTGTCCATTAATGACTTTTTTGTAAAAAGAAGTAACTTTGAAAGAGAAACATTGTTTTTTTTTAAATTTTTTTAATGCTTTCCCACAACTATCGTTTTCCCGTATTCATCGTTTTTTTCCCACCCCCGCCAAAAACGATGCATCGAGGTTTCACTGTATTGGAGCCAATCAGTATAGTGACTAGCTATGGGCTCCGTGACAGTTTCGATCCCTGATGAGGACAGAGGATTTTTCCTCAAGCCTCTACGTCCAGACCGGCTCTGGGTCCCAATCAGCCACCTATTCAATGGGCACTGGGCTCCTTTCCCGGGGGTAAAGCGTGGTCAGGGCTTGATGTCACCACTCACCCCCATCTAGTGCTGAGGTCAAGAAAGAGTAGGAGCTATATACAACCTCTCCCCCCAAGCGACATTGTGGCATGTGCTTTACTATTATTGTGTGGTATTAATTCCCATAACATATGTTTAAACACTCCGGTATTCATGCTTCGAGGACCAGTGATGCAAAAGATTCACCATTATACTTGTCAGGTTCTGTATTATTAATAGTTGTTATTAACTGAGCTCTTTTACATACCATGGATGTTTCTGTGGTTGCAGTATTTTCAATTTGGATGGCATTTAACTCTGTGCCATGTCAAGATAGCAGACAGTGGAAGAATTGGTGGTCTGTTTCAAAGTAAATAAGGAATTGTTATATGGATGCAAGTAACTGAGATAGCAATGAAAATGAATCTGGAATTAGCAGTGGAACCCTTCGCCATTAGTACTAAAATCATTAGAAAAAGGCTAGCAGGGATGGGAAAAAGCAAATCAGTAGGGCCTGACAGCATTTCTGGGGAAATTCTAAAATTGGGTGGGGAAGCCATGATTCCATACCTGGCGCGATTATTGGACGTAACAATTAATAATGCCACTATACCAAGGGACTGGAAAAAAGCCATAGTGGTTCCTATTTACAAAGGAGGTGATCGATCATTGGTCACAAATTACAGACCGGTCAGTTTAACATCGGTGGTCTGCAAACAAATGGAACACGTTATAGCATCGTACCTGAGGAAAAACTGGGAGGAAAAGAATTGGTTATTCGAGGGTCAACATGGGTTCAGGCCGGGATATTCATGTGAAAGTCAAGTAATCACGGTTTGTCAGGACATTGCAGACACACTGGATAACGGAGGAAGGTTAGACGCGATTATAATCGATTTTTCGAAGGCCTTCGATTTAGTTCCTCACGATCGGCTGCTTATGAAAATCGCGGCATCGGGCGTGGACTCGAGGATAGTCGTATGGATAAGAGAATTCCTTTTAGGCCGAACGCAGAGAGTTAGAGTAGGAGGGCAATTATCAGAGGAAGTAAGAGTAACGTCAGGTGTACCGCAAGGGAGTGTATTGGGTCCACTTCTATTCCTCGCGTACGTAAATGATATTTGGAGGAACATTGAATCGACTATTAGACTTTTTGCAGATGACTGTATAATATATAGGAAAATTATAAATAGTAAAGATATAGAAAAGATGCAGATGGATCTAAACAGTCTGGGGGAATGGGCGGTTGAAAATGCTATGAAAATTAACCCAAGTAAAAGTAAAGCAGTTAGTTTCACGAGAAGTCGGGTGAAGGAACCACTAAACTATTTGTTACGCGACCAAGTAATTCCGGAAGTGAGCAGTTGTAAATACTTGGGAATACTCTTAAGCAGCGATTTAAGCTGGGCTGATCAAGTAAATTATACGGTGAAGAAAGCCTGGAAGGCACTTCATTTTACAATGCGTGTTCTCAAAAAGGGGAATAGTAACACTAAAAGTCTAGCCTACACATCACTAGTGCGTCCGATTCTGGAATATGGGGCGGCGTGCTGGGATCCTTACAGGGATGGACAGATAAATGCGTTAGAACGGGTGCAAAGGAAAGCATGTAAATTTGCATATCACAGGAGCGATTCGAACTGGGAAACCCTGGCACAGCGTAGAAAGATAGCACGAATATGTGCTCTCTTCAAGGCGTACACGGGAGAGCGGGCATGGAAAGCTATAGGTGACAGATTGCAAAGGCCATGCTATCTGAGCAGGGTAGATCATATTCGGAAAATTAGGAGTAGAAAGCAAAGAACAGATATCGGAAAATATTCCTTTGTAAATAGGACCATCCAACTCTGGAACCAGCTACCTGCTGAGGTTTTAGGGACTCTCTCCTGTAAACCAAGTACGTTTAGGAAGAAGGTTAGGAAAGTGATAAATGAGGTGAAGTAAAGGGAATAGATGGGTGGGTGCAGTGAAGGGGGGTAAATTGGGGTGAGGTTGGGAAGGCTTCATAAGTGTAGTGAAGTGAAGAGAAGGTCCTGATGAAACGTGTGATTCATTACTGTTACTGTCTTATGTCTAGTTGGTATTAATTTTTAAGTTATGTACTTTAGGTTATATGGTTTTGTAATATTATGAGTTGTTTTATTTTGAGTGTGGTGTGTTGTTTTGTTGTGTCTTATTGTTCTTGTTGTGCTTTATGTTTTTTGTGTCTCATTGTTTTTGTTGTGTCATGTCTTTTTGTCTTACTGTTTTGTTGTGCCTTATGTTTTTTGTGTCTCATTGTTTTGTTGTGTCATGTCTTTTTGTCTTACTGTTTTGTTGTGTCTCATTGCTTTGTTGTGTCTTATTGTTCTTGTTGTGCCTTATGTTTTTTGTGTCTCATTGTTTTGTTGTGTCTTATGTCTTACTGTTTTGTTGTGTCCCATTGTTCTGTTGTTTCTTATTGTTTTTGTTGTCTTATGTTTTTTTGTGTCTCATTGTTTTGTTCTGTCTCATTGTTCTGTTGTTTCTTATTGTTTTTGTTGTCTTATGTTTTGTTGTGTCTTATTGTTTTGTGTCTTATTGTAGGACCACTGCCACCGGGTAAAAACCCATTTGCAGTCAAATAAATAATAATAAAATAAAAAATTTACAAGATATAATCTATTTACAAATCATTTGATTTTAAGAAATTGGGGGGTATGTATTCTTGATAACAAATTGGTGTTTATGTAACTAGTGTTCATGTATGTAGTTGTTAATGTTCTCTCTGTGTTCCTTTACACTGTAGTATCTAAATCATTCATGTATGTGGATTAGCTCAGGAAATATTTTTTTCTCAAAAAGGCAGCTTCTTAAAAAGTGACAGGTCCTTGAAGTATTAAGAGTGAAGAATATAATCTAGTGAGCTGTAAAAATATATGTTCAATAAACAGGTTTTGCGTGAAGAGTTGAATGCAATTCGATGTGCCTGTTCGTCATTGGAACAAGGATACAAACCCAAAGTGACATTCTTGGTGGTACAGAAATGTCACCACACTCGGTTCTTTCCAAGCCCTGAGGATGCAGATGGAAGAAATAAGAATGTGCCACCTGGTACAGTAGTTGACCATGAAATTACTCACCCCATTGAAGTGGACTTCTATCTGGTTAGCCATGCCAGCTGTCGGGTATGAGAATGTGAGGACTAGCTAAGTCCAGTTCATTAATAACTCTTAACTCACTCGCTCACTCTATAATATTAAAATGTTTGTTCATATGATGATAGTTTCTTGGCTGTTACTTTTTTCTTTTTGCTTTTATTGGAGCTGTAGGCTTATCATATTTACACGGGTCTTCCATTGGATCCCACCCTGAGCCTGTTAATCCAGTTCACATTTTGCACCTTGTTTAATGAAGATCCATTTTAATATTGTTATTTTCTGGCCAAAGCTTTATGTACTTTCCTCATATTTTATATGGGTGCTACATGACCCATTCTATCTTATGTGTACTGATTTAATGATGTAACGATATTAGGAGAAGAATACAAATTATGATGCTCATTATACACACTACACTATACCGTACTATTCTTTTGTAAGACCGACCACCAGTATAAGAAAAACAATAAAAAAATGTATGCAAATTCTGATATGTGGATAATTGCACATTTTTCTTTTGCTAAGATGCAAAAGATTTGTCTATAAAGTGGTAACAGACAGACATGGACGTGTAGATTCAAATGTGAAATGTGTTGGAATATTGTTACGTAACTGGAAATGCTTTGTCATGGAACTGTGCATTCAGTGCTTATCTTCAGTTTCAAGACCTACTGTTAGTGGCGTGCTCACTTGATACTTGAGAAAGCGAAAAATCACTTAATATGGTGGAAATCTGTAGAGACACTAACAATAGGGTAGGTAACACTGTAGCAGTTCCTATAATATAGACAATAATAGAAGGGTAACACAGGCACTTAGTATAGCAGAAATGGACACACTAACAGAAGGATAACACTATAAATTTAACTTTTCTTCAAGATTTTAATTCCAACTCTTCAGTATGTGACTTTAACTCTTGTGGTGTCTAAATACAATAAAATCCTTTATGTAATCAATCACATTATTGTAGGGAAAAACTCCCAACATTTTGGAGACTGACGTAGGAGGCAGATATATAGTCTGAAACATTGATTGCAGTCGGTTGCTTTAGAGGATTTTATTGAATTACACACTTAAATATGAAAGATATGTGTGTAATCCCACAAGGACAACTAGTCAGATAGTCTTCAAGCTTTTAGGCATTCAGGCTTGAATTTGGTTACAGAAAGTCTGCTGAGAATACTATTACATATGCAACAAACATGTTATTGTTCTGCATTATTCTTTTGTTACTTTTGTTCCTCTTCCATGCTCATTTACTGTTACAAACTCTTAGTATAAGTATAAATTATAATTATGTACTGGTTTGTGCACTGATATAGGAATTAGCAGCAGTATAGGTCACGCAGGTAGTGGTGGCTCCTAAATGCACGATCTGTAAGCCGAGAGAGGGGAGTTCAGTAGTAGTGGGGGTCGCACAGCCTCAGCTACGGTGACACATTGATCTAAACACAGCTAGAGCTACGAACCAACTGAAGCTGACACCCCTCTAGCATGTGCTTCGGATGGGTCTATCTCATAGGACCAAAATCAGCCCTTTACGCAAGTGCCAGAACTCCTCACTTGGCCTCTGTATCTTGAATTTTAAGTTAGCATTCAGATGTCTGAAGCTCCACAACTGAAATCTCTTGTCTCAGAATACTAGACTGTTTGCCTTCAAAAGACAGTATTGATTGCATATTTCTAATAATCAGTTGAAATGTTAGTTTTGAAGCTTTAACTGAAAATTAATGCACTAAAATCTTGGGTAATAAGCAGCAATTATGATGCCTCTTCCTGATTGGTGAGCTGGTTAATAAGATGTTGGGTCACTGCTCAGATTAACTCCACCTTCTGATGAACAAAATGCCAATTAGGAAGAGGCATTATATTGACAGATTGGTGTATGTTGTAGGTGATTTGTGATCATCCCCCACATTCACCCCATTGAAGACAGAACAGTAAGTTTGTAACCAATTCTTGATGCAGCTGATCACCTGAGAAGATTTTAATGAAATGAACTTTTACTCTTTTTAGGGTGTTAGTCGTCCTACCAGGTATCATGTGTTATGCAATGATGACAATCATATGACAAAAAATGAAATTGAAGAACTTACATATTACTTGTGTCATATGTTTTCACGTTGTACACGGAGTGTGTCCTACCCAGCACCTACATATTATGCACATCTTGCTGCTTACAGGGCTCGTGTGTATCTGGTGGGCTAAGTATAAAGCACAGTTTCTAAAACCTCAGGAAAGTTATAAACATATGCAGTGAGAAGTAGGTTACTCTAAGACAGATTTTTTGCTCAACATTGTCACCAAATTCACCTTCAAACTTTTACATCAGTTAATTTTATGTTGTTAATACAGTGAATATTTATTTCTGATATCATTATTGATATTACACACCAACAAATATAATATTGTTTTATACCTCACTGTGTACTTTAATACCTTATTGTAATGCAAAATGACAGTTAAAAAGACACAGTTACAGCCGTTAATTATCATTCTCAAATCTGGGAACAAGAATTTCTAGGAAGAATGTAGTATGATGCCTGCTTTTCTTAAAATGCTTTGGTTTATGTATGTTTTTCGTAGGTATCCACCATATTGGCTGCAAACAGTTTTTTACACTTACAGACCCGTGGTTTGCAATTTAATGTAACATATTTTTGTAATAACTGTGTTATAAATTATATTTGTTATTTTTAGGTGTTATGCTTTATTTACTGTACTAATTGCATTACATATCTTTAAGCTACAGATAAATCAAACTAATTTAGGCCTAACCTAAAAAATAAATCAATTGATTTTAAGTGAAGTGAAGTGAAGTGAAGTGAAATTATAGGAAGTGCTGTGTATTACAGTAAGTGAATCCAAGTGAAGTGCAGTAAAACGGTATATTCCATTTAAAGTGCTCTGTGAGTGTAAGTGCAGTGAAGTGTTCAAGTGTGATATAATAACTTGACATAAGTTAGATCCACATCTCCAATCTGTTCACTGTTATTAATAGTTCTCTTTAGTCTAAGCCTTTGTAACTTGAGTAAGTTTTAAGATATGGAAGATAAGAATAGGTCTAATGAGTTATCAGGCAAATGTGGCTCCTGCCGGAAAAAAGTCTGTAAAGGTATATTATGTGACAACTGTAATTGGTGGTTCCACTGGGAATGTGCCAACACCACTGTTAATAATGTAGATGTAACTAAACCATGGTTTTGTTTGATGTGTGACCAGGCCAGGTTAGTTAGGGAACAGGAGAAAACTATTTTGGATCTACGGAGGGAGTTGGCTTTGGCAAATGATCAGATTGCTAGTTTTAAAGCTGATAACACCTCTAATATTAAATGTAACTATTCGTCCACTCTTTGGACTGAAGTTAAGGCCAAATCGCAACGCAGAAACAAAAGTCTTTGCTCCAGTAAGGGTTCAAAATTTACTGTTAAACTGAGCAACAAATTTGAGGCTTTGACTGTGTCGGAACCTTCAGGTGCTGCTCAGTTAAAGGGAAAAGATACAAAACAAATTGTTAAGAATAAAAAATGTAAGAAGGTCCTGCTCTTAGGCAGTAGTCATGGTAGGGGACTACGTGAACGTCTTCAATCAGTCCTAGGGGATGAATATATGGTTACAAATATATTCAAACCCAATGCTACACTTGGCAATGTCGTTGGGGAACTAGAAACACTAAGCAAGGATTTCACTATGGATGATAATGTAATTATAGTGGGAGGACCGGGAAATAGCCTTGACAGGGACCTAAATTACAAGATTGAAAATGATATGGACAGCATTGCCAGGAAAAGCTTACATACTAATGTTGGTTTTGTTGACCTTCTCGAGCGGCATGACAGGCCTCATATGAGCAAGTGGGTTAGGAGTGCAAATGTGAGACTTGAGCATGTGCTTTGGAATGCGGACAGATCGCACATTAGATTAATTGATGTGTCATCTGTGAATAGATATGACCACACCAGACATGGATTGCACCTAAATTCAAGGGGTAAGGAGAAGCTTGTGCAACTCATTGCCAGTGAGATTAGGAGCAAGCCAAATACTGGTAAGATTCCTGATTCCTGTTGCCTTTTTTAGGTTAAGGCCCAAATGTATCACTAAATTCCTGAAAGATATCCAAGTCAATGTAAATAAGCCAGTTCTAAAATTAGATCACAATCAAAATGAAAATTTCATGTTATATCATCAGAACATTAGAGGCCTTTCAACCAAAAACTTAGAAACCACCCAGAAAGAAAATCTCCTGGTTTTCCATCAGAACATCAGAGGACTTTTCCCAAAAACTGAAGAATTGATAATTTCTCTTAAAAGTGCCAAATTACCACATATTCTTTGTCTAACTGAACATCATTTGAAAGCACCAGATATCTTACAGGTAAATTTAGACAATTATACACTAGCGAGTAGTTTTTGCAGGAAAAATTTAGCTAGAGGAGGAGTGAGTATATTTGTTAAAAATAATCTTAAATTTAGCCAGATAGAGCTAGTGCAATTTTGCAAGGAGCAGGACATTGAATGTTGTGCTGTACAACTTGATATAAATTTTTCTAAATTATGTTTTTTAGCAATATACAGAGCACCAACAGGTGACTTTGAAACATTTATTAACAAGTCAAACAGCATTATGGACTACCTTTACAAACCGAAAACGGAATTTGTCATCTGTGGGGATATAAATATTGACTATCTCTCTGAAAGCTGCCATAAGCAATGTCTAAATTCTCTTTTAGCAACGTTTAATCTTACACCTACAGTTAGCTTTCCCACAAGAATTCAAAATAGCTCAAACTCTGCCATTGATAATATTTTTGTAGATAGTTACAGGTTTGAACACATTTCCATTAAACCGGTAATAAATGGGCTATCTGATCATGATGCTCAACTATTAGTTATAAAAAACATAAATCTTATTTCTAACTTTCACAATGATAAGAAGGTAACTAGAGTGATAAATGAAGTCACTTTAAATGAATTTATACAACATCTCAGTAGTGAAGATTGGGAATTATTACTCAGTGGTGGTGATATGGATTCGAAGTTCAATTCTTTTCTAAACATCTTTTTAAGCATATTTGAAAAAAGTTTTCCTACTAAAACAGAGAAAAAATTGTCTGAAACCAATGTATGGATAACTAAAGGAATCAAAACATCATGCAAATGTAAGCGAGCTCTTTACCTAAGTAGCAGGTCCAGTAATAACCCACTATTGAAGCAACACTACAGAAAATATTGCAAAATTTTATCTCAAGTCATTAAAGAAGCTAAACGCATGCATTACAATAAATTGATAGTAGAGTCTGAAAATAAAGTAAAAACTGTTTGGAAAATTGTAAAAAAGGAAACTGGCAAACAATCTAGAGACATTGAATGCCCACCAATAATGATAAATAATAATAGGGTAAATGATCCTCAACTTATAGCTAACTATTTTAATACCTACTTTTTAACGATTGTAGAAAGAATGAACAGCAGTGATACCATAACTCCAAAAACCGAAGATGCCTTGAAGTTCTTGGCTAAGGCAATTCCTAATTCATTTCCAAATATTAATCTTATTCCTACCACACCAAATTAAATTAAAAGTATAATAACTTCTCTCAAGTAAAAAAATTCATGTGGCTATGATGGAATTTCATCTAAAGTACTTAAATCTTGTGTGGATTATATAAGTATTCCATTAAGTTATCTCTGTAATCATTCAATGGCTGTAGGAATGTTTCCTGAAAGACTTAAATATTCAAAAGTAAAACCACTATATAAAAAGGGTGAAAAATCCTGCATCTCAAACTACAGACCTATTTCACTGCTGACAACATTTTCTAAAATTTTTGAGAAAGTTATGTGCAAGAGAGTAAATAATTTCTTAAACTCAAACAACATCCTTGTCGAGGAGCAATTTGGATTTAGGAAAAATCTCTCAACAGAAAAGGCTCTATTTAGTTTCACAAATGAAATTGTATGTGCCCTTAACAATAAAATGCATGTGGGTGGAATATCTTGTGACCTAGCCAAGGCATTTGATTGTGTAAACCATGAAATATTACTAATGAAACTGAAATTTTATGGGATTCGAGGTATAGCAGGACAATGGTTTAAATCCTAAATAAATAATAGAAGGCAGAAAGTAGAAATTGAAAGCCCCCATACCAATCATAATACCTATTCAGAATGGGGTATTGTAAATCACGGAGTGCCACAAGGTTCAGTTCTTTGGCCCTTACTTTTCCTCATATATATAAATGACTTGCCGGCAACTGTGAACTCTATATCCAAACCCATTCTTTTTGCTGATGATACAAGTATCATTATTGCACACCAAGAATTGATCTATCTTGAAAATATCATGAATGATGTCTTTGCCAACATAAACAAATGGTTTAGAGCTAACAAACTGGCACTAAATTTTGAAAAAACAAACTTCATAAAATTTGTTACTAGATTAAATATAGGTTTTGAAGAAAAATTAATTGTGGAAGTTGAAACAAACAAATTCCTTGGCTTACAAGTCGACAGTACCTTAAATTGGAAGAAACACATTGAGTATATTATTCCCAAAGTAAGCTCTGCATGCTTTGCCATGAGAACAGTCATACCACTCATGACAATAGATATTTTAAAGCTAGTTTACTTTGCATACTTTCACTCTGTATTGTCATATGGATTAATCTTTTGGGGAAATTCAACAGACAGTAATAAAGTTTTTTACATGCAAAAGAAAATAATTAGAATAATGGCTGGTGTCAAAAGCAGGGTATCTTGTAGAAAATTATTTCGTAAATTTAATATACTTCCACTTGCAAGTGAATTTATACTCTGCTTGCTATCATTTGTGGTGGAAAACATGGATAAATTTAAAAGAAATACAGATGTACATAATTTAAATACAAGACGTAAATATGATCTATATGTGCCAAATGCTAACTTTACTAAATATCAGAAAGGAGTGTACTATACAGGTATCAAGTTGTTTAATAATCTTCCACCAACAATTAAAAGTCTAAATTATGATATAAAGGTATTCAAGCCTGCATTGAAAGATTACCTCTTTACTCACTCCTTCTATTCTGTAGATGATTTCATCTCTGCTGAAAATGTTTAAGCTTTATATCCATAATCTACGTATATGTAAAACAAGTTTTGTATTTATATTTAAAATTCTGAGGTTTACGTATATTAATTTGTAAAATTATTTTTCATACTTGTATTGCAGAATCTGAAATTTATGTACATTGATATGTGAAATACGTTCTTGTACTTGTGTTGAAAGTTGTGAAGTGTATGTATATTGTATGAAATGACATGTTCTACATCCTTTGGTTGAGTCCTAAGAAGGATCTATGGAATGTAAATAAACTCTACTCTACTCAACTCAACTCTACTCTACAACAATCTTCGGCCATTTTCACGATGTATGAGAAATTTAAGTTTCAATTCAAACTTCAAGAGTAATCTGTGACATTTAAATTAATTCGAAAAGCTACTGAAAAAATAATGAACAATCATGGTTTACAAAATAGCGTTTATGTCCTCCAAATTATATAAAACAATTTATAATGAATGGAACTAAGATCACAGTCTGGAATTTAGTAAATCATACAAAGTCTAATTGTAATTTCCTTGCGCGGTCCCTTTGGACACTCTGACTTATTAATCTTTGAAGATTTCTGTCTTCTGGGTTGTTGCGCTGTGGAATCTCCCTGATGACGGAGGCAGTATGAACTCTGAAATGTTGGTCACATCAAAGTCTACACAGAGTAACAACCCAGAAGACAGAAGTCTTCATACTCACCGCTGTGAAAACCTCAAATCTTACTTATTAATCTTTGTTACACGTATTATACCCATAGTTCAACATCCGCATTCTAGTTTGGTCGTCGGAAAGGTGGGGTGACTAAATTTTAAGACTGTTGTTAGTAGATCGATTTCCATCTCATGTTGTAAATTTTAACATTTTAATTGAAATGCACATCTGCATTACCACAGATTTATTTGTCTTTATTGTTTTGGGTGTGTATTATTTGCGTGTCATCTGAAAATTGAAATGGGTAATGTATTTTGAAACACGTATGCCCCATGTGCTTAGCAATTAAGGTTATTGTTTATATTGTTTTCGTTTATTTCACCGTATAAATACAATTGTTCTAGTCAAGGATGATGACTAATATTATTCTGAATGTTTTTTTGAGATTGTTAATCCCATAGCGTTCTGAACTTGACTATCCTTATGACGAGGTCATCGCGGTTTCTGATATATTGATGGGATTCGCCCTGCAGTTTGTGGTTGTAAAAATATTTTCTGCCAGACACATTGAAGGTGGCTAAGGAGGCCGAATTTCTGAGAAAATAATTGACATGTTGGTCGCAGTTGTGATACCATGGATATGACTTCAGTAATCGTTACCACATTCAAGTGCACTTATTTTAATAGTACTATGCATTGAATTTCTTCCAAAGGGATATCCAGCGACCACTGGCATAAACGGCGAGCTACAGGTGGTAAGAGGAAGCGTCTTCGCAAGAAGAGGAAATCTGAGTTAGGTCGGCCAGCAGCAAATACCAAGGTAACGAAGCATCATATATAATTAGTTTCCCAAAGTTCCTGTGTTGTAATAGGTGAAGATAACTTTGGCAAATGATGACCAAGCATTAGTGCATCCCACTGATTATTTCGTGAGTGTTTTATCACCTCTAACGTCCTGAAGCCAACTGAATTAGTTGTCAGAGTTAATGGCTGTAATACCCATTTTTGTGATATATAACCACAATTGTTACAGCTTGGTCCCGAACGAATCCACACAGGACAAGAGGTGGCAATAAGAAGTATCGTGCTCTGCGATTGGATCAGGGAAATTTTTCCTGAGGTTCACAATGTAAGTGCTTTTTTGTTGTGATTGATATTATGAGTATTTTATTAAGTTTACCACGAGTGCCATTTTGGATCATTTGTGTGCTTGTAGATAAATAAATTGCAGAACATAGAGATGGGTGGCATGGCAGTGATGATGACGACAAATTTACCCTTACCTATTTTGATAATTTATTGATGAAACTTGTTCCGTAACTGATTCTGCCAGTAGGTACTATAGGAGTAACTGCAGGTTAATTTGTTTTTCTTACCTTGTATGTACTGTACCTGAATTTGCTTTGGTGTCTTTTGTGCAGGCTGCACTCACAAAACCAGAATCATCAGAGTCGATTACAATGCCTCGAATAATGAGCTGGTGCGTACACAGACACTTGTGAAGAATGCCATTGTCACGATCGATGCTACACCATTTCGTCTGTGGTACAAGTGCCATTATGGCCTGCAATTTGAATGGATGAAGAACCTTTTGTCGGTAAGCGTATATCTTGATCACGTGTGTGTGTGTGTCCTTTGTTTTTCACTTCATGTGTCATATTCCACACATTCATTGCTGAACATGTCTGTACTACATTACAGTGTTTTTACAGAGGCTGTCAGACCAGCATCTGGCCGGTAGTCTCTTAATATGCATCATAGATTGCGGCAGTGCTATATTTTATCTGTCAATTGCTTGAAAGAAAACGTTCAAATACATTGAACATTTTCTCTCTCTCCACGCGTGTTTACACGAGTACTGCTGCTTATTCTCTGTTCTTTTAGAGTGGGTGAGCCTGATTGCCTGAGCAGAGGAACTTGTTCTTTGCTTATTATTTGCTGTGATTTTTGACAGCTGAATGTACATTTAAGACTTCGCATTCCATTTTCTGTACTGTGTTTATTGGAGACACTGCTGAAAAATTCAGTTTTACATGGACAGGTGGTAGAAAAAGGCAGGACTTTGAGAAAGACTTGTTCTGCAGTTCTGCTGCATTGCAGATCCAGTCACGCTTTTTAGATAGAGCAGGAAAATACTCCCTGAAAGTGTTCTAGATGCCACACATGCAGAGCATTGTCCTTAATTTCACCTTCAACCCTCAACCTTGAGATTGCATTCAGAGAGAGCTGTCCGTGGTGGAAATGCAACTGAATTGACAATTATCTGCAAAAATTTACAGAAATTGGCCATGAACTTTTCAGGTTTTCCAGATCAAAATTTGTGTCTAACGTTAAGTGGGTTGTGCGACTAAGTATAATGAATTCTTGTTGGCCTACCAGCCGTGTAAGGTGGTTTAATGGAGAAAACGCCAATGTTTCGAGAACCATCTTCATCCTTGTTCTCAGGGTACTCGGCCCTGAGGATGAAGATGGTTCTCAAAACATTGGCGTTTTCTCCGTTAAAGCACCTTACACGGCTGGTAGCCCAAGCAAAATTCATTATATTAAGTGGGTTTCTTGTCACCTTAGCATGGCTTATTCTTGGGTAGTGAGTTGAAGAGAGTATGCTGGTATGAAGGGCGGGGCACTCGTGGGAGGTCGACAGTGGGCAGGTCTCTGGCTCAGGGGCTCTGTGAGGACCAGCAGATCCTCACTCTAAAGATTCAGCATGTTGGAAAGTGTAATAAGATATTGGTGGATTCTTTGGAATGATTTGAGCAATGGAAAATGGACATGGGATTTGGAACTTTGAATGTTCTTGGAGAATGGTAGTAAGAGAATTGGCATGCAGAATGTTCTGAAGCAAGGATGTGACTTACCACCATTGCTTATTTTTATTCAAACAACTTTGGCAGTCTGATGATGATTCCATTATTCATGCGTGTCATCTGAACACCTGATTATATATATGGTTCTGATGTTGCCAGTATAATAATTTCATATTGCGTAAGTGTACAGTGTTTATTTTGGAGGATGTAAACTGCAAAGTACTGCTCTTTCTAAACAGAAGAGGCATTAAACACCCATTTAACTGGACTGAAGATTACTTGTTTGGTTGTTTTATCTTGGTGAAACACGTTTTGGAAAAAAATCTGTTGTCATTTATCACCAAATTCTGTATACAATGAAACACTTCATTTATGAATGCTACGTGCTTCGGCTGTTGGGTCTTCGCACTTCGAGAAACTAAAATCTCCTTCATTCACATTCAGATGCGTACCTTCACCAGAAACTGTTTACTCTAAATAAGAGTTATTTTCCAAGCGTGACTACAGTTTTTCATTAACTGCAGTCACCATTTCCCATCACCTCTGCTTGCGCTCTGCTTATTTAAAGGCATATTTGATGTAACAACTTGGTGTGGAACTGTAAAAATTAACTTTTTTCTAAAAGAAACACACTGGCACAATTTTTGCATCAAAAGAATGCCACACTGGAATAAAATTTTCCACACTGCCACTTTTGACGATCATCACAAAAACCTTCGTTCCACAGTTGCGGACTGATGTCGAAACCCAAGCCACTTGTTTAGACTACTGAAGATGGTAGCCCCCTCTCAGTTGATAATATGAATGTTGCAGCACTGCGGGATATAGAGCTCTGATGCATTGGGCTACCCCAGAGGGTGGCTAACATGCAGTGCACGCAACACCATAAAGCATGAAAATGTTAGACCAGAAACATGATCTTGAAACCAGTGGCTTTCTGAAGGAACAACTTATGGACTCAATACTATTTTACCCAGCATTAATACTGTTTATATACACACTCAAAAGTCAATATAGAGGAAAGACTTTGCACAATTGTTCCCTTTCAGAATCATCTTTCATTTAATTTCAACTGAAAATTATCTGTTTGTTTCCATGCCCATTCTCCCGTGTACGCTTTGAAGAGAGCACATATACGTGCTATCTTTCTACGCTGTGCGAGGGTTTCCCAGTTTGAATCGCTCTTATGATGTGCAAATTTACGTGCTTTCTTTTGCACCCGTTCTAACTCAATTATCTGTTCTTCCCATGGTCTTTGCTATCCAGCCATCTCTGTTGTATTCAATTTGCTACACTGGCATATCTCAGACCAAAGATCATGAAGCTGCTGTGTTCACCAAGAAACGGTCAAAGAACGTGGAGAAGAAATACAAAGTCCAGGAAAGGTTCGCCAAAGTAGAAAGGGCTCTTGTGGAGCAGTTCCTGAAATCATGATTACTTGGTGAGTAACTGATCAGTGCAAAGCACTTCCATGTTTTCTGTTCATTTTGATGATAGAACTACACGGTTTTACATAAATATAGACAATTTACATTTGTTTATTGCTTCTTTATGACACCTCTTGAGAAACATTATTGCTGATTATGAAAACGGTCGCCTGCACCATTTTACATTTACAGATCAAAATTACATTAACCTGTGAAAGATTGTACAACTTCGTGACATTTGCAGTTAATTTTACACTTCGCGTGATTTCTTTTATTTAAGGTCTTGCTGTTTCTAAATTCTGACATTCTAGTGACAATTTTTTTACGTGATACATCTTCTCAGTCATTAGTCTTCTTACATAAACGTGGTGTACATGGTAGAATTTTCTTGCTCATTCTGTTCATCACTTTTGTACACATTTGCGTTCCTTATCATTTACACGCAGTGATGTAAATCTTGTGCTAGATCGAGTTATGGATGTGAATTGTTTTTATTCTCACCTTTGATCGATGTTGCATTTGTCATAGTTACTCTGAGCGTGTTTAGCTGTACCTGTTCCGTTTTGTGCGTTGCATATTGCACATTTTTTCCCCCCCATACATACTATGTATTTTTGAGTCCCTTCTTAATATTTCTCTTTTTTCATTGAATTTTATACCTTAGGCCAGTGGAGTCCAACCTGTACTATGTGAAGCTACTATCGGGAGTTCAGAACATAAACGCAGGCACACGTGACCCAAGCGTTCAACATCTTTCCATATCATGTTGTCACTTTGGGGGTTAGGGGCCATGAAATTTGAGGCATAGTGTCAGTAAAGTAACATCAAACATTCTAAATGTGGAATATCACAGACATGTTTATGTAGCATAATCTCATTTTAATGATATTAATGGAAAGGATTGAGCTGGCAGCATAAAACGTGTTGACGGCAAAGACTTTCAAACTAAATTTTGATTATTTTTTACGTAGGCAAATTAATTTCTCTCGCATATGAGTAAATGGTGTACTGTGAACAAGGTAGCCAAAAGTTCAGATAAAACAAAACATTTTTGACAAATAATTCACCACAAAGTGCATTAGGGATAGGTTATAAAGTAAGTTCTTCAGTGGACCAACAAAAAGAAATCTTTGGGAAAATGTATTTTTTTTACACTGTGTTATTGTGGTCCAATATGTTAATATCTGTTTCACACTGCGTGTTGAATGCTTTCAGCTTGGATCTCCAGCCGCCCAGGTCAGTGTGGTCGAGCCGATGGCTACATATTGGAGGGAAAAGAACTTGAATTCTACATGAGAAAGATTAAAGCAAAGCAACTACTATGTAGTAGACTCTTGTGATTGTTGAGAGGGTCTGAGAAGTAAAATCCTTTGTCAGACAACAAGATGGATGTCTTTAAATCGAAACCTTTGTACCTCGTGTTGCCAAGAAACCAGAGTCAGTAATATTATGAACCAAAATTTTACATTCTACAATAGAAAACTATCTGCAATATCAACATGTGTGATCCACTGTTGGACAGCCCTAAATTTATAGTTTTGCTGTTAAAGTATGGAGTTCTGTTTTACAGTAGCCACAAATCTTTTGTATCTTTTAGACGGGTGCACAAAATATTCTGAACTGCACGGTAGCAAGGAATCCATAAATTTAGTGTACTCTTAATATTTTCATGAAAGACATTCACAGATGCCACGTTTTCAATATATTTATTAGCTGATTTCGTCGTTTCGTCTTGTGACAGGACATTGACATGTTAGTCTTTGTGTTTATTTCCACACCAGCTTTCTTCTAATATAGCTTCTGTGTTTTTCTGTTTGGTATTTATGCTTTCACCCAATTAATTATAATTAGCATGGATCAGAAGCCGGTGTTTCTCACTGTTTACCACAACTTACGTGATGGCATATTCATAATATTACTGACTCTGGTTTCTTGGCAACACGAGGTACAAAGGTTTCGATTTACAGACATCCATCTTGTTGTCTGGAAAAGGATTTTACTTCTCAGACCGTCTCAACAATCACACAAGAGTCTACTACATAGTAGTTTCTTTGCTTTAATCTTTTCCAGGGCCCAGATCCATCAAACCAAACTCACACTTTCTCTCTTTACTTTCTCTCCCTCTCCCACGCGCTACCATTGGTCCACTACCAAGCCTGCTCCCATTGGCTCGGGGCAGGCTACACCTTTCACTTTCCGACCCTATAAACCTACCACCTTACACCCTTTTGGCATATTCATCGCCCTGATGACGGAGGCAGTATGACCTCTGAAACGTTGGTTAACATTGACCAGACTACACGGCGCAACAACCCAGAAGACAGAAACCTTCATACTCATCGCCCTGATGACGGAGGCAGTATGACCTCTGAAACGTTGGTTAACATTGACCAGACTACACAGCGCAACAACCCAGAAGACAGAAACCTTCATACTCATCGCCCTGATGACGGAGGCAGTATGACCTCTGAAACGTTGGTTAACATTGACCAGACTACACAGCGCAACAACCCAGAAGACAGAAACCTTCATACTCATCGCCCTGATGACGGAGGGAGTATGACCTCTGAAACGTTGGTTAACATTGACCAGACTACACAGCGCAACAACCCAGAAGACAGAAATCTTCATACTCATCACCCTGATGACGGAGGCAGTATGACCTCTGAAACGTTGGTTAACATTGACCAGACTACACAGCGCAACAACCCAGAAGACAGAAATCTTCATACTCATCACCCTGAAGACGGAGGCAGTATGACCTCTGAAATGTTGGTTAACATTGACCAGACTACACGGCGCAACAACCCAGAACACAGAAATCTTTATACTCATCGCCCTGATAATGGAGGCAGTATGACCTCTGAAACGTTGGTTAACATTGACCAGACTACACAGCGCAACAAACCAGAAGACAGAAATCTTCATACTCATCGCCCTGATGACGGAGGCAGTACGACCTCTGAAACGTTGGTAAACATCGACCAGACTACACAGCGCAACAACCCAGAAGACGGAAATCTTCCTATTTATTAGCTGATTTCGTCTTGTGACAGGACATTAACATGTTAGTCTTTGTGTTTATTTCAACACCAGCTTTCTACTAATATAGCTTCTGTGTTTTTCTGTTTGGTATTTATGCTTTCACCCAATTAATTATAATTAGCATGGATCAGAAGCCGGTGTTTCTCACTGTTTACCACAACTTAGGTGATGGCATATTCTAAAGAAAAATTTAAAAACAATGGTGGTTGTAGTGCACTGGCATAGGGTGGATTATACAGTGAAACCTCGATGCATCGTTTTTGGCGGGGGTGGGAAATAAAAACGATGAATACGGGAAAACGATAGTTGCGGGAAAGCATTAAAAAATTTAAAAAACTGAATGTTTCTCTTTCAAAGTTACTTCTTTTTACCAAAAAAGTCTTTAATGGACAACTGGTTTGTCGAAACTTTACGTTCAAAATGTTTTCCTCGTCACGTTCACTAATATTATGCACATAAAAGAACGACTTCACTTTTGCCAATGCTTCGGCAAAACTCGGCACAGTTTCGGGCTCAAAAAGTGTGGCCCACCTTTCCTTTGTACTTATAATAAAAGCATTTCTGAAGAAATTCACACTGCACATGCCATCTGGCTTTGCTGGAACGGAATATGAGTGTACCCTAATTAAACTCATAAAATTTCTGACAATGAGCACTGCAGCACTGCCATTCGCTCCAACTATCACCCCTGCACCGCCGACCCCTCATTCCAAAAGAATCTGTGCTGGTTGGGCGACATAACAGGTTACTGCTACTGTGTATTCCAAAAACATTGTGCATCTTTGGGTATTAATTTATCTCAAAACCCAGCATTTTAATTTCTCAGAAACGATCATTTGCGGGAAAATTGTGGGCTGGGACTAAGATTTTTGAACGATCGATGCGATAAAACGATAGTTCGAGGAACGATAGAAGCGGGAAAATGTAACATTATTTTATATGGGATGTATCCGGGACCGAACAAAATGGACGATGCATCCGGGATAACGATAGTTTGGAGAACGATGGATAGAGGTTTCACTGTATCCCCCACTAGCACCGTATTTAAAGCTGAAGCATGCTTGCTCTGTCTGCGTGCGGTGTAGTGGGCGTTCAGGTTTCAAACCCTGTCTCCTACCCCAGTGGCTGCCCAGTCTCGTCAGAGGTTAGGTTAGATGGGTTGACAGGAAATAATACCCAGTTCTCTGTATACACTATTTATCTTATTAAGGAAGTAGCTGAAAGTAATTAATGCACGTGTCTATCATAAAAAAGTGTCTACACATTGTGTTGGGCGTCAGTATTTCATAGAAATCTGTTTTGTGTTTGTGCTGTACACAAAATATAGATTGTAGACAACAAAACAGTTTGTAGTATTAACATTTTATTTTGCCTTCCCTACGCTTCAGAATGTTTTAATTTTCTTAGAGTTGAGAAGTTTGATTTATGTGTTGTTTGAAGTCGTTCGGCACCGAGTCCCTTGGGCAATCTTGTGACAAGTGTGAAAAACCCAGAGCACTTGTACTTGAAGTGAAATGATCAGAATCAAAAATAAAACAGTTTAGATGTATGTTAATGTAAACTATTATCAGAATCAAATCCTGTGGTAGGCGTGGAAAAACTTGTGTTCTTCCGAAACTGGTACCTCCTTTTACTTCTGTTTTATTTTGGCACAGGGAAACTTAGCATTTTATCATGAATGTAGGAGATGTGGACTACGGTCTTCTTGATAATGACTGTAAAAGTTATACCCTGAAGATGGAGGCTGTGTTTTCCAGTGAAGTGTTGGTAAGCATCTACAGGGTCCGGCAGGGAACTTGATGGTTTTTGAAATGATAATACAAAGTTATAGTTTGATAAAAAAACAAAAAAATATTTTTTTACTTAAAGAGAAATAAATGCCATTTATGAGCCGATAAAAACCAAATTTAGAAAGTTAATTGTTGGATTTAAAAATGACGTCCTCCAAATGATGACCATTTCTGCAAACACATTCTTGCAGTCTGTTGGTGAAGTTCTGCATTGCACGCTGTGTTATAGTTAGAGATACATTCTAAGTCCATCTTCAGGGCTGAAGTTCAGTCTTCTATATGTTGTTGCTGGGGACTTTTCTGGAGCTGAAAAAGCTAAAGTGTGATGTGACTTTACTACTGCATTTAGTGTTAAGGTGTCTGTTGTTTAGTAGCATGGTGCTTAGGTCCAGTGAGAACTTTCCTGTTTTTATTCTTGTGATGTATCCTTAAATAATAATAGGCACACATATGTTTCTGAAAAATGTGCCAGAAAGTGTATCAGCTCTGAATTTATGTGCAGCATTGAGTTTGTGTTTATGTTTATGTGTTTGAATTAAACTTGTTATAAAGTCTGTATATGTAAACATTTGTCTGACATATTTCCTATTCAGAATGGTCTAAAACAAGGAGATGCTTTATTGCCATTGCTTTAGAATATTCCTTTAGGAAGATCCAAGAAAACCAGGTGCAACTGAAATTGAATGGAACATTCCAGCTTTTGGTCTATGCTGATGATTTAAATCTATTTGGGGATAAAGAAAAACACAAGCTCTAATTGATACTAGTAAGGCGGTTGGTCCAGAGGTAAACAGAGAAAACCATGTGTGTTGATGAGCATCTTCTGGCTTCTTGTGGCATGTGGTCTAGTAGAAGTTTGCCGACGTGTCGGAGGTCCTTGCTGTCTCCATCATCAGGTCGACGAGTAAGCTGCGCAAGTGGAAAACGCTTTCCACTCGCTCGGCAGAAGAATGAGATGGATGGGACATGTGGCGCGCATGGATGGGGCAAGAAGTGTGCAGTGGGTATTGATCAGGAAGACTGAAGGGAAGAGCCTGCTTTGAAGGCCTAGACATAGATGAGAGGATAATATGCGGGATCTATGGGAGATAGGAGTTGAAGGCGACTGCATTTTGTTGGCCCAGTACAGGGACCGGTGGAGGGCTTTTATTAATTCGGTGATGAACTTAAGGGATTCTGTAAGCCATCTAGTTAGCTTGAGCCTTGGTGTTTGGCACAGATGTCATTTATACAGAGCTGTGGGTAGAAAGCAGAGATGAGTACAAGGTTCCTGCTAGTTACATAACCCGTCTCACTGAAGTGTCCATAGATAACATAGCTTTCGGGGATAATTGAAGTAGAGTGAAATTTGAACGGAAGTAAGAATTACATGAGATAAGTTTTGCATTGTGTTGGATATATCCATAACGTTCATTTTTTGTATTATAAAACGTATTGATAAGTTTCTTCAATAATCCCCAAGGTGTGTGTAACTACGCAATTTTTTGTATGCCAAAAATATCGATCGTGGTATTTGTACCTGCTGTTATTCGAATAGTGTTAATCTATTTTTTTAATGAGACTGAAATAGGTATTAAGGTCACATATCTGACTTGTTGTACAGTAAGAAGCATTGTCCGCGATGTCATGATGTTGAGATTTCTGGAAATGCCAGTTCGAGCTTTATATATTTATCCAGGAAATGTCATAATTGACTATATCCAACGACGAAACGTGTAGTAAATTAATTGAAACTATGTTTATAATTAAGTTTTTATGTTTGTACTGTCACATTGAAAATTTGAAGTGCCATTGGGCAAATTTGCTTTAGCATTTTTATCGAATGATGTGAAAACTGAAAGAAACTGGCAGTAAGTCATTTGGTGAAGTTTTCGCGATGTAAGTACGGGACTATAAATAAGTTGGATCCAAGCTAAAGTATTTGGGTATGGAATGTTTCACATTGAGTGACTAAGCGCTAAACTTATCCGTGGTCTTTTTCTGAAACATACAGATGTACCTTTCATTCACATGTTACAAGAATGAGATTTATCAGAATTTTTAAGGTGTATTTGTTGAAGTTGTTTATGTGTGTGAAAAGTACCAGAAGTAGTGAAAAAAGTGTGTATCCTTTATTTTAGAAAACCAAAAACAATAAACATGCATCGTGTTCGGACAGTGTTGAACAATTTGGTTCCTCTGGCACCATTGATTCATAATGTGGCAGGACCAGACCGTTTTGCATCATGGCTTCTGAGGTCTGGCAAAACATCTTACACAGTGTTGGTGTCATTTACAAGGCATTATAATGCTCCTGTTCAAACAGAACCATTTTTGAACGGTAGCTCATCTGCATACGTTGAAGAAATGTACAATGCTTGGCTGGCAGATACTAAAAGTGTGCATGTGGTAAGTTCTGTGTCATTGTTCCTGGTGTGGTGTTAGCATTGATGCATGTTTTTAGATGTTGATTGCCCAGTGTGATTTTCTAGCTGTTCCTCCTTTCCTAATATAACTCAGTGACAGCGTGCCATGGTGCTGTGAAGTGGATATGGTATGTAGATACCAGCATTTTGGAGAAACATAAAAAATGGAGACATCATTTTTCCCCAAAATGTGACTACCTACAAATTCACTTGTTATCACAGCAGAGAACATCATCAACTTCACTGGCCTGAACACTTCAGATCTCAGTCAGCTTTTGTTTTTGTAACTATCCAGTAATATTATATATATATATATATATATATATATATATTTTTTTTACAGCATCTAGACTTTTCAAGTCATAATGCTTATTTTTATTCCAGTGACATGTATGGTTCTTATTTTCTGTAAGATGTACTCATGTTTAATGTATCTGTTGTAAATTTAATTGAGTCCACCCTTTCATCCTGTTTATTTAAGGTTTAATATAACACATCATTAATTTATATTATGTTTGTGTTGGGTTTAATAACAAGACATAAAATAGACACTGAGGTTTTTTTCCTAGGTAACTTCATGTGGATGCAAAATGTTGGTAAAATATTGCACAGTTTGTTCCTGATAAATTAATGCTCATCTTACATCATGATTTAAACTTTTTATGCCTGTCCACTTCAGAATGGTTTCTGCTATGTAGAACTTCTTGTATATATAATTTTACTTGTACCTACTGTTCTCATTAATGTTTTATACACCTCTTCCCTTCGCTACCACATTCAGACTGGCATCTTCCTGTCTAGTAGGTATCAGGAAATGTTTCTAGAGAGTAAGGCAGCTGGAACCTGAAATTGACTTATCTTTCAGTAAGTGCTGTGATGTAAAATATGTACACATTTACTTCCATGCTTCCAATATTGCTTCATGGTGCGCTTTTTATGGGGCGTATATACCCTTTTAGGCACAACATTCCATTGTTTACTTGAATTTAAACTCCCTTAATATATTAGTAGTTCTGTGAGTGTCCCATTGCATATTTCCTAATGTTTTTGTTATAGCAGAGCAAGAAACTGATAAGTCACATGGTAAAAATTGACTGCAAATTTTACAATAGCTATTATGCCATAGACTTGCTCATCTTGGTAACATATTTGTTTCACATTCTAAGAATGGCAAGAATACAGAATCTTTCACATTTCTCTTGAGCAGACAGAATGTTCGAGCACTACCTCCAAGAAGACAGTAACCTGCAGATCTGCAAAACAATGGCTTATAGAACTATACAGACCTCATCTTTTTTGGTTACAGCAGCAGTGCCTGATGTCTTGAACTTGAATGATCCAGGTTGCAAGAACACTGATGTTCCAACACGGTACTCTTCACCCCTCGGCCGTACAACACCAAACAGCACCTAAAAATGTAAGACAAGAAATTGCAATAAAAGAGATTTCATTCCACGTTATCTGTGATGATCAAGTGCCATAAACACATTCATTGCTGGGCATTTGAATTCTAGCTAAACTTGCGGATGGAAAAGCAGTGATTTCAATTAGATAGGCAAATGCGTGTACAGAATGTATGTCAAAAATCAACAAAATATTTTGATGATTAGTTATAATTTAATGAGTAAATTTTGGTAGTGAAAGTATTACATAAACAAACAAAATTAATGGAATTTTAAACAGTGTATGATATACTGTGTTTAAAAAATGCTACTATAAATGTGGGTTTCACAATTTTTTGCTTGTTATCAAATAACAGGATTAAACTCCTCACTGATGCCGTTATACCAAGTCTTGCAATGTATTAAATAATAAACAGAATTGTGACATAATTTCAACATTACTATAAATTAAAAAGAAACCGCACTGAAGCCTTAGGATGTATGGTATTCATGTTAACATAAAGTAGTACACACAAATCATGCAGCAGTTGACTATGATTTTTTAAATTAACACCATCTATCGACAAACAATACAAATCAGTAGATTAAAATTTAACCACAAGATAAAGAAAATGCTCCTGTAATTATGTAAACCCTACAGGAATGGGAGAGAAATGAGTAAGATGGTAATTTATTATTAATGGCAAAGTCTGTTATGTTGCTTACTAATATAACAATAATGGCTTAAATCATGTATTTATTTAAATCTACATTTATTCATAAATTTTCATAAAGTACTATTAATGATGATGTATCAACTTTTAAAGTGGCTACAAAGTAATGCTCAGATTTTTTCACAGAAATATTTACAGTCAGTAATTCAGACAAATATTTTGGTCTGTGCAGACCATCGGATTTTGGATCACAAATTTGCTTGCCAAAACATATTATTGCAGTTTCATTCTTTGTTTGTGCTATACTAAAACTGAACGAAATTGTTTATGTTATTTATCGTTGAAGGTACCAGTCGATTACGAAATTGTTAGGAGGGTTTTGAAACGCACCTGCTCTATAACGCGCAGATCTTACTATTGATATAACCTGCATCTAAAAATGTTGGTGTGAAGGTGAATGCGAAATGTTAACCACGTGGTGTCATAACCAAGAAGTCCATAATCAGTATTTTCGTAAAATCTTTGCTGGTGTACACGTATTTTTCGTGCCTTAACTCAGTTTTGTGAAACTTTACAAAATCTCAGTTGAATTTAATATTTCATTAATAGCTGATATGTCAGACGAAATTTTTGTGATAAGTCCTTTTTGAAGCATTAGCATAGGAGCAAATGACATTGTCATAAAATAGAACCATTAATAACAATAACGCCAAATGCTTGTTTGAATACATCAACGAAATAGTACCGCAAGACGAAGTGATTTGGTTACGTGGCTTTTGTAGGGGTTATTGAGTGCACTATTCGAAAAATGTTTTATTTTGGTGTTAAAACTAAGTTTTTGTTAAATAAGCGGGCGTCTGTTGAAGTCTAGAGGCTACGTAATAATGTTTGTATATTGGCAAAAATGACGAACATTTATAACATAGATCATTTTGCTGTTTTGTTATGTTGTGGTATATAATAAAAATGAGTGTATGTCAGAAACACAGACAGTTTTCAGCAGAAATTATCACTGCAACTGTAAGTTTAGGGGTTCTGTACTTTATATGGAAATACCGAGAACTGCACTTAAGAAAATAAAGAAAGACAGTTCTTGTGGAGATGATTCTGTTCTTGAGAAGGTTGCGGTCGTAAATTCTTTCAGTGAATGTCAAATCGTGGCAAGAACGTTGCAGAGCTGATCAATTGTTATGTTTTGATTTCCACTGCATTTTTACTTGCTTTGTTTATTGTACGGTTGTCATAGTTTCATAAAAAACCTCCAGTGAGACTGGCTGTCAGCTAAATGGTATAGGTTTGATTTCTTTCAGAAGAGAATTTTTTCTTCATGTCACGAAATCCATCACTTAGGGGTCATGTAGCCACCTTTGCAGCAGGTGCCCGTTTTTCTTTTCGTTTGGGGTTATGTAGTTAGACTTTAAACTTCTCAGTTACTTTCACCAATATCGGAAGTCTTGGATTGATGGAATTTTATTTATACGCCTTCTGTACAACTTACTGGCATGTTGTTCTGGGATAGGGACAACATAACTTTTACCTATATTCCCTCTGTAACACAGTATTATCCATAGAGTTGAATATATTGTTCATCACGGCGGATGAATTACAAATTTCTTCTTTCAGGATAAAGTAGACAGGACTTTTGTAAAAAATAATCTGCAAGATAATTATCTGAGATGTGGATGTTCATAAATGAACTGATTTCAGAATACATTTAAGATGGAATGTGACCAAATTCAAGTAATTTTCTTTGTAATTTTTTCAATGACCGACAATGGTCAGTTTTTATATGAACTCCTGCGTGCATAACAATGCAAGAAAAAGTATTGGGATTTCTAACCCACACCTGCAACAATCTTGGCTGAGCACGCCGTAAGGCTCTTTTCTCGTTTCTTATACATGCAGTATAATTGCCTGAATGAACCGTATTGCAATCCACTCCTTTACCTAAGAAACTAATTGTTACGTCATCTGTTTATTCGGCATTGTTGTGTTTCATTATCGCCGTCAACAATCCGCTTTCGTTATTGCGGAAAGAGCTGAGCTGTGAATCGCTTGTAGAAGAAGTGCGTCGTAGATAATTTTGTGCTGGTAAAAACGTTTTAGAATATCACAAGTACTTATCTTATATAAGAATTATTAAGAAATCTGTGATACTGCCCTCCACTTTTTCTATTTTATTACTGATTAAATTGATAATTGCCGGTGGACACCGTGGTCTCTAACAATCGAACAAAGTTTGAGGTAAGGGATTCCTATTTATTATTATTGTTCATCACATTTAGTTGTTTTCATCTGTGAACTCGTGTAAGAGAATTAGGTTTGTCGTCTTTCTAACACAATTTGAAGTAACATTAGATTGACTTCTGTTTGTTCACGGCGTCATTGATTGTAAAATAATATTCCAGTAGGCAATTAACATTTTACGATTTCAAAAGAATAATAATGTGTTTCGTAGCCCAGAATCTTAATAAAGATTTATGGGTGCTAAGAAGTGGGGTGTATATTCTGAATAATAATTCTAACACTTTACATTTCCTGATACATCGACGTTATTAAATCGTTTTTGGGAACTGTGAAGAATTTTTATTTCGGTTTTACAAGCCTAATTATCGACGAATCTCCCCTCCTATTATCTCCCTGCAGCAGCAGATTAAATCCGGGGAATGCTTGCTATTATTGAGTGCAAAGTATTTATGGGTGCAAAACGTGGTCTTTCACTTTGAGGGAGGAACGTAGACTGAGGGTCTCTGAGAACAGGGTGTTGAGGAAGATATTTGGACCTAAAATGAGAGTGGGAAAGATAATAGAGAGAAATGCACGGCCTCTTCTCAACGGATGTTATTGGGGGGAGGGGGTGGGCAGGGGATTTTGTTTACAAGTTATTGGTTGGGAGGCCAGAAGCCAGGAAGACCTCGGCGTAGGTTGGAGGATAACATTAAGATGGATCTTAGGGAGATGGGACTCAATGGAGCGAACTGGATGCAACTGTCTCAGGATATACCCTGGTGGCGGGCTTTTTGAACACGACAATGATCATTCTGGTTCAGTAAAGAATTCGGGCTATTCTTTGACGAGTCCAGTACTAATCGACTTTTCATAGAATATCTCGCACATTGCAGTGCATTGTGAGTAGCGTGATGTAGGCCTGATCTACGCATGCGGTAGAACTACATAGAACTTCCAACTGTAATTCTCGCGTTCATTTGATAAATTTAAATTACATTTTGTGCTTTTAGTGTATATAAATGTGTAACTTAGGCATGTATGTCCTTAATCAAGGGTGATTAAGCCAAGAAAAGTGAGATTGTCGGGGTATGTGGAATGCATAGATGGGGCAAAAGGTGTGCACTGGGTGTTTTTGGAAGTCCTGATTAGAGGAGGTCGTTGGGGGTACCTTAGAGCAGTGGTATTCAACCTGAGGTACGCGAAGCTATCTTAGGGGTTACGTGAAATTTAAAAAATATATATAAACACTGGATAATCAGTAATGTAATTTATTTAATTTATTTCAGATGTAGATTATATACTATGTATAACTTGAATTAAACACCAACAACTTTGGGGGTACAAAGTTGAAGAGAAATTATATCTGGGGGTACGCGAACAAAAAAGTTTGAATACCACTGCCTTAGAGGTAGATGGGAGGATAATCTCAGGCGGGATCTATCGGGGATAGGAGTTGAAGGGGACTGGATTTTGTTGTCCCAGGGCAGGGTCTGATGGAGGGTTTGGTTAGTTCGGTGTTGAAACTTCGTGTTGCGTAAGCCGTCTAGGTGGTTAGTTAGATTAGTCACATTTAGAGCTTTGGAATTTTGTGTTGGATATCAACAGGCATTTCTAAAACAAAGAAACAAACTGAGTCCATGGAGCAGAAGTCCTGATGAGAATCTAACAGTAATCAAGTGCCTCGCCTTTTATGAAACAAGAAGTTTCATGTTCGTGTTTACAAGACCCCGCCTCTAAGCCACAACCACAAGTAGATGAAGTCAAACCACACCTTCATTCTCAACCTCTAAGATCCATTTTAATATTATCCCAGCAACTCATAGGACTCTCAAGTGACCTTGTCGTTTCAGGTCTTCCGATTAAAAAGTTGTACTTCTTGACTCTGCCGTGTGTACTACATGCCCCGCCCATCTCATCACCCTTGATCTGACAGCCTACAATTTAATAATCAGTGAAGAGACCGATAAAGCTCCATATTATGCAATTTTCACCATTCCCTTGTGAGTAACTCTCTCGCAGGACCAGATATTATTCTCAATACCGTGTTCTCTCTCAGTCACTCTCGGTTCATGTGCACACGCGTCAGTATGAAGAAAAACCTGTAACAGCGATGGACCGTTTTTCAGGAGATGGAGTCAAACCAATATCGGAGCTGTTTTCAAGTCGACGGAAGGTGCAAGTGCACCGAAACATTGGTCCGTCTAAACGAGCTGAGAGAGAAGAACCTCTTGTGTGACGCGGTGTTGAGTTTGGAGGACGGCGGTGTCTTTCCAGTCCACAGATTGATTCTGTCGATGCGCAGCGCATATTTCAGGTTTGCTCATTTACTGACGTGGTTGATTAACATGTGAAATAAGGACATAATAGACATCAATTCGTATGTGAAATATTATATTCCCTTTGTTGCAGAAATCTGTAATTTTATACGGCTATTTATCTTTTATTGTTTATTCATTGTCATAAAATCGCACGACGGTGAGGAAGCAGACTAATGTCTTCTAGAAACTGAGTGGCATTTCAGACGTACTTACTGCCTTTTTGACTTAAATACGTCTATATTTTAGGGTCAGTGTCATTCGGCAAAAATGTAACGAAAAACTGAAACGAAAAAGTGTAACTTCATTGTTATGTTACCTAGGAAACGTCAAACTTCATTATTATGTTACCTGGGAAACGAAAAAGTGTAACTTCATTGTTATGTTACCTTGGAAACGTCATCTGTTTATCAACAAATAAACAACAATGGTTACCTACATAGTTACCTTACATTACCTTACATTATATTACCTTACCTTACATTACATTATATTACCTTACCTTACCTTACATTACATTACATTACCTTACCTTACCTTACCTTACCTTACATTACATTACTTTACATCACATTCAGCTACCACAGACCCATCTTAAGCGTAACTAATTCAAGTTGAATAAGCAATGTCTTAATCAAACTTATCTCAATTGTAAAGCATGTATAAAGGAAATATTTAGAATAAAGCCAATATATAAACTTCCTTTCCGTATAGACGTATTTACGTCAAATTCTCCGGAACCGTGGTTCCACTGACAACTTTTTGTACTAATTTTTAAGTGCGGTTGTACCAAGGTGACAGTCAATCGATCTGGAGGGAGACATAGAATCAATTCATTTCCAAAAGTCTTGGTTTCAATACGTAAATACGACCGACAAAGTCCAGAAGGAAGTTGGGAGTTCAACTTCGTCACGTCACTGTCCGTAACATCGAAAGCTGCTGTGTGTTGCTCTGTCTCAAATATAATAAACTGTAACAAAGAACCTTGCGAGAAATGTTTCATTGTTAGGAGGGAATCGTTCGAGAATTTGTGCATACGTTATTCTGCTTGTGTTTTAAATAAAGATGCTTAGCGTTCTTGAAATGAGAAATGCATTTTTACCGTGAAACATTGCTTCTGGTCTCCAAGAGACGTTTCTCATGTCTTGTTACGAGCTGTGCCCCTTTTTCAGTTTTCAGACAATCAAATCTTTCTGTTTGTCTTGCATTGCAAAGCCCTTAATTTGTAATATAAAATTATTTGCTGGTTGGTGATCATTTTTTAAAGGCCGCGTAGAAACATCGGCTTTTTTTAAAGTTGTTTATTGTCGGGAAAATATATTGACAGAACAAATAATTTCATATTACGAACTGATCAATGAGTGCAATGTACAGCCTGCTATGTATGTTGAAATATTTGTGTCAATTTGCTGGTTGGCTTTAACATTTCTGTAGTAGTAGTTATAAGCTCAGATATCTCTTGAAGGAGTCAACGGTATGTAAGAAATGAGGTGACCTTTCTCTGGTACAAATATTCGCTGCTTGTTATCCGATTAGTAAGTTATATTCTGTTAAGCCTACGCCCTCAGTTAATCTGGTCCCATTAGTACACGTTCTCGGAATTTTTGAAGTCTTCGTATAACAAAAATTCATCTACCACATTGACAAAAGGATATTTTTATTTGGCTACGTGAGTCATAATAACTTAAAGTTTATGCCCATGACTTGTAATTTTCTGCTCGCCGTTTCTCCAAATCGACGTTTCAGGACCCTCTTCACGACAACACTGCACACCAGTGAGGAGACTGATATTCTCCTCCACGAAGTCAGCTCTGACATGATGACCCTGATACTGGATTATGTTTATTTTCGCGAGGTGGACATCCGCTCAGACAACGCGTATCAGCTGCTGGCGACGGCTGACTACTTGTGTATTCCGGACGTTCCTAAACTCTGCTGCGACTTCCTCAAGAACGCAATGGACACCGACAACTGTATCGGCATCTTGCTTGTCGCGAGGTAATTGATGTTCATTTGTTATTTGCTGTGACGCCAGCCTTCGACGCTGGAGCGAATCACCTTTACTCAAGAGAGCAGTAGGATATTACAACCTCTGACTAAAGACTGGGCGGATTATAATGCGTTGGCAGGTTGCTAATAATGTCTCTGTAATTTAAATGTTTCTGCACAAAGTAAAACCTCTGTTAGCCGACCCTCGATTATCCAATTAAGCGACCGAATTCAACCAGATAGTTTGCGATCGGTTTCCACCGGCAAGAATGTTTAAAGCGATGTCCACGCGGTACAGTTTATACCAGTCCAGAACCCCTGTAACTGTTTGACTTGAAATTTGAACTGGCCGGAAGATCAGGGGGTGAAGGCCCCCCCCCCCCCCCCCCCCCCGCTAGCAAGCCATATGTGGAGGTTCCCTCACCAGCAAGGGATCTGGTATGCAGGTCAAAACACATGGCATTACTCGAGTGGACATAGTTGACAGCGGGCTTTCAGTCAGTAAACCAAACTTTTGTACCAGTTAGGGAAATAGTGTATAAGATTTTCTTTAATTTCAAAAGTAAAATTATTCGGTTTCTTAAATTTGTTGTTCCTGTATTTATTGATATACATAAAAATTACCACGTCAACCCTGAGGTGATCCTTGTTCCCCACTGACTCTAGTTCGGGATATAACTATCTCTTTCTGCAAGAACAGCGAAGGTAAAAGTAGTGAGGAAGGATAGTTATAAGTTCATTGATCTGAACTCATATCCAGATTTTGCTGAGTATTATGAACAATTCAAGACATTTAGAGAATTGGTTAATATCGGGCAAAGACAGAAAAGAACCCGCTCGTTTCCATGGAAGACAGGACAACATAGCAAGCAAATCACTGACATCGGCAGAATCACACCAGAATCTCCACTTCATGCGATGGACAGAATGACTGATAAATTCACTATTTTAGTACAGGGACTCCGTCGAACAGCGGTCACGATTGAATTTTACCATCGGTTTGTGCGTGCGACACGCTCGCATCATCCGTGACGAGGAAAATCTGTATTGAGTCTCCAATTATTTGTTCATATCCATGACCATGTCCCCTTTCCCTCGCACATCCGTCTTATAGGCTTATCCGACCCGTTGTTCCCCCCATATAGTCCGGCTAAACGAAGATTCACTGGATTAACACTCACAGTTGACACAATGTCGTTTCGCCAAGGTTAATGGCAGAATTCAAAATTCTACACTTCTGATTTCACTGCCTTCTTCACTTGCGTACGCCATGCATTTGTTTCAACCTATTACTTTATCACGAGGACGAGCGGTAATTGCCTCGGAAACTTCAGAGCCGAAATTTTCTATTTTGCCACGGTTAAACGGAGCATTAGTCATCGCTTTCTCTCCACGTGTCTGCTCTCAGTCTCGCTCATTCGGGCTTCGAAGGGATAAGGTAAAAACTGCAGGCGAAATACTGTGGTGTGCAAATGCTTGAGAATGCAGTTCTTGAGTCCGAAAGAGATCGATTCATCTCTTACCCTCGATGTGACAGGTGTCACTTCTGCGCCGACCTCGAGGCTCACGCTCGTCGCTTTGTTCTTCGCTACTTCGTGCAAGTGTCTCAGAAGAGCGAAGAACTGCTGGAACTTCCTGTAGAGGAACTGCAAGAGATAATCGAGTCGGAGGAACTGAACGTGGAGGACGAGAGAGTTGTTTGGGAGTGCATTCTCCGGTGGATCAACCACGACCCGGACAACAGGAAAGGTCACATCGCGGGCCTTTTGAAGGGCGTCAGACTGGGACTACTGGGCAAAAAATTTTTGAAGAAGAAGGTCAGTACGCCCCTGAAATCGAGGATGTTTATGGGAAGTGAAACTCGCCTTTTCAATTCCATTTTCACACGTGTTCGTAACCAATTAATGCAAATCGTGAGCCTTTTTCTTGGTCACGTGTAAGCCCGTCTGTCTGCCCTCTCTGGGATCAAACCCCAGAGATCCAACCAACCAAATTCTTTGGACAAGTTGCCTGACGGGGTAACCTCCCATCAGCAGGAACAGATCCCAGTTTGAATGGTCGAGGCTCCCGCCAGGACGGAACCCTGTTAGTGATAGCAAAATTTCCATTTCTAGCTTAAGACCATTTCCATTTCCAGCAATGCGTCTCGTGCGCAGGAATGGTGTCACCTAGCAAGGGACGAAGCTTGCGCTTGTGCAGGACTTTTTTGGTTGGTTGGCCGTCTGTCTATCTGTCCGCAGTTCCAGCTCGAGAACTTCTGAATGGATGTTCATTAGATTTAATACTGATGAGCTTTAACAGAATCTGTTGACACATTCCGATTCTGGTTGAAATCTTACAACAACAACGTGAAAACTACAAAATGATTCGAATGCCTTATTCCGCGCAAAATTTGCTGCGAAAGATAACCCCAGATTGCCTTAGTTTCCATGGTTACAACAACTACCTGTGGAATGCTGCCCGTAACACGCTCGATTATGTGTGTGTATGTGGAAACCAAATATTCGATTCGACCTTTTATTCAGATATGTGGGTGGAGTTAATAATCTCCTTTCATTCATCTTCTGTAAATTTGACAGTCCGTCTGTGCTACAATTTTTATTACAATCTCAGCGTTTATTAAGATCCATTACGAGTTTCAGTTCAACTACTGCATTCCATTCAAACGTCCACTCACCTTGAATAAAAAAATCCTCAACAGATAAATCACATCTTCTACTTAACCAAAGTTCCTACTGCCATAAGAAGCGTATCTTAGCTGCTATAATAATTTCACGCATCTCCGACGATATGCATAGTCAACCCTAGAACACTTAGCATGATAATCTTCAGCTGACTGAGATATCGGAAAAGTGCGGCAAGAAAACTTCGTTCTACATCCGAGAGTAAATTAACCGATGGGCTTCGAAATCATAGACAGCTTTAACATTCTAATATTTTAACCGTCATCTCACGAAGCATCCATACAACTTACGATATTCTTTCTTAGTTCCATTTCATCACTTGCTTCAACCGCAGAGAAAAAATTTCGATTCTAGGTCTAATGCCCTGTAATTTCAGCCACAAACTCTTACGAATACGTGTGAAACAATCGCACGGATTCATGA
Source organism: Zootermopsis nevadensis (assembly GCF_977971745.1). Lineage (NCBI taxonomy): Eukaryota > Metazoa > Arthropoda > Insecta > Blattodea > Termopsidae > Zootermopsis > Zootermopsis nevadensis. Next base: position 10,764,968 of record NW_028259142.1, read on the forward strand.
AAATGTTATGTTTCCAATGCCTTTACAATTTATCATTCGTATCTACTATAATAATTTCGAACACTTAAAGAGAGCCACCTGATGATGACCAATTAAGGTCGAAACATGCAATGGCTCTTAATAGACTTTGAGCCCATAATCACACATTGTTGTATTGACGCGCCTTCAACCCAACCATCAACATGTAGCAGGATGCATTCCTTGAATCTCGAAGCATCTAATTGTCATAAATTTCTTTCGATGATCCGTAATTTTGGCGATTAATTAAAGTTATCGAATCAAAAAGAATGTGGAGATCGCAGCGTGCATCTCGCACGGGAGAGACGAGAAATAAGTCACATTTTTGAATGTAACTCAAATTGCAACCCTTACTGAAGTATTTATCTTTCGGTTGGAACACATTTCAATTGTTTTCTCTAAGATCGATTTAATCTTTATTTCGCTTCTCTGCACAACCTTTGCATTTGCTAAGAGCGTCGTTACATAAACCAAAAAATATATTTTCTGTATATACCATAGTCTATTATGATGGGTTCCCAACCAAACTGTGTGTGTATTTCTTGTGTCCTCTGCAACATGGCATCCCTTCCTAAATTTTCATAAGGTCCACATTGTTCAACAGGTTTCAAAAAACCGATACGTGACACAAAATCTGGAGTGCAGATCCGTGATCTCGGAGACGCTCACATTTCTGGACGACGTGAAAAGGTCGACGAAGAAACACAAAGACTCTGTGACACCTTGGTTTGCCCGCCCGCGAAACACACTGGACATTCCTTTTGCTATTGGTGGGCTTCACGGCACAAGTCCGACAGATGTGATCGAAGCGTACGACGCACGAGCAGACCGGTGGATTGTGGTGAGTTGCACGCATTTCTACTCTTACCGTGCCTTGTTAAATGACGTCTCGGAGAAAAACTACTTTACCTCTTTTGTTGCTTATTTTCACTAAGTAATTGTTTATTTAAGCTTAATCACAAGGACCTCTTAGCCTCTTTATTTCGTGTTCGTTTATTTCCATTGCAGTCAACGGCTTGAAGTTCTGAGTGCGTGATGGATTTTTCTGCTCTTGTAAGCTGTCTCTGTTCATCCTCTTCTGCCTTTTTAATGTACACTAGGAGTGAATGCAAACAACCATCAAACTATCAAACTGGCTCTCATATAATACAGATGTAATATGTTTTTGAGACAGTTAATAATCTCATGTAAATAGCACATTGTATTATAAATGTAGAGCACTGCTTGGCAGCTCGTACCGTACACCTCTGACACCAAATTTAATAAAATTCGTTTCTCAGAATTTGTAACCTACCATAATTTCCATTATGCATTTATTTCAGTACTTTATGCTGTTTATATTAAATTTTATCATTTAAACTCGTTTACTTTGACACAAAATGTTTGTCTGCATTCGAAACAAAGAAACAGATGAACAGAGACAGCCGTGTCTGTGCAGTTTCTGTGACACGAAGAGGGACATTAATAGATTTACAAATTTAATTACGGATTGTCCCAAGTTTGTGCTCTGCATGATCCGGTATAATGCCTCTGCCTACACCAAATATGTGTACAGTTCGTGTCATATAGGTAATTTCTTTTTACAGACAAAATATACGTCGCTGGTGGAATTGATGATACGGATTTTCTAAACACGGTGGAAGTTTATGACCCGGACACCAACCGATGGACGTTCGTTGCACCAATGCTTTCTGGACGTAGGTGGTTTGCTTGCGTCCCGTTCCACGGCTATCTGTACGTCCTAGGTGAGAACGCTGGACATTCTGATTGATGCAACTCTATCCTTCTCACAGAACTTGCTATTGTGAAATGTTTTCCTGGTTTTCTTTGAGTAACTGAGATTTTATGAACAGCATTTTGACGTAAACACGACTATACGGAAGGGTCATTCGGCAAAAAAATATAACGAAAATGTGTAACGAAGTTGGGTCACAAAAATGTGTAAGATCGATATCAACAAATCTACAACAATTGTTACCTGGGAAACTGGATATCATACAAGCTCAGTACCGAAAAGTATGACCCTGCAGAAGACACGTGGACCGAGATCCCTGACATGGACTTTAAATATCGTGACATAAACGGAGAAGTCATCGACGATATGATCTTCATCAGTTATGGTAAAGAATGTTACAAATACAAGGAAAATCGATTGTTTGTTTCTTTGTTTGTTTGTTCAGGACTGTATAATCACAAACTGTTACTTTCGAAATGCTCTAGGAAGTGAATCATTTCCGGTCAAGTTATCCGCGATCTTGCGGATGCTGCACCGTGTGGTGACGTAGAAACAGCCCGACGTTTCAGAGGATCTTACTTCTTACTCAGGGCCTTGAATACAACGCGCGAAAAATAGGCGAGAGGAAGGGGGTAGAGTGAAAGCAGGCAGGGCGATGTTGCGTTCAGTCCGTATCGTTAAAGCAAAGGCCAAATGACTAGGTAATGCTAATCAGACGTAAACTGTAACTACATCATTAAGAAGCTCTTAGAGTAAGTTTCTTTGATCAGTGGCACTGTCTTGGGCAGATAGTTTCTGGCGTTCAGCACATCAGCTTCGCCATAATCTTCGGCTTTCATCAAAGTGTTAGGCCAGTTTCAGGTTTAACGACGCCAATCAGTCTCATGTTCCCATTTTTTATGGAAGTTTATTTGGAAATGGCTGTTGAGGGAGTGAATAAGTAGGTCCAAAAACATCCCTGAAGACAGATTTCTTCATACTTGTTTGTGCAACAGCCAGAAATCGCACAGAAATTCATTTAATTTTGATTTTGACGTAAATACGTCTATATTTTAGGGTCAGTGTCATTCGGCAAAAAGTGGAACGAAAAGTGTAACAATGGTCTATCAACAAATAAACAACAATGGTTACCTAGGAAACTTCATCTGTTTATCAGCAATTCGACAATAATGGTTACCTAAGGAACATCTATTTACTCGGCATTTTTGTTACCTAGGAAACGTCATCTCTTTACTCGGCATTGTTGTTACCTATAAAACATTTCATAACATACCTTACCTTACCTTACCTTACCTTACCTTACATTACATTACTATACATTACCTTACATTACATTACATTACATTACATTACTTTCATTACATTCAGCTACCACATACCCATCTTAAGCGTAACTAATTGAAGTTAAATAAGAAATGTCTTAATCAAACTTTACGCAATTGTAAAGCATGTATAAAGGAAATAATTAGAATAAAGCCAATATATAAACTTCCTTTCCGTATAGACGTATTTACGTCTAATTCTCCGGAACCGTGGTTCCACTGACAACTTTTTGTCTGTTTTACGTCCAGCAGAACCTCTCCAGATCTACTTTTGTTGGGTCAAAATTCTTCTGAAAATATATTGCTGAAAGAGGTAAATATTTTCATGGACGCATGTCTCAAACAAGATACGCTTATCTCTCCAAAGAAAGCATGTGATTAAATTTATTATTCTGACCGAAGGTACTGGCTTAATGAAGGGTACAAAACTTAGCTAGCGCAGAACACAAGTCATTTGACAGCGTCCTAAAATAGAGGTAATCTCTCCCTCCACTTTGATGCAATAAAATGTATCACGTGATAATAGAACGTTGGCCGGGGTTCTATGTGCATGCGTGAAAGAAAGATCACGTGGGAACTGTTCTGAAATGTGGTGTAGCAATCGTGCATTTAATTCAGATTGGGGGAATTTTTGTTAAGGTTGTCTTGAAACAAATTATAAGCAACGACATTTCGGTGGAAGCTGTGCCCTTAGCTTCTAGCAGTTTTCAATTTTACCAAAAGACAGAGCCAGCCCATCAGACATGGATATTTTTAGGTCAACACATTTCACGTCTCACATATATACTTAATCTACAACTAAATCTCTGATATTTTAGAACCCCAAAAGTAAAAGTATATATATTTTTTAAAAAATGGATAATTTCTTTACATAAATGCACCGACATTCAAATTATATTTCTGTTAAATTTATATTAAATAAATTATTTATGGTAGAAAACGCATTCCATCGAGAGTTACATCATCGCATGCAGATATACATATTTTCTGATAAAAATTGTCTTGAGTATAGAAAATGCTGATGGATGATGAAAGAGGGTTTGTTTCCACTTTTAATATTTCAAATTGCAGGTACAAAGTGGCAGACATGAATGTTTATAGATCCCGTATGTCGATTTGTGTCGTCAAGAACCTACCGAATGCAAGCGATTACGCCTACAAACACAGAGACAAATTGATGGTGGAGAAACGCAAAAAGGAAGGAGAAGAAACGCAAAAAAAGAAGCAGAAGAAACGTAAAAAAGGAAGAGGAGAATCGTAAACAAATATTAGATTGGGAAAATCAGTAGTTTGCACGAACACATTAATTTTAATTACTTTCCTTACGAAAATTATGTGGAAAACTAGGAATTGATGTAGGAGCTACAAAAAAATAAAAAGAGAAATGTTGTTTGCAGCATACAAGGAAAAATTATTTCTTCTCGTTATTTTCTGCTCAAGAAGTCTTATTGAAATAAGTTACTTTACAGACGTTTAATTTTACCATCCATCAATACACAGCAGCTTCACCTTGCGTCTTGTATTAAATAAATCCACTTATGGCGACATATTTCGAGTTACGAAACCGTCTTCATGGGATTAGGGGAAGATCAAATGTTCTTGCTTCATGAACATCGTTTAGAAAAACCTCATTACGAAGGCAACACTCTGAGAATTTTGTATCGATTTCTGATCTACGTGTGATATTTTAAAGAAATTGCACAAGTAAATTTGGCTGAGTTGCCCCAATATACCGGGTAATTGTGCCATGTGCCTGGGGAAGTACAAACCTTTTCAAATGCCGTCAAGAAACAGACGATGCTTTCAGTTAACATATGTATTTATTTATTCACTGTATTTTGTAAGGTAATTTTAAGTATTTAATGAATAGGCACAAAATATTACTACAAAATACAAAAACTAGGGACTTGAATTTAGTTAAGGTACATACGGAGTAATAGAAAAATGTGACAGCTGTAATCAAACGGGGAAATCAAGGCATGATAAAATGTAACACAGAATCAGCTTAACAGATCGTAAGCCGGGCGCCGTCTAACTGCCTGGTACCTGGAAGTACAGTACCAGAAAGTGCCATTAACCCAGACGTGGTTTACGTAACACATTATTTATTCCCGCCCGAGCCCATTGTGTTACAAGACTGCAGATTCAGAAGAACAGACTTTCAAATTAAGGAGTAAGAACACAAAGCTACACTTTCCGTGCAATCTATTAACTTTAAAACACAGAAGAGAGAGATGATGTTTTTCTTTACCACAAAGAAACGATGTCAACCCAACCGCCATAACAGCTTGAGACTGTTTGTATGATGTCACCAGAGATGTCAGTGTAAGCAGAGCGCGATCATTTCAAATCGTTTGAAAGATAATTTGAGTGGCGGCATTCCCTTAAATGCCGTTAACCCCCCCCCCCCCCCAACTTTTTCTGTTGTTAAACACTGAGATTCTGATCGTTTACAACGGATATTAGATGCAATTTTAAGCATTTGTTTCACCGCTTCCCTTTGGTTGAATGCAAAAGTACATACTATATTCATAATACTTGAAAAGAACAAAACAATGCGAAGTAGCGTTACATATACTTGAAGCAACTTAATATCGAATTTAGACTATCGGAATCCCCGTGTTCTTGGACAGTGACTTCAGGAGAAATTAAGGCCCTTAGAATGTTCGATAGAAGAATGATTAGAAAAATCCGTGGTCCGATAAATAAAGGAGAAAGCTGGGAAACAAAACTAATAAGGAGACAGAGGATGTATAATATTGTAACATTTATAAAATCTCTCAAAAATGGCGTGGACATAAAGGAAGAAGGAAGAGCGGTAGACCACGTAAGAGACGTAGACATGAGGCTGAAGAGGATTTGAAAATCATGGGAATACGAAATTGGTATAAAGGGGCTAAGGACCATCAGTAATGAAGGGAAAATGCACTGAAAGCCAAGGTCCTCAACGACCCTAGGGCTTGAATCGAAGAAGAATGTTCTCAAATGGCAGGAAGATTAAGTTCATCAGTTGTAAAGGATGCGGAGGGAAGTGGTCGTGTCCTAACTTTAGGTATAATCCCCTCATTGTCTTAAGAAACAGAGGGAAACGAGGACAAAGCCATCATAATTGCTGCTCTCTGAGCCAAGATTCTTGCCCATAACTTCCGGAATGAAACGAATGAATGCTAATCAACTGATCATGATGGTTGGTATAATCAGGCAATGGCTTGTATTGAACATATTGCTCCTTTAATTACATTATGAAACAAGGATTTTAAGCATTGTTATGTGCATATATAATAGCTTTAACATAATATTCTTAATATTAGTTTTACCATGGTAAATGAGAGTGTATTTCGCTTTTATAAATAACAATATCTTATTAAACAAGGAGTATACACATTTCTTTTAAACTTAAGTAAAATCAACAATTTTAGTATAAGATCTTGCGCCAATCTCTTTATTTCTACATATTTCTTGCAGCCAACATCCTCAAAAATCTGCGTCACATATTCCAATCTTTGTCTCCCCCTACAATTCCTCCCTTCAACTGTTCGTTCCATTACCAAATTAACCAATCCTGGGTGCCTCAGAATGTGTCCCTCCATCCTATCTCTTCTTCTGTTAAGAATTTTCCATAGCCTTCTTCCTTCGCCTATCCTGGCTTCCTTGGACACGTGTCAGAATAAGACGACTTTTCTCTCCTGCCTCCTTTCTCTCCTGCCTCCTTTCGCTGTTATCAGGTACACGAAGACTTGCCAGGAAAACTAGCATAGAACTAGTGGGAAAATAAAGGCATGAATGATATACTGACACAGTTTGCCAGCCTCAGTTTGACTCCAGATCACGTAAATTTTCGTAAAATACGTGGTTGGCTCAGTCCGACATCGGGCCGCAAAAGGTTAAAGATAACGACAATGCAAAAATAGTAACAGGAGGAGTTTCATGGCCCTTAGGTCCAACTGGAAAACCATTCTGGCCCTGATTTAGTCAATTATTTAGAAGTACTTATTGTGCCTCTAATAAAAATCACGCAAACCTTAACTTCTTCCTGTAGAATTGTAAGCCAAATTATAATCTGAGAGTACAAAAATCGCATAACGACTCTACCTTTCATGCCCTAAAAAGTAACTTCAGCAAAATCCTCAAACATATTTTAAAAAGTATCAGTAAATAGTTCTAGCCCCTTGGGGATAAACTTGACATTACGAAGAAAATTAATTCATTATGCTCTGATACTTCATTTTGTTATTGTGATTTCTGGTAATTTAGCAATGTTTCAGGTCCAATACGAAGGGCAAAAGCCTTAAGTGGTCACTATCAGCATTTCTTTGACTGTTTTGTGCCCGGTTCAAAATTCCATGGTATCTCAAAAGAAATGTTGTTTTAAAGTTGCGTGTGCCTGTACGCAGAACAATGTCCGTTTCTTTCATACTGTTGTGCCATGGATAGCCGTAACCAAGAGGTTACGGCTAATGAACTATTTGTTTTTCCTGAACGTGCCCTGTTGACCATGCGCAGTTGTGTTTCCACCACCCCTTTACCTTTTCCTTAAACTTCCTGATTCTGTGTGGCCTAACAGGGAGGTCACTTAGGTACAGGGTTTCACCAGAAACACTTTACAAATTCCATTTTGGCTGCTTATTCTAAATTTAATTTAATTTAATTTAATTTGATTTGGGTGATGTTCTGCCCTGTGCGGATGCTCCGCCGGTTGAGACGTCCGCTGTGGTAAGTCTTGTGTTTTACTTTGTCTTGGGCATCCAGCGGACATTTTGTTAATTTCATTTATAATTCTTTTGTATTGTGTTTATAAATGATAATATACACTCATTTGGATTCTGTGTTCTATGTGGCTACTTTTAATTAAACTGATACACGCCAATCATATTTAGAGATCTGATTACTGGCCCACCGTTAAAGGGATTAAATCTATGGGGATGTAATGAACAAGGAAAGTAGCATTTATGAAGTGACCGGGAAGCTTGTCGGAAAACGTCAAGGGAGGAGGTCATAAAAACTTGTGATAACAAAACATAGAGTAATAATAAAATTTGTTACAGAGAAACATAGTGTGGGCCGGAATCAATTTACTCATTACAGGGAGTAATGATGAACATCTGTGAATACTGTGATAAACCTTCTTATATTTCAACAGCAGCAGAATTTCTTGATCACCTAGTAACCACGTACTTTCTGAGAAAGATTCTTTGTCGTAGATTTAGTTATTGGGCTTACGAGCCTACGGTATAAAGTTAAATGTAGTGGGAGAGAAGAGATATTATACAGAATTGAATTTCACTTATGTAAGCCTAAAACTAAGTGAACATCCGTAGTAAAAGTTTTGCAATTACATGTTCCTCCTCCCCTTCGACTACGGCCTCTCGCGCGCATGGTCTGCGGTGTCCTGCGCGGCTACATGGATTGTCCATTACCGGAGCGCCTTGTAGCGGCCCCCAAAACCCTTCTCAATGATTTAAACCAAGTTAAGTTGTTAGACAAGGTGGATTGTGGTTTCTCACAACCTCCTCTTTAGGATGACGGGCTCAAGCAGGGCTTCTGACTACATGTTCGGCTAGCCAACCCTTTTACGCGCTAATTGCACCAAGTACCTGAAGAGAATCAAGGCGATACCATGTTTGCCCGTTCACATGTACAACTTCCCAAACCGCTTAACGAATTTCGATTAAATTCTGTATGCGGGACTTGAGAAATTTGATTATGGTCCGTATCAAACCTTTATAATCCGTACTTTAGTTGAAGATAACATCGAATTTAATAAAATTCGTCGTGAAACAAGTATCAGATAGTTCGAAGCCGTATTGGGAAGTGGAGGTGTAGCTCCACATATTTTAATCCTGGGAGCTAGATGTAGGTGAGTGGCCAGATTCGTACTTGTCTGTTTTATCCTTAGGAATTATCCTCCTGGCACACACTGGGCATGAAGTCGAGTTGGTCTTAGAGCCTAGGTCTGGACACTACTACTAATAAGCGAACCCTGGATATCAATCACTAGAGATGTTCTGTATTAGACCAACTCCATAAAATATACATAATAAAATCTGTAACTTTTCTTGAAACCTTTCTTGCTCGGGATAAATTAACGAAATACAGAAAATAGGCTAATAATTTATTCATCTGTTCCAGTGTATAATTTAAGATTCGCTAGCATGAAATACAATTGTTAAGTCTTTTGTACACTTGACATGTGTCTGTTGTCCACGTTTGTTCTGTGTCTGACGAAAAACAATTAAACCACTGTTTGTTAACCTTTGTGGTACTGCTCGCGTCTCCTCTCCAAAATTATTTAATTTAATTCGATTAAACGGAACGTATAATAACTAAAATATGGTTAGAATGAGTAATTTTTGTGTTTTTACTTTCATGTGGAAGTAAAAATGTGACGTAAAACAGCTTAGAACTTGAATGTGCAATGTACTCAGTTCGCGGATCCTTTAGTTACTATTTGAGAACCTACAGGGGTCCGCGGATTGTCGGTTGACAAACAATGAAACAGGTAATCGTAGTTCTGTTCTTAAACTTTTGAAGCCATTGACGAGGTAATCAAATCTGGCATGGAAAACCAATAACAAACCAATTCGATTAATGGTCTTTTAGGCGCATTCTCAACTAGAAGTTAAAAAAAATGCACCTACTAGATTCGCCGTGTCTGTCGATAAGCCACATCTCTGTATGCAAACAGAAGAAGCTGATGTCTCTCTTGTTTCAACATGGCTACAGTACCACGCGATATAGCACTTCACGACGTGTGCTGTGGTTGCTTATTTGTGAATACTCGCAATGTCCGTGACCCTGACTATTCAAGTCTGTAAGTTAGCGACATTTCACTAATTTCTGAAACATGTAGGTAAACCTGTTTGATAACTGCAGATTAGCAGTTAAATGGTACAAACGGTTCTTGCATATAAAACAAGACATTATAATTTGAGGTTTTCACAGCGGTGAGTGTGAAGATTTCTGTCTTCTGATCTGTTGCGCTGTGTAGTCTTTGATATTGACGAACTTTTTAGTGGTCATACTGCCTCCGTCATCGGGGCGATGAAGATTTATGTCTTCTGGGTTGATGCGCTGTGTAGTCTGGTCGATGTTTACCAACGTTTCAGAGGTCATACTGCCTCCGTCATCAGGGCGATGAGTATGAAGATTTCTGTCTTCTGGGTTGTTGCGCTGTGTAGTCTGGTAGATGTTTACAAAGTTTCAGAGGTCATACTGCCTCCGTCATCAGGGCGATGAGTATGAAGATTTCTGTCTTCTGGGTTGTTGCGCTGTGTAGTCTGGTCGATGTTTACCAACGTTTCAGAGGTCATACTGCCTCCGTCATCAGGGCGATGAGTATGAATATTTCTGTCTTCTGGGTTGTTGCGCTGTGTAGTCTGGTCGATGTTTACCAACGTTTCAGAGGTCATACTGCCTCCGTCATCAGGGCGATGAGTATGAAGATTTCTGTCTTCTGGGTTGTTGCGCTGTGTAGTCTGGTCGATGTTTACCAACGTTTCAGAGGTCATACTGCCTCCGTCATCAGGGCGATGAGTATGAATATTTCTGTCTTCTGGGTTGTTGCGCTGTGTAGTCTGGTAGATGTTTACAAAGTTTCAGAGGTCATACTGCCTCCGTCATCAGGGCGATGAGTATGAAGATTTCTGTCTTCTGGGTTGTTGCGCTGTGTAATCTGGTCAATGTTAACCAACGTTTCAGAGGTCATACTGCCTCCGTCATCAGGGCGATGAGTATGAAGATTTCTGTCTTTTGGGTTGTTGCGCTGTGTAGTCTAGTTGATGTTTACCAACGTTTCAGAGGTCATACTGCCTCCGTCATCAGGGCGATGAGTATGAAGATTTCTGTCTTCTGGGTTGTTGCGCTGTGTAGTCTGGTCGATGTTTACCAACGTTACAGAGGTCATACTGCCTCCGTCATCAGGGCGATGAGTATGAAGATTTCTGTCTTCTGGGTTGTTGCGCCGTGTAGTCTGGTCGATGCTAACCAACGTTTCAAAGGTCATACTGCCTCCGTCATCAGGGCGATGAATATGAAGATTTCTGTCTTCTGGGTTGTTGCGCTGTGTAGTCTGGTCGATGTTCACCAACGTTTCAGAGGTCATGCTGCCTCCGTCATCAGGGCGATGAAGATTTCTGTCTGCTGGGTTGTTGTGCTGTGTAGTCTGGTCGATGTTAACCAACGTTTCAGAGGTCATACTGCCTCCGTCATCAGGGTAATTTAGTCTTTGTTTACGAAGAGAATAATTACAGGACATTTCAGATGCATAATCGTAATACATTTTGTTCAAGTACTACGATCATTCCATTTATTTTGGGGTCACATTGTTCCTGGAAGAGGATCAGAGACGAGAGTAAGCTGTGTGAAAGAATGTTTTACTGCAAATGATGTTTTGTCACGTAGCCGAGACAAACAATATTAATTTAGGTTGGTAAGTGTCCAATTTGTTGTGGGATGAGGACTCTGTCTTGACTAGAGTCGAAGGAGATCGTGAAGTTAGAAGTTCAGCGAAGAATGAAGATATGGTTTATTTAGAATTTCGAAATACAGATTTGTAGTAAGTCTTCTATAAGTATACAGTTCGTAGTCTGCTGGTACAATGACAATTATAATAGTACAATATCTTTCTTTTATATGATAACAAGTGGAAGATGACCAGTCTGAGGAGTGAGCACATGACTTAACATTATTTTAAGGTCCAAGTGCGTAGGATTAAAGGTCAAATCACTTCCTGTAGGGGATCTTATCAACGGGATGTTGGAGTTCAAGGATGAATGAGTCGAGTTATGTCACACCTCCCTCCTTCAGACAAAAATTTTAGGTAAGAGAAAACCTTAATTTTTGTAAATTGACCATGATTCTCTCTTCTTTGTCCTGTCTGATCTCCTTAATGAGTGAGCCTGGTCCCGTTCTGTTTTTGTTTCTTGTAATGCAATTAATTCAGGTGCTGAAGACAAGGATCGAACTGATTCGAATCTTTTGGATTGACTGGTAATGACATCATTTAAGTTTACATTGCTCATCAGACTTTGTCCTTCCAATTGTTGTTGTATCTGTGGAATGTTTTCCGATGATACATTAATTTGATTTATAGGGCTATTTGTAAAAGTAAAATTAGGACATACTTGTTTTGATCCTGCCCACCATTTCTTAGGAGAGCATTGATTAAATAGCCAAATAGTGCTTTTACGGCAACATGAACAACAGCAACATCCACAAAACCAAATACAAACAATTAATATTAATGAAAGTACATAAGTATACCATACAGTACCAATTCTTTTCCAAGAAGAAGTTCTTTGTTCTTCTCGAAGCTTCTGATCCTCAATAAATTTATTTACTTCATCAATTTTAAAACTTGCAAGATTTAGATCATTCACAGATGACATAATATTGGATAAGGGAAGGTTTAATGGGACATCCTTTATTATTTCTTGCTCTGGAAGGGTTAAACAGCAATCAATGTTTACATTGACAAATGGAATAATGTCATCTTTAGTTAAGTTTGTTTCAAAATGGGAAAGGGGATACAGAATACTCTTACTACCAAGTCCTTTACAATCATTTCTTATGGTTATGATTCCTCTGCCTTGTAAACGATCAGAATGTCGTTGACCATTTTGACACACTGTTGTGAATAATTCCATTTGGGGTGCAACGTACAACCAGGAATTAGTCATGTGTAACGGTATCCACATAATTTGTTGTATAGGTAAGTAATTAAATGTACAACTATTTGGTACTTTCTGGGTATTTGGGTGTACAAGAGTAGCAACACAATCTACATCGGGTACATATGTTACAATTGGTGTGTTTTCAGTACAAACATAATTTAATTTGTTAGGTTGAAAACATTTCTTTAGTTCATTTTCTGAAATATGTCCATATCTTTGATTTAGCATATCCACAAAGAGATATTCCTTTTTCACATTCAACACTTTTGTAGTGAAGTTGGATTGCATTATCACAGGAAAGGGTATTATTCTATGTAATAGGAATTTAGTTTCCAAAATTAATGGAATTTTTACAACATAAACTAAATATGAACCTTGTGTATATATAATGGGTTTGATTAAGGAAATGAGTTCGGAAGAGGTAAAGGGAGGAAATATTGTCAATTCTGGCATAGTTTGTTGCATTAATACAGCTCTAATTTTCTGAATGGTTATGATTTGTGGTTGGAGGATACCGTCTTGAGCATGCAAGTATACATCTATTAACAAGTCGAATGTGTGTTGACATTCTTCAATTCCTCTTTCAACTTGCTTAATTAATTCATTTAACATGAGACTTGTATCTACTTCATGTTTCAATTGCCTACTTTGTGTTTTAACGTCGCGACCTAAGTTTGTTAAAACTTCTTTTAATTTGCGTTCATTCACCGAAACATCTTTTAGGGTTGTATTCATTGTAACAATGGTTGACTTTAAAACCAATAATTGTTCTGACGCTATTCTCAAAAATTCTTTGTGATCCTTTTCCATTGCTTCTATATGTTCATAATTTGAGGCTACTTCATCTTCTGTCGCGGTACCAAAAAGAAATTTTAAAATCTTACCCCCAAAATCAAAAAGATCTCTTTTACGCCTAGTTTGTTCTTTTCCAATTAAATCCACTAAAATATCCTTAAGTCTGTCAACAACACGTCGCTTAGATTGAAAGTAAGGAGCACTTGGTTTACAATCAGTATACACATACCAAGTCTCGTTACGCAATCTGTTACACATTTCATTGAGTGTCGTGACCCTTTCTTTGGTTTGCTTCCATAAATCTTTAACTGGTCTCAAGTCCAAGTATGTTATCAGACTCCATTCAGTGGGGTAAAAATAAACACTTCCAATATTATCGAAATAAACGCCTGTGTTGCTTGAAATTTGTGTTATCTGTGAACCTTTCCTAAGGTCCAATGTTTCAGCGTGCACGCCTGCATGTTGACCTATGATCACATATAGCCACCACCAAAGGAGGAACAACTTAATTGTCCACACCTTTTCTTTCATGTTTCAACCGAACCTGCAACATATGGTTTGGTCCTATTAACATGGGTTTTTATTTGCTTTTTGCCTGTCGTGCCTATCTTGGTTAGAGTCACATTCGTTCCTCGTATTTTCTTGATTTCATATGGACCTTTCCATAGAGGATCAAGTTTTCTTCTTTGTTCATTATAAACCAATACCAAGTCTCCTACTTTGTATTGTTTATACTTTCTAGTTTCATTTACCCTTGTACATTGTTTTATCTTATTTGCCTGTAATCGTTCCTTTGCTTGCTGCCATGCTACTTGAAACTTTTGTTTAATATCATGCACTAAACTCTCGTGGTTATACAAAGGTTGAGGTTCATTTTGCAATTGTCCTGGTATATTTGCTTTTCGACCGAACATTAATTCATATGGTGTGAATTTCGTGACAGTGTGTGGCGAAGTATTATAAGTGAAACAAGCGAATGGAACCCACTTATCCCAATCATTTTGCAATTTGTTACTGAAGCAACGTAGGTATTCGACTAGAACCTTGTGTGATCGTTCTAAACTTCCATTTGTTTCTGGGTGATACACACTAGTTTTTAATTTCCTTATCTTTAACAGTTTACAGCAATTTACAAACAATGCACTTGTGAACTGCGTTCCTTGATCTGTCAAGATCTGATCTGGAATACCATATTTTAAAATAATTTCATACACGAAGTTTTGGGCTATTGTTTCTGCTGTCATGTTCTCAATTGGGATGGCAATTAGATATTTACTTAAATTATCCTGACATGTGACCAAATATTTATTCCCTTTCTCGGTCATAGAGAATGGACCTACTATATCTAAATAAATCTTATTCCATGGTTGGTCTTGGGTATCTGTTACTTGTAAATCAGCTTTTACTTTTGGGAGTGTTTGCTTGTTTATCTGGCAAACTGAACATTTCCTAATGTAGCATTCTACATCTCTAAACATATTAGGCCATGATATATATAATTTTAGGCGTTCGTATGTCCGCTGGATGCCCTGGTGGCCTCCAATTGGACATTCATGCATTTCCTTGAGCAGTTTTAATTTTCTTTCTTCTGAAATATCGTGGTTAGTGGTTTGAACACTACCTACAACAGGATATCGACTAAGTGCATCAGCATTGACATTCTTTACACCTGCCTTATACACAATTTCAAATTGATATTCTTCTAATAATAGTCGCCACCGCAACAAACGCGAACTTGGATCTTTTACACTAAATATCCAGGTTAGAGGTTTATGATCGGTGACTATTGTAAACATTCTCCCTAGTAAGTATGGACGAAAATGCTTACAAGACCAGATTATTGCAAGTAATTCCTTTTCGACCGTACTATAATTAATTTCTGCTTTATTTAAGGTTCTACTCGCAAACGCGATTGGTTTATCTTTGCCAATGTTCCCCTGACTTAATATGCTGCCTATTGCATAATCACTAGCATCTGTGGTTAATACAAAAGGTTGTGTGAAATCTGGAAATTTCAGAACTGGAGGTTTCGTTATCGTTTCTTTCAAATGTTGGAAGCTTTCCTCTTGTTCACTTTCCCATTTCCACATCTGATTTTTCTTTAATAAATCATTAAGTGGTTTAGCTTCCTTACTAAAGTGAGGTACAAATTTTCTATAATATCCTACAAGTCCTATGAATGATTTTACATCTGTTGGAGTTTTAGGGGTTGGAAATTGAATTATAGCTTGTATTTTCTTAGGATCTGGAGTCACTCCATCTGCTGTTACAATGTGTCCCAAGTATTGCAATTCTGTCTTTAAAAATTCACATTTATCTGGTTCCAACTGAATATCATATTCTTTTAGTTTACCAAAAACTTGTCGAAGTCTAGAATGATGTTCCTGAAGGGTTTCTCCAAAAATTATAATATCATCTAAATATACTAAGCAACGTAATCCAACTAATTCCATTAGAATTGTATTCATTAATCTTTGAAAAGTAGCGGGGGCTGATTTTAGACCGAAAGGCATACGCTTAAACTCGAAATGTCCTCTCTGGGTGCTAAAAGCAGTCTTGCATTGGTCTTCTTGTGCTACTGGAATTTGCCAGTATCCACTTGCACAATCTAAAGCTGAAAAATACCTAGATCTACCTAATTTGTCTAAAATGTCTTGAATATTAGGTAGGGGATAACTGTCTCCTATTGTAACATCATTGAGCTTCCTAAAATCTACACAGATTCTCCATTTCCTAACGCCTGAAGCATCTGCTTTCTTTGGAACAACAAGAATAGGAAAATTCCAAGGTGACTTACTTGGTGCAATTATGTCCTGTTTCAACATTTCATCTACTTGTTTATCTACCTCTTTTTGATGTTGTTCAGGAATCCTATAGTTCTTAAGAGTTATTGCTCTGCTCGGAAGTATGGAAGGGGTAGGAATTGAATGTACTGTCGCTTTTGTTTCAGTTAATCTATCACCTGGAAGGCGAAAAATATCATTGTATTCGAAACATATTTTCTTTAACTCTTCTAGACCTTCATTTATGTGTGAAAATCTCAATTTACTTAATAAAAGCTCATTTCTATTTACTGGATTTACTACGTGTGCATTTTCTTTCAAACTAATAGTTATTAATTCTGGTACCTTTTCTATAAGGGTCTCTTCTTCATTACAATTAATTATTAGACAACAATATTTACCTTGCTCACATCGAACAATGCTATCAGCACAAATAACATTTTCTCCTATCATCTGCTTTGGACAATGTCTTATCCCTTGTTTGTCTGTCGAGAATTGAACAACGGTTTCACTTAATGGAGGTACTTTTATGAAGTCCTGCTTCCAAGGAATTTTGATTTCACTGTCATGAAGTTCTAGCCAATCCTGACCAAGTAGCATGTCAACATTTTGTGGTAAAGATTTTACAACATAAAACGGCATTTCTTTTCCACTCCTTACATTATTAACACTTAGATTTACAACACCTATAACTGGAAACAAATCACCAGTTACAGTTTGGAAAGATATCCTTTCAGGCCTTACTTTCATATTTGTTAAACTACCCTGTTTAACTAAAGAGACTTGTGACCCTGTGTCAACCAATGCCTCTCCATAACCTTTAATTAAATGATCATTTATAACATACACAACATAAGGATTCAACTTTACGTTATTCATAATGCAACCTGCATTTTCCTGAGGTGGACTGAACCTGGGTTGCTCAGACAGCCCTACTGCCTGTTTCCCTGATTGCCCCTGCAATCTTTCGTTACATGTCCACTTTTCTTACATAGTTTACAAAAGGGTTTGTCGTTACAATCTCTTGACATATGACCAGGCTTCTGACAACGGAAGCAAATAACCGTTGTAGTTGCGTTTACTCCTGGTTCCCTTTTAACCTGTACAGAAGAGGTACCGGTGCCACCTACACCTCGTACGTTCTGCATTTGGTGGAATCCCTTGCCCACCACATATTTACTACGACCTTGGTTACCATTGTGTGTTCTGAAATGTTCCCTAGATTTTTTTGCACTTTCTTCTTCCAATGCTATCTCAATTATTTGTTTCAATGGCTTGTCCTCTGCTTTTACTCGTGTAATGGTTTTAACTGAATCATCATAAAGTCCTTGGATAAAACAACATTTGCTAAGCAAAGAAATTGTTTTATTTCCTCCATCCTGCATTTCAGGTGTCCAAGTTAACATTTGTCTATCAAGGGCTTTATTTAATTCGGTTGTCATCTTCTCAATTCTATTTCCCCATTGCGTTACATTTTCATTAGGCGATTGTTTACTGGTAAACAACTTGTTGGCATAAAAATCAAGTGTTCGTTGAACAGCATAATTTAGTTCTAATTTGTCTTTAATAGTCTCCCATGTCTGTAATTCCTCTGGGATAGTGCGATAACTTAAGACTGTTTTTGCATCTCCTGTGATATGAGCCAAAACAAATTTGAGAAATGTTGGATGATCTACTGGATTTAGAACGCTGAAGGCGTTTTCTACATTGTCTATGAATTCCTGTAACTCGTTTGGATTACCATTGAAAGTACTTCTCAACAGCTTTACAGCTGTATCTATAGAGACTACCCTGTAATGGACTTGATTTATCTGTTCGTCAGCTCCCAGAGCTGGAGCTCTTGCTACAGTATTAGGGTCTAGAGGTTGTGGAATAGACATTTTAAAATATGCTACTATATATGTATAGTTTTTACACAATGCACAATGAAGGTGAAGACTTACTTTGAAAAATGAAAGGGAGTAAGACCACTCCTCGGAGCCACCACCGAAGGCAAATACCACCGCGAAGAAGGATAGCTGCAGGCTTATTGGGTTGCGCAATGTCCCCTCGAGGACCCCAATCGGTACTTGAACGATAGTCGACGGTCTTACTCGACGCCAGAAGACGGACGGGCTGCGTCGGCCTCCGGGTAGAGGAAGAAAAGACGTTCCCAGTCACCAGGTGGAAGGACTAGTGAAGTATGACGGTCAGACACCTCGATGTTGATCGCCGAAAAATTTTGAAGTGAAGTTGTGACTTGTATTCTTGAATAATACAAGTAAATGATGAAGTCTCCTTCAATCCCGACGCTGCCACCAGTTTATGTCACGTAGCCGAGACAAACAATATTAATTTAGGTTGGTAAGTGTCCAATTTGTTGTGGGATGAGGACTCTGTCTTGACTAGAGTCGAAGGAGATCGTGAAGTTAGA
Source organism: Zootermopsis nevadensis (assembly GCF_977971745.1). Lineage (NCBI taxonomy): Eukaryota > Metazoa > Arthropoda > Insecta > Blattodea > Termopsidae > Zootermopsis > Zootermopsis nevadensis. The sequence goes on from NW_028259142.1 coordinate 10,783,705, forward strand.
AGTTCAGCGAAGAATGAAGATATGGTTTATTTAGAATTTCGAAATACAGATTTGTAGTAAGTCTTCTATAAGTATACAGTTCGTAGTCTGCTGGTACAATGACAATTATAATAGTACAATATCTTTCTTTTATATGATAACAAGTGGAAGATGACCAGTCTGAGGAGTGAGCACATGACTTAACATTATTTTAAGGTCCAAGTGCGTAGGATTAAAGGTCAAATCACTTCCTGTAGGGGATCTTATCAACGGGATGTTGGAGTTCAAGGATGAATGAGTCGAGTTATGTCACAGTTTGCTAAAAATGTTTGTGGTTACATCGAATAATTGTGCGGGGCAGAGTAATAATTTTGGTTATGTTGCATGTAGGATTTCTCTGATATCAACTGTTCGCCTTTAATTAATTGAATACCACTATGTGCACCGCCTTGTTATACCATGTCCCGTCAGACTAAGACTCTAGAGATCTTTATTGAAAGCATATGTGCTGAGTGTATGGGGGAATGAGTCAAAATACTTGAGAAACTTTCTATAAAATTATGTTACAAGCAGCAGAAAATATTTGTTACTACTTGAGTTATGGCACGGCGAAGAGAGGTACGGCCTTAACGTTTTCCTGGTGCACAGTAAAACGGAAAAGGGAAAGTACAAGTGTGAGCGAGACTCAAGAGAAAAATTCAATTCATTGAAGGAATTTTCGTCTACGACACGGTCACTTCAAGGAGAAGGGAGTCATTGCGCAAAGTTGTTATTCCAGTTGATCGCATCCGCTTTTATGCTATTCCACCCCCGCTAGGGTAGAATCTGTGACAATTCTTGTCCAAGGAAGACCAAAAGATATCCTTCCTCTTACTAGAGTCTGTTCTGTATTCCAGAGTGTCGGCCTTGTGGGGTGAGACTGTCCCTTGTCACCTTCGGAGCAGCAACTGATCAAACGCGTCGAGGGAAAACGATTAAGGTATGTGGCTGAATTTGCTTACAAGAGCTGTTAAAAACGATTCGTTTGACAATAAATGAGCTAAATTTAGACGGAAACCCATTTCTAGCATTTAATTTTGCTGAACGAAATATAGTTAACACACACATAAGCCTACACCGGAAAGAAAAGGTTTTGGTCTGAAATCACTTGGAAATTACCACATTAAAAACAAAGCAGGAAATAAGATAACATTAAGAATGATCCGAAGGAAGTTGTGCTGATGAGAGGAAGTAGCTCAGAATCTTGTCCAGTTTTAAGCTTATGGGAATGTTCATGATAAACCTATGACAATTACAGCATAATTTCCCTTAAACGTTAATATTTCAGTGATATTAATATCCTGCTTGCAGGTTACTGTTACTGATATCAGCCCTTCAAGCCAGGTATTGTACCTCCCTGCACTAAACAATGGGACATACTTGTCCTTAGCCCTGGTGGGAGTTTATGGCCTGTAGTGATCGTCTTTAGAAGGCCAGGATCGCCTTGTCTAAGCCGGAATTATTATAGATGACATCAAATTGAAACAACGGGGATTTTAATTTTGTTATTCTGTTTCGTTTTTATACGTTACATACTTTGGCCTGTATAAAATATAATACTAAATCACTATTTACCTAACTAACTCCATGGAAGGGAACCCCTCTTTAAAAGCTAATAGTTGTTCCGCTATTTCAGGAATTCCCCTCCTGTCCCTTATCTTATCTAACCCGAAGGTTCATCAACATATTCACAAGAGCCTTCCTATTCCTATTCTGTGTCAGATGAATCCAATCCATACTTAAATTATATTTCTTGAAGGTCTATTTAAATATCCTTCCATCTACGCCTAGGTCTTCCGAGAGGTATTCTATTCCCTTTAGTCATTCAGTCCAAAATTTGTACGCATTTTTCATCTTCTTCTTGTCCCGCCGATCAAACCCTTCTTGATTTGATAATTGTAATAATATTTTTTGAAGATTACAAACTATGAAACTCTTAATTATGCACTTATATCCAGTTTGCTCTCACTTCGTAGCTCTTAGGTCGAAATATTCACCTATTTTTTGTGTGTTTTAACCTTTACGTTCTTAGATCGCCGACAGGATGACTAAAAATTCTGAATTGCTTGATGGTAGAAATTCCCCGAATATAGCCTGCTCTATCCCCCCAATAAAATTCCTCGTTCCTAGCGTTTCCAGTTGTTTGAACTTTTCCAAATTTTTAAAAGTTTTTTTTCTCCCGATACCTTCATATGTGATTTTAAAAAAAGTCTGATGACGTGACATGAACGAGTACTTAGTTTTCTCCGCGTTTACTTCTAGACCAAGAATTTTTCCTTACATCGGGTAGTTGAAATAGCATCTGTAAATAACCTAATAAGCGTATTAGTGAATATCGTATCTAGCGATCGATAGTAGATTAGTTGGAATCGAATTGAGTTACTGGTAATAGACATCGAAGGAAAAGGTTTACGGCGACATTTCATTTATCGGATAGTCAGTTCAGGTCCTTGTACGAGAACGTGTTCTTTTAACATCAGTTTATTTTCGTTAGCGGAGACCTGAACGCGTGTTGTTTACAGTACAAGGTATCTGTAAACGAATGTAAGAACAAAACTTCCTATTCTTTAAATGAGGAGTACAGCACTTTAACTGCTACAAATGCTACACCTCTCAGCAGCTGTCTTTGAGTTTCGATCCTCTTGTCCTAAAGAAATTAAGCGCTGTGAACAGTTCCTCGACCCAAATGTGTAGACTACGAACTTCCAAATAAATGTCCGTGTTTATTTTTTATTTTTCATTTTGTGTAGAAATAATACCGGATGGAGGCATACTTTACTTTTTTTTTGGAAATAACGTTAGGTATATAAAAATGTTCCAAATAACAGTTGCAGATCTTACTAAGGTCAGTATTATTATGCATTGTGCAGTGAAGGGTTTCTGTTGTGATATGGGTTTTTTATTTTGATACTCTTGTGGGAGAAGCTAGTGAATGACTTCTTTTTTGTATACAGTTATTAGTTCGTAGAGGTATTTATTTCAGAATTATAAGGTAATACTACGAGACAAATGCCATTTTTATAAATAAGGTTTCCAAAAAACGATGGTAATACAGTAGATTCCGGTTAATTGGGCCATCGGTTAATCGGGGTAGCCTTTTATTTGGGACAAATCTTAAAGAACAGACCTTTTTAACTCTTTACGTGGAACTTCGCATAATTGGGGCAGCCGCTTAGTTATGCAAGGGGTTGTAGTCCCGATGTGTCCCAATTAGCCGGAATCCACTGTATTGAGAAATTTCTCAGTTATTTCCATAGGAAAATGTAATTCATATAGAATCTGACTCTTATGTGAGCATGTGTTTGACCTGGGACGTTCTTATTTCAAGAATTTCCTACGTCTTACTGTGTCTTGTAGTGTATTGACTAACACCCATGTTTCGTATTCGGGAGGTAAAGGATTTGAATCCCTTTTCGCTGTCTGCTATGTCTGAGATATTTCGTTGGGGAGATTCTCTCATCGCCGTGGTTTTCAAATTGGCTCTGGGGCTCACCGTGCATGGGCACCGAGGGTTGCGTCCTAAGATGTTCAGAATTCGGAACGTGAAGCTAATATCTAAGAGGTCTAGAATTCATAGAGCCTTACCTCCGAATGTCTTCATAGTTTTGTGCAACAATCACGGAATCTATTATGTGGAATTTGAAATTTTAAGTATTGAAGATGAGAACTGTAAGGCTGTGAATCGGTAAAGTTTTGAACTGGATGCCTCAAGATACAAAGCACTTTGTAACAGTATTATGAAAGTGGCCTTCTCGAAGGTATCACCACCTTGTCGAAGGCAATCTGCCGGGTGAGGAGGCTTGCGTGCTCAAATGACCCTTAGTGCTATGCCGGCCTGAGCTTCGGCTCATGGTAGGGTCACCCAAGCCGGACAGGTCTAAGGAGATGCGCTAGACTAAGAGTGATACCCTGGTCCTCCAGGTTGGGGGTTGGGTGTAGGGCTAACAACCTTTCACCTTTAAAAAAATATGTGTTACGAAAAAATCAACCAAGCCTCGGATCAGGACGGACTCTTTGGCACGACCACAGCAATTGAAAAAGGACATGAGATTTGGTACCTGGAACATTAGGAGCCTGTATAGGGCTGGGGCACTGAAATCAGTGTGTAGGGAATTAGGGAATTATAAGTTAGACTTAGTGGCAGTGCAGGAAGTGCGATGGGAGGGGGAGGGCACGATCCCAGTGGACAATTTTACATTTTTCTATGGAAAGGGGAATGACAATCATCAGCTAGGGACGGGTTTTTTTGTTCATAGCAGAATTAGGGCAGCAGTTAAGAGAGTAGAATTTGTTAGTGACAGGTTGTCTTACGTAATTTTGGAAGGACGTTGGTGCGACATCATTGTCCTTAATGTTCATGCCCCAACTGAAGACAAAAGCGATGATATTAAGGATAGCTTTTATGAAGAATTGGAATCAGTATTTGATACATTTGGCAAGTATCACATGAAAATTCTGCTAGGAGATTTCAATGCAAAAATTGGGAGGGAGGATGTCTTCAAACCCACAATAGGCAGCGAGAGTCTCCATGCACTTAGTAATGATAATGGCGTCAGAGCAGTGACCTTCGCTACGTCAAAAGATTTAATTGTAAAAAGTACAAAATTTCCACACCGTGATGTTCATAAATACACTTGGACTTCCCCAGATGGCAGAACACACAATCAAATAGATCATGTTTTAGTAGATAAGAGAAGGCAGACAAATGTAATTGATGTGAGATCATTCAGAGGAGCAGATTGCGACACTGATCATTATCTGGTGGTAGCAAAAGTGAGGGAGCGGCTTTCAGTAAGTAGACGAACTAAACAAAATTTTGACACAGAAAGATTTGATTTGAAAAAATTAAGTGAGGGAGAGGCAAAGGAACAATATCAAGTTGAAATTTCGAATAGGTTTCAAATTTTAGAGACAAATGAGGATAATGAAAGTGTGGACATCAACAGGGAGTGGGAAAATGTCAGAAACTGCATCAAAATTTCAGCAAAAGAGAAACTAGGATACTACAGGAGAAAGCAAAATAAACCGTGGTTTGATGAAGAATGTTCAAAATTAATAGATCGAAGGAAGCAAACAAAATTTCAATGGTTGCAGAACCCAAACAAAACAAATGCGGATAATCTATGTAACGTGAGACGTGAGGCTAGTAGAACCTTTAGGACTAAGAAAAGGGAATACCTGAAGGGCAAAATTGCTGAACTTGAGACAAATAATAAGGAAAAAAACATCAGAGACCTGTACAGAGGCATTAATAACTTTAAGAAAGGATATCAACCCCAGACCAATTTGGTAAAGGATGATAGTGGCAAGTTGCTTGCAGATCCAATAAAAATTGTGAATAGGTGGAAAAATTTCTTTAGCGAGCTCTTAAATGTTCATGATACTGGTGATATTAGACAGATTAAAATGCATACAGCTGAACTGTTGGTGCCAGAACCTAGCTTAGATGAAGTGGAACTAGCCATTGGGAAGTTGAAAAGTTATAAATCTCCAGGAATTGATCAGATTCCGGCCGAATTAATTAAAGCAGGTGGCAAAGGGTTGCATATGAGGATCCATAAGCTTATTCAGTTAATTTGGGATAAGGAAGAGATGCCACATCAATGGAAGGAATCCATAATTATTCCTATTTATAAGAGGGGGGACAAGACTGAGTGTGGTAATTACCGAGGAATATCGCTGCTATCAACCTCATACAAAATTCTATCCAACATTCTTTTGGCAAGATTAACCCCATATGCGAATGAAACTATTGGGGATCATCAGTGTGGGTTCAGACGAAACAGATCAACGATTGATCAGATCTTTTGCATTCGTCAGATACTAGAGAAAAAATGGGAGTTCGGTGGGACTGTACATCAGTTATTTATAGATTTCAAAAAAGCCTATGACTCTGTGAAGAGAGAAGTGCTTTATAATATTCTTATTGAATTTGGTATACCAAAGAAGCTAGTGGGTCTAATAAAAATGTGCTTAAATGAAACCTGTAGCAAAATTCGAGTAGGTAAATATGTATCTGAGACATTCCTCATCAAGAACGGTCTAAAACAAGGAGATGCTTTGTCTCCCTTGCTCTTTAACTTTGCGCTAGAATACGCCATCAGGAAGGTCCAAGGTAGGCAGGAGGGTTTGCAATTGAATGGGACACATCAGCTATTGGCATATGCTGATGATGTTAATTTATTGGGGGACGATATAAATACAATAAAGAGGAACGCAGAAGTTTTACTAGAGGCTGGTAGACAAGTGGGGCTGGAAGTAAATTCAGAAAAAACTAAGTACATGTTAGTATCTCGTCATCAGAAGACAGGCGGGCAAAATTATCTTAGGGTGGCTAATAAATCCTTTGAAAGGGTTACAAAGTTCAAATATTTGGGAACAACAATAACAAATCAAAATGATACTTGTGAGGAAGTTAGGAGGAGACTAAATTCCGGAAATGCTTGCTACTTCTCAGTCCAAAATATTTTGTCTTCCCGTCTGATTTCTAAGAACTTGAAAATTAAAGTATACAAAACAATAATATTGCCTGTTGTTTTGTATGGGTGCGAAACATGGTCTCTCACTCAGAGGGAGGAACACAGATTGCAGGTGTTTGAGAATCGGGTGTTGAGGAGGATATTTGGGCCTAAGAGGGAAGACGATGGGGCGTGGAGAAAACTGCACAATGACGAGCTTAAAAATCTGTACTGCTCCCCCAGTATTGTGAGGGTGATTAAGTCGAGAAGAGTGAGATGGGCGGGACATGTAGCGCGCATGGATGGGACAAGAGGTGTGCACCGGGTACTGGTTGGGAAACCTGAAGGGAAGAGACCGCTGGGGAGACCTAGACGTAGATGGGAGGATAATCTCAGGCGGGATCTATGGGAGATAGGAGTTGAAGGAAACTGGATTTTGTTGGCCCAGGACAGGGTCCGGTGGAGGGCTTTGGTTAATTCGGTGATGAACCTTCGGGTTCGGTAAGCCATCTAGTTAGTTAGTTAGTTATTATGAAAGTGTAATTCTTCACTTCGAGCAACAGGTAGTCGAAAATGAGCGTTAAGGAAAATGGCGTAACGGAAGGAGAAATTATGTAAGTTGGTAGTTGTAGGGCTGTTAGTAGAGGAGTGTGCTTTATCATAACGCCACGGTGCAGCGGTTTGAAAACGGATGGAAGGAAGGATGTTGTTACAGACGCTGCACACTGGCTCTGTTCTGTTAGTTCAAACAAGTTGTTGAACTCTTCTAAAAATGGAGTCCACCAGTGAAATTTTATAATTGACTCATTCTTATGACGCATAATTTATCCGCTGCTTAGAACAAGTTCTAGGAAGAACTACTACTTGTTGCAAATGCTTTAATGAGCATGGTACTGCTAGCTAATATTATGATTAAATACGTAGGATTATGTAGTTTCGTGAACTACAGTTGTGCATAACCTCCACTAGTAAACATTTTGACTTTGTTAAAATTGCCGGATATAGGCCAAGTTCAAATTTCCGCAACGCAGCCATGTTTGTAATTGTTAATGTGTAACTGTTAGCATGAAATATGTAGATATTTCTTTGATCCATTTCCACACAGAAATTTACATACATATTAAGGTGATTTGTTAGTAATCATCATTAATCCCATAGCTAAATAAATAATTCATGCTACCGCTGTTATATTCTTCTGCTTTGCTAAAAGATTGCCTCTTTTTTTGTTGTTTTTTGAATCACATAAAACAGCAACAAACTACAATTACAAGAGATAGTTTACATATTTAAAAACAATGCACTAATAAAACACGTCCTATTTCTGACTGGTACCATACAGGTTTATCTGTTGTATATGGCTGTAGGACATGAGATATTCAGTCTTACGAGTCTGGTAGTCGATAGAGAAAGTATTAAATAGCAGCACATTTATTACAGCGAAGTCAACTCTACCTATTCCGTTCAGCAGCTAGTCAGCTACGTGGGCTATGAAGAATGATAAAATCATCTAATTTTGATGTACCAAATAGCCATTTAACTCAAAGATCATTAAATTTGAAAAGAACACAATTGGAAAGACGTATTCTTTGAAATGCGTAGACATTCCAAAGGAATTCTCCACTTCACATCACGTAGGTCATTGTTACGCTTTTACCCGAGGTAAATGTTGTGTTAAATCAATGACTTCTGTTCTTAGTACTGCTCAACATTGCGTTCCAGCAATGGGCCACGGATCCCGCTTTTGCGCAACAGTGACCCTGGTAATATTGGTTGTCTACCTCCTAGGAAAACGTGACAATAGACAGACATGGACGGGTCCATATACATACATACATACATACATACATACATGTTCTATTACATTGCATGATAGTCAGATGACAATAGAATGTGGAAAAGGTCATAATAATAATACAATACATATTATAAAGTAAAATTCATACTATTAAATGAATTTCACATAATACAAACAAAGTAATGATAAGTTACAATTCGCACATGCTGTAGCGTGTATAAACTTGATAGAATTCTTATGAGTACAGTTTAATGGATTTCAGCGTATGGAAAAGAATGGGAGAATATAGGTGGCAGGATAAAATGTGGAATTATAAGCAACGTAGCCATGTGACGTTGCAGAGACCATTTTGAGAGAGGTCCATGTTTACACAGCTGTGCCAATGTAGACAAGAAAAAGCCCGAGACCAACTGATAAGCTTAGAACACGCACTACCGCAAAATAGTACTTTCAGATTTCGTCCAAATTCTGCACTAACGTAATGAGACGCGATGAAGTTATGGACCGTGATAAAGTGAAAATGAGGGGTGTCTGAATGGACTGCTTGTCTTCTGACTGTTATTAATAAAAACAGCTGGTGACCGGAATTTGGAATAGCTGATATAAAGTTGCTAGTTACTCATATCATATAATTCTTGTAACGTAGAAACATTTGGAAAATTTCCTCGCATTTGTCTGAAGAGAATTGTGCAGTTTAATCAGTGTTTGCTTTTAGAATGGTATGGTGACATCCTAGTTTCACAACCATATTCTTTCTAGAACATAGTAAGTGGTGTTTATCGTGTGTGAAAATTTTGTTTCTCCTGGAATTTCCGATCTTTAATGTTTTATACTGAAATATCACAGGATATTTTCCCAGATTCCATACTGTACACCTACTCTTTGGTATTCAAATGTCGTTCCTGTATCCAGAACGAACCGCGCGAAGCACCAAGATTATACGCTGAATAGCAAAGAGGACAATTTTCATGGCGGGGGATCATTGCGTGAAATGGTGATGCGAGGTGAGATGAGGTAAGGGTGAAACTGCAGTCCCAAAGATGATGCAAGTATCAGAACTACCCCTCAACTGTTAGCGGAAATGAAGAAATATGATACCAAGGGCAACAAAATTTTACAGCCTATGCACAGTACAGTCATAATGTTAAAAACAAGAAGCTGTTGTAGCGACATATTGAAATCAGGCAATGCGCTAATCATTAAGTGCTTGCAACCTACTTTCGTTATTATGCGTCCTTTGCACGATGTCAAACAAATGAAGGCATTTACAGCTCGTCATGTTTGCCTGTCTGTCCGCTTGATGATATTCAAGAACCGCTGGACGGATTTGGGTGAAATTTGATATGGATGTTATGCCATTGTTTAGTACCCTAAAACAGTAATAGATTTTAAAAATTTACCATTTGTTGCTTGATTTAGTTATGGTTTAAGATTATTGCAGCCCCTGTTCAAATACGCTGGTTGTTTATTGGTTATCAGTTTGAGTATGTTTAAATTGTGTTTCTCTTTTAAATTATCTATTGGAATATGAAGCTTCCTATGCTCACGACGGAGAGTATAAAGATGGATGAATTCTGAGTTGTTGCACCATGTACTCTAGAAGTTTACCGACGTTTCAGAGGTGGTTGCTGCCTTCATCATTAAGACGTTTGCCCTGCACATCTGAAACGTCGGTAAACTTATACTATACTACACGGCGCAACAACCCAGAAGATAGTCATATTTGTCTATTGGAATGCATTATTATATGCTATTTAATATTTGTCTTTAGCGTTATGTGTTTTGTACTTTGGTTGTGATTTCGGATTTGAATTATATCCTGTTCGTTTTTCAGCAAGAGAAAATGCTCTTCTCTGGGATGTTTGTGTCTGAAGGGAAGCGAAAAATAGGAACGAATGTTGAAAATTGTTGAAATAATGCAGGGAAGGTCGAGCCAGCGAAGGGAGATGACATAACCTGTAGGCTTATCCATTCTCATTTATCAAGCTCGTGGATGGGGCGCGTTCGGGCAGGGGATCGGAATACTGCCTGTAATACTCACCGGCTGGATTGTATTTTATTTAAAAAGAGAAATCTTGGTGTATTCAAAACCCTCATTAATATCGTTACCTAAAGGGGATAATCTCCTCTTTGTAGGGTTTTACTTTTAGTTGACATAACAAGGCAATTAATACTTTGTTGTTTGCGTCGCCATGGAAACCAGAGTTCAGGCCGTGTTCTGGGAGAGTGGGCATCTGGTGCGTACCCTTTTATGAAGTCTGAGGCTAGAGTCTCGGATTACAGTCTTAAAGATAAGATCTGTGGTCTTATAAGGGTTCGGATGTACGTCGTTCCCGGATCCTTGCCCGACTGATGATGTTAAGACAAAATGTTACCGACTTATGCCTTTAGACCCCCCCCTCCTCTTTAAAGTGTATACACCAAAACGAAAACGTTGCCTATCGACCAGGCGTATGAAACGTCGGTCTAAAAAACAAGTCCAGGGTGACTTGCGTGCCAAAGTATTTCAGACTACTTTGGCCTGCGCTGTGGAATGCGTAAGAAGTTCCTATGCAGGTGAGTGTATCTAGGTTTGTGTATGTTGAGACAGCCAGCAGCTTTGCGAGCCTTCGGCGTGTCGAGGGCAGGAAATGTGGACAGGAGTCCTCCTCCTACCATGTACTCTGTCAGCTCTCAGCCTTGGCCGAGCATAGACAACGATCCATCTAGGTATTAATCTATGGTATCGATCTTCGGCTCTGCATAGTTAGAGTCGATAGGACCGTAGTTAGGTCAGTTCTGTCTCAAAAATGTAGTCAGGGTTCTTTGAAGGACCTTAACGAGATCAGGGGTGAACAATGACCCCAGATATGGTCTAGGTGCCTGGGGCTACTGACGTTGCCCCCCCCCCCCCCCCCCAGATCAGTGACTAGACCCCACGCCCCAAGCTGCGGACTCCGTTTCATGTTTAGATTAAATTTCTCCATATAAGACTTTTCTTTATTTACTGGTGGAAATGTAATTTGTAGATAAAAGGGACCGAAGAATCGACCAGGAAACAATTCCAGGTGTAATTTATTTCTAGCTGCAATAATTAACACCGAACACTATCAGCTACAATGCAAGGTAGTTCGCGAGTTTATTTTGGCGTTCTGGCTTGTATGCAGATTATCATAAGGTCGAATCCCAGTCAGGCTACTTTTTGTCATTGCTTACAGTTGTAAATAACTTTCTGTGCGTTATAAGTGTTAGGACTACTAGGGTCATATTGTTGTTATTATCATCATCACTATATTGTTTAAAAGAAATTACTGACATATGTAGGCCTACAGATTCTGTCGGATAAAATCTCAAATATCCACACAGTCACAGTGACTTATAAGTAATATACGAGGCTCGTCCACAAAGTAAGTTTCCCTGGGGCCGTTTACAGAAACAAAACACAATTTCATGGAAATATTTATTGCAACAAATACAGCAAGTGTCCAGCTATTTTTCAACATATTCGCCACCGGAATTGAGACATTTGTCATACCATGGGACCAACTTTTGAATACCTATGTCGTAGAAGTCTGCCGCCTGGGATTGGAACCAATGTGTGACAACCATCTCCGCCTCTCTGTCATGCTCAAAACGCTGACGCTGACCGGACAGGAATTTCTTGAGGTGTAGGAAAAGATGGAAATCACTGGGAGCGAGGTCCGGGCTGTAGGGTGGATGATTAAACACCTCCCAGCTGAACTCCTGCAGGAGACTTGCTGTCCGTCGAGCCGTGTGCGGCCTAGCGTTATCACTGACCGCAGTTCACAGTCGGCGGGAGCTGGAATAAGAACCTCATTCTTCAACAGCTGCAACGATGCTACTGTGAGAACGCGGGAAGTACCGTTAGTGCATGCGCCATGCTACGTCATTGCTCTATCACGTACGCACAGTCGCTTCGCGCAATATAAGGTTTGCTAGCTGTGGGACGAGTGGGAAACTTACTTTGTGGACGCGCCTCGTATCATAGTAATCTGTAACTATGCTTATGTTGTATCTCTATACAAAATTGCACTTGCCTAGTTTCAAACTGGAAACCAAAGAACATATTTTCAGGGCCACCCTTTCTTTGTTTTTCATTGTGCGAAATTGCGATCTTAACAGAACTTAAATATCTCTAAGGATCTGTTAGCATACATCATTTAAGAATTCTATAGTAAGTAGCACCAGTGTTACTTCAAGATCTGCGAGACCGCCATGTTCCTGTTAGCAACTATGGGAAATTTAAACGTTCGAGGTCGTGTGTCCTTCAATGGCATAGTACGCATATATTGCATTCATCGAGTGGTTGTAGAGTTGAAACATGGAAAGAGACGGATGGATAGATGGATGGACAGCGTTTTGCGCACATCCTACAGAGAACGTAAAAAAATAATTTGACGTCAGTATATTTTATCTATATGCACAATTCATAAACACGATTAGCCTACAAATTTTCTGTGTAATAGTTTTATATCTAATGATTTATCTTAATGGGGTATTATTAGTGGAAATGGATAGGGGGTAACTAATTGCCTAATTGTTGTTCCGTATTTCTTGTTGTCAACCTCTACCTAGAAATTAATTTTAAGCATTACGTCGAGAAAGCTTTTATTAAGAGGTGTGAAGTTCTCAAGAAGCAAGCAGTCAGAGTAGAAATGTTTTGTTTCTGCCCGTCGATAATAATTAGTCTGTGAACGATGTGATAATGTCGCTTGTAAATATTAGAAACAAGCCAGTCCCCTTGCCGATTCCTGACAGTGAAAAATGTGGTTTGTAAGTAAAGAGACGCAAAAAGAAGTGGGGTGCTAGGGACGATGACTACAGGAAAAGTAAAGAAGGGATTTTTACTTTGTTATTATTGTACTCATCCATATTCAACGGGCCTGCACCTCGTTATTCAAAACTTACGATCTCAGACAGAGAGTGTGGGCCTGCTGCCTTTACACTCCCCTCTTAGCCTTCAGTTTTTACGAAGGTGCGTAGGGGAGTTTAAATTGCGTGTGCGTGTACGTGAGGTGAAGTTTTACGCTACATCAAGTTTCTAAATCTCCCTGAAGTCAGACTTCCTTCTTCTTTTGCTAATGCAGCCGGTAGCTACCAACTCCTTGCGTGTTCAAGTGATACATGGTTCTTCCTTTACGTGTCTACATTGCTCTTCTTCTTCTTCTTCTTTTTTGTCATCCTTACGAGTTGGACCTTCAGGTCCCTTTTCGTCCGCGTAAGGTCTTGAACTGCGTTACTGATTTTGTTATTCTTTGGTGTTATTATTGAAGTTTGTTGCTTTCATATGGTTAATTATTGTTAATAATGAATGAATGTCGCCCTGACGACGGAGGCAGTATGACCTCTGAAATGTCGGTAAACATCTACCAGACTACGCGGCGCAGCAACCCAGAAGACAGAAATCTTCATACTCATCGCCCTGATGACGGAGGCAGTATGACCTCTGAAACGTTGGTAAACATCGACCAGACTACACGGCGCAACAACTCAGAAGACAGAAATCTTCATACTCATCGCCCTGATGACGGAGGCAGTATGACCCCTGAAATGTCGGTAAACATCGACCAGACTACACGGCGCAACAACCCAGAAGACAGAAATCTTCATATTAATCGCCCTGATGACGGAGGCAGTATGACCTCTGAAATGTCGGTAAACATCTACCAGACTACGCGGCGCAACAACCCAGAAGACAGAAATCTTCATACTCACTGCTGTGAAAACCTCAAATCCTACAAATTATTGTTAACTTACTGGCTCCTTGTGTCTGGATCATCCTTGAATAGCACTCATTCAGTTGATCATGAGATTCTGTGTTATTTTGGAAAGAAATTGTTTATGTCCGTGACCAATAAACCTCGCCATTATACCTTTTTGGGAGCCAACAGAATTCAAGTTTTGGCTTAAACCTTCCCGGTATATTTGCTTAGATTTTATCGTAATATTATCCTCTAGTCTCTGTGCGGCGAAATAATGAAATCATGTGCGTTGGTAGTTAATTTATCTAAATTTTGTTTCCCATTGATTGTGAACGGATCCGTAAAAATATTACAAATGTAACATTTATATATATTTATACAAACTTACTATTATTTCTTGTGTCGTTAATTACATTTTTTTCAATACGTAGTATTTGTAGTTTAGGAATAGATGAAACTTGTTACCCACAGTTGTGGTATTAAACTGACATGTTAAGATGATTGAGAGGGTACGTCATTTAGTCATACTGGTTCAAGTACTGTCGTTATATGGCAGTAACGATCTAAGGTTTAGCTTTTTTATAAAATCCAAAAATGAGGACACAGTTAGAATTACTGCTTTAAAGGCATCTTTTCAGTGCATAAAGCATGTATTAGAACACAGAAGTCAGCAAATTTGGTTTAAATTTTATTGAGAATTGTATTTTGGCGAAATTGCGGGCCCGGCGATAACGCCATCTGGTGTCCTCAATATGAAATTAATTAAAAAAAATGCTATACCGAATTGCGATGACTCTTTGTCACAAAAGAAGCTATAAAAGTATAAAATTGTGATTTTGTAACACCGTTAAATTGCAATTCCACCAGCTACATGGCGCGCGAGGAATAAACAGCTGTTACAATATGGCAGTCGGGTTGTGGCTCTGGTAGCCATATTGTACTATTCAACGAGAAACTTACACACGTGTTGCTGTCGCATTCTGCTGGCTGGTGTGAAAAGCACATTCAAATGGACAAATGGGGCTGTTGCTATCGCAGAATTATTCTGTCGTCCTTCGTTATTAATACACATGTTTTTTTCGAAACACGTTATTTTATGTTTGAGATAGTTCTTATCGTCTATATTTAAGTAGAGGGTTCTAAAATGTGAAGCCATTTTGCGTCCGACTTGGATGGAGGTTTGCAGAAACAGATGCAGCCGAAATTTAAACTCATAAACATTATTGTATTAATATAAGGAGTGGGCCTAGTAGTGACATTTTAATATTATCTCTGTTAAAATATTCATCATAAATTGGAATAATTATGACCGTATTCTGAAATAATTGAAAAAGTTGACAGACGTTTCAGAGGTGTTTGCTACCTCCGTTATTATTGCTCTGATGATGTAGGTAGTAAGCATCTTCGAAACGCCTATAGATTTTCACGAGACTGCAAGGCCCAAAATTTGTTTTTGAACTCGCCACCACGAGAACCTGAAATCTCACTGAAATTATTTTTTTGTTTTTGCATTACAATTAGGCCATGTAACCACAAAACTATAGTTGAAACACGACAGCAAGAAGACCTCTAATTAAGGTTACGGACCTTTGTCATATAGTGTATGATTCATTATGCAGGACTCACACCCTCGTGTATTTTGTGATGAATCAACTAACTCCATGGAGCAGAGTTTTTAGTGATAAGGTGATACATTTGTCATATCGTAAATTAAGTTTTATGCGATCATCTAGTAGCGCTTAAAATGTTGATATAATTATCGAAGAGTTTTTGAAATCAATTTTAGTGTATAAATAATCGCCTTAATATAAATGCGTCTAAGTTTGTAATTTTACTGAGAAAGACTCAGTTGTCTGTAGTGATTGGAAAGGTTTGTTCGAATTTCTCTGCACGTACTATATTTTAAAAATTGGGTGTTCCGTGATTCTGCTTACCAGATTGTCCCTTATGCTCATTTACTGCAGATAAAAGACAGTACACATCGGTCACTTCTGGCCCACTCACAACGCATAAGGTCGATTGAAGATTGCGCTGAGTATAAAAATCATCGTACCGCTGTGGATAGAAATAATTATGGCAGATTGTTAGAGAAGAACGTTTTGAGTCTGTTGAGCCGATGCGGACGAAAGTTAAATTCATCCCACTTCTTTTAGTGTAGACCAACAAATATTTGATCGAAATTCGGCGTTGTCCCTTAGACTAAAGGCTATCCTCTTGTAAACGCTGAGATAAACAGTGCGGGGAACCTTGATTTGACGACAACTATACGCCTTCGTAGCGTGTTTTACTTTATTTATTTATTTATTTATGGTTTATGTAAAGCATAGTTGACTTTTCTTGGGGTCGAATAATAGGGCGAGCAATGAAAATGAATTGGAAAGGATGTGGAAGGTAGCTGGATAGCCAGTCTCTTGGCCGATATTTGAATCCAGGACTTCCGAAATACGAAGCAGGAGTGAATAGTAACCACTCGGTCGAGGTGTTTGGTCATAGCGTGGTGCTTCGTTCTATCTTTTCCAACAAATTTAGCAAGTGGTACAGATGTTTCAGTGTGGAGAAGTGGGAGAATTGACATTATCTGTAGGCATGCCCAGAATGGTCATTGTTCATTATGCCTACGGCAAAGATTAAAGTGTCAAAGGATCGTGATTTCGTAAATAAAGCGTGCTAAATATTACGTTCAGAAGAACTGTAGTCCCTTCCAGCCGTAGCGGGTATTAGTCTTCCGATGACCAGCGTATTAGTGAACTTCCGGATATTATAACCATGTATGGATTTAATGTGCACATGCGCTAATTAATTGGCATTACAGATACAGCTTCGAACTAATAAGCCTCCTCTAATTAAATGGGCGGCCTAATTAAACAGCAAAAGCACAACCCTTGCACAATGTAATTATCACCAAACCTGCGATGATTTATTGCGCAGCCCCAGCGTCTATACCACAGTATTGTAATAACCCCGTTGTCTGTCAGCCATTTTACCTTATAATTCGAAATAATGGCCGGCTACTAGAATTGCTTAGTCGAACACAGGCGGTTCCTGATTGTGGGAATAATTTGTATGTAGGCAGAAGGTACACGCATAACATAAAACCTCTCATATCTTAATAATATTATCATATCATAATGCACAACGCATTTACAAACACAGTTCTGGACACAGTCATGACTTAAATGGGAACAATTACGTCATCAGCATTGAAGTTCAAGATGGATGTCTTCTGGGTTGTAGCGCCGTGTAGTTTATTGTAATTTTATTGACGTTTCAGCACTGCCTGCTGTCTCCATCATCAGGGAATCTTGTAATAATGCAGAAGACATCCATCTTTACGCTAACCTCAGTGAGAACCTCAAATCTAAAAAAGCATTTAGGTTGTTAATATTTCTGAATTTGTGAGTAGTTTGCGTGAAGTGCATTTTATGAACGAGTGACGTGGAGTTTTGAAATTATTTTCCTGTCTAAACTTAATTATTTCGTTACGGCCTTGCTGTAGCTCAGGCGGTTAGTCATTGGATTCTTACCACTGAGGCAGGGTTCAGGCCCAGGTTAGTCCACGTCGGATTTGTGTTGGACAAAATGTCACTGAGGCCGGCTTTTCTGAGTCTTTCGATATTATCCTGTCAATAGAATTTAACTACTACTACTACTACTATGGCGTAACAGCCCAAAATCGAGCCCTAGCCTCCTCTATCTTCTTCCTCCAATCCTCTCTATCCAACGCTATCCTTCTCCAAGCTGCTGTTCCAAGGAGATTTCTGGAGTCAGTCGTCACTGCATCCAGCCATCTACCTTTAGGTCTTCCCACTGGCCTTCTCCCATATATTGTTCCTTCCAATATTTTTTTGGGTATCCTATACTCTTCCATCCTGTAGACATGTCCAGCACATTCCAACCTTCTCAGTTTAATGTGAGTTACTATATCATCACTTTTATATAGTCTATATAGCTCATGATTGTAGCGTATCCTCCACTTCGAGTTTTCCTGAACTGGTCCAAAGATTCTTCTCAAAATCTTCCTTTCAAGTGCGCCCAGCATCATTTCTGTTTTCTTTGTCAGTGTCCAGAGCTCACTTGCATAGCAGAGGATACTCCTGATGATGGTCTTATATATCCTTATTTTACTGTTTTTATGTACACAATTAGAATTCATAATCCTTTTTAACGCAAAATATATAATAGAATTTAACTGTTGCCCCATATTCACTCTTATGTCACCTGGGGGTGCACAAGGGTCCCTTCAGACGTTTAATTCTACAGGGACATAGTCTTACCTCATCGCAAAAATGACAAAAGTAATAATTATTTCGACAGTCATTTTTATTAATGAAGCTTCTTAGTTGGCTAAATGCCTGCTTCAATGGTGATAGACTTCTTGTAAGTGATTTAATACGAAACAAGTCGAGATTTTAAAAACCATTTCTTCCAAACGAGAATTCTCATACTTAGTAAAGAAAGTGTTATCGTAAGTATGAACAATAACAGCATACACACAATGACATTGGAGAATTAGCTGTGTGTTCCTGGTTGTGATGAGAATAGGTTCCTCACTTGATGACGTAATAACGTTATGGTACAGGAGCGCATCTCTTAGGCGTAGAATACACAATGATGGATTGTCTGCAACGTCTGTGCTGTGAGCATGAGGCTGAGGTTTGTATCGTGTTTAATTGGAGGCCATGTTGTGCATACAGAAACCGTATGAACGTAACTCACTACATCTTAGTCACTTTGTTTGTACATGAAATGCAAACAAGTTGCTCGCTGCTATAATATTCATCATAGATCCACCCAGCAGCAGATTTACGTCTTAGCGAAGTTGGACAAACTTCGTAAATGACTTTAAGTCCAGCAGCGCTTGGTCAGGCTAGTTTTGCTGTTTGTTGATGGTGATCAACGGCGTGATTTTTAAAAAGTTTTGTTTTGTTCAGCTCTATATTCCATGGCTTGAGACAGTTTTCTCCACCCAGAAGCCAAGACGGCGCCATGCTGTAGATACAAGCCTAGTTAGCCTAGTTAGACCAGATCCTTTTGAGTTTTTCAATAATAATACAGTGTTCGACAAAATTTAAAAATTTTCCATCGTAGCTGTGTTCAAAACATTGACAAGCAAAGAAGATTATAATAAGAAAGAATGCATTTGTGATCTCCATACGCGTCTGTCTACAGTTCGTTCGTTAACACAGTTTCACGCAACTGTCTATTACCGGCTCCCGGCCACAACTGCATGTGTCACTCCGCAGCGCTAAAAGCAACTGCCACTAAAATTACTCACAGCAGTGCAGCTGTTTCTAACGTCGTATTAAGCGCTGGTTATTGCTGTGCATATGGACATGGTTCTATATGTATATACGTGCTACAGTATACGAGGTGCGATCGACAGTTTCAAGACTGTGTCAATAGAGGGCGAACCGGATATAGTACGAGCTTCTGCCGCTAAGGGGTTGGGCCTACATTCATAGTGAATCAGTGTGCCAGCCGGCATCATCGAATTAGCATTTGTTTCTTAGTTACGGGCGTTTTGGTAGTGCATTACACCGACCCTCCTGCGATTTCGGAATGGCGTGTGCATCAAATTTTGCCAAAGACTCGCCAAAACGGCTACGGAAACCTATGAAATGCTAAAGCAAGCATTTGGGGAGTCCGCAATGGGTCGTGCACAAACTTTTGTGTGGCATTCACGTTTTAAAAATGGCCGAACCTCTGTCGATGATGACGAGCGTTCTGGACGACCATCTTCGAGCACAACGCCCGAAAATGTTACGAAGATTCGGCAGGCCATTCACGAAAATCGACGTCGTACCATGAACGACTTGTGCGACATTGTTGGGATAGGCTATGGGACCTGTCAGCTGATTCTAAAGGAAGAACTCCACATGCGACGCATCGCAGCCAAATTTGTGCCAAGGATCCTGTCTGAGGACCAGAAGCAGAATCGACTTCTCGTTTGTCAGGAGCTCAAAGATCTTGCAAGAACCGACCCCAACTTCCTTTCTAAGGTTTCCTCTTCCCAAAGATGAAAATTCAGCTAAAGGGAAGGAGATTTGAGACGATAGAAGAGATTCAGGCAGAATCGCAGATGGTGCTTGACAAGCTGACAAAGAATGATTTCCAGGGATGCTTCCAGGCTTGGCAGCGGCGCTGGGATCGTTGTGTTCACTCCCAGGGGAACTACTTCGAGGGTGATGGATGAATTTAATACCTGAGATAAGTGTACGGGTTTTTATAGGCGCAGTCTGGAAACTTTCTGATCGCACCTCGTATATATATATATATATATATATATATATATATATATATAAGCAACATGTTCGCAGTGTGATATAAACTTTAGATTTGTGCTTAAAATGTTTATTGGAGAAATATAACTTTCATTAATTTGAAATATGTGTTATCTAATAAAATAACATTATAAATAAACTCTTATTATCCGTCTATGAAACTCAATGCCATTTTAAAACGATAAATACATTCTATTGACTCAGATAAATTTATTTGCAAAATTCGCATACAAATGCGTTATGTTCTGTACTTAGGCATTCTGCATGCAGATGGCCCGATAAATGATGGTCATTGGCTGTATGGCTTTCAGTCCTTCGCTGTAAAGAGAAATCTATTATTATGTTCTGAAATGTTGCGCAGGACCTCGGACTAGGCGGATTCCTTGGAACTACCATTTCAGTTAGCTCAAAATAATTACCAGTAGCAGGTTGCTGTGAAAGTGGTAATGAATTTTGTGCCTTCTAAAAAGTCGGGAAACTTTTTGAATAGCTGAGTGAATATCAGACTCTCAAGGACATTGCTTCTGTGTATATGGAAACAGTTGAAAGTAGATTGACTCTGTCAGGAATTCCTGAAATATTAGACGTGAATTCATGAGTTTTAGAAAATACTTTTACGACTTATATTATGCCGACTACATCCAGCGTCCGCTCTGAAGCACCTGTTGCTCGCTTTCGTTGTTAAGGATCTAGGATTAAAAGCAACTGAATGCACTATGACCTTTGCATTGATGGACTCCATGGAACAAATGTAGATGTCGGAAGTGTCGCTCCTGACCTTGCATTCAGAAGATTCTTTTAATGCAGTGCTGAAAATTAATTTCAGAAGAAAGCTCTGTGTATACAAAGGGAGACGCCATATCTGCTGGTATGTTTCATTATTACGTGGTCTAACAAATGTTATGCTTCAGGTCTGGTGACACAATGCCACTGCTTGTTATGGCATGCCCCTCATTAAGAACAGATTCGTACTCATTGGCTCTACAATGTGAGGCTGCAGTCACATTGGATGCGAATTCCTGCCACTTCTGGACGCACGGATTCATGGGGCTTCGTGTGAATATAACAAACGTACGAAGCGTCTAGACAATGGTCACATTGCTTGTGGGTGAGTTTTGATAAATCCCGCAAGAATCCATACGGTCAAAGTAAATCTTTCAAAAGAGTTGATTTTTCTTCAGCGTCTGTGAAATGTGGATTACAAAGGAGCCATTGGGATTAGAATGACAAACACAATCACAATCGTGATGTGAAAGAGATATTATGAAAAATGTTTCTGTTTAATAAATTCTGTGCTTTTTTGTAAACGTAGAGTAAATTGTTTACAGAATATAACTCAAGTTCCGTAGTTCATTCGGAAGAACTCGAAAAAAAAATTGGGGTTCTTCCAAGGGATGCGGAAATATTTTTCGTATTCGCTCATTGCTCTTCTCTTCATGAACAATTCAAGAACCCAGAAGGAAAGGGAGTAATTTATCATCACTATTTTTATGAAGGTAGAAATCTCACTCATCTAAGACCGCTACAGTCCACTGTTCGCGGAAGACAGTTGCATACAGTCGTATTCAATGCCAACACCTTGGTCGTTCGAATACGCTCGACCAACAACTGTACTACTGGTAATACCATGAATTAAAATTCGACGCACATAAGTAATTAAGAACCTGGCATTACAGTGTATATTACGTAATAAATATTATTTTTTTTAGTGGGGCGGGCTTTTGGCTGTTGGACACAAGCAGGAGGGACTGTAGATTCATGGGCGCCATCTGCTGGCGTGACATGGACAGTTTGTTTGCGGTTAACCTGCTGGCCAACCCCGCCCCTAGCGCCGTCACATTACGCGTGTTAGGGCCTGCCAGAACATAGTGTGCGTTATGTGGCAACAGCAAAATATGATAGTTGCATCTGCATTCTGACCAAAGTTATCTAAATGCTTTTTTGCATATAATAAATCATTTTTGGAAAAAAAGGAGAAACAGTAGGGTTTGAGGTTCTCAGGGCGGTTGGTATGAAGATGGCTGCCTTATGGGTTGCAGTGCCATGTAGCCTGGTAGACGTTTACCAACATTTCAGAGGTCCTTGCTGCCTCCATCATCAGGTCGATGAGTGACAGGGTCTTCAAAAACATCCAGATGGATTCAGCCCCTTTACATTCCGTTAATAACAGGAACAGTTTCGGTCACTTCATCTCTTTTAATTTAATGTTTAGGTTCAAAAGTAGGTCTGTAGACAAAGAGACAATTCATCAATACTGCCCCATAAAGATAAAATGGTTCTGTATTTCTTAGGAATCTAAAACGTTCTGAGTTTTGCATATTTATGCTGTATTCAGTAGCTTCGAAAAGCATGATTTTCTTTTTACAATTTCACAAAAATCTACATTAATGTTCGTAACTGAATCAAGGGACGTGAGAGGAAAAGAAAATACACAGCTCGTCAAGCGCCAACAGAGAATATTTTGCGAGTGTTAGGACCACATTCAGACGTCAATATAGGGCGTGAAAATAGGAGTAGTATTGTGGACTCAGGATTATAAAGAAGCATAGACCACACTTCTGCAACATTCTTAAATTAAGGAATATCGCTATATGTTGTCGGTATGGAAGAAAAACGAACTAAGAAGGAACCAAGAAGTGTATCTATGTATGCTTTTAATTTGATTGTAAAATATTTGTTGTGTTTCAAAAAACTGCCGTTGAGTGCCGAGATGCTGTTTTTACAATTTTCTAAGTGATCAAAAATGCATTGTTTGCTCCCAGCATTGTAACAAGACATTTATTTTCACTGGTATAGTCTATGCCCATTAAGTAACTTAGTGGAATATCACCTTGAATGTAGGAGAAATTGAAATATTCAGGCTTTTGTCCTCCGTGTCTCAGCGGAGAATGTAAATTAATTAAAGGCTGGGCTGTGCCCTCGTTGTAAAGCTACAGAGCGGTGATTACAGAGGAAACTCGATGGCTTTTTGTCACTTCTTTCTTGTGAGAATCACACAAAAGATCAAGCTGAAACTTGATCACTGATCAAAAGTACTTATCTGCCGGTATTGCCTTTACTGTGTGATCTGAAATATACTTTAGGATCAACTGAAACTAAAGGAGGAACACAAATATTATATTATAAGGTTAGGTTGACCTCCAATGTCATAATGCTTATGCCAATTAACGTAAAAAATTCTTGGCGGTTTCAGAAGTTTAAAGAAAGAACACGCCACACACATATTGACACATAAATCACATAGAGCATGATCACATAAGTCAATTTTATTTCCTTGGGAAAGGAAATTACGTTGGAACAGTTTCAAGTAAGTGAAAAAATGTGTGTGTAATTGTTTCGTCACAGAACGTTCTTGTGATATCGAGATGGCACCCCGCCTGCTTCTTTTAGACACATCCGCATTAATGTTTACACAAGCTCGTAATCTAACACAAAGTCAATTAAAAATGTAGAACAAACGCACTGTACAAACAAACAAATAGCAGATTTGGAAACGACTGACGAGCGTAATAATTCTGATGCATTTGCTAGGACCTTTGCGAATGATTTCAGCGACTTTAAAGTGGTTAAGTAGGCGCCTGTCTGGCTGAAGATTCACCACTTAAAGCTTAAAGATGCATGTAGGTCATCATATAAAGTGTCCTTTGTTGTTTTCCGGTGTTAACCGAAAATTGAATATGCCGACAAATTTTAATAAAACTCCACAATATCGAGTGACACGAAAATCCGTTTAGCGGCTTCCGAGTTGGTACGTGCTGGCTGATAAGACACTGCGAAGTTCATAGGAGCATTTTTATCAATTTTTAGTTGCAAACGCTTCTAAAAATGAAGGTAGTATGAAATATTTTCACGAAATAAATAAAGTAAACGCCATCTTGAGTCATGTGTTCCATTTCCTTTGGAACCCACTTCGTGTCAGATCGATACCCATCTTAATTATTAATATCATTTCGTTATACGTAATAGAAATTTAATGAATCTTTTCCCTATCTTATTCTGTGCTTGGTGAACGCTTATCAGCTTGGAGTGGTGGAAGAAATAACTTCTAAGAGAAATAAATGTACTGGAATTATTATATACAGTGGTTAAGGGAATGCAAATGCATTTCCTTCAAGTCTACGTTTGGCTTCAATTAATACCTTGCAAGTCTTGACTTCTGATTCTATTATTACTTTCCAGAACGGAATGAAAAATCTAATAAAAAGTAAGAGATCGAAGAGAAGGCCTTTTTCAACTATAAGTTGTGAGAGATTTTCTTGTACTGCAGAACCGCAGAATGTGGACTCTGTCGCAGTGAAGAATTAGAAACTAAATCCTGTCC
Organism: Zootermopsis nevadensis; assembly: GCF_977971745.1. NCBI lineage: Eukaryota > Metazoa > Arthropoda > Insecta > Blattodea > Termopsidae > Zootermopsis > Zootermopsis nevadensis. The sequence continues at coordinate 10,808,280 of NW_028259142.1, forward strand.
CTGCAAACCAGTTTAAAAGAGAGAACCCAGCTGTAAGGTTGTCTGTGTTACAGCTCGTAGTGCCTTAGCTGTATTTATTTATTATCCACACTTAACACAATTTATTTATATATGATAATACGTTTATGCATATATAAACCTTCTTCAGGGTTTTATCACGTCATAACTCGGGAAGATTGTCTCGTCAGTACAATTTCTAATTATGACTTGAAGAAGCAATGAAGATTTTATATATAAACTGAACCGTCGTTTGTTTCAGAAGTGATTTGTACTTAGTGTGGATATGAAAAGAAATATTTGCTTGAAGTTACTTTTTATAATTTACTTTGTGAGATGGAGTGAAACCGGAATAGTCGGTGTCCGACAGAGATTCGAACCGAGTGTTCCAGTTTATGAATAAAAGTAATTAAAATGTTTAGACATTCCGTGCCTTTAAAATTTATTTTGCTCTGTTGCTAATTAAAGTGGATTCTGTGGAAATAGGCTTTAAGGATGTGAACTGAAATTAACTGAATAGGGTTCAATGGAGGATTTAAGTGGTGGCTGTGTTATGTTTTCTCCTGAACAACGGAGAATGTTTTCAACAGTTAAATAAACATTGACTCTTCAACAAACGCTCTGTACTGGGGATCTTGTATTTTGGGCACTGACTTGTAATAACTTACTTCATGCGATTGAATTATTTTATCAACAGATGAGATTATGTAAAATCGTATGAAATAAAGGAGATTCTGAATAACATCATCAAAGTCCAATTCAACAATTTGAGAGTACAAGGTGTTTTATTACGAAGTAACTGAAAGTATTTTGAAATTGGACAGAACATTTTGTATGACTTGAACAATGGGAAGACAACGACTGTTGAAACTTGGAACGGCAAAGAATAAGCGAAAATTGGGTCAGATATTGTATAGTCTTAATGGAAATGTCGAAGGTTACATGGGATGTGAGTTATTAGTCAGTACTGTCATGAATTTGTCATGGAAAATTCATTCATATAGATTTCCGCACACACGATGGAGATTAAGGGGTGAAATGCATTCAAAACGTGGCCCTGTTTATCCAGTCATGATGGTATAACCATTACAGCTGAGTGAGGAAATTCTTCTCCCACCTGATTGCAGAAGACTTAAAATCATGATGGTGTAAACATTGCATGTTTTTTTAAGGAGTTACACTACCAGAGACACATTATTTTTGCAATGGGTTAAGACTATGTCTTTGTGAAACTGCGGTCGCTAACGGACCCATTGTCTACACTCCAGATTGTACATAAATGTAAATGGAACAATAGTGGGATGTACGACAGGGGAACAAAACCTAATAACTCTGAGAAAACCCTTCACAGTGCCATCTTGTCCACCACCAGTCTCACTGGACTGACCCGGGCGCTTATCGGGGTCGCCGCAGTGAAAGGTGGCGACTAAGTGCCTGAGGCATCATACAGACCAAAATGTTATGTCAGTTGAAGCTTTGATTTTAATGTGTTAGGAGTAGGGAACAATCAACGCAACCGAGTTGAGCAAACGAGCTACCAGTAAGCCAGTCAGTCGATAATTAAGTGAATAAATTATCAAATAAGCCTGCATATGTTATTAATTCATACGATGGAATATTCCTAAACAATCAATCTGTCAGTGTTTACGCATTTTCGGTTGTGATTGTTTTAAATTTATCAGATTCTTGTTCAGTAATATTAATATGTATAATAATATAAATACAAATATAAAATTTTAAATTGTTATGTTGGAATTACAGAACATGATGGACAAGTTAGTGGAGACAGGTAGAGAGTATGGAATGGAAATCAACATTGAAAAATCAAAGGTAATGAGGATAGCACCGAGAGCAGAACCATTGAACGTTGTAATTGGAAACCAACAGATGGAGAATGTGGAGCATTTCAAGTACTTGGGAAGCATAATCATGACGGATGCTCTATGCACCAAGGAGGTAAAAGCAAGGATAGCCATGGCCAAGGCAGCTTTCGTCAAGAAGAGGATACTTCTCACTAGCAAGTTGGGCTTGGAGATGAAGAAGAAACTAGTGAAGTGTTAACGTATGGAGTGTCGCGCTGTATGGAGCAGAGACTTGGACACTCAGGAAGAAGGAACAGAAATACCTGGAGAGTTTTGAAATGTGGTGTTGGAGAAGAATAGAGAAGATCAGGTGGACGGATCGAGTGACCAACGAAGAAGTATTGAGGAGAGTCAACGAGCAAAGAAGCATTCTGCAGGCGATTACACGAAGGAAAGCTAACTGGCTGGAACATATTATGAGAAGGAATGGATTACTGAGTGATATCACCGAAGGCCAGGTTGAAGGAAAGCGAGGACTAGGAAGAAGATTGATACAGCTAACCGACGACCTTAAACAAGGAAAGAAGATGACGTTCCAGGAATTAAAGCGAGAAGCCGAGAATAGGGACAACTGGAGAGCTCTTTTTGGGAAGAGCAATGGACCTGTCGTAAGACAGAACACTTAATAATATAATAATGTTACGTGAATTTTTTTTCTTTATATTTGTACTTTTTAAATAAATTATCAGGGCGACCTTAATATTTTCACAAGTACAGGATGCGGATTTGGAATAACCTATTGAGTTAGAAGAGAATGCTTGATGCGTCGCTAACTTTAGTTTGCTGCTTTTACTCACATCACCAGCAATTATTTAATTTCTTGTTAATAACTAAAATAACGCTTCGACAGCTCTGAATTTTTTTCACAAGTTGACAAAGCAACTGGACTCAAAACAAATCTAGATAAAACAAAGCATAATAAGTAATTTCACTAAATAAAACTCAACTACAATTTTATAATTAAGCTATACTTTTAAGATATATTAAAATGCTCATGTGGCATACTTGTTGGAAAACATTTCAAATAAAATTTCAATTAAGGCAATGGAATTAAATATAAACTCAGGAATTGTTTGATAAACATTTTTCTGTCCAGAATTTGATGTCGCCTGCTCTGCGTTTTAAAACCACACATACACACACGCATGCATGCATGCACGCATGCACGCATACACGCACACACAAATATAAATCTATATAAACAATTAATTTATTTGTATAAATTTCAGACGTTTTATATGTTAATTTATACAGCTGACCTAATGCTCGTAGGATAGTCAGGTCGTGTATGTTATGGTATACTGAACATGTATAAATAAAACAAACAAGAAATGCATGCAGAATAGTGTCCACAAACATGAAATTTCATCTGTGAAGCTTTTCCTGACTCTGTTTGATGAACAGGTTGTGAATATGTGAACCGGACTGAACTGGTTCACTGTACTATTTAATAATGGGTATTAGTTTTTGTGATGTGGTTCTGTAATTGTCGACGTCGCTGTAACTGGCTTCCGCACTGTATAGTGACTTTAGATGGGGCCGTAATGTATGCAATGGGATGGCAATGCAGGCATCCACCAATCAAAAAATTTTCTGAGCTGCGGGCTACTGCTGTACTGTTTGTGTGCATACTGCTTGTACAGTGTGTACAATGGTAGCTGCAGTATTGAGCAGAGCATGCGCAGAGCGTGTCACACTAAGCTTTCTCCCCACTCCCTTCTTTCCAGAGCCAAGTTAAATGACGCGTACAGTACCGTATTTAATAAGTAACGTATGACAAGTGGCTCTTCCAATAAGAAATCTGGAATATTTCTGACAGTTATTCAGTCGTTGGTTTTCATGTAATTGTTTCGACATTCACTCAGTTCACTACTTCACTAGTATGAGGAGGGTTTGAGATTAAATTTACGATGTCAGTAATGCAGTTAATAAAAATTGTAATATAGTGAAGATTGATCTAAGATTTGTATTGTTTCGGAAAACTATTGACACACTACTCATATACATTAAATAAGTCTGTGTACCCTTAACCCTTAGTTTTGTCTTTTGGGTATAACCGGTTTTACTATCAGCTGAATTACTAGTTATCCTGAGGGCTTGCCTCCGTCACTCTAGGTGGCCTCATGTGATAAAAATGTAAAATAGGCCATGGCAACTTCCTTCCAAATTCTACTCACTGTTTGTGGTCATGTTACTATGTGTTTCTTTGCAATTTATTTTTTTCTCCAGATTATTTGATTGATACATAGGCCTAACTTTGATATACCGATATTTCAGCATTCATTTTCATTTAAATTAATTTATTTCTCAAGAAGAAACATTGCTGGTTCATGCATATCTTTTGGCTCGTTGTGTAAGGTACACATCCCATAAATTTTGGCGATTGAAAATTCTTATAATGGGGTAGGAGTAAATTCCCTTTAATCCCGATGCTATGCAGGTGACTTTAGCATGCTGACTTCTTTGCTGAAGATATATTCTAACGTTGTTGAATCTTCAGGTTCTAATACCAGAGAATTGGTTACTCTAATATTTCTAATAGACATACGTCCAAGGCCCTGATTTGTGTTCCAGGATAAAAACATTAGTGCAGTTGATGTGAGAATGGACAGATCAACTGTGAAAATATTCTCTTAATTTCGATCATATGCTTTTTCAGAATAATGAATAAGATCGAACTTCGACGTATATTAATGGACTGTAAATATGAAGGTTGTAAGCAGTCTGAAGGACGATGATAATTACAAGAAAGTATTCAGTAATAGATATTAAAGTTAACACAATTTCGGTTTCTAATTTGTGAGCATGGGCAGTGGATTAAACTGGCTTGAGACAGTATCCAGTGACGGACTTGATATTAATGTTGTGAACTTGTAGTTTCTGCTACGAGAGTGTTAGACAAAGGTGAAGACTTTGTTAATTTTACGTCAGTAATGAATACGGCAATACTTTGTTAAGTATTTATGGCTTTGACCAAGCAGGGCTCTGCCTACGGGCTTAAGGTGAAGTAGGAATTCGTAAACAAATGCACACCCTAGGATAGTTTTCTAGGCAATGTAACCGTTGGAGCTAAAGTCAAACATTAATGAACTAAAAATATCGATTCCAAAACTTATATTTCAAAACAAAAATTTATCTCCTTTAAACACCCTTTTGCTCTCTGAGCTTTTCCGACCCAAATCGCCTTTTAAAAATTCCCTCACTTGGAGATCTACAATAAGACTCGAATAATTCATGACTAGAATAATTCTATACGTTAATAGTTGAAACAGCGTAGTTGAATAACTCAAGAACTAATCATCCATATAATAGTCTGTAAAGTTTTGAGATAATGGCCATCAAATGCTAACACAGACTTCGTAAAAAGCGCGAAACGAACCACTCAAAAGTCGATCAACTTGACATTCTTCCAGCCTCAGATGACACTAAATTTTGCACTAAACTTTGATATAAGAAAGACATTCCTTGGAATAACTTTCTGCACTGGAATTTAATAACCAAATTTTAATGCAGGGGATAACGAAACTGAGTGACAAGCTGAGATGTCGATTTTAAGGAGACGGAACCACCCCTTTCCTCTCCCGATCCCACAAGAACCTCATCCATATGCAGCAAGTGGGTTATATTTCAGAATATTCTTTAGCCTCAAATCATTTTTATGCCTTTTATTTCTCTTCCGGATCGACTTTTGTAAAATCGTTTTCTTCAATTATCCGCGCTGTTCAGTTTTGGAACACTGTCTCTCACTGGCGACGTGACGGGAGGCCACATTATCAAAGCTTAACTCACTTTGGAGCAGACCCTTTCATCTGTGGGACTAAAATGAAAACGTGATTTAAAAATCGCGTACGTTTAGACACGATGTGCTGTGAAATATTTTAAATATACGCACTCAGTTTCTTCGGCCATTGACGGGCTGCAGATTAGATGCCCGAGGTCTCATTTCCAGTAGGTTTTTTGGTCATCATGTCAAGAACAGCTGTAACTCCCATCCACTTTTAACCCGCAAAATCCTGTGCATGTTTCGTAACATATAAAGGTGTTAAAAACCATTTAAACACAAGTGGTAACTATATGCACCACTTACTCTATATTTAATTTTTTTAAAAAAAATTGCTCACATACATAGAATGCACGAATGGAATTTGTACCATTCTCAAATAAACAGAGACTGTGTCCCTAAACAGGGTTAAACAAAATTATCTTTGTAACAGGGAAGCGTTTTTCTGTCTTTGTTTAGGAAGAGAATGAATAATAAGATATAATTTTATATTTTTTCTTAAATTCGTATTGAGCCTTCTACAAACCTCAATATAATTAAAATAGTCTGCAATTGATTTTAAAGCCTTAATAAAGACAGTACCTTTCTTGACGCAAAGATCAAGTATTTTGTGTAAATAAATGCAGTGTGTGGTTTTGTCCAGGATTCGAGATGAGAGAGGGATAGGAAGATAGTTTTTATTTAAGTAGTCTCTTATTACAAGTGGACGTCATAAGTGCGCTTCAGTAAGAAACTGGAAGGATGGTTTGGATAATGGAGTGTTACTACAAACGACGTGCAGTATTTGTAATCAGCAGAAGTTTCTTACGGACTCACATGCTCTCTTACAAAGTCAGACTGTTAGTAAGGAACGCGGACCTCCACTACTGAAGTCCGACATTTTGTTATAATCATCATACCAACACATTTTAATGTAAGTAACACATCACGTGTCTCCTTCCATGACGAATTTTAGATTATGCCCCTGCTTTTATTTCTAAATTTTTCAAGATTACATTCGTTTTTCCTTACTCTTCGAAGAAAATCAAGTCTCAGTAAATAAGTAAATAAATAAATGAATAAAAGTATTTCCATGATTCTCATTCGTTCAATTATGTTAGATATTGTGTATTATCTGAAGTGTATTTTAAAAAGTTGAAACTGTTCAAAATAGCTCCGATGGGGGGCTGTACTGACTTCTTTAGACGTTCGGTTGTTATTAAGATATTTTTGTAACAGATCGATAATGAACCAGAAATCCATTAAACACTAAACTGGATTTAGTATTTAGCAAATAGGGTTAACTTGTAAATGATTCTGGTTTGATACAGATTCTAAAAACGGAAATAAATCCTATTCCATGGATGTTGCATTTTCTAAATGTATTTTAGCCAGTGACAAATATTTTAAGTAGTTGTAGAAGAAAAAACAAATTTGCTGGTTTGCGGGCCACATATTGGGAACCATGCTGTAGTGGTAGCATGTAGTTCCTCGCCTTCTGTATACGATGTTATGGTTTATTTGTGCTGCTGCTGTTGTTATGCAAGCTTGGGGATGGGATAATAATGGCGCAGAAAAAGACAAAGCGAATATAAACAAGAACAGCTTTATATATTTTTTTTTTGTATTTTGGTTGTGTTTTCCAAGTCCTCTGTTTTGCTTTCACATGTAACTTGATTTCATATCACAGGCGTTTGCCATTGTTTCTATTGAAAATAACAATGGATATAAGAGCAAATAATGCTGGAGTCTGGAAATTATTGTTATTTATGAGCAGTCGTAACAAAATATATTTATGCGACTCATGAAATAGCAGGATGAAGAGAAACTGTAGAAATAATGCCTTCTGCACTCACCCGTAACTTTGTTCTGTTGTCTACTGCCTTATGAACATTTCCTTTATATTTACAACCTATGTAGGAACATTATTTCGACTTATACTCTTACATTTCGGATGATCAAGTATTACAAGTCTGTATACGAAATACTTTAAATGAAAATTCTCGGAACTAGACAATAGTAAGGTCGAAAGTTAGAATGCTTATTGTATAACTAGTTTACTGACTGACGAACTAAATAACTAAGTGAACAACGGCTTTCGTAACTCAGAGAAAATTCTTAACGTATTTCCGCCAAAGTGAACATCATCAGTTGATTCTGTTTGATTCGTCGGAATTCATAATGTTGACTACATTTGTGTGTATTCAAAATACGTTATAGAATCATCAAAGTTGCTTGAAAATGAGCTGAATTTTAATGCCCTCTATTGGCGACTGCGTGAAGTGTATAAGTTAAGTTATTTAAAGACAACCGATCACGAATCAACCTCGATATTAATACGAAATTTGTTATTAAAGTTCCAAATAAAGGCGACAACACCATTAATATAAACTCATTCACTCTATGGTGCAGAAAATTCTTTTAAAAACAGATTTTATACTCGGCCTGTCAAAGAATAACCCACTTTATTTATGGAACCCGAAAGTTTATCGCATTGTTCACAAACGCCTGCCACATGACTCTATCCCCATTTCGCTCCATCTATTCCTGTCTCCTTAAGGACCATCTTATTGTTATCCTCCCAACAGCACCCAGGTCTTCCCAGCGGTTTCCTTCCTTCAGGCCTCCAACCAGTACCTTGTAAGCACCCCTCCCCTCCCACATGCCCGCCGCATGTCCCACCCAACTCATCTCCCTCGATTTAATCGCCTTGACAATATCAGGTGAGGAGTACGGGCCGTGAATCTCATCTTTATGCAATTTTCTCCATGATCCGTCTTCTTCTCTGTTAGGTACAAATTTCTTCCTCGACACTCTTTTCTCAATCTGTTTATCCCTCAAAAGTGAAAGATCAGTTTTCACACTCATACAGAACAATTGACAAAATTACACTTTTGTATATTTTGACTTTAGTCATTTTTATATGAGACGGAAGGATAAAAGAGTTTGGACTGAATTATAGAAAACATTCCCTGAATTTAATCTGCTATTGATTTCGTCATGACTGTCATTCTGACTTGTTAGTATTGTCCCCAAGTACTTGAATTTTGTCAGATCTGAGGTTTTCACAGCGGTGAGTATCAAGATACCTTGTCTTCTGGGTTGTTGCGCTGTGTAGTCTGGCGATGAATCGCCCTGATGACGGAGGCAGTATCACCTCTGAAACGTTGGCTAACATCAACCAGACTACACAGCGCAACAACCCAGAAGACATAAATCTTCATACTCATCGCCCTGATGACGGAGGCAGTATGACCTCTGAAACGTTGGTTAACATCGACCAGACTACACAGTGCAACAACCCAGAAGACATAAATCTTCATACTCATCGCCCTGATGTCGGAGGCAGTGTGACCTCTGAAGCGTTGGTTGACATCGACTAGACTACACGGCGCAACAACCCAGAAGACAGAAATCTTCATACTCTTCGCCCTGATGATGGAGGCAGTATGATCTTTGAAACGTTGGTAAACATCGACCAGACTACACAGCGCAACAACCCAGAAGACAGAAATCTTCATACTCATCGCCCTGATGACGGAGGCAGTATGACCTCTGAAACGTTGGTAAACATCGACCAGACTACACAGCGCAACAACCAAGAAGACAGAATTCTTCATACTCATCGCCCTGATGACGGAGGCAGTATGACCCCTGAAACGTTGGTAAACATCGACCAGACTACACAGCGCAACAACTCAGAAGACAGGAATCTTTATACTCATCGCCCTGATGACGGAGGCAGTATGACCTATGAAACGTTGGTGAACGTCTACCAGACTACACAGCGCAACAACCCAGAAGACAGAAATCTTCATACTCATCGCCCTGATGACGGAGGCAGTATGACCTCTGAAACGTTGGTTAACATCAACCAGACTACACAGCGCAACAACCCAGAAGACAGGAATCTTTATACTCATCGCCCTGATGACGGAGGCAGTATGACCTATGAAACGTTGGTGAACGTCTACCAGACTACACAGCACAACAACCCAGAAGACAGAAATCTTCATACTCACCGCTGTGAGAACCTCAAGTCTTACAGGAATCTTCATACTTGAATTTTATCACATTTTCGAACGATTCATTAGCTATTCTTGTATTCTCGTTCTATCCTGAATTCTGATGCCGAGACATGATCATATACTTTGTACTTTCTGCTTTTACGTCTAGACCAGCATCCCTACTAGCCCTTAAGAGTGTTTCTGTGTTCACTTTTATAGCATTTGTATCATCGCCCAACAGATTGATATTATAAGCTTAGACCAAAAGCTGATGTGTCCCATTCAATTACAAAGCGTCATGATTTTCTTGGACTTACCTGATGGCATATTCTAAGGCAAAATTGAAGAGCAGCCCGTGTAGGACATTCTGAATAGGAAATGTATGGAACAAATGTTTCCTACACGAATTTTGTTAGAGGTTTCACTGAAACACGTTTTAATTAGCTTGACTAGCTTCTTAGGTACGCAAAATCAAGCAAAATAATTTAAAGGACTTTTCTTTTAACTGAGTCATAAGCTTTTTTTGAAGTCTGTAAGTAGTTGATGGACTGTCCCATTTTTCTCTAGTATCTAAGGCATGCAGAAAATTTGTACTATTTACCGATTGTTACTAGAATGACCAAATCAAGAAAGATTAGATCAACGGGGCACATAGGGATATGAAAAAATGCGTTAAGAATTTCAGTCTGAAAATCTGAAGATAAAAAATCACTTTGAAGATTTTATCGTTTATGGAGGCTAATATTAAAATCGTTCTGGAAATGGTGTATGACGGTGTGAATTGGATTCATCTGGCTTAGGATGGGTTGCAGCGGTCTTATAAACACGGTAATGGACCTTCGAGTTCAAGTAAACGCGGGAAATTTGTTTACTAACCGAGCGAACATTCAATTCTCAAGTAAATTTTGTAATTCTGTGCACTTAGACAAACCTAAATCTGTGCCCGAATTTATAAATTGTGTTGGGCAAGGCCGTGGTCTAGGCAAAACGGAGTTTTCCTCGGGGGCTTCCCCGGTTTCTCCGTGGCATCCCAACAATTACACACAGAAGAAGGCAATGGCAAACCACTTCTGGATCATCTGCCAAGAACGTATATGAACAGGTCCCAGTCCGAGAAAAGGATGGAAGGATCCTGTTCATATGGACCTGTCGTCAGACAGAACACTAAAAAAAAAAAGATGAGTGGTCGCTTCACGCTTCGGCCACTTTACCCATGCAGAGCGAGCCTTCGGTACTGGGAAGAATAAACGCCCATACCGGAGTGAACACGGCGAAAAGAAAAAATGTGTCAGTATCTGCGTTACACAGAAACAGAGGATTTGGTTATGAGCAGGTTTTTACTGTACCTGCAAACATCAAATTATTCTTATCTGCACCGTATCTTATAGGACAATGAAACTTTTAGGTTTCAGTATTTGCTGTGCCAAGCGGTGACCAAAGGGAACTAGTTAATGAGCAGAGGATCAGATTCCAAATTAAGTACAAAGGAAAAAATAATTAGGACGTTTGAATTTTTGTTATCATAGAGGAAGTCTCTGAGGGGAGGGCTTAGTTGCTCCAACCCTCCGCGGCATCAAAGCTTACATGCCAGGTCACAATACTGGTGAGTTTCAAAATGCAGGGAAGTTAAAATTAACTGGATAATGGGGTGTATTTTCTGTTCTCATTGTGTATGTCTATGCAGCAGAAAACCGACTGTGTTCAGTTTAACTACGCAACTGTTCACTGTAGCGTACCCATTATTTTCATATTAGCATGCCCCATATATACATTTAATCCTCTCTCAGCATGTCTATTTTAAAGCTTTTGAAAGAAGTTATGATGCGATATCTGATTCATGGTATTGGCCTTCTTGTCTTGTTGAGGGAGAATGTACTGAGTGCGTTCATGTATTTAAGTATGATAGTGCCAAATTCGATTAGATACACGGTAAAATGTGCCTGAAGCTCCATCTTCGATAGATCGATCCTCCGTTTAAGAAATATGTTTACCATCGTAAAGCTTATTACTAAACGCTTATGAGCTTTCGTGGTAGAGGCAAAACCTATTCTAAGAAATGCAATTCAAATCGAAATTAAACAACTGAACCAATATAAAGCTGAGACCTCTTTTAATTGTTGTCTACTGTTGATAGCGCTAAAAGGTATTATTTTAATAACAATATATATATTTTTTTTAGTGTTCTGTCTGACGACAGGTCCATATGAACAGGATCCTTCCATCCTTTTCTCGGACTGGGACCTGTTCATATACGTTCTTGGCAGATGATCCAGAAGTGGTTTGCCATTGCCTTCTTCTGTGTGTGAATGGAGCAATTGTTTGGATGCCACGGAGAAACCGGGGAAGCCCCCGGAGGAAAACTCCGTGTTGCCTAGAACACGGCCTTGCCCAACACAAGTTATAAATTCGGGCACCGCCGGGAATAGAACCCGAGACCCCCAGGATTACAAGGCCAGCGTTCTAACCGCTAGACCACCGTGGCGGTTTTAATAATAACAATATAACTCTTATTAATTAATAAAGAGACAACAGCATAAAGAAACAACAGAACAGAAAAAGGTGATAAAATACAAATTCCTAATTGAAGCTGCAAATAATACAATAACAATTCAGAATAGTGTGGGATCATAAGTTACAACGTAAAGTTTCCAACAGCCAAGATACTGGACTGCGTTGCATATTAATAATTAGTTAATTAGGAATAACATATTTCTGGAAGAGAAATACAGTTTTTGTTAAAAGTATTTACAAGCCTGAAGTAACAGCAGGAACACGTCTAGCTGAGGGACTGGCCATGTACGTATTAATGCTGCAGACTACGCTGAATAAAAATAGAGTAATTTCTGATTAATCCAATAAAAATCCGTGTATGAAATGTATTAAGAATGGAATGACACATAACTTTGTTTGTAGAAGGTTGATAAGGAATTGGACGTTAAAATTCCATTGCCTGGGATGAAATGACGAAGGGTCGGATGCGACTTCTATACTCTGATATTTATTGTCGCATAGTCCTTTGTTAAAACCTGCTACAGCATAGACCCTAAATGTTCTTTGAATTCTTTCACGTTTAAGCGAATACACCACTTTAACGGAGTTTTAGGTGACATGAATACTCCGGTTTGGACCGCATCAGGGTCTCTAGCGAAGAATATCGAACTAATCCAAAACTTCTACCAGTTAGTTGGTCGTCGGTAAGACCTCACCACACGATCATTCAAATACTCTTAAAAGGACTTCGGAGGACAGAAGTGAAAGAGGATAATGGGAACGGATTTATCACATAATTAAATATGGCTGAAATTTCGACCCGTTCTGACACCAATTTTGTTGCTCAGAATAAGCCCTTTTAACGTTAGAGTGGTGTTCTCTGGGACTGTATGTGTAGCTTGAACTCCTGACTGCGTCGTTAATAAATAGATAACAAATAAATACTGGAGCTAATTTTTCCATTTTAATTTTGATTATTGGGGCTACTGACATTAACATCATTCAGAATGATGAACATTCTCCCCCGGGAAGAATGTTACAAACGGGCAAAACAATACCAAATCTTAGTCCCTTGTAAGGCAGCTCGTTATAATGTCTTAAAGATTTGCTCTTTATACCCGTGAAGCTCTCAGCTACCGTGATCGCTTTAACCGTGAAATGTTGCTCATAAAATACATTATTTGCAACAATCTATTCTCTGTTTGCTCGCAATAGCCGAGATTTCGTTATAACCATGCTCGTTATAAACGAGTTCGACTGTATGTTCATCTAGCTAATTCCACGCAATACTCTATAGTCTGTTCAGCTTAAAAAAAAGTCGTTTAGTAACAAAGTCGATTAATCATGACACATAAAATATTACAATTATAAGTTATGGATCTGAATAATCCTTTTGTTTCACGTCGTACAAAATTCCGTTCATTCGATTGACGCGTACAGTTTGAGATTCATGCCAAGTAAAAGTTTAAGTCGGCTGTTATGGACTGAAATGAAATCTGCGGACAACTGCTGGAGGAGACCTTTTATACCAAATTTGATTAAAATCTGTTAATTTATTTCGGAGATGAAGCACGTGGGCAAGCTGAAATAGAGACATACTTTCCCCGTTTTGTTTCTACTTTATTTACTTACCGGAACGAACGTAATGCAATCAAGAAAGTTGTCCGTTTGACAGTAAATTGTTTTATGTACGCATTTACTGTTGCAAGAGGTTAGAGCGGCTGTTTCCCTCTCTAAAGAGTCAGCTTTATTTATATCTACAACAAAAACAAAATAAACCGAAGCTATTTTTCATCCTTTCTCATTTAAAACGCAGCAATTATATATACCACACGGGATGGACGCGATTGGCTCCATCCCTAATTTGTTTTCCCCTTGCGGCCAGCAGACAAATTGTCGGTGCGCGCGGGTTTTGTTTGTCTTTTGTCTAGCATCGTAACGTGACATAGACGTGACGTTTTCATTACATGCCATGCAAACGAGACTGCAGCTTTTTTCGGAACATGCATATATAACAAGCCGGGCGAATGTTTTTTAAAGTATTGACAGCCAGAGGACAGGGGCACGCAGTGGGACCTCGGATTGAGTTACGCTCACTCCAAGTAAACATACAGGGAACAAACTATCAAGCCGACTAAGGACGTAAGTAACCATCAAACTAACGTAATGACAGGGTGACTAACTAACTATCAGTTAACCACCCAAGAAACTAATTACGTATTAGTCTATTTCACTAATTGACAGGAAAAGTTACCAATTTATCCACCAGGAACCCTAATAATTGACAAAGTAATGCAATGTCGGTGTTGATTTCATCGCAATCTTAACAGCGCCATGAGAACCTTAGATCTCATTAAAGGCCATGTCATAGCTTCAACGTAGCAGAGTCATGCCCTGATCCAGCGTCTAGGAAAAGATTCTTTTGCACTCTCCTGTTGTACAAGCCTGACCCACTAGTAAAATGTTCGAATTCGATTCTGTCGGTCTCTCTAACAACATTAGGCTACAGAGAATGATGAACATATCCTGGAAATAAACCAAATTTTGAAAACACCGGTCCCGTTTTGGAAACATATCACGAATTCAAACACATTTGCTCTTCGTGTCGCAGACGGACTGTTTATAAGGGAAATTTCGTGTCTTCATGCTTCTGAATAAATATGTTGTCACTGTCACAAGTTAAAACCACTGTAATCTTATGCATAAGATGTGCAAGAATAAACATTCTAGATCTTCTTGTCCTTAGGTATTAGCGGGTGTTGTTCAGTTTGCAACTTCGGCTTTTGGAAAATATGGCGTCAAATGTTGAGGTTAAACTGTTTCGGCAAGCATTGCAATTGCCATCTTCAGGGAGACTTTGTAATTGCTGGGATATTTTGAAGCATTGTATAGAGCAAGTAGTTGCCGAGTTGGATTTGTTGATGATGATTGGTAGATCAGAAGATCATTGGTACAAAGAAATCCAACTTGACACCTACTTCAACAATTTGGTGGTGTGTAAAGATAAGATGGAGGGGAATTATTGCAATGATTTTATTCTACCTCCTGCTTCCTTTCTGTCAGTGTCTCTGCTTTGTTCAAAATCATAATTAATTATGAAACAAAGGTCGTAGGGCAGGATACCGTGATGAATGGCTTATTATATCCAGAAGCCAATACTATCAGAAGATAATGTCGGGCAAAAAGGTAAATTTGGATAAGAAACGGTTTCCTGACTGTGTTTCAAACGCATCACCGTAGTATATATGCGGTGAAAAACTGAAAAAATATTCACAGATGACAAATTCTAACACAAAGTGTGTCACATTCAAATATAGAAAAACCTATGATTGTGGTGGAACGATTATCACTTTTACATTGAAGTCATTAGTTCCCAGCTTCAGTTTCGGAGTTGTTTTGTGATTTCCTTAGTCCATATAGGCAAATGGCATAATTTAGCTTGAAAGCACTTATCTTAAAGTAGCGACAGCCGTTTCCTTCCTTATGCCTTTCCATTTATCATTCACAAATCATTCTTCCATTCTCATCGCGAAACTCAGGCATTTGGAAGTAAATTGTTAAATACTCGAAACCTACTGGATGAATCAGTTACACGCAGTTTTAGGATATGCACAGACCACATGTGAGAATGTTAAAACAAAATTGCATTTTTAAAGGCAAAGAATACAAACAGTTGAGTGAGTATGTCTGTCATGTAAGTGAAAAATTCCCTTTTGTAACAACAGAGGTGTGTTGTTGCAATTTGCAAGAGCCGTGCATCACTGTTTACTGCTGTTGCCAGTGGATGTACGCTAGAGAGACGCTGCGCAAAAACGTGGTAACAATACGCGGTTATTACGTATAGACATTTGATTACCCGCTCCAGGGCGCATTATTGCTCGTTCGGAAATGTACTGCCAACTGCCAAACTGAAAGGTAAATAGCTACATAATGTCAGTGTAGAACACTCGAAACAAAGGCCCGGTAATGTCTACAAGGCTCTTGTCCTCACACCTTTCATTGAATTTCATGATTGTGTTAACACTGAGCTGTGGAGTGTGTTAGTAAATTAACCGACATGTTTGTCTTGTCCTGTGTATACAATTACAGTTACTTCTACTATTACGTATTTGCTCGCATAGAATGGACTCCCTTCCTTGCTATTGGTTACGGTTACAAATAATTTTATAACACGACTAGCAGATTTTTCGCACTGTTACCGTGACAATGATTGGCCAATTTGTCTTCCTCGAAGAATAGATATTTACTTTATTATTTATGTTTCGTAATGATATGTACAATAACTTTAAAATGAAATATAATATTTACACCTGCTCATTTGTGTATGTGGTTATGTGGTACGGTATTTATTATCGTAAGGAAAATTCCGATTATGATTAATAAAAACATAATGAAAACTGCTATCATGGGCCACATTGATTCGCTGATATTTCAGCTTCAATAGAATGTTGGAGTCTCCTCTTGACACGCTCTCTTAATTATTACAAATAATGCAGGTGTATTTTATCCAGTATTAATGTTTATAAAGAATATATTCTTAGAATTTAAAACTATACGATCTAGATCATGTATAAAATTGGTATAACATGTCCAACAAATCCATTTTAATATTTCTCTCATTCAAAGTAACGTTTCTTTACAATTTAAAATAAAATGACGTAGGCAATTTTGCAAATTGACTGTGTCGCAGTGTATGAGCACTGTCTGTTTTACGGTATCGTAACGACCGCTGAGTTCTGTGGGGCAAGCCATATCTCAACAGCGGGAGTCCAACACGTAGGCTGCTCGCTCTAATGTGGCGCAGAAGATGTCACACTCATGGGGAACATCTTTCAGCTTCTCCCCGCCAAACCTTTTTCTGGCTATATTGTCATACAACCCCGAAAAAAAAAGGATTCTGAAAATCTGCATCACCTCTCGCGCTTGTTACACATTTATATTTCAGTTTGGACATATTACGCAAGTGTGCCCCACAGATGGTATTTATCTCCGGTCTGAAATCATTCTACTTTGAGATCTGCTACACCCAGATTTCCAACAGGGGTTTCTCGCGTCGTCTTGATGTATTTGGACAACTTTTCAGTATGAATTCAAACTTGTAAATATGTTACCGGCAAACTACGAAATCTGGCAACGTATAGAATGCCTAAAGTCAGTAGGCAATGTATGATATCCAGGCATTCTATGGAATGCCCAGGCATTTTATAAAATGCCTAGAACTTTTAGGCCATATATGAAACTAACAGTTTATTTTATATTTTGCCTAGGTATTCTATAGAATATCTAGGAAAGTTATCAAATGTCTCAGATTCGTTATGAAAAGTATATAACAAAGAAGTTTCTATGATAATTTATACACTTTTATTTTATCTTTTATATTTGCAAAATCTTAATACAAAACATTTTTTTTAATTCTCAAAACGTTTGTTATGTTCAGATCCAGTAGCTTGGTGTTTTCGTGACTATCTTGCACAACTTCCATCTTGACAGTTTACTCAATTTAATTTGGTTGATTTTAATTTACACAACCAAACAATATTAACATATACACGATATCATGTGGTTTTTGTTGATGATGTCAAGAGGTGATTTTCGAGTTTTCGGGACCTGAGCAAAATTACTAGTCAGTTTTCAGGTTTGAAGAAGACAAATTACTTGATATCTTTATCTTCAGCTGTGATTAGTAACTGAAAAGGAAATTCTTTACAATTCTTACTAAATATCTCTATAGATTTGCAGCATCTGTAAGCGAAACACGTTACAATTAATGCAGCGACATTTTATACACGTAAATACAGCTAACGAAACTGAAACGACCGGCCTTCCAGCAATTTTAGAGCTATTAAGCCCTCGACAAAACGTGCCTACACCCTACCAGGATATAAGGACCGAAATTAAATATTTCCGTTGATAGCCATTATAATTTCCGTTTTTTAAACATTGTAAATTATATTAATGAACGAACTGCAAATTTTATTCCGTGTGTGTCAATTAATGGCATTGTCTCATTATTTGAAGCTTCGTAAAATGAAGAATCTTTATTACGGCTTATTGCTTCCGTTTATTACAATCCTGGGTGTTTCGATCGTTATAAGGGGAATCCGCTGTACAGTTAGTTCTACATACAGCGCAGATGTAAAGTGAACTTTGTGTTGTGTGTTGGCGTGATTTGATGGGATGTTATCAAAACATGGCGCTTTAATTTTTGTTACGGAAAATGAAAAATTGGTACGGTAATGCGAAATCTTTTAAACGTGCTGTAGGTGCGTTACTGTAGCTTAATTTACGTAATGCAAGGAGATTCAAAGCTCTGATACAACATTTAAAAAATGTTGCATGGTTTCCAGACTCGTCACCGTTTCACAGTGACCACGTTTTTACGCTAATGTCGTTTTGCATTTTTGTGATCGTTCGACGGGGGTTCCGCGCTGAGAGCTCCTGGAAGTACAGACAGTTGGACGCAGGTATCAGACACGGGTAGTAGAACTGATAACAGGTCTGACAGGTACCCACCACACGAACAGAAAAGTACATCCTTCAAAAGAAGTAGACTGGCGACTGAAAATACTACCAAGGGCAGAATTTGCTTTCTATCTGCCTTTCATTGCAGACAAACAAATCAATTCAAATGTTCTAAAATCGAAATGTTAACATTTTGTAAATATCGAAAGTCACAACAAGAAAAGTTACATCAACGTAAGAACGTCGTAACACATTTGCTCGAAATGATCTCCCCTACAACCTCCTCAAGGATTGTACATTATAAATTTTTATACACTCCTTAAAACAATTAAGGGGTCAGGTTTTCAAATGGTCGTAAATTTTCTTGGGTTTTATTAAATTTATTAAAATGTGGGTAGATAGAAAATAGACCTTTATTTCAGCAAAAACAGGCCTCTTTATAACAGCAGACACAACTAAAGTATTATTACACTGACCAGTTTTGAACTAATCACAATAACAGAATGGAAGTTTTATTTGCATCAAGTTTTTGTGACAGAATTTCAAGTTCTTTTTGCGCTTAGTAGGAGGTTGGACCCCCTTCAACTCGAAGGACAGCAGTACAGCTTTGAGGCATTCTCCGGATTTCGATTTGGGGAATTTGCGCCAATTCCCCCAAAAGGGCATCTTCCAGGTCCCGCAGTATGGTAGGTGCGTTCTGACGGTCTCTGACGCTTCTTACCAGGACGTCCCACACATGCCCAATAGCGTTCATGTCTGGGCTGCGAGCTGGCCGTGGTAAAATGGCGATGTTGTGGTCTTGGAAGTACTCCCTGACGATTCCTGCAACGTGAGGGCGGGCATTGTCATGCATTAGAAGAAAATTTTCTCCAAATTCCAATGCACGAGGACGCACGAGGTTCCAGCACCTCGTGAATGTAACGCAGCGCAGTTCTGATGACGACGAGGTTGATTTTGTCGTCAATCGAAATACCGGCCCATACCATTATGGAGCCACCACCAAAACTGACTTTTCCTGAACTGTGACTGGTAGAAAACGCTCTCCTAGCCGTCGCCAAACTCGGACACGTCCATTGTTGCCCTGCAGCATAAACCTACACTCGTCGGCGGAAAGGACATTGCGGCAATGACGCAGTTACCAATGTTGATGTTCTTGGGCGAAATTTTCGCGCTCGTTTATGCTCCCTCGTCAATCGGGGCACTCTAACGGGACGCCTGGACCTCAGATTCACCTCTCGAAGACGGTTTCTCACTGTTTGGTCAGACACTTCTCGACCTGTAGCTCGGGAAAGGTCATTTTGCGAGGCCCGTGCAGTATCTCTGCGGTGCCTCAAGGCTTGTAGACGCAGAAAACGATCATCCCTAGCAGTTGTTGCCCTGTCCTCGACATCGAATGGCCCTTCCAGTGTCTTGGTTTCGGTGGCTTAGTCGCCATATCACGGATTGAACCACACCAGCTGACCGGCAACATACCGTTGTGTCCGGCCCTCTTGCAGAAGCGTGACTGCCTGTGTTGCTTCTATAGCTGTCATTTGCGTCCTTACACCTTGCCTAACTTGCACATTGCGCTGCATAACAAAAGCATTCCTGTATCGTCGTCTCCTTCATTTATGTTTTCACTATCTTTGCTCTCGTAGGCTTCTCTCCCTGAAATAACCAACTCTAACTGATCCCACCTTTCACAATTGCACTTGTATCAGCATTGTTTACAACCCTGCAGAGTGCGCTGATTTCAGATTTAGTCCAATAAACTTTATAACCCTTTGAAAACTTGACCCCTTAATTATTTTGAGGAGTGTATTACAGAATCTTGCTTGCCGAATATCTTACATAATGAAAGATTTTACAAAATACAGGCAGAGCAAACACTTTGTAAAACAAGACCCTGCCCTATAATATTCTAAGCAGAACTTAGAGATTCACGTGTTTTTACTGACTTTTTGTCTTCAGAAATGTATATCCACTAGTTAGTACCACGTCAAAGGAAAAATGCTCTCTGAATGAACTTTGCCAAACTTAATTTAGGTCCTGTTAAACATTAGGAACGGAGTTGATCTAGAGATAAACGCATTAAAGACTAAGTAGGCCTGAATGTTCGTGTCTCGTCACCATAATTCGGTATAAATAATAATAATCGATTTATTGATAATACATAATTTGAAAGTGTGATCATGTTGAAGTACTTGAAGAAGAACAATTTAAATGTGTGGCGAAGCGACAACCCCAGGAGACCTTTTCGAAAAGGCGAGTTTTAGAGAAACGACGTGTGATTGTTTTGAAGAAGTTAATTTGATTCATGATACTTGCAGTCTGTTGGCGGTCTTTAGTAAAGACGATGAAAAGCCTTTGGTTCAGATCAAAACAGGGAACATTCGGACTCGATTAATAACTGTCAACCGCTCAAGAAACTGTGTGTCACAGAGTTAGTTAAGATTCACGGAAGAAGAGAAATTCCTTTGTCAAAATCTGTGCTATTGCCAAGCCGGCAGCGTTTTTTTAAACAGGTTACTCTACTACCGAATTTGATGACGAGTCCTGTACACCGCATCGTCTGTTAGTGGTCTCAGTACTCAGCATATACACAGGTTTTAATGGCGACCTTCAGTGAAGTTCATCGCGGGGAAAAACACCATTCAGACCCATAAAACTCTGTTACTGGGGAGGGAACTAGTTCTCCCCCCCAGATAACACTGTTTTATTCTGTCTTTATTTACTCTGTAAAACATTACCCCCTTATTGCACAGAGTAGGAAGATCCCTAACAGCACTTTAATTAGTGCTAGTGGTAGAATTCTGAAGCCCTTATTGGTTTTGAAGCGGGCACAGTAGCATTTCACGTTCTAGAATTACATGCATTCGATGAACGGGGGGGAGTCCTGACAGGGAAATAAGTCTATAAACGAGATTTTTTAAGACGAGTACTGCTTTATATTTATACATTACCACTTGTATTACTTGTACAAACACATAACGCCATGTAATATTTAAAATTAAAATTAAATTATTTAAGAATAACATTTCTTGATTAAGTTTGAGTTAGCTGCATCAGAAATATAAACCAATTTTTTTTACTGAAATTGGTTGTCTCCTGAAACGCAGCGTCGTGTAATCTGGTAGAAGTCTACCGACGTTTCAGAGATTATTGCATTAAGCTTATCGCCTTAATGATGGATGCAGTAAGCACCTATGAAACATCAGAGAATGTATACCAGACTACACAGCGCCACAAGCCAGAAAACAGCCATCTTCATACTCACCACCGTGAGAACCAAAAATATAACCAAAACAAATGCTATATGTTTAAAATTATAGATTCAACGAATGTGTGAATATTTGTGGCTATGTAGATCTCTGACACTTTTCAAAAAGAGGAAATCATTCACAGAAACAAATTACTAGCGCCTATCAGTTTATAATTTTGTGCCCATAAATTTTCATTAACATTTCTATACAAACGCACATTTTTTAAGTAAGAATTACGTTGAGTTTTCGTGTAATTTATTGTTTCATGCAGAATTGATTAGTATTCATAATCTGTCAAAATGACGTAAATGCGGATGTCATCTACGAAGGTGGTGAATATTCGCGATAGTAATATCAACAACAATAACCACTTATGATAATTACATGCAGCGGAAATCAGACGTTAGTATGTAGCTAGACCACATTACTTGTCATTACATACGCAGTCTAATAGCATGTTGTAATAAAATGCCATGAAATTAATCTGGGTTGTTAGCGATGGGCTGTTGATTGAAACTCTATACATATGCCACATTCGTTCAACTGACACGATTTTCAACGTGATATGTAAATGAATATGATAAAACGAGTAAATGAATGAACCGATGTAAAGAAATCATAATTTGAGATTGAATTGCTATTGTCAAGAGGTCGGTATAAACGTGTACATCATAAGTCCCGCTTACAAAGGAAGGCGAAAGGAAACTTTTGATAAAATGGTGTTCATCTCTTGGAGTAGCCATTACGTTCCACCAATGCATTTCCATGATATTTAATGTCATTAATGACATTGACGTTTTAAAGTAATTTTGATTGGAGTTACAAGTTCGAATCAATATTCTGTTTCGGGTAGTAATAATGCTGTATACATGCAAATTTGACGTTGGCATAGGTGATCGACAGAAAAGGTAAACATAACCATGATTTGTGTCATTTTCGGTCCGCCACGTCACATTATAGAAAATGACTCTAATTGTCTCTGAGTACGGTAGTTCTGTGTTTTGCTTCAGATGGCATCACGTACATTGCGTTATTTTAGTGAGCCGTTGTAAAACACTTAAAAATGTTTAAATATTGTCTGTGTTGTACAGGCTCCAGGTAAACAAAATATTTTCATATTGTATTGTAGTACTTCATATACTCTAGCTTGCTGTGCTAGCTTATTTAATTTAATTTCATAGCTCACGTTATTGCATAGCTAATGAACGCTGTCTATTAGCTTTGTATTCGTTACAGAAATGGCGTCCGAGCAAGCATTACTCTTGTGTGTTATATAAGATACCTGTGCATTATTTCAAAATAAGTTATTGAAACAAAATAATGTCAAAACACAGTTAAGAACGACAATTACGTTATTCTGAACGTCGCAATTATAATATTTTTGTTGGAAAATGCAGTGTTCCCAACCGATATTAATCTACGCTTTACTAGGAAAAATTAACATTTGACATTTAGGTTTTCGCTCAGTGGTAAGCCGGGATATCTTTTTTTTACTTCCAACAAATTATTTTGTGTAACTTCGTAGGTAATTTACAATGCAATGTAGGATTCCGGGGTGAAGGGGTTGCGTGACTTTCTAAGGTGTTAGCCAAACCGCGACTGCTAACACGCTACTTATTTGCTTGCTAGTTTTCGGTGCAGTGCGCTCCATCACCTTTCTCGCGATTTTAATGGCATAACCTTTGTTGCGACTTGTGATTGTGCGTCATGGAAAATGATATATATTACCGGAGTTACTAAAACGGCCATTTTCTTGTAAGGAATCTGCTTTTAAGTAGAAAGTCATTGAAGTAGGCAAAAAGAACGACGAAACAGTTAAAGAACATGTTACGTCATTTTTCTTGGTATGACACAGAACTTGACTCAGAAAACAGTCCGAACTTCTGTGATTCAGTGGTAGACACTTTCACAAATAGGAAAATCGTTGCATCCAACGTAATAAAAAAGTTGAATTCTGGCCACCACTATTTAAAAAATCTATTCCCCGCCGCTGTAAGAACCTTATGATATTTCAGAAGCGGTTGGAATCACAGAAAAAGGCAACAACTTCAACATTTCCGTCTAATGCTCTAAAATCTGTGAGATTTACATTAAGTCGTAGAAAATCGTCTATGTTCGATCTGAGAAATCTGCGATATTGATTTCCAACAAAAAAGCCACTCGCCCCGTTAAGCTTTTATTTTAATTGTTACATTAATTTGCATAAGATAAAACTAGAGCGTGGTCATTACTTTTCCTCAACTATGACTTAGGATGTTCGCTTTGTTTGGTGTACTTTCCCGTGGAAGGCTGCCAAGATCCACTGTTTCTGCGATACAATTACAAGAATAAATCCTCCCTCAGCGTCTGCTATAATTGAGCCTACAGTGAAGGAAACAGTTGAGGACTTGGGTCATCTCAAACTTCCTGCCTGGACGTCATGTGAACTATGAGTGAAGTTATAAACAATCCTACGTATAGTTCGCGACTGTAATCTTGAGACTCGCTGGGTGAGGAAGTGGGGTGAAGGATGAAGGAGAAAAGATAGCGTTAGCCTTTAACGCTTCGGACTTCCTGCATTCCTTGCAAGTCTCAAGGTTACAGTCGCGTACTGTACTGAAAACATAAAGCAGTTAAGAGTAGTGTGTAGTGAGTGCATCTGTACTGCGTTCTGTGGGTGTTGTGATAATATTATAGATTAAATCACTGTGCCGCTGTGAGGAAATCTTAAAGTTATACCCTTTAGAACACATGAAAGCCTGTTGTCTGTCGTATGGGTAATAGCAACTCGTCACTCACAGCGAAATCTTGCGCATGCGCGTATATCGAATTCCTAGCAGGGATTTTCTCCTGGTCTGTGGACTGTAATTCCTTCATGCTACGCAGTTCTGATATTTTATGGAAACAGTTGAGTTTATTCTGTTGCCGTGAGAACCTCAGATATTATATGTGGAGTCAAACTTTCCTTTTTTGGAGTGTGGTTATTATTAGCGAAAGTAACCACCAGTGCCAACAGATGTGGTTTCCTCAGTTCTTCAACGGAAATTCCAAAATACTATGTAAAATCCTACCACGACCACTTCCATCTATATACTGTCTTTTAATTATTCATTGATCATCCTATAATTCTTAGTGAGATTTTTGGTTTTCACGACGGCGATTATGAAGATGACTGTCTTCTGGGATGTTGCTGCTAGAAGTACACCGACGATTCAGAGGGGCTTGCAGCCTTCAACATCATCGCCCGTACGATGGAGGCAGCAGGCACCTCTTAAACGTCGGCAAACTTCTGCCAGTATTACAATGTGCTACATCGTAAAAGATCGATAATTTGCAGTGTAGAATTCGACGCTGCATAATCTGAGCTGTTGGCAACTTTGTTAAATGATCCATAAATAAAGAAATTAACTGCCCCCGCGCAAGCCAGAGGCCACAACAACGCAAGTCTCACTCTGCTCAATGTTTTTGTCCATGCTTACACACAAATTGTTTAAATACAATATGCTAGTTGGCAGTTTCGAACGAACTAGTGGAAGAAGTATCTGAACATAAAACCAATGGAAATTGACATTAGACGAGACAATTACTTTAAATGTTTGGTCTTAAACCACAAATTGAACATTTAGTTACGACAGGAATGGAGTATTTCCAACAGGAAAGAGCTTTAAAGGAACACATTGCACCCCCAAAGCGTCTATAAAGTAGGGTAATTTTAACTGAACACTCGCACTGAATAAGGAACTATCGAGTAATTATCAAGAACGAAGTGTTTGAGTCTCATGCACCAATCCAAATTAAAGAGCCGGAATCGATCTTCGACTCACAAACCAACTGACGAAACTAACTTCTGTGCCATACCTTCAAAGTGAAAATTGTGAGCAAAAATTGAATTTTAATACAAGGTAGAAATAATTATAACAACAAATGGTTTGTTGTTTCTTCGAAACGATGGTATATATCTGTGAGTTCTCACGGGGTCACAACTCAGAACACTGAAATCTTTACCACTGTGAGAAACTTAAGTCTCATATAATAACGAATATTCTTCCAAATTGGCTTTCTTAATGTAGCTTAATGGAACAAATTAACTTGATATGAGTCGTTTGGAAATGTCAGTATCTTTGGTCTTATATTTCTGAAATATATAAGCAGTTAAGAGGGTGAAATTTATTAGCAATAAGGCGTCTTATGTGACCATAAGATACCGTTATGATATTGTTCTGAATTTGAATATGGCAACTGAATAAAAATGGTGATACAAAGAACTAGAGTGTTATTAGATCCATTTATTAATCCCCAGATGAAAATTTTATTAACAAATTTCAGTTTATGGATGGGAGGGCAAATATTTAAAAACCGACAATTGTAAATGGTTATTTAGTGAAAACTACTAATGGTAATCTGATTAGATTACTTTGGCACAGAAAAAATCTACTTGCCAAGATATAATGTCACACGTAGCAAAATTCGTAAGTTCGTTTACAGAAAACATACAGTCAGACTGGTCACGTCTTGGTTGACAGAAAATGACATTCAAGTTTAGTTGCTCGATGTCTTAGAGGGGCTGACTGTGATGCTGGCGTTATTTGGTAGTCATAAGAAGCAGATGTTAGGGAACAGTATCATGTCAAAATCTCCAACAGGTTTGTAGATTTGGAAAAATTGGGTGATAATGGAACTTTGGAAAATAATATAGATAATATAAAAATTTCAGCCATGTATAATGTAGATAATTATGAGTTAAACCGTATTTTGACGAAGAATATTAAAAATCACAAGACAAAAGAAGGGAGTCTAAATTACAATTGTTGCAGAATTCAAGCCAAATGAATGGAGATAACACAGATAATGCAAGACGTAAAGATTGTACAAATTTAAGGACGAAGATGGGGAATATCTGAATACAAAACTAAAGATATTTAAATAGTAATAAAAGATACACTGTTTATTACCGCGATCCATATTAGGTAGTCCAGTGGGTTATATGTTGCTTGCTTGTCGTATAGATACACAATTAATGCGTATACTTTAAGTTAGTTTTGAGATTATCGTAAAGTAATTATAAAATAATTAATCAGTAAGAGTCAACGTTAACTGCAGCCAAAAACCTTTCAGTGGAGACCACAAATAGAGACATATTTCTGAAATGGGTCTAGCAGTTTGGGAGATAAAACGAAAAGATCTCCTCTTTCAGTGTTAATTTTATGTAATTTGTGCAAGGAACTTGTAAATTTACTATGATACACATACCCCGAGTGGTATTCAATCCTCGGAATCCTGAATTGTTAGATTCTGTCCTTAATATTGAAAACATTTTATATTTCTCCTGCTTTTGTAGTTTATAAGTACATAAACTCCAATTCTATGATTAACTCAGGAGCACGGCTAACGTCGAACTTAAAGTCTGTCGCAGATTTGTCGAGGGTAAAAGAGAGATTTTGTTTTGTGTTAGAGTATTGCTTAGTTTTATGTGCTGCATTGCATCAGAAGTTTGAACATTGTTTTGTAATTTGTGCGATGTTTCATAACGTCTCTACAAGTCGCTGGCTTCTTGTCGTGGAACAAATTGGATTATCGGTCTACCTCTCCTTTAATACAGAAATGTCTTGTGATGTTGCCAACAACTCTGTAATGACAGCATTATGGACTGAGTTTCGATATTAAAGACTCTTATACGAGATCAAGTTTGGTGAGTCACAGCGAACTTCATAATGGAAAATAAAACTCGTTTAAAGTTTTCGCTTTAGAAGTTTCATACAGTCGCTCTTAATTATACGATATGAAATATCCGGATGTTATTGTGCCCTTATACCTCCATACAAAATAATATATGCTCGTGACGAAGTGACCTAAATGTTTTCATATCAGACAGGTTGCTATTTTACTTTTTATAGAAGAATGGTAACTATATACACCACCTGATTTTTAACGTTCATATCTCTGCATGCCACTCGCAAAGTGTATTTATAAGTTTCATTTGATTCTGGGGTTAAAGAACAAAAATGTTCCTAAAGAAGAGGCAGTATGTGATGTGATGTGATGTGTGTATTCTTAATGTAGGAAGCGCAATTTAAATGCTATTTAAATGAATACTTAAAAAAACGTTGACCCTATTGTACAATATATGCGTCATTCATTTATTAAATATAAGAAGTCATGAATTCATACTAATTACACACGTGTTCGCTACACAGCTGTTATGCAGCAAGCCTTCAACTTGCTTTGCCTTCTTTCCAGCGTTATTTATCTCTCTTCTTTTATCTTCCGCCTTCATCTTTGTCTATTTGTTTCTGATTAGGTGTGATCGCAACTAAATTTATCTGAAATGAGTCTACTAACTTCGGCATGTCTCTCTGAAGTACCTGTCTGCTAACAGCTCGACAACGGCTGAAATTTGTTATTGGGAGCTTTCGCTTTGTCACGTTCAAATTTTATTTCAGATCGGACAGTAATAACGACCACTGTACATGGAGACCTCCATGCATTTCTGCACCAAGAAGTGACAGCATAGTAATCCCCTGGTTAACTTTGATTATCATTATCTTGTTTACTGTGGTACCTTAGTAACTCCCAGGCAGCCGCGAAGCCAAGAGGGGAATCCCCGTGATGATTCACCGCAACCATTCACAGAGGTCAAAGTTCGAATATGCTGCTTACATTTATTGTCTCATTTTCTTTGAAAGCCGGTATCTGAAGATCGATTTTTCCCGTGATCTCCCAAAGGAATACAGAGCATCCTTGCAAACCAGTTTATATACGCCTGTAAGTTATATACTTAGTCTATTTAAATGTTACGTGTGACTTATATCTGTAAATATCAAAGGAGCCGAGGGCAATTTTAAGGACGACCTGGTATTCGCCTAGAAGGACTAAGGAAAATCATGTAAAACATCAGTACGGACAGCGGGAACAAGTGCCTCCAGCTACGTGACGTTTCTCGACATTTTTGTGAACCTGGTTTTTCAGAATGGGTGCCAAGTTTGCAGCTAGATTCTGGCTGTGAAAATCATTCAAAAGTTGGCCATAGGAGGAGCAGGTGATGTCGAAGTTTGCGGAAGAGCTTGAGGGCACAACAGACAGACGGTCGCGGTCTAGGGAGAATGAGAACATTAGCCTTATAGCGTTGCAGTATTTAGTAAGTATCTTAAGACAGCTGGCTGGCTGAGTGAAGGCAGAAGACCCAAGTTGCCGGGATGTTATTGAAAAGGCTAGATGACGGGAATCTAGGAGGGGGATATAAAATATAAAGATGGCTGTCTTCTGGGTTATTGCACTATACAATCTTGTAGAACGAGTAAACATCGTCCTGATGATGGATGAAAAAGCAACCTCTGAAACGTCGATGAACCTCTGCCGGACTACACGACGCAACAACCCAAAAGACAGTCATATTTTTTAGGACATGTTGTGGCAGTAATTCGGGTTGTTACACCATGTCTTGCAAAGGTTATTTTGATTACATCGATATTTTTGAAACAAAATGTTAGGGTACTGCGTACTAGATGTATTAATTTTAATGACACTGTTTGCCCCAATAAGCTCAAAATTATTTGCGTTGCTGAGACATGATTGAATGATTTCGTTTTATAATAACGACTATGCGGATTTTAATTTGACCGTTGTCGGTGGTGTACTGATTGTTGTTCTGTTACATTTCAGATTGTTTACGTGGATATAATTTTCTAGTCACTAATGAATGTGTTAGGAATGAAATTCCTGTTTATCATTGTTTCGGTTTACGTATCCAAAATCATTTTTCGTTTTATTTCTTTGTAGGTTATTTAACGACGCTTCTTCAGTAATCTCGAATGAGAGGATGATAGTGAATTATGAATTGGAAAAGATATGTGAGGAAGCAGACGTCGTATAATTTAAGGCACTATCCCGGCATTTTACTGGGGGGACTGGGGAAAACCACGAAGAACCTCAGTCAGGATAGCCGGCCTCCGGGCCGAGATGTGAACCCACTCGACCACGACGTTCGGTCTAAACCAGATATAGAATTCTTTAGAAATGAAGTTACGTAAAATTTCCGAGTGATTTTCTTTAGGGGATTTTGATGTCCCTGGTTATGATTGCGTCAGTGGTTTTTCCCCCCGGCTAAGTCTCATTACGACACCAAAATCAGAGACGACATTCATAACGCCTCCTATTATCTTGGTCTTCAGCCGATGTCTTCACAGTTCGCAACAGAAATCTTCTTGATCTTGTATTTGCAAATTCTTTATGACAACGCCGTCGTAATTTCTGACCTTGAATGTTCTCTTCCTGGTTATTTTCATCTTGCTCAACATATTTTAACTACTTTTTCGCAACTATCCAGATATTCGCAGTTCTGTCCTCACATCGCCCGCCTTCGGTCTATGCAGACCTTGTTGTTAAACGACTTCACTCTATAGTTATTGATTCTTTAAATAAAACTATTCTGTTTCATTGATTATACCTGTGAAAGAAAATTCCTGTCGCCGATTTATGCTAGCCAATCGACAAATTATATGCAGAATACCAAAGCTGTGGAGTCGGTACTAAAACCTCCGACTCCTTCATAAAATCTCAATATGTATTAATAATGGTAAACCTCCTAAAATGGTACCACAAGAGATTTCATCACCACCACGTGAATCATCAGGCTACTTTTTAGACTTATAGCCGATATTTAAATGTACGTCTAATTGTTATTGCAGAACTCGGTTGATTTGTAAACAGTTTGTGTTCTTAAGGTACCGGAGCCAAAGTTACAAAGCATTATTCCCACACCACGTGGCTCAACGCGTCGTTGAATCTCCCTAAGCGTGAGGCCACCGGTGGATCACACGGTATAGAAATTGTTCTTAAGATTTTTATATCGAGGTCGGAGTCGGTACATTTTTACCGACTCCGACTCCACCTAAAATTGCTTCCGACTCCGACTCCACAGCCCTGCAGAATACTTTAGCTCATTTCAGAGTTTATCCTCGAAAAATAAGTCGGTTTCAGCATAATTATTTCGTTACTTTTGAAAGTGCTGAAGTTAAGATCCTGAAGCAGGTTTAGAATTCTTGTACGGCGATGAATATTGGCCACAGATGCCCCAGAAGTTCGTTTGGCCGAACTTGGATTTGCTGCTTGTGTACACAGAGTCTAGAGAAGTAAACACAGACGAGGAAACTTCCATCATTACTGCAGAATCCGTTGCGTAATTAATGGTCATCACGTTACACGAGCTTTTCGTGGTACAGCTCACCTACACTGGCGCCATTACTCGAGGCCGTACCATAGACTTGACTAGTGCATAAGTTAAATGCGCGTATACTTTTGAGTTTTAATACAGTCAGGTTTTATTAAACATACAGCTTTATTGAAGAATCTCTCGGGTCACTAGTATATATTAAAACACAATCGAAACTAACTATAATGAACTAAAACCTTATAAAGCGTAAATGAAATTGATAACGAGTTTAAAGTTAAAGCCCGTTTGAACATTTTTAATTATCTTTTACTCTTAAAGTTTTGTTCTGTATCAAGATTTTTCCAATTTATTTATGAGGGAAAATTCCAAAATGGCACCTGTAGCGACTTTGGAGGAAGAATTGACACTAGCGCCACAAATGTAAGGAAGTAAGGTAACGTGAAACTTTTGAAGTTATCTGTGTGTAGAACGTAAACAAATAATAGCGACAGTACGAACTTTGTATTTATCACTCGGTCTGACGGCGTTAACTGAAGAACCATAGGCCCTGTGTGCGATATTTATTAGGAGCGAGATCATATACATACGTGAAAATGATGTATAGGTTATTTGTTATATGTAATAATTACAAACATGGAGACCGTGTGAAACTTTGATGACACATCTGGTAGTTTTAAAGTAATTGGAATTTTTATTAATGTAAATTATTCACACACAGATCACTGAATTATAATTGCAAGCTTTGTAAAGTTCATTTTCATGAGTGTTGAAAGATTTTTCACTCCACAACCCATTAAGGAAGTCATTGTGGTTATTTGTATTATCCGATACAAAACGGTTTTAATAGTCTCTCTAGAATCGCCACATTGAGACCAATTCGAAGTGTACGCCTGCGGAGATAAACAGATTTAAGCGAGTCGAGGTTTCTGAAATTGAAATTCTGAAACACAAGGACACATACATTCAAAAGTCCAATTAATACTGCATATCAATTTTAGAATGTGATGGAAATTAAACCGCTAAATTGAAACGGCTGAATCAAGCAGAATTTATTTATGTTTCATTACAGATTCGTAGAAATCTCTATAATTGACTTTTATATTTTTAAAAATTGCTTCAGTACCAAATTAAAATCCATAAAAATCGTGACTATTGTTCTGATTAAAACCGCATATTTATTATGTGCTTTATTTAATGGGCGAATTCATATCGTTTGCTACATCGATGGAATATGTAGTTTTGTGCATGGGAATGGTGGTTATTTGTTCCTGTTAGATTGTTTTGTTTTGTTTTTCAGATGCTTTTGTAAGCGGATTTAGCTAGGCTGTGTGAAACGGAAATTCAAGCTTAAAAAGAATAAGCGTACAAGTTTTAATTTTGTGAAAAGCGTAGACATTGGTCATGAATAGATTTGGAAAGCAATTTCTATCCAATATTGTTTATAGGTCTGCGTATATTGATATTAAATCTGGGCTACATTACAAACCAACAGAGCAATATAAACTTAAACACAGATATTGAAGAGGATAAGAAAAATATTCGAAATAGCATTATTAAATCAGCGTAGGCCTAGCTTACCGCAATCTCTTAACTCCAACTGAATTACAATGCGAAATATACATTAAAGCGGGTTGTATACACATTTAACACTGATCTATAAAGAATTATTATATTTGGTGGGACCCCTTTTTTAGAAATAAAACAATTTGTAAGGGATCTTTTATCGCAGAACAAAAACGGGCCTCTTGCGATCTGTAATTGTAGCATCGAACAGCACTTTTTGGTTACTTATTACGTCTGTCTTTTCTATAGGGTGAATACTTTTAACCTATTGCGAGGTAAGCAAAGAAAGTTTTTTGTCTTCAAGTAAAGTGGCTTGAAATAGAACTTGTGAATGTAGGTTATGTTTTATAAGGCCGGTATTCCTGTCGAGTCCACTCGGAACTTGTCAATAAACTCAGATAGTAAAATGGGCTTTAAAATTAATTACAGATAATTTAGCGTACACATAGTAAACTTATAGGCTTGGATGTGTAATACACACAGTATCGGTCATCTAAGTCCGTAGGAAAACAACCCAGAAGGCTGCCACCTTCATACAAGTGAAATCTCACTTTGCAGATGCATCGTTTTCTGTGGTTACAAAATTTGG
Source organism: Zootermopsis nevadensis (assembly GCF_977971745.1). Taxonomy (NCBI): domain Eukaryota; kingdom Metazoa; phylum Arthropoda; class Insecta; order Blattodea; family Termopsidae; genus Zootermopsis; species Zootermopsis nevadensis. The sequence continues at coordinate 10,841,400 of NW_028259142.1, forward strand.
AAGCTAAACGTGTATCTGTCTTCTTAGTGACTATTTTCCAACAGGATTCCCCACGAAGTCTGTGCACTTTTTGCCTCACTCAACCTATTTTCATGGCTACGTGGTTACGCCATCTTAGTCCACTAGGTTTCATTCAATATTGCAAAAATAGGGCCTCTTGGGTGACCTATGCAAATCGCGTTCTAAAATTCACCATATGCTGTGAAAGATGTTCTGATTAAAACCCAACCTTAACTATGACAGTATCTATTATAAAAATTTGTGATTTGTCGTCGTCGCCAAACTATTTGTAGCCAACCAATAGTCTACTGTTGTCTTATTTTGTAGTTTCTTGTCAGGATACAGATCGCCAAATACCTCACGAATAGCAGCAAACGATTTCGATGCGAAATATTTTTAGTGGACGAACACACGTTCTGCTCGTGAATACATCTTGTTATAGTCGGCGCAGTAGTTTTTGGCCGGTGGAATTTTCAAGGGGAAGGCTAGGAACGAGTCATTTGTGCGATAATATAATGCTGACTGCACCGAGGAGCCTGTGTGACGGAACGCCCAAACAAAAGAAATGCACTGACCGTGCCACCTCAAGTACATAGAGTAGGCCCGTCCGCCAGCTCCGCTAGCTTTTCCACCGGCCAAAAACTAATGCGCCGACTATACCACCTGCACAACTTTTGCGCAACTGGCGCGAGCAGCTGCCTAGTAACATCAGTGACCTTGACCAGACTCTCACGGGAGAGTTTGGGACAGTTTATTACGTGGGAGTGGACCTGCTTGTGATTTTTTAACGTGATTGGTTGCATTTTAAATGGTACGCTCTGTATGTCAAATATTTTCTTGAGAATCCTGAATTTTTTTATACAGTCATGAAATATTATATACAGTCTGGTGGAAACATTATCTATCTAAGTATGGATCGACAGTATATGGAAGTTGATCATCCCTAATATGAAGCAGAAAGCTAACAACTCGAAATGCGAAACAACAAGCATTTGGACAGATGAAGACTTATCATACAAGTAATCTGTAGTACACGTCTACGTAGGTACACACTGCTTCTGGTAAGAAAGACTCTGGTTTGAAAGGCGTTATTTACTGAACGTATTACCTACGCCGCAAATTACTACTGGCATTACAATTCCTTGTTTTATTCGCTCCCTCCATACCCACTCCTACCCCATACAGCCTGCACACATAAGTACCTTGCCTTCTGAAGCGTGAAATGGTGTACTAATTAAGCAATTTCCCTCTAATGAAGGAATAATGAGGTACTAATTTAGTCATCTCTAGCAGATAATTAAAGTGTAGACGGAACGTTGTTAGCGTTATAGTGACACTGATGATAATGCAGGACTGTCTATAATTATACAAAAATATATGAGCTGTGCAAACGAATTCTTTACTTTGATCGCTCTGGCGATTTGTTTATAATGGGAAAGATAAATACGTTATATTTTTTTCCACAGATGGATTGCAGTTAGACTGCTGCCCCTTAAAACCACGCATATATTCGGTATGTGTTCTGCACTTGTGTAGAAAAGACAGTCTCTATTCGAGTCCCTGTTTTAAATAATATCCTCTTTTAAAGCCGGGTTTACTTTAATCAGGGCTGTCGTTCGGTTAAATGGAATTCGAGTTGATTGTGACAGGCGATGCCTCGGAATTCGATAAATTGTTTACCTTCCCTGACGGAATAGACTTGATCATATTCAAGCTGCAAGCTCAGTGCGGTCAACTAGGATGTGTGTTAATCCAGTCGAACTTTATTAAATTGCAACCATCAATAAATATTTTGGTACGGGTCACATGACTTTTCGGTCACACGTATTTTCTGAACTGCGGAATGCCATGTGTTTTGTAGGTGAAGCTCATATAGGATTTCACAGGTTGAACAGAATTAATTGCTTTGTCAAGACAATGAACTCCTTCATAATATAACAGCTGTTATACAATGCGTCCCCAAAGGCAAGTAATCCGATTTATAAACGTAAATATATTTTAAGCGTGATAGTAAAGTTTCAGTTTGTCGTGTTTGATGGTAACACTGGACTCCTGTCAGTTCAGAAAATCGGAGACTTGACGCAGTTGTATCGTATTTGTTTCTCTTTAGTCAAGTATAGGTGAACCGAGCGTCATGCCGTTTACGACTTTACAGCTGTATTTAATAGTGAATATGATTTTCGAACTCACTCGAGAGAAGCAGTTAAACAGGCTCATAATGTGTACTTATCTGTCACTGTTTAACTCACTCTCGGGTCACAAATTTGCAGAGTTTGTACGAGTGTGTAGTAACGGGTTGAATGTAGCATTAGGCGGACAGTTTATCTATAGAAATCTCAATAAATATTCCAATTTCCAATTAAGTGGTTGAGTTACGTCTGAAACAGTATCGGGCTCACTGTCAACGTACGTATGTTGTAATTATGATGGAATTATAAACCTAAGTGTAAGTGTAATATAATGTGAGAAATAAACATGGCATCCTTTTGTGAGTTATGCGACTTTTGAGAAAAATTATGTAACACGTCACCAGGCAAATCACAGTGATTTATTATTGTAATTTATCATGAATACAAAATATATCATGTGATCTCCACGTGTTGAATGTCACAATTCAGTGGTTAGAATTTGTTTTTCTCGTGGAAGTTATTTAACTTTAATTAATGTTTTTCTTTAAATTAGGTGAAAATATTGATAATTTTTCTTAGTAGATGACTAAAACCGCCACGGTGGTCTAGCGGTTAGAACGCTGGCCTTGTAATCCTGGGATCTCGGATTCGATTCCCGGTGGTGCCCGAATTTATAACTTGTGTTGGGCAAGGCCGTGGTCTAGGCAATACGGAGTTTTCCTCCGGTTTCTCCGTGGCATCCCAACAATTGCTCCATTCACATACAGAAGAAGGCAATGGCAAACCACTTCTGGATCATCTGCCAAGAACGTATATGAACAGGTCCCAGTCCGAGAAAAGAATGGAAGGTCCCTGTTCATATGGACCTGTCGTCAGACAGAACACTAAAAAAAAAGAAAGAAAGAAAGAAAGAAAAAGTAGATGACTGTCGTAACTAATTATTTATGCCAAATGTCTACTAAGGAAATATAAAATTATTGTCAATAATTGGAAGTACAGAAGGACCAATTACTGACGAATATAACGCGGTTACAAAAGGTTGAAATATGGCGTCAGCAGTGCGCTTATGTTATCTCCGGTTTCGCACTTTGAGTATTTTTAGAGCTTATTTTTTTTTTGCAGAGAGTGTACATAGGTTAATATCTGCTGCTCTCATAATTTATTCTGATGTGTAAAAGGGTTTTGAAGAATTTGAAGAGAATTATATGTTACAAACTTTTCTAAAAACTTCGTGTTTCCATTATAACCTCTTTTGACTTTAGTACAATAAGGCAGACTAGTTTTATCAAGCCTTCTGATGTAGTGTAAAAGAATACAGTGACAACAATATAGTAGCATAATTCACTGACAACGGGGAAGCTCTGTCAAATTCAAAGTGTATTAATTATTCGTAGAATGTTTTCACTCCAGCCGCATAAATCCCCAAAAACCACATGGCTACCACCCAGTAAGTGGAGTTTACACGGTTTTACATCACATATCGATTTTAGACTTGAATTAGCCACTACTATACGTATATTTCGAGCCTGGTTAACTAAGATAACAGGTACGTTGGTTTGTTCAAGCGTCGTTTCCGCATACGTTGTCTGCTATCCTCGTAATAAAATTCTGGCCACAAAATTCCATCCTCCTGATTTTCGCCCTACCCTTCCATGTTTTGTTTTCAATTGTTTCAAATATTGAATTAACTCTGCTTTACAAGTCAGTCAACGATTTATATAGTTTTGTAGCCGCAAATGAAACACCAATACTCTTACCCGAGATTTAAGTACCATTAAGAAGTTGCATGGCGTTAATATGAACCAAACTCACGGAGATTTATTTCACACTAATCCCTTCGATGATTAATTTTATGTAAATAAATCTTGTACTTTGGTTTTCGCGGCTGGAATTCGGTGTGTAAGTTAGACTTCCGGGGTTGACCGCGTCGAATGTTGGGAATTTTCTGTTTAGGTATACATGGCGAGACACCTTCTGCCTTCCCTATATAAGGCTCCTAACCTAACCTAACCATGAGACATTTACCTAGTATTTGGCAGCTGAAATGTTTGCTAAAACGTTGGAAAATGTTCAACATTTGACGCGGCTCAACCCCGAAAGACGAAGCTACTCATCAATAAATATCCTCCGACAAGGAGTACTAGCCTACATCCAATGGTAACGTACAATTTCCGTCATTAAATGGGGTCGTCAGATGACATGACTGGCCGCTTGCTAGTGACAAGTACACCAATATAAACGCTGCTTAGAAGCAAAATATATCGAGCGTAGAAGGTTTAAGGCAGAAACCTCTTTGAAGTGCTTTGTGAATGTGATGTGTATGCCACAGAAATCTCGTATCATATATTCGAGCTTTTGATGGCACATGTTGGTTTTGAGGTCTGCAAAATATGTGTACTTCAGTCTACTCTGACTTTAGTAAATAGTGATATATTTTTAAGCGTTGTTTATGTTAATGTTCACGCCTAATGGAGATTATGTTAGTCCGTGTCTCTATTTGTACGCCAGAATGTTTAATATCTAAAACTATGTAATATATTGCAATTTTAATTTAATATCGTACGTCAAAACTTCAAGTTGTAGAGAATGTTTCATTTTGTCTCATGTTTAACCACTGTATTCCTTTTATGTATAAAGTTCAAATCGAATTTTGTTACATGTATCAGGACTGATGCACCGTAAGAAAAGATATTTCATAACGAAAAAGGTCTATACGTCTCCGTAAATTTTATAACTCGTGGATTATAATTGAAATATTATGAAAAATTAAGTAGGATACGAGGTTTTCACTTCGGTGAGTCCGAAGATGGATGTCTTTTGGATTCTTGCGCCGTTTAGTCTGATAGAAGTTTACTATCATCTTGGTCACTCATCGCCCTGATGAAGGAGACAGCAAGGACCTCTGAAATATTGGTAAACTTCTACCAGACTACACGGTGCAACAACCCAGAAGATCTTCTTATGTAAAATTATTTATAAAATAAATTTACTTCTATATTTATACCATTCCAACAATCATTACAGAATGCCACTCTGTTTATTTTTCACTGCGTGTTAAGAGAAAAACATCATTAATGGACAGTCTACGGCATCTTCCCACCATAACACCTTGTTACGTTGTCCTCCACTACAGATAATGTTCTATGTATTATGGCTTAGAATTACAATTAGTTACAAACTTAAAATACCAATAATATTGAAATATTTTAAAATGTTAGTAACGTCTTGGCAAATTAAATCCCTGGGTAGCATAGAAATGAAAATGTGTATTGGTCTAGTTAGCTGATTTGAAAGAATGGTTTGGAAGTTGTCAGTTTTTTTGGGAGGGGGGGGGGGGTTTCTGACTCGCAGTTTACTTCGAAAGAGAGTAATCACAGATATTCTCTGAATAATCTCCTCCCTGTCAAGGAAATTTACTGAGAACCTCTCAGATACATGTCAAACGTCCCAGTGCTGTGACGAGCTGTTCGGAACATGATCGATGTTCTGACTTCGGCGAAGCCTGTGTGACTCGCGTAGGAAATGTCTAATCCCGATAACAATATTCCAAAAGCCACCCTGGAAAGAGATTCTCGTGAATGGGAGGTTTTACTATCGCGGGGTATTAAGCAAAGCTTTGTGGCTGTATATCCTTTGTATAACGTGAAGTGATTGAAGACGGACTTTCCCTTCTTATGGTCGATAAAGTGCATTTTCGAGTATAGACGGCATTGCCTTGATGGATGCTCTTCTTATTATTGCCAACTGTTTTGAAAAAGTAACCGAGTAATCTCCAGTGTGTCTTATCTCGCTGTCTTCATTGAAGTGTAGCCATTCCCTTAATGACGCCACCCTTACGTAATCTTCTTAAACTACCCTTCAGCTGGGAGAACAGCTCTAAAACACTGCATCATCTCGAAAGTCTTTGAAGTACATAAACCAATTTAGTAAAGTAAGTGGCAAGGATTACACTTTTCTAGATGAGAAGTTTATTCGTCTGTGCTTCGTGAACGGAGCACACTTTCTTTGTACATGTTGCATAACAGCCTTCAGCAAATTACTCACCGTTCGTTTTCTTCGAATTCTTTCGCCTTCAAAGGTTATCGGTTTTTGTGTCACGTAACTGTCCCCATTTTACAAATCTCATTCATTTAGTCTGATTATAAATTACATTAACCACTGTGGTTATGGTCAACCCATCCACTTGTTCCAATTTTTGATTTTGCCATTATGTTCTGCCATTCTTTGAGTATAATCATAACGCTGTAGTATAGATATATTTTCTATCATTGTTCAGTATTTTTGTCATGTTTCAAAATAACACGCGATTTCAGTGTCAGTTATAAACATCTCCCAGAACTCGTTTCTGCTTTTAACATCTTTGGTATCCAGAATTTTGCCCAAGACTACTGAAACATTTGGGTGCGGTGGTTCGCATGGTCTAATATTGCTTGACGGTCTTATTGTAATTGTATGGAATTCAAATTGACACTGAACGCTTTTGGTGTGTTCGCATACAAGAAGTTGGAAATGCTCCTATTACAGTCTCTGATTCTGTCCGAACACCTCAAGAAAAGCTGAAAGGATTTTCATGAAATTTGATATTAATGAGTTTTACTAACATTTATTTCGCACCTTATAAGTTTGATTGAAGTAAGATAATACTATTTTACATGCAGACTTTGGTTATATGGTTTTCTGCTCGCATCTTGAGGATAATTTTCAAAATATTTATCGGAAAAAAGTTTTGAAAAATATTTGCAGAAATTGCAAAATACACGTTTCACGGCTCATAAATTTTTCCCGCAAGTTTTTCGATGTAATTGTCAAGACGGGATTTTTATGCTGTGTCATAAATCGACAACCCTCCCAATGATCATGATAAAATGTTATGTTTGAGATTCTTCCTTTTCCGCGTCGCCTGCTTCTACGCTGTTTATAAGAGAGCATCAACGTTTGTAGGCCCTGTTCACGAATTGAAAATGTAGGAGCAGTAACGAGCGAACGCGCTAAAAATGTTACGCAATGCGTACTTTTCATAACTTGTTACACGTCTACTCAATAAATGTGTATAATTCCCTAGAAGGGTTGAATATAACAAGTGTTCTAACACTTGAGTCCCGACGTGTTTTAGTAAACTAATATTTCAGGTATGTCAAATCTTAAAGGTCGTGACGATGGTGAGTTATTTAAATAAAACGTTTTTTGGATGTTTTTCATCATCTAGTAAAATAATAAAATAGAAAACGACGTTTCGGAGATGGGGCTCTATCTCCGGAGTCCGGAAATAGGGATTAGCTCTATCTACTGGGCCCAACAGAATAGGTACCTGAAGACGGAGTCCCATCTCCGAAACATCGTTTTCTATTTTATTACTTTACTAGACAATGGAAAATATCCAAAGAACTTTTTATTTAATATTTCAGGTGTTGTCAGTAACCACAGTAAGGAGCTACCTAGGACGTATTTCTCTAAATAAATAATAAAATAACGTGTTGTTACGTACAAAAAAATATTTTATTATTCGGTGTAAATTTTCGTCTTTCCAGCATTAGTCCATTATCATCTAATAATTTCTTTTTTAGGATAATTTACTTCCTTGGACGAATCTAAGGGTATTTATGGGGGAGGGGGAGAAAGGATGTTGAACCACTTATCTTCTATAACTGGTCCTCTTCGTTGCGTATACACAAAATCTGTAGGTTTTATAATCTTACTCCTTCATGAAGATCATTTATGAGCGACAGCATATGAGCGGCTTGTGAAATGTAATTTGCACTTGCTATATGAACGTTATTGAAAGTGATAAAGTACTTAAAGCAAAATAAAGTAATTTTAAATTTAAATAAAAATAACTTTGAGTAATTTATGGATTTATACTCGTTTAAAGGCAACGCAAATTGTTTTGTTTTTTTCGCTTTAAAATCACGTCTCAGTATTTATCTGTTATGTTGTAATAGGATGGAGGAACTTCGGTTAATGAAAATGTATAAAGTTAGCGAATAAAATGCTGTTGAAGATGAAGGATATAAAATGTCGAAAGAAATTTAACAGACAACCAAACTTTGACAAGCGATTATTCCACTCCGTTGCTCTTTATTGCCAAGCCTTGTAGATGAAATTATAGTGTTTTATATGTTTTAGACTCTTGCATGTTTAAATGCAGTAATTTAGTGAATCGTATTCCTAAATTCTTCCTCATCTTTTGTTTACTCACATTACTTTGATAATTTCTTTTACTCCCAGAAATATTGGTTTGGCGCTCAGAATGCAGACAGTAAAACATTATATTACTTGTGCATTGCCATGAAGCTGCTTGCTATTATGTGGAGGAATTCTTTGCGAGTATAACTAGACTCGGCGTATACGTAGATCATTTTCCCCCCATTACCATTAAATTTACTGGTGGCTTGTTTAACGCTCGTCTTGGTTGAAATTAATTCGCATAAAACAAGCAGCTAGTCCATTCAGGCAGGTTCGGCAGTGAGATTGGGCAAGGTCATACGTCATAACTTTAACTAGCTAACAAAATTTAACTGGCAGACTCACGTACTGGTTATGTGACTAAGAAACTGATTTTAATTATCTAAGGAAGTAATAATTAACTGAATGAGATAATAAATAAATACCTACATACACGCTAGATAAACAACAAGTTAAATAAAATAGCTGACAAAGTAAACAATTTGATAAATGACTTACAAAATAAGTTAAATTAATAAACACGAGTGACTAAATAATTAGTTAACTAAGCTGCAACAGTGTTATAATTTTAATACTAATAGAATAAACGTCACTGATATGGAACAAAATAATTTCCCTCTCTGGGGATAATATCGTATTCGGTCCAGTCTTAATGGGGATATCATAATTTCTAACAATATCACACTTACAGGAAGCTGTACCAGATGACATGTGTTCAATTCACCCGACTCTGTTATTTCCAAGAATTTCAATGGAAACCCAAATCTCACTCACATCAACGAACAAATTGTTCTTTACCAAAAGACGGTTTTACAGAGATTAAACAAGAATTTTCACTGACCATAACCAAACCACAAGAAACACACAAATACATGTATGATCTGTAGCTTTTACGGCGACTAAGTATTATAAATTCTTCTCGGGCCGTGTAGGTTGGTTTAATGGAGAAAACAACAAAGTTTCGAGAACCATCTTCGCCCTCGTCCTCATAGACCTCCCTGGTGTTTTCTCCATCAAACCACGCTACACGGCTGGTAGCCCGAGAAGAATTCGTTATCCACAAATACATTTCTGGTCACTCAAATGTATCAGGATCAAGAGAACTTGTGATATTTCAGGTTCTAACGGCGACAAACATGAAGATGGTTGTCTGCTAAATTGGTCCAGAAGCCTCTGAAACGTCGGTAAACTTCTACCAGACTACATGGGCAACAATCCAGAAGACAGCCATCTCCATTGGCTAATTCTTCAGCGTGGTGAAGATCTTTCTGGGTAAATTACTGATCTGAGTTTTTGAAATGAAATATACAGATGGCCTGTTTAAGAAGACTGATAGCAGAACATGTCTTAACAGTCATTAAAGATTCATTCGGTGTGCACACTGCCTGTGTAAGCGAAACCCAATAAATCCCTATTATTTGTAGAAACATTTTCCGATATTCCCTCCAACTGAAACTAGTTTGTATACACGAGAAGACTTGTTTGTAATTTCGTTGCAGAAAACTGAGGAACATGCAGCAAACGCTAATTAAATTGGGATTGTTTAATATCTGCGGATGGAAATAGCATCCATATGATTGACGCTATTTTTAGATTTGGTTGTCTGGTAAATGGATTGAACAACTGGCGCGCTGTTTCTCAGTTTGTGTACTCTATAATTCATCACTACACCACACAAAATGACAAAGGGAGTCCCACAGTCATTCTAGGGAATAATAATTGCTAGTCGGCTAAAAAAGCTTTTAAATTGATTGATTAACTGTGAAACTGGTCTAACCATTTAATTTCATAGGTACCCTCCGTTTACTGTTCATAACTTTGTTAAAATATGAACATTTTTTTGTTTCGTGTGTGTTTCAGCCTTATTCATTTCACGTTCTACTTACCAATACATCTGCTTCTTCATCAACACAGAGTGTAACATTCTTGACTTCGTACACACATAAAATTGCATACCTACGCGTTATGATATCACCGCACGCGTCTTTATGAATGCTCTGAATGATTTATAATTAATGATGAAATTACCATGGCTATGCTATTTATTTTTTTTTCTCGGTTACATTTCCACTTCGTTTGGGTCGCCTCTCCATCTAACTCTGTCTTCCTATAAATCCTCTTCTTGTGTTTCTACCCACGTCCTTCGTCCATTCTCTGTGACATCGTTGTTAATCTATTGCTTCCAACTGAATCTCTGGTCTCCGGGGTCTTTCTTTTAGTGTATGTTCATCGCCTTCTTTGGGAGTCTCCCTTTATTCATTGTCAACACTTCGAAACTGAATCTGTCCTAAGCAAAACCTAAAACTTTAGTCCCTTCCTGAAAGGAAGCACAATTCTGTTCCATTTCAAAGATTAATTGGTTAATGCTGTTTAAGGAAACAATCGCTGTTTGTTCTGATAATGATATGAAATTGTAACAATCTTTGGCTAAAATGCAATAATTAATTGTTGTAGTATGCAGTATATTGTGGTTTCTTTTGAGTTTTAAAGGACCAGCATGTGGCCATGCCGTCTTATTCTGTTGTGTATTAATTTTCTAGTGCAATTTATCATTAAAATCTCTCTAATTATTCGTTTCCAATCCTATTTCTTTGCGTTTCCCGTGTTCTCCTCTGTACAATCTTATCCGTAAACGTTAATATACTGACGTTCACTGATGAAGTTAAACGCAATAATCACTCCCCGGCTTCCGGCAGAAACTGCATGATTCACCGTCACGCGCTACAAGATTTTCCAGACACGATTCAAGTATCACTCCATTAAAACAACAAAATTAACTTCCCTGTGTTATGTGTTCAAACCGCCGTCCATGTACATCCACACACACTCTGTACCGCTTAAATTGCGACATGAAGGGGAACTTTGTACATGGAACTGTGATATCGGAAGATTAACGGCGAAATTTTGTCCTAAACTTTGTACGTGAACCACATTTCACACACGTTTCCTACATGATAAGTGATTAAGTGTTAGTAGGAGCTGCACTTGAGAAGTACCTGGTTTGCTGTGTCGTCAGTTTTGTTTGTAGTGCGGTTATGGTGGAGATATTTGCGATGTCTGATAATACACATAATAACATTTAAAATTAGAGTTAATCACGATTTTGCGTCCTGAAAACAGAAAAATTCTGCTATTGCAACATTGATATTTTTTAATTCTTTTAATAAATAGTATGTATTAACTACGTGTTTCGTTGGTCTTAGGAAATTCCCGATAATTTTATATTTTGTGGAAAAATATATTTGTATAAATGTGGGATCTGAATCGTAGACGGAGAATTAGTTGCAGGCAAGTTTAACGAAAGCGCAAGGAAAGATCCACACTCCAACGCCCGTAGCAATAATTGCACAGAACACGACGCAGTTATGCTCTCGCAATTATTCCGTTCGGTGCAGAGCCAATATGGCACACCCAGACGCCGAGCGTGCCTTCGCACCAATCCAGCCATTACAATACGACCATATTCACAGATACTCGTATTACCATGTTTGTACAGGTTTCTGAGTCTGAACCTCTTTTAGACGTTTTTCGTTTCTGGTCTCTGTCTTACATAGATTTCCTGGGATGACGCTAATGCGTTCCTTGCGCAATGCGAAAGTGATGGCTGTCTGTCGGCATGTAATGTGATTTCATGTACAGTTAATGCCCCAGACTTTAAATTCTGTAGGTACCCGTGCTAATATCACTCGGATGGTTCTCCTCAGAAGGTATTTCTCACTGCATGTCGATACAAATAGTGGGGATAGTAAATCACTTTAAAATAGATGGACGTATTCTGGTTTGTGGTACCTTGTAGTCTGGCAGACGTCTACCAGCGTTTCAGAGATCCTTGCTGCCTCCATTTTCAGGGCGGTGAGTGGCAGCATCAGGGTGATGGAGGCAGCAAGGACCTCTGAAACGTCGGTAATCTTCTACCAGACTACACGGCTCTACAAGCCAGAACACAGCCATCTTCCTACTCACCGCCGTACAAATCTCAAATCCTATTTTAAAATAGGCTCCGATGATATCATCCCAAATTATTATCTCTCCCTTTTCTTTACTAATGATTATTATCTTACCGTTATATTCTAGTGTGTATAAAGCCGTGTAATCCTGGGGTCCCGGGTTCGATTCCCGGCTGTGCCCGAATTTGTAACTTGTGTTGGGCAAGGCCGTGGTCTAGGCAACACGGAGTTTTCCTCCGGGGCTTCTCTGGTTTCTCCCAACAATTACTCCATACTCCATACACACAGAAGAATGGCAAACCACGTCTGTATCACCTGCCTAAAAAACATATTTGAACAGGTCCCAGTCCGAGATAAGGATGGAAGGATCCTGTTCATAATATGTCGCCAACCTCCTGTTAAGGAGACGGCGTAATAAAGAAGATATAAAGTCGATCAGATTTTAAACGAGAACTATATTACAGATAGTAATGGATTTCGACATGTTTGTAGTGTAGAGTCTAGTGTAAACTAGTGTAGAGACTGTACTGTGCATGCGATTGTCCATGTGATCTACATTTTTATTCGGAATAACATAAATATTACGCAAAATAAAAATGCTCATCATGTTGCAGTAATCTACGTTTCTCTCTGTTTACTTGAATTATTTTAAGGAAATGTGTCGATTTCTTACTGATTTGGGCAGGCAGGAAGTCGCATCTTGAGTGGTATTGAAGAGGATTTCGTTTATTATCGAACTCACAAGTCAGAAACTTACGCTGTTTACTGTTTGTTACGCAGGAGGAAATGTTTGACTCTGACAGTTCGCTCACACGCGAACTCCGATGGGCCTGCTAGGAATTTGTCAGTTGAAACGTATTTGTTAAAATGCTGCATTATGGAGAGTTAAATCCTCATATATTTTTTTTACAAAATCCATATTATCCTTCCACAACGTTTATCCTCAATGCCAAGGTCAAAGATTTTATCCTTAGTAACAGATGATATGTACAGCACATTGTTACTGACGTGAGCGATCCTATACGTATGAGCAGTAAACACTTACAATTCTCTCAAAATTCTTTCTGCTAAGTTATTTTTCTTTATCTGTGCCCATACAACAGTTTCATTTTATTAGAGTTAATCTGATATTCGTCCTCGCTCTTGATTGATGAAATCAGAGAAATTTTTTGTTCGAGTTCCATTTTATTCAAATATAGTTTATTGATAACAGTTTATGATGAGTTAGTAATTTAATAGGATACAATCCACTATCCATGAATATAACGCACACGCCTGAATTAACAAACCCCTGAGGTGTGTACATTGTGAGGTGTTGGTACTATAACATGTTTCAGCCAAATGAAGGTGTATGTCTTCTAGATTGTTAACTAGATGGCTTACCGAACTCGAAGGCTCATTACCGAATTAACCAAAGCCCTCCACCGGAGCCTGTCCTGGGTCAACAAAATCCAGTCTCCTTCAACTCCTATCTCTTCTAGATTGGTAAGTCTTATAATCTGATTGGTAGACGTTTACGGATATTTCAGAGGTTCTGACTGTCTCCATCATCAGGGCGTTCGCCCTGATGGTGTTGGCAGTAAGAAAATATGAGACGTCCTTAAAATTCTGTCAGACTGCACGGCCCAACAACCCAGACATCGTGATTGAATCTGTTGTGTGTGCCAGGTGGTGGCTGTTGTGTGTAGACGGACAGAAAGATGTGTGGGGGAGGGGAGGGGAAGGGTTAAGGAAATGTGTGACAGTTTGCAGGTTTGGCAGGAGTTAAAAATGCTGTTATGTCACGTGTGAAGCTTGTTAAGCATTGGAAGCTGAGTGCGTGTGAATTATTCATTTCACGCGTCTCGCTGCGGCAACACACACACACACATGACGTGGTCACATTATGTAGATTGTTGCTTCCCCCCCCCCCCCCCCCCCCCCCCCCCGCTGCCCAAGTTTTCGCACTTACTTAAGCTGCTTGCCATGCCGAACTCAACCCCACCATCGTAGAGGCGAGCCACACTCGCCCTAAAGAAACATGTAAAGTGTATATACATACGAAGGGGCAAGACAAACAGGGCTCTGTGGGGAAAGTCGTCCCGGTTTACTGTAGTCGGGACGATTCTGTGTGCCTGATGACAGAAGTAAAAGGCAAAGTAATTAGAGGGATAGCAGATAAGAAATCATGTATTGTACATGCTATAAACATTATTTTGTAGCGTCAAAACTTTGTATTTCGGTGTCTCATTTCCTGTATCGATAATGTACTTGGTATGCATTTCTCTTCTACCCACAATTTAGTGACGTAGGTGCAGTTTTGTCCAAGTTAAATTATAACAAAGACCTGCTGTTTTATGCTTGTTTAAATAAATTGAGTGAAATGAACGCTAAATGGGGATGATGTAGCTGTTCGTCTTCATTTCTCACGTATGAAAGTACTGAGTTAGGTTAGATTAAATTTAATGTTGGGGTTTTACATTACAATTTGTCGGAGGATTTTTTTTTTAGGATTTTGAAGATGGTCACTGATTCACACTCTAGTGTCGAAGTCCAGAATGTTTGGCGCTTAACCTCTACACCCTCCACACTTCTTCGTCTGTGGTACTTAGACGCTGCGCCATTTTTGCCTTCAAAGTGATAAAATTCTGAACTGCGGAACAAAAGCATTAAGTTTCAGGAAATGATGGCTGTCGCCTGGGTTGTTGCGCCGTGTAGTCTGATAGAATTTTGCCGACATTTCAGAGGTCCTTGCTGCCTCCATCATCAGGGCGATCGGTAAACTTCTACCAGACTACACGGCGCAATAACCCAGAAGACAGCAATCTTCAGACTCACAGCCTTGAGAACCTCAAATCTTACATGTTTGAGGAAGACCTCGGGTGAATATTTTGTCGCCCAAAAGCATACACTTCTCAATTTTCTTTATTTCAACTTTGACATTGAGAGCACTTTGTTCCTCTGAAGCGTTCGTACACAACCAGAGTTCTACGTGGTGCAACATCATCGATTGTTACAATATCATGAAAACCCCAAATCTTAAATTTTGCAATATTCTGACCGCTTTACCGCGTGCAGTAGTGGTCAGAGATGCCGAGAACAGAAATTTCTTCGTAGAGTAATCTTTTATGTATGAAGCATATATTAGTAATTGCTCACAGAAGGCGATGTTTCTCGATTCGTTAACTCAAATGAGAAGTAGGGACTGGCTTCTATCTCTGCAACTACTTGAACCAAAATGTTTTCGTTCGCCTAAGAAATGCGACCTTTCACAGTACAGTTTTAAAGTGTTATCTGATCCACCATTTTGGCGTGTTGTTTGTCAAGAGCAAGTCTGAATATTTCAACCACACGTTGGTTGATGAGAGATTCTCGTATTGTGTATAGATTTTACATTCAACAAACGGAGATCGGTACAGTAGGACGCTTCAAGAACAGCTTTAATTTGTCTGCTCAAACTGACCATACGAGATGATTTAAACACTTCAGTATTTCCTTTGTTTTCAGTATTAATATACTTCCCTACAAACTCTGTGCAGATTCATTCTAAATAGTGGTTCAGTTTCTGCGTTTCCTGCTCTCAGCTTTAAATACTTTACTTCAAAAATGCTTCTACGCTTTTCAACTTAATAGTGGATAATGCTGATAAATTCCCATAGTAAAAATTCTTTGTATGCCCGTTTCTTTACTGAAAGTATGACTGAAACTGAGAAATTTAAAATTAGAAATCTTGAAAATAAATTTAAAAAAATATTATTTTACCGGTTATAATTTGGAAAAAAATTATTTTCTTCATTGTGAAGTACAACATTCTGCGTTAAAAGTATATTTTGTATTATACGTTTTTTAAATAAATTACCATCATATAAATTTTAACATGTTATTCTTATTTGAAATTTTATATTGAAAATGACAATGAACTTATTTAACATTTTCTTAGTCTTTGAAACTAAGTGAAAAGTTTTTCTTTTTTGTTTTACAATTTCACACGAAAAAGTCATTAACTTAATCCTAAATCCCCTGATCCATTCATCCTAAATGAAACACATTGACTTTCCTCAAGCATCAGCTGTATTTAATTAACCACTTGTACTATACGTCATTATCAAGGCTTAATCGAAATTGACCGTTCATTAGGTTTGCCAGAACTAACGTATTTACTCTGTCAGCAGCGTGTGTCTGAGGAGGTCGTTACGCCAACGTAACGTAACATAAACGTAAGATTTATTGGCATACGTCATTTTAGGAACCTCTTTTTTGTGTCATGATTGCCGCTCACATCTGTCAGATTTGAATATCTCGTATAATGATGTTACCGACTCAATGAAATTAAGGCATATGAGTGAGAGATAGCCATCGATAACATAAAGTCCACATCGAATTAAACAAAATGCTTCCAGCTGTTCTCGAATGGAAAAACACAGACTAACACGATTCACTTCGTGCACATCATAAAAACGCATAATATTTACGTATTTAAATTATCAAGACCAATAAAATAAGACAAAAGAATATGACTTTTTCCTGGATTTTAAGACGCACTTTTCAAAATTTTGAAATTTCTGAAATTAGAATACGTCTTACATTTGATGGCGTCTAAGGATCAATATTGGTTGTTTCTTTTCTGAAAACGTAATGCTAAATTAAGGGTCCATATTACAATCGATGGCGCCTTTAATCGAGAATATGCAATATGTTGTGTCTCCAAATTCTCACTATGTTAGGCCTAGTGGAGCCTAAATAATACAGACAAAAGATAATTTAATCTGAGATGAAATTTATGAGACATCGCGAAACGTATATCAAATAAGTAAAACAACATGAAAGAGATTTTGGGCATACATATGATTTGTTTAACGACGCTGTCAATAAAAAACAAGAGGTATAATGTCGAATAACGAAGCTATTAATGAATGATTATTGGATTAGAATGTATATTTAATGAAGCGGTCGTGGCCTAATTTATGGTACGATCTCAGTATTTCTCTGGAAGGACTGAGGAAAACCTCGAAAAGTATTAATCAGAATAGCCGATCTTAGGACTCAGATTTTAACATGGGACCTCCGAATACGAAACAGGGGTGCCAATTTCTCGGCCACGACTTTCAGTACGATTGTAAGACCAATTTAATAATCTATCCACTAATTAACACAAGAAGAATTATCTGTCAGTATATGTTCTTTAAGAAACACTGGTGAGGAAAATTAATATAATTTAGTCATTCGTAACAGCAGAGCACGTACTCTTAATATACCTATATATACTTCCAGAAAGTATTAAGTATCGCTTTACGACAGAACTGCGTAAAGGTTACACTAAAATTTTAATTTTAAGTAAACCGTCGTAGAAACATCAGAAACCTCAGAAAATTTGTGGATGAACTGGTACCAAAA
This sequence comes from Zootermopsis nevadensis, assembly GCF_977971745.1. Lineage (NCBI taxonomy): Eukaryota > Metazoa > Arthropoda > Insecta > Blattodea > Termopsidae > Zootermopsis > Zootermopsis nevadensis. The sequence goes on from NW_028259142.1 coordinate 10,859,032, forward strand.
TTCTTTCTTTACATCTACATTATCTATATTGAAGGAGATGCTACACCGTATAGCAATGTTACGCAAACTTCCTTCACCAGTGGTAAACCCTAATTTGTCAAAAACAGTTGACGGCACACAGCAAAATTTCGCCTTACGAAAGAGGGCAGGAAACTACAAGTCTTACATTTCCATAAATTTTTATTTACATATAAATCCTTACCCTGTAATTGTGCAGGCATATTAAGATAAAAAGTATAACACGTATTGGGTAAAACTCTTTGATGAACCAGTGTGTGTGAATTAAAATTAATTCAGTTCGAATTACTCTAATTACAAAATATAATAGAACGCCTTTTTCTAGCTATAAGTGCAAATAATATTTCTTATATAATATCGCAGCATACCTGATATATTTTGGCGGTACACCGATTGCATTATACATAAGAACACAAGTAGAGGAAAATGACACGATGTTTAGTTAAATTTGGACAGGTTAGTCTGTCTGAAGCCTACGTAAATTGGTTACGTTGGAAGTCAATTGGCAGGCAACCTTTGTTTGAATATCATTAAATATTCATTAAAACTGCACGGGAGAGACGAAGAGGAGGGACGCATGTCTCACTCCTAATTTCTGTTCGCTCAGCCAATTACGCGTCGCAGTTAATAATGACAAGATTACATTCGTAATTCACCTGATAACGTCGTGTGGCAGTCATTCTCACGTGAAAACCTTGGAGTGCAGAAGTTATAACGTAGGGAGCTAAATGAAATTCAGAGACGGATTTTAGTAAAGAAACTTCCCAAAAGAATTAATTCAGTGCCTTACCTTATCAAAGTAATTTTTGTGTTAGCCTTTCAAATAGCTAAAGGCCATTTACAGTGTAAAAGTGTGGAAAGTACGTATGTTAGTTTTAAATCCGGTTTATGGTAATTGCATTGCTTATGTATCACAGTTGAACTACCACACACTTGAAGTCCAATCTTAAAATGAACCTAACCTAACCTGCTTCTAGATGTGGCATTTTCTTTATGTCTGTAATTGATGTTCGTAGTTCCAATTTGTCCACAATAGATATGATTGTTATTCCGTCACAATATTGCGTACTTGAATTAGCCAATGCCATTCTCTCTACACATACTTTAGTATTGAAGAGAATTAATTTTAGCTAAGAATAATTTAAATTAAGAACAATAAATGGATCAATACAGTATTATGACACTACATAACAAGATTATAAGAAATGCCGTTTTATGATAACTCTCAGTATCTTCAAGGAAATTATAGAATGTTAGGATATATATTAAAATGTAACACAGTTGCTTCCTTCCAAATCCTTTCCAACTAATTGTTCATTAATCATCCTATCAAAGGAAGATATAGAGTCTGAGTCGTTACATAAAACACAAATAAATAACTGCATTTCATCCACAGTAGATGTAAACGTTATGGCTGTGTAACCAGAGGGGTTTGTCAAAGGTAGTTTCAAGTGCTATGAGGCTACTATTAGTGAAGATATTTGTTGTATTAATGATCAATGAAACATCTGTGATGACGAGTCTGAATTTATTAAAGACGGAATTGCCTTCATTGGATTTTCGGGCTACGAATGGACCATGATATCTAAAAGTGACAGAGTTTCAACGATCTTAGTACGACACCCAATCCAGAAATAAGGTAACGACATCAAAGTCTATCCTGCTTTATTTGCAAAATACTAGTCAATCAAACCTCTTACAATCATAAAACAAATGGCCAAGTAATAACCGCCAACACTGTTTTATAAATCTTTTTAAATCTTTTTAACAACTTGGTGTGGCTGAAGTTTCAACGAACTGTCTAAATAATGTCAGTCAGTGTTACAAGATTTCTCTTCAAGAGAAGAGGTATTGGTGAGATTTAGCTGAAACTAACTTATTCACGAAAATATTTATTGTTATATTTTGTACAAATTATCAGTGAAAATTATTAATACTCGTATGTGTTTCATACTTATTGCTGTGTTTGGGAAATATTCAGTTTGTGAAACTGGTCGTTTCTTCAGTTTGTAACTGAAATTTTACTACATGCATTCTTTAAAGGGCGCATTTTAATTATGAATATATATATATATATATATATATATATATGATTGCTCAATACATGCCTTGTTGAATTGTGATCTTCAGGGTTGTGACGCCTCTATACTTAGGGCTATAATACAATACTGCGTCTTAACACAGAAACCACAGTCCTCACATATCATGTTCTTTGTTGTTGTAATACCCACAGGTCCAATAGTCACCACAAATACTGCCACTGAATCATACCCTCAACAAACTGAATGCACATGCATCCCCCCGTCAACGCGTAAGATTCCACAGTGGTTTTATGTAGAAATAATGAATATTCTGATATGCAAACACTGTACTTCAAGTATTTGAAGGCTTGGTCCTCAAAAAAATAAAAATAATAAAGTGTCTGTCAGTGCAATGACAACCAGTACCATAAACCATGAACGATCGCGAAGACTACAGTAGAACCAACTTCTGAATCTTCGTACATAATTAAATATACTTTGGAGAATGGACAATGCCCAGCAAATTTTGACGCGTTGGACATAGACTTTCTCTATCCAAAAAGCAGATAATTGGCGGTCTGTTTTGTTTTACATTCCGGAAATGATATTATATTTGAATTCTGCGTATTCTGTCCCTTCTTTCCTCTAAAGAACTAAAACAAAGAATTACAAAAGATGTGGTTTTATCCATTATTTTAAATGCGTCTGAAGATTTGGTCCTCACTCTGGAGAAACAATGGAAATTAACTTTGTTTTAAGAACGAAGTGCTGAATTTAATAAATGGACTCAGGAGACATTGAATAAAAGGAGCGTAAAGAAGAATTACAAAGAGGAACTTCAAAATTTCTGCATTTTTATCATTATCAGCAACATCTAGCAGTCAAGCAATTTGGCCACTTCTTGACCCGTTTCGATCTCAGTCGCCCACGTGGTTTGTAATAACATATTTCCTCGATTTTAAGACTCCATCGATTGCAAGACGTTTTCAGGAATAAAGAATCCGTCGTTTGTAATACGCACATTATGTATTTGCAATAGGAGTTGCCAATATTTAAACATAAAAATTCTTTATATTAATGTTTTCGGAGTCTTCTTTGTTGCTGTCTTTGTGTTTGGTATCCCATGACTAGTTTTATGGACATAAAGATTCTCCTTGGGCTCCAGCCATAAAACATAATTTTTTTGATATGGATTCTTAGACGCCATCAAATGTTAGACGCGCGTTGGTTTTAGGAATTTAAAAATGTGAAAAAGTGCTTCTTAAAATCGACGAAATACGATATTTTAAAAATTTAGGAATTCTGTTTCTTGCATTCTGTCAACATGTTCATTAAAGTTGGTTTCACATTTAAGAATTTTAGCCAATATAAAGTTTATGTTCAGTTCCATAAACATGCTATCTTTTCTTTCTTAGTCATCCAAGTTTAATTTACTGCTACTCTTATAAATTTAATTTCAGCGGCTCTAATAATGGTTCTGTCGTTTGTTTTCATTGTCCAACTTTCATTTCTAGATAAAAGTGTCTGTAAAAACAGGGTACTGCACATTTTGTTCTAGCATGTTTCTGATTTGTGATGATTTGAAAATTGTGTTGATAAGGTTTGTATGTTGTAAAAATACAAATAATTTAATATATATATTTTTTACTCCTTATGCGGTATTTGGTGTCAGAGATGTTTAAAAAATGGACTTGCTGAGGCAAAAGACAAGAATAGAATTACAGCCGCTAAAACTAAATTCGCGAGAACAGTGAACTATTCTGAGAAGGCCCATAAAGTAAACGAAGACGTGTTAAAATAACTAAAACAGAATTTACATTTGATAAAATTCTGAAACGTGAAACAAATTGATCTCAGCAACTTTACATAATACAAATAGACGCAGATCTCGTGGATTAAGAACTCGAGGACGACCCTTAAAGACGTTTGGACTGTTGAGGCCGGAAGACGTCTTATAGCGGCCAAACTCCTTGGCTCTGAGATGCTGATGATGAAGAGGCAAAGTTCTGACCTGTTCTTCTGTACAAACTAGAAAGATTGTTTCTGGTTTACATAATAAACTTTGCAGCTTTGCTGCGTATGTTTTACAAAGTCTTAAACTTAATGAGTTTGCAAACTGAAAGAAATATGCCTTCTATTGTTCTCTTCGTATAATAAACGTATGGCAAACTTTCCAAATTTGCATGAGAGTTCTTGAAATTAGCAAAACGAGGTTACTTTTCATTACGAATCATTGTGCAGGGGTTCATTAGCGGGAGGTTGTCTGCGTCGAAGAAAGAAACGCACATATTATTTCTTTGGAAATGGAACACTTGGCAGTGAAAGAAGTGAAGCCGTGTTATCTTAGAGGGAAGAAACCTTTCCTTCTGGAAGGAAATGACTTGAGGGAAATGCCGCCATTAGCTGTTCATACTTCATAGGTTTGTTTAAAAATACGTAAAAGCGGCTTATATCCTTACCACATAGCCTGCAGTTTTGTCATGCTCAAACCGATATTCATATGAAGACGCGAATGAGGGTTCAAAGGTGTGCTGGTTGCACCACGAATCGTTTTTGATGCCAGTTAACGGCACATATCTTTGACAGAGGTGATCAACATTAGAGAGATTACGCAGACTTAAGACTTATACCATATTATATTTGGCGAAGTGAGTAGCAGTTGATCTAGGTGGAAAAGTGTCCTTGATATCTCTTTCATTGGAGACTGTGTGGTCCCTATAAACGTCCTCTTTCGGAAACAGAACCCCGTACGTTCAGTGCATAACCAGTCGTTATTGACTGGGTCTACTGTAATTATACTTCCAATCAGAATTGTATTTACAATTTATAACCATCTCTCTCTCTCTCTCTCTCTCTCTCTATATATATATATATATATATATATATATACACAGGATGATTCAAAAAGTTAGAACCAAACTGAAGGAGCGTATAGAGGGACTCAGAGAGAACAACTTTCGAATAGGAACCCATGTCCTCCGAAGTTATCCTAAGTCAGTCGAGGCCATTGAAGGTAGGGAGTCTGATAACATACCGCTGAAATAATTTGGTTTGTAAGATTGCTAATGTAATCCTTGTACATTAATAAAAAACAAAATTAAGGTAGTAGGAGAATAGCAAAGTACGATTATCTCAGCGGTATGTTATCAGACTTCCCTACCTTCAATGGCCTGGACTGACTCAGGATAACTTCGGAGGACATAGATTCCTATTCGAAAATTGTTCTCTCTGAGTTCCACTATACGCTCCTTCAGTTTGGCCCTAACCTTTTGAATCATCCTGTATGTATGTATATATATATATATATATATATATATATATATATGTGTGTGTGTGTGTGTGTGTGTGTGTGTTGTGTGTGTGTGTGTGTGTGTGTATAAAAGTAAATCTGTCCCACTACACCATGTAAGCGCTTGGGGGGGGGAGAGGCGGTGTAGCTCCTACTCATATATATAAACAAAGTCGTCATATAATGAAACAAATAAAACAGCTTACTTAGCAGAATTGACGTCGTCGAAAATGGAATCAGTTATGCTTATGGTAGTGTGCGGCCAACGATTATTGTGTTATGCAGTCATAGGATTCAAGGTATGTCGCTGACCTTAAAAATACTGAACAGGCACTCTTCAAGTTGGAGTAGGCGAACCTAATGTTGCAAAGCTAAGTACACACTTGTGATCCCGCTACTTGAAGGTTATAAACAATGTACTTCGTTACATATTTAGCTTATCGACAAATATTTTAGTAACAAATGTGGGTTCTAGTAACTGTTTTAGATCAAGCACTTCTTGACAGCTTCGATCTAAGCTTTATAAATTTTTTTGCATATAATGAAGATATACGCTCCATAAATACATTTCACATACAACATTCATTGTATACGCCCAGTACTAAATGTAATAGAAATGTGTGGAGTGGTTTCCATCCCACAGGACTGTCTAATTGAAATTGTTAGTGGCAAAGAGGTAGGAAGAGTTCTTTGATGGAATCTTCCTCATATCTAGTGTTAATAAGGTTTTCAATGCAAAATATTGAACACAACAAGCTTTGGGCTCCAGTCCTCTGTTTTGAACACAATCGTATTTGCTCGGGGATAAACAATAATTTATTTTCAAGGAACGTCACATTCTTAACCCGTAGAGTTTAATTTTGCAGTGAGTTAGTATTTACAACATTGACGTTCTATGTTTTATTGGTAAGTGATATAGAGTTGTATTTGTGTATTTACACTACATCATGGAATCGGGTGGCTTGAAGGTAGACAGTCTCGGATTCTGTATTAAATCGATGCATAGGTTATTTAATAACTGTATTTCAACTGCATCAGTCACATTGCTTTGAATGAGGCTGAATGGTGAGAAAGCAGCTACTTGAAGTTATCGTGGCATGTGACTGGAGAGTCTGAGGTAAGTCATCGAAAGTATCAGTGAAAATAGGTAGAACTAGGCCGATATTTAAATTCGATATCTCCCGAATACATCTGCCTGTTAGGAAGATGTAAGTAAATGAGCACCCTCATTGCTCGTCTGTTCGTGGCTAGTCTGGACGTGCTGACGACGAGCAAAGGCTCTCTCTACGAGGAATCAAAATCCGTCTCTTCATTTTATGAATTTTTTAAAGCAAGCCTCTAGGAAGCAGGTGCTGTACAAAGCGTCAGATGAAGCTGTCTATCATACCCTGTAACGTTGAGTAAATGTTGAAAGTTGTCAGTGGGATAATGGAGAGCGCTATTGTCTGCGTTGGAATGGAAGCGAATCGAGTGCCGGCGATGTTTGTAATGGGGGTGGCGTTGAGCTGATGGTTAGGGGTGAATAAAGGAATGCGCCTCCAGCGTTTTATTCTTCCTTTTTTCCTTTTTACTCTACGTATCCGCTGATGGAATTTTTGTCACCTTACCATTTCCACCAAAGAGATTGAAAGAAATGATGCAAGAAAAGTGACGAGTGTCAAGTTTTACTGACGTGTTCATTCACTTACTGTCTAGAGTTGCTAATGTGTTGTGCCTAAAGACATTTAGAAATATATGTGGAGACTAGTAAGAGTAAAAGTGAAGTTGTCTCACTATACGCTATGTAGGCGCTTTGGGAGGTGGAGATATAGCTATTACTCATTCCTGACCTCGACACTAGATGGGGGTGAGTGGTTACCATCACGCTCCGGCCAAGCCTTACCCCCGGGAAAGAACTCCGTTACCCATTGGATAGGAGGCCGGAACCTGACTGGACACAGAGGCTAGAGGAAAAATCCTTTGTTCCCGCCGGGGATCGAACCCCGGTCGATCAGTCTGTAGGCAGTCATTATACTGGCTGAGTTATGCCGTTTTATCTCTGACGACCACAAAAGATCTTCATTATAAGATGACCTTGAAGTTTGGTGTCTAAAATGGCAAATATTCAAACTGACTCATTTTAAGTCAATTTGCTAAATTTAATAATTTAGTAAATCCACAAAAAGTTTTTAGGTTGTTAACTGTGACACATAAACTAAATATAATAGCAAAACTTGAAAAAGGCTAATGTTCGAGAGACATTTTGGGCAGCCATAAATTTCATCAACAGTTCCAACAATTTGTTTGCAAGGGACATGTTTGAGATAGTTGCCGAATTGCACTGTCAATGTTGAGGACTGCTCAGATTATATGCGAGTTGGCTCTAGCTTACCAACACCGCCTCTGTCTTGCATATCCCGTCGACGAGGTACTTTGTCTCGGGATCCGTTAACGAAAATAAGTTAACCGTTAAGCTTCTGTGGAAAGACTCCTGTATCAAGATGACTATTTATAACAAAAGTGCCTCGGAAATGTATTAATGGCTTTTGGAGGTCTTCGCTGCTGTAAAACGTGCAAGATTTCCGGATTTTTATAAGGTTTTTGAAAGAATTCAGCATAAAATTTTAACATAAATTTGTGATGCTGGATTTCGATAGGTTGACCTAAGTGATGTTTAGGATCTGGTAACATCACATAATGAGAAATTAACGAAATAAATAATAATTCGTCTCGATGAAGAAAGGTCTAAGGAAAATGATGATAATAATGGCGGAAGTGAGGCAATGAAGACACTAGACACAAGTTGTCTCTGTTTGTTGCCGTGAAAATTGTAAGTAGTAAGAATCTCTGCTTTTACGCGCAGAGTGATCGACGTAATTGCATGATACCAAGAACTGTGTAAAACGACGAAAAGGCTTCTGTACAAAGAAGCATTGTCTCGCCTTTTCGTGCCAGATAATCGGATGAGACACCGTCATCTACTTCAGCTGTGTTCAACTCTCCGCTTCACAAATGAAAATCGATATTCTGACTTCAGACGAAGTTTAATTTAAAAATTTATAATTAAGATTTTAACAAGTAGAATGCTTGTGTTTCCTTGGTATTTTCTATTTTTATACGCAGTGTGACGATGTCAGCATACAGAATGTATAATGTTTACTCGAACATTTCTGTCCCTAATTACTGTACAAGAAAGGTGAAAGGTCGATTGGGTAATTACAATCTTTGAGGGGTTTCGTCGCTTTGGTATTTAAGTAGGATACTTTGTTAGGGTAAAAATTACGTTTGTTCACTGATCTTTTAGACGTGCCGGAATCATAAGCTTTCACATTTAAGGTAATATCACTCAATTGTGACAAGTCCTATATGAGATTTTAATTATTTGCTTAATTTTCGGAACGAACTGGATTCGTACAGTTTGTATAGAATTAATAAGAAATTCGCACAGCATTCTAGTCGGAAACATTTCTGAAGAGAACATTTGAGAGAGCTACGCTTAATTAGGGGATAATATTAAAGCGATTCATAGAGAAATAATCTTTGAAGATGTAAACTGATTGAACAGGCTAAGAGTAGGGTCCATTGACAGACGTCTGTGAAAACTATGGTTCCATGAAAGCCTGGAATTTTCTGATTAGCTTAATAACTATAACTAAAGACATCCTGCACCATGGAATTAATCAGATATCTTATATGTTTTAGTTAAAACAACACGTTGCTAGCTTCGATGTGGGTTGCAAAAAGTCAGAGTCAGAAAAATTAAAGAAATACCGAGAAATGTAAAGTTACTGGGGCATTTCCTTGATTCCCTAATGTAATTATTACTAGCGCTCTATGTGTTTGTGATATCACAATATAAATTTAACACGCCAAGATCTAATGATTCATCCGCTAAAGTCGTATGGAGACATTTTCGCGCAGTAAAAATGTCAAGTTTAATTCTCTGTAACTTAGTGAATTTTTTTTTAAAATAAACAGGCGGATTCATAAGTCAACATGCCGTTCTTATGAAGGCACTAAAATTATTTATATGAAGTTTCAGTGGAAAGTGAGTGAAGAAAATGCCAATAGACATTGCGAATAACTGCATATGGTAATGCACAACAACATTATGTCCAACGCAAAGGAGTAGTTAAAACTTTTCTCATATTTTTACTTCATATAAATAGTAAAAACCTTAAGAACACTCTACAGGTTTATCGTAAGTGTGAACCACTTTTCGAAACTTGCAGGCACTAAACTAAACGACACTATAGTTTCTCACTCAAATTAGCACGACCACTTAGTTTACTCACCATCGAAATAGAAAATTATTATAAATAATTAATTGGAAATTAGACTGTGCTGCAATTTAATACAAATTCTCTTCATGTAGACGGGCCCAGTGAAAGTATTGGGAGAGTCAGTGAATAGGCTGTAGCAGATCTCCGGGCCAGTAATCCGTATAGTGATTTCCTGTAAACAAAATTTGGTGTTCATTCACATCCGAACCGCGAGGTTTGGTTTGGATTTTCATATAATTCTTTCGTATTATTCGAATTAAGTGATTGGATAATTTGAAGGCAATGAACAAGAATGATTGAATGAAGAGACGGAATAATGAAATCATAACGATCGCTCTGATGGTGGAGGCAGCATGACCTCTGAAACGTTGGTGGACGTCTACCAGACTACACGGCGCAACAACCCAGAAGACAGTAATCTTCAGACTCACAGCCGTGAAAACCTCAAATCAAACCACAACGGTCGTTGATCTCATCTAAATACGATTTGCTTTCATCTGTATTACTGCTTAAATTAAGCTAATATCTTGTTGGTGTGAAACGTTTATTGGTTTATTAAATGACACATTTCACCTACGGCGGTTATGTAGCATCTGATGAGGTTATGGTCGTCGATAATGGACTGGAAAGTACCTTTCGTAGTTGCTTTATACGGAAAACCACAAAATGTCTTTCGGAGTGGTTATTATTCGGGATAAGATCCACTACAGCCCGAAGTTATATGCCACTGATATGAATTCCTCTTTGCGTCAAATCCAGATTGATCGGCGCTCTTTTGTCTAAAGTGCTGACAGTGTCGTTAAGTAGATCACAAATCAGATATAGGCTATCGATCGCAGCGAAACTTAGAAGACTGATAGCTCCTTTTGACGCAGGGATTTGTACGACAACTTAAATGGAATGTTGGTTCTTAGTATAGCCTCTTTGTACACAGAACACATAAAAATCGGACAAGCATATATAATCCGAGATTCGTACGAACCTGCGGCCACCGGGTTTGTTTATCGCTGTGAATCGGACAACATAATTATGGAACAATTATTCAACAGGTTCAGAACGTATCGTATTTAAAAAATACTTTAATACATATTATCTGGCCTCACAAAGCTTGACAAACGTCTCTCATTGCTTAAATCATAAATAAAGTTACTGTCGTATATGGCGATGTATTCTTTTCATGTTCGCCGTCGGAGAAATTTAATTTCTGTTGTTTGTACTTTGCTTTCAGTACAAAGAGCGCGTTTATTTGATCACTGCTATGAGTGGGATTGAATTTGTATGTGTCTTGATGAAGTTTACATTCGTATTCAGCTGCTGGCATCAGTTCTTGAAGCGGAGATGAGTGCGTGGTTATTTCATTTCGCTAAGATCATTTCACTGCTGCTTATGAAAGTCATAAAATTGAAATACTGGCTGAAACTTTAATAACTTTACCAGTCAAGATGTTTCTCTTGGGCATCTCGCCCAGTCTGGCTTAAAGGTCCGTCTAAACTTCAATGTGATGATAAACGGTAGCTATTGTTTGGGAGTAAGATGGATGGAACGTGAAGGTCACTTACATCTATAGCTGAGATGCAGAATGCGTGGAAGTTCATCTTAAATGACACTTGTTGCAAGTAAGATTTCGTGTTGCATTGCGGGGTCAGATCCCAATACATTCTACCACGGCAAGTTAAATTATGTAGGAATTCTGTCATTACTAAATCAGAGCACAACGGGTTCATTCTGAAGCCGCTGTGACTTGCAGCAGGATTGAGAACTAGAACTTCGTATACGTATCATACGTTGTGCGATGTGTCGTTTTAGGTAAATTTGATGAAATCTGGTTTGAATTCCGTGCATTTTATTTATTTCATGTGTGGTTTATTTACTTTCATGACGAAATCAATAGCAGATTAAATTCAGGGAATGCTTGCTATCATCCAGTCCAAAATCTTTTGTCCTCCCGTCCATCAGCAAAAACCAAAGATTAAAATGTACAAAAGTGTAATTTTGTCAATTGTTCTGTATGAGTGTGAAATCTGATCTTTAACTTTTGAGGGATAAACACAGATTGAGAAAAGAGTGTTGATGAAGATATTTGGACCTAAAAGAGAAGAAGACGGATCATGGAGAAAATTGCATAATGAGCTTCACTGCCTGTACTCCTCACCTGATATTGTTAAGGTGATTAAATCGAGGAGGATGAGTTGGGTGGGATATGCGGCGGGCATGTGGGAGGGGAGGGATGCTTACAAGGTATTGGTTGGGAGTCCTGAAGGAAGGACACTACAGGGAAGACCTGGGCGCTGTTAGGAGGATAACATTAAGATGGACCTTATTGAAAAAAGGAATCGATGGAGTGACCTGGATGCAGGAGAGTCCGGTGGAGGGATTTTGTGAACAAGGGGATGAACCTTCGGCTTCCATAAAGAAAGTTGGCTATTCTTTGACAGGCCGAGTATATAATCTACTTTTAAAAGAATTTTCTGCACCATAGAGTGAGTGATAGTTTATTTAATGCTATTGTTATTGATTCAGATTTATAACGTCGTATAATAATGAACAACGAAATGGAAGGAAGCGGTTGTGAATTGATTCAAGATGCGATCACGTCATTTGTCTGCAGAGAATGAGGAGACCTAGGCAGTACGTCAGTCAGCAAAGCCAAGATTCAAACCTGGCATCTCACAGATATGAAGCAGGTGTATTAAACACTCAGTCTGCGATGTTCGGTGTTCTTCGAGTAAAGTGGAGTTTACAACACAAACCATATTTTATGTTGACAGTTTCTGGTGTAGACAAAATATAATATTACAGTAGTATGAGGTACGACTTTTTCCCCACTATGGACTGATGAAGTCTCGCTGAATGTCTCAGATTTCTCCGTGAGAAACTCTTTAGTTGCCGAGGTCGGTGGCAGTATTGCTTGGCTAACACGTGTGTCACGTGGTTCAATCTCTCTCTCTCTGTTCTCGGAACGTTTCAAAAAATTTCCCGCATCTGCTGCTGTCAGACTCATCACGTGATGAAGACATTAGTAGAATCCATCACTTGCGTTTGTGCGCTACAAACTGATATGAGGTAATTACAGAAATTAAAATTAAGTCGAATTCTGTTTGAATATTGTGCACGTGGTGTCAGTAATGTGGCGAAACATATGTGAGGCAAATTTGGAATAAAATCTGGTCGTTAAAACATTTAATCCAATAGGCCATGATGATGATGATGATGATGATGATGATAATGATGCCAGTCTCACTATCCAATTCCTGATGCTACCTTACTCACCGAGAAATTCAGTGCAAAAGCTTCTTCAGATGGGAAAATCCAAGTCACTTTTGTAACTTCATGTTTTCAGGGGTTAGAATGGGGCAGAGAAGGTCCAGTGCACGTCGTATAACCTCGGGTGTCAGACACTGTGCCTAGTGAGATGGACGGAGCTACGTTTTGAGAAGTTTGTAAATAGTTAGGACGCTTGTGAAATATTAATTGAGTATTCTTTAGTCGTAGCACATTTTGAAAACGCTCAAGAATGCCCCACTTACGTATAATTGTTCTGAATCTCTAATTCCAAGATTCACTGAAATTTGATCTCAGTTTATTAAAATCACCATAGTTTATTAAATCCTAAAGTATATTTTAACTTTTTATAAGCATTAAAGTGATTCTGGTTTTCAACTATCAAAGTAACAAAAGAAAACCATATGCAAAATGAACTAATGTAAACCTTCTACGTTCGCGTGCATTTCCGTAAAAGATTATTAAGGACTATGTTATCCTCTAATTAGAATTATACAGAGGAACATTATTTGTAAGCAATTGCGATATTACACAAAGAGGAACTTAGTAATTTATACAGGTATCTTAGTAATGTTACCACAGTGCGATGGGCTGGGCATGTGGATAGACTCGGTTGACGGAAGATGCATACAGAATAGTGGTGCAGTATCCTGGGAAGAATCAACGTAAAATACAGAAGACCGTGGAAGGATAATATTAAGGTTGATATCAAGACACAAGCCACTATGGTACTTAAATTCATGCCTCATTAGGAATAGAAGATCCGAAGACAATTTAAAGGGCAACTCTGTAGAAGACCAAGCCTGAATAATTTTAAAAATACTTAGTAGCTTAGTGTAGTGAATGGCTACGGACTGGACTACCGGGGTTCGATCCCCGCTGGAGTAAAGGATTTTTCCTCCAGGCTCTGCTTCCAGACCGGTTCTGGGGCTCATCCAGCCTCCTGTCCAATGTGTACCGGGATCCTTTTTTCTGGGGTAAAGCCGGCCGGGGCGTGATTCTGACCACTCACCCCCATCTAGTGCCGAGGTCAAGAATGAGTAGGAGCTATTCCCCTAACCCACCCCTACCAAGCGCCAACATGGCGTATAGTGGGACAGCTTTACGTTTTACTTTTACTTAAATCAGATCCTAAATTAGTTTTAAGAGTTGAATGTGAGGGGCATTGCTATTTAATTTGAAACTGAGAAACGGTGGCCTTTGAAAATGAAGATGTAAATTTGAAAGCAGTAGTGAAATGAAACGGAAAGCAATTGTAAATTAAATGGTTTTAATCTGTGTATGTCTATTCAGACCGCTGCGAAATGAAGTTTGTAGTACAAACACGTCACCATCATGACTGTATACAGTCCTATAAATTGCCATTATACGCATATGTATTTACTGGTGAATCGTCATATGCACTCTAGTCCTAATCCAGCCACGTGTAGAAAGGGTAGTTTGTGGGAAGAGATAAGAAATTTCTGTCGGTTTTGATGGTAGCATTTGTAAGCGAAGAATTACTGGGCAGACAGTTGCTTGCCGGGTGTCGCAGGTGTAAGCTCTGGTGCATGATTCAAGGTCGGTTTAGTCCTGTGCGTGTGTGAACAGTGAACGGTGTCCGTTGCAGAGATGAAAACTAGTAAATGTTATTGGTGAGTAACTTACTGCTTATATTATTTTGTGTTCTTACACATTAAAACACTCGTTTCTAGCTTGAGATACGCTGCTTCGGGCGGCATATGAGAATCCACAGGGGCATTTTAGTTGTGCCGGAAAAGCTACGTGGCAAACTGATACCATTTTGTTTTCCTGAACATTATTCTACAATTATATTCCTTTAATGTTAAAGTGAATATTTCATATTATATTCTATATTTTGTAATAAGATAGGTTGGACGGTAATTATTTTTTATTTCTAGTGATACTAAAGATAGATAATTGATTAGATAGCTGACTTTCTCTGAAGTATAAATGCCTTACGCGCATGGGTAGAGCTGTAGGAAAACGTGGGTTATGAAGTTGCTTCTCTGATAGTGCAGTAACATTAATACAGTATTACTATTTGTCGTGCTTTTCATCAGGAAGACCAAATCACTGGTAATGAGATGAACGTGATATGTAGCATGCAACAGAGATTAGGAATGCGTGCAAAGTTTTGGTCGAAACACTTGAAGGGAACACGTGGAACACCTAGCCATTTAAAGGAAGACAAGATTAAAGCGGATTTTTACGAAAATTAGATGGGAAGTGTAGGCTACAATAATTTTATTCAGGCAGGGATCCTATGGTATGCTGTTGTGAGCACTGTAATGAACCTCCCGGTTCCATAAATTGAGTAGAATTTTTTGACTGGCTAAGTAACTGTTAGCTTCTCAAGTAATCGTGTGCTCCATAGAGGTAGGTGACATGACAGGAAGTCCGTTAATTTATTATTCCAGTCATCAGTGAAAGAATCCGCTACTGTAAATTTGTTACAGTTATTTTTGTTAACTCCTAATATTTAATCAAGAGAGCAATGGAATGTAGCGGTTTCAGATCTTTCGTAGTTAGCCTCTTTTTGCGAAATTTACTTTACAATGAGGAAAGCCACTAGAAAATTCAGTTAAGTTAGACTGGGTCGGCCGGGATTCAAACCGGGTATCTCCGCAGCTCGAGTCAAACTCTGCCACGCTGCTCACTACAGTGTGGTGAGGCTGAATAGGGCTGTAACCTGTGGTCCTGGGATGTGTACCAACAACTATCAGTTGACTCTTTGAAGTTGGAATTAGACTGAACTAGTTTGTGTGTGGCTGGATACTACGAGGCAGATCCTGCTGGCTTCGTGCGACCTGAATCTGGTGTGCCACTACTGGCATAACAAAGCGGATAGAATAAAATGGGTCTGGGTTGTTTAATGAGACAGGCGATTACAAGGAACAGAGTTTGGCGCTGAAAACTCGGACTACATTATTAACTGCAAGAGATCAGTATTCTTTGTGTGATTTTTAACTGTCTGGACTTTCTTAGTCATTGCTAGAGTCCTAATACGTAAATGAATGACGACTCAGATGACAATGAGTGGGAAATATCAACTTCTAAGGTCAGTCGCTGTGAGTTTGCACGTGTATATTTTTATAGAGATGAAGCTCTGTCAAGTAATATTTGTCGTCTTCTGTCATCATTCACAACTGTAAAACTTGTTTAAAAATAGTTTTAATAAGTCAGTAATGCAATCTTGCACAGGTGATAACATGATATTAATATATGTAGAAGATAAAAGAGAAGAAGAAAGATTATGCAGTACGATACAGCAATTTCAGGCAATGTCGAGTCTTTCATCACCCACCACTTCCTGTCAAATACATTGTCTACAAAACAGTTAAACTGGGACGTTTATGGAACATCATCGTCTTGTGTAAGGGCTCTGTCCATTATCGGCAGCGTTAGTGCACAGTAGTTGCGAACAGCTTCATTAATTTTCACTACGTACTCGTGTTGCACGTCAGCCAATCAACTTCCAGTGGCTTTACTTTTCCAAACTCTGCCAAATGTGCGTTACCTCGGCTGGAACGTCTCAACATTACTCCAGCACAGTGGTAACTATGGACATGCTTCAACATTCGATTACTCTGCTTTTTTCCCAACAGACGAACCTTTAAGCTGAGTGGTAGTTAGAAGGACCCGGGTTTAAATCTCTGCTCGTGACAAGTTGTGTAGACCGAGGATTTTTGTAGTTTTCTTGAGTCCCTCCCCTCAGTTGCCGGAATGGGACCTCAAATACAGCAACCACCACATTCTTCCATATCATTTCCAGTTAATTATTTATTAATCATCCCATCATTCGATATTATCTGAGATGTTATTAGTGTTGTCCTGAATATATATAGGGAGAGGCAAGTTTTTTTTGTGGGTTTCATATGATTCTCAAAATAAAAATATATATTATTTCCCTAAACATTATTAACCAATTGATCTTTATAATACAGACGCATTATGATTTTTCTTTGAAGTAGGAACTCAGTTATTAAACATTGTTTAAATAAACTTTCTTCTTAAGGTAGTTAAAGTTTATCGATTTATGATTGTAAAATCTTTCGAGATTAATTTCACAGCTGAAAGAACTTTACAATTTACTGAGTATTTAATTAGGAAGATATTTTATTTCAGGTAACAATCCTTTACCCCTGTACCCCTGTACTATGAACTACTTTTTTATATTTGTAGCATTACGTAATTGTTTATTTTGACTAGCAGGGACCAGAATTAAATTGTCATAAATTTTATTGAAGATTTACCGCAATAAACTTAATCGAAATCATGTGCGAGATATGCAGACGGATTCAGTAGCTCCATCCACTTCGTGCAAAACACATTTTGGCGCCTTAATTCCAGTATAATTCATGTAATGAAAAAACACGTGTTTTAACTTTTGTAGTGAACGTATTTTGTATGACTTCTCTTCTGCGAGGAATTATTAATAATAAGCAGGATAACTGAGTTAGTAAAGTGATTGATACTGGGAGGGTCACCGGTTCGAATACCGGCAGGGGCAAATATTTCTCTCCTTGTTATGACTTATAGGAATTCTGAAGGCTACTATACTGCCATGCAAAGCATGAAGCTGACCACTCAGGATCGATTTTAAGATATAGTGGAGATTCAACTCCTGTCTCCATAGGTCTTCATGACGTAGTGGTTAAGGACACGATCAACCTGGTGTGTCTGTTGGAATTGGGGTACGTCAGAACTGTATTTCGTCATTGTCAGTGTTACATTCGTGGAGTAATTAAGTGAAAGAAGACTCGAGTGGGTCTAGCTGTGATTGAGACGGAGATGTTAGAACCTGCAGCTGACGTGTGCTTGATGATTAAATTTTCTCTTTTCTTTCCATTTTCTTACACTCTCAATCAGTTTCAGAAATCTTTGAGTCTGTAAAGAGAACAAGAGAGAGAAAATATAGCAGAACGTCATCAACACCTGTCGCAACGTTTCTCTGGGTGGGAAAATAAAATGGTATCCTCCAACGTGACATTCTGAAACGCGCATCCAGTGTAAAGCCCCTCTTTATATGAAAGACTGGATGGATTTCTCTTCCACTCTATTGGAGTGCGATAGTTGTGTTTTATTCTTTTTCTGTAGGAACTCCATCACGTACTTGTATCAACAGCTAACACAGATTAATCTTTTGTACGAGTAGGACTAAGTAGAATGAACTAACACAGGGAATTTGGAGAGAAAATACAGTATTTCAGAAAGTTTGTGACGTTAGTAGAGGCTATATAACATTCAAAACTTAACATATTTCCAGACTAACGAGTTGAAATGGAAGTAAAAGATAACAAAGGAAAAAGAATGAGGAAACAAAAAATTAGATACACATCCATATAATAATAATAAGTGTTTCGTTCTTGTGTGTTTATAATTTAAATTTTCAAACATGTTGAAATATGTCTACAATATTTACATGGGGTCCGCAGTGGCCGCGTGGTCTGAGGCGTGGGCCTTGTACCGCTTGGTCGCTGGGACCGTGGGTTCGAAACCCACTCAAGCCATGGATGTTTTTCTGTGTTGTGCTGTCCTGTGTACAGGTAGAGGCCTTGCGACGGGCCGATCCCTCGTCCAAGGAGTCCTACCGAATGTCCATAGATCAAAGCCAATGAAAAGTTGGGACCCGCAGTCCTCAGGCACTTGAAGATCGGGTAGTTCCCAATATCCCCAGTATATTTATATGAATAAACATCCGGTTTGTTCTGGGTATTAAAATAATTTTATCGTCACGTGTTAGTGGATTAGTGGTCACAATTCTCGCTTCATATTACGGGAATCCCGGGTTCAAAACTTTTACCGGTAACCGATGAGACTAATTCAGGGTTTTATTCTTTTTTATCAGCATCTCCTGGAAAATGTCAGTACAGTGCATTAATGATGCCGCGACGATACCTTTTACACGCTATTTAGTTAATCTCTCATCATTCCGCTTAAGACTGTACGCCTATAACAAATATGGTTGAAAAGCGCAGATGAATAAAACAGTAATTAGCACCATCCTGTAATAGATTTGTTAGACTTTTCGAACTCGGTGTTGAGGATTCAGGTTCATTGTTCCTCAACCAATCTGCCTCTCGGGAGTGTTTTGTGTTGATAGAATCTTCTAGTAGCTGTTACCGTTCCCATTCTTTCCTCACGATAGAACCAGTTTGTATGATAATGCGCTATTTTACTTAGTTTACAAGTCTGTCTGAAGTTACGTTGATTTTTTTCGAAATTAGATTATAAAAAGAACTTTAAAAACTGTTGCTTCTGGACTAATGTTACCTAGGACAACTGCCTGTCAACTGCTTAATTTATGTGGGAAACAAATTTTAATTTACTGTCTTCTAGGCTCTATTAAATCAACACAGCACACCTAGTTTCAAACTTGAACTAGACCTGTACTAACTCCATGGTGCAGAGTTGTCACCTAGTTGACAAATTCCCCCACCCCTTTACAGAACGCGAAGGTTCATTACCGTCTTAACAAAAGCCAGGCGCTAATATCTGTCCCGAACCTTGTGAATTCAGTTCACATCTTCATACTCCAGTTCTTTAAGACCTTTTTAAATCTACTATCTACACCTAGATCGTTCAAGTGACCTCTTCCATTCAAGTTCTGCTTCTCAAAGTTAAATATTTTTCATTTACCAGTGCAATTGTCAAATATTCCGTAACTTTTTCACAGTTACGTCAAACTATTCTTCACAGAAACATGTTCTCAAACACCTAAAATCCATTTTCTTACCTTAATGTGAATGACCAAGTTTCATGCTTCTGTAAAATAAGAAAGAATTACGAAAAATGTTGCTACTTTGCAGTACAGTAATTTGACTGTGTGGTACGCCATGTATGTATTTTTATACACAAGTATGTATAAATAGATCATTTCAAGTAGGTCATTTTATTTATGTATCCATATGTGAATAAAATAGTGTAGTTCATTGAATTATAAAAGTATTAATTTTTATACTGCGAACTAGTAGATTGTCCACAGCGGGAAAATTTGACAATGCTTACATTTCTTAGCATTCTTACTTGCCTGAAAGGTTTTCGTTGACCAGATTATTCAGTACGCTCTGTTGAATATCGTGGTACAATTATTATTCGTAAAACTCAACTTGTCTAGAGTAATACGTTCTAAAGATGTTCGTCAGGATTTTACTAATTTCTTCTGTATGAATATATAATTATTAGATCTCATTCTTCTTGTTTAGGTTAGATGCACCACACTTTTATTTAAAATAAAAAATTATTAGATGCTCAGTAACTAACTGAGAAAAGAATGTCATTAAATATTCACCCAGTGGTTTTAAGTATGAAATTATTATCATATATAAAGACAGAAAAATATATTTTAAAAACAGTTTATATTTACTATATTTCAGTAGCGATGTTTAATATAAGAATATTAAAATTTCTTGTGAATGCAAGTATTGTACGTTCTCAAAATGAAAATACAACTCAGAACTTCTTTATAAACCACATTTGTTGTTTTTCATGTGTGCGTGTCAACAATCTATGCTTGAGCTTTTTGCAGAATCAACTTTTGAGCAAGCCACACATGCGACTTGCCTTCGTCTATATTGATTATCATAACCAAAGCTGAAAGGCAAACTTAAAACATTTAAATTCTAAGGGTAGCCAGACAATGTTACGTTAGTGGTTTTTCATTGCATATTCTATTAAATTTGTAGCTTCTATTATACTATTCCTTACATGTTTAACTTGAAGTCTTGTCTCTTTACATAATTTTGAGAGTAATCTCCTCTTTGAAAAGAATGTTTTGATAATAGAACTGATGTTTTATTATTTGTAGTTCATATGTCTTCAAACAATTTTTTATCGTGATTAATTTTAAATATACAAAAATATCTTCACCAGACACGAATCTGGAAATTTTTTTTCTGGATTGTGGCGTCTGTTCCTCTAGAAAATCGTTCTGGTTCTCGTCGCCTTTTTTCTGCCGTGTTTAGTTTACATCGTCACCGGGACTCAAACCAAGGTCACGATTTTTTAGTTTTGACCTCTACAAAATCTTCTCTTGGTTTAAAGGCATAATCATATCAAGTTTAGGCCTAACAGGTGTACCCATTCTCTACCTTATTCACATACACTCATACACCCACAATTTAAATTTTATATGTTAGTGAAACATATTTAGGCTCTCTTGTAATAAATATCGGCCTGTTTTACTATTGTAATTTAAACAGGGTACCGGTCCTTAGAAAATCCATTAATACAGTAATACAGAAATACAGTATTTAGCACGATTTTATTGTGGGATTTGAGGTATTCACGGCGGTGAATCTGAAGATGGCTGTCTTGTGGGTTGTTGATAAATACACAATATTAGTCTTAAAATCTGAAGAGAAGCGATTAATTTTAAAGAATAATCTGTAGATAGGGTGATAATATTAAAATATATAATATAGTGTTAAGTTATGCGGATGTGTTCTAAGCCCACCTTCCTCAGGAACGGGACAAGTGATGTGCTACTGTTATGACGGTGGACACTTTCCTGACTAGCTGAGCAACTATTGGTTTTACGAGGACTCCTCTACACAGAGTTAGATCTTGTTATGTCAGCTAACAAATCCCTTGAGGATCAACAAGTATATGGTCGTGTTTGTTATCACATACTAACGTTGGTAGATTATAAAACGAGGCAATCCCGACTAAACGGAGCCCATAAGAAACTGTAGAACGAACTGCCAACGTTCGCTATCTCAAAAGCTGCGTTTGGTTGTGAACAGGGCGCGCGCGTCTCCCCGCCACGATACCATCATGTCCTAATGGGATCTGTTTCTCGATATTCTGCTAAGGGAAGAGGATTCGCGCTGCTGAAAGGCTGAATCACCCTTCATGTTACGCGGCGAAGATAAAGCAGCAGAAGTGCTTCCTCGATGAGAGACAGATCATGTACAGCTGCAAGAAAATTCCATTCAGATATTTCTACAAAAATTCATCTGCTTATGTAATTTATATAACTTCTAGAGGAATGTATTACTGCGGACAAATTCTACAGATGCTTAAATTTTTTAAAAATATTTATTGCTCAAAAGCGAATCATATACCTAACCATTTGTTACGATTCGTTAAATAACGTGGATTATTATTATTATTAAAATAAATAATTGAATTATTATTTGCTGCCAATGCAATCAGTAAGAGCATTGACATCTTTAACAAAGAGTGTATGTAGCGCGCATGGATGGGACAAGAGGTGTGCACCGGGTATTGTCCAGGAAGCCTGAAGGAAAGAGATAGATGGGAGGATAATCTCAAGCGGGATCTATGGGAGATTGGAGTTGAAGGAGACTGGATTTTGTTGGCCCAGGACAGGGTCCGGTGAAGGGTTTTGGTTAATTCGGTGACGAACCTTCGGGTTCGGTAAGCCAACTATTTAATTACTGAGTGTGTCGCATATGCCCTTTTATATATACTGTTTTCTTACTTGTTTTTCTTTTTGTATCATAAATTGGTTTTTATTTCTGTGTTTGCCTGTAATTGGCTGTTATAATCAATACGGGAAATGTTTGATTGATCTATTATATATATATATATTCATTTATATATTTAATTTAGTCTGCTTGTCTTTGTATATGTGTGTATTATCAGTGTTTTCCTGTCATTTGCTCCTCGCTGCTGGCTAACATTTTAATAAATTAATTGAATTATTATTATTATTATTATTATTATTTTTATTTTAAACCCAACAGCTTTGCCGATACCCGAACGCAGGAACGTTTTCTGTTTTGTGACTATTTGTAATCTTCTCGCCGAAACAATTTCGTTCTTTGCGCCGGTCATGTCGTGTTTGATTCTAGCGCTATAGAAATCATTTTCGCAGGGATCGTGTTCATACAAAGTGTAACACCCTTTCTGTGGAGACGACGCGTTGAAAGGTGTCATAAACTCATACACACACACACAACTCGTGGAAATTAATATAAATACAGACTCAAAAAAACACAACGCACTGCAAGGGGGACTGAATGAACAAATCGACACAGACGTCTTCCTCAGACGTGGGCGGAAAGACGACCGCTAGGGAATTGAGAATGCACAGACCAGATAGACTTCAAATAACAGCACACAGCTTCCGAGCTGTGCCACGCCATTTACCATTCAACCTAAGGTTTGTTTCTGGTCAGATTCTGTTGCTACGAAGACACAACAGAATAAGCTCTCTGTCCTTTGTTGGCCAATGGCAAGACAAACCATTTCTTTAGGTTGAATAGGGGAGAGAGGAAATTTTTGATGGCCATGGTAAGACGGAAGAACACGATTGCTAGGAAGTCAAGACGCAGATCCAGCCGTGATGAAGTTGCCGAGACACACCCATTCCAAGAAATTCGTCTTACAACATCGATCTCTGTAATATAGCAGAGACAGAAATGCAGACGGACAGTAAACCTCGTCGCGTTAATAAGTGAAGTACAAGTAGAATGGATTTCTTTCCTTAAACACCCAGCGGGGAAATTATAATGATACGAATGTCAACAGAATCGGTAAATAAAAGTTCTAGTATTACAAAGAAACAAAGAGAATTCTGCCTACTGTCCACAGATCACGAGAAAAACCCTGCTGGGGGAATGTTACTTATCAGCTGGACTAGAGGGCTGCTATTGGTGGGAAGTGTGATACGTCAGAGTTTTACGCTACTACACACAGACTGAAAACATCAAGCATTTAAGAATGGCGAGTAGTAATGTGTTCTGAGGGTGTTGTGATAATATTCTAGATTAAATCACTGTGCCGCTGTGAGGTAATCTTAAAGCTGTACCCATTAGAACACATAAAAGCCTGTTGTCTGTCGTATGGGTAATAGCAACTCGTCACTCACAGCGAAATCCTGCGATTGCGCGTATATCGAATTCCTAGCAGGGATTTTCTCCTGGTCTGTGGACTGTACGTAATATTTCAATATCTCATGGCGGCGATGAGTCTGCCTGAATGATGAAGGCAGCAAGTGCGTCTGAAACGTCGATAAACTTCTACCAGACTGCAAGGTACAAGAACCCAGATTAAGGCCGTCTTAAATTCTGTCTACGTTTGTAGAAAAGTAGTCTTGTCCACATTAAGTACCGTGTAGGAGAGAATTTGCTTGAAGGAACCCAGTGAATTGCGTGAGCGTATGTTTAGCGGCGGCCGTAGCCCGCGAGTCGTCTTCCTCTGGTGTGACACAGGAACGGGGATACCCGAAGGGCGTCTGAGCGACACAGCTGCAGCACAGTGGCTTATGCCAGTTCAATAAAGAACGTATCGAACAGCGTGCAGGAAATGACGCGACCTGGTTGCAGTCGCGAAAGTAATAAATGTGGAATATTTAATCCACAGCCTTCTACATATGGTATCCAAGAGAGTAATATTATGAATGCTTATATCTGCAGTATGTCAGGCACGTGCACAGTCCAGGATTTATTGCTCCGTAAATTGAATTTAATTTTCAGCAAGCGTCAAGACACGAGTCACCTTATAGCTTTAGTTTCGTGCTACAGTCACTTGTTTGACAATAAAAGCATTACGTAGTACTGTCTGATAAAATTCAAAGAGAAATCCGGAAGGCATAGTTAAGCAATTCTCATATTATATCATAGTGTGCCACTTGGTTTTCTGTTTTGTTGTTGTATAGTCTATACTAGTAAATAATTAATTTACAGAGTATTTTTATAGAGTAAAGCTGTTCTGCTCTTCACTTTTTTGATCTCATAAATTCTGCGTAATTTTCCTATGAAATCCTTATTTTTCATGGAAGGGGGTGTAATAATATACAATATGGAATTATTGCTTATGTGTTTGAAACACCTAAGGCGTAATATTATTATTAAGTTACAATTTACAATTTTCTTAAAATTATTTAACAGAAGAACAAGAATAAAATATTTCATAGCAGTAACTATTCATCATATTTTCATCTCATTTGGCTGTGATTAACACTCCTCCAGTTAAGATAGCGTCATTAAATAATATGCAAATCAAGTCACATCACGTAGGATCTTCGGTGCACTAATGCGACCCAAAGAAATTGTTGCGCAACAGTGTGTTCCAAAAATGACAGGTAGATCTTGCAGTAATTTTGAAATTTGGGTAGTTGGAACACAGGTGGTCATGGCAGGGGCCTCTGCAGACGGGATTAAATGCAATGTGTTAACGAAAATGAGAACTGACATTTCAGGTTCTCATGGCTGCGTTTGTGAAGATAACTGTCTTCTGGGATGTTACCCTGATGATAGCGGCAGTGAGGACCACTGAAACGTAAATCAGTTTCTAAGAGACTACACGTCACAACATTCCAATACAATAATGTTCAAAATGTTGATTTGAATAAGTGAAGAATTTGTGAGATTTGGCGTTTTGTATGAGCAATGAACTTCAACCTTAATTAAGAAATAAATGTTAGATTGAAGAATTTAATGCCTAAGAAACGTGAGCAAAATAAATGCAGTGAAGGTTTCAAAGCTGTAGGCTACAGAAAATTGGCTACAAGGTATAATCCACAGAATTTCTGAAACTGTAAAGTGATTAAAATATCCCTGTGTTTCTACACATTAGGGTGTGTGCGTGTAAATATAAAATTTTGAATAATTTCCCACTTCAAACACTTGGTGTTACTATAGGCACACAGGGATTTCTTAATTGCTCTATATTTGTCGATTTAGAAAGATAGGAAGATGAAGTTGAAAGCGAGGTGGGAGTTTAAAATAATCCATTGACCTACTTCAAGAAGTATGGAGAGGATTTCCTCTTATATTGTTATCAAAACCTCTTGTATGAACTTGGTATTTTTATTACCAAAGTCTCGTCGAGAGATTGGAGGCAAAACACAGCGAGAAATATTAAACGTGACGTCAAAATCAGCATGAAACCAACTCCAGTTTGTAGGGAAATGAGTATAAGAATAGGGTATATTCTATTGCAGTGGGAGGGGCTCCTACCATCTTTTAAGCAGATAACAGCATGCTACAGTAGGCTGAGTCTCTGAAAACACGGAAACAGTCTTGAAATTAGAAACGTCTTGAAGTAGTTGCAACTAGGGCGTGTTTCAGTCAGCAAGGGGTAGCTTGTAATCTGGCCTCCATCCAGAGGCTGCTGGTATCTCCCGTCGCCGCACAGACCCCCTGCGTTGTATTAGGGGTTTTGCGTGAGACTCGAGCAAGGTGACGTCCAAGAAGCAGGGGGCCTAAAGGAGGAGTCAAATAGAAAATTCCCCCGCGTCGATTCGATCGTTTGTCGTAAGCCAGACGGGATGTTCCCACAGATACAAGTCGTGGTAGACTGAAGTCTCGTCAGAAACGCTCAGACGTAACTGAACACAGGTTTAAAACCTGGAAGACCGGTGGTAAATGATCATAAGACAAATAGTTAACTAGAACAACGGATATAGTGTCAAATGTGGCATTGTAATTGTAACAGCATTTATTATAAATATAGCCTTCAGCGGTTATCTCGTACTAATACGAAGTTATAGCATATCAGTTTCATCTGCATTTTCAGCAATCATACTTCGAATAAAACTGTTCGTAAAGTGAAAATTCGTAAATATAAAATAAATTTCCATTAATTCTGCTCTAAAAACTTTTGACTCGTTGCCGACTTTCAGAAAAATGACCCACTATTTTCCCCACATATCTTAGAATACCATACAATCATAAAAATAACAACAATGTTACTTTTTAGTTTAGTTGCTTCCCAAAAGCTTTGTAGAGAGCTATTGAAGTGTTAAATCAGACGTTTACGTTGTACAGCTTTTGTGTTATTACGTGAACATCAGAACTTATGTATTCCTCCGCGTTCATTACTTACTAAGCGGACGTTCGGCTGTCGGTCAAAGGTTGGTTCATTCTTTTAGCGAAAATTATGTTCGTAAAATGAAAAATATGTATACATTTCCATGGCTTGTTGTAGCAAAAATTCGTAAGTAAATAGTTCCTAAATTCAGGAATAGGTGTATCTGAAACTTACATTGCGTAAGAATCTAAATACATTTCTTGGCGAATCTCGCTAAGAACTCTCCTGGAAGAATTATACCTGAAATAAACGTTACGGAATATATACATATAGAAGCTGTACCTTATCCAATATTTACAAATCATCTAATGATAATGTGAAAATCTCATGAAAATTACTAAAAACAATGTGTGTGCGTGTATGTGCGTGTTTGAAATTTCGTACTTTATCATAGTCATTAGTGACAGCAAACTTTTAATTATATTTATAGTCTCAAGTATTAATTATCTGTGCTTCTAAATTACAGAACACTACGAATATGCACGAAGCTAGTGGCTGTTTTGATGTCTTTATTTGCAAGTTATTATTATGTGATGCCTTATTCATTTAACTACTTTTGTTGGAAGCGATAAATAATTGTTCCTTGAGGCGTTCATCATCTCGCCCTAAAAGCGCTAAGTGCTGTGAGATATTTGTGTATCAATTGAAACAGATGTTCACTTAATACATTCGCCCATCGGTCTTGTATATGGCTGTACCTCACTCATCTTTTCACCTGTATAACCAATTTGTTACTCTCAAAGATTCAATCTTCTCCTCTTCGCTCCTGTTGTATTATTTTTCACCCCGCTTTTCACCCTCATTTTTAACCTTGCAATACTCTGCATCTTCTTCCCTTTCTCGAGGCTTTGCTACATCTGTCTCCCTCTTGCTTCTGCTTTCTCGTTTATTCAATCCATTCCTATCGATTCAACTTCCCATCCTCTTACGCGGCTCCCATTACATCCATCCGCCCTTTCTTCCCTTCTGCACCACTTACTCTTTCTCTTTGTACGTCTGTCCGCGTGAGAAATTCGTTCCTATCCGCGTTTTGTTCCGTTGTATTCGTCAGTTGAATGAAGAAGCGACTGTCACGTGGAAAACGGCATGTCTTTATTTGCCCACAAATGTGTTTTGTTTGCTTATTTAAGATAATGTTCGATATTTTGTTTATACTTGCAGTTAATGGTAACAGTTTCATCACAAACTTCGAGAGTCGTATTCCAATTACACGTTTCATGTCTGAGAGACAACAGTTATATTTGGTTCTTTCATCTGATTTCAGGTACCAGGTTCGAAATTCGGCCTGGCATTCAGTTATTGTTAAGTGAAGATATTCACGGTTTACTCTTGTCTCTTAAGATAAACAATGCCCTAAAATAGGCCACGACCACTTCCTCTGACATCCTTTACAGTTCATTTTTGAACCATTTGGCGTTGTAGGCTACCTATAAACGTTGTTACATGCACTTAGAATAGATCTTATGTAACTCATACACAGTGTGTTTCGAAAAGACTTGAAGGATTATAAGTATTTTTATTGTTATGTTGACCCTCTGAAGAACGAAGCCCAGCTAGATAAGTAACACTTAAAAACTGAGTTCTTACCTCTGAGAAAAAACAACACATTTACATCACGAATAATTTTTTTAATTCTCGTCAGGAATGTAACTACTTCTTATTCTGAGATCACACAAAACCTATAAAGATGCAAAATTACTTAATATTAAGACAGGTGGTACATAATGTGATGTAAATATTTAATTTAATATTAATAGCCAATTAGGTAATGTTATTATCGCTTTATCATACTGCTTTAAAACACGCGAAATTATGTAAATGTCGATGGTAATGTTCTCAGTGAATATGCGCTATCTCGTCCTAATTATCTCTTCCCTAATTTGTTTCAATGCTGCATGTTGATAATATCCTGGGCGAGAAACCATGAGTTGTGTGCTGTTATCTTCAGGGTTATGTCGCCGTCTTGTCTTACATGTGGTTACCACCATGTTGCCTACACCTTCGGAGTAGAAGTGAAGATGGAGCCGACTTGTTCTTTGAAATGTTGGTAATACACATGGAAGATTACAGCTCCATAATTCGGAAAACCACATTCACGTCTTCACCTCGTGGAAACCTCGAATATCATCCAATTAATTCTATATCTGACATTCATAGATGAGATGTTGAGGAAAATTTACGAAATTTGTCTTTTCACGGGATATTATGTAACAAGTGCTTGTTATGCGTGAAGAATGCAACAGTCCTAACAAATCATCAGCGACATAAAATATCCCGTAAATACTGATCATATATTGTTTAGAAATCAAATTACTCTGTTATATGTTTTAGCGGCTGTCTCTCCGGGCAGAACATACGTTGGGTTTTTTCGAGAAAGATCTACTGAAGATAATTCTTTGACCAGGGCAACAAGAGGGTGGAGAAAATTACATATAATGAGCTTTATGTACTTTTCGTATTGTTTTATTAATGTGATTAGATCTATTAATAGACGTGGACAAAAATATAAATGCATACAAAACTACATTCTGTAAACCTCAAAGGAAGAGACAGCTAAGGGGACTTTTGTGTCAGATAGTGTGACAGATGTCTATCTCGAATATATAATACTTTTAGAGGAAATTTATATTTCATATTCGTGTATGTCACTTATAATAATCTTAGGAAACTCCAAAACAAGTAGCCCTACAATTGTAAAGTTATGTGCTTAAGCGTAGGCCTATGTCATTTATGAATGATGCTCTTTAATGACTCTTACTTACGTTTTGATATTGGTAAACGCATTATGTTGTATAGACTTTTAATAGGTTACTAAATTTTAAAATGAATGAAAAATGATGAGAGAAATCTGAAAAATTCAAAAATGTAAAGTGTTTAAAATACTGTAAAACGATAGAGAGAGTGATTCTTCAACACTTAACTTACATTTTGTTTGGTTTGTTTGGGAGATGGCTTTTTAAGGCAATCGTAAAGCGGAAAGTTTACTATTTATTATAGCAGTTATAAAAATGTTTTAAATCTTAATATTGAGTGAAATTCGGGGAAAAAATAAAGGTTAGAAATGAATGTCCGCTATGTTTTATTAAAGAAAAATTTCACAGTACTCTGATATCGCATTGAACAAGATCTCGCTGATAACTACGTATTTGTTAACTGCCGATAAATGCTTAAAATATTTCATTCTTATATTTTAACTGCATTGTTAATGAAAACTTCATATGTGGAGAGAAAGCGGTAAGATATTGGACGTCGTAATTTCACATAGCGTCGCGGCGTTTGAGAAAAACTGCTATATTATATCAAAGCAATGCGTCAGCAACAGAGGCTGGACGCTCGCCTGCTCTAGCTTTAGCTCCTCTGCACCAGAAGTATTTAATGAGCCGTCTTGAGCTTACCCAACCCAATTATCTACTCACCCGCAGGCCACGTCAAAAAAAGAAAACATCTTCCTAAACCTAGGGTTTGCCAACGAGGAAATAAATTAATATAAAACTTTGTTTTACAGTTTAATTCAATTTCTTCCTTGATCTATAGAATGTTTTCAGGCACTATACTCGCACCAGTAAGTTCTTGCGGTATTATTAAATATCTGAGACAAAGGGCGACGTTGGTGAGGTGCGGTCTGGTATGGCAAGAGACGAAGTACAATGCACAGTAACAAAAACTCCATGCAAAAATGTTTAATTGTCCCTGTCTTTAAGCCCTATGGCGTATGTGGAAGTACAGGCAAACTTATAAACTTTATGAACTTAACATTAATAAAAAGTGAATGATTAGCTTCAGGCTTTGGCCACTTTTACGGAATTCTAAGTATGTTTTGATATGAGTGCGAGAGGCCCCAAGGATCCGTCCGGTTGTGATTTTCATCTGTTGGGAATTGAAGCCCGGTTACACAATTTGTGTTAGTCTCATTAGTGACTGATTCTGTACAGGATCACAACTAATTAATACGGATGTATTTATTTTATAACTTTATTTAGAACGATTTGTGAGGTTCTGATGTATTCAGCTGAAGCTAAGGAACTATATTTTCTGATTCATAACCGAATTAACAACGTAGAGGCGTGTAATTCTTGCCTTAGGTTTTCACCTCTGGTTTTAAATAGGATTTCGGGTGTGAGTATTTCGTTTTTCCGTTCAATAAGTCAGCAGCATCAAATATAATTCGCCACCTACCGCCGGTCCTATATAACGCTTGGAAAATACGCCTCACTACACATTCACCCTGAAGATGGCATCTGTAATGTCAGCCAAAACGTTGCATACTACTAAATATTTGACGCGGCTCACACCCGAAAGCCGAAGGTGTAGATTGATTTAACATCATCATTTTTAAGTTTTGCTTTCAATTTATAAAATAAATTCATGTAGGCTTTACGTCCGTACATCAGATTTTCTGTTTACTTCCCTGAACTACTTGACGGATTTTGATGAATTATGACACTGGTGGTTGCACCATTAACTGTAACTAGTTACTGGTTAAGCTGATGAGTTTGAAGGAAACCTCTCATCACAAATGATTTTCAGAACTTCGAGCAGTTATTTGATATTAGGTATTTTGTGAAAAGTGGGTTTGAAGCGGGGATTATACGCACTCTATTTTATTCTCTTGATCTCACATAAAATATTTTTAGTTTCTCATTCACTGGGAGTGCTTAAATGCGAGGTTGAAATTAGCTTTGGAGTTCCCGAAGTGTCAATAATTGCATTTCGTAGAGATGGTTAGGAACAGAATCAATTACAAATTAACCATTAAATATAGAAATCTGAAGCCCAGACGAAGATTCTGATTAGAAAAAATTAAATTGCATGAGATGCAAGTTCTATGATAATATATTTTGATCTTTAGTCTACACATTTTGCGTTATTTTTGCAGAAAAGGAAAGTGCTTCTAATCTTTCAATCTTTCACTAAATAATAAAATTACACACACTCATATTAAGTTGTCCCGGTATTCACAGTAGTGATGTATGTAATAGTTATGTATATACATATTTTGGGGGCATCTATATACGTAGAGTGTAGCTGAAAATGTACTGAATTAATAGTATACAGCCGGCAAGTGGAGGTTTCTCAGCTTGGAAGTCGGCCGAGGAGTTAACAACTTCTCACTAAAAAGTTCTGTATGTTACGAAATGTTACACAGGGGTTCGTGCTTGACACGTCTCTTATGAACACAGTAATAAACCGATAGACTTATTCCATAAATCGCGAGGGATTGTTTTATTAACTGAAAGGTTGTTAGCTTCCCGACTAAGACCCTTTTTCACAGCTAGTTTTAATGTAAGCCTACGATGTCTGAAGATTTCCCATTCAGATCCCAGTAGCTACCGTGGAAGGTTCTAGGCTGTTCCTGCATTATTTTTTTGTGAATCCATTCAGCCATCCGTTTACTGTTTGCCACGGTATATTTAACAAACAAAGTGGCGAAGTTTGAGGTCTGAAGCTCCCGGGATCACTCATGCAGGTGGGCTAAATGTAGGGGCATGGTACGATGAATTCTATGTAATTACAGAAGTCAGAAGCAGACGGGCAAAGTTGCGTTCCACTGGGGGTAGCAGCCTTCAGGTTATGTGACCATGTGCAGTTAATTAACACACCAGATACGAGTCGCATAAACGCCACGTATCAATTGACGCCGGCCCGCAGAAGCAGTTTAACGTTTTTGTATACATTTTATTTTTACTAAAATTTGCGAAGTGACTCATCTGATTTAATTTCCTCTTCCGGATTAAATAACTTGTCTTTAACATTACTTCTTTGTTGATGGACTGGTGGCGGGAATGTTATTCAGATGATCTTTAGAAATGAAACGGTCAAATTTCGTCACAAACCCCAGAGTTCTGAAGAAAGATATGCCCGGCAACCTGAGTTATTCAATGTGTTCTTGCTTGTAGTCAAATTTTATGAATTAAACGCTTAACTATGACTTATGACCTTCATACACTCGGTCAGGTCATTTCATTTCTCAAACTACGTATCGTGACTGATGACAATTAAATTTGGTATAAGATTTCTGCCTAAAAACTTTTCTTTCAGGTTCTTCTTATTCGAACCTATTCTTTCCCGATTCACCATCAAGGCAGAAGAATACATGCGCTACACTTGCGTTTCAGAAACTATTCCTCGCAATCTTGGAGTTCTGCATGATCATGTAAAGAATTTGAGCATTGATTCTAATGGGGGAAATCCAACCGTGACAGCTGAGAAACGTCTTCTTGAACTGAAGTGATAAGATCGTCGTGTATCACTAAATTGTATTCCAGAAATACCCAAGAATTAATTTCTCTGTGCACCGAGGGTTCTCCTGGCTTCGTTAGTTCGTTCAGACGTATTTTGGGACAGTCTACAAATATCCCACGATGGTTTCCTCAGTAATCAGTTCTACCAACGCCACCCACAATCATTCATCTTTTCCACACGGAGTAACCTTACTTGCTAATACAACGCCGTTTAATTACCTGCGAACCAGCAAACTATCCATATAAACGAAACTTAGTTTTATTATTACCTAACCTCCGCTGCAAAGTAAATTAATATCTTCAAGCCGAATGGAACTAGCGTTTCAAGTTGTTTCATAACCCATTATGCCCCAGCTGTAGGGGTTATATAGCTTCTAATGAGAAAAGGGAGAATATTTATGAATCGTTACTTGGAAAAGGTGTGTAAAAAGTCGGTCGCCACGTGTTTTAAGGCAATACTTCGTCACCAGAATGGAGTAAGAAAAATCTCAATAAAACCTTTGGATAACTGATCACTGGGCCGAGACTTGTAACTGAGTACGAACGAAGCCTGAGGCGGTCACTGCACCGACATATTTCTTCACTGTTTCGACTGTAGAAAAACTCAACGTAGCTTGTTTCTTCTTGTAATTATCTAAATTTATGATTAATACGCAAATTTCTATTGTTTCCTTGACATGCATCCTGTATTGAGAAAGGAAGCGAGCTGTTTTCGAATATATTAATCCTTTATTCTTATAATTTAAATTGCTTCATCCGGGGTATTAAAATAAAGTTTACTTGAAAGAAGCGTGTTATCTTGTACAGAATGTGCGTTTTAAAGATTTAGTATTTAACAGTGTGATGTCCATTGCGTTACGATAGATTGAATGGTGTTCTAAGAATCCAGACAATGCATTGTATAACTAATTACATTCTTCCGACAATGAAAGCATATTTAGAACCAGCCGAACATTCCCTTGATTCAGTGATTTAGTGTACCCATTTGAAGACAAAGCTTCCACAAATTTACAAGATATTAAAATCAGTATTATTTTTACTGTTTATGGTAAGTCGTTTCCCATAAGAATACAGCCTGTATCTCACCAAATGCTGATTATGCAGTCATGACAGTATGAAACTTCATCAGACGTTCAGTAGTAAAGTAGGTTGTCTTGGTATGTTTCCTTTTAAGATTATCCATTCATCTTAATCTGCGATATTCCGTTCATGTATTATGGTGTTATCTGTCTGTCGAGTGAAACAAATTCATCTTCTACGCCCTATTTATGTGATGCACTGCATCTTTTACATCTGCAGCGTCTTCTTGCAGTATTACATGTTTATCTCCAACGATTAATTTTTAATAAGAAGTGAGAAGTATAAGTTTTCCCACAAGTTTCTATGGAGAGAGAGAAAAAAAACACGCTTTTACGACATTTTTTTTGAGCCGATCTTTATGTGGATAGACTATTAGGCTAAAATTACATTTGCAATTTACGATTACCTATTAATTCATATTTCTTCACTCTGCTTTAGTAAGGTTTGTGGGTAGATACCAACGTTTCGGATAAATTAACTGTGTCAATGTTCAGGGCTGAAATCTGCCTACAAGTTCACAACACGTCATTGCAGCCTAGAAGACCAACACCGGCATTCTCATAACCGCGAGAACTTTGGATCTCAACATAGTTTTATCTTTTTATAACAGACGCGTATAAAAATAATTTAAGCCTATTGAGACTCATAGCCTCGCATTGACTCCTACATCTCTGCCAGTCGCTCACAGAATCTTCAGGTTTATTTGCTTCTGAGAATAAAGAGCAATTTTTTGTAATATTATTAAAATTTATATTTTTAACGGTGATGTGTCTAACAGAGTTTAGAAAGGAGTTTTTACTTAGACGAGCTGTGTGCTTTTATCACATACGTGTGTTAAGTTTTCCTCCCACTCAATAATGTCAAACCGAATGTCCGTGAGCGCTAAGACTTGTCCAAGGAATCGGCCAGAGTCTGACGCATCAGTTTCGACCTGAAACGTGATTTGTCCTTATATAGCTAGTAGACAGGTCCGTACGTGTCAGTTTCGGTAGTTATTGAGTTGCCAGTGAAACGATGATAGTTATGTCAGATTTTGCTTCGAATCCAACGCTTTCAGATGACTACATCTTCTGCTGAACGAAGAGTGATTTATTTGTGAAGTTTACATATTACTGGTATTTGTTTAATTAGTGTAGAACTCAGATTTATTTTATAAATGTAAAAGTTAATTTATGTATTTTGTTGTTATTATTATTATTAACTAGCTGTTTGCAGTGATATCCTTCTTGAGAAGCTAACAATCGCTCAGCTATTAAAACATTCCTCCGCCAAAGTTTCTGCCACTGGCCACTGCCCTGAACGGCATAGTCTAGTCCAGACTCCCCTTTCATACTCCTTTAATAGCTATCTCAATATTATCCTATTTTATTATTATTATTTAAAATTATTATTATATCTATTCGCCATTTTACAGGGTATTTACTTCTATGTACCTGAGACAAACCTTGCCAGTGAGGTACATAGTGCAGCAGCTACTTCTGAAATTTTTAATACGTATTATATGCATTAAACAAATCTCGCGTGTGGCAATATATATTTTACATCAGCGTCTTTCGATTGATATATGATGTTCCTAGAATGGCGATTTTCTGAAGTTCCCTAAAGTCGTGTTAGCCCGAGATGTTGGCCAAATATTTTTTAGTGACTTGGAGACAGTTCCAGTTGCTCCTATAATTATTGGGATTACTTTTGTGTTTGCTTTATTATTATTTTACGGTACACATTTGGAAATTTACGCAGCTGCACGTTAAAGCCGGTTACAAGACAGTAGGCCATATGCCAAAGATATCTTCGTGTGTCGACGGGTTAGAATAATTAAAATAGGGCGTTAAATCCCTTCTTTTCGAAACAAACCCTTTGCTATGGACGGATTAAGATAAGTGTTATAAAGTTAATGCTTTTTCTGTGAAGTAACTTTGGGAGTAAGGCGTAAGTAGATAACTACATCTAACTTCATGGAGTTCTTAAGAAACTAACAACACGTTATGATTATCAAAAATTATTGAGTTTTATGAAATTCGAAGATTTGTTGCCGTATTCACAAGAACCTTTTTCGTTTGCTTGGACCTTCCTCATTGCATATTCTAAAGCAAAGTTGAAAAGTAATGATGATAAGGAATCTCCTTGTTTAAGATCGTTCTGAATAGGAAATTCATCTATATGGACTTTACAACAGGTTTACTTTAAACACATTGTAAGTAGCACAACTAATATTGTTGGTGTTTCGAATTCAGTGAGAATGTTACACAATATTTTCCTCCTACGTGATCATAGGCTTTCTAGAAGTCTATAAATAACTCATGTACAGTCCCGTTTTTTTATTTGTAGATAAGTCAAAGATGTTACAAGAAGTAAGAATAATCTGATAAAATTGAGAAGCGACAAAAAGTGTCAGGTTGGCGGGTGGGGGAAACAAGGGATATAAATCAAATTGCTTGGTCGAAGATACGATTTTTCTCCCCTTTTCCAGTCTTCCAGAGCGATAGTTGTTTGACAGAAAGTGACAAAGCGGAAACGGGTCTGTGGCGCCAGGCGCCTCACTGCGAACAATACCGTCTCCTGACATCAAAGAAAGGAACTTGTTATTGGTACGCACTTCTCGTTTAACTGCTCGGGACAGACCTGGTAAAATGAAGCACACGTTCTAACCACTTTTAAATAAGTGGTTTAGGTCCTTTCTTAAAAAAATATATAATTGCTCAGCTGGTCGAGGAATTTCGATGCTTTTTTGGAACCAGAATGTTCATTACGGCGATAAAATTTTTTTTACATCTAGTCCACGCTCTTATTCTTTATTTCTCTAAGATTCATTTTAATATTATTCTTCCATCTTCGCCTGAGTCTGTCAGTTATCTTCTCACGTAGAACATATTTAACATTATAATTGTTTACGCAGTGACGGGAATTTGTAATATGTTGAAAATATAATGATTGGTAACAATCAGATCAGAAGCAATATTTGAATACAAAGAAAGAACAAATGTCAGAAGTGAATATAAACGAATAAACGTTGTTTCAGAGTGTGCGTAGAAAAGTGCCCGGGAAAATATTTGGACTTACGAAGAAGAGGTAATTGTAGGATGAAAGATAAAAATTACACACTGAGAACATTTGTAATTTGTAGTCATTACCTAATATTTTCAGGTAAGTTAAATCAATGAAGATGAGATGGGCATTACATGCAGCACATATAAGAGATGAATATAGAAGTTTTGTAAAATATATGTTGATTATTTAATAATTTTGAATTTTAACTCATTCTTGAAAATTGGAATACTTAATTATACCTCATTTCCACACGATAATATAGGCCTGTTTGTAAAATGTGGGGTTCTGTTGTGGAGGTATCAAGCACTGCGATCACCGATTGATTCCTTACTTCTTGGGAGGTCTTCGGTTCAAATCTCGGCCTGGAGACCGGCTATCCTGACTGAGGTTCATCGTAATATTAATCATTTGCCTCAAGGCAAATGCTAAGACAGGACCTTAAAATTGGCCAATATTGCTTCCTTCTACATTCCTTCCAGTTAATTATACATAATCTTATCATTCGACGTTATATAAAGCGAGATACTGACAACGTCGTTAAATGAACTACGAATAAATCAAGCCACGTATTTCTAACCTGGGCATTAGACAGAGTTTGTCACCTTTAAGCTGTATCCATCGGGAAAACAGCCCGGTACCCATTTGGTAGGACCCTGAGTCTCCGAGTGAGTCTGAAGATCTAGTCTGGATGAGGCGACGAAAATAAGTGTGTGTTCCTTCTGGAAATGTAATTCCAGTGTTACAGCTAGTAGCCTGCCGAAGTTTGTATGTTGGAAGTGGAGGATCGTACGACAGGAAAGGAAGGATGCTTGGAAGTATGTCTGTTGGGTTTTGTGCTTTGTCAAACGATAGAAATGCTCCCCCCTACCCCGTCCCCTATTCCTGTAGCTCTACAAGACTTTGGCTTATAATTTTTCTTTTTTTGTTAAAAAAAAAAGACGCGTCTATTTTAGAAACGAATGGGGGAGAATATCCTGTCGAAACTTCTGGACTCTTGTTCCCCTTTTCCTCACTTGTATCAATTCCATTTCGTTTTGATGTATCTTCATTTTTTTTTTTGCTCAAGTTTCTTAGCCCCCTCCTCTTCCTGGTGACATATCGCCTTGATAATCCTGCAATGTGCCGAAGCTGTAAAAGGCAAAGTGAATAGTTCACCCAGCCGTGTGATTCGGTAATTCTACAGCACTAGACCATCTCTTCCACAAGACTGCATTTAATTGTTATTAAGCTGACAGAGGCTGTTATAGCTAGATCCTCTCTCCGTAGACGTGAGATGTTGGAAAGGATAGGATGGTTGGGGGGGGGGGTGCCTTGGGGGCTCAGGGTAATGATCAGAAGTGTGCATGAGATACTACTTGGAAGGTGGGAAAGCTAGATGGAAGGTCGAAGCGGGCAAAACGAGCAAGTTTGGGTTGCTCACGGTAGTAGGGTGTGAGATGAAATGATTCAAGGGGTTAGCAAGACCTGTGTCCTCCCCCACCTCCACCTTGGTCCATTGGGGTGAAGTCAAGAGAAGTTGAAGGTCGCGGGTGGAAGACGCCTTAGCTTCCGTTATTGGCTGCTGTAAACTGAATTGAAGGAAATGGCAAGCGATTTTATTGTTCAGGACGATTTGAGAACGTCATGGTCTGAACTCAGTTTCGGTACGAAAATTGAAGAAAATTGCAGACCCTTTTTCTTCATTGCGTTCCTCTTCTAATGACGTACCTAATGCAAACCCTGTCTTTGACGTTAAAATGATATCAACGCGGATATTTTAGAATGTAGATTTTGCATTATAATTTTGAATCGGACCTTGCGCGCACATTTATTGAAAACATACATAAGGCACTGACAACTTGATGTTCTCGGTGCATCATAGCTTCGTAATGTATATAAGAAAACCCATTCGCTATCACCGAGCAAATGTGTGTCTGGTGAGTGTTACGTCACTGTATTCAAGCACATCCTACGCTGTGTCACACCGTGTTGTCGGCATCAGGTGATACTAGTCGTAAAAATATAACTGCTGAAAACCAGGATAACAGGGCCTCAGCTATGAGTCATCTAACTTTCCTTCATTTGTGGAGGTATTTTATACTTTAATATATTTCGTAGTGTTCTGGTACTTTAGCAGTCAAGCCAACATTATTGTTCCGATGGAAACTCCATTGCTGTAATATCAGAGGTACTGATTACAATTAGTATTCTATGTTGGTTTATAACTCGTTCTGGGATTAGCAACTAATTTGATCCGTGTCACCCTTCCGTTGGCTGTAGGCATGACGTGAATTTATTTCGGCAGTCTGAACACTTGAATCGTGTACCGGAATCGAGTCTCTCAGTAATGTTACTGTCCTTTCCGTGAAGATAAGGTGCTTTAAGATGGACTTATCTCTTATGTATGAAGTAGTATGAGCTCTGTGAGAGGTACTCGGAACCTCTGTGTTTGAAGCAGGCCACGACTATAATCGGAATGTAGTGAAAACAAGCAGTTAAATGTGGCGAGCAAAAAGGGGCCCTGACAGATGCAAACGTTTTAACACTTTGATTGCATGTACTCTTTGGGAAAACGAAGCAATGAATACGTCAAACCAGAGTTTAGTTTCCGCATTAAAAAGTTATTTAACGACGTTGTTTCAGGTTATACGAGGGCGAATGGGATTTGGAGATTGTGAACAGATAAGGATTCGGAAGGAGGCGATCGGTATTCGTTTTTTCAGATAATGCCCCATAAATCTCGGACTTCATTTAAATGTTATCCTTCCATCTGCGCTTAGGTCTCCCGAGTGGTTTCTTTCCTTCAAGCTTTCCAAAATGTTGTGGGAAGATGGCTGTCTTCTGAGTTGTTGCACCATGTTGTCTGGTACAAGTTTACCGACGTGTCAGGGGTGCTTGCTTCATACATCATCAGGGCAGTGTCGGTCTTTTGTAAAAAACTGTGATAAAATTTGATGGTTTATTACAGCGCAGAATTTATTAACAAGTCCCACAATATTGCTCATTAATTAACGTCTCCGGTGTTAAACTTTTTTGTTGTCCAGGCAAACGGGCCTTCAACCCTGGTTTCGGTGTACAGACACAAAAAAAAGATTACGTATTGTTTGTGCAGTTGTGACTGAGTAAGAGCGCGTACGGCGTTTATATCAGTCACGGTTTAACATTCCTGGTACGGTTGATTAAACGAGTAGAGTATATACTGTGCTTTCCAGAAACCACGATCCAATTATTCGCCTACATTTGTCTCGCCGCAGCGTAATCGTATGATGTCTGGGGCGGGGAATCAGAACGAACGACTCGCAGTCAGTCAGGGGGATAAACAAAGACGATAACATTCACCGGAGGAACACGGAAAGAACATGAGGAATGCAAATAAGTTTTAACGACAAATGGGAACAACAGTTCAACAGAGGATGTCATGATATATGAAGAAGAATGATTGGATGTACTCCGTCCCTGCCGCCTCCCAATCCTGTTTTCTGTCATATAAAGTTTTCAAGCGGGGGCGGAGGCGGAGAGATACACCCGTGGTGAAAACCAGCAGCTGAAAATCATGAGATTTTACACCAGTAGTTCCCAGCCTTTTCATCACCGAGAACTCCATTTATTATAATTATTTTATTTTCGCCAGAAGCCCCTTGTTTTTTTTAAGATACCGTGTGTACATCAAACGTTCGTTAAAAGATCGTTCAAGTCTACATTTTCACAAGCAGTGAAAAGTCTGGAAATATATACTGAATGAATCGTGACCTCAGCGAATAGTTACATGAAATTTATGCAATGAGATTTTCTTCACATGTACAAATTTAAATCTGTTACACATCTTATACCTGCAATACATATATTCTTAACCTTTCATTGACATCAAAAAGAGGAGAATCATCCCTGAAAATGTTCTTCAAATTTTACAAATTTTTATTAATTTTTTTGAGAGGGGGAGTTCTGTACCATAAAGTACAAGAAAACAACTGAGCGTTGAAAATTATTCAAAAACACCTTTTTGAAAACTCACTTTCCGCCAGTACAGTTGTATAATCCCTATAATCCACATTAAGATAATGTGGATTATAGGGATTATACAACTTCAGACTTTAAGATAAGACTTTAAGATAAAAGTCTGAAAGGGGTTGTGTGCGCAAATGTATGTTTTGAATTTGGCAAAAATATTAGGCAGATGTGCCAGTGTAGCCATCCATAAAAGTAATCGAGGCACTTGATTTTTTTAATGTTTGATCACCGAGAAAATTGTATAATAACGCGATTTATATGAGCATGTTGGCCAAATTACTTTTCCGTTAGACATCCAATTAACTTGAGTGTGAATGAGGACTTGTTCATTTGCACTACACATTTCTTTACAAAGGGCATTAAAATACACAAATTTAAAGGATGAGTTTTTATAAAGCCAGTTACTTTCACTGTACGTGCATCTTTCTTGCTGCAGCAATGAGTTTAATTGACATTTGGTATAATAATTAGAATATGTACAGAAGTCCATTGTAGAAGAATTTCTTTCCATTACAGGAACACCATTAGTAGAGAAACTTATACATTTTGATTACCCAAATTATTTCCGACTTTAAAATACTATTCAAGTGGCTTCATTGGTGTTATGCGTTGACAACGATTAGTAGAATTATTTACATTATAGTTTAAAGTTTCACCAGAGTACACGGAGAAACAATACATAAGACAGACATCTTTATGTGAAACTTGTCTCTCAAACTGAAGGAAGAACATAGATGGAGTCTGTTTAAGAACAATGTTCATAATATTTGGACACAAGATAAATATCGGGAAACTGGAGAAAATTGTGTCATAATTTAACGAAGACGGCTGTCTTATGGGTTCTAGAGCAATGTAATCTGTTAGAAGTTTACCAGCATTTCAGTCATAATTTAAATTTTCACATTTTACTGTTAGGATAATTATATCAACTAGGAAGAGCTGGACAGCATATGTGGATCTATGAGAAATATGAGATATGCGTGTGAAATGTTCATTATTAAGCCTGAAGGGAGCAGACCACTTACAAGGCCCTACAGTAGATGGGACCATTATACAGAATGAGTCAGAAGTATGTTTACAAATTTCGTGTGCGTGTTCCAGGATCAAAAATAAGGAAAAAAGTTCCTATGAACATGGGGTCGCAAATGTTTCATTTTCAAAATAATAACCAAAAATAAATTTCAATGAATTGACTTTATATCAAAGTGAATCCAGCTTCCAGCACAGATTTTCAATTAACGTTTGGGCAGGAATTGTTGGCGACATGCTTATTGGCCCACACATGCTTCCATCACGTCTAAGAGGGCCTTCATGTCAGCGATTTTTAAGAAGACACTTGCCACGTCTCCTTGAAGATGTACCACTGCATACAAGAAGACAAATATGGCTTATACACGACGGAGCACACTTCTCCCATCGCGTCAGATATCATCTCAATGAACAGTACCCTCAGCGATGGATTGGGCGTGGTGGCCCAGTTGCATGGACACCGAGGTCACCGAACCTGACTCCATTGGACTTTTATCTGTGGGGTCACTTGAAGTCCGTCGTTTATGCAACACCCATAAACAATGAAGACGACCTATGGGAACGTGCCCAGAATGCATGCCATATGATTCGAGGAAACCCTGGTGTGTACGTCGTGCTCGTGCTCGTGCATGT
Organism: Zootermopsis nevadensis; assembly: GCF_977971745.1. Classification (NCBI taxonomy): domain Eukaryota; kingdom Metazoa; phylum Arthropoda; class Insecta; order Blattodea; family Termopsidae; genus Zootermopsis; species Zootermopsis nevadensis. Next base: position 10,901,708 of record NW_028259142.1, read on the forward strand.
GTGGAGAATGGGGGAACAACCTTCTAGCATCTGTTATAAAGAAACATCCCTGTGTTTCCTTAGGTTGAAATAAGGTCGCAAAACCTTCCCTAGGGTCTAAAGATATTGAGCTGACATTGAAGAGAAGCACGTGAGATTTTGAGGGAAATGGTTTATTCTTTTGTGTGCAAGTCCAAGGTTGTGGACTGATGGGGCTGGACTTATTAATCTGGGTGAGAGCTCACTCAAGGCGCTACTGCTGTCAATGGCAAGTGACGCTTGGCTTCTTCTAATTGACTCTTTCATACATGACATATTCCGTGTCGGCCGAGAAGAATCTCGCAAATCATGACATGCTGGAGGCAGATGTTTCCAGCATTTGTCTCTTTGTATCTCCCTACAAGCAGTTTTACAGCTTCTTTGCTACTTTAGACAAGTGGTCCTGAATCCTGTCTAAAAATACAGATATTGTACTGAATAGGCCGTCACTGCCATGCATTAGCCTTCACCGAAACAGCTTCAGTCGGTCTTTGTCAACGTCTACATTTCTGAGGCACACTAAAGCGAAGCCCAAAATTTTGCGGCACACCAAACCATATGTTATTGTAAGATTATATGTGTATGCATGCCTGTATATTGTTGCGTATATATATGCATGGACAATGTCTAATGTATCTGTGTTGAGCAGTTCAACTCGTAGTTAAGAAATTCCCTCGATCTTTATGGAACCTACAAGTTTACTAACGTGGTCACAAGAGAAAGCCACCGATTTCTGACCTGGATTCAAAGGACTCCAATTCACATTCTCCAACCAAATTTCCTTGAGAATTATTTAAATATTATTCTGCTATTTGTTCCTGGGGTATCATTCTCCTCCATTCAAGCTGTCAAACCAATCTTTTTCTTAGACATTTCTAATATTATTTGTTGAAGAATACACGTTGTGGAGCTCATAATTTTGCAGTTTTATTTAGCCTAATGTCACTAATTCATTCTCAGGTCCAGATATTGTCCTAAGCACAATGTTCTGTAACACTGTCTGTCTGTGTGACAAGATACCTCCCATACGTACCAATGTCGACTTGTATTAGGCATCGAGATTTTTGATTTTCACTGCAATGTAGATGTTGGTCTGCTGGGTTGGACCTAAGAGACCCAAAATTGGGCGCTCTGCTAGTCTTTAGAATATCGTACCACCCTAATTAAACGGGGGGGGGGGGGTCCTCCCTGCATCGTTACTGGTGGATCGAGACTACAGCAAAACAGGACGGATAACATAAAGGCAATTAGCGTTTTTCAGTTATTATTTACTTGTAGGTTCGTTTGTGTTCCTTGCCGAACGACTGTCTATACACGTGAAACAAATCGAGAAAGGATGAAAGTATTTTGATATAATTTGATTCTGTTGAATTTTACGAAACATCGTTAGGCAGTTTGAGTTTACTTTACTTGATGTTTTCTTTTTTCTGTAATTTCTAAAGGTCATACAATAATAATAAGTTTTATGTAGAGCAAAAAATATTTTTCCTGTAGTTTTCAAATTGTTAGCAATTATGGCAGTTTATATGTATGTATTATTGTAATTGTGCCCGAATTTATAACTTGTGTTGGGCAAGGCCGTGGTCTAGGCAACATGAAGTTTTCCTCCCGGGGCTTCCCCGGTTTCTCCGTGGCATCCCAACAATTACTCCATTCACACTCACACAGAAGAAGGCAATGGCAAACCACTTCTGGATCATCTGCCAAGAACGTATATGAACAGGTCCCAGTCCGAGAAAAGGATGGAAGGATCCTGTTCATATGGACCTGTCGTCAGACAGAACACTAAATAAATAAATATACACATCAGCATTAATAAGATGTTTGCAATAAAATATAATATATAAATCTACATAAAATTCAAATTTCTTTCTGGGATTTTGTACACTTCAGTTAAACCATGGCGTAACTTTTTGTGATTGACCAAGCTCAGACCGGATTGCAGCATTAAAGAAGCGAACAATTAGTCGTAGTGAAGTAATGTATTGGTAGGCCTTGAGATCGATAAGCCAAAGTTAACTTTTGTTAAAATCTGTCCAACGGTAATCAAGCGAGTTTGTAGTTTACCTCAGAGTGTAGAGGGCTGAAGTTCAAACCCGGTGTCAGGCGCTGGATCAGCGAAAGAAACGAAACGATGATGGGATGTGGATGTAGAAAGAATTTGTGTAAGAAATGTTTACAGAATTTCGGTGAGGAAACTTTATGAAAAGCGACAAATTCAACGATCTAGAAGCAGATGTGACAATAACATTAAGACTTGTTTTAAGGAAATCATTTTTTAAGGTAGAGGTAAATGAAACTGGCTGAAGGTCGTGTCCTATCTTGGGCCTTAGTTTTGCCGGGTTCTATACCGACAAAGTCTGTTTAATGTTTATTGAAACAGTGTCTACCTTTGTACACCTTGTATATTGGCCTGCGTTACCAAAACTGTTACTGATAAGTTAAACAGCCTTTAATCTAACAGCTTTTAATTTTAATTGATATTATGCTGTCATTTTTCACAGGTTAGGTTTTATCTGTGCAATATTGTGTCATAATCGCGCCGCTTTTCATGGTCAAACATCACATTTTCACGATTATTAAGTGAAGTCATGCGCTTAATGTCTTTATGACTGCGTTACCCAACCATAGGGTAGGCGTGAAAGAGACACGGCCATTTGCAGTGGGACTTGTTGAGGTTAGGTTAGCATAAATCGAGTTGCCTGCCAATCTGAATCCGTGACGTAGTGTTAGCTTTTAGAAATTGAAGCGGACATGACGATTGCCATTTGTCGTAAAGACGAAACTTTGTTCGTATGAAATTGATATCAAATTCCATTTACGAACTTGCTGAAACAATAAATACAAAAGTATGGAATGGAAGGCCTTGTTTTGCGTTTCTTGTTAGTCTTCCTATATATTTTGCAACATACACACTATAAAATGTAGCCTCCTTTCATTTAATGACGTTTTAAGAATATATTAAGTTTTCGGTAATTTTATTTTAAACTGAATTAAGTTTGCAGTGGTCAGTTGTAATAAATATTGAACGAAAATTATAAGACAGACATACAGAATGAGAACTAAAAAAGGCAAAATAGAGAAGGAGGTAAATGAGGAAAGTTGTAAATAAAGCAAGAAAGAAAGAGAGACAGGGAAATTAAGTAAGATGGTATTTATGATTTGAGTTTTTCACAGCGGTGAGTATGAAGATGTTTAACATCTACCATACTACACAGCGCAACAACCCAGAAGACAGAAATCTTCAAGATGGTATTTGATTTCCATAATCCATTGGATAAGACGGAGGCCTTCAGACGTCTCTGGATATATAGGTTAAGCAAAGGGAGAGATCAGGCTTAAACCGTGGTCGTCTGTCTTGTAGTCAGTCGCTGTAAGGCTAAGCCTGTGCGTCGACCCTATCGTATCGTAAAAATCTCGATAGTGTCTTCTAAATTTCGATTACGTTGTAAGACCATTTTTCATTCAAACTTGAAGCACTGTGCTAAGACCATGCTACTACATGTCAGTACGGATAACTTCAAAAAAGATTTCTGAAGGCCACGGCAAAACACAGTTCTGCGTGTTAGTGAATTAAAGTTGGAAACCCCGCGACGTCTGAACTGGATCGGCTTCTAACAGACTTCTATGCGAGTTCTGGAGAATATTGTTGGTAGAAGCGCCTAACTATAAATGTTTGAAGACCGTATTTTAAAAGGAGCAAACTGAATTATTTTTATCCGAAAATCTAGACGTCTTGTTATCACCTACAGTTGACTTGTTTTTATTTCATTCTATATAATGATAATTTCCTTCTCTGTATGTATGTAAATGTGCATGTATATCTATTTAATTATTTTAATTCATCTGTAGCAGTGGTATTCAATCTTTTCTGTTTGCGTACCACCAGATATAATTTCTTTTCAACTTTTTACCCCCAAAGTTGTTGGTGTATAATTCAAGTTATACATAGTACATAATCTACATCTAAGATAAATTAAATAAATTACATTACTCATTATTCATTGTTTATCATAAAATAATATATATTTTTTAAATTTCACGTAACCCCTAAGATGTCTTCGTGTACCCCAGGTTGAATACCACTGATCTATAGTATTCCTCACATAGCATTTAACGAGATGTAATTTTGAAAATACGTGCTCAGTTATTTTGTGGTGCTTGTGTACTCGATACGTTTTTCTTCAGCAGCTGCGATGCGATTAAGGAACTGCTCTGCTGTATATAATTCTTCTGATTATTAAAATAATAAATTATTTTTCAAGTTGCCTCACAGATTGATATGATTACTGCACCCACACTTGAGGGCGCAATTCTATAACCGAAGCTCGTGAACATGCGATTTACTGTAAGTGAGAGTTATCGAATAATATTTGAGATTGAGTTTTAATGTCTTCGTTTCTTTGAACGGATGAGTTTTATCTTCGTCATTTCAGGAATGTGTTATAATTTATTTAATAGAATCTTGGAAAAGATGCTTTGTCGCGTGTATGAGGTTTCGCTTTTTAAACAACTGGAATGTTTTCACGCTTTGATGTCGGGCTTTTCATATAGGGCCAACTTGTAGGATGACTTATGTAAGAAGCTACAAAAACAATACATTGGAAGTTACTAATCGCCGTCTCCTTTCACTTTGATGTGTCTTAGAATTAAAACGTGGCGTGAAATCGTGGAACAATTTCAATATCGTACGTGAGTCGTAAGGGTGTCGGCGCCCACAGTTAACTTTCGGTTGAATTCACTCTAATAATGGCTGTGGAATGTGTTAACGTCTACGAATAGAAGGGATGTGCAACCAATGGGTAAGAATGCAGTCTTTGCCATAAACTGTATAGAATGGAATTCTACAATTACACAACTACTAAACTTTCTCTAAAGTCATAATATCCTACAAGAAGTGGCAAGCGGTCCCTTACGAGCAGTGGTGTCTCTTCATCATTGTCTTGAATACATTCTTATATGAGATAGAATATTTTTCTCATGCGAATAAGAATTTATTAGCTTATCTGTCCTCACTGTATTAGTGCATGAGTATTAAATTCATTAGTTTTATTGTTCGGTCACCCAACGTATTCTAAAATTGGCACTATATATCTGTTAATAGTGTGTTATGTGAGTCTTTTCCTAGGTGGATTATTTGCTTTTATTTATATTTCTTCATTTATTTTTCTTTGTGTATAACATTTTTTTATTTTTTGGGTTTGCCTGTGTTTGGATGATATATTTAATATTGTACATGTATATGTTTAGTTAATTTGTTTGTATACTATTTTTCATTATTATTTCATTATTATTGTATGTAGTATTAGTGTTTGCCTGTTATTGGCTTCTTGCTGTTAGCAAACACTTAAATTAATGAATTGAATTGAATTAAATGTTGATTTAAATTATTTGAAATTTTATTAAGGAATGTAAAGCTCATACTTCAGGCCTATAGCGATCATGTACGCTTCTACAGTCAAGTGGTGTGTATTAATACCTAATAACACGTAATAGCGATCGACCATTGCACGTCAGTACTTTTATTGTCAGTAGAAATGATCTGAGCACCATAAGAGTTTCCTAATTAATTGACTGCCTAATTTTTGAAGTTTACGGAACGTTCTTCCTTTACCAGGTAGAGTAATAACAGATGATCACCTGTCACGAAAGCTAGTGTTCATTCCCGTCAACACAAAATTTGACAAATAATATATATGTTACTGGCAAACTGAAATCCTGCAGTGTATAGAATGCATGAAAAGTATGAAATTCAGGTATTCTATGGATTGCCCAGGCATTTTATAAAATGTTTAGAACTTTTAGGCAATATATGAAACTAACAGTTTATTTTATACTTTGCCTAGGTATTCTGTAGGATACCTAGGAGTTTTATAAAATGCATCAGATTCTTTAGGCAAAATATATAACAAAGAAGTTTTTATAATACGATTTATACAGTTTTATTTTATCTTTTATATTTCCGGAAACTTAATGTAAAACAATTTTTTTTAATTCTCAAAACTTTTGTTATGTTCAGATTCAGTAGCTTGGTGTTTTCGCCACTATCTTGCACAACTTCCATCTTGACAGCTTACCCAGTCGACTTTGAGTAATTTTAATTTACACAACCAAACAATATTAACATTACGATTTATTTTATACTTGCCTACTGACTTTACACATTGTATACATTCCCGGCTTTCATACATTGCCGGTAACATGTACACTTTATGTTTACCGCATACGTGCTTCATGTATTATGTCTCTCACGCTTAATTATTTAATCTATCTGGTAATCCTAGATGAAGAGTGGACATGCAGACTGCCCATTTTATGTATCAATATTTTCCTTTTATGTAATATTAATCACACCTCAGTTGTCATATGTTAACGATGACAATCACTCGATGCGTGACGAATGGTTTGAGACGGAAACTTATGACGGTGTCAGTGAGCAAGTTATCGGCTATAAATAGCCACAGTGATTGATATAGATTTTCCAGATGACAGAATATGCCCTATAACTGATTCTGTTTATTTATTCTATTCCTGTATAAATTCTCGATACATACAATACGCGACTGTAATCTTGAGACTTGCAGGAATGTAGGAAGTCCGAAGCGTTAAAGGCAGACGCTACCTTTCCACCGTCGTCCTTCACCCCACATTACAGTCGCGCACTATACACGGTAGACGTAACAAATGCAGGTTAAGACGCTACGTTAAATAACTCAGTAACCTATAACCCACTGAATATAAAAGTGCTATTGCTTAATTTAATGGAAAATTTCATACAGTTAAACAGTTGTCTGGTATATTTTAAATTTATTATAGTCCGGAAGAAGTGGAGGCGTTAGTCCCACAGCTTTTTAATTGTTCTCTAGGTTTTGTTAAGAAAGTCCAATAGAATCACAGTGACATAAATAAAGATTTTGTGTATAATGTTTATGCCACTTTATTGAATGAAGACATGAGTAGCAAAAGTAAAAATGCTAAAATTGTTTTAAAAATGTATAAATACGTAGGACTAAAAAATACAGGCCGATGAAATTAAGTAGCCTATGAGTACAAACACGTCTGCCACGCCCAAGATATTATCATATGGTTTATTAAAAAAACGCTTTATATATTTGTTGGTAATAAACAGCAGGCTTAATGTTTCGAATGATTTAATTCATCTTCAGGTTGCTTCTTTAAGGCACTGATTAAGATGCGTTTTTAATGCTTACTGTGCTACTTGCTGGCTAACGATAAAATTATTTTGACATATTGTAACACTTATTCTTGTATTATTATTTATGATAACTTATTATTGTGGAGGTGTTGTGTTATGTCTCATTATGTTTAATGCTCCATGTCACGGGCGGAAATCTTTTATTAGGTATGGCTGTTCAATCTACGCAAGATTTTGAGTGAGCGGAGTTAGTAGGACCAAGTGATAGAGCGCCTTGCTTGTAGATATTCTGCAGTACACAACTGCAGGAGAAGTTGCCGACTGCATACTGCATTTAAACCTTTGAAGCTGACGTTAATTTGAATAATACCGCATTTGCTTGATGTTAAGACAAGTTTTTCAAATATTAACATTTCTGAAATGGGGCTGCATCTTACATTTGATGGTGTCTAAGAATCGTAAAGGCGTTCCTTTCCTGAAAATGTCCCACTAAATCAAGGGCACGTCTTACAATCGATGACGTCTTGAAATCGAGAAAATGCTGTGTTTAAAAATCCAGTTCCTACATCAAATAAAACACGACGCCGATTGAAAAGATCAGCTGATTAATGTAAAGGAATCACATAAATATACTCTTCGGGCTAAATGTAGAGGTACTGTTTGCCAGATGTTAATATGTGTATATACGTAGTTTCTACTAGGATTTAAAGGGTTAAAGCACAAATGTACCAGTACTTCAACATTACGTAAAGGAATTTTACCTCTACAATGTAATTGTGGGTTTTGTATGAATCTCGGTTAATGTTGATTAAAAAATAATTGCTGTTTTTTCAATTAATCTTTGTAAAGGAGGCGAGTAATATTTCCTTTGAAGTAAGTAGGGAGTAAATTTTAAACATTATGTAAGTGAACTTCGTCCTTCAAAGGGTCAGAGATTCAAAGATAATCCATTACACTTGTAGGATAGTTTTAGCAAGATTGATTGTACAGTGTTTATAGCTAAAATAAAGTATATAGTGCTATGTGCTCAGCTTTTCATAAAATTAAAATATGATACATTTGATATGAGACAAATTCCTAAGCGATTTGAATCACTCAGTATACATATCGATAGATACTATTCAGTTTGCAATACAGATATTTTCTTAGTCATTTTATGCACTGCACATATCTTGTTCTGAAACTACTCACTTTAGAAATACAAACGTAAACAGAGTTTCAGATTATTTTACTTGTATTATATCAGATATTTATCATATCGGAAGATGTTTCAATGAAACTTGTACATCTCAGAGGTCTATGTTATATTACTTAACATTCGTTTAGTGTTGGATGAGTCGTTTTTCAAAGATTACTTAAAGTAAGACGATGCTATATGGGGCAGGTAATCTAACTCAGTGATAGAGCGTCCATTTTGGAAAGCTGATATTTGCTTATTTATTGAAGATATTCCCCATCTTTTGTGGAATCGAAGGTAATGTGTTACAAGTCTGTTGCTGAGCCCTATCTTAATACAGATGTATTCAGTTCAGATCCTCACACCCTATTTTAAGCATGTTTATGTTATTTTTGCTTTAACCCCTAGGCCATCTTTCAAGTTGTATTATTCTTTAACACTAATACTCTGTATACATTTTTACCTCTTCCCGTGCAATGGCTCGTCAGTTTAATCCAGTTTGATTTGTGCAGACTAGTAATATTTGGCAAAGAGTACAAGTTATGAAGCGCCTCATTTTACAGTTTTACTCCCCCTCATGTTATTTCACTTCTGTTAAGGCCAAGAAATTTCTTTTTTTGTGAGATTTGAGTTTTTGTAGGCGATGAATATGATGGCTGTCTTCTGGTTGTTGCACCATCTTGTCTACAAGTTTACCGACATGTCAGAGGTAATTGATGCCAGGGTGATCGCAAACTTCAATTCCTCACCACGTTCTCACACGTCAATTTTGTGTTCTTTTGTATGAATCGATACGAATCGAAATTATACCCGCACAATATATATCTCAGTAGTAAATTTAATCGAAATCCGGTCAGAGATTTGGGAAGAAAAGTTATGGTTAGATGACAGACTTGCAGTAGCAGGAAAGGACGAAGTCAGTCTGGCCTGCGTTTACAATAACAAAATTTCGTAGATTATTAGCGTCGTCACAACAAGCTTCACAGAAATTCGAGATATTTAAGTCTTAATGCATACCGGACGAAATAATGGGGCCATCTATGGATAGTCAGTCATTTTAATGTAATTATACAAGCAGCAATTAAAATAAGTGGTGCAACCTGAGTGCTAGGGTTCTACAACTTCACGTATTAATGCTGGTTAGCTGCTTGATGACCTCTTGTCTTCCTGATTTCTGCTTTCGTAATTGTGAAGAGAGAACCGCGCTAGGGAAATGCACTGTTGGAAGGCTGAAAAAGGAGGCCGAAGGTTTCAGATGCGGTCTGACGTTATAATAGAGCGAAAATTAGAGCCGGAGGTCGCCCCTGGTTGCTGGATCGTCGCTGTAGCTTCGAAATCCTCCTAGCATAATTGTGGAAGAGGCTAAAATACGTTCAAAAGTAACCTACATACTTCAATATTCACTGTCATTGTATTATTCGACGCTGTGTAATCTGAGGTACTGATAGCGACATTAAATGAATTATATAAAAGTATTGCATATATTGAGATTTTAAATTAATAATTGTACGTAGCCGATTTATTCTTACGTTTCTGTGTATAATCTTCATTAACATGGTTTTTGACTTCGTTAATTGATATGTTACAACTTTAAAGTTACTAACAGTTACCATTCTTGTAATTGTTAATATATAGAATATTTCGTACATATTTTTAAGCAGGGTCTATATTTATGATATGCCTATATAAAATTTCACGTATCTAACCACAGTGACTTATATCTTGTATTTCGCATGGCCGTCTGTTCGTAAAGAAAGTTTACCTTGACAAATGTTACACATTTTCGAGAATCTGCTATTATCCTCTAAAATAAATGTCGTTGGTGACAGTAACAGTTTTAAATGTTACACATGTCCTGTGTCGGTAGGCTCTAGTATTGTTGGTATACAGTTAGTAAGCTAAATGGTAAAATGATGTCTTGTGAGTATCGACACAAAATGAGGTCTACCTAGGCCCCATGTAAGTCAAAATGCCATTGTTCTAGTCAGATTTTAACAAAAATTTCTTGTTCAGTGTATCTAATATAGTTTATATTTGGAACAAAAACAGTGAATGAAAGAAGTTCTTGTTCGGATTATGAGCAGCTCAGTTGTACAGTGTCCCAAAAACGTATATACATTTTGTTATGGAATGTTAAATTTATGTGTATACATCTTTTTGGGACAATCTGTAGATGCATAACGTCTTCGTTTGCCATGCATAGGGGACTTATTTATGTTTTCTATCCCCTTCTAACCATCTTAGCTTCCAAACTTCCGCTTCTATCCCAACGAACCAACGTCTTTCATTTCTAGAGCAAAATTCGATATACCCTTTCCTAACCCACTTATGCTTTATCTCGTTGTAAAATACTAAAGAAATCTTTTCAGATATAATATAAATGTTGCCTTTCTGTATCATTATACCTCTTTTTAATGACCACCATTAGTCTTCTGATGTCCCTTTGCTGCTTAATTTATGTGCAGTTCCTATGCTTTCAATCTCCTGTTTAATCTTCTTCGCCCAGTTTTCGAATCTCAAAATTCTTTGTCATTCACAATATTGTCTGGCTGGGTCTTGAATGTCCAGATATATTATTTGTTTCCAATATTTAACTGCCAGCCACATCGATTTTATTCTTCTGCTGTCTCTTACTATTTCCATTTCTGCCACGACATTTGCTGCTTTACGTCTTGGTAGTTCTAGAGTTTTCTTTTAGAATCGTCCTTGCATTCTGTCAGTTTACCTTCATGCTACGTCTAACCCCCTTTATAAACACCATACATTGGCTTGGATTTACGCAAAATTTTAAATATATATTCTAATGTCCGAAATTTCATATTAAGATTCTCAGCTAAAAGTTTATCAATAGTTGTTAATGCTTGGCTACCTGCTGATTTTATTGATGTTTTCTGATTCCTGAAGTATTTTTAAGTTATTCATAAACATTTGAATTCATCTGTCATCTCAACATTCTGGCGATGAATATTCCATTTTTCGGCTTTCTTCAATTTACCTCCTTAAGACGATTATAAATTTATTCATAATACACTTAAATTCCCGTTTACATTTTTTTACTTATTCCCTTCTATAAAATATTGCTTGTAAACGATAAATCTGAAGACCATTTACAAATACCAGAACTCCGTTAGTGACTCCTCCTATCGACGAACACAGTAAAGTTAATTGTACTGTAGTTTTCTGGTAAGTATTTTTTAAAATTTTTCTCTTTACGCTGCGGTGACATCTGTCAATTATTATAATCTTACAAACTCCTCACTTCTCTTTAAACTATTTTAAATTTTAGATTGGAAGACAGGCCCTTTTCAGGACATGAAATTTGAATTATAATCGGCGGTAGAAGTTTTGTACTGTAGCCTTCTGTATTTGTGGTCATGTGGTTACCAACATTTCGGAGGAGTATTTTCCACTGAATGTGGAGGTAGCAGTTTCCACCAAAATATTCGTATTTACTTACACGACTGCACAGTGTCACAACCCCAAAACCAAAATTAAAACTTCGGAAGATTACTGGTGCTATCTCATGCACCAGACTTACTGAAATATGGGAACATTTCATAACTTGTTTAATTAAATGGCTGCAAATATATCTGGATGAATTCCAGCAATTAACATCTGTGGAATTTTAGATATCAAAACAGATCGTATGATAAATAAACCATAAGTCGAAATGGTATTTAGTTGATGCTAAATTCTTTATTACGGGCCGAGTACATCGTAAATAAAAGTTATTTAATTTACATTTTTGTTTATGAAACAATCAGCAGAAAATTCTAGGGGGGAAAATAAACTTGTGAATTATTTCGAACTGGACGAATGTATTGCCACATTTCCTTTACATTATTAATAATTTCGTACTCATTAGAAACCCCTTACCGAGGTTTAAAGAATTAATAATTAAATGTTGCCTTTAATGACTGTTGCAGTGTTTGTAGTCGCGCTTTGAAAGACGCGGTTCGTTTACTGTGTAATTAACAGCCTCATTCGTCATTCGATTTCGCTCATGTACTGAAAAGCTTTTAACATTTTCCGTTGTTGGTTTAAACGTTTGCATCCTGTTGTGTGATCAGTAAATTATTAACGACAAAATCATCTACATAGGTTGTTCCTATTTTGGAAACGCTGAACAGTATAGTTAATCCTTTATACCTGAGGATGGCCATATATTCCCGAAACTGTTTTAGTGGGTTTCATGGAAGTAACACTTTTGAATAAATACTGTGATGGTTTATCACTAATATTTTAGTGTCCTCTTTCATCTACATGAAACTGTGCAATTTCTCTCGGTCAGAGCTTGGTTTAAGGCTTAAATTTTGTGAGGTATTATTGCTCCTGTCTTAACAAATGATGAACCAAGTACAGTCCACGACTGTAATTTTGAGATTTTCGGGGTGAGGAAGTGGGGCGAAGGATTAAATATCCTTTAACGCTACGGACTTCCTGCATTCCTTGCAATTCTCAAGATTACAGTCGTGGACTATACCTCCAATTAGTGTCTTGTGTACACAAACTCCCAGGTCATAGGTGCACCCGTAATTTTAAGTTTCTGTCATCCTGTTCGCGGCTGACTAACTAATGTATGTGCTTTTTGTGTGGACCAAGTTGTGTTATCTTGTCGTTTCTGGTGACGTCATGTCTAACTGTGTCTTATATGTTGTATAGCCGCTCAGTGATAGGAGCTTGGCTCCTCGGTAGACACTTGAATCTCTCCAGGGGTGTTAACGGCATGCAACTGTCGACAACTAGAGACTGCCGCTATTGCTGAATATATTTTTCTTTTTACACTATTTATTTATTTAAGAACAATACAGATGATATTTGGCTTTAGCCGCAAGACGATGATTTCAGAATTGTATTGGATTTGGGTGCGATTGTGTTTAAAATTTGTTGAAGAGTCCCCATAAACTGACGCGCTGCTGTAAGCGTCCTGTCCCTGGTTCAAAACATTTAAAACCAGTGACATATTCACTTGTATTCAGCTCTTGCGTCTAATTGGGTTTTTCAAAATTTCTCCCTCACACTCCTTAATGTGTATGGTCCAGTAAAATTTGTCTGCTGAGTGACATGAACCATAAAGTCCAAACTGACTTTTGACATATTGAAGCCATAAATGTCAAAGTGTGACACATGGGACTACACCAAATTCACTATAATTTATTACCTATTAATGTCAAAACCAAGACTTCCGGGAACCGGAGGTCCTTGCACGTCTGTGTCTTAAACACTTAGGTAGATGCCATGAAATGGAAGTACCCAGCCCAGTATTACACTCCAAACACCACAAAAAGTTAAAAATTTGAAAAGAAAACTTAAAACCAATTCAGATTAATAAAATAATAAAAAAATAGTATGATTAAATTACCTCAGCACAAGATGTAATTTGGACCGTTACAGTTTAATAACCGCGTGTATTCAGACTTACTGAGCAGTAAGAACATCGTTTTGATTAAGGGAACGCGGCACACAAAGATCTGAATTTCTATGATCAAAGTGCGTATAATCGTAGTTTTTCACTATTTCTGTAACGTGTTCTCTCTTTTTTATTTCTGTGTCGGGGAAATTGTGACTCGTGACGTCACAGCTTCACGCACCCAGAAACAGGTTTGACAAAGTGAACGGTTCTGCATGAGGTAACGCAAGCAGATTGCTCTAGGCAGACGAAAGCGCCATATTGGTATTGTCACAACGCAAATCATCAAACGCTCTTCATGGCCGGTTTATCCCACGCCATCATAAACAGGGTCCCACATCCCCGTGTCTTTTCAGCCCCACGCCCAACTGTACACCCTTACCCAGAGCATTGGAACATTTGCCATAGGCAGGGCGCATCTTGATGTCACCCATGAACCAATGCACATGATTGATCTTTGTTGAACTCGACTATACAGCCCTTATTTATTAATCACAACTGCTTCCCTTTGGTTGATAATCACAAATATAGTAAATTATGTGAATGTGTTCTAGTTGGAATATGTTAAGTAGTATTTCGAAAATGTGAAACGGAATTATCTTGAATTCATTTATGTTCTACCGTAAAAAGTATGGTGTTTTTAATATTCAACCCAGTGAGAGGGTCCCTCACAGACGCTGACACATAATTTAATGGAATAACTTTCTAGCAGTTGTGTGTTTCGTAAACTACCGCGAAGTTTTCGTCTGCTTGTGTCATATGTATGTAAATAGGAAGAAGTGGGACATTTGTTTTGAAACTTTTCAAAAGAGATTTTTACCTATTCTGAAAACCGAATGCTCTAAGCCACTGCAATGGAACGATTTAAGAAGTTCTACTAACATTGAATATTCAAGAATAGTATCCTTTTATTTAATAATACTAAAATGGATCTTGGAGGTAATAGTTTGAGCTGGCTTACAACAAGGTGTAAAGATGTTTTTTTTTGTGGTTAACGCTGTTTTAATTTTTGGAAACTACTTTAGAGTCCAGGGCATTTTTGTCGTTTTATTCAATTCGTTTTGACTGGGAAGCTGTAAAATTTCAGTACAGGACTCTAACCATGTTGGCAGTATTGTAAAGTGTCTTCTTGTGTTATTTTCTGCGGGAAAATTTTGGACAATGCCTTCACGTAGACGAAATTCCTCACCACTCACCGTTTATGATAGAATAGACTCTGCAGCTGACAGAGCGTCATTTAATAACCCTTAGGTGAGTAGTTATTGTCACAGTCATTGTAGTAGTCTGCTTTTGTAGTTAGAGTATCACGTATGTATGATTTGAGGTTTTCACAGCGGTGAGTATGAAGATTTCTGTCTTCTGGGTTGTTGCGCCGTATAGTATTGTAGGTGTTTTCCAACGTTTCAGAGGTCATACTGCCTCCGACATCAGGGCGATGAGTATGAAGATTTCTGTCTTCTGGGTTGTTGCGCTGAGTAGTCTGGTCGATGTTAACGAACGTTTCAGAGGTCATACTGCCTCCGTCATCAGGGCGATGAGTATGAAGATTCCTGTCTTCTGGGTTGTTGCGCTGTGTAGTCTGGTCGGTGTTTACCAACGTTTCAGAGGTCATACTGCCTCCGTCATCAGGGTGATGACAACCCTGAAGACAGAAATTTTCAGAGCATCACATAGTTGTAAACAGAATGTTACTCTCTTTGCTGTGATCTTTGCATAACCTCCTTGGCGCCATTGAGTTCCTTCCTGTTGAATATTTTTTTTGGGGGGGATATCGGTCTTAAAAGGAGGGAAACGAATTCAACCGATAAAACGTTCAACTGCCTTAACGGTTTTCGCTTGGTTTACTGCCTGGCTTCAAGTTTGGATGGAGGAGACATAAGAATATTGATGACTAATATAAAAGCATTGAAGAAGAATTGTTACACTGTTTTCTTTCAGTTGTTATATTTATCTCTCCAAACATTTTACTACAGTTTTATCTTCCAGTCCCTTCGAAGTTAGTTTTGTTTGTAGATTTTCATTTATTAATACATCCATTATGTTTCAAATTCAGGAGTAACTTTTCTTAATCCCCGGCCAGCGTCAGGTATGTCCAGTCCCTTGGCTGAGAGAGATGAATTAAGGTAACTAACTCACGAGTGTATGTCACCGGGGCCGAAACATTCAGAAAGGGTTTATTGCATGAGCCTGCGCTGAGATTGTGTATGACGTAGCCCGGTCATTTTATCATAATGTTGAAGCGTATTTATTAAATCTTTGCTGTATCGTACAGAATGTTCCCCTTAAAAACGCAACCCAACAAGAATCATTCACTACGGCACAAAAAATCAAATCAAAAGCCCCTGTGTAATAGATTCCCTCCCCCGTCCCCCTTTCTAGTCAAGGTCATACTTGTTACTAGGCCGGATGCACAACATGGTGTATTCAAGAGCGGAACATGTGTTTATTGTGAAACATTGATTGTTATCGAAATTATTTGCTGCTTTTCTTGAAGCATTTACGGTATAAAAATTGGTATGAAAAGCTTACCATTAAACATCTCTCTGTCTGATCACTTTATATACTTGTAAGATGAATCCTGCTAAAATGAGTGAATTTTAGGGTCTTGATATACCTCCGGGAACTTAAATGTTTTACTAATGATTTTAGGGTTATTGAAATCCTGATGGTGAAGAAGCTAAACATTTTTTCACGAATAATTAATTATAACTTCAATTCAATTCAATTCAATTCAATTCAATTAATTTATTTACGTGTTTGCCAACAGCAAGAAGCCAATAACAGGCAAACACTGATAATATATACAATAATAGTGAAATAAAAATTAAAAATATTACACAAACGGATTAACTAAACTTATAAATATACAGTATTAAATATAACTGCCAAGTACAGGCAAACCCAAAATAGAAACAATATTAACACAGAGCAAAAAATGAAGGAATATAAATAAAAACAAATAATCCACGTAGGGAACACTAATATAATTGTAAAACTTTAACAAATATAAAAAGACAGATAACCAAGCTAGATCATTTCCCTTGTTGAGAACGTTCGCTCAAGGGAGACAATGTTTGTGCTAAATACGTCCAAAGATTTACATACGTCATTTGCAGCGATGACGCACCTGGCTGAAGGACTATGTCGTAGTGCACTGCTCACACTAAAAGTAGAAAATTCTCTTATTTGCCTCGCCGGCACACGTAAACCAACAGCGTCCATAATGGAATGGCAATTTATTTTGCCCTTAAATACATTAATAAGAAATAACGCATCGAGATGTCGTCTTCTGGAATAAAGTGTTCTAAAATTTAAAGTAGATAGGATCAGTTCATATTTTCGAGGGATATTAAACTGGAAAAATCGGTAATTGCATAAACTGGCAAATTTTCTTTGAATATTTTCTAATTTATTAGAATCTGTCTGTGTAAGATTATTCCAAACGACCGAGGCATACTCAAGCTTTGACCTAATTAAAGCATTATATAAAACAACAAGGCTGTCTAAAGAGGAAAAATTATAAGTAATAAAACGAATAAGCCCTAAGGTCCTTAGTGCCTGGGAATGAACACAATTTACATGACAGTGAAAATACAGTTTACTGTCTAACAAAACACCAAGATCTTTTATACAATTTGTACGCAAGATTAAAAAGTCACTAACAATGTAATTAAAATGGATACTGTTGGTTTTACGTGTGAACGATATAATTTTGGTTTTCTCTATGTTAAGTTCCATATTGTTATCATTACACCACTCATGTACGGAATCGATATCTGCTTGAAGAGCTCTGCAGTCATCCACAGATTTAATATCACAATATAGTTTCAAATCATCAGCAAATAAGAGAAATTTTGAATACTTAATTTTGTCGCAAAGGTCGTTAATAAAAATATTAAATAAGAGAGGTCCCAAGGTAGAGCCTTGTGGAACTCCAGATAACACCGCGTAGAAAGAAGAAGACTGTCCTAAAATGCGAACAAAGGCAGATCTGGATGATAAATAACTTTGGAACCACTTGACATAAGGAGAAGATAGTCCAAATTTATTTAGCTTTTTCAAAAGAATAGAATGCGGGACTGAATCAAAGGCCTGCCTAAGATCAAAATACACAGAGTCGATCTGTCCCTGTGAACAAACAGACGGCTGAACATCATTAAGGTAGGTAACTAAATTAGTTACTTGTCTGCAAACATAATTCATACGTCCAATTATAATCATGAATATGATTTGTATCAGACAATTTGATTTTGTCAGACTACTCTGGGGTGATTCTAAAATGAATAACCCAATAAGATGGCGGATGTTTGATTTACTTTTCTCAGTCAAAATATTTTATTTTATGAACGTTTCAACCTATGTGAGCTCCTGGTTAAAGGGACAATTTTTTTAGTAAATTACAGAAGCGTTATAACATATTATAAGCCTTCGAGAGCTAATTCTCTTAAAACTGTTTACATTTACTTATGAAACGCAATAAGTACGTGAATATAGAACTTTAGCAATGCAAAGTGAGGGACGAGACGGGAACGTAGAAGTTATCTTAATGCAACAAATATTTCCAGAACTTATTTACTCTTAATATCGTAAAACATGATAAATTCTAATGATTATTAATTTTGTATAACTTCAGCTTGTCCCAGATGATGTTTTCTAAAAAAGGAAGAGTTCGCTTTTTAAGTTAAAAAGAGTTTTAGTACGGCATTCTTAAAAATGATTTTAAATATACTATTTCGTTCAGTTAAGTAAAGGATAGTTGAAATGCCAGACGGAAGATTGTAGCAGTGGATTTCTGTCTCTGTGAATGTATAACTGCTGAACTAGATGCTTTCATGCATCCATCAAGCCTGTATGACCCCAAACAGCTGACAATGCGTGCACAAGGGTGGAAAATGGAATCATTCATCTTTGTATGCCTGATGGATTTCGTGTTCGTTTTTATGTCGGAGGGATCAGAATTAACCACTCGGTACCCAGATTTTTTTATATTTATTTACTGCAGGAATTTATGCATACTTTAACACTTCGTTGTGCCTCCATACCCAAAGGAAGACTTTTATTTTTAATATTGTGCTGCAGCGAACATTTCACAACAGATAAGCTGTATTAGGAGACACACAGAGTAAACACAAATGAACTGAACTGTTTCAAATATTAATTTAACGAACATTAAATATCAGACAGAAGTGAATGTTACGCCATTGGAAGGGAAGTTTAAAAATTGTAGCATGTCCAGGAAGGAACGTAACTCCAACGACGCCCACTAGGAGCACAAATGTTGATATAGCAATACAATGTCGACTTAAGCCGAGAAAGCGTTTGGTGAGCTGAAATTCCATTCAACAAATCTGTGACCATTTAAGGTATCAGCAACATATTAAAGAAATACAGTCTAATTAAAGTAACTCAGAGTTCTCTCATAACCTTAAATACCGGCAAGTGTTATATAATAATATCGAAGATAAACTTTAGATATTTCATACCACTAAGGAAGTCACACGAACACAATGGGAACATTAAACATCTACATCATAAAATTGCCTATTCGTATTGATTAGATCCATGTTAATTCTTTTTTCAAACCGCTTATTGCTACAAACAGTTCTTGACTCCATATCCTACCCATTGTTTTATCATATTACCTCCCTTTCCGACCTACTTCCCCTTCCCTTCTCTTCATTTTCGCCAATCCTTCTAATTCCTCTCACCCCATAAATTAACCGATGCGAAATGTCCGTAAACAGCTAGTCAGTTGGCTAGGTGACCTCAGACCTGACCAAGAGGCCCAATACATACGCTTTATGTCTTAGACCCTTTATTTGATTGAAGACGGAAGCAGAATCCAACTTCAGAAACGTATTTTTATAACCGTATAATTTGGACCATTGACAAAGTCCAAAAGATCGATTTCACATATTATATCGCACCGTCGTCAGAGAACTGAAGAGTTCGGGTAAATTATTGTCCTTTGAGTATAATTTTAAGCTTTCACGGCGACTATGTAAAACAAAATCTTCTCGGGCTATCAGTGGCGTCAAGCGATTAAAACATGAAAAGACCAACATTTCGAGGTCCACCTCAGTCGTCCTCAGGGTACTGAAGTACTGAAGATTTTATTGTATTATCCGTTGTATTGATGACTACACTTAAATCAAGTAATAGGTGGACAGCCGGACACAAACATCTTGCGGATTCAGCTGTGAATAAAGAATATAAATGCAGTTACTATCCCTGTAATTTTTCACATTATACGTTGCATCCAGTTGTGTAATGAAGACTTAGTCGAACGACAAAGCGTCGAGGAAATCCGTTCCGTCACTGTTCACATCGGTCAGACTGCGTGAATGAGTACGGCGTCAGCCGACAGCCATCACCGTGGAAATTAATGTAATATTCAAAGAAATAAATGATGCGGAAGACAGGAATAAATCATGCCATGGGGGCGATTTACATTACATAGCCTGAGTTGCACATTTGGGTAATGAATTTTGGATGTGACAGATTGGATCTAATAAGTTGTCCGAGAGACCTGGAGTTTAAAGTTTCCTCCATGTTTCCGTGTACAATATATACATATTTGTATATTAAATCTTAAAATGTATGCATTTATGAATAATAACTTTAAATTGTAACTGTAATACTGAAGCCAAAAATAAAAGAAACGGCTTACGTAAATAATTGTTGCCGTTGCTTCTGAAATAGTTCCATTTGTAATTTTAGCAGAACACGAACGTAAAAGATGTGTGTGGATGTATCTACGAAAGGACTAATCTCAAATCCTTTCTTCCACACGCCCCTTTTAACACTATATATAAGGTACACGTCTGTCTTTATTAATAAATTGCCAATTTGCGAAATAGCGTATTACGAATATACTGAAGTGGAAATTTAAATTTTATCTGGAAACCTCGAAATATAGGCCAATTGAAGACCTAGGCGCAATTGAAAGGATAATATTAAAATGGACCTTAATAGGAATAAGGTATGAACGTATGGGCTGAATTACGTTGACTCAGAGAAAGGATTTTGTAAAGGCGGTAACGAAATTCTTGATTCCATGTATGAAAATGTATCATTAGTGTAGGGAATATGAATACGTTACTTTATTGGATAATTTTTACTTCTTTCTGTGTTGTGCTGTCTCCTAGATAGAGGTCTTACGACGGGCTGATCGCTAGATTAATGGGTCCTACCAAATATCTAAAATAGATCAGGGAAGTTCCCATTATGAGGAGGGCTGTCAAGGACTGTGGAGTCACAGATAATAATAATTGTTCAGCGATATCTTAAGTCAGAAACAGAAACTTGTAACTGATTCCATACTACACAAACAAATACAGAGACTGGTGGTGTGATCTTGTCCGTCTGTCCGACCGTAATACCTTCTGAACAAGTTGACATATTTTCAAGAAACATTGTATGATCAAATCAGGTTTTGTGACGCTGAAAATATCGATTGTGATATTCAGGACTTTCGCACCGTGTAGTCTTTTAGGTCACCAATTCTCAAATTTTTGTGTTTAGTATTTAGAGTACTAAATTTGAATGCTAACCATTCGCCCTGCTAGGTTCGGTTATCATAATATCAGAGAAAAACAGATCTCTTTACTTTTTTGATGCTGAGAGAAAGAAAACATTATAAATACTTGACCATAAATTATTTCTCCTAGAATATGAATCTCAACGCACGTACACTAGGTACTCGGCGTTAAATGATGTACAGAGTATTTAAGTTTTAATGGAATTTGTTCCCACAATTCCCCACTGTTCCTTTATGGTCCTGCTCCAGTATGAAGGGTATAATTAGTTTCCTCCAGGAATACAGACGTCTAAAAGAAGGGGAATTTCAAAGTGTCTTGATGCAAACGCGTCAGATAGACGTGTTAATCTTCAAGAACCTTCATCAATACTGCTAGATTGGCTTATTTTGGGAGAGTGAATGTTCGAGGTGGTGTCACTTATTGAAACGAAGCGAGGATCTGAGGTGATTAGTGTCTCAGTCGTCAGAAGAAGACAGATGCGGGGCCCTATTGGGCCCTCAGCCCGCTTGAAGGTTCAATCTATCATCCATCCGCGTAAATGAGGGGCATAATGTTTTGATACAGAGCTCTGAAAGATTAAGGAAGCCTTTCTTTGTGTGAGTCACGGAACCTTAATCTTTTGGCCTTTTCATTTTACCTTCTTTTTCCGTGCCTTCTTTATTTGTTGCGTACATACAAATTTTTTATTTGCTGCGCTGTATGATACTTCTTAGTTTGAATAATAGCCTACAGTTCCTTTGATATACAAATTATTTGTAATATAACTGCTTTAAAGTACTGAAACTGTATTATTCTTTTGAATGTTTCGGTCTGAGCTAGGCTGTTACGTTCAATTTCCTTCTGTTCATGCATTTGCAGTTTGTAAAACTAAAGATTTCTGCACATTAACTTGATTATTTCGTAATAAATACTAAGACTTTGTAGTTTTGACTTGGAAATATCCCTTAATACTTCCTTAATTCAGTTTGCATTCGTTGGAACTAAGAGGGAGGAATGTTTGTGGAATAATTACTTTTTAGACTCACAGTTTTCATCCATTTCTGTGATTAAAAATGTGAAGAATGGAAAAACGTAGTGGTGGAAAAATGGGTAATTACTTTTACTTCAATTTATTTTAGCATCTCCAACCTACTTCATGTTTTGAAGTATCTGAATATATGAAACGGTTATCTGAAACTCTGTTTCTCGTCTATAGAGACATCTCCCTTTTTCGAGTTAGTTCCGAAATATGACAATTCAACTTCTCGTAAATAGCTCTTTACAAGGATGGCTGTTTCACGGGGTATTGCGCCTTGTACTCTGGTAGAAGCTTATCGACGTTTCAGAGAGAGAGCCTTTGTTATTAGGGCGATGAGTCGTGGGCCTGCTGACGGAGGATATTGTTATAAAAGTAAACGCTTACATAACCTAAGTATAAGTTCGTTCACGTCATTGGAATGCAACTTATAGTTAGTATGCGAGAATGTGCAGCTAATGCTTTGAAAAATTCAAGTATTTGAAGGCAGTAACAAACCAGAATTACGCATACATTCAAGAATAATATGAGAGCATAAAAAATTGAAGGAATTAATGTTTCCATTCCGTTCGAAACCTGTTATATTCTATTGAAGATTAAGCGGTCAGTGCAAGGACCTCTGAAACGTCGGTAAACTTCTACAAGACTACACGGCGCAACAACCCAGAAGGCAGCCACCTTTGTGTTCACTGCCGTGATAACCTAAAATTTTACTATTGTCTTCTTTTATTATATCTATAAACATAAAAATTAAAATGGAAAAACTGTGTTCTTTTTTTCCTTTGGGTGAGAAACAAGGCCTCTCACCCAAGACAAAGAATATGACTTAAATAAGTTGAGAAAACCAATGATGTAGTAAGAATACTGAGAAAATTACGTAATGAGGAACTTAATAATTTGCACTTTCCAAAAAATATTCTAATAGTCACTCTCATGTTGTGATTCAGAGGCGGGCTTATGCGGGTACCATAATGAAGCTTCGGGTTCAATAAAATTTGCAGAATTTATTGGCCAAGTTAGCGAATATCAGCTTCTCAAGAAGAACTACACTTCTAGAATGTTACTAAAATGTTCTGTGTCCTTGAATTCTATGTTTTACCCTTATTACTCTTTTCTCTGATTTTCTAATTCGATCATTTTATCCTTCCGTGCAACTTCAAGGAACTTATTTTCTTTTCGGACAGACTTCTCATTCCTACAAGCATGCTATTAATGTTTACTTTATGTAATGTAAGTATGTAAGTTCAAAATAGCGTAGAGTTTGGCGGGGTCGGATAGCGAGTTAATATTAGGATAATCAACATCGCGTGTTTGTGATAATCTTATTACGTCGGTACAGATAATTCTTGAGACAAATTTGTGAAACATTACCTCAGTGTGTGTGTGTGTGTGTGTGTGTTGTTGTTTATTGACGTACTGTGGAAAAGGGTGATAAACGTTGTGGAAACGCCGGAGCGTTCACAGTGGCTCTTTTTCTTTGCGGATAAAATATGCGCTGGCTTCTCGAACGTACTGCAGTCAGTCAGGGTGCAGACAGCGTACGACACTGCCTGTCCGAAGTCAACCGTATGTGAATTTCCAAAAGCCACGGAAAAGTTCGGTCTATCGTGCATTATCGTGTTCACAAGAGCACCAAAGTGTTCCTTTTCTGTGCCAGATAAAATCAGTTCACACCCTCCCACTGCATTTGTTTAGAATCGGTCAACGTTTTCCTCCCAATCTGCGCTTCCTTCACATTTTCAGACCAAATTTCGTATTTATCATCATTCTGATGCGTGATACATTCTCTGATCCTGGTATAATTACCTTCGAAATATTTGGTGAAAAGTAAGCTAGAGTCCATAGCTGAAAGGATAATATCTGAATTTATTTTAAAGAATACGGTAGGAGGGTATGAACTGGATTAATCTGCTTAAAGACAGAAACCGGTGGTGAAATCCGATGACCATTGTAATGCATCTTCAGGTTGGATAGGAAGGAGGTGGGGAATTTGTTAACTAGCTGACAGACTATTAGCTTAAACATGTAGACTATGCAATATGGTATTTCAGTTCATTATCTTTGACTTTCCCACCTTCGGTCTTTTTCTTTTAGTGTTCTGTCTGACGACGGGTCCATATATTATGAACAGGATCCTTCCATCCTTTTCTCGGACTGGGACCTGTTCATATACGTTCTTGGCAGATGATCCAGAAGTGGTTTGCCATTGCCTTCTTCTGTGTGTAATTGTTGGGATGCCACGAAGAAACCGGGGAAGCCCCCGAGGAAAACTCCATGTTGCCTAGACCACGGCCTTGCCCAACACAAGTTATAAATTCGGGCACCGCCGGGAATCGAACCCGGGACCCCAGGATTACAAGGCCAGCGTTCTAACCGCTAGACCACCGTGGCTTCCTTTGGTCTAGAAACGTAAAAATAATAGTAAAACAAAACTGTAATTAAAAAACTTGTTTTTAACGGATGCGAAACTTTGTCTCTAGCACTAAAGGACGAACACAGACTGATCATGAGGAGAATATTCTTACCAAAGATTAAGGACATAATAGAAAGGTGGAGAAATACATGTAGTTGCTTCGTAATTTATACTTACTTCGCAACAACACAAAGATTTCTGTCTTCGAGGTCGTTGCGCCGTGTAGTATGGTAGAAGTTTACCGAAGTTTCAAATGTGCATGCTTCCCTGCTCAACGGGGTGATGATGGTAACAACAAGAAACTCTGAAACGTCCATAAACTTCTAGCATACTACACGGCGCAATAGGCCAGAAGACTTGTTATCTTTATACTCGTCGCCGTGAGAACCTAAAAACTCACTTAATAAAAGGTAGGTTTGTTGAGATTGCGGAGGTGGGCACGACTTCAGGTTTTTGGGTATAACGGTCATGTGAGTTATTCGGAAGCTGGAAGCAACATTGCGAAATTTGGTAAAAATCTTGGGGAATTAGTAGCATATACAGTAAAACCCCTCTAGTTGGACACCCCTATATATTCTGGACACCCCGCTATATTGGACACTTTTAATTGGAACCGGCAAATATCCTATAATTTTACATATTCACAATACCCTATATCTTGGACACCCCTTTATCCTGGAACTTGGTCACCCCTTTTTGTTGTAAGTTGGACAGGTTCATGCACTTAACTTCGATGCTTTTATGGGAAACGTTTTTAGTTAGTATTTTGTTGTTTTGAATTTCTGACTGGTGAATGCCTTCTCCCTGAGGATTTCCTTATGGTTGTGAGTGTGAGACATTGAGCACATCACTATAATGCAGTGAAAGTGTATAGTTATTCTTTTGTTAAACACCTCACTAAAGTTTTAACTTTGTCAGTGCTGTGCTTGCAACTGAGTTAAACAGTGTTAACAGAAATTGGAACGGTGTGCGTTCGCTCATAATCAACCAGGAGTGGTTGAAACTTTATTTGGATTGCGGTGAAAATTAGAAAGAGGATGGCAAATTCCAAGATAAAAGCTAAAAACAGTGTCTTGTAACGGACTTTTTTACAAGAAATAAGTGACATCATACGTTGAGCTAATGCCGTAAGTACAATTAAAAAAAAATACGTTCTAAACATTTAAAATTTTATTGAGGCTGGGGTGTAATGTGCAACCATGAGAGTGGGTTTCAAAACATTATTATTATTGTCATTAATTCTTAATTCGAGCAAGCCTACAGTAGTTAGATTATGTAAAATAGATTACATTGTCGGTAAACGTAAAGTATTGGTGCCCTTCCCTTTGAGCTTATCCATGCAAGTTTAATTTAGTGAAAACAAAATTTGTAAAAAAATAATTTAACTTTTTGATTTTTCTTATCAATAATTTCCTTTTTGGGAAGGGCTCCATAATACTCTAAAATTACCACATTGTCATTACACCACAATTTGAAAGGATGATTTTCCCCTTTCCCTCTATCCTCGACACCTCTGTAAGTTGGACACATTTTCGTGGAACCGCAAGTGTCCAAATTAGAGAGGTTTTACTGTATTAGGGAGCTAAATAGTAAAAGGATTAAAGAAATGTCGACAAATACGAAAGAGATAATATGGCTAGATTTTATCACAAAGGGGAACTCACAGGTCGTTAGTATCTTTCGTATGCTTGGTTGATTAGACATTTCATGTAGCGTATATTTACAAATGATATTTTCGACTTTGTTCAAGTGTAGTACAAGGCGAGACATGTTGAACGTAATGGACACCGGTTGATTTTATTTAGCCAACTATATGATGTGGGTTCCAAAACTATTTAAAGTAAATTAACTGTAAATGTCGTACCTACGTTCGGTTTTATGAGAACTTGTTGATAGGCTAAGAATATGGATGGATATAATTTAGTGCAGGCGCACCATACCGAGTTTTGTCGAAATCTGTAGGGCAATCCGAGCATTTTTACGTGCCAACGGAAGGTAATAAGTGACGATGCTAGAACATGGTCTTGATTTATTTCCAAACGCTTCTGAAGACTGAAAATCCTGGAGTGAAACGAGCTAAATTCACTTCTCGATACGCGGGCCTTTGAAGCATGGATGAGCGCTCCCGCATTGCCATGCTTATCCCTAGCAAAATGACCATACCTGTGTACATTTCAGTAGTGAGGGGAGTTGTAGGGGTTCTTAGAAGGGGCAGTGTAGCAGAGGAGTTCATCAGACCTTAGTCTCCCAAGGGACAAAAGTTCATACTGAGCTTGTCCCATGTCTCCCTTTTAGGAGACCGAGGAAGAGAGATGTGAGCAAATTTACGACTATTGTCTCTGTTAAAAGTTTGTACCTTCTCCCCTTCACCCTCTGTACAGGAGCAAGCAGAGTGCTTGAAGGGGGCGCTGTGGCAACGACGCATAAAGGAGCATCTGCAAGAAAATTTCGAGTGACGTTACAGTTCCTTCAGGATCCTTACCCTACACGAATATTTGTTCTTTCCAGACTGTTCCTCTTTCTCCTTTGTAGCTCTCTATTCCCCTTAATCCTGAAAAAAAAGAACACATAAAAAGAGGGGCCTGAGTGTAAGACATAGACAAAGTTGGAGAAAAGGGGGAAGGAGCTGTTTTTATAAAAGATTTAATATCATTTGTATGTTTCTTAAACACAGAAGGGGAAGAAATGGAAGGTTATAAAGAAACTCAGTGGAGGGTTTTGTAAATTCAATTAACAGGAACGTGAGTGAAGAATATTTCATGAGGTTCATTGTAAGTATACTTTATTAATATGCAGTAGTGTAGGATGGACAAGAGGGTGTACATGTGCATCGTACAGTGACAGACGCCGTCAGATGCAATGCTCATTGTCTTATTCCTATCAGTATTTGTACCAGATGCGTCAAATTAATGTATATTGGGGTACAGATGCCTCTTCGGGTTTCTTTTGTAGATAACTATAGAACAAATTTAGATGGGATTCGGTTTTTGGATTTAGTGTCGATGGAAATTGATGTCTAATTCATATGTGTTCGATTCATTTTTACTTTGAACAAAGTTCCAGTCGAATTTAATTTACCGAGAAAAGACTTTTCGTATAATAAAATAATTACAAGGTTTGAAATATAGATAAAATTAAAATACATTACTTTTATTTGAAACATTTCTCGATTATTTAACGAATGCAGCGAAAAATATTGTTTGGCTGTTGTATCTAGGTTGATTAACTTTGTGAATGAGAGGTCGTATTTGCGTAAATAGTTATGTATATATAAGTTTGATGGATAAACATGAATGCCATCTAAGGGTACGGAATCGGAAAGGGCAGATTTTTGTTATATGTGTAGCATTTAAATCCAAATCCATGTTTGTATTTCTGTCAAGGCACGAGGTGAACTTGCATCTGAAATTCTTAGTTGCGTAGTAGTTGTGCAACAAATTTCATGTCCCATTGCATTAACACCAATAAAATATTCTGTATTTCAAATGAATAAGATATTAACGTGTAAATTAATGTTTATAGGCCAATAAAGCTACTGATTTCCCTCTTCACTGAAATGAAGAAGATTTGAGTCATTCATTACTCTGTCCAGTAGTTACCTGGGGCTGTTCCCTCATATGCAGTATGAAAGACTAGGCCTATACCGAAGAAGGCGATGCTCTGTATTCCATTCGGAACTTACCTGTATCCGGTTTCGAGCCTCGGGCAAGATAATGGCGAATTTGTATGGTTTTCATCCGTCTATGTGGGTCACTGAGGTAATTTATTGTGCGTCTATATTTTGAGAAATTCTATGGCCGATTCCTTTTTATACCTCTACTTACATAACACTTATGGTTGTGGATATATTTTCATATAAGTAGGAATTACACAATTGCTGCTGTTATTGACTTAAAAGAAAGAATGAGTTGAGCTTTACATCCAGCCTCCCGCATCTCTTCATGACACAAGGATACTTAATCTTATTTTACAGAATTGTATTATTATTCACACTGTCACTGGAGACTTAATTCATGACACGACACGCCTCCGACTTAAAATTGATGAACTGAATGTTATTTCCCACAGGTAATTAAACTGAAATGTAACTTCGAGGTCTAGAACTAGCGACGAGATCGACCGACCTGCAGGAGCGGCGACATAAAAGTACAGTAACAGCACAAAGGCCTAGCCCTACGGGTCCTTATTCCCCCAAATGTCAGCTTAGTAGAAATTCCCCCCCCCCCCAAGTGTTATTTCGCGCATGGTAGAATTGCTGTAGAAGAATTCGGCTTGGGGCTAATATCTAAGCCTTTAAAATACACTGCTTCTTCCAACCGAAAAGCAACAGATGCAAAACGTTACAGTCCATTAAGAAGTATGCATAATTTCCAAATCTTTCGTTTTGGAATTTAAACTCTTTAGCTTTCTTGACTTTAGTTTATTACAGATATTTTTTTTGCGTTACTAATTCACAATACAAATCCTGAGACCCGTTATACTGGCGACAAAAATAATAAACGACCGAAATACAAACAGCAAAGACGTAGATCCCGTAAGTTGGTTATGTCGTACAATCCATAGAAAAAACATTTCAGGTATCAAACGTATCATAACCGATTAGTATTTCGTATGTTTTGTTTGCTCTCTTTTCATGCAACTTAAACAAATCTTAGGCTCAGAAACACATTTTATTAATCTGTCGATTTTACAACCCTGAAAATGGAAACGGCCCATTTATCCAAAACGTTTGTAACCACCTCTAAGACCTCACTGCTCGGCGGGGTGTAGTTTGGTCCGAAGGTCACTTTGAGATCATGGCGTAGGAGGGAAAATAATATTAAAAACCTACATTAAATAATAAGACGTGTTTGAGCTGGTTTCATCTTGCGCATGTCAGATATCAAGGAGTATTCTTGTGCCCAACATTATGAACCATAATATTGCCGGAAATTTCTAGATCACCTAATCGAGTTAAAAGGCCGAGTATTTGAACTGAGTAAAACCGCTGTTATTTCCTCAGTAAAATGAGTAGTATGACTGATCGTGTAGTGGGAAGCACATTTTAATATTTATATATTTTATTTAAGAGGAGCTGAATCAAACGTCAAATAAATAAGCCAGTTTGCTTTTCCCCATCTTCCGTCAGCAACAACGTCTAACCCATCAAACAGGACTCCCAGAAGCTATGATTGAAGAATGAACGGATTATTTATTACGTGTGTTAGTAACAGATACTAATTTATCATTTCAGTTCATTTGTGCATTTACGTATTTAGCAGTTTGACTGCGCATTTAAACTGGTCGTCTATGGGACATTTGAGACCCATCATCTACACTGCAGAAATTGCAACGCTTAGAAATTGTCATATCGGGGAGAGACAGATTTTGTTCATTGTCAAGGAACCATGTGAATAATAAGGACTCGAAAGTACAGAATAGAAGAACAGCTAAGTAAAATGGAGACTTATTGGGACGATAAGGCATTGAAATGTAACAGTTTTCTTACAGAAATCGAGATTAGCTACGAAAACAATGTTAGTTACAGTCTGTAAGATATAAATTATTATGGACGAACGTTTTCGGAACTAATATTAGTTTGTGTGTCATACAACAATTTAATGAAACCAATGTTATTTTTCGAATGGAAAAGGTCCCTTGAAAATCTACGGTTTATAATTTCGTTCACATCCATCCATCGCCATACTGTTCCCTTCTACTCAACCGTTTTCTACGTTTAACGCCATCCAACCTTTTCGTCATATTGCTACTCCATATCCTGTATTTGTACGTGTTCGTATTAAAGCAGAACAAATTGTCTAAAAAACAAATCTTGACAAATAATTTCAGAAAAGTGAATTATGATGTAATTAAGAACATAATTCATGAATACCTTCTATGGGCTGTTTATATTCCCACCATTTCGGATACTTCCTTTCTACCTATAATAATATACGTTGGAATATGTACAATTACAGTTCTATGTTCTTTATTGTTTCATGTAGTTAAGGAACAATTTTAAATCATTAATAACAGAATTATGTGAAAAAACTATTTTGATATAATAAAGAGAATTTTAAGGTATGAACTAGATTAAACTTGCTCCAGATTATATCCATTGATGGGATTTTGTTGTGTATGTAATGAACCGTTGTCTTTCGTAAATTAAATATTTAAATAGATGAATAGGTATCAATTTATGAGGAATCAGCGTATATAAGGGCACATTTAGACACTATCAAAGCAGTGTAAAGTAATTTTGCTTCACCAGACACCTGAACAAGTTATTTGAATTTAAACGCACTCAGCAGCATTTCGTAGTAACCAGTTATCCGACATGAACAGACCCTCCTCACCTGCGCCGTACTGTCTTCCGGGTTGTTAACAGTTGTTTGGTTATATACGCGCAGCAAGCTCTTGCCTTTGCGTGTTGTATCGTTACAGAATTTGCCTTGCACGCCAGCAGAACTTACAACCCACCAATCGTGACAGTTTGTAGGACCCAAACTTCAGTCGTATGTACAAGAAAATACTAAGTCCACTAGCATTAATTGTATTTGCTAGAAAGCGTGTTAATACTGTATACTTAGGAAGTTTCGTAAAATTATAGCTCAATTTTATAACCGAGATACAATCATGAACTTTACATACTACTTTAAATAAAACGGCCCTATTTTGAGGCCATACTCAGAATCGAGACACAGAAGTTCCCGAAAAGTAATGATTGTTTAGCTGGTTAAAGATTTCTATCATTTATGGAACCTAATAATTCATTACAGCGTTCACAAAATACCGCCGCCTATTCCTAGCCACTGTGAAACGTTTCTTACATTTTCTTAACATCTTAGTTGTCTACATTGATTGGTTATTGGTTATTAGGTGGGTGCCTGTTAGGCCCAATCCATCTCCGTAGCTATAGGACCTTCTCCTGTTGGTATATGAGGTAGCTTATTCGGTACGATTCGTATATTTCAGTTACTTCTAAATTTGGATCCCGTCTCCTCCATCCATAATCTGAGAACGTAACATACCGTATAAAAAAGGAATTAAATAAGGGTTTGTGCAACGTCGGAACTGTTCTATTGGACCTAAACCTTGTAAGAAAGAAGACGAAATTTTAATTCACAATACCTCCTGTAACTAAATAAGTATATATTTTTTATTTATTTATTTATTATTGACTGCAAATGGGTTTTTATCCGGTGGCAGTGGTCCTACAATAAGACACAACAAAACAATGAGACACAACAAAACAACACACCACACTCATAATAAAACAACTCATAAGATTACAAAACCATAAGGCACAACTATTTAAACACAACAGATAACCTAAAGTAGATAACTTAAAAATTAATAGCAACTAGACATAAGTGTACAGAACACTCAATGCAAGCCCATCAAGCCAAAATAAGTGTATATCTCAAAATGTCAGTGGTGGCTTAAATCGCTTTAGTTGTCTAACTGGTTTTACAGCGACAGACTTAGGTTCTAACTGGACCCACTGTTCAAATGAGTATTTTACGTATGCAGCATATGCATACATCCAAGCCGATGTATGACTCGAACTGGCATATTTGACTTTAGCATCAGCTTTAGTCTCCCACGCTAACCGCTTCTATTCCACCGACGATGATGTCCAGTCGAACTATAGTCTCCACTCTTGTTTTGCCTTGAATTCTGGTCACACGTTTCAGAAAAGTAATCGACGTAAATTCATACATATCTTCAAATTAGACAGACATGTTGGAGTCACTACATTTTGCATAAGTAATTGTACTACATTTGAAGACAGAGAAAAACCAAGTACGGACAGACACAAGAAAATCACGATTGGAATCATAGCACCGGTTTACGTCAATTTCGATATCGAACTTCGACAATTTTAAGCTGTTTTTTGGGGGATGGGAGGTGTGGAGACGAATACTACAGTCATCGAAATAGTCAAGAAATATAACTCCTTTTATGAAATATGAAGTTTCGTTAACTTATTAGAAAAACCCACCACTGGATATGATAGTGGACTTAACATCCTTATACCCTGTTTCTTTAGCATCTATTTTAGATTTTGGTACTCAAAATTTACCTTGATAATTATTTGCCTCTGATTTAAATGAACCTACCCGTGTAGGGACGCCTAATATTCAGTGTTTTAATGTTATAATACTGTTGAAGTGTGCCCCATATTTCGACCTCTCTCTTTCTCTCTATATTCTATATTCTGGAATAATCGCGGATGGAAGAGTCTCCGGATATCCTGGCATTACCGTCGCTTCCCGTGTTCTGTATACGATAAATAATTCCCTTGAGTTTCAGTCTCAGTTCATTGTACTCCCACCCACCCTGGTTAAACACTCCCTCACATTATGAAGCTAGACTTTATAGAGTTCAGATTAATTTTACTGTGGGCGAAATGACGAAACATTTTACTTATTTTTGTGATAAAACATCCGGTCGATGTGTCCTTTGACTGAAGACATGAACCTTAATGTTCAACGTGCAATCCTCATGAGACTGCAGAATAAATCTTTCTGTATGTATTGCTGTTATCGATAAATTAAGTTTTAAGCTAAGTAGATAAGATTTCAGTGAAATTTTGTGTCGAGAGTGTATTAAACTCTGTTTAGCGAATTTCAGTTTAGTTTAAGTCACTTTATTTTAATCTGGATTGTTGGTTTTATTGATATTGTTCATCGTCTGGTGTTATAAAACACGTATAGTGAAGGGGGTACCTACTCTGTAATGTTTGTTACAATGAGCTGATCCTAAACTTTGAATAAGGCAGTTTTGTTTGTTATGTTACCTATTTAAAATGTCTGAAACAGTTTTGTTTATTAATCCCAATTTGATTAAGAATCACAACCTTTTAAATAGACGAATGCGGTTTTAATACAGGAAATAAAATGGTTTATTTAATTATAGTTGTAAGTAAAGATATTCCAACTTCAGTTGGTGATGATGTTTCGGATCTTGGCGCCGAATAGGCTCATCGGAAGATTCCAGCGTTTCGGAGAAACATACTGTCTACGTCTTAAACCTTGAAGATGGAGACAGTCTGTTGTCCATTTCCGAGCTCTTTTGACCTACGGTACGAGATATGGGGAGAGGGGAGATGGAATAAGGAGAAGTAACGAAACCAATCAACAAGGCGTCGTAAATATTATCCGCCCTGAATTTACTTGACACTGTGAGAAGTCGGCGAATAACAGACTGTACTCTGTGATTTATATTCTCATTTGGTAATACCTGACAAATACTAAAGGAAAACAGCATGTAGACTTCGTAGGCAGAGAAATGGCGAAATCGGATAATGCTTTCATTCAGAATAATATACAACTTCCCGTCTATTTACCACCTCCCACATAACAGTATCTACTTTTCTTCTAGTGCTGAAGACGTCGGACAAGACACGCACGTGGTAGTGAAATCAGTAGACCAAGTATGAAGTGGGAGCAGTGTGACATAGTCAGACGGGAACTTTTAAAATTGAAATGTTTTCATTTATTATTTTGATGATTTTTTCTAAGTGTGTTGTTTAAAAAAACAGTTTTCAAATTAATGCTTCTCTGTACTTATGACGGTTGATGCCATTTCTGAACCGAGTAAAATGTAAGCATTGAACACTTGAGGTGGCCAGTGATATGACATTAATTTCTTCAGTAATTCTTCTCTGATTGAGATTATTTAAGTCTATCGGACGTGCTTTAAATACTTTGCTTTTCAACAAGTTGGATAGACAGCCATACTGCTCGGCTGTTGTTTGAACATCGAATAATTTCACGATATGGCGACATTTCTTGATAGCCCGTTCACCTGATCTGTCGGCATGTGATTTATTTTTATGGAACTGCTTGAGGCGCGAAGAGTTTCAGACACGGCCGACAGACTTACATAATCTCATATAGACAATTTCTGAATCGCCCTCGGTGGACACGTGGTTAGCGTGCTCGCCACGTTCAGGTTCAAACCCGGCAGAGGTCGATGGATTTTTAAAGGTGATAAAAATCCGTAGCACAACTTCCTTCGGAGGGGAAGTAAAGCCGGCGGTCTCTTTACGACATGTAAAAGAACCTTACGTGCATATACGAGATGTTTCAGCGGCCATTTTCCCACCCATGTCTCTCCTGATTCCTACTAGATGGCTCTAGCACACAAATCAGGATTGAGTAGAAATTGTGCAGAGGCAGTGGGCATATCACTCACTACTTACAGATGGATCTTCGAAGACTAAGAAACCTACAAGAGGAGGCGGCCAAGACCCACAAAAGAAAGGAAGAAGAAGAAGAAGAAGGAATAGAATTTCTGAAGAAATTAATGTCATTAGCGGCCATTTTATTGCGCTTAGTGGAAAGTGTTATGAATCGAGTTTATCAATCTTGACAAGTGTTATTTTTAAGACGTAACTTTATTATAATGTTCCTCAATAATGGCAAACACTTGTATTTCAATTGACATTATTTAGAAGAAATTTGAATAAACTGCGGTCGAGTAGTGTATCTGTAAAAAAATATGAATGAACTCTGCCCCACTCTGTATAAATCACTCTGGTCCCCAGCGGCTTATTGGCATGTAGGTTACCCAACAACTTGTTTGCATTTACGGTTGAATAATGAATTGTCTCCACTGATAAACCGTTTTTGCGAATTTAATTATTTACTGAGTTGTCCCGGAGAGTTTGGTATTGTAAGGATCGTTCGGACTATTTACTCCTCAATTTGTGTCGGATGGGTACGGCAAAAATAACCCTTTCTATGCTGGAAAGGAAATTTGAGCTCCGTTGCCTTAGCAACGTACTGAATACCAAGCGAGTCTTTGTCTTTTGATTTGCAAGCTGGCTTAGGTTAACGTCTTTAAGAACAATTGCTATTTCACTTGGGGGAACACCAATAGTCTGTCCGCCGTCTTCCGGGGCAGAGCAATTACAAAAGCGATGTACAACCGCTATCTAGCACAGCGTTATTCAACTTCACAGAAGAAGGATTGAGTTTAAAACAGGAGAGGAAAGTTCAGATGCACAAGAAGTTATTAGCAAAGGCAGTAATTTCAATTTGTCTTGTAACCCTTTTTAATCTATGTAACATTCTATAATCAAATTATTCCGCGCCATAAACCAAAGATAAACTAGAAGAGAGAGTAATTATAAAATCTTTTATACTGAGAGAGAGAGTTATTTTCTGGTGAATTAATAATTGTTGGCTTGTGTTCCTGACCATAGTTCCCAACAAAACAGTCATTTTATCGGCTTCATATTCTTTCGTATGTGGGTTAATGATGAGAAATCCCCTCTGTGTGGTTGTACACATTTTGTACTGCATTTTGCTATGGTGATGTTCCGTCAACATTAACTTGCAATTAAAAGCCATCTCATATGATTTGTGGGTTATATTTAATTTGAGGTTTTGTAACGTGCACAACGCGAGCAAACCATAAAACCATTTAAACAGACATGCAATTTGAGGATTTTATTGTTTAGCCTAGACCATATATCAGCTGACAGTTTTCAACTGTGGAGCGACAGTGGTGTAGGGATAGGAAACTGTTTACAAACCACTGAAATCATTGTGTGGGGCATTTCCGTGGCGCGGAGCATTTTCGGATTTGTGTAGCCTACTTGAAATTGCAGACAGGCCTCAGTCGTTCTGTAATTAATACCCGTCGAGGCCTCCATGAAGAGGCTTCTGGGATGGAATAGAAAAAGAGGATGGGTGGGAGATGCGCGCGAAACGAGTCAGACAAAGTGACAAATTAATTATTTTGATTGTCCGGCGGGACACATTTAGATTGAGGGATGGTCCACGGGGGGTGTTTTTAGAGTTGAAAGGGAGAGAAAGCAACCTTCCCTTATCTCGACGAAGTGTAAGAGAATTTGAACATGGCGACTAGAAACCTGTCTCTACAGTCTTTGCTTTAAAAACATAGTCAGAAGAGGAGACCATTTGAACACGTTAACAGCGAAGAACAAAAGTATTAAATATGTACTAAACATGTTAGTAAACATATTTATCAGTTTCGTTATACGACTAACTTAAGGCCTTTATTATTGACCCTGATGCTTTTTTGTTTATAATGAAAAACATTGTTACAAGACAGGCCTACGACGATGCACAGAATTAATTATTTTTCTTGTATATTGCTAAATGTGTATCACATACAGGAAAGGTTTTAAATAAAAGATATAGACCTGAGGCCTAATGAGGTACATATTTAAACCAAGTAACAGTATTTTCTGCGATAAGGCATGTATGAAGAAAAGCGAATTTAGTTTGCGGTTTCAGATCTTTTCCACACTCTTTGGTGCAGACTTCCCAGCAAGAACCTTTCACTGAAACCTTTGTTTAATAACATCAGTGGACCGCTCATCTCTAGGAATGAGCAGGGTACAACGTTTGGTGATAAAAACAGCCTTTAACATTTTTGTCAGTTTGTAAAGAGGGGTTGTGTGCTTCGATTGTTTTTTGTAAAGACAGGCTAAAAATGCACTTACCTCGGATTGAATCACTAAATTATTTTGATTTAACATTTTACTTAATCAAATCATTTCGAGTGTAATTTGGCTGAATTATTAACAGATCTGTTAGTTTGATTAGGTGATGTATATTTTCAATTTCTGTTTTAATCACTTTAATGAGGTATCTTATGCTAATGTAGTGTTAAGATTATGAACTAAAGTGTTTTTCTAATGTTATATTATGTTTCATAGACAGAATATTTTCTTTTGCTTCAGGTGGTACGCTTTGGATCCGTAAACTACGCACTAAGCTCTGCTACCAAGAGGCTGGTAAGTGATACCTATTTAAAAATTAGGGGATTTTAAATTATTATTTGATTTGCTGACGAACGTTGAAATCTGTGGGGCTAAATGCAACATTCGCATTTTTAAAACTTTTTGCCTAATGTGACTTAGGAGCGGATACAGTGTTTGCTTCCGTGTTGACTAAAATTAAGACTCTAACAGCGGGGTAGCTAGGTTAAAAACTGATCGGTATTATTCTATAAGTTTGTCTCTTATGCTAGCTGTAGCCTTGAATATTTGGATTTATCTTCACCGACCCAAGAACTTCAGATCTTAAAAAAAATTGATTAATAGTTTTGCTAGTTTGTCTATATTTGGTGCTTAGCCTAAGATTTATTCTTAGATTTCAGTTAACTAGTCTCGTTACCTTTTGAGATAAGAAAGTTATTTGTTTCTGCTAGGGAAATTCTTTAATGAAAACAGCAGCAGTTATATGCTATAACAACTCGAAGGTAAAAAAGAACAGAATTTGGGGAGACGTCCCAAATTAATTCCCGTGAACATTTTTTAGGAACTTGAACTACATATTTTAATGTGACATGAAAGCGGTATATAATTTCATCTAGAGTAAACGCATAGGAAATTTAGTCGTGTTTAATTGCGCATCAACATATTACAAAACTGTATTAAAGATACAATATTTTAAAAAGACAGAAATACGTGAATTACATTTACGATGATTAAAAAAGGATAAAATTTGCGGAAGGCTTGCCACCACTCATCGTCGAAACACTGGACTGTCCGTCTCGTAACTAAAAATGTAAATAATTAAATATACAGGAATATACTTCTACGTGTTTTCTTTAAATAGTTACGTGATTTTCTGAGGGGAATATTTAAACCATTGACAGAAGAGGTAGTTCGAGACTGGAGAAATTTTTATATTGATGGATCGAATGGGGAGGAGAAATGGCACAAATGAGAGATATTGGATATGTAACAAATGTTTGGTTGGAAATATTGAAAGGAAGATAATTTGTAAGATATAAGTGAGGATTAGAGAATACATTAAAAATATATATTTTTTGAGGTCGTGGATTGAATTTATGTTCCTCGGGGTAGGGATAACTAGTGGGTTGTTTAGATAATATTTTGTTTAATGAATGGCTGGAAATTTCTTTACATGATGAGAAACTTTTTAAGAAACGCCAAAAGTAAGACTGACATGAACTTCATATATTTCATATATGTCTGTATTTATGAATTGGCTTGCTTAGACTACATAAATTAAGTGCGCCGACTGCAACAGGACATACCTTCCGGCCCTGGTAATTTGTGATAAGCTGTCTGTACTTAGGTGTTTTTCGTACGTTTCGCCGTTAAGATGTTATCATATGACTATGTAAGGTAATACGAATGAGACTTGTAGCTGAACAAAGCGAATCCACAGCATGGGTGGACGGTACTGGTGGTACTTGAGACGGTGATTAATATTCGGCGTTGCAATGGGTGTTGCTGCAGACAAGGGGCGTGACGGATTTGCGTGTTGCGTGTTGCAGGGGATCTGCATCATCACTCTGCTGTAGATATCATAAACACGTACCAGCTCGTAGTTCCTTCAGTTGTTCTGACGTATAATTTGAACATCTTTTATTGAATATTTCCAATGTTTCCTATCAGAAGTATATGTTCTCAGGAGCTACAACTGGTAATAGGTTGGCTGATCATGTTACAAGTAACAAGAATTATAAATAAGTAAATACATTTGGTATTCTATCATAAATCACTTAAAATTTAATCAGTGATTTGTAGGGAATGGTAAAAATAGAATTTCTACGCCATTGGTTACGTAACATCTTTGCATCCAGACCGTCAATACAGTTGTGGGTTCTTCGATGTTGTGTAACAGAACATAAAGTACGGATGCCATTGTTTTAGGCCCGTAACTTCGGCTTTCAAGGAACGACAATAATTGTATACGTCGTGTTGTAAAAAGTTTAATTCAGAATGTTTGTTGTTATTTAATTCTTTATCATGCATTGCAGTTCCATGTAAAAGCGTTAATTTTATATTGTAAGTAAATGTGTTCCAACATACAGTTTTATGTTGCGGTTTTTAAGCAGAGGCTTAACTTTATTTTGAGGTAGGATCGTCTTATTATTATTCCATTTATTCACCACTTTATAAGATATTTACTTCTGTGTGCCCGAGACAAACCTTGCCCCTGAGGTGCATAGTGCAGCAGGTATTTCCGAAATACATTTTGTTTTGAATATATATTACATATATTATTGTGAGGGATGACTGTATATTTAAATCAGCGTCTTTCGAATGATGTATGATGATCCTAGAATAGTGTTATAATTATTATTGTTGTTATTGGAAATGTTCATGGTAATCAGAACACTTGACGTATTACAGAACAATGAGTGAGAATTAAGTACTTTGGAATTATAAAGAAATTACGTTGTAGTGTTTTTCTTGAATTTGTAGCCTGCTGATTTACTTAATTTTAAGAATGTGCTATTTTAAATGTAAGTCATAAAACCCACTCCGTTTGCAGACAGGAGTATAATGCTTTTGTAGCTGGCAGTAAAATTTCAATCTCAACAGTGAGCAATATTACCTCAGGGGTTCACATTGCTAGAGCGATGCACCGATCATGTTTTATTAGAAAAGCATTCTCGCGAGGCTCGTTTTGAAATCTTATACAGGAAAAAAAACTTGTGTGAATTTGAAATTTTGTGCATCGGAATATTTATCCAATTCCATGAATATGCACTGGGACAGTGAATCATGTTCAGAAATAGCAGAAAAAGGCT
Organism: Zootermopsis nevadensis; assembly: GCF_977971745.1. Classification (NCBI taxonomy): domain Eukaryota; kingdom Metazoa; phylum Arthropoda; class Insecta; order Blattodea; family Termopsidae; genus Zootermopsis; species Zootermopsis nevadensis. The sequence continues at coordinate 10,941,972 of NW_028259142.1, forward strand.
ATGATGTATTTTAATATTTATTTCCGGACATTTCCCTTCATGAAGATAATGTTCTTGCAAGTCTGAGCAAATATTTTTCGTTCTCAGTATCTTGCCATAAAAGTGTTAGGTGAGGGTTTCTGATGTGAAGCTACTCTGTGCTTTCTTTCAAAGAATTAAGTATAACCTATTTAGAAGGAATATTACTATTAGCATATATTAAGTTGTGTTTTATTAACACATATATGTATATGTTCCCAAAAAACAGAAGTCTTGCATTTCACAGCTCTTACACAAGCTCCACTTAGCACTACTATCTTGCTACACTACATTACACTGCACTGCACTGCACTGCACTACACTGCACTACACTACGCTACACTACACTACGCTACACTACACTACACTACACTACACTACACTACACTGCAATACAACTATATTCATGGCTCTCTTCTCTTTTACTTCAGTTGCAGGTGTATTGTACTTATGTTTTTCCCCCATATATGTAATATTTTGTATAGGCATTTCCTAGTATTTTGAAATTAACTAATTTATTAAAATTTATTTTTTCTTATAAACTCAATCTGCATTAATACTGAGTCATTCATTACGTCCCTCCATTTTTCTCGTTATTATGTGGTTAACATTTCATTACTAAGCACTGGCGACATCTTTTTTCCTCAAATCCTCTCCTAGTCCTTCTGTTACCTTCAGCTGTTCCATCCCATTTCTCTCACTTCGTCTACAATAATTAGTCTTTCCCTCCTTTCATAACTTATGATTTATCTCACAAAGAAATGACAATGAAATATTTCTAAGGTTCTTGAAGGCAAACTTTCAAATTTCAAATTATATTTCTACTATTCATAACGCTGTTATACTTAGTCTTCATTTACCATCCCAAAAATTCTTAAGACACTTCACTGAAAAACTCATTCTATTGTCTCTTCCCATCTCAAATTCGGTCACCTTTTTTAAATCTGGGTGTCCGAATTTTTTTCTTACAAAACCTCCCCTCATTGTTGTCAGTTTATTTTCTTGCGTCCTGTGAGTCACACGCTTTCCCGCCGTACATAAATATGAATTTACATAAACTTTTGGAAGATTTTAACTTTTATATCTGCTGTTGTTACTAAGCACTATTCAGGAAATCATAAAGCCTTGTTTTCTTGCCACTAATTTGTCACCTTCTTCATTCCATATTAATGTATTTTCCACTGATAAGCCTAAATACTTTTTAAATGCGATTTATTTTATTTTATAATACTGTAAATTTTCTCTCAAATTCTTTTGGCCCACCTCCTATCTTATGTACCAGTATTTTAGACTTATTTAGACAGAGTTTTAAATAACAGTATATAATACTCTATAACGTGTCTTTTCCATCCTTAAACCGTTTATCATAAATGATGAAATATCCATACAATTTGCAAATAAAAATATTATAATTGTCATCTTATTTATATCGTTCAGTGTTTGGTGTATGTGATGTCGGAGAATTGTCTTTCTTCTTAAACTTATGTTTTATTTAATTATACCTACAACAGCCAGGACTGGAAAGATCTATTTTTATAGCCTGTGGATTGTACCACATTTCGCCTTTAAATATCTGTGCACGTCCATGGTTCGTGTAGGGGGCGTACATGTTTTGTATTGCGACAGTATTACGTGTAAATTGAATTTTATTGTGACGTCTTGGCTGCCTACCCCGTTGCTTCTGACTTCACAGTCAAGTAGATCTGAAACAGAAGAGACGTGGTCTGTTCACTTCTGAAACCTAATTTTAGAAGTCATCGAACTTCTTAAATCTTTTGTGCAGGGGCATTTTAAACCTTGAACCACGGTGCTGACTTGTGATAACCGACTTCCAGCGATAGGCACAGGTGAGGTTTTCACTAATGAAGGCCGTATAACTTAGCTATGTTCTTCATCAGACATTATGATGATGATGAAATAAAGGCGCTTGAGATAGGCAGGTCATGAAGTACGCATGGATATGATGATAAATACGAACGTTTGTTAGAAAATTGGAAAGTACGAGATGTAGAAATTAATCTTAATAAATGGGTTGCGAGAATGTGGATTGCATTAATGTGTCTCAGGTTTGCGATTATTTGAGAGCCATTACGAATATATTATAAACATTCAAGTTCTATGAGGGATGAGGAATGTCTTGACTAAATGTGTGGCTGTTTCCTTCTAAAGAACAGTGCAATATAGCGATAGTCTCCTAAACGTTACTTAAGAAAACTGAAACTACAAGAGCATGGTCAGAAACATATTGAGTCTATAATAAAGGCTGCAAATTTAAAAAAAAACAATTAAAAGTTTTGAAATAAAATGAAAACATTAAGGAAAGTTGTAGATACGGGAAGAAATGACCGTGTGTGAAGAAAATAGATTATAAGATGGCGGTATAGAATCTAAAGCCTGGAAAAATGGCTGAAACAGGAGCTGATACTTTAAGAACAAGACAAATCTTCAGAAGAACTGAAGAATGATAAGGCAAATGAAGACAGACGAACGGGTGGAGTCCAAGACACTGTGGAACCCAGCGCGCAGAAGAGTGGATGAAACGATGGGATGCTTTAGTAATAAGGCATAATTTGAACGTAACTTGTTTTTTAAGGATACTTACCGATCGTCGCAGCTTTCTGCTTCATTTGCTTGACCGAAAATTCGACCTGGAGACCGATGTTTTGAACTCGGATTTCAAATTTTACTTAATTGCTGTCCTTATCCGTGTGCTATGTGGCACCTTTCATAAGAAGCCAGAACATCTTTCTTTTTTCTTTATGAACGCAATGCCACGATACGTAACCTGAGAAGTTGAAAAGCGATCTTAAAAAAGTAGTATTCCGCAGGTGCAGAGGAACAATCTACAACCATTTCCTCAACAATTTCTTCTATTTCACCGTTTTATTATCGTCTAACATGGCGCTAAATAATCTTTGTAGTTGATAGAACTTAATTGACAAACAAACCTACAATTAATCTATATATTTATGTATGAAAGTATTTTCTTCATAACCAGATCTGAAGGGGCTGTAGTTCTGTAAGATTCGAATGTGTTTCCTTATAATTTAACTTTACAAAGCCGGACATTTTGTTGAAACGTAATGTAATTCCGAGTCATTTATGGTTGCATTAACAAGGTTTCAATACTTATGTAAATATATAGCAAGGCTTACATCTGTCTGCATCAAAATGTTTTGGATTGGAGGCTAAAGAACTAAAGTTGATGTAAAATTAGTCATTTGTAAGAACGTGTTGAGGAAATTGCCAGAAATGATAAGTTACCTACTAGTGACGTTTGTCTGTGTTAAGATAAGTATCGCGTTCAGTAAAATGGGTGGTATGATTTTCATATTCGCTCTTATTATAAGGAAGACAGTTTATTACAAAGAATGAAGTGGCGTGCTGTTACATTTAGATACCGGAAACTTATATCGGCAAAGCCTTCACCATTTTATCCCTTCAAGATGCATTACAGCTGCACTCAATGTCTCGAGCTACCCAGTTCATTAAATATTCAGCAGGATATATCACAATTTCATGCGAAAGGAGAAACTTCCAAACGCCTTTCGCTATCTACTTTACATCCTTTAGCCTTTTCTTACTCCTGGAGGAAAGAATGTTTAGAAAATATTTGAAAAGAAGATTAAACTATTAAAATACCATTTATTATACAAAAACTGATATGGACTGTGGATATATTTGCTTTTATACTCGGGTTCATAGTATTTGTACACAATTTAAATGCACGTTTATATGTTTTTCGAAGCATTATCTGCATAATAAATTAGATGAATTCTATATTATTTTCATCCGTGTTCTTATTTATCACGCTTGTTATTCAAAATTAAAGATAAACTTGAAATGGCTGTCTTCTGGGCTGTCATCGCCCTGATGATGGAAGCACCAAGAACCTCTGAAACGTCGAAAAACTTTTTCCAGATTACAGAGGGAAATAACCCAGAAGACAACCACTTTCATACATAGAATTATTTGAAATTCTTTACGAATTACAGTCACGTGCTGTTCACATGAACAAATGATACCAGAATTGTTAAACGTCTTGTGTGAGGCCGTTACGTGCTCATGTGAATAAAATCAGTAAAGTCCCAAGTTAAATATTCCTCCTACAATGTCTGATATTAAAATGTGAAAGCTACTTTAATTATTATGTAATTAAGTCGCGTAGAAAAACGTCACATAGTTTTAACAGGCGTCTCATATTAAAATTTGAAGCGCAAAAAATTGTTTTTTATTAGTTGGCTGTAAGACGTGTGAAGCGACTACAAAGCGGGGCCTCATTAGTGCAGAGACAGACTCTGCTTATCACATCTTCATTAAAATCGTCGAGCCGAAAGGACCGGATATTGCACGTTGAGCGAAGTTTGAAATCATAGCGTAGGCAGTGCAACAGAATGTTCTAGCCTAACAGATTTTTTTGCAGTAATTTGCAAAGCATGTTACATAAACGGGAGGAGAGAGAGAGGGATAGACAGAGAAAAAGGGAAACGTATTGCAAGCTGGCACCTATGGTTGGCAAGCCTGCTGTTGAAGAGCTAATATCAGTAGTTGTGGGTGCAGCGAAGCCTTGTATTATCCATAAAAACTAACACAACAGCTCCACCGCTAATTAGTGCGAGCAGTGATATCGCAGATTACTGTAAAATGCTGCCCACATTACATTCAGTGTCTAGTGGAATACACAGTAGAGAGACTGCATATTCCCAAAGTTCATGTATAATGTGTATAGTGTGAGATGATATTTCCACGAGAGAGAGAATGTGGATTGTGGTCTTCCGGTTATTAAGCCGTGTGTAGCCAACCAACGCCTTCTTCAAGATGGAGGCGATACATAATCATATTCAAGACCGTCGCAACTCAGACATCTCATTTATGCAGAATAATTTACATCTACCCAGAATTATGGAGTTGTACTCGTAATATCGCTTCACTAGGTCTCCATATTTATTGCTACTAGGTTTGTTTCATGGGTTAATACACGTTTGAACATGGCAGATGACTGACAGTGAACGATGTGTATGAAGGAGAAAGTGTGTTTCTTTGGAATATTTACATTTGCTGGGAGGGACTTATTGTTTGGAGGTTGAAATGTGGCAACATGTTTAGAACAAATTGAATCATTTTTCAGTTGTTCATGAAAGATGTACGCCGGTATGATACTCTAATTCCTTATAAAACTGTTACACATCTTTAGTGAACGTCCGTCCGCAGGAGAAATGCTGTGTTACCATTGTAACAGCTTTGAGAACAGACCTCACACTGCATAAAACTATGATTGCGAAAGGAAACGAGATATTATTCATCTCTCTCTCTCTCTCTCTCTCACACACACACACACACACACAAATATTTAAATCTGTCCTCTTACAAACGCTGATATTACACAAGATTAAATGCGATCTTTTGGATTTGTATTTTAAAAAAAGAACCTTGACTCGAAATGAGTTTGGTGAAATATCACGGGGATTATATTAAAATAATGATTTATGGTATTTCCAGTTTAACGCAGAAACTTCGTTCATCGTTTACGGAGTGTGAAAGATGAAACAGGATACAGATTGTGTGGCCAGGTTATGTTGGTTCTCATTCACCTGTAATTTTTGTAGTTTGTAGGACTGAGAGATGGTTGGTTTTACTCAACTGCCCGCCACTATTTACACAGGCTAGAACAGCTTTGAGTAGGCTTTGGTATGACAAAATGAGAGTCTGTGCTGTACAACTCAAGCGTAAGTTGATTTTACAAGGAAATGCTGGTAGAATGTTCATGGCCACTTGTTCCCCACCGCAAGTGCACGAATGAAAAGAACAAGTGAACAGAAAAGCGAAGTATGTGCTTGTACATTTCGGGCCATCACTAACGAATGGTTTGTCACTGAACAAGAGAAATGACAAATACTTCCAAGATTATATGCAGTTTTAAACTAACTGGAAGGTATAAAGCGCCGTTATGTCAAGAAACCTTTTGTATTCATGCTACGGTCATCCAGCTAAAGAGACAGCAACTGAATATCAGAAAAATTAAGACTTGGAAACAAACATCGATATTCAAGCTGTGTTCCTGAAAGTGGCCATCATGCTCGGCTAACCACTACATACCACACTGCAATATGTGTGCTGCTCTGAATGAATTATCTCATTTCCGTTAATGAAGCATGTGGCTGTTGTTAAAGTCCATGGGATAACTTGAGAGCTGGTGGAGCAGTTGTTGCCATACAGGAAACAGTATAAACAGAATTACACTGTTCATCAGAACTTGGCCAGTGCTCTCGTACTAACATAAATAAAGTGTATTGTATCAGTATTTTTGGTAGCCACAAGTGTACATATATATGCAAGCAGTCTGTGACAGTAGTGTACCCTGTGTTTGTACATGTGTTCCCATACTGCGTTTAATATGCGACTTGTTTTCAATTGGATGCCCTCCAGGGACGTCTACCGTACGTGCAAACAGACATGTGGATCTATACATAGCACAGTCCATATCACACAGAAAGGGAGAGATGAAACCTATGAATTCAACGCTCCATTGCTCAGGCTTTCAACAGCGCCCAGGGTTTCATAGGTAGTTGCAGAATTCGTCAGTACTGTTGGATTTAAATAAAATATTCTGTGAACTGTTCGTATGTGCTTTAATATTGCAGATTCAAAATAAGCAGCGATGAGTTTTCTGAGAGACGAAGCGAGACTCTGAGTACCTTTTCGTATTTACAGTGAAGATGTAAGAAATGCTGTTACATTTTTTGTTGATAGAAAAATAAGTTTGCATCGAATATTGTGGTTGAAACATTTACGAAGGTTGGAGGACGTCGGTATCCGATGAATTGTTTACGAATATAAACAGAGGGAATAGAGACTTAGTCTACATGACGTAAGTGTGGGAGAAGAAAATCACTTATTTTACTGCGCGAAACAAAGCTACTGACAATCTGATGGTCGCTTTGCTGGTCATAGAAATTACTTACCTTTTGTGAAATTCGAAGTTTCACACAGAAGACTACCACGGGGCCCTATCTTAAAATGATTTCAGCTCACACACCATCACATTATGTTGTTCAAAAATCCGGGATGACAAATTTATAATTTCTAAAAATTGACAATTCTATTATAGTTAAATTTAAAAATATTAACATTAGTATTGATAACATGATTATAAAAGATTTACGTTGTGATAATCTGATCTGTAGCTGGTGTAAGTAAATAATTTGATGCGCCATCAAAAACTGAAACTCGTCACATATTTTTATTAAACTTGTGCCAGACTACGGGGCACTACAAACCATAAGACAGCCATCTTCGGACTCACCGCCACGATAACCTCAAATCTTAATTTTTATTAAAGTTTACACGTAGTAATATATACGAGTAGTCTTATTTTGCAGTGTACATATAATTTTAAGTACTTTTCGTATTATACTGTCCACAGGCAATAAATTCCTTAGGTCTGCGTCATCTAAGTAATGGACACTAACTAGATACCAAGATATTTTTCCTAAGATCTGATTTAAAAGATCACTTCACTTGTCGCAATTACCAAAACGTATTTATATTGCCAGATAGTCACTCATTTATTTACAGTGCAGACATGTGCATTGAACGTAATTAGGATTAGAGGTTGCTTAATATTATTATTCTTCCTTAAACGTTTAAATAGAGAAATGACCTCGCTATTTCTAATCTTGGTTGTTGGGCATGTTCTCGCTTATCTGTATTGATAATTGTAGCAAGATTCATTGCGATTCTTAATATTTAACCAAGGAATACTAATATTTGTCATAATAGTATCTGGAAGATCTCTGTAACAGAGGAAGTTCTCGTCGAATTTGAGGGCTAACACGGAAGAAAACGCATAGGCAGACGTTCAAACCAGCAGGCACTAACGTAGTTGCTGTGTTCTGCTGACATTTCACCAATAAATGTCGCCAATTACCGTTCCCCATCAGATAGTAGCTACTACATTGTTCTTGAGATTTGCTACCGCTAATTGTTGGCACTATCTTCTGTTTTGCTACCACTCACCAGAGCCGAAGATCTTTCAAAATATTCCCATAATTCCCAGCCTCTTACACTAATGAAAGATCACTGTTTATCTCATCATGCCTCTCCAGACCACTGAGATATTTAAAGAGCAAAACTTGTGAACAGTAACATATGTAGGCATGGTTTAAATTGCGACCATGTATTTTAGAAATTTAAATATCTTTAGAACCTACAGACAAATGTTTAGAAGTAAAGATATAGTTTTATCGCGATCTTATTTATGGGTGGCCTAATGGTAACACTGTTGTAGTTTATTTTGGAGTAGCAGGCTGCCATTTCGTGTTTTTATTCCATATCTGTCTTCCACCCCCGACCATGATCACGAACTTTAAAAGATTTTTCTTTGTATAGAATATTTTTCTTATGTTATAAGTTATATAATGTTCCTTTTTACTCTCTCAAATACTGTATAATTATTTGAAATTTTCATTTGACGTAAAAGAGCTTAAAAGAATAACATAGCCTTCCCGCCATTACACTAACTTTCTGTGGACAGCTAATATATGCTTTACCCCGTTTGTTTTTTGCTTCGGTGTGATAAGATGTTTTTATTTCTTTCAAGGTTTTTATGTGCTATACTTTGCAAAGGCTTTCTACAATGCGTATAGACCACGCTTAGAACACAAAAATAAACAAATAAATATCAAAAGAAAACGTTCTCGTTTTCATTCATAATTTTCTTCCAGTTCGGTGCAAATTAAATATTTTTGACGGATGACATAATATAAAGATAATCAAACCGTTGAAACCCAGTCGTCCTCTTCATTTGTTTTTCTTTTCAAATATTTCCGCAAGGGACAATGTGGTTGATGTTCCATTTGATATTCTTAGTCATACATAGAACGTTTAACAGCACAGCATGCAAACGATAAAATTCGTTCTAGACATAAAGCGAAAGTTGTAGTAAAATAAGGAAACCGTGTACCACATATCTCATTTGATAGAAAGGACCAGCGAATATTTTATCAGCTTTTCTTATTTCAATCCTCATAAAAACAACAGCTGATATTAAAATTAATGTTGACGTTTAAACGGTTTAAAAGTTACACTAGCATTGTAATATTTTCGATTCCACATTTTTTCTGGCTTGTGTTATTCTAACATTCAGTTATGTCAACAAAAGAGTCTGCCATTTTACAGTATAGGCCTACTCGGCTAACGTGACACATAAAGTTCATTCTCAAATCGCGTCACACGTGTATGTTTTTTTTATGGATTATCCTAGGTGATCGCTTACTGTTCGCATGTGTAATTTACCGAAATCGAAATCAGATGATGGATCTTTGGCGTTCCGGATATTAAGCCGCGTCGTTGTACTTGGTGACATGTTGGCTATCTCTTGAAACTGATAAGAGGCATAAAAACTGAACATCGACCCATCCAGCGCCGAGTGACGGATGGATGTGATCAGTAATCACAGTTTTCCGCGGTCGATAGCAGACATTTCTTTGACACGGATTTTGTATGACGTCTCCGGTGTTTTTGAATGATTTTGTCGCAGTTTGCTTTGCGACTCTTTTACAAATACATACGTTGGCAAAGTTGAGTGAACCTAAATGATGCATTAGAAGGGGTGTGGGGAGAAATTACCTTTGGATAAAGATAGAGGTATTCATCTGGGTTTTGGCGCCATTTGACATCACTAGATTGGGCGTTAGAACATAGATAAACAAAACTGATACGAAATGTATGTATTTTTGTAATGTATCTAAATTTTCTTTTGCGTTACAATTTAAAAGAATTTGATCTTAATTTAGTGTAAAGTCACAGGTTCGTGTTTTGGACCAGAATGAACAGAAATAAAATGTAATTCTGCAAGTATTAGTGCTGAATTGTCAACACCAAATTTAATTTGAAATCAGTATTATATCTTCGGAGATTAAATAAGCTTATGGAAAAATTAACGAAAAATTTCTTAATCTCTTTATAGGCCAATAACATTTTCAGCTGAAACGTCTGTGTACCTAATTTGTAAAACTGAATCAAGAGAACGGATTTATAAAGGCAGTCTTCAATGGTATACAGACGTTTTACTATGTTAGTGTTTACGAATGTGAATTTATCATTAATCGTCTTGATATTTGTTATATTTTTATATCGTGTGGTCTTATTCACTTTGTTCTGGAATTAAAAATTCGTTAATTACAGCAACACAGTGTATTGATTAATATATTCACTATGTACACACAAAACTTTATTCCTTAAATTTGTTCTTCTTCTGTGGTATATTAAGGCTGCACGTTTTGATTATATTTTCTCAAAGCTATCCTATTATGTAAGAGCTCTAAGTTATGTTTATCTGTACATCATGCATGATGTACAAAATTATAAAAGTTTGTTGTTTTTGTCGTTGTTAATAATGAATATAGGACTATTATTCTTCTTTATTTCTTTAAATATTCTCACGATATACCCAGGGAATTGGTAAATGTACTTTGAATGCCGAAAGTGAAATACGAATTTTTGAAGACAAACTTTTAACGAAAACGTTTGATCATATAACGGGTAACATAAGTGGCAATGCAGGGTGTTATACCGCTATGGACTTCTAATTTATACAGGTAATCTAATATTGTTACGATTATAAAAGTTACGATTCTGATGGGCTGGGAATGTGGCTAGGATGGAAAAGTCCAGTTGGAAAATATTAGGATAACAAGATGATTCTTAGGGAGATAGGTTGTGATGATGGAAGGAGTTTGAGATCGTGTTCAGTGCTGTTTTTGGTAATAACGATCAAAATTTCAGGTTCATGTAGCATATTGTTTTATGAGTCGTATTGTTTATTTACTAGGGACACAAACTCTTTGTTGATATACGCCTAACTAATAAGAACAGTTATAGATGAAATTTTAATTATATTTTCTTAAGTCCCACAGACTTGAGTAATGGGTACGTATTTTATAGATTTGATTTCTTTAGCTGGGAGAATACGAGAACACATTTCTGTGTTAAAAATAGGGACACGTATATCTAATTTTAAATTAGTAATAAAATATTTCTACACAGTTTAGAGCAGACTTGTGTTCGGAAGGTACTTGTTTTAAACATAAACCAAACCAAATTGGCTGCGGTTTTTCGTATTATTCCTGAAGTCAAATTAAATAGGCCACGACCTTATTAATTTATGCTCATATTTACATCTCATTCGGCCTGTAGCAGAAACAGTAAATAACTTAAGAATATCGAAATGTAATTATTGTATTAATTTGAACACTACTGTACTGAGTATTATCCCTCGCTCTATCGTGAATCGGCTTTGGGAATTCTCATCGCCGCGGACCGAACGTGGAGCTGACCGCAGATTAACTCACCGTCCCTGTCAACTTATAGATAACGAAAGGGGAACAGGAGCCCATAACTTGCCTGACCCTAGCTCATCAATTTATTGCTGTCCTGCGTATCTAAATCTAAAAGCCCTACTCTGTATGTCCGTGAAGGCAACGGCTGAGGGTTTAAAGGAGTGAGGTGATCAATAATTACTCAAGATAGGTTTGTGCGTCTTTGCAACCTCAAGGCGGATTATTTTTAGCACATACCCCGTCATAAGCTGTTAACTTATGTACAACTTATTTTTAAGGACGTTTGCCCGCAAATTTATTTCATGTTGAACTTAGACTTATACTGTTTGTGATTTGTTTGATAACATCGTGTCTTTCTTTCTGATATGTTAAACAATAAAGTATATAAGATAGTGTAATTGCGTCATATTGTGAATATTATAACAATTATTTATTTTAATCCGTCTTATCACAATATTTAAAATTTCTTATAATTAAGATAATAAAATATCATTGATGTTCCATATCGATTGATCGATTTACATTTTGGAACATTTACACAACATGTTTCAGTTTTTATAAAACCATCATCAGGTGTAAAATATCTACGAACTTAAAACTCAAATATGATTCCATTTGGTGATGTTTTCATTGTGTTTGTTTTTCATTTTTGGGCGAAAATGTTGTTTTTTCTTAATTTTATTGGATGTACATATCGGTCTGTAAGTAGGAGATTGAAAGAAACACTAAAGAATTTGAAAGTATTTATAAAAGAATTTAGAGAATAAAATGCAAAATATATAAATTGTAGTTAGAAAGTAGCAATAAAATATAAATAAAAATAATATAGTTAAGTCAGGATTTTACAGTGGGCTGGAAATGTAGTTTGAATGTGAAACAAATACATAAATAATTCTTGTGGGGAAGCCTTGAAACGGCCACTTAGAAACCGACATAGGGCAATGTAAATATTATGTAATGGCTTTTAATCATGTGAAATACATTAGAATGGCAGAATTTGTTGTTAGATGGGTGGGAAATATCGAGATTATTATAGGGAAATTCGTTACTTTTTACCCTTTTCAGTATTATTTGTGAAAATATATCTCTATATCTTTGTGTGTAAAAATTATATTTATTTTTAAAAGGACGCATATAATTTTAACACTTCACACTCTTGATTTCGAGGCCGCTAAATGATTAGGAGGATTGTGATGGAAATGTTCTTAATTCAAAACTATTTGGTTTGGCTTTATTGGTAACGTTTATTGATAAAGACCTATATTTTATTATAGTATAAATCTCAAGGTATGAAAGGATTCAAGTTATAATTGGCTTTGCATCAGAAGCGCAAATATATTTATGAATTTCGTGGTGTGGTAAGATTACGGTGTTGATAACTAGAGTTTGGCAATGTTTGTTTACTGCTTCAATCTTATTGTTATTAAATGGACGTCCAAATAACAGGACGTGGGGGTGTGGACTGGATTAAACTGACTCAGAAGATATTTACTGGTCTGCTTTTTCACAAATATATTAATGAAATTACTTTTACCCTCGCGGTGGAGGCGAAAGTTTCCTCTGAAAATTTAGTGATTACCCACAAGGCTATGAATTATGCCATAACACACAATATTAGAAGTCATTCTAGAATTAGGGTTTTATTATTTATTGACCATCTGTACAAATATCGGGCCCTTAAGAAAAACCCTGCGCCAGTAAGTCAGTTAGATACTGGAAACAGCTTTTAGATGGATGATCTTCAATCTTCTTAACAGCAATATTTCAAATTTATAAGTTATATGGTTATAATGGAACGTTAAGTGAGTAGTTTATAAATTGTTAGCCTGTTACTACTTTCTGTCTCGAAATTTACCAGGCGACACAAAATATTTCAGATTGGATAGCCAGTTACCTGGCCGGGATTCGAACCATGCTCTAGGGGAACTTTAGATAAAGATCTGGCCTTTTACAATAAGAATAACAAAACAGAGTGGCGACTAACATCAGGTACGAACTCGCACGTCAAACGAATTACCGCATACCTTGCGTTTCGTTTTTTGTTGGCTTAAACGTTATTGGTTCCTACCTTTTTTTTTCAGTTAATCTGTTTTGTAAAACATAAGAACAGATAATAAGAACACAGACGTCGGCTGAATGACCTTTAACCGCCTCACAATTCACTTTTGCTGAGAGAAAGTTATAATAGTGCTTCATGTAATTTATCTTACAATAAGGTTTCGAGAGTGATAGATTTGTTCACTTTCACATGAAATGACCTGAGAATAATAACTCATTTACTTCCGTAGAGACTTGGCTATGGCTTCTGTAAGTTTGTGCCCATAATAAAATGGAGGAGGTGAAGGTCAAATTAAACAGAGGTTAGTATCAGATGGTTTCCTGAAGAAAGGGCGTCTGTCTGTCAGCTTGTAATCGTAGCGAAATTTTGAATAGGGCTGGTGGCAACACTAGCAACGTTATGGAAACATATAGCAGTGTTTATGTTGTATCTAAGATTTTGGCGAATTGAGTAGATTATTTATTGCTGTGTTGCTGTAGGTTTTAGGCTTTTTTCATCAAATTTTTTACACCTACGCTGGAGTAAAAACACGACGAAAAACTATACCTTTTAGTCTGCATTATATTTAATGAAAATGTGTGGGATAATTTTCGGGAAGGGGGTCTACAGTAAGGTTGAAAGGGGAGGGTTTCCGTGGCACTAGAAACGCTGAGAAAGACTGAAGTATGATATTTTTATCCTGTGTTCTGAAAGATGTGTGGAAAATAATAATCTATGAAGGTAAAATTAATGATTCTTGTGTTATTTAAAGGGTCTGTCGTATCTGCTTAAGTTATTTTGATGTTAAAGTGACGCAGGGGTGATTGATAACGAACAGTAAGGGAGGATATCTAACGAGGCTATTTTACACTAAATAAAAACAAGAAAACTTTAGAGAAATTTGTGAGAATAACTTAACCTTGTCTAGTGCGCAAACACATGACCAAATTGTTTTGAATTATTGAGGTAAATTCTTGAACAGTAAAAATAACAAGACCGCTGTATGGTAGTTTCGTAACAAGGTCTCATAATCATAATAGAATTAAACAGCGAGTACATTTAATACTTTCTGAGATTTGAGATTCTCACCGCTGTGAAGATATAAATCGTGTTTTACTACGTTGTGACGTCGTGTGTTCTTACAGGTGGTTACAGGGGATTGAGAGAGATGTTTTTGGTAGTTACTTATAACATACACTGGAACATTGAAACAAAGTTCTAGAAGATAGTAGACTATATAAACTAACTAAAAATATAGGCGTACGTAATAAGCAGTAATTTCGTTTCTCCTCAGTGAAATTATCACTAATATAACAAGAGTGAAAATCAATTATAAAAGGAACCAATATTCTACCTATGTAGCTTATTGTAAAAAAATAATTGGAAATCGCTTTTGAAGTTTAACGAATATAGCTTTAAACAAAATGGTTTTAAAGCTACTCTGCTTAGTTGTATAACCCAATTGATATTCTCTAAAATGTTCTGCAATCTTAAACCCAACCTTGGGTTAATGTAAAGTTCCTCCTTTCACAATTATTAGAAATTATTTTGGATTAATCAGAATGTCGGCTGAGACCACGTCGAGTTTAATTGCAGAAATAGTGACCACCGTATACAAATGTTATATTTTCAGCTGGCCATTGTGTCAAGTATCGCAAGGTTTTGAGCGACTCAAACACTAGGATAACCCGCTTGAATCCATTTTGGGACATGTAAACCTTTCGCTGCTTTAGGCATTATTTTGCGATGTTAGTATCCTTATGGTATTATGATACTTCATGTAAGAAGTTTTAGAAAATATCTATGACAGAAAGGGGAGACCAAGTTTGTGGCAACGGTGAAGAACTCGATTCTGTCTTCCGCCCGGAGTAATTAGTTGTGTACTGACGAAAGTGAACTAGGTAAAGTGTTTTGCTCAATTTTAGTTGGAGGATAAAACATGAACACAAAGCTGGTGGAGTTGGAGCAAATGTTAGGTGTGACAGCAAACTGCGAGACATATAATAGCTTTTATTTGTAGTCTTTGGTGTAATAGACGATTACTGTAAAAGAATGAAGAAGTAAAACATATTATAAAAAGTTATGTTACAAACAGTTCTGTACAAAATTTGCAAGACTGGTTGCATAGTGTGCTATTAAAAGTTCCTGTATCAGTTATAGAAGTTTTTGCTAAAGTATAGTTCAACTTTTTCTAATCGACTGAAGTCCAAATTAACTTTGTCACAATTGGCTTAGAAGACTTGCAGCTGATGTATCTAATGCTCAGTATACTGAATATTAGATTGCTTCAAGTTTATTACATATTTATTCCTATCATAATAATACAATACATTTTAATTTTTTTAAATATAATCTAATATCTTCTTGTCTTCCATGATCTATTACCTCTAATATTCCAGTCTTGTGTTCATGACACTAGCATACTTCCATGCCTCGATCATTTCATATCACTCAACCCATCTTCGATGTATGTCAAGAAGCATGCAGAATTATTGTTTCAATGTGCGCATTTGAGTCCGTTCATTCAGATTGATGGAATCGTTGAAGTGACCACCAGTTGAATTGCTTTACGGAGCTTCTAAATTTATAGGCTACACTTCAAATTCAAAGTGATACAAATCAGTCTCCTGACTCATTGAAAGAGGGTCATATTTTCAGACTCAGGATGAAAGGGCGTTTCTTTATCTTCTCGTAATAGTCTCTTTACACTCCACGTATTCTTCTATCGTCTTTAATGACGTCCTCATCAATTCATCTGCATATCTCTCTCTCCTTCTCTCTCCATACCGTCATTTATTCCTCCCCTGTTTCTCCTAGCTCCCTCTCTTCTTTGGGGGAAAACCGAAGACTTCCGTGCTGAAGCCAAAATCCTGACGTTCGCACAAAACGTTGGAAATGATGAAGTACTGTAGCCATAATTTTGCAGCGTTTACTGAAAGGTTGTCTACTGTGTAGTTATTATCTTGACTATGGCTTATGAGTATATTATGAACACACGAGGGGCCTTTTATCTGGCGCGCAGTGTCAAACTGTAGACACCTTAATGATGACAAGAGTAAGTACCAAAGATGATCGAAAAGAACTAGGAGCGAGTCTTAAAATATGAAAGGCGAATGTAATATCACCACCTTAAAATGCAAGAGGCGAAGACAAGGTTGCCCGAAGTCTAAACCTGAGCCTTGAGAAATTATATGTTGAAACAATGATGGTGAAAGTGTACAGATATTTTAATTAACGTTGTTCCATATGAATAATTAGAAATTTAAACAACTCCAAAGGGTACTGCCGATGCTGTACTACAAATATTACCTACTGCTGTCTTTCTGGACTTCGCCCATCGCGTGGTATTCAGAAAACAACTCAAGTTTTGTTTTGTCAACTGGATCTGCACCCGTTCTCAGATGAAAATGTATGGAACACCTAATCAGGTCGCATTTATCACATTTTTGTCTTCGTCTTTGGCACTTCTGGGTATTCGTACCATTTTTGTTGTATGTTATCTCATTACCTACTGTTGACGAAAATGTATTTTCTTATTTCCATATATCTATTAGCTTTAGTTGACTGACTGCGGTTATCCGGTGAATGGGACAAGCCCTTTCTTTCTTACTCTGTGGCTGTAGAGTCCTTTAAGGACCTTTGCCTCCTCCCATATATAAGGTTTCTTAAACTATTTATACATTTGTTGGAACTCCATGGACGAGTGTATTTAATTTAGATTTACATACCATTGTTTCTTTGCTTCTTTTTAATACATAGAAGATTTAAGCTCAAAACGGTATTTTACAACTAACGTAACCTGCTGCCTCGAAGTGTAATTTTTTTCGCAACAGATTTAATGGTTTTACCTTCTCAACTCAGTTGCTTATATCTCGTTTGTGAAACCTGATGATGCTTATTTAACAGGCTTTATATAATATAGAAATCTAATACTAGTTGATCGTTTCATATTTTATTTGCTAATTCATCCTTAACTGCACAAATTATGCAGCAGGTTTGCGGTTGTGAATGAGTCGAGAAGTTGAAATGAAATGGTAGTGATCTACAAATCCAGATCATTGATGTAAATGTTGGTTCTTTTATTGCGAGAGGCTAAAACGACTAGAAACTTAAGGTGGTGGGCCGTGAATCAAACCCAGTACAAGTCTAAAGCGAAGCGGGGGTATTAATAACAGCCATAAAGCCTGGTTTTGGATATCAGGAATTTCATACCAAGCTGCAAGATTTTTTTTCAGCACCGTGTAAGTACGTTGTCGCAGATGCAGGGACTTGTTCGCAACATTTGATACTGTAACAGCTGTTCCACATTTTAGTTAACGTGTTTACGCGTGTGTGTGTGTCATCGTGTGATTCAGTATCTTCGCATATTACCCCGCTGAGATGTAACTACGCATTCAGCTGATGCGTTCAGTGAGCACTAGATGTAGCAGCGTATGATGGACGTGTCCGCAGCGCCCATAGTAACGATAATTTTACGGGTTAAGTGTTACGATTTCTACTAATGGCACTTCATACTGTCCCACTCTGTCATGATTATAAAGAAACAAAGTGTGTAAAGTTTTATAACAAATTTGGAGAATATGTTTAATCTAAAACACAAAATTGGTCTTTTACAGTGTTCTGTGTAATCCTTTGTCTGTTTCCTTAAAGGCTGATATTCTGTGAGAAGTCATCTTCTCACTGCAGCGAGAATTAAGATGGCTGCCTTCTCGGATGTTGCGCCATGTAGTCTGGTAGAAGTTTACAGACATTTTTGAGGTACTTGCTACCTCCACTATCAGCGTAGTTGTTATTTTACTATGTCGTTTCTCTTACAGTTAGTTACGTAATTAACAGTTGATTCGGGTAGTTAGGTTAGGTTAGGTTAGGTTAGGTTAGGTTAGGTTAGGTTAGGTAGCCAGCCAGTCGATACATGGGTTAGTTCTTTGGTCAGGTAGCAGATGTCATTTAACTATTTGTTTCTTTTTGTGTAAATCTGAATATCATTGGCTCAAAAATTATTAAACTGATGTTCAGTGAACGTATATGTCGCCTCTTATTACCGGCAAATTCTCTAGATTGCAGTAGAGCATATTATCTAAACAATTACTTGTAGGTATCAGAATGTCAACGGAGAACGAGACAATATAACTTTTCTGATAGGTTGTACCTTTTATTTGTTACGTTAAAACGAGTTTCCATCAATACAACACGACT
This sequence comes from Zootermopsis nevadensis, assembly GCF_977971745.1. NCBI lineage: Eukaryota > Metazoa > Arthropoda > Insecta > Blattodea > Termopsidae > Zootermopsis > Zootermopsis nevadensis. Next base: position 10,960,563 of record NW_028259142.1, read on the forward strand.
TCCAATAAACTAGAATCAACAACTAGTACCACTAATCTACGCTATATAGTCTGATCTACTGAAAAAAGCATCGTTAAATGAACTACAAATTGATAAATACTGTCATTATAAAAAGCTGCAGCAAAAAATATCATCAAACCAATAACTATCACAAAATCAATAACTAACTTTGTTTCCACTTTGTCTTAATTATCTTTATTATAATATTAAGACTGTTATTGCGCACGGAGAGCTCAAAATTTTCACTGGGAAGTTATAATGAAAACATTTAAAAGATTTTTTATTTGCATTCTTTGAAGCTTTGCGTCTATGTCATTTTGATGTTTACTTTTAATTAAAATACATACATTTGACAGATTAACATTACACGAAGCTTTTTGTAAATATAATAGCCTAAAGAGAGAGAGGGAGAGAATGTTTTTACGTTTCATATACAAATAAGTTGTTTTATTGTATTTCGTTAAAGCACACAAAATGTAAAATGTTTCACTTTATAAATGCTTCAAGTTGTAACTGTACACATAGGCTTACATATATATGTCACATAGCCTAAAGTTAGCCTATGTTTGAAGTTTGTATATAATATTCTATGTGAACTTTATAAAACCCTGGTCCATGTAGTCAGACACGTACTAGATCGGACATAATTTAAATATACAAAAATGCAGTTGTGATTTATGAAGACATTAGTTGACAGTGCGAAAAGTAATTGATATTAAAAACTGAAATATGGAGTTGACAGTAAGTGCCACGTAATGAAGTACTTAGCGGTGACTTCCTGTCGATCATGTGACCGGTCAGTTAACTCATGTGAAGAACAAAGAACACTTCATATGAAATTGGTAAAGCAGGCTTTCAGTGACATAAGCAATGAGCAAATGTTTAATTAAAATATTGATCTTTCTACGCATATTAACAGCGCTTTCCAAAAATAAAGTAGGATTTGTATAATATTTTAATAAAACATAATTTTATATTCATACGGCAAATATATTCCTCCATTATGTTCACTTACATTCAGAAACGAACATCATCTTATTATTATTTTTCTTAGTGACCCATTTTCTTAGATCTCACCTTACCCTCGCCCGATAACCATTGCTCATTAATCACTTTTCTTCAAATTTCTTCTAGTTTAGTGATGTCTGTTTAACGAAGTTCGCTCAACTAAAAATATTACCGTAAATTAATTCGGAAGGATATGAAAGGAACTTTCTGTTATCTATTTTAAGACGTTATTTATTGAATTTCCCCGGAGGGGTTGAGGGAAACCTCAAGGACCTCACTCAGTCTTGATAGCAGACCTACAGGACCAGAATCAAACCCCGGACGTTGCGACAGTCGGTGACGTTCAGTTACATCGTTTCACTGGTTCATTCCTTTCGAAACCCCCTGCTATCGAAGTATATTGCTTTTGTGCTCTGTACAATGTCTTCTTTCACTTCTCTGATATTTCTAATGTTAATATAATAAGAAGTGATCAGGAAGTGTTAATTTCATTCCGTGTTTCAGGAAATTATTTTACTGAAGACTGATTGCTTATTCATAGAACCATTTGGGTTATTTATAGCCTTTAGTGTATCACTATATCATGTCTGTATCAGAAGTCAAGAAAGTAATTGACCTGACAAAATAAATTTTATCAGACCCTTCAGGATGTCTGACCTCAAAAAGGGGTAGCGTTTGTTTCAAGTTAGGCATGACATAACACTTCTTCCATCAGGTGTTTTATTATCATGCCAAGGAAATGGTTTTGTTTCTACTAGCGCCGTGTTATGTAAGGCTAATCGCGTGTTTATGAAACAGCTTGGTCAGAACAATATTTCAATGTCTGGTCTATAATTCGAGCAGCCAACATCCCCATTAAATTAGCAACAAAGTTGACTTATACCAGAAATCAATATCTGACACGTTCCTATAATTTCTGATAAGAGCCGGGGGTAGCTCAGTCTGAACAACGATGGCTACTGAATGAACGAGTGGGCAGAGAATTTTTCCTCTAGCTTTTGCGTCCAGACCGGTTCTGGGGCTCCTACCCAAGTGGTACCGGGGTCCTTTCCTGGCTGTAAAGCGCTGCCGGGGCGTGGTGCTGACCACTCACCCCATCTAGTGCCGAGGTCAAGAATGAGTAGGAGCTATACCTCCTCTCCCCCCAAGCGCCTACATGGCGTATAGCGGGACAGCTTTACTTTACTTACTTTTTACATGCTGTATGATACACATGCTTCTTTTACAATTAATATATATTTAGAGCGTTGTCGAATTCAGTGTTATGATACATGAAGCCTCATCATTAACCAAATCTCTCGTCTGAGGCCTATTTTCAGCCATATCAATCCCCTTTTTTAAAAAAAAAACATCTGTGAAATAAATTTAAATATTATTTTTCCTTTAATAATATATATTTTAAGTTTTATTTTAATTGAGCCCCTGCAAAGGTCTATTGAAAATCCTTTCTTGTGTGTCACATTTCCCACCCAACTCATCATCCTTTGTTATTTACCCTAACATTACCGTATTAATAAAAATGATGAATGTTCTCACTAGGTAATGCATCCAGTTATATTTTTACTTCATCTCGGATGGCTCTAAATATTCTTCATAGCAATTTTTTCCAAAACACCCTTTGGGATTCTTTCTTGATAGTTAAGACAAGGTCTTACATATTGAACGGTGGGTAGAATTATGTATACAAACTTGTAATAGAGCATCAGAAATATTACAACCACATGGAAACAGGTCTATATAGAAGTCAAGCTGGAAGTAGGTCATTCGACTTGTACTAGAGTACGTCTAAAATATTTATTCAATCAAAGTCTAGGTTTCTGTAAAGAAATTAAAATTGTTTTAAAGACGAGAAACGTTTTATTAAAATGAAGTATCTATCTACCAAACTATTTATAATTAACATAAGAGCCAGTGTCCGTTACACTTAAATGTACGAGTGTCGGTTTTATGTAACCTGGCCACTAGATGGAGGTGAGCGGACAGCAGCTTCAAACTGGAGAAATATCCTTTGATATCGAATAGACAGGCGGATCTTTTGGTCCTAGAGTCGATCTGCACGTGATGTGGAGGAAAGACTGCTACTGTCGAGAATTTAACTCTGGTTTTCCAGTCCGTAGTCAGTTACTTCATAGACTAATTTAGTCTAGCTTATTATTATTAGGTACATCATCTACTTTAAATTTTAGAACACTTTATTCCAGAAGACGACATCTCGATGCGTTATTTCTTATTAATGTATTTAAGGGCAAAATAATTTGCCATTCCATTATGGACACTGTTGGTTTACGTGTGCCGGCGAGGCAAATAAGAGAATTTTCTACTTTTAGTGTGAGCAGTGCACTACGACATAGTCCTTCAGCCAGGTGCGTCATCGCTGCAAATGACGTATGTAAATCTTTGGACATATTTAGCATAAACATTGTCTCCCTTGAGCGAACGTTCTCAACAAGGGAAATGATCTAGCTTGGTTATCTGTTTTTTGTATTTCTTTAACGATGTACATTTATATTAGTGTTCCCTAGGTGGATTATTTGTTTTTATTTATATTTCTTCATTTTTTGCTCTGTATTAATATTGTTTCTATTTTGGGTTTGCCTGTACTTGGCAGTTATATTTAATACTGTACATGTATAAGTTTAGTTAATCCGTTTGTGTAATATTATCCATTATTATTTCACTATTATTGTATATATTATCAGTGTTTGCCTGTTATTGGCTTCTTGCTTTTGGCAAACACGTAAATAAATTAATTGAATTGAATTGAATCATCGCCACCACCACCACCACCTCGACCACAATTATCATCATTCATCCTAAACGTCGCCACCAAGGTCGACGCCACCTGCTTGTCGCCTGTGTGATTCTTGAAGCACAAGAGGATAAACATTGACTCAGGTTATCTGGCAGGGACCGCGAATTGTTTGCTCACGAAGCCCTCTTGATCTTACGACGTTGTTTCCCATGCAGCGTGAAAGAACGAGATGAAATGACAACGCCACGATCAACTCCGCTTCACCCTGCTATAGAAGTGACTCTGACGCTCCTAAAATTTAAATTATGTCGGTATTACTTTGCGAGAAAATAATCTGTCCTTAACTTGGTATCTATTTAATGTAGCGAAAAGTATATGATTATTATTTATACTTACGAATTGCTCGCCTTTATTGTAAGTGTGCCATTCTTTTTGAAGCTCGAAGAGTCGGCAGTTCGTTAAGAACTGTGTTCATGTAATTAAAGACACTTTCCTCGTAATTTTAATGACAAAGTTCTCATAGTTAAGACAGTAAATATATTACGTCTTTAGTAATGTAGTAGGCTGCAATGAGTTTACACACCATAGTTATCAAAGGACTTAAATAAATAAAATAACGTCGATGCAGAACCAAAGCGTTTAACGTCGCTAATACCAAGGCTAACGATTCTAAACTAGTTACGTTCATTTCCTAACTTTACATCGTAGACCCATAAGATTCATCTTAATGTTATCCTTTCATCAATCACCTCCTCGATCTTCCGATGGGACGTATTCCAAGAGCTTTCTCCGCTAACACTTTGTTCATTTTTTTTACCGTCCCCTGTCTTAGGCGCATGCGCAGTCCATGGTAGCCTATAGACATTTTGGAGTTTATTATTACAAAACTCGGGAAGATATGAATTAATCTGTCATAAAGAGGCCAACATTCATAAAAAAAATAATTTAATTTTTTCAAATGTTACCAGTTCAGAGACATAGAGTCTCCTCTTTAAATTATAAACATATGAAATGCTTCTTTTCTAAGCCCCAAACGGTACCCCGTTGAGTCACAAGGGTAAAACTTTCAAATAAAATGTCAATTCAACTAATGTGATCTTGTGAACGTAGTAAAATATACATGTAGGTATTCCAGTGTCCAAACACCTTGCTATGAAGGCTCTTGTGAATGTAAAGGTATAGGTCGCGCGAGAAGTGCTGGCACTTGCGCAAAGGACTGATTTTGGTCGTATGAGATGGACCCGTCCAAAGCACGCGCTACAGGGATGTCAGCTTCAGTTGGTTTGTAGCTCTAGCTGTGTTTAGTTCAAAGCGCCACCGCAGCTGAGGCTGTGCGACCCCCACTACTACTGAACTCCCCTCTCTCGGCTTACACATCGCGCATTTAGGTGTCACGACCACTCGCGCGACCTATGCTAGAAGATGGTGAGAGATAAACAGGACGCCTTCATCTTAGGGTAACATCCTCTGTACCCAACGGCACGAGGCTGGCTGGGCCGTAGTTCCGTTCTGAGCCGGTGGCGAAGAGAACAGTTCTAAACAGGAACAATCGCGTGGCTTCGATGGGTATTGTGTGAAACCACAGACGTACTCGAAATACAACGAAGTCTACATATAATTGCTGCAAACATATTTAGGCAACAATTTCAAAAAGACTATCGGATCATGTTATCAGGGAAATGTCCTCAAGGTTTTATTGGTGTACTACAATTGTTAATTGTTCTGGTTTTATTAGAACTCTTTGTATCCAGAAAGTGTGCCTGTAATTTATCAAGTGTATCCTTCATATTTTATATAGGCGTATTTATCATTCTCTTCTTATATATTAAACCGCACAGATTATTATTTTATTAAATGAAAAAAACAGACAGCTAATAAGCTGTCTTCTGTATTATGTGCAAAATAACCATAACAACCATCTTGAACAGTTGTTACTGCTGTCTTGAATATCTCTAATAGACCATCCGGAATGTTTAAGATGGGATAATTCACAGAAAGAATAATTACTATCCAACCTAATTGCTGATACTTACAAGGAAAAGTTCGTCACATAATTCTGTACAATATTTTGGATACAGAAATCGTTTCTAACTGAAGTACCATTCATTAGAGTAGGAAGTAATCGATGTTTCGTTCGTTTGAAGTATAAGTTACATTTCTAGTATTTGTGTTGATTTTATTTAGAAGGCAGCGTTCATAGTGTAGAGCTTTTACATACGAGCCTTGAATTTACAAGAAATGCTAACGAATCAACTTGGGAAACGTTCTTTGCTGCTTCAGGGTGGGGGGGGGGGGGGTTTCAGCAAGGTTTGCTCTCGTTATATCGACATCTGTAAGCTGGCATTTCCCTCTCTCGCTACTTGTTTTTCACTTTATCTTCTTCCATTGCTCCCCACACTTCTTGCCAATACATTGCTTCTAGAAAGGGTTTGGGACCGAGGGTCCTAATGAGATGAACAGGCGAGGACTAGAAGCCAGCTGTTGATATCCCCTGATCGATTCCAGGGGGAGACGCAGCTGCCGCTCGCTAAATGGGGAGAGAAGAAGAAAGGGTGTGGAGAAAAAAGTCGAGACTCGTGGCAGAGCTGAAGGAGGGTTAAACTTTTAAAGTGTGTGTGGTCCAACTTTTTCGCTTCCTTTACAGTCTCACCCCCAAAAAACTGAGCCATCGGCGTAAACTTGTGCATAAACCGTAGTAGCCACTTTAGAAAGTTTAACCCTTCCTTATCAATTGGAACTCTTGAATTTGAAAAGGGTGCGGAGAAGACTCTTCTGGAAGTTGACAACGAGGATCAAGTCAGGCCTAATTTAGTGACTTAATTTTAAAGTAGGAAGTCTGTAAGATGCCATCTGTGGGAGACGCTGGAGAGGAAATTTCAACACACCGGTAAGAACAACTAGAAATTGAAAGAGATCAGAAACGGAGAAGGTGTTGAATTAATAGGATCTTCAGTGTTTGATTCGTTGAGTTGCATGCTGTAGTCGTCTAGAAGTCATCTCCATTCACCATCGCCCAGAGGTAGTTGAAGAAACTGGTTTTATTCTGGAATAAATATATCTGGATGTTGATTGCGTTGAAAACCCTGATGATAGATTTATATAATTCTTATATTCATGACCGATATTACTTATTTAGAGTATACAATTTGAAAATAGATTCTGTCCAACTGGAGAAGTACCACGCACCTCACGAGTTTTTGTTTTGATGTCAAGATACAAATCTTCTAATAATATGATTTTCTAAATTTTATCTTTACTAACTAAAATATGTCTGCTTTATGTGTACACCTGATATGTGATATGTATGTAACCAAATATTTACCACATGCGTTGGGTTATTATGAATTCCTCATATACAGATGCTAAGCTAATCATTTTGATGTCATATTTCCAAGTCGGTGCTTTTCTGCGGGTCATCGTCGTGATTATGATTATCATCTTCATTATCAAATCATGATTGGAAAGGCCGGACCTTGTGACCGAGTAGTGCAATCTCATAAGTGCAGGGCAGCTCCTGTTAATGAGAAGCTATGATATTCTCTTCTATTCAAGATTTATCTATCTGCCACGAAATTATTTTTATTTAAATTAAGAAACAGTCTGTTTTCCCGGATATCGAAAACTTGTAAAGCGAAAAAAGTTTAAACATGTTTTAAATGTAATTGTATTTCAACAAGTCTATCTGTTTTTATTAAAGTTGACCTTCTATTGTTTATATTATTTAAATTTTATTACTGCACTAGCGAGCAGAGTACAGTGAAAATTAAAAATAAATTAGAGTTCAGGAATTGGTGTTTATTTTAAGAATAATATATAACCCATAAACATATTCTGTGGTCAAATATAAGCTTTATCTAATGTTAAAATGAATGGTACCTTTATAATAATTTGGTTTTAAAGTATTAAGTGAATAAAGAGACCAGAATATGTATATTACAAACATTTATAAGGGGCTGCGTCAGTAATCTAGTAGTTAACGATATATTATTAGAATATAAAGATTTGCCATGTGATTCTTGATCTTTTCAGTGAATAATAAATTCTGCTTTGAGTGTGGCTGTGGTCAATTCCTCTGGTTTCTGTGCAGATTCACAGAGAGAGCACATAGAACGAGCAGATATCTCGTGCAAGGAACTGAAGAGATTTTGCCAGGATTCATCATTTCAGAATTAATTCTGAATGGGACAAGTCAGAGGTCATATTCTATAAAGCCCGATTAAGAACATTAAGGAAAGACAAACAGTTCTTACGGTAATCACTAAGCAGTCATCAAAGGACGGTAGCAGAACCAACGTCGTATCCGTCGCTTATAATAAACATACGCCAGACAATGTCCGACGAAATTCCTCCATAATAATTGAAGCGCACTCATGTGTAATCTAGACCTTCATTACAGAACTTCTGAACAACTGAGGACTAGAGACGTTACCTATTTTCCTATTCATCATTTCGCAAGAAACTCTCTCGACGGCTGCATTCTCTAAACTGAATTATACGGACGGACATAATCGCTTTCACGTAGGCCTTTGAATGTATGAATTCAAATTAGATTAATATAATCGAGGAACAATTAAATACCACCCTTACAGATTCAGTACGTGTGTCCATGTTTTTGGAAATCATCGCTGAAACACGCTATTGTTTCTGTGCGCAATGTCACACACCGTTTGCTTTTCACATTATATCAATTGCTGGGAACAGTGGTGTATAGGACATTTGACTCTTTACAATGCAGTAGCGGTCATTTGCACAACAGAATTTGACGTTTAGTAGCATGATATTACGCCTAATGAGTACATACTTAGGTTTCGTCCATTTATCATAATTTTGTTCTTGGTTTTGTTACATTTACATACACTTTTATTGGTTGTTATTATGTTATTGTGACTTTGTCTTGCATTCATGATAGAGTAGACGTATATATACTCTATTTTATATGTATTTATTTTTAAGCACGTCTAATTTATAGATTTTCTAAAGTTTAGATGCTTATTTTTTTAATTTTATTATAGGGAAATGTGAGGTTCTATGAATTTAAATACAGCTTTGTCCAAATCCTGTTTCTTCTCGGCTGTTATCATGGTTATTCTAATTTACTCCAAGTTAATGCTTGGGAGCCTGCTGTACTCCGCTGGTAGCTGAGTAGTGCTTAGCGGTGCTCTGTCTTATTCTAAAAATCCACAATTAGAAACTCCGTCTGAGTAGGAAGATTTTATAAATAGCGTTGTGATTTTTCGTAATATCTTCAGGAAAATTCCAGGTGCCAGGTTATATTCGAACATATTATAATGAATATCTGTCAAATCTCAACTCCCCATTTACATCCCCTAAATTTTTGGTTGGCAGCCTGCGAAGTTGGTACATCGTTAAATGAAGTTACAAATCTTTATTATATTCATATGATCTTTTAGAAATTACGTCCCAGTGTTGAATATAAGTCTTCCCAAGCTCATAAGACTCTTATGAGATCTTACTGCCTAAGCCAACTCGTATCTATAATAATAAATTCTTTGTAACCTAATATCTCGCAGGGACAAGCTATCACTCGGAAATTAAACATCGTGAAATAACTTAGTCCGTAGCACGACAGGAATTTTTATTGTTGTGTAACGTAGTACATACCACAGACGAAGGAACTAAAGGGATAATGTGAAGGAAGAGAGGTGATGTTTGAAATACGAATAAAATCATTTCCTATTGAATTTCATCTGAACTTTATCACCGCTGTTGTATGAACTTGGCCGCGCCTAGCGCTGTTCCGTCGCTAGGCAACCATCCACGCTTATTTGTAGTTACCGAGCTGTGCCATGTGAACGGTCACATCCTAAAAATTTGAGGACCTGAATTTAATAAAACTGATAATGATTTAGTGAAGAATTTAAAGGGTTAGTTAAATATATCCATTGCATGTATAGTAATTACCTATATATGTGTTTGAATCCTCAAGAAGAAACGAGATGATTTACTTGCCTACTCGTAATAACAACCACAAAATCTGAAGGAAATAGACAACTTAAGAGACCTAGGCGTAGATTGGAGGATGATGTTAAAATGGACACTAAAAGTACTGAATACGTTTGATACTGGTAAGGGTCCAGTGGCAGTGTCGTGTGATTACAGTAATGAACTTTCGGAAGGCACAACATTTATATAATTTGTTGATCGTCTCAATGAGTATCGTCATCTTATAAATACTATGCTCTGTGGAGTAAGTCAATTATTGGTTTTTGAATTTAATTTTTAGGAAGAAACATAGATAGAGGGTGCTTCAGAATAAAGCGATGAGGATATTTGGCACCGAGAAGACGAAATCAAAAGGTAAATTAAATTAGAAACTTAAGTGGCCTAATGAAGAAGTTCATATTTGAAATTATTATTATTATTATTGGGTAGTTCAGCCAGGGTGTTTGGAAAATCGTGTAACACTAATATGAGGAATACGTACATAATTGTAATTGTAAAATCTCAAACTAAGGTACGTCATGGGAGATCTAGGCTTAGATGAAGTGGATCTTACAGGAATATGGTGCGAGGTCCTGGGCTGAGTTTACGTGACTTTAGATTGAATCCAGTGTCTGGGCTTACTGAGGACAAATGGATGTTCGGGTTCTATAAAGGTAGAGCATTTGTGGGTCTGCTGATCAAGTATTGACTTTTAAAACAAGTAGTAAATCACTTGAGTTTGAGAGGACGGAGGTGATAACTGATTAATATACTGAAAGACTTAAAAAATATTACAAGGAGAAACGGCTGAGTAAAATATAAATATTTGTGAAAATTTAAAGGGACTACAGACCGGAAACAGAGTAAATTTGGGAAGACTGGTTTAATTTAACATCTGAACCTTATGTCAACATAATTGTGCGGAGTTATTACTCAATGTGATCTGCTGCAACTCTCAGATGAAACAATTCAGTAATTAATTTTTTTAATATTCTGACCTGATACGTTTCACTCAGTCGACTTCCCGTTTATCAAAAAAGAAAATAGGAAGCTATTTCTCAGCGAGTTGTTTGTGTAGTGTAGGGTGGGGGTGGGGGTAGCAGACATATTAACAACTGTGGAACTCTGAAGATGTACCGCAGAAGGCAAGGTAATTGGTTGGACAGTCTCGCATCTTGACGTGAGGGATTAGCCTTGGGCGGCTTCTTAGTATCAGCCGTAATGAATCACCCGGAATCAGATCGAGATAGGATACGAAGCTAACAAACTTCGTATAGCTGCGCAGATTGTAATGAAGTGTACGGATAGGGCAGATGCGTTTAGCGAAATGGTGAAATTTTGGCACACAACTCCTGCTACCATCTGGAGATTTGGTCTTCACATTTATATGGATGCAACGTCCTTGCAAGATACCGGACGCTGGATTTCGATGTTATATGTAACTTACAGTAGAGACAAAAAGAATTGTCTTGCAGATGACTGTCTTCTGGTATGTCGCGCCGTGTAGTCTGGTAGAAATTAGCCGACGTTTCAGAGGTGCTTGGTGCCTCTAACATCGGGTCCTACATTTTAGTAAGCTGACTGTTTCCAGAAACTCTTTTTAGAAACTGCGATAGCTGTTACTATAACGACCAACTACTGGACGACCAGGGTTAGATTTCTGAAGGGGCAATTTCTTTTTGCCTACTCGTCCATACAGGCTCTGGGTCCCACTAAACCTGTTCAGTGGATACCGAGAGTAAGTTAGCCGGGACGTGAAGTTAACCACCCACTCGTTTCTGTTGCCGAGGTCAAGACAACTAATTAACGAATTAACCAAGCAGTTAAAACGTCTGTGGCAGTAAAATCATGTTGAGTCAACACAGCCAATACCAGTGTTCATCATCTGTTAAGTTGACCCCACCTCCAATTTTTAAGACGTATTTCCCTCAATTCCATCTTAATGTTATCGTCTCATCCCCTTCCCGTATTGACAGACAGTTTTCCAATCAGTTACTCACATCGATGTTTGTGTCCATCTATTTCTATAATCTAGAACAGATTTTGTAGTCATTGTAAAACAATTATGACTTAACAGTCACTTCTTACTGATAATTTTCTGCTGTGTATTTTAGGTATTGAATTTTAAGTCCATTCTCAAACGTAACTTTATAAGATTTAACATACTTCAGCAGCAAAATGTTAAAGTGACTGTAGCCGGAAAGTTAAAGATCTATCCTGAGATTTTGTAAGAGAATTTCATGTCATAAAACGCTATTTACTACAAAGAAAATATGACGAGACTTGTTCATGGTGTTACACTTGCTCCGCCAGAGAAATCTTTATTAAGTTTGGGAAATGAAGTACGACTTACATTCTTCCCCTGATGGTTACACTTTCTTGTGTGTCACATTCTCCATCGCTTTGTTGTTGAGGCACAGAAACTTGTGACAGGAACCCCCCCCCCCCACCGCCAACCCCCATATAGCTCATATTTAACTTTTCAACAGGGAGCAAACTTAATCGTGGACTGCCTTAGGGAGCGTTTATAAAATGATCCAACTTTCATCTCTCTCCCTTTTCTTTTCGTCAATTCCTTCTGTCCCGTTATATTATACATTTCTTCATCTCTTTCTTTACCGCCCTTAAAGCATTTAATTAATTTTGCAGTTGAAAATTAATAACCATCAAATTGTAAACTCTAGCAATGGCACATAGTAGATGTAACTAAACAATCAAAAGTTAACTGCATTTTGTCACTCGAATAAATAACGAAAGCTCGGTCTTTGGAAATGGAATAAGATCCTATGGAAGGAAACATGTCTTACTTTGACTAGAAGATTTCTTGCAATGACTATAGAACGGGGGCCTACGGTTGCTGATTTGGAAATATATCAATCTGATTGTCAATTAACTGAACAGATAGACTTCTTACGGGACTTCGAAGACCACAGTCCACATTTCCATCTCCTAGGAAACATTGAGTCTCATTATTTTGCCTACTTTACTTGTAAGACGCTTACTTCTTTGTGTTTAATAACTCCTGACCTATTTTTAGAATTATAGCCGACACACAATTGTTACATAAATTCGTGGATTACAGAATGCTTCCTAAATTATAATTAACATTTTAGATATGTCAACTATGCGAATTAAGAATTGAATCCGCTTTGTTGCGACAGTAACATCATAGTCAGATTCTAGTGGAGTGACGCGCACAGGAGGCTAGAATGGACATCAATGCCCTGATGCTCCCCATTGTTTTGTACTGGGATACTGGGAACGACCCGTTCTTCAAGTGCCTGAGCACTGCGGGTCCCAACTTTTCGTTGGCTTGATCTATAGACATTCGGTAGGACTCCTTGGACGAGGGATCGGCCCGTCGCAAGGCCTCTACCTGTACACAGGACAGCACAACACAGAAAAACACGGACAAACTCCATGGCTTGAGTGGGATTCGAAACCACGGTCCCAGTGACCAAGCGGCACAAGGCCCACGCCTCAGACCGCGCGGTCACTGCGGACCCCGTTGTTTTGTAACGAACTGAAAATTAAAAAAACACTCACTCAAAAACAGTAAGTAAACTCAGTGTTTTGCTGTTTGAATAAATATTCTCAACGAATCTGGCTTTCCCAGGGATTTAAAATATTTCAACGTAAGTCATGTTGCGGAAAGTGAAGTCTAATTCATGAAATAAAAGTCAGCAACATTACTCTTTGCCTTTTATTTGGCATCTTCTTGTAGAACTGTTCTCCTTGCTATGTCGCTTGTAGGCGTTCATTTGCATCTCGTGTATTCCCACTAAGCCAAACGCAGTGCGCTTTACTCTCGTAATAATAATTCTTGTTATTCGCCTTAAATTGCCGAACCCACCCTAACAAATGTACGTAGTTTTGCAACGTTAAGCTGAAGTGGTTCAGCATCACGCCAAGAGCCAAGCCTTTATGCTAAGCGTTATAGCATGGCGTCAAGCGAAATCCTTAATACTAAAGGGAACATGCAAAAAGTTGTTACAGCCTGACTGTTCCTTCGCAATTAAGTCTGTATCATAGTTTAACTTTACATTTTGTAACGAGTTTGTAGTGATATAAAGATAACAAAACTATGTACCACTGCAACAATATTCCACTCGCTTCAAACAGCTTGCCAAGAGTCGTGACATCCAAAGCGGAGCCAACTTCAATGTTACCTCCAGGCTTTACTGTAGTTTGTATGCACTGGTTCGCGGTTGAAGCTCACGTACATAGCCTGCAGTAAATGCACGTGTCTCCTTATTTGCTGTCTGTCGCGATGTGAAATGTCTGATGTATTTCTTTACATGTTTCATTCGTTTTACGATTCGTTGTCGTTTGCATGCGTTCTTCACGAAGTGAATAACATATATAAGAATTTTACCTAAATAAAATGTAAAAATATCCACATTTTCACGAAAATCGACTCACTGGAATGATATAGACCTTTGGTAGAAGGCTGTATAAACTATTTAATTGTTAGTTGTATATTATCCATGAAATATTTATATTCGGTATTACTTTAAGGAAACATTTCCTGCTGTTGCTTGAATTTTACGTTTCGTAAAATTTATGTGCCAACCCTATATTTGGAAGTACACGTTATACAAAGTAAATTTTGAGTATCAAAATGCTGTTGTAGTAAAGATATGACACGATTTGCACCTTATACAATGCGCCTCGTTTAATTCTACCAATACTTCCTTAATTACTTCTCTGTACGGTAGCAACAAAAATTTTATTCTAGTAAGCTAAAAGTTGTATATTTTTGGGAATAATGTGTTATTTTTATCCATTTATTATCTTAAATATTTTCTTTAATCAGGGTAGTATTCAGGGCTGGGTTTAGGTTTAAAATGTCCTTTGAATTGTAAGAGCTCAAAACATAACTTTCTTAATGAAAAATTATGTTTTTAAAAGACAAGTCTCATTTACAGAAAATATAAGTTCAAGGTATGCATGTACATCGTAGATTATTTTTTAATATGTGGTCTAAATTAACTCTTCACGTGATATTTGTAGGTTGTTTAAATCAAGGAGAATGGATTGAGAAAAATACTGTTAAGTAAAGTCAATTGTTAACCACGAGAAGAAAATTATGCCCTACACTTTTTAATGACAGTGGTCTAACATGACCGCATGTCATATATATTTCCAGGACAATATATAAACGACGTAATGCCTGTTATGTTCATAAAATCTTACAACTAAGAACATTTTATAGTCTGCTGAAATTTGTGAAACGAATACAATCTTCAATATGAAGCGAACTGATCCATTTAGTAAAGTTTCTTGGAAGAGCAGGCAATCTTGAACTTAATATTAAGTAATAAAGATACGAAGTTCCGTACGCGATAGGGAAACATCTTTGCTGTAGGGTTTCCTTAATGCAAACCATCGCAGTTCATTCCCGTCCACGTTGACAGCTTGCAAAGTGCCTGCAGCCCTCATTTGCAGTCGTAACAGCTAAATTGTGTTATCTAAATTGTTTTGAGTGAATCAGAGCATTAGTTTGAACGTGCTACAACCACGTGGCCTCGAATGACGCAGATTATATTTGTGTAAAACTGCTAATTTTGACAACGTGTTTGCTAAATAAGACTATCGAATTACAAATCGGATTTTCGAAGTGTTTCAGCAATGATTGTGTAATACCCTTAATTTCTAAATCAGCCATTGGAGAAAGCAGATTTGGTAAATATTTTAATAACACAATTCTTTCAGCTGATTCTTTGAGAGATGTGTAAATCTGAATGTACCAGTATTGATGGTGTCGAAAACTACATTAATGCTGAATAAAAATGACACGTAATTTAACTATGTTTAAAAGTATGAAAATGTAATGAACCCTTTCGATTCTAGCATGTAACTGGACGAAATAAATTCAGTGGTACTTTTTTATCCGATCGATATTCTATTGCTTCTTTAATTAAGTAACTGACATAAAACCCACAATAATTGAGTAACCAATGGTACTAAGCCTTTTTATAATGGTCGACTTTAAGAATAAACGTTTAATTTCATAATTTTATTTCTGATATATTCGGCTGAATATTTCTGTGAAACTAGGTTATCATAGAGAAGCTAAATAATCACCAAAGTAAAATAAATTCTCCGCGTTTTATTGAACCTATTCTTTAGAAGAGCTTAACAATGTTCTATATGCTGTGCCAGATTAATCCACTCCACACCCTAACACCCTATTTATTTAAGATCCATTTAGTATAGTCTCCCGTTTACATCTTGGTCTTTCGAGTTTTCTCATTCCTTCTGAATGTCTGACTAAAATTTGTAAGAATTTCTCAACTATACAATGCGTGTTACATGCCTTGCTTACCTAATCCATTTAGTTTAGTGTTTAATGGATGTAATAATTGAACTTCACTGACAAAGCCTCGACAAAAGGACTAGTTTGTTCATCCAGCTGATTATCTTATAATTTATTGTTAATGGAAAATTATGTTGATTTATTTAATATATTGTATATTTTAAATGTTAAGAATGATTATTGTAATTTCAGACTGTTTTTATTAATTGATGAAAAATGTTTACAGGGACTCAATTGTACTTTATATATGTAAATTGGTGAAATATAACAAGACGTTTTTATGAAATAATTTTATTTCCAGTCGTTAAATACACTATAAATTAATGCAAATAAATTATGGCAATAAGAGTATTGATAAATTCACACTGTTCTGTACAGTGAGAATTTATCAACACTCCGTGGAAAACAACGAAAAAATCGCTTTGTAAACCAGGTCATCGATTTGGGCATAATAGTAAAGTGGATCTTAAAAATGTAGTGTTTGAGAATACAGCCTCATGATGGGTACCAGTAGTGAATTAGTTTAACATGATAATGGTGTTTCGTGTTCCATAACAAGCGAGGAAATTCTTGAGTGGGCAAGTGATAATAAAATTTTCAAGTCGGATTCATGCCCACGAAGTAAGTTATTATTATACCATGTCTTGTCTTTTTCTTCACTAAGAAAATAAAATCGGTTTAGAAAACTTTGAGTCTCACACGAATCCTTTCGTTTCCGTCAAAGTTGCTCCCAGAATGTGTAACAAGTTTCTGTATTTCTCCGATGCTTGGTTATCTCTGGTAGGCTACATTTTATCTGACAAAGTCAATGTCAGCTAACGAAAACCAGACGTTTTGTCTTTGTGTGTTCTGAATACCGAATTGTTTATGGGTTTGATTAGGATTGCTTCTTCAGAACTCAGGAGCTATGTTGGCTCAACATGTACCAAATTTCCGCATTACTGAACTTTCTTGTACATCATAAAATATA
This sequence comes from Zootermopsis nevadensis, assembly GCF_977971745.1. Classification (NCBI taxonomy): domain Eukaryota; kingdom Metazoa; phylum Arthropoda; class Insecta; order Blattodea; family Termopsidae; genus Zootermopsis; species Zootermopsis nevadensis. The sequence continues at coordinate 10,977,555 of NW_028259142.1, forward strand.
TTATTGCTCCAGAAAAACTTGCATGTGATTTCAGTCTACTTACATTTCGTAAGGAAAAATATAGACTTGTGTGAATACCATATTGTCTATACGTCGCCTTAATCTTCAGGATAGAAGATGGAGCTAGTATGTTCCTCTGAAACGTTCGTAAGATCACATTACATAAGAAAGCTACATACCGACTTATACTTTATTTAATTGTTTAGTATTTTATCTAATTAAACAACAACATAGACCTACTTCATATGGAGACGTCAGCGGAGCGACACGAAGTAACTCGTCTAGTTTAGTAATTCTTATCGAAATGTACGATCAGTTAACTCGGCGTCACTTAATGTTTTGTAGTTCTACAAATACTCTGAAGCTGCAAGACTATAGTCCTGGGAGTCTCGTATCGAATAACACAGATTTGCAACAATTTTATCAGATTGTGTACAGTAACTTTGGATAAATGCGATGCTAACGCTAACATGGCGAGAGAATATAAAGAGGAAGATGGAGGCTGAACATAGGGAGAAGAGAGACAGGAGTTGGGAAATGGAATTTCAAATTTGTTTCTCCTCATTGGAATGGGATATAACCCTAGGGATCTTGGCACACGCATCAGCACACCAAAGTTAGAACCAAAACTTGAGGCTAAACTAAACGGAGGTGGGAGTTAAGACATCGAAGAAAAACAACACAGAAGTTAGTACGATGAATACAAAAGTTAACCTATCGTATATGTCTTAAAACGCTTTTTTGTTTTTGCTGTTGTTGTCGTCCTGACAGGCAAGCCACAGTTTTATCTCAGGGAAATTAAAATGAGAGTGGCTTGCGTCCTCGATTCGTAATCAACTGTGCAAAATTGTTACGTCAAGAAGCACGGCTGGGAGCGGTAGGCCTGCTCTTTGTGGCAGCTTTAATTAGTTTGAAGACGCCGTGCTATGACAACGCGACGTGTTCTTTGCCCTGTAGCACTGACGTATTTAAATCCCATTCTGAGAATTTAGTTTATTTGTGTCTCCGAGCAGATTTTGTATCTACTTTAAAGATGCATCCGTCTAGAACACTGCACTGAGCACTAATCTCGGTATGGAAACTGAAGCCTCTCTACCAGGAAGGTTGGTATAGAAGAAACCATCTTCTTTTGTATTGAGGGTGTACCCGGTTAGAAACTTTGACGGGTTTTGATTATTCTTTTGAGGGTGTTGTGACTTTCCTCAGTATCTGCAATGAAATCGGTGGTAATATTGTTAAGTATTGATAGACCACTACCGTTTCCTTTCGGATATTATCCATAACTTCTCCAGCTAAAACAACGTCTTTGAATAAATTGGGAATCAATGACACTTTTGTCTTATTTCATGTGTTTTGCGTCAAGGTATTGTTATGCTCACTGTATTCTTTATAATGCTGAAACACACTACGTTTTTCGCACTCGATAGTAAATTAGCATATCACATTTAAATGATTAGGCGAAACGTTAGACGCACTATGAATCATTATATGATTGCAAATTAATAACTTCATTAAACCATACCCCATCTGACAAGGATCACTGATTCTAGGTAAAAGTTGTGTATTTTAAATACACAACTTTCTGTGAGATACTTTATTCTACCATGCCAGATGAGTAATTTAAGAATTTCAATCCGTGTAGACGGATTGAAATTTCGCGAAAATCACACTGTGCTTTAATTTGCAGTCCAACAACTTCGGAATTATAGAAAGAAAATAATTAAAATTGCCGCTGATTATTTGTCATGTGTTGGAATAAATGAACTGTGTTAGGCTTTGCTTCCGAAAACAACTCAGCGCAATTTCGGACGGTTTTTAAATTGTGGAAAGTCCACTAGTATCATATGTGAAGGGCAGAAAATTGCACAAAAAGTTAGTAGATGGCGCTATCTCCACAGTAGCGATACAATGTTAATTAGTTTGTGGTCTGTCCATCAGAGTTGATAAAGTGTAAGGGTAATATTTTCATGTTAATTCTTGCGTGAAAGCTTAAGTAGAAGGAACTCGAACTCCTCGTTTTAAGAGGGTTCAATTTCCGAATATTCGCGTGAGCATAAATCAAAAATTAATTTCCTAAGTCAAGGCGCTCGTAATAAATAATCCTGTCATATCAACTATCTATCCTCCCTCATGAAGGCACCGTCAGTTACCATTTCCGTGTGCCTGTTAGCTCCATCATGTTTATTTGTCAGACACTGTCTCATTTTATCAGTGTGTAGGGCCTATAACTAGAGAAAAAGTGAGCATATTTTCACTAAATTTGATTTCGAAAAGTTTTATTAATGTTTCTCAACGATACCAGTTAAAATAGGACCGGATACGGGACACTTTACTAACTTTGTGTAATGCACGATACATCATTTTGGTTTTACATGTTTTTAATTTCATTGTATTATGTGAATAGAATCACATGATTTTCATTATCACAAGCATTTGCACAAGATAAATTTATTTTGAGGAAGTCACTAAGGCGAGCGAAGATTTGGAAACGATGTAGAAGAAAGTTACCGTAGCCTATTTTATGGTATCCCATCACTTTCTGGAAGGAAAACCTCATCCCAGATTCGAACCCGGAATTTCCCGAATATTAATTACGAGTGATAACTCCACCGAAACTTTCTGTTTTTCTCACTGATATATCGAGGGTTAATTAACGACTGTAAATCAACTGAAGATGGTATTTAGAATGTTTGTGTCTATGTGAATTAAAATTTGAAGAGGGCGTTATGTGGAGGGACTGGGGGGGGGGGGGGGAGAGGAACATCAGATTGCTCATTGTCTCGTCAGGGATTCTAACCGGGCACCTACCAAATCCAAGACAGAAGCGTTACAGCGTGAACCAACTTTCTGGTATGTTAGTTTAGAGTATGGCGTTGTGCTGTATTGAATTTCTGCCGTTCTTTGACTCACCGACTGCGTTTTCAATTTGGTTACAGATTGAAAAGTGAATCTTCACTGCATGAATACTGTAGGTGAATTATACACTCTATTCTTAAAAGAGGACACCGAGCGGGAACCAATTCGTCTCAGGACTGCACTCTGTATTCATTCAGGGCGTCTTTGGGTAAAGGGAAACTTTATCCTTAAGATTTCCTCTTTTCTAAGCATGGCATATGCAAATTATTCTATAAAGAAGCTTGGGATTACTTTTATATACTCACAGAATTACACACCGCAGACTTCCGAGCTGTAAAAAAAGTTCCGAAGATGAAATGAACGACGTTATAATCTTATTACAGAAAGAATCTCGAGGTTGAAATTTTGGTCTCCACTACCAATCCATTTCCAGGCCAGGCTGAGCTGAATTCGCTTACGGTGAAATAGTCAAATTAGAATTAGTTGTGGTTTTGGACACCAGGCGAGTGTTTGCAGCGCCTAGAAGCTGAAATTATTTTTCTCCTCCTCTATAAAAGTTGCTTGAACAGCACAAACTGTGGCCCCAGCGAAGTTGCAGGACTGAGAAGGGAAATTACTGTGCAGTCTCTGAGTACATTAAGAAGGAAGAAAGCATTTCAATTCATTATAACACCCTCAAAACGTGTTCCGCTAAGTAGGAAGGACTAATTTACCCAGCCAGACAAGGGCGCAATGATGGTTAAGCAAGTTATCGATGTTTAACTTGGGACTGAGTACTATTGCAGTTCTGAGCACAGGACGCCCTGGAAAAATTCGCGCGTCCACCAGAATGTTGTGTATAACTCAAGTCTTCTGATAAACTGTTACGAGTTCTTTCCAAGAAGTAAATGCAAACAGCCGAGGTCTCGTCTGGCAGTCCGCATGATTTATCTCATAAACTACTGAACATATTGTGATGGCATTTTTAAAAAGTATCTAAACTAAAAATTGTTTGAGACTTCGAAATTTGGTCCATATCTGTTCATTATCAACTTAACTGATCGATTTCATGAGAATCTGGTAGTATGCTCAGCTGGTCAATATATTCCCAGCATTTTATGGGACTCAGAGTTTTAATATCGTGTTCACTGTAGCTCACCACCAGTCTCAATCCTGAAAGAGATGAATCCAGTCCACACCTTATTTCTCTAAGACATCTATAAGTATTTTACTCCTGTATACACCAATGCCTTGAGAGTGATCTCTCCTTTCAGACTTTTCAGTTATAATTCTGTAAACATTTTTCATTCCCGAATTCATGCTGTACACCTCGCTATACATAATTCTCTCTAAAAAGAATCAAATCGAAATTAGTAAATTCCCTAAAATCGGAGCGTCGTTTAAGAGTGATGCACTACACAAAATGGGCCTGAAATTTTAATTATGATCTAAATATCCTATTTATTACAACGTTTATGAAAATGTAAGGATTATTCATTTATATCTGTATTATTACATACAGTTTGGACGACTGGTGGTCGTTTCAGGACGGGTCGGGACTTCTCTACGCCGCAATGTCCAGACTAACTCAGATTAGGGTTTCGTCTTTTTGGATAAAGCGGTCGGGGCATGAAGCTAATCACTCACCCCATCTAGTGCCGAAGTTAAGAGTGACCTATACCTCCTATACTCCCATTCGTCTGCATGGCATAGTGATTAGTTAAACGTCTGGAACATTTATGTCTTTATCATTACATTTTTAATTTCGATTACCTTTACAAAAATTTCCTTATCAAAAATTTACTTTAAGGCAACTGACTTATAAAAAACAACAAGAAACTATTGTTCTTAATCATTCTGCTCACATTTAACGACACGAAATGTGTACTATTGTGACTGCGCACTGTCTCGTACGCTCATTACTCGTGTTTTGTCAGACTTAAATGTGTTGTAAGATCATGTCCGATGATGGCTGTTAACTTCACTTCTTGCCATCGGTAGATGTGTCTTGTACAAGAAACGTATGTTACCCGTCTCACAAACATATGCATTTCTCCCTTGTGGTTTGTTACTGTACGTTTTGTAACAGACCTTGCAGTCCATAGATATGAGTCTCTTACATACGGAAACAATTTTTATTTTCATCTTTATTAAAGAAGTATAAACACAGTAATGACGCATCGTTGGTTCACTGTTATACTCCACAGTCATCAAACAGCTCTTGAATATGTTTATTGCATTTCTGCAGAAACATATTTTATTTATAATGTATAGACTTTACACGAGCACAAAACACACAAAAATATACTTTTTTTATAAACGACCCTTGTGGGAAATAAAAATTCATATTATTTTTTACATATAATCCAAACAAACTTATCTTTCTTCAGTGTATGCAGCATTCTAAGGATATTTTTCAGTGCTAAATAGGAAAAGCGAAGATGGATTACCATCAAATTACAAAAACAAATAAATAAATAAACGAAATAAATTGCAATTTGCTGACGACCTGGTAGTTTGCGACCATTTAAACTTCATCCTCGGGGTAATATCCTCTCGTTTATTATGACCCTGTCAACTTAGGTTTTAAGCGGTTTTCATAATTTACAGTAACACGTGCTACATTCCAGTGTTGAAAATGTAGTGCTACAATAATAATCATTATGCTACTTAAATAATTTTTAATTCTTCAAAAAATTTGATGAAGTTGAATTTATTATTTATATTTAAAACATTAAATATTATATAGAAACATTCAAACAGAAATGTTTAATGCTAAATATTTAGTGCAAATATACCTTAAATTGAGAACATTTATTTTACGTTTACAACCTTTTATAATGAAAATTTAAAGGCCATGTTGAGTCTTCAATAAATTTGAACTTCAAAGTTTGCTTTTGGGTTTGGTGGCAAAGATGGTATGATTCTATTCATTGCAACATGTGTTGTACCAAATTTATCTGACCTGTTTGTGATTATACTGCTCCTCAAGGCCTAACTTCATATCCTCGAAGGCAAATTCCATTACAGCGTTCTTTATTTCGACACACCGTTCTCTCATCTTAGTTTGCGCAACAAACCATCTTATTTTATAAAGTGTTGTTAAAGAATTTAGGGACTAACAATTATTTGCATCCCAATATTTGTAGCTGTTAGACTCCTTCTTTTGTAATTTTATTAGTTAGGAAAGTGTATTCTAACGCGATATTTAGATTAATGACTAAATTTATAATTCACATATAAGGCAAACGCGGGTAGCTTTCCTTCGTGTTGAAATCATGAACGACGTATCTCCTACTGGATACGTACCTGGACTTAAAGCTCTCTTCATTAGGAGTAAACAACCTCCTTTGCTTACACATTACTCAGCCACGTTCATAAGAATAAACGGATTTTGTGTTCTTTAAACTTTTGTGCCATTTAAACACGCTACTTTTATGTAGAGGTAGCACGGACAGCCAACTGTTGAAACAAAGTGTCGCTGTTGTTTAGGAACTGCGATTTTAACCCTACTTTCGTCTGCGAACAATTTTACAAATTGAGACGATGGTCTTTCTGTTTGCCGAAATACTTTTACCATCAGAAGACGAAATGTATACGGCACTCTGAACTTGTTAAGTGGTACAAGAATGTCTGAAAACGGCCTTAATACTTACAAAGACGTTTCCAAAATAAACAAGTGAAAATAGTAAAGAAATTGATTACAAAGAGATAGGCCTATAATTCCATTCTTCTGAGAGGTATTTTGTAGATCACATTTTGAACATGTTACACGTATGCTTATCTCCAATAACTGAATCATATTGATCCTGATCTCTTATTCCAATACACCTGTTTATCAAAAATTTAAAACATAAATATAAAATATACAAAACTAAATTTTAACTATATTCTCATATATCCCCTGCGTAAGTCTTCTCGCCAGGAGTTCAGTGTACAACTTGGACTGTCGGTGATGAACATCGTTGAATTTTGAAATGCTTCCTGAAAGTTATAATAGATTATTATAAATAAAAAACCACTTTAATCAGCAAAGACAATGACGTGGTGAGTCTCATGTAATAAGACGTGTTGATTTTGTGAAATCTCGGTTATTTCCGATTATCTCGGTATTGCGACGGATCCGGAAAAAAAATATTTTTGTCCGAGAACAATGGACGGACCGAAACGAACGGGCCAGATTTGAGGAGCCGATGAAGTGCGCGGGGGCTCAGTCACTTGCGCGGGCTTTTAATTTTTCTTCTGAACTTAGTGGAAGAAGTGAGTGTCGCTCATGATGAGGAATCAGAACAAGAACTAATTTCACTACTACATAACAATTAGGAATGTAAATTTGTATTTCACCAAATGAAAAAAAAGGCCAGCTGCGTGGATAATAAATTTTTCTGTCCTATACCTTGAACATTCTTTGATATTTCTGTTGTCTCAATCAAGGAAGAATTAGGGAGTTTTATATCCAAAAAGAAGTTTTTTGAACGTTGATTCTATAGCAATATCTTGAAATTGACGCCGATTTGGAAGTTTTTTTCTAATAGTAGCTGTAACTCTGAATTTTGCTGAAGAAGCTTCTGTGATATTTGTAGATAAGTTTACAAACACACACAGGACAGGAGATTGTAACTCAGTTGCTTTTTTAATGAAGGGGTTTGGTTTGCACTTAATGGTGTTTCAGAGAAACAGGAAAGAAGACAGAATGAGAAAAGGCGAAAGAGGGACGTAAATAGTAAAAGAGAGAAATATAATAAAGGGCAGACAAATAATCAGGAAGAACAGACAGGGAAGTGATGAAAGAAAAGAGGCCTGAATTAAAGGCGGAGGGATACAATGTGCGATTCCAACTGCTGAATGCGTATGAAAGGGATTTTATCCAAACTGAATGTTTGAATGCTTATTATGCATTGAAATATGGAATAAAGTCGCCATTTAATTCAGTTACTACTTTCCTTTATATTATTAAAGGTTTATCCAATTCAGATAATCGTCTTGTCGCGTATCGGAATTCTGAAGTCCCTGTCCAGTTGTTGGTTAAACTGGACGCGATAATTAAACCAACGAATGTCCTAATTACAGCACGGTTTAACACAAAAATTTCAGATGTAGCAAAACGGATTCACTGTTTGTGGGACAAATGTAATTTCCTAGATACGGGATTTGGGTCTAATTAAAGTAGCTTAAAACTTCTATATCGAGAAAGTTACCACTTTGAAGCTTTCCTGTATCCCCTTATCTTATATTAGATTTGATTTGTACAATTGAACGAGCCAGTTAACTTCTCTTTCCCACTGTATGTCCTTTTGTATTCGTACGTCAGCTTTACTCTCGGGTTAAAATATTTCTTAATGCGAGACGCAAATAACATGTCTGGACGAAAGTGATCCGGCTGGACTACACATAGATTGTAGAGCGTTCTGACTGAGGTAACAAATCTCTTCAATTCGTACCTTGCCAACATGCTTCAAGACTTTGGTCTTTTACTTCCCTCTGGCGATAAAACTAAATCCAATGCATTTAAAGAATTCTTAAAAGTAAGATGGCGTCAGGGTTTAACCCACAGTGCTTCGATTTTGAGTGACGCTGTAGGCTTTATCTTGTAACTTTCGTCTGAAATGCAATTCCTTTTACACGTGCGTCTTTCTACCAACATTAATTTTAAATTTACCTTATAGCTAGGAATACCGTGACATTTTGTAATGCGTCTATCTGAAAAACAACTTAACTGTTTGCAGTGGAATGCGATACTCTAGTTGAAATTAAATGCAATTGAATGCACTGCTAATTCTTTGATTCGTAGTCTGTTATTCAAGTATAATCGCAATTTTTATGAGATTCAAATAGATATTTGTTTAATGTTTGAAATAAGATTAATCATACAACCAGCAGATGTCGGAAGAAATTGTAAGCTATTGTCCCTCAAATGATTAAGTAAATACGATGGTGCATGCAGATACTATTAACTTATAGCATAATTATTGAGAATAATGCTAAATTTCTTAAAATAATTCTAATTAGCAACGGATTCATACTGACTTAAAATGTTTTACACATAACTTATAATTTTGTAACGACGCCATGCAGGTAGTTTTTAGTGTGTAAGAAATGTTTTATATAAAATTGTTAGACATATTTATAATTTATCTCCGCACAAAATTTAAAATTCACAGTGGTCCATTAATTGTAGCCAACAAACATAAAGATAGTACCAGTTTCGCGTGGCTGCCTTCTTGTTGCTTTCCGCCCAACAAAAAAGTTACCGTTAGGTAAGATTCATGTTTTTTGAGGAAATCTTACCACACAAAATGTCAAGATTGGGTACACTGTTAATTGGCATTGGTGTAGCTCCCACTTCAAAAGTTCTGATAGCCGTCAACTTTGAATTATAAATATAATAGAAATAAATGGTATAAAAGTTAGGCGGTATTTAGTGCAACAACAACAAAAATACCGAAGGTGGCTGTCTTCTGGGCTGTTGTGCCGTGTAGTCTGTTAGAAGATTACTGCCTCCATCATGAGGTATACTACTCATCGCCCTGATGATGGAGGTAGTAAGGACCCCTGAAACGTCGGTAAACTTCTACCAGACTACACGGCGCAACAACCCAGAAGACAGCTACCTTCAGACTTACCGCTGTGAAAACATAAAATCATACTAAATTTTAATACCACCATGTTTGTAAATATCCGTTAATTTGTTTAAATATTACATAGGTAATCACGTACTCAACGTTATTATTTTAATATAAAACTGCGTTGCTTAATCATACAAGAAATGTAAGTTAACAAAATAATTTCTGACGGTAATTTCATCTTGGAGTTACAAGGACGGTTAATTTTGTCGGTTTCAAGACATCTAGATCCGAGGCTTAATTAACGCTACACACATTTGCTCGCAAGCACGCACGTGCGTGTGTTTGATTCTTTGTGACTTCTTTAATATAATTGGTTTTCTTGGTTTACTTTATACTTTGTAGCATGTCTCTTTGCATCCATCCTCCCATTCTTTTTTATCTTTCGTCTGTGTTTTCGCTTTACTCCTGTATATTTCTTTATTTTCTGTTCCTTCCTTCTCATTGTTTTCATTTTAGATCTCTTTAGAATTTGTTCCTTTACGTTGTTTCGTATTATTTTCAGTTGATTTTCTCTTCTCTCCACTTTATTTTTCTTGTTTAATTTCTTGCTGTCTTGTTTATTCCATTTTCGTTCTCTGTACTCATTTTTCTTTTTTAACATTGTTACATTCCTTTTGTATTAAGTTTGGTATTCGTTCTGTTCTTATTGCTCGTCTGTCTTCCTTGTCTTTTTCTTGTTACATTTTCTAGTCTTATTTCCGCCTTTCTGTGCTCTGGGACTTGCTATGTATTAGCGTATCGTATGCAAGTGTTGTGTGTGCCATAAAAATAAATACATTTCAATCAAACAAACTTGCTGACTAACATAGGAAGTTTTCTAAGGACGCGTCGCATGTGTCCAAAGTGGTATTTTCTAAGGCTTGAGTATCTCCCTGATTAAATCTTGGCTTGGCTACATAATTTTTGCCTGTTCAGGTGAAAACACGACAGTGCAGCCACCACTGCTTTCGTCATGTACTGATAGGACGAGTAAGGGAAATTATTTGTAAAAGAATGTCCTTTACACCTAATCTTCGAAGTGCAGGGAGCTGAGTTAAGTTTAGTAACAAATGATAATTCAAAACAACATAGTTAATCTTTACAGAAACTACTTTCCATTTGGAACAATGGTCATCAGTAATTTTTAATTTTTAAGAATATAGGTGGAGACATTCAGAAGCAACTGTTTCTAATTTTACTAACCACTGGAATCCTGTGAGGATTATGGAAGAGGTCTAAAATCCTACTGTCATGATGTTGGTCTTATCTGACGATGGTATTAATTGTTTTAGGATCTTACTTTAGTAATTTTTCTGTTCTTTGGCCAATTTGTCTGACAATATTTTTATTCCATGAGCAGAGGGTTTGTAATCCTCAAGTGATGACCTAGTAAACTGGCAAGATTTCTGTTCATAATTGGAAACTCTTAAATCTTGGTTGAGAATTTACTCATTTTCGTCCTGAAAATTGCGTAAGCGTTGGATAACTGAATGCTAACACGTAATGGAGTTATATTTTACATTTTAATATGTAAACAGCATAGTCTGTCTCTTGTTATTAGTTAATACATGAAAAAAGAGAATGTTCACATTATTTTATATTTGTTGGATTGTAGGTTGACTATTCACGTTTTACATCACATCGTAAGAACCTCCCGTAATTTTATTAGCTTTTGTCTGTTGGAAGCAAATAAATAAATGATACAGTTTTAATTTTGACTAGGCAATGTTAACAAAATTGTAGTCGGATATATTGAAATAAACTAGGCGTGGACGGAAAGATAATATTACAACATATCTTTGATGACTGAACTTTGGTATTTAGACTGTATTAAACTAGATTTAAGTGGAGTCAAATGGAGAGCTTTTGTGAACATCGTAGACCCAGCGAACATTCGCATTCCACAGTACATTGCATGAGACTTCAAGTGTAGGTTTTGAAACTATTTATGTTGCGCTTGTAATTTCGATTGTATCCTATATGAACCGAAATACCTCACGTGTTTTGGTTACTTGCTACGGCAGGGGTTCATTTCTCGGCTGCGGCAGAATTATTGCCACCGCGCCTGTGGCCCACCAAACATCTCTTCCACTGGGTAAGTGAGTACATCGGCCGAAGCGTGAAACTGACCACTCAATTCTAAACACTGTTGTTCGAAAGAATCCTTAGATTTTACCGCCACTTCCGCATAAGTCTTTATGACCTGGTACTTAGATATTATGAGATATTTAACTTGAACCTATTTCACACCCCTTGTCAACAGAATAAATGTGTTGATACCAAATTTTATTAATTATTAGTTGTCTTCTGATTTCACATGTTTGACTGAGTTAGAGTTATTCTAAAATCTTAGAATTAAGTATGAGGTAGTGAATATTATCATCAAGGAGTAGGTAGTCTTGGATGGGTCACCAGTTCATTGCAACGACAATACAAAACGTGAATTTCCGTCCATGTCGTTGTGTTGACTGGCCATCAGAATCTCTTAAGGAGAATGGAATTTTGTACGTGGAAGAGATGTTAACATTGAAGTAGGAGATTCTTTAACACGTTCATTCTCCCCTCTACCACTATTAGTTTAAGTATTTTAGAATATTTTAATTTATATAGAAAAGATTCAAATACTTGTTGTACTGTAGAGCAGAATATAGTACACAATGATTAGAAATAAATGCACATTTTGTAATCCGAGCTCTTTATGTTACAAACAGTAGAGATGTGACTTGTCTTCTGTCACTTGCCAAGTACTTCGAGGATATTGTCTTCATATCTTTCTGCTTCCTTCCACACGATTCAGTGAACAATAACTTCCTCCTTTCTGTAAGAGGAAGCACATCTCGTTGTGGTCCATTACTGGCTATGCACAGCCTCCATTAGCTGCTGTTGATACTGTAATGTTAGACCGTCCTCTTTGGTACATTATACCACTGATGTTAAGTCTTCACTGTATCGAAGAGTCAGCCAACTGCCCCACTTCCTCCACGCTGATACCAGCAATTCGCAAATGTGAACTGTCTGCAATCTGTTGGCTCATGTCCAATGTTCATCGTTTCAACATAATTAACAGCAGCAGAAATGTGTTGGCTTCTCTCAGTTCTGTTGGCGGACCTAAATCATGAAATGTGCATAGTGCAGAATACTATGGCATTTACGTAGTTACAAATAGACTGTTGTTGTTGTTATGATGACTATTGAAACACGTAGCTGTACAATGTGGTTCATATCAAGGGTTTGTGGTATGTTGACACTAAATAAAAATTTCGCCAACAGTGATTATTACAGATTTTGGATGTATATTAATATCTACAGCCATTTTTTAAATTCAATAGTTTACCTGATTGATTACGTTTTAGATTTTAGAGGTTTTTGAAGATTCTTACGTGTTGTAAAGGGGAATTTTTTCTGTTCTAAGAGCCGGATATTTTGTAAACATTATTTTATTCAATGAAGAGTATCCAAAGAAAATTTTACGCAAAGTTGAAGTTTTACCTTACAAACAAACGTTATACTTAGGATGTTGTTATTATACTCCTGTACGTAATTTTTAACGTGAACCAGACCAGTAGCGGGCCTGGTCTATGCGCTGAGCAAACTTATCGATCCAGACTAGTGTAGCTGCATGTCCGTGATATACATCTTGACTGACTGTGACCGGATGTACGTGCCATTCAGGGACCAGTTAAGGATATATCACGAGATTAATATGACTTCGGTGCCACACAACTGAAAATTACCTGGCTCCTTTTTATATGCTGCTGTTTTTTTTGTACTATTTCGGAATCTTCCTGTCAATGTCCTCAGCACAGTAAGAAAAATAACTTTTGAACCAACGGTGTAAACATCTAACCACTATCAACAATTACACTCTTGCACTTATTATATTTCTACAAAAATTTAAATAAATATGGCGGCAGTGGGAACACGTGAGCGACACTAACGTAGTAACGGAAGGTACTGAAATTTTATGAGAATATATTTACTGAAAATGTTGAGCAGTTGCTAAAATATCAATATTTTAATTTTTTATTAAAATTTTTATAATTTATAAAGCAATTATATTGAAGTATGAAGAACATTGTGAACATGGTTGTGCAAACGTCCAAGGATAAGGTCATCTATATTGGGCCACATGCTGAGTAGGACTCGTCTATGGAATTTCTGTCCCTGTTTTTTGCTGAAATTGAGCAAATCATTTTGGTAGTTCTATCTCCACAACACGAGACAGGAAATGAGCAGATAACATCTGACATTGTGGAGTGATTTGCATTTCTGTTTAATAATGTTTCAAGACAGTATCATACTGGACTGATACAAACCAACAGGAGTAAATGCTAAGCGTTTATTGTAAAAATTAAAATCTGATTTAAGAAAATTATGGTCATAACTAAAAACTTCGTATCGTTTTAATACTTTTCTTCTGCAAGAGTTTAGTAAGACAAAATAACATATCTTTAAAATGGACCGAAAAATGTTTCTGTTCTGGACTGATAAAATAAAAATGGTCTTGTGAAGTCAAATATTAAAAATGTATGTAATAATTATGTACTTTTAAAATTATGAATAATCAGCATCAAATATTTACTGAAGAATGTCTACCGCAAATGTGTATGTGTGGTATAAATAGACTTATTTGACAGAAGAACAGTCATATCGTACTGAAAAATTACTGTAATTTAATATTCTCAAAAAGTAGTTTTATTATCAAAAGTTGTTAGCACGTTTCAGAACATATCTAAACAGTGAAAATAAGGCGCTTGGAAGGCGGAGATGATGGAACAAGCAGTAAGCAAAAATAAACAACATTTGCGATTATCTTATCTTAGTAAATACCGAGGCATGCCTGGAAAACCTTTAAATATGCCACCATATTGAAAATATTAAGGAACACTGTCATATCTATAACATACACGTGTCACAAAAATGAGTATGGCAATGTACCATTATATTTATAAATTTCAAATTCTGAAATTTCCAGATTTCATTTTCTGCTCAGAATTCTTAATTAGTACTTAGGATATTGAATTGTGGACAATATCCCATAGCCTACCAGTAAAGTATTCGAAGTTGTAGGCACAAAGAGACCCTTCAGAAGAGAATATTTATCAGTAATTGGTAGTTTCCCTCCTAGATACCTCGAGGCTACTATAAAAATATAATAACTTTGAAGATTAAGAAACAAAAAGTATCAGCAATATTATTCAATTCTGAAGTTGTGATAAACGAGGAATGTAAGCTTATCAATTGCGTAGCCATTGCCTGTGGTATAGTTCCGCATTCCTTATAACAATGCCATGGCATGTAAACTCCATTTGAAGACTCTGGATCCCTCTCCTTATCTGACAGCGAGATCAGTAGTTGGAGCCTCAGGGGACTGAATCCGAGGCTTGTCTTCCTACTTCTCTGCAATATCAAGTGCAGATGCTGAAACTAACCCACCCCACATGCAGTTCATCGTCCCTCAACCCAACAGAACACCCCTGGAGGCAGAATTCTCCAAGCAACCAGATATTAAATGTCACGCTCTGCCCTGGCTGCTGCAGCCGAAGCAAGATATTAAAAAAAGCAAGAATCGATTATATCTTTTGTTGCAAGTTTATTGGGAAGCAAATAATAACCCAGTGGAAGAGAAAGATATAAAAGAACAGAAATGGAATAAAGAGAATGCATTGTGCTTAGTGAGAAGAGAAAAGAGTAATCGGGATTGTAATTTTGTCGCTTTCCGATCCGACCAATAAAGATCTGATGAGTCTACAGCAAAACGTGTCTATGAGGCGGTGTGATTAAGGAACAAGGAAGGTATCCCTATATTTCCCAAGCTTCATTAACTAATGTTCGATGAAGCTTAAGGGGCTTTACAGACGTTCCCAATTTATAGATGCCCATTTAACCCCCCCCCCCCCCCCCTTGGCCACCCGACAATCCCGATTGGTGTAACTATGCAATTTGACGAAAACTAATACAGCATAAGGACATTACAGATTTAAACTAAAAATTTTACAACTATAACTGTATACACTCGATGGTCTAAAATATGTAAAATTTTCGATGCCCCCTTATTTTATTTTATGAATAAGCTACAGGTCCAAAGCCAGTTGTAGGTTCGATTTTTTTCGTCTTGTGTACGACGTATCGCGCATAGAATCATTGGCTCTTCTTGTCTGGATTTATTTTATTCTTAAGACGTTTAGTGAAATATCTGTTGCTGCATTCAAACAGTTCTTTCTGTTTTATTTAGCAGTAGGCAAGACAATGTTAAACAAATTTTATCGGATTACATAACATTTGATTAAACATGAAGAATATTCCGTTAAACGTTCATATGAGAGCCTTCTTTAAGGAACTCAAAATCCATTTGGCTACAGTGCTCACAGAAGGACACCATTGTAACCTGTCCTGAGTTGGTTTAACTCAGTCACAGCTTTAGCACAATGTCGTTGCAAACTCAGAACTTCGGGCATATTTTTGTACTGAAAAATTGACTTGTTAAAAGGTGGCTTGTCTGTAGTTTCATACAATACTCTTTTCCCAGTGGTTTAAGGCTATATGATCATTTCTGTTCTACTCAATTGTGATATAACTGCAGAAAACAGTAAAGAGCATGTGTCATATGTGAGAGAGAAGTTGACAAATTTAAAGAAATGCAATTTTAAACACACGTCTATTTGGAGACGACCTAATCCGCTCTTGAACTGGGTGAATCAATGTCCAAGTTTAGGATGACAAACCGAGAAAAGTATATTTATGTACGACATATAAGAAGAAAAAATGGCTACAAAATAAAGGAAATTTTTTAGAAGTTACAGGAAGTACCAATTCAGTTTATAAACCATCAAGAGTTCACAAACATACTAAAATAAAAATTTATAATACCTTGGCTTTACTGACATTTTTATATGGGAGTGAATAAAAGTGGACAATGGAAACAAAAGAAGAAAACAGATATACAGCCGCTGAAAAGGAATTCATAAGAACAGTAAAATACACTTGGAAGAACTATAAAGAAATGAAGTTATATAAGAAGAACTAAACACAGTGCCTATATTGGGCAGCATTGTGGAATATAAAACATGGATTCAAAATGTAGACAGACAGGAGAAAATTAACAATTACAATCTATATGAGTTGGGAAAGAGAATGTGACATTAAAGAAACTTTCGGATGAATAAGGCCGGAACGGGCCGAAAAGCGGTATAAATCCTTGACTGCTTAATTATAATGATAAATTAAGAAGCAAATGAAACCTGCAATTAACCTAGAAATAAACAAAAAGGACGTAGAGTCGGCGCTCAACATACCAACGTTTTTAAATATATTGCTGATTCATTCAGACACACACTTAAACAGTACAAACGGTCCGTGCAAGTCTGAACGTAACTGAAGGCGTTGGATACCTTTTTTGTGTCATAGCATCTGTTCGAACTGTCTAACTTTGTAATAAGTAGGAGTACCAGTTATGTAAGATTTGAGGTTTTCACAGCGGTGGGTAGGAAGATTTCTGTCTTCAGGGTTGTTGCGCTGTGTAGTCTGGTCGATGTTTACCAACGTTTCAGAGGTCATACTGCCTCCGTCATCAGGTGCCCTGATGACGGAGGCAGTATGACATCTGAAACGTTGGTAAACATCGACCAGACTACACAGCGCAACAACCCAGAAGACAGAAATCTTCATACTCATCGCCCTGATGACGGAGGCAGTATGACCTCTGAAACGTTGGTTAACATCGACCAGACTACACAGCGCAACAACCCAGAAGACAGGAATCTTCATACTCACCGCCCTGATGACGAAGGCAGTATGACCTCTGAAACGTTGGTTAACATCGACCAGATTACACAGCGCAAGAACCCAGAAGACGGAAATCTTCATACTCATCGCCCTGATGACGGAGGCAGCATGACCTCTGAAACGTTGGTAAACATCTACCATACTACATGGTACAACAACCCAGAAGACAAAAATCTTCATACTCATCGCCCTGATGATGGAGGCAGTATGACCTCTGAAACGTTGGTTAACATCGACCAGATTACACAGCGCAAGAACCCAGAAGACGGAAATCTTCATACTCATCGCCCTGATGACGGAGGCAGCATGACCTCTGAAACGTTGGTAAACATCTACCATACTACATGGTACAACAACCCAGAAGACAAAAATCTTCATACTCATCGCCCTGATGATGGAGGCAGTATGACCTCTGAAACGTTGGTAAACATCGACCAGACTACACAGCGCAACATCCCAGAAGACAGAAATCTTCATACTCATCGCCCTGATGACGGAGGCAGTATGACCTCTGAAACGTTGGTAAACATCTACCATACTACATGGTACAACAACCCAGAAGACAAAAATCTTCATACTCATCGCCCTGATGATGGAGGCAGTATGACCTCTGAAACGTTGGTAAACATCGACCAGACTACACAGCGCAACATCCCAGAAGACAGAAATCTTCATACTCATCGCCCTGATGATGGAGGCAGTATGACCTCTGAAACGTTGGTAAACATCGACCAGACTACACAGCGCAACAACCCAGAAGACAGAAATCTTCAGGAGTAGCAGTTATTAGAAAAACTTGGTTGAACCTTCCACGTCTTTGAAAAGGGAGAAAATTTACTTACCACATGAGCATCTATTAGCTTCTCAAAAATAATTTTCCTCCATGGACTTCACCTTAATTACACTCTGTCAAATGCTTTATAATAGATACTATTATGTCACTTGATGAAGTTTGAAGTTCTCACGGTGGTGTATGTGCCCTGATGATGGAGGCAGCGAGGACATCTGAAGCGCCGCTACAACTCAGAAGAGAACTATCTTTATCTTATTTCGTTTCTATGTTGTATAAACTTATTGTGGTTGATTTTATACCTTGATTGCATTATGCATCTTGTTTATATTAAGCAGACATTGTGTTGTAAAATTAGACATATTTCAGAGAATTATTTCATAGAAAAGGTTTTCGTATATTTGTAAAGTTATTACAAATTTATCACACTCTAGGTATTTACAAGAAAATATAGGCTTAGTGAAATATATTATTCTTTTTCCGTCCGTGTTCTTGTCATACCAAGAATTACAGAAACCAACTGCCGGATTTTTATCAAACTTAGTACAAACGTCGTGCCAATAGACGTTGGAATTTTTGTTTTTGTTTTGTTTTATGCCATCAGTAAAATCAACATAACTGCATTGCTAACTTGTGATATGGAAGCGACACTAACGCCACTTAATGTACGATATATGATCCGAAATCATGGCTTGACAACAGATGCTCTAAAAGAATGCGTATTTGATTCAGGTAATATTTGTAAAGTGGACAGTAAGCCTATCGAAATATGCGACTTGATAACAGTAACTAAAGAACTATTGGAGGTAGCTGTATAAAGTTTCATATAAACTAGATCATAAACTTATCTATAAAACTGTATATGATACATGTCTCTACGTTAACATTTATAAACATGGCTGCATTGCGAATTGTTGTGATTATACGAGGCGCGTCCCAAAAGTAAGTTTCCCTGGGGCCGTTTACAGAAACAAAACACAATTTCATGGAAATATTTATTGCAACAGATACAGCAAGTGTCCAGCTATTTTTCAACATATTCGCCACCGGAATTGAGACATTTGTCATACCGTGGGACCAACTTTTAATACCTGTGTCGTAGAAGTCTGCCGCCTGGGATTGGAACCACTGTGTGACAACCATCTCCGCCTCTCTGTCATTCTCAAAACGCTGACGCTGACCGGACAGGAATTTCTTGAGGTGTAGAAAAAGATGGAAATCACTGGGAGCGAGGTCCGGGCTGTAGGGTGGATGATTAAACACCTCCCAGCTGAACTCCTGCAGGAGACTTGCTGTCCGTCGAGCCGTGTGCGGCCTAGCGTTATCGTGCAGGAAGACAATACCGGCACTAAGCATCCCGCGCCGCTTGTTCTGAATGGCCCGTCGCTGAAAATTGTCTGCACCAGCGACGCACCATCTGCTTGCTCATAACGTTAGGCCCATAGACCCGGCACAGCTGACGATGAATTTCGATCGGCGCTATGCTCTGTGCATTCAAAAACTTTATCACTGACCGCACTTCACAGTCGGCGGGAGCTGGAATAAGAACCTCCATCTTCAACAGCTGCAACGATGCTACTGTGAGAACGCGGGAAGTACCGTTAGTGCATGCGCCATGCTACGTCATTGCTCTATCACGTACGCACAGTCGCTTCGCTCAATATAAGATTTGCTAGCTGTGGGACGAGTGGGAAACTTACTTTTGGGACGCTCCTCGTATCTAACAAATTAACGTAGATAGAAACTCTATGAAAACTATGCTCATAAGTGGAGTGATTAATGTTTAGTTGTTGGACCTACTAGCCTTTGGTGTGTTTTAAAGGAAATTATGCGTTATAAGGTAACTTCAGATTTTTTGCTTTCGTTAAATTTATCCTGGAATACACTAAATCGGTCCTTACGAAAGGTTGCGCCGAGTACAGAACATGCGGAAATAAATGTTCTATCGGTCTTATTCCAAGGAAAGACGTTGAAGATAATATCGGTCAGCTTAGCCTTCCTTTCATTAGCGGAGTGGCCCATTTTTCACTTTTGTGGAAACGTATGGAGTGGTAGTTCAGAGTACGATTGAAGCATTCCAACCAATTTACTTTCTTTTTCTTTTTGCTTCTTTCTGTTTCATTTTTCTTTCCGTGTTTCAATCTCAGATGTCACCGCGATCTGCGAACTGGAGACAGATCCTGAAGGAGTCGTAAGAAAAAATGGAGACTGACATAGGGTAGCGAGAACGTTGTCACTGGGTGTAGTATCCAGAAGGAAGACACGCCGGGTAGTGAGATCGATGGCGCTGGGCGCAGAATAAGGGAGGAGAGAAATAATGGTACGGATGAACGAACAAACATCCCGGTACGGGGGATGGGAATGACGAATAAGGGCACAGGACAACGTGTGCTTGGATAAAGTGGCGGAAGAAACACAAGTAACTACATTACCAACAGAATATTGTTTCAGATTTTCACTACCTCTCATAACATTTCGCGGACAATTTGTTATATATATATATATATATATATATATATATAGCCTAAAATGATTTATCCTCTACATAGTAATTGTAAATTTACGTAAGAAAATACAGCCCCTTTTCCAGAAGGTTCGTACTAAGGATTTAGAAACCAGAAATTATTTTATGCATAGTTCTTTTACGTCAGTATGAAAAGAGTAAATGTGTTGATATCAGTATTTGTTTTAAATTATTCGTTAGAAAAGACAAAGTCATAACTTAAGAACAGCCAGTAAGTCCATTGAACATTTAAGAAAGTTAAAATATGTTTCAGAAGTAATAACACACGAATATTTTATTCGTGACGATAATAAAATTAGGCTATACTGTATTCGGACAAAGCCCGAAACTATTTTAGTTCAGGATAATTTATTTTACTGTGCCGTATCTCAAAACGTAAACATTAAAATATACAAACTGTCCACGGTGTAAGGCCTTCTTAAAAGGGAAATTGTGTGCTCAGTCAATAACTTTTTTGCCTCTTATGGAACCCGAATGTTTATTACCATGTTCACAAGATACCGTTACTTCGCCGGATACTGAGTAATTGCACTTACTGATTTGTTTGAGTATTGGTCTCTTGATTTAAGGGCTTTTGATGGAAAGGAGCGAGGAGAACTTTCGGACCCAATGAAGGGATTGTAACAGAGAGAGAGAGAGAGAGAGAGACAAAACTACGTAAGGGGAGTGTTTTTTTGAGATTGGAGGAACATATGATAAGCATGGGGGATATGAGAAATGCTAGAGAATGTTAAGTCCGGAAACCTGGAAGGAAGAAACTAAGTGGAAATCTTAACTTAGACGGGAGAAGAATGCTAAATGGAAAATTCTTCACCAGCTACTCAACGTTCAAGGAACTTTCTTCACTATGCAGCAAGTTAAATTATTTAATTCTTTTACTTGAGAAATTGCATTGTCCTATATGATTCTGTAGAAATATAAGCGAAGATGTCTTCAAAGTCTTCAGAACTTTCTGGTGTATATGACTAATTTTTAATTAGCGATTTTAACTGTGGCAGTACAGCGTATGAACATCATCGTCAATAAATGGTGAGTTCTAGAGGAAATTACACATTTTGAGCTATCAGTCACCCGTAACGAACAGCTACTTAAAACAACTGAAGTTCTAAAGCGATTTTTTGTAGTAAGTACTTTAATTGAAAGCGTGTGTTTGGATAATGTGTCTGTCCGTCGCAGACAGGCAACAGCAGTGGTCTTCCAGCTTGAGGTTTGGACTGGGAACTAGCGACTCACCGTAAAATTAAAGCGTGTTACAAAATGTTTCTCAGTGTCTTGGAATGGCGGGCTGTTGTGAACACAGAAAAATGTTTGTTTTCTCTAAAATGCTATAATTTCTGATTATCTGAACGACTGAACAAAATACTGTGATGCGTGGATGTAGCTGGGTCGAATGTCTTTCCAACTGCGTATTTCTCATCGAAATTGATCTGTTTTTATTACGTTTTGAGTGAAATCTGTGATAAGCCTTGAATAAATTTAATTTGTGTTTATACAAATTCACTTTGCCTTACTTGTAGCTAAGAGTGAAATCAATATTATTTCTGGAGTATCCGTGACTATCTTTTATCTACACGCTTTACGCATTCACGTTATTTTTTTCAGAACACTTTTAGTTAAGAAATGTCACATTTTATGAAATACGACAGAATTTTACATTTCCTCAAATTTAATTATGTTTCGGCAATTTTTTGAAGTTCCTTGTGTTTGGCTTTTTCATTTCAATACTGCACACAAATTTGACACCACAGTTACTGGTTCACTGTTTCGTATTCGAGAGATCCTTATTCATAACCCGTCTGTTGGATATCTTTGAGGTCAGTGGTTTTCCTCAGTCCCTTCTGTCAAATGTTCACTCTCAGTTTCGTTAATCTTACTTCATTTTTCTTGGTGTTATTACCACCCAAATTAACAAACGGTATTCATAGTCTTGAGTGCAGTGACATGAGCATGCAAGTAATGTTGGTGTGAGCCTGATAATGATTCATAATGATAATCTGGGTTTTCTCGCCGTGTAGACTGGTCGGTAGATGCCAGCGTTTCGGAGGAACATACTGTCTCCATCTTAAGGGCTGGAGATAATGTTTCGAAGCCTGTATGAGAACCCCAAATCTGGCAATGATTGCTTGACAAACGAAACATGTCGTTTAAAATGAAGCGTTTAACTGACTTAAATGTTGCAATGATAGTTTCATGCAAAATACTCAGGAGACTTATGTAAAAAGTGACAACATAGACAATTTACATTATAACAGAGCAGGATACTGCAATAGGGAATTGAAGATACCCTTTGCTAAACTGTAAGGATTAGCCTTGATATCAGACCAACTGCCATAATCGTGTCATTATAGGTTAATGATAAGTTTTGTTTAACACCTGCTTTAACGTTAATTTGAACCAAATAGTTTCTTTCGTTTTGTTTAAAATAAGAACCACCATTTTATATGTTATTTAAAGGGCTACAACATTCTATATTTTGTTTTGTATTACACCTCCGTTAAAATATTGAACACATTTGTGTTAACTGCATGATGGGACCAGTTTTATTCTACGTGTTTTTATATTCAGGAGTCCTGTAAATTTTGTTGCGCCAATGCAATTTGTTCGATATAAGAGTTTATTTTAAAACTGCTGTGTGTGCGAGTGTCCCGAACCTCGAATTTAAAATGCCAGTTTGGTTTTTGGATGGACAGAAATAATTTAGCGGACGTGGGTTCGATTTTTCTCAGTGATCCCAGAGGAAAACTCCCTCAACCAAGTAACTTCGCTGTGTGTAGCTGATTGTTTCCCTCTCTAACCCCGAACCCCCACAGTGATTGCTGTAAACGAATCATCCCTCCAACCCTTCCTCCTTTGGTTTTTTCTCTTTTAAATTGCAGACTACACATTCAGTGAGATTCCCTGTTGTGCTGACGTTTACTTATTCAAGTAAAATGCAAATAGAAACGGTATTGCTTCTGGATTGTAATATGTGTAATCTTCTTGAGCCCGTGTTCGCTGTAAATGGACTCAATTCAAATTGATGAAATCAGATTCGGAAATTGTAGTTGTTAGCACATGTCGACTCCAGATTTCCAGTTGACTTTACTCCCATTTTAGGTTTTTTATTCGCTTATTTAACGATAATTTATTAACTTTATGAGTTCCTTAACGTTGAATAGGGGATTATTATTCTGAGTGGTAAAGTTAGAAAGACGTGGATGGAATAGGTAGTAGGTTTTGAGGTAATGAGGTGAACAATGAAAATGCTCAGTCACTATAGTTGGTAAAATTATCACTTTCGCTGCCCGGTTTTTGTATGTCTTATTACAATTGCGACCAGGTCTAAAGAATCATTTCTTTATGGATCAGGCCTTCGGACTGTCAATTTGTCAGCAACTTTACCTGTCGAGTAGTCTTTTAAGTAAAATGTTTAATTATCGCTAGAAAATTATGCATGTTTAAGGACCGTCAGATACAACTTTAGTGTTTATGTTTGCTGTATTGTACGTTTTCTCAACTTATTTCGACAGCGTTACACTGTTCTTTTTTCAGTAAGCGTGCGAGTTTCGGCATCTCAAAGTCATACTTTGTGATTTACTTATATAATTCTCTATGACATACTTGCCACGGTTATACAACTTTGTACATGATTACAGAGGAAAAATGTTGTTTTGTTGTATTTTTCTAGCATGATATTTTAAAATTGTCTGCTTTTTAAAACGTACATAGTTTTTTTAACTAATGCCTTTAAGTCATGTCTTTACATAAGTATGTAGGCCTACATATAAAATCTCTGATATTTTAAAGCTGTTTCCGTGTAACTCAAGTTCTACAGTTTCATTACTAATGCTTTTCTAATATATTTTATTGCAAATTGTTTGTTTTACACAACAATATGTTGATATTGATATGCTACTCAGCACATACAATACGTTCAATATTCTTTCATTTTGGTTATAATCGAAGTTAATTTGTAACATTTAGAATTTGTTAAAATTTCCATTATTTAACTTATAAATTAATTTTAGAATCACTAAAATAATTCCGTCGTCTTGTTTGAAACCTAGATTAGTCAGTAACAAACACAGTCAAAACTTAGTTTTTGAATATCAATTTGTTGCTGGGTGTATGTTTGTGGATATACTTTGCGCAATTAATTTTGATTTCCCACTCATTGTGATTGATACCTTTATTTTTAAAGAATTCAAACGTGAATGACTGGGCTTTAAGACCAATGAACAAAGAAGTAAATATTTGGTTACATTACTCTATGTAACTGCGATTTTCCAGCAAAAGACTGAAACTTTTACACATCAGGAGAATAGCAGCGTCGAGTGTGCTAACCCCGTCGTTAAACCAATTTCTTAGAAGTGTGTGACTATCATTTTTGACTTGTCATCATGTTGGGGTGGTCTTTTTAATTGCGAAAGTAAATTCCTGGAAATCTGATATATTTTATAAAAAGCAATTTGCTTCCACGTACCCCACAGCCATTCTCTGACACAGGCCTACAAAGTTTAACAGAAATTTTCAAAAGAACAAAAGTAAATGTGAACAACGTAACATCACTACATAAATTCAACAGGCCTGTAGAATGTACGCAATAAATGTGTGTTGTAGACATCTTTTTCTTTCTCAGTTCATGCCTCATTTAGTTGTAGAGCAACCGAATATGACAAATCTGCCGATTACATCAATAACAGTAGCAGAGTTTTACGTAACAAGAAGTTCTGGAAAGTACTTAACTACGGCCTTGATTTTAAGTTATCAAGAAGGTGAAATATAGATTATGATGTTAGGGTTGTGACGCTGTGAGTTTTGTAGGTGCTTGCCAACGTTTCGGAGAAATTTTTCGCGTATGTGTCCCCTACTTATCTTCAAAATGATTAAGCTACCTGTAAGGCTAAAACTGTCTGTACAGTTGAGCTATCCATTAGCACAGGGTGAGTTTAAAACAAGAAATTCTGAAATAATTTATATCGCACACTTGTATTCAAACACTTTATTACATGAAGCTGGGGAAAAAGAAATACAAAATGATATTCTAATTTAGTGATCTATTTATGTAAGGTAAGCTAAAGGTGAGCTTGGTCTAAAGATAAATGTTTCAATACCTATGTTGCTATTTAATATATCTTGTAATGATTGTAAACAGTGGACAAGCTTGACTCTTTAGCTACATACCCATATAAGTGATTTTTTCTAATAATTCTCAGTTTTGAATGTAAAATATTTAAATATACCTGTAGCGTCACCCGATTTACTCTAATTCATTTGGCGATTATGGTCATAGTAAAAGATGAATCGAGTCATCATTTTAAATGTGTTAATCATTACATATAAAAAACTTAAAATCCTAAATCAGACAAGAAGTATGCAAAGTTACATATATAATTCTTTCACCCGAGCTGAGGCTTGCTACGTCACAGGCTTTGGGAGACAGGACTCTTTAAATCGCAGCGGTACTCTAATTTTGACACCCATTAGAATCATTTTGTTAAGCAGTCATTTTTCTGTCGTCAGTGGCTTCACGTATTACGAAGATAAATACAGTTTTATATAATATTTATTACACCACACGTGTTAAAATGCGTAGACAAATCTCTGATTGTACCAGGCGAAAATGGCTTTATTTGTTCATTTTTAAAGAACGTATTATTGATGTTTTTGGTGTAAAAGAAATTAAGTTATAGAATTTGCGAATAGGAACATGTTACTATGACTGCAGTTGTATATCTAAATTCCTGAATTACAAGCCCGAAATTGCGTTATTACCGCAGTCGCCCTGTGTTTGTCCCTCGCCCTTAACTCCCAGTTCACGAACCCAACCCGTTCTCTTCTCAGTCTTCGCCCTGCCCACTGACACCACTCGTTATTCAGGCAGAAGGGAAATCGACATGTCGCCATGGATTTATGGCAGCATTACGGGCGACTTTGAAACCCCACGCAAACAGACGGTGGGCAAAAGGAAAATAAAGGATGAAAGAAAGGAAAAAAAAGTCAGGTCTTTGGATGGAGCATCAGAAACCCCAACCGACAGTACATGCACAACAACTGAAACGTCAGAAGTAAAGGCTACATTGTCTTAAAACTCTATCTGAATGTAGTGGGTGCCCATTCCATCACTTGAAATTATATTCTCATAATATAATATATAAATAATTCTTTCTAAAAGGAGCATGTCTTGAACGAAAACCTGTATTATTTATTTATAGTGTTTAATGATGCTACCAGTAGCTCAGATTACATTGCATCGTATGTTAGGATGATTAGTAAATAATTCAATGGAAATGATGTAGCCTAATTTGATGTACAAACAAGGCGTTGCCGGGAGATACTGAGGAAATTCACTATAAGTCCAGAGTAGCCGGTGTCTGAACATATATTTGAACACCGGACCTCCAGAATACAAAGCAGAATTGCTAACCTCTGGACCATGATGTATTTTTTAAGTTGTTTTTCTATTAGAGAATTGTGAATTAATGTAGACTGACTCAAAGACACTGGCCGATATTTTTTCGAGTAATATCAGTGGAATTTCTAAATTTGCTGCTTAACTATTAGCATTTCAAGATTCCTTATCTTGTGTTAAAATTTCTCCCAAGTCCTTTCCATATTACTGTAGGATCATTCTCCCATCTCGATAAGCCTCAATTAAACTCCACATTCGATACATCGCTATTACATAACGTACCACGCAACCATTACATTATCCAGACAGTATTATGTTTGATGGATATAAATTAGTAGATGATGTAAATGGGCGGATATTTGCGTACACGTTGGCCATGTGCTTATCGAACAAAATTATCAGAATCGAAGACGATGCAATGTAGCGGGCGGGGTTTTGACTGATGTGCTAGTGGGCTACTTTAATCATGATTATTAATACCTCCTGCTTCATTTTCATTAACAACGCACATGCTTTTGAATCCGACACTGAGTTATGGGGTAAGAAGTGGGTTTGGAGTTCGTACATCTTCTATGACCAAAGGGAAAACTGACTTGAAAATGGTTCTGTACATGTCTGTGTTTGTACACTCCCCACATAACGTGTGTACATTTGATGCATAGTATAAACAATGAAAATTAATCAATATTGCTAGCAAACGAAGCAACCTCCAACCCTTCCTGTCAACGCTGTAACGAATAGCTCGAGTACAGTTTATGCCTAATAACACTAGTTGCCGGTCATTCTGAAGGCTTTGCGTGTGTTCCAATCAGGATTCTGCAACAGGGCTCTCATACTTTTTATTATGCATTTAAGGTAAAAGTAAAGTAACAGAGAACTGCTTTTTAAAAGGAAGCACCGATCGTTGCTGTCGAGTGGTTGGTATCCCTGCTTTGCATTCGGGAGGACCGAGTTAAATTTTCTCAAGGCATATGTCAGGACTGTACCTGCAGCCCCAACTTATTTCTTCCAAATTAGATTTAATTATCCTGTCACTTGATTCAGTTATAATGTAAGCGACTGAAAGGGTCCTTAAAAACAGATGTACAGCAGAGCAAACATGCCAAATTAGGCCTCGTCCCATCATTGATCGCTTAGTTTGTACCGCCATCATCTGGTATTAGTTAGAACCTCTTCATAAACAAACTTTCTGTAACCTTGTGAGTTGGATAGGCGCTGGATGTCAAACGTAGTTACAGTAATATAATTTGAAAATTGTTGATTTTTTAAAGTTTTGTGATGTCAATTTGAACTCAATATGACTATCTGGAGATAATATGTGTTGATACTTCAACCAGTACAAGGTTTACACAAATGAATGATTTTGTGGTGTTTTGTAAGCGGATTAGTAAACTCATTCTTACTGTACTTTCTATATATTTGATTCAAAAACTCAAAACGTTTTTATACAGAGTAGTGTTGTTTAATTTATTCATCACAAAACATTTCTATAATGGTACCGCATTACTTCAATACGTGGGGCATTAACAGCACGGTATATTTAATAAAGATACTGAAATTCTGTCCATCATAACACAACCCTGCAAATAGAAGCTCTACTGCTAACAAAACTCTAGTATCTAATTAAGTCAACGTGCATCTAAAGCTGGGTATTGTTGTAGTAATTTAATGAAAAGGTAACGAAACCCCACTCTGAATTTGTAAAGTGTCGCGAACTGAAATTTTTATCTTTGCGTTTGTTGATTCACGATTCTTCCTGCAATGTGGATACATTATCAGAGTCTCAATTTGAAGATCTCATTCCTATGCGATGACAATGCAGACTACGACGCCGAGATCATATTTTTCGGTGGTTTATCTTCTCGAAGTAGGTCTTGGGTATCCGTGTCTGCGCTAGGAGCTCAGACAATGCTAATTTCCTTTGTCACATATGCTTAAATGGTTAAAACATGTCTGGAAGGGATACGTCCACTCACGTCATGTAGTAGCAACAAGTCACAATAAATTGGTCAATAGCCCATATTACTATCATATGGTCTAATATAAATTTAATATTTTTCTTGCATCACTCTTTTGAATAGGTTATTTTAATGCGATGTAATGTTTTATAAATAAAGTACACGATTTTCAGTTACTTTAATGCATTCGGAACATCACATATTAAATATGTGTCTGTTTTTTTTAAAAAATGGGCACATGTTAGGGGTGTTTCCTATGCTTATTTATAAAAAAGTGCTTAAATTTTCCAAATTATCTTGTCTGTTGAGATTTACGCGAAGAGTATTTTGGGTGCGTTTGTCATTGTCCCTTTGCTACATGTCAAACATTTACCAACCTTGATTTAATCATCCTTTCTGCTTTGTAGGCAGACCTTCCTACCTAGCGCCATATTGCAACGGATGAGTCAAGCCCTCGAATTCCCTGTTCATGGAATTACTTCCGTACATTTGACAAATTGAAACTTGGTGCTCTAAGTGTAATTTTCTGCGGTGCAGGCTAAAAACAACAGCATTGTCTGGAGACGCATAATGGCTGCCAGCGTCTAGGCTCACAATACATGGTAACAACACAAAGTTGTGAGTGGGCAGGGTGTGTTAGTTGGCGTTGAATCTGTCGTCTTCTTTTGCATACGATTCTATGGCACTGCCTTGTATTCTATTGTGTCAATATTACAGTTTAACGATTCTCTATACAAGAATGACGCTAGTATGTGGAACAATGATTTCAAACTATGGTCCGCGGATCCCTCACCACTAAATAATGTGAATCCGATCTTGCGACTTATTTTAGGTTAATTAATGACGCTGTATCACGTAAAAAGTTTAAGTTTCGTAGAATAAATTAAGTAAATAATTATTATTGCTAATTGTTCATTGAATTAATTAATTGAAATTAATGAATTAACATTTTACGTGATTAGGATATGTAACGGTAAATATGAGGTTGCTGTGTGAATGATTAAGTAAGGACAGAGAAGAAAGTGGTTGCGCCATATTTAAAGTTATATCTCTGAATTATCTGACAGACCGAGGAAGACCACGGAAAACTTATTCGTGATGACCCACAATCTAGACGAGATCCGAACCTGATACATTATGATTCAAGTCTAGAGATATGCCATTAAAAAGCCTACGCTCTTCGACGAAATGAAGTGTAATATCCCATTGTTTTATCTGGTACGCCTAATAGACCTGTCAGTTTAAAATAAATTCGCAAAGAAGCATTTATACTCTTTCGTTAATATACGAGTTCAGAGAGAAATTTGAACACAAGAGAGTGGAAGTGCATAATAGAAAGCTTCATAATTTGTGAATCAAAGTTTGTTATGGTAATTAAGTCAAGGAGCATTGTACAGTATTGATATTAAAGGTCCCATGAAAAGCAGAGAATATATTCGACATTATTTAACATCTGAGAGTACTCTGCTTCATGTAGTTAAGTTAGTTTTAAAAACATTAAGAGAAACATCTTTGGCTTGTGTCCAGAGCGAAACTATTGTTTCTTTTGCTTTTAATTCTGAACATTGATTGTAGTGTGAGTTCATGTTCATGAAGAAGACTATCCAACTACATTGGTACTGAAGAGGATAGCCCATAGAATCTTTGGAAAATACGTATTTTGAAATATGTGGTTAAATTGGGCACTTAGAGTGTGAGGAATTTTTCGATTACATTTGTAGGTAAGAAAAGTCTGGTATATGTCCTTAACTTGTTGTAAATTACACATAACCTCAAAAGGAGAATAAAATTTCCTTTAACTAAATGCATGGCCTGCTTTTATATCGGCATTTGACATTTTTTGTTTAGTTTTCAGGACACTCCTGTAAACCTATTCTGGCAATGTGTGATGAGCTCTGTGACTGAGATTCGTTAATTTTAAATAAAAATACAAAAGTTAATTTTGCAGTTAAAAACAGGCCATACTGCCTAACCCTAAATAGTTCATGATGATCAATTTTTCACTTACTTTCGTATTAATTTAACCTCTGCTCCATTTATGAGCTTTGTAGTACATGTTTTAATGACTTCGTATGATGTTGAAATAAAGTAACAGCTATCAATAATTCATTTCATTATCGAGTTCAGAACCATTTATCTTGCCCATTTCTTTAGAACTTACGTTTGATGTTAAGTTTTTCTTCGGAAATGTTCTTGAGAATTGGTTGTACACTATAATTCCATACTGCTGGACATTAAGGCAGATTCATATACAGAACTTAAAACTAGAATATATACATAATATTTTAATTAAATTATAAAAATAAATAATAATCAGACCATACCAAATTGCACGGTTTTGAAGCGGCTCCATTCTACTGATCCTTAATCTACATATTAAATCTGCGCATTTATAACTGACTTAAGTATGAACCGAATATTGGCCAGATATTTTTCAATGGAATCGGTAGATTAATAAATAAACTGGAATAAAAGTAATGTTCTTTGAAATCTTGCACGTATATTACTGAGGATTAACTATTATATAACACAAAGTTTTCATCGTAACTTGCAAAACTTTTAGTGTGGGTGGAAATAAACTTACCATAGGCTGTCCGTTCTCTTGCCTTCGCACTGCTTTTGCATTTGCTGGATTCATCGTAGTTTGTCCCAAGAGGACACAAGTTACAATGCTGAAAATTTATTTAACAGTGTGATCACGAACCTCGACTTGTCTTGCAAACACCAGTCTGTCTCATATCCAGTCGTATTTTATTCTTCTGTCCTGAAATCTCGACTCCACTGCTGTTTTTCTGCTTCCTAGTGTGTGTGAGAAACCGTAGAAGAACTGCCCAAGTCCATAGCGATGGAAACAAAGTAAAATAATAATAATTTAAACGTCGATACTATATCTGTCTACCCAGTTTCTAAAATAAACTTATTATTTGGGACTGTAGAATAATTCGAATGTTCTGATACACACTCCCGACGTTAGATGCAATCATAAGCCAGTTTCATCAACATCCCTCACACAAAATTCTTCAACCTACAGTTTTGTACTAAAGCTGTTTAACTTTCTGCTTTGCTCAGATTATAGGAAAAACAATTAAGTGTCTATTCGAATTTCTCAGTTTTAAGACTAGTTATCCTAGAGGACGTTAAATGAAAATGATATTAAGTCCAAGCTCTTCTAAATAGTATTGAAGTATTTATCCCGTTCCGCAAAGGAAACGCTACTGTATCATTACAAAGGTTAGTTGTTTAACGCTGTTTAAATAATCCCTGATCACAGTGAGAATTATGCAGGACCCATAAAAATAAAATAAAGAGTTACTGGTTGTTGAAGCGGGTGGCACATATTGTTACCATTGAACTTTAAAGATTTAGAAATATTCTGTTAATAGTGATTATGTAATAATATGCAGTATATTTGACCAGGCCACCCCTCTAACTTCCATTTGTCGATACAGACGGTATCTACGTATTTAGCTGACCTGCTAACCAGAATTTAGGTTTGCAGATTTAATCTTAAATTTTATAAACATCTAGAAATAAACATTGTCTTTTCTTTCGCATTAGAATTTTACTATTGTTAATACTAGTCTTGTTGAAAACACTGACTCCAGAAACATCATTAACCTTTGATTTCATCTTAATTTCGGGTATTAAATTACTGTCGAAGAAGAGTTTGAACTAGAAAGCGTTATTGTAAAATAAACACTAGTACAGTGTGTTTTATAACACACTAAACACATCTCACTTTCATCGCCTATTATAATTTGTAACAGTGTCGATTCTCAAGAAATTCCAGCACTAAAATTTCTGTACCGAATTGTAACACTCAGACACACAAAATTTTTTCTTCTCTTTATGCAACATTTAAAATTCCAACTTTGTGAAATCCAGTTTTATCATCTTTGATAAGTCGTTACTGTTGTCATATTTTTCGTGTTAAAATATGCTCCCATTTATGCCAGTATATACCCTCATGTTGCTGATCAGAGTTATACATACATTTCGCAAGTCATTAATGTTTCTTGCATGATATACCTATCTCAACTTCCTTAACTTTATCACGCTAATAATATTTGATGAATATTTTAAATTATGAACCTCCTCTCTGTGCAGTTTCTCCATATTCCTATGTCTTCTTCTTTCATCCTATGCATATAGGCTACCCAAATTTTAATGGGCTGCAAGATAAATAGTTTGGTATACGTCATTTAAATTAAACGCTACAGTTTCTATTTTACTCCATCCTTCTTGTTTCACACCGACCATGTGACACTTTCTTTCCCTTATCCTGCTGTCCTTCTCTGTAATATTTCACTTTTCTTTCATTTTCCACGCTTCCTCGTTCTCATCTATTATCTTTGCCACCTTCCTTTGAGCAGTTATATCGTAGCTCCCCTTCAAAGCCTTTTTATCGCGTTTTCATATTTCCGTTTTCATTTTTTCATGTCTCAATTCCAATCTTGATTCTTCCTTCATATCTATGCACATGATGAAACTACATTTTGTTCAAAAGAGGAAAACAATAGACATGATTCCAGATGACCTGTTTTATTTCTTAAAGTTGAAAGAGTCAGAAATTCAAACCGGCAACATATTCTTTTGTAGGTCACGTTTGAATGATTTATATTCGTGACGGAAATCGATTAATTTCGATTACCGATACAAACTTAACATGCACTCTTCGCACTCGGAGGACAACAAATAACGGGGATATCATAACATCTGTAAATTAATGTGTAAATTGTTGACCGTAAATAAGCGCCACAGCGGAGAAGGCGAATATGTAAGAATCTTGGCATAAGATAGATTTGAGCGGACTGCTTTGTACTCGGGAAATGATTTCCTTTGTACCCGACTTGTATGTGGCTGATTGGGTTTCAGGACAAAAATTTCAGTGTTAGTGTATTCGTGTAACTTTAATTAATCTTAAAGAAATAGTTCGAGTGTCGATGCTTCATTGGCTCAGGATAGAGACCAATGGTGGGTGAAGATTGTGACGAACTTTGTGGAAGGGGGAAGCATGAAATTTGTTGTAAGATGAGTAATTATCAACTGAAGTAACGAATTAGGGGGAATGTATTCTTTTCACAGGTCCGAGTACTCTGATACAGATATTTTAATCCATTTGCTCCTAGTTATTTTTGATCTGATTAAAATTAATAAACCTCAAGGAACAAAGTCATTGAGAACTTAATTAAAGAGTTCTCTACCTTTTATAAAACCCGAAGTTTCATTACTATGCCCTATTCAGAGGCAGATAAGTCCAACCCACACCCAATAAGACTTCGTATTTCCATGATACCATTTTAATATTATCCTCCCCATTTACGCGTAGGATTTCCGAGTGGTCTCTTTCCTTCAGAATTCCCAATCAAAATTTTATTGTTATCTACACATACGCATCGAAGTCCAAAGAAATGTGTAATATTTCGTAACATGGCTGTTATTTTTTGGCGGGGACTTGTTACCTTCTCATCCGACACCCAACCTGGAAGATCACCCCTTGTCGGCTGACTCTTATTAAGACGTTCAGCCCGGCCTAACATTTATCAACATTCCACGTGTAGTCAAGTTACTGTGCTAAAGAGAACAAATTTTCCAATGCATTTTTGCACACACTTCGAAATATACGCTTTATCGCATATTTGCGATTTACATAAACTGTTTTATATCATTACTGAAGTATAACATTCTTCCACTTGCTGTAAAACTTGTAAAACGAACAAATGTAAATTTTGTCACATCAGAAATTTACGATCTCGAGTACCCTGTTTAAAGAAGGAAACGTTATATCGAAATTTTCCGATGCAGACAAGGGAAAAGTGCTTCAAAGCACAAAATCGAGAATGCATGCTTTAAGTAAAAGCAAGATTACAAGTAATTTAATCCCTTTCCTTATTGGAAAGAAGGATGGATGACCCCTTTCATGAATTCGTTTATACATTCAACGTGTTTCATCATTGTCGATCCGTTATTATTAATTTTTCACGTGTTTTTTATTTTTTCTGTTAAGTTCTTTTTATAATTTTTGGGATTTTTCATATAGTAATAGCGATTAATATTATGTTTCTACTTAATACAGACGATATTTCTAACATCTGTATAGCTTTTAACGGGGATTATAAACCCCTTGTTAAGGGTCATCAAAAAATTTCGTCGTCTGGACCAACTCCTTTGCTATTGACAAATTCTTGCAGCAGGACAGAGCTTGAAGGCGAGATTAGGTTTAGGGTCGAGTCTCTTTTAAGTGGACTTTCTTTCTCCCTCTCATTGTCTTTATTGGAAAGATGGGGTAGGAGAACTCAGGAAGAAACTTTTTATACAATTCTTTCTTCTCATTCTTCTTCTTTTTCTTCATCCTCTACCGGTCCCTCCGGGAAAATCCCGTCGATCCTACAGGACATTCGGACGGAAATTGAAGGTGGGGTGCAGGGTGAAGAGAACTCCTAGGAAGTCTTTGGTCAATTCTGAAGATTGCACAGAAACTCTCTGTGTGTGTGTTCTCGTTTCGTAAATTCCTTTTGAATCCTTCAGTTGTTTGAAATGTGCTCCCGCTGATGGCAGGTTTCAGTCTTAGACAAAGCCCAATTCCAGCGAGATCCAAACTAAGCCTATTACGTAGTTTGCACATCAAAGCGATTGGACGTCAGAGATGCCTCCGTGGACTTTGAAAACTTAACTTAAGTATAAAATTCTCTAAACCCGTTGTCCAAGCCGAGAAAGTGAATTCGGTTTCCATCAGAGACTGATTAAAACTATTGACAGTGTTTACGTCAAGAACATGTTTGCTATTTGTGAATTATGGCGTTTGTGTAACTAATTTAAAGAGCTTGTTGTTTACAGTAAGCGTTGTAACCTCTTATTCTACTTATGATCACTGATATGTAAAGCCGTCAAATACAAGCTTCATAATACCCTATTGTTTATTTAATCCAGAACGTTATGTCAAACTCTTGGACGTCTTCAGGTGTTATAATAATATTTTCTAATTTAAGAATTTCAATTAAAATATTGCCTTAAAATTATGTTGACCGAGTGTTAAAATTTAACGTTTACGATATTTAAAAAACCAGTGAGGATGATGAAAGGAATATTTTAAGTGGAGAACATAGAACAGAAAACATAACAAGAAAGGACTTCTGTGTTTCATACGAAGTTATATTGGACTCTATATCAAAAATTTTAACAAAATAATCATGGCATATTCTATGAAAAACATTATTTCCAATCAACCTCGTAATTACATAGTGATTGATAGCTGTCTGTTATTAGCTGTGCTTTGAATATGTTTTTAGAGTATGGTCGTACTGTACTTCCCAGTATTGACAAAATATTTTATCTCGTTCACTGCTTTGCCTTTATTTTCTTTCTAATTATTTTACGACATTTATGTAAACGAGCTTTTTGGTAGAGAGCTGAAATATTTGATTTGCACCTACAAGATACCAGATTTTAATCTTGCTATAGATAGACTTCTTTACTGAGAATATAGTTTGCGTTGTTTGTGTCTTAAATCCTCGAGATAAAAAAAAGCGGAATAATGCCTTAAAATGGGTCACGATCTCTTCAAACCTTTTTCCATGTTTACCATTCACAGCCAACTTAGCATACAGAACAGACTGTTATTCAAGGTTACGAAATTTACTTGTTAGATTATCACGTAAAGTGTCCGTTACTGTTTTCCGATTATTACAAACACTGAATTGTGTCGACAGATTCTAGTAAAACTCCCAAATATTAAATTTGGTAAAAGATGTATTCTGCCGTTCTCGAGTTTGAGTCATGTCCGGATAGATAGTTTAGTAACTGAGTAATTTTTGTAACCTTTAGATACAAACGCGCTTAAAGTGATAGAAGTTATTAATTTTAAAACAAATTATCAGCTTTATTAAACTCTAGAACGCTAACTATTCACGAAATTTCACTCAGAGTACAGAATTAGGAACAAATTTACAAGAGAATTAAAGTCTGAAGCAGACCGCAGATTAAATACATTGCAAAGGAAGTGATTGGCCCTCTATCTGATTGGAGACACGTAGATTATATGCAGTAATATGCCTGCAGGATTATTAAATTTGTATAATTTTCTCACATGATTTAAGATCAGTAGGGTTGTTGAACTTCCTACTGAGGCCCAAGCTATAATTTAATATACAAACCCTGAAGTAATAATATTTACAAAAAAATCAGCTCATAAAAGTATAATTTCTGACATTGTACAGTATCATACTGCCTGAAAGATGGATTAATATTAAACTAAATAAATTTCAAAGAATGTGTGGAATGATACAGAGAAGAGAGACAAAAACTTTGCGAAGTACACAATTAAAATTTTATAAAATAGTGACAGTGTCCATGATGACCCATGATAGCGAAAACTGGACAGTAATAAATCGATTAGATAAAAGGAAAATCGAGTCAGCTGAAATGAAGTTCATAGCTCTTCTACATCAAAAACGAAGCACAGACAAACGCTCAGAATTAAATAAATTTAATTTATCTGGGAGAATAGAAGAGCGAAAAGAAAATTGTCATGAACACATTTTAAGAATGGCAACGGACAGACATAACAAAAGTATTACAAAATTATAAACCAAGAGGTCACTAAAATTTCGAACGACGCATAGCTAGATGGGAAGATGAGTTCTGTTGAAGTCGGAAATAAGCCTGTGGCCTACATCCTTGAAGAAGAAGAAGAAGAAGAAGAAGAAGAAGAAGAAGAAGAAAAGGAGAAGAGGCACAGTGCAGTGTATGTGCTGTCATTCTAATTTTGAAGCAATATATTTATATGAACAGTAAATATCAATCAATGAGACTTCATCTATCCAGGCTTATTGATCTGTCCTTTCTCCGTTGTGTTTTGCGTGTCGTTTCCTTGCAGCTAAGGCAAGAACCAAGAGACAACATCGATTCAATGGTTTTCAAATGTTATATCTTTGATATCATTAACAAATAACATTCTTTTAAGAACAGGCTGAGATAAAGAATGGAGAAAATTATCAAGTAACGGAAAGACAGAGTCAAGAAGTACTGTTTTGAAATAAGAAACACTTCAATTATACTGAAAGTGTGTTCCTGCAACAAATGGTAAGTCCCTGGATGAGCGTCTGTTTTTAATCCAACTTGCAATTTTCAGGGTAAACAGGGAAGAATACCTGCTACTCTATCCAACAGTGGGGTTTAGCTCCGGTCTGTGACGCTCATCATAACAATTAAACGTCAGTTCGTAATATTTACCCAGCAGCTTCCAAGGGGAGAAAATCCGAAAGTAATTTTATTGCACCTGCAAAAACGAATCATGTCTGAGGTGTAGGCGAATAGAGGAAGTATCACCAGCGTGAACGGGTGGTGTTTAAAGGGCATCCCTAAAATGCCCAGAAGATGTGAAATGATTCTCCGACAAATATGGAATAAATTAAAGCAAATAAAATATATTTATTGTGGCTGAACGTTAGTATTTATTGATTTTGGGTTATTTGACGATGTTGTTTTAGCTAGAAATTGTGAGACGATAATGAATATAAGTAGAGCGAACGTCGGTAAACTACCAGGATAGAAGAACCGGAAATTTCACTTCGTAAACTTTTGTCTGGAGGCTACGCTTCACTGTGTTCACAGATTCGCCGTGATTATGGAAGGAGAAAAAACCCAGCAGAGGACAACCGTGACATTTGATCAATTTATGATGTTAAATTAACGCGTATTTATTATTTTTATTATTATTAAATAATTTCTTCAGTAATGTATAGATTTTAATATTTTATTATATTATATTTTATCCTGTACTGGTGTTCAGTGCTTGGCTGTAATTGTCCTTATCTGACTGCTGTCAAGCACGTCGATAAATTAACTAAATGACGATAATAATTTAATTCAATTCATTTATTTAAGTGCTTGACAATAGCCAGGTAAGGCCAATAACAGTCAAGCACTGAACAACAGTACAGGATAAAATATAATACAGGTCTAGTCTACATGATGTTCCCGATTTGAAAGACATGCTACTAATGTTTAATAAAATTCAGATACACAAAATTGGTACCGATTACTTAATTTTCGTTGTCTCTTTAGGATAATGCCAGAACAATTGTAGTAATCGGAGTTCGCCCTGAACATGGAAGCAGCAAGCGCCTCTGAACTTCTACCAGACGACACAGTCCAGCAATTCAGAAGACAGCCATTTTTATATTCGCGGCTGTGTGAACCTGAAATTTTACACATTTAGAATATCTGTGGATACCACTTAGTACACCAGCCAATAAACACCAAGTACGATTTATTTTCCATGTTGATTAAGACGACTGGAGCTTTAAGCTAATTGCATTACTTAACTTCTACCGAATTTAAATTGTACAATACTCGCATATATTCCATATTACAGCCTCTATATAACAAAATACGTAAAATTATTACTGATTTCTGCAATGTAGTGTACTTAGGACATTCTTGCAGTGAATGTTTCTGTTACTTGAATAGTTTTTAATTGATGGTTGTACGGACGAACAGCATGGAAATGCTCCCTTTTGTAAAGCTGCAGTGCAAACAAAACCGGTGAGAGGGAATTTCGAATTGGAATGAAACGTATTGTCTTAAACTGTCGCCACTTTCCCATCACAAGTGTCAGACAACTAACTCGTTGCTGATGTGTTTTCGGCGTGTTTCCAGTATCTTTCTGAAAGCTATAAGCCGCATTGTCTTGAAGATGTGAAGGGTGTACTTTCGGTCAATATTTACAGTCAGAAAAGCAATTGGAAGGATGAAGGAATTGCATTCAAAAGCTTTTGGTCTATATAGGGTAGGCTTTTGTTCGGAGGAGCGAAGTCTGTCGCATCATAGATCGCGTCAAATGTAACATTTACACTGCAGGAAAACATCCTGCAGGGGTCAGAAACAGAACCTATAACTTGATATAAACATTGTCTTTGTCAAAATAACAAATATGTTTTTTCCTAGGTTAAAGTCTGCAACAACAATTTATGACTCATACTTTCCTATTGGACAGACTTTCATTAGTACAGTTAACATGTTTTGAAATTATATGTAGACCGAACGTTTCGAATGAGTGGTTAGCACTAAGGCTTCGTATTCGAGAGGTTCCGGGTTCAAATTTCGACCCGGAGACCGGCTATCGTGGCCGAGATTTCTCGTCGTTTTACGCAATCTTTCCAATAAAATCCTGGGTTACTGTTTTAAAGTAGTCTTAAAACCTATTACTTCGACATAAATTTCGATTAAATATTAGTTAATATCCTGTGTAATTTTAAATGTTGGCAGCGCCGTTATATAAAACACAATAAAATACAATATTATTGTATAAGCCAGCAATACAATACAATTCTTGCGAAACTTGTGGCCGTTTGTCACTCGATCTAATTCTAGTCGAGACAGGTTTTCTTGTTGCCTGAAATTGTAATTTTACTAGAGATGCTTTACAGATGGTGATGATATTATTATTATTCCATCTATTCACCGTTTTATAGAATATTTATTTCTATGTACCTGAGACAGACCTCTGAAACGTCGGCAAACTTTTACCTGACTACACGGAGCAACTTCGAAGAGGACACTCATCTTCAAACACAGCCGTGAAAACCCAAAATCTCACAGCTTTCTATTTTTCTCAAAAATTTAATTGATACCTTCACATCACACTCATTCTAGAGGACATTCGCCCTGAGTATCTAAAGAGAATCTATTCTTCAGTTGCCACCTGATGGTCCTTCAGCTCTCGTTTTTTAGTCTTAATTGAGGAGCAATGCATATTGATTCTAGATTATTTAGGAAGCGGTGTGGAGCAGAGGGGTGGACTGCAAATGATAAGATCACAGCGATTGAATATAAGAAATTTCTGAAGAAATATCAAACATTCGTTCTACCTAATTTTTTTTCTCTCTTTTACAATAGTCTCTCGTAACAAGAAACTAATTTACACTTTTATCATTTACCACTTTTTAGCACTAGTTTAAAGTATCTCATTTTCTCTCGTCTTTTCTCGAGGGAGACGTACATACAATTTTTGGTTTGATTAAATATTGTGGGAAAGTTTTTAATACAGAATATGTTATCTCCAAAGCTGTACAATTTATCATAATTTAATTCAGTGCCTTCCTTATTTGCGTGACCAATTGATTAATTCAAAGCCACATGTAAAAAAAAACTAAACGGGGTTCCGTATTTCCATCTGCTCCTCTAATGCCCGTTATTATTATCATGAAATTATCAAAATTCATAAAAAAAATTATTTTCGAACTGAAAGAATGCAAAGATAGGCAGGTAAAAGGGATGGGTGGGGCATGTAGCGCGAGTGAGGGGGTGATAACTATATGTACAGAATTTTATTCGGAATATCTGGAAAGGCAGAGGTTACAGATAGACGCAGATGAGAGACGATTAACAATGACATAAATGTGAATGAAGCAGAATATAAGATAGCAGACTGTATGCAACTGGCTCAAGATACGGACTAGTTACGGGCGTGTAACTATGGTAATGGACCTTCGAGCACCATAAAAGAACAAGAGTTTTGTTATCTAAGGAAGAATTTTACTCCACAACTTCAGTTAGCTACCCTGACATCAGGCAGGTCTGCGATCCGATTTAACTCGGTTACAGAATCATTATTCCTGGTTTAACGACCCTAATTGTGTTTGGTGGAGTGAATGTGACAAAACTCCGTCTTATGTTGTTTCCTTAAACCTCCTGTTTTTAAATTGAGCGTGCAGTTGTGAGAGCTGCGTGTGTGTTCTAGGCAGAGTTCACAAAATAACGGGTCAGAAAATGCTGGAAAATAAACGAGAAATTTGATATAGATGTCTGTCCGTGTTGCTTTTCAGGGTAGTAACTCCGTGCGGACATGTAGGAGCATACTGCCTCCATTTTCAGGGCATAAGTTGTTCAATATTTTATGGAACAAGTGATCGAAATGTATTCATTTCCCTTTCATGTTCTTGCTGGACTACACGCAAGAAATACGTGAGCTTTGGCTGTATTTACAGAAAAGTGTGTTCAGGGCGTTCGTGTGCGTGTCAACAGAATTCGTAATAGTCATATCTTAGTTCTTCAGCCCCATATCTTCTTTCTTCGCGTCTATTGGAGCTTTATCGTTTACCCTCTTTGTATTCCCCCCTTTGTCTCATCCTTGTTGAGTCGTGGAGTGTGAAGGGAAAGGGGAGGATAGCTACACGGACGTGTTCGTTATAATGACGTTGCGATTTCCGGCCGAAGCCCCAATCCAATTTACTCTCAATCAAGCGGTTACCAGTAACGTGTCACAATGCGGAAGTGAAACACAGACGATGATTGGCAGCGAAAAACTGAAGAGTTAAGGGAGAAAGTGGTGGGGGGAGAATCGATATCTTTTAAACAGCAAAGGCCTGTTTCAGACTCCTGAAACCTCCAGGTGGTGAGATTCTAACCTAAAATCCCCGAGGCTAGAGGGTTCCTTGGGAATCTTTAGGAAATAAACCAATTTGTGTGCAGCAAAAAGCTACACACAAAATGGTTTTCTTACTACACAGCGATATGTCACAGACACAAATAATCTAGTTGTTCTATTGTTTTGTCTTCGCACACACGTGTTTGTAACGAAACAGAAGAAACGTGTGATAATCTGTTGTAGTAAAGAATAATTGGGCTGTAAATGTGATACCTGAACACTGGAGGGCTTAGAGTATTGAATAAAATTTAATGTTCGTTGAATAATTAGGGAAAATACAGGTTTAGAGATACCGATTTATATCTCTTGGCTACAGATTTTCGTGTAAACGCTAAAAGAGTCTCAGCACTGAGGCCCGTGTTCGCTCTCAGGCCATTCCGTGGTGGAAAAGGTGGCGCTGAGACAGGTTTCTTACAGAGTCCGCCCTATCAGTATCATTGCGTAGTTGTTTCATATTTACTAATGATATCGTATAGGGAATGGACACTGGGCCACTTAGTGGCCTAGTTTCATAGAGACAATCTCACCCCTTCCCAGCAATAAATAGAATAAGCACCCGTAACAAAACAACATATTGTCCTAGCCAGTGGATTCGAAATGTCTGTTATTGCTGTCAAACTTAGTAATTTATTTCGTCAGTATTTTGCTTTATTTTAGTGTATTTCTAATTTTCCTCGTTAGTGTGCACATTATATAAGAAGAACACTGTTTTCTCACTCAACTGTTGAGACTTACGGTTATAGATTACGTTGTTTGTGCTTGTAAGTTAACAGCTGTCATGTGGAATTAATTTTACTGCTGTATGTAGATTGAATAACCACTGTCTACATAACTCTGGATGAGAAGTCTTTCTTGAAAATTTCATGAGCTGGTCAAGAGATTCTTCCCCCTTTTAATGAACCTCGAAGGTTCATTACCATCTTAAGAATAACTCGCCTTTCAATTCTGGTCTGGTTTAGTTCATTTCGCCTTCTGTTTTCCCGAGGTTCATTTTAACACAGTCTTTCTTTCTATGCTTATATATCCAAATGTACTTTTGTAATGGGCTAAAAATTAGGAAGTGTCTTGTCAATGTTTTCCCCCAATTACTCTCTCTGTTGTCCAAATATTCTCTAGAGTATTCTTTCTCTAAACACTCGTTAGTAGGAAATCAAGTTTAACCCCCATAAAAGCAATAGGTAAATTGTAGTTTCGTATATGTAAGTTTTTAGGTATTTATTTTCTGAGCCCTCTTTAATTTGCGTTATTTTCTATTAGAATATAAGTTTGGTTTGCATCTGTCGTTTTAAGTGTGTGAAAATCATCACCGCGTACTGAACATTAAAATTGTCTGTGTAACTCATTTTGGAATGTGAATGTGTGCGTAGTTCTGAAGGACATATAGATAAGTCTTGAAAAACCTTGCATTCATTACAGATTACGAATAAATAGTCTTAAGATTATCCTGTTACAAATTAAGATGACAAGGTAAACGTAAAGTTACTTCTGGAGCTTAGCTAGGCCCCACGCCATGCAGATGTACGGGGAATTGGAAGTAATACTCCATACATTACGTTTCGCACTACATGGAGGTGAACGATCAGCTAAACGCTCTGTCTAGTTTAACCCCGAGGAAAGAAACGTCGTGTCCATCGGATAGGTGGCTTAGTGGTCTCCATAGCCGATGAATTTCACGGTAATTCTTTACAATCTCATACATAGTATAAGCACGAAGATACGCAGGCAATACGGAGACGTAGTCTCAGATGTCATTTGTATCTTGAAGATGGTAAGAATGATGCAATATTGTCTGGACTACAACAGAATTTTGAATGACCTTCGAGACCTCCCCCTCATCACTAAGACCTCAACATATACCGCCTCTCCCCCATTTTGAATCTAAAAAAAATAGAACGAAAACCACGTGCAGTTCCCAATATATTGGTATTGGGGTTGATACGGCTCGTTTCTCCTCACCCCATGAAGACGTTATCGTAAACTCAGCCCCCTAGAAAGGAGCACATTTCTGTGCTTACCTCTGAACCCTCCGTCTACCCGATACACGCGCAAAGAAGGCAATTTCACCCCCGTACCGTCTCAATACACCCCCTGCGTCACCCTCTACCCCAGAGGGACTACTTTTGATAGTGTCAGCACCACCTGGTGACCACCTTATAACTTACTTAGACAACACACAAACCGCCTCCCCTCTCAAAATTTCGGAAGTTGACTTGAGTGAGCAAACAGGCTACAAATCTAGTATAACGTCTAACGCTCCCTACACAGTAGAGGTACATATTGTTCATGCCAATTTGACTCGAAGATAATCAGAATAATGCTATAATTTATATATGCTGTATGAAACAGACTGCATGGATTTTGTGTCAAAGATAAACAATCTTAGGAAATATTGGCCCAAGTATTTCTCATAAATAATACAAATACCTGTCAGGATGGTATTAGAGAGAAGACACGGGGCTTATGGAGAACATATTAATAAGAAAAGTGTAAGATGGGCTTTAATTGAATTTTCTTTTGCAACAGTAACAACAACATCTTAGCGAAGTTGACAGTTTTCTTAGCCTCTCCAGTCGAATGTCAGGA
Source organism: Zootermopsis nevadensis (assembly GCF_977971745.1). NCBI lineage: Eukaryota > Metazoa > Arthropoda > Insecta > Blattodea > Termopsidae > Zootermopsis > Zootermopsis nevadensis. The sequence continues at coordinate 11,022,455 of NW_028259142.1, forward strand.
TATTAACTTTAAATAGGTTACGACTTTTTTTTATAATCCTCATCTGGCCGTTCTTTGTAATTATTTTCCCATCTTATTCAAAAGCCCGCAGTTGAAATAGCGTCGTCAGATAACCTCAGATTCAACCACTCTTTGCCTTAACGATATAGATTCGCAGTGTTCATTAAAATCGTATTTGTGCAGGGTCTTCTGAAGAGATTGCTTAATAGTACGTAGCGTCGAGAATCAAGCAATTTATTACTTCAGCCTGTACGTATGCTTAGCGTCAGATACAATAAATCAACTTCTCAACTATTATATGTTGTTACGCAACCCTCTTCACCTTTATTGGAATATTCCCTGAGACAGCATTCTCTAGCTGTTTAGTTTCACCCACCAACAACCCCTGCATTAAATCCCTACATTAAATTAATAGGTAATATGTATCTTAAAATTAAGGGCCGACTTGGAATCAGGAGGAGGAAATCCTAAGATCAAAGTGAAGTTACGAGTGTTGAGATAAACGTGGATATTTCACTTTACTCCCACATCCATTAGTGGTTTCATAGAAAGTTGTATTTTATGTAAAGTGTGTCTATATAGTGACTATAGAGACAACATGATTTTGGTATCTCATTTAATTTTCATTAAGTTATGTTAGGTTAGATTAGATTATTACTTTGTTTAGGATTTTAGTTTGGTAAACCAATATAAGGTTATGTATCTGTAATTTTCAGTACATTGAGGAACAATAATTAGTAAGTATTTGTGACATCACAATTAAATTCGGATATTTTCTGCTGAATTATCAGGAAAGGAGTCTCTAATATTATCGAAACTTTGCCTTTCTCCTGTATTTTCTATCGGATCGATGGAGAACAATATATCTGTGACCTGGAGTAGTTAAAATGCAGTAACAGAATGAAATATTAGTAAACTTGTCTACGAAAGTTAACATAGATGAAGTTAGTGTAGTTGAAATGGCATGTAGGTAAATTTGCAATAGGAGAACTGTCATTGAACGATCTGTGTCTTCAGACAATTTTTTTTTCATTAGCGTCGGTTTACATGACAATACACTTAGGCCTAAGTAACAGTGTTTTGTGTATTGTACGTGTTTGTAATCAGTTTAGTCTAATCTGAGTATGACGGGACAATTACAAGACTAGAGAAAGAACCAAGAAGAGTTTCAGTTGACCTCAGTAATTATTAATGGTCAACAAATCCCATATTACGTGACAAGGTATAAACTGTTATTCAAGGTAAATTAATTTAAGAATTTAAATTTGTTAGCATTTCAAATTATAATGTTCAATGCAACATGTGTTTTAGAGGAGTTCAATATGAGCTGAGCAGTAACAAAGGAATTCAATTTGGATAGTCCCAACTACTTTCGAATGTTGCCAGCAAAATTGTCCACTTTCCGAACACAAACAGAAGGAGACACATAAAGTAATATCAGGAGTTAAATGGAAAAAAAATCTTTTCGGTCTTGCTCATTTATCAAAGGTCTCCTTTCACTGCACACATTTCCTGTAAAAAAAGTGTGAAATGTATGAGTACTAGACAAGGCAATACATCAAAATGACTAGCGATGAGTTACAGTCAAAATCGTCACTGATGGATATTTTAGTGTAGCCATTTTCAAACAGAAATACGGAATCAGAAACGGCGTTGTGGAATACAAATAAAGGCAACATCAGATCCCGTGGAAAAACTAAAAGTGCAGTAGAACAATCCACATAACACTTATGAATAATGGAATTTGGCATTATCTTTCAGTACCATATTACATACGTCTTATATTGGGGTCGTCAAATTGTTATAAACAGAACGTACGTCATTTTAGACAAATCATAATATGACGAGAAGATGCAGAAAGCATCAACATCAAAATAAAGACATTGGTTAAGGAACTGAATTTATATAATTTCAAGAAAATTAAAAGTTTTAAAAAAATATGGAAGTTAAGAAAATAAATTAAGACAGGATTAAAGCATAGTTTTAAATAAACGGATAGACCAGTTGCAAACATTTGTGACCGTATTTTGTCCTCGGACCCAATATGTGACGCTTTTTGACACCAAACTCAGTTCTGTATTTGATATCTATTGAATTGGGATTACGTAAATGCATTGCGCCAATTAGATGAAGTGGCTATGTAAGGTGGATTCGAAAGGATGGCATTCAGTAGGTCTCTGGTCCAAATATTGGCACGGAAACAGGTTCTGCTGACTCAGGTGTTTCGTAATTTTCCTTAGTCTCTCCAGGTAAATACCGGGACAGAACCTTACATTAAGAAGAAATGGTCATTCGGTCTGTTCACTTTCTGAGACGTCTTCAGTAAGGCCCAGCTTAAGAAATGTATATTCAGAATATACTACTGTTTAATCCAACAATAAATTCGTAGTTGAAAACAAAATATTTGTTGTGGTTTCAGAACGAATCACACCATTCTTTAATGTTGTCCTTTATGTCTACTTTGCAGTGGTTTTTGAAATGTTCTTTTGCCGAACAAATTGAAGTCGTGTAATGGTTCACTTTTCAAAAATCGCAATTAAATTATTATTATTTTTCCTAGGAAGCGCAGACCATAATACAACACGACATACTTTTAGATTTTATTATCATTCGTAGTTCGAGTGGCGGCATATAAATTAGTTTTTGTTGTTGTGTTGTTTCCCAAGCGCCATGATGTTCAGATGCTCTGCGAACTAAACAGCGGTTTTTAAGACGTGGTTACGTAGTCTGCATCACATATTAATAATACTGTAACGTGGGGTCGGTATTGCGACCTTGATTGTCAACTCTTGATTTATCCTGGGGTCTGCTACCTCAAATCCGATCCGACTGTAAACTTGGTTGGATTGTAAGAGACCACGATGTCCTCCAGCAATAATCAATTTAATCAAACTAAAACGTCTTTTACAGCACAAAATGATCTACTCTACAACACACTTCTCTTACAAGCGATTCACACCTCAGCTCTCTTCGCACTCTCCTAAAAGCGAATTGTCAATCGGCTTTTAAACAAACACAACAATGTCATTAAACAAACACAACAATTATAAACGGTTCACACAGGCCCAGGGTTGTGCCTTCCGTCAGCACTTGGTCGCCGTCCCCGACATTCACGATTCGCACAGGCACGCTGCGCCGGGTACGGACTAAAGCCCTGGCTACGTATAGTCCTCGCGGTAAAGGGTCCACACCAGATTCTATTATTCCGCTCGCCGATCCCACGGGGTCGTTCATCCGTACCATCACCACCCTCTCGCACCGCGCCGATATTATTTCCTGGCTGGCTAATGTCAGGCGTGTGGATCGGGGTCTGCTCCGAGGGCTCCATAGAGATATCTCTTCTTGGCCCAGTCGCAGCAATTGGCGTCCTATGTCCACCGTCGCATCGTAAGCTCGCAGTACGTCCAGCCCCAGGATGATCTCGTCCGTGATGTCGGCTACAAAAATCCAGGTGCGGATGGCACTCTGCCCCAGCGTTAGCTCAACCAACACCTCTTTCAAAACGGGGATGGTTTCTCCGGACGCTGTCTACAGTACGTACGGTCGGCTCGGCTCCCGCTCTGATTGTCCCGCAACGACGACGGGCCTAGCGATGGTCACTGTAGCTCCGGTGTCAATGGTCACATTACAGCGCCTTCCCCGAATCCAGTCTTCGGTGATCAGACCGTCGTCACTCCTCTTGGTGATCACGCTGAGTGTAAAGCGTGGGGAAGGGAGTGGTGGGGCCGACGGTCCCCTCCTTACGCCGGCCATTACTTGTTTCCCGAGACGTGGTTGGTCTTCGCGGAGACCTGCGGACACTCTCTCATCAGATGGCCAGAGGCGCCGCACTGCCAACACACCGGTCGCCTCCATCCAGGACGTCTATCCTGAGGCGATCGCTCCTCCGTCGGGACCTTTGACCGTATTTGACGTATCGTTAGTGTTGATCCTGCGGCTGCCTTTGCTGCCTGTAGCTTCAGGGCCTGTCCGAGTGTTTCATTGAGGGATCGGTCCCCGCCCATTAGAAGGTGTTGCTTAATCTCTCGGTCTCCCAGGCCGTCGATGAAAGCGTGAGCGGTCTCCCTCTGCAAGAAATCTGCGGGAAGCCCTACGAACGCTCGGTGGGCCAGCTTCTTTATTGCTGCTGCGAATTCCTGCAGAGTTTCGCCCCTCCCCTGCTTCCTCGATTTCAACTGAGATCGGTAGACCGCCGCCAGCTGATGGTCCCCGTAACGGCCCTCTAATGCGTTGAGGATGTCGTCGTAGGTCGCCCCAACAGGAACGCCATGCAGGATGTCAGCAGCTTGCCCCTGAAGTACGACAAGGAGATGCGTGACCTTCTCGCCAGGCGTCCAGCCATTGTGGTTGGCCACAGCCTCAAACTGCCGATGGAATACTGTCCAAGACGTGGATCCGTCGAACTTAGGCGGTTTCACACGGTCCGTGCCACCCACGGACGTTCCGGCCCCTCCGTGCCTTGTTCGGGCCTCCACCGCCTGCAGCCGTGTCTCGAGCTCGCGGCGCGTAGTCTCTAACTTTTGTCCAAGCTCGTCGCTCAGGACCTCTGTCTTCTGATTCACAACCGACAGCACGCCCTTTAACTGTCTGTCGAAGTTGTCGGTGATCCTCTCCTCTAATTCCACCTGGCTGCACCTCAGGGCACTTAGTTCTTTCGAAAACTGTGCGCTTAGATTTTCCTGTAGCTGTTTCTGGCTGGCATTCATTTTATCTTCAAGATTGTCTTGAAGCTGTTTCTGGCTGTCAGCCATCTTGTCTTCATGACTGTCTTGAAGCTGTTCCTGGCTGGCATCCATCTTCACTTCAAGATTGTCTTGCAACTGTTTCTGGCTGGCATCCATATTGTCTTCATGACTGTCTTGAAGCTGTTCCTGGCTGGCATCCATCTTCACTTCAAGATTGTCTTGAAGCTGTTTCTGGCTGGCATCCATATTGTCTTCATGACTGTCTTGAAGCTGTTCCTGGCTGGCATCCATCTTCACTTCAAGATTGTCTTGCAGCTGTTTCTGGCTGGCATCCATATTGTCTTCATGACTGTCTTGAAGCTGTTGTTGGTTGTACGTAAACTGGTCTTGTAGCTGTTTCAGCTTCCGCAATTCTCCCAGTATTTCCCGCAGTACAGACTCCATTGTTAAAAATCCCACTTCTGACACCAATGTAACGTGGGGTCGGTATTGCGACCTTGATTGCCAACTCTTGATTTATCCTGGGGTCTGCTACCTCAAATCCGATCCGACTGTAAACTTGGTTGGATTGTAAGAGAACACGATGTCCTCCAGCAATAATCAATTTAATCAAACTGAAACGTCTTTTACAGCAAAAAATGATCTACTCTACAACACACTTCTCTTACAAGCGATTCACACCTCAGCTCTCTTCGCACTCTCCTAAAATCCGATTGTCAATCGGCTTTTAAACAAACGCAACAATGTCATTAAATAAACACAACAATTATAAACGAATACAACAATGCCAAACGCAACAATGTCTAGACAAACACAACAATTATAAATGAATACAACAATGCCAAACGCAACAATGTCTATAGACAAACACAACAATTATAAACGAATACAACAATGCCAAACGCAACAATGTCTATAGACAAACACAACAATTACAAACGAATACAACAATGCCAAACGCAACAATGTCTATAGACAAACAACAATTATAAACGAATACAACAATGCCAAACGCAACAATGTCTATAGACAAGCACAACAATTATAAACGAATACAACAATGTCAACAAACAGACAACTAAACTGTTTATTGACATTGTTGTGCTGCTCTCACGGCAACACGTCACAATACGTAGATTGATTTTCCCATTATTTCTATTTCTTATAAAGTTTCGCAAGAGCATTTTTCTATTTTTCTCCAAAAGACGCTTGTCTGCTGCTATGCTGCTTTATTCTGACCTACTTCTCTCGAGTGTTTTATCTTTACGTAAAGATGCCCAATTCTATGTACACTTTGGCTAAAGCGGCGGCAAAATATGTTATTTATTTAAGTTACTTTTAAGTCTGCTATATTATTACTTTGCAAAGTTTCCTCTGTATACATTAATGAACATTCTGGCACCCAAAGCGGCGGAAATTTATTTACTAGCTAAGCGACTGCAGTTTACGTGGCGTAGGTAAACTGCCTTGGAACTTTTCATACACTTGGAATCGAAAATGCTTGCAGTGTCATCTGGTGAGTGCTGTCTTTGCATTTGCGAAATGACGGAGTGATTCTGCGAGGGGAATGCATATTCTAGTGTAAGTTTCAGCCCCTATGGTCTCTCCCTTCGGAATGCCTGAATATACTCGTTCAGTCACGAATGTAATTTTTTTGTTTGTATTGTCCCACGTGCAAGGGAAATGAAATATTACACACTAAACATAAATGGTGTGTTCATTGCATGAATCATGTATCTCCCCTTTCGTAATATTTTTGAGAGGCGTACGTAGTGTGTCCGGGTGGGTTTCAGTCTGGAGTGTTCTTGCGTATCCTGTTTTTTCATGTCCTTCCGACAGACATAATCCAGCAGAACAGTAGTTGCGAATATATGGACACCAAGACCACGTCTCTTTATGGGCTAGCTCGGAGAACCGGACGAAACTTCGCACTAAATTATATACGAGGTTTATAATTCACTATAAGGGGTGGCCACGCGAATGTTTTTCTTCAAGTCTTCCCTCCTAAGTAAGTTACTCAAATATTGAAACGGTGGATACTAGCAATCTAGTAGAGTACAGCATTTGGCATCCAAGTACCTGCTTCAAGAAATGTGAGTGGTGCCCCAAACTCCATATTTCGTATTAGCCTAAAAATGTCGGAAGCTAAGCGAAGTTCTACTTGGTAAACCAGCTCATCAAATTATAAAGTCAGTACTGAAAATTAAGTAATTTTTCATCGCGTACTGTAGTGTATTCTATCAATCAAGCTGCTTCTCACAAATTGATGTTTTGCCTGATAAACGTTGTTCTACAACAGAGTGAGATAGTCAATTTACAGAACCTGTAACACTATCTAGCAATTATTTCTGGGGGTGTAAAGATATTAATCTTAGATTCAAATATGAAGGCAGATGGCTGTTAGCTACGGGAGCGAAAATAATCATGTGTTTAGTGTCATAATAAGCGTTATTTTCAAACATTTGATTCTTATACAAATTGTTTTCTGTCGTCGCTTTTTAAAATAATTGTGTGAATATTAGCTTCCACACATATTTCTCTCAGATTTTACGCGGACAAGTTAGGAGTCTTTAATTAATTTAAATTGAAATAACATTTAAACATATTTCTTTTCAAAGACGATCAAGCAATAATGGCAGCTGTAGATGATAAATCACAGATACTAAGTCATAAATTTAATAAATTAGTAATTTAAGTATTGATAACAGTTTTTAAGAAGTACACAACAGTGGCATTTTTAGCGAGAAACCACAAAAAGTAAAGTGTTAACAAGTAATAAAATACGACATTCTATTATTTTCAATTATCTCTGATGATAAATGTCATGAAAGAAAAAATAAGTTTACGTTCTACCTCAGCTTTACTGATACTTTTGTACAGAAGTAACAAATATACAATGCAAGCAAAAGGCAGGCCAGAGAAGCTGAATTGTTCTATCCATCGTGGTGCATGCGTTTTCAGGAGTTCTGCCCGAATTAGGAAGCCAAGTTGCATAATTGAAGTCGGGTCACGAAGGGAGTTGTTTTGGAGATCGATCCTCTAGTCCCGTATATTTCAGAATCTCTGGGGTGAGCTGAAAGGAATAGCAAGCAATCTCTTATTTAGTAGGGTTAAGATAACCAGGTTTAACCCCACCTCTACCGTACTTCATCCAGGTTGCAACAAAATGCCCCCATCTTCCAGTTCTGGTCTGTGGGTTTGATTCGAGTAGGTTTGTGCCATCTTCGTTGGTATCATGGTTGGAAGAAAATCACTGGAAAGGCAATGGGATTGCACGGGAAAATCGTTTTGGAAAAGATTTACATTAGACAGGGTTTCTGTTAAGCAAGAACTAATTTTTCGCCAGTAATTTTTGATTATGTGTTCGTTTTATTTTATTTCTCACTTGAAAGGTTCGTCGCTTCTAAGAAACAAGAGATCTACAGATTACTCAGAAGACAAATTCACTAGCAGACGCCAATTTAACTTAAATTTTACAGGTTATAATGTCAATATTGTGGTTGTAAGAACGCAGATTATTAAAATTTATGTTAGGGAAATATTTGGATTTTGATCTTCTGGGTAATGACGCCGTGAAGTCATGTAAATTATTGCTATTAGAAAACTTCAAATTATATTTTGAGATTTAGGTTTTGATGCTGTTATATTGATTAAAGTAGTTCACGGTCGTAGACGGCGAGATTTTTGTTTTTGTTTGTGTTGAGTGTTTGAGTTGTATTACCAGTGTTAAGTTAATTGCTAAATATGTATTTTGGGTTATACTATAGACTATGCATGAGTAATGTCGTGGTATTCTTGACTTTATCACTTTTTCCACACACTATTTATAATTTTTGAAGTTTTCGTTAATGTTAAACTATTTGTTTAAACCAAAAACTGTCATCAAGTTTGCACACATTCGATGCAGGTAATATTTATTATGTTCATTAAGTTCTTAACTTTTTGATGATAAAATAGTGGATAAAATATAATAGAATAATCCACTGATGGTATTTTGACTTCTTTAAAGTAATAGATTACGGCATAATGTTGTTGTTTGTTGCTGCCGCTGTATTCCGTGAAATGGTACATTGTGTTGTGTTGTGTTGAATGTTCTGTTGCAGAAACAGAAACACACGGGATGTTACATTACAGAATTGTCTTGGAAACTACCGTCTAGTCGCTTAGTTATGAAAACATTTGTAATGGTCGTAAGAGAAGATATCTCGATGACTTAAGACAAGTGAGCAGGCATTGGCTGAGCCAAGAGGGCAGGAAGTATGAATTATATTTTTATAATCTGTAAACGTAGTATATTGAAATATGGCTGTCTTCTGGATTTTTTGTGCCCGACGTAACAACCGAGAAGCAGCCATTTTCGGATTTACAGCCGTGAAAATCTCTCATCCTACTTTATATTTTGAACGTTGTCTATCGTCTATATTTTAATAAAATGTAACATTTGTATTTGTCGACGTGTAAAAAGGGGTAGAGGCAGAGTTTTAGAAACATTTAATGTGTCTCCATACACAGTTTCATATTCATAGCTGTCTTCATTATACGCAAATCTATGTATGAACCCCGCGTGGTTTCTGTTTTAGTTTACATGGTGAGAAAAGCTATTTATCAAAATGTATATCATTTTAAATATCTACCATAACACAAATTGCAAAACCCCTACACTAATTTACGCTTGTGGCTTCCACTCACGAAGTTTACGTAGCTGTCACGTTGGTATTATTAGTAGTAGGAACTACAAAGTACAAATGTTGGGTAATCTCAAGTGACGTAAAACTCAAACAAAGTTACTTAAATCCGTTAGTTGGTTGAACATTTATTATGCGGAATAAACAGTCTTAAATGACAGCATAAATCTGCCTATATGTGAGAATATGTATGTTCGTGTGTGCTTCTGTATATGGAAATTAGCTTAGAAGGATTATGTGACCTTAAAAGAGTTAGTTCGAGGCAAACAAGGAGTAAGTGGCAGTTGTGTGGTTGTGAGACATTCCCTAAATTCGCTTTGTGTGTACAGAAACCTATGTAACTCCCAAAGAGGTCTCGCCCCCCGAGCCAATAAAGAGCCAATTAACAGTGTATTCTGCCAGAGACACAAAACGAACTCGGTATTGATTGAGGATAAGTGTGAAAATGGTCTACGTGTGATATCACACAAATAACCCCTAAGAAGAGGGGAGGCGTTATTCGGCGATGTGGTCGACCCAAGATGTGATATAACGGCCATCTCGTAAAGCTCGAAATGTAATGCGGTTTCTTTCAGAATGGGTCTACATATTTGCCATGGTGAAGAAGGAAGGGGCTTTAGTAACTTTGTTGAAACGTTGAACTGGCAAGGTCCGATTCTTTTGTGAGAAAGAATAAATTGGACGTGATATCACTTGAAATTTGGTGTGAACGTTGTCATATGAAGAACTTCGTAGCTTTTTTCATATCGAAATACTCCGTCGCATGTCGTGTTTGAAACAACTGACGTATTCGCCTACAAAAGCAGTTATAAGGAATTTATTTAGACTTGCATTTGAATATGGTAGTTTACATTCTTAATATAGGCATAAGATTGTAGAATTTGATCATCGCCCTGATGATGGAAGCAGCAAGGAGCTCTGACATGTCAGTTAACTTCTACTAGACTGCACGGTGTAATAACCCAGAAGTTAGCCATCTTCAAGAATAAGAGTCGAATGGTGGGATGATTAGTGAATAATGACTTGGAAAGGATGTGGAAAGATTATATCGTTGTTAATTTAAGGTAGTAACTCAGTATTTGCCTGGAGGGTCTAGGAAACCTCGGAAAAATCCACAGTCAGATTAATCCGTGTCCGAACCGAGATATCATCACATTATACTCCGAATACGAAGCTGGATTGCTAGCAACTCGACCGGTTTGTGATTTATTTAGTATTATTAAACATTTATTGGATTTTGTCAGCTTATAATTATTTATACTGTTCTTAAACATAAATATTTTTGAAGTCTTTGAGTTTATATGAAAGAAAGGAATTGCTTAATTGCACGAGTTTTCCAGAGTAAAACAGTAGGATGACAAGGGATTTAGCTCGTTCTAATTTGTCCTTTTATTATCAGGATGATTAGATCAATAAGCGATGGACGAGTTTGCAGTACGCAAGGCAAAGAAAATAAATTCATACACTTTGGCCGGAAGACCTCATGGAAAGCCAGTCCACTCCTCAAACGTTTTGTTCTTGATATTGATTTTAAATCAGTCTGCCATGTGTACATGTACGTATTTCTATCAAATATTCTCTTCTCCTGAAACTAACTTCATACTGCAGAATATTTTTTGATCTTTTAACAGTTTCTCAGCTTTTTACTTCCTGTCACCATTACAATAATTTACATGGAGATTTATTGTGGTATTAACTACAGAACGCCATTGGATACTTTATTGTTTTTGCATATCTTATCACACGTCTGTCCATTATATAACCTACAAAGACACAGAATTATTGCACACAAAGTAAAGTTATATTTTTATAATTATTTAATTTCAGAAGATTTCTGTCTTCTGGGTTGTTGCGCCGTGTAGTCTGGTCGATGCTAACCAACGATTCAGAGGTCATACTGCCTCCATCATCAGGGCGATGAGTATGAAGATTTCTGTCTTCTGGGTTGTTGCGCTGTGTAGTATGGTCGATGTTTACCAACGTTTCAAAGGTCATACTGCCTCCATAATCAGGGCGATGAGTATGAAGATTTCTGTCTTCTGGGTTGTTGCGCTGTGTAGTCTGGTCGATGTTAACCAACGTTTCAGAGGTCATACTGCCCCCATCATCAGGGCGATGAGTATGAAGATTTCTGTCTTCTTGGTTGTTGCGCTGTGTAGTCTGGTAGATGTTTACCAACGTTTCAGAGGTCATACTGCCTCCGTCATCAGGGCGATGAGTATGAAGATTTCTGTCTTCTGGGTTGTTGCGCTGTGTAGTCTGGTAGATGTTTACCAACGTTTCAGAGGTCATACTGCCTCCGTCATCAGGGCGATGAGTATGAAGATTTCTGTCTTCTGGGTTGTTGCACTGTGTAGTCTGGTCGATGCTAACCAACGATTCAGAGGTCATACTGCCTCAATCATCAGGGCGATGAGTATGAAGATTTCTGTCTATATATTCATCGCCCTGATGACTACAATGCGCAACAACCCAGAAGACAGAAATCTTCATACTCACCGCTGTGAAAACCTCAAATCTTACATATTTCATTTCATATATTAATCTCTTTATCGTAGTTCTAAGGAGTCAATTTCTATCGAACGCTGATAGTAAGGAATTTTATAAACATCAATTTTTATAGTAATGTGACATTACGCCAAGCTGAAATTTAATTTAAAGTTACAACTTAACGATAATCTGCGTATATTATGATTTAGTAAACCACGTGTTATATATGAAATTTACAAGAAGGAATATCACATTTTCAATCCATGTCTTTCTGTCGGTGCAAGCTCTCCGTTAACGATCCGACAGTTAGCTTAATATTATTGAATGGAAGTTCTGAATCTGAAGTAAAGTTATGAGAGAGTGTGACTGAGAGGGTTAGAGCGTCGTGTGCTGTAATGTTATCACATTTTCTCAGTCTCCCTTTTATTGAGGGATTTAATCACGTGAAGGCACGTGCTGGGAATGAAGAAGCCCCATTTCTGTTTTGTGGAAATCATTGCCCTAGAAGGGAGTAGCTAGTAGATTAAAGGTAAATAAGGAGAACAATTTTATGCCTTCTTTTATATACAGAGAATACGGAATAGACGCATATAAGGGTTTTATCCGCTGCGCTACTAAACGAATTTGAATTAAATGTGTTATTGGGAGATAATAGCTATCGAGAAACGTAAAACTTAAAATTCAATAAGCTACGTGTTGTTTTGCATTCGGCAGAGAAAATAACACAGCGAGGAACTCCATTTTGACTCTTCACCAAATATTAATATTAATATTATTATTAGTGTGATCAAATCAAGATTTATAAGATGGGCTAGGCATGGTGGAGATGAAAAATGCGGACAGAATTTTCGTTGGAGATTCTGAAAGATAGATAGCATTTGATTAATCTAGGCATAGATCGAAGGATACTATTAAAATGACCTTAATGAAATAGAGTTGGCGCGTGTGAATTTATTGACTATCTGATCGTACTGTTAATCTGTCAAGAAATACTCTACTATATCGTGTTAGATATTGGGGGATGTACATTAAAAATTGTTTGGAAATGTAATAATCGTTTATCGGTATCATAAAAGCCAGGAATTTACTGACCACCACAGTGACTATTAGTTTCTTTATGAGGACAAAGTCCAGTGGAGTTCGTTAAAATGTCTGGAAAAATCTGTCCACTGGTTTTACTTTAACACGTCGTACATTAAACTGATACAAAAACCATTTAGTGTGAACGCATTGTTTAATCTTCTCATGTACTGGTCTTGATTTTAATACACAGATTCACATTAAGAAGTTTCGCCTACTTTAATGAGAAAGTAACAGGTGTATCACTATATTTATTAGATACGTTTTAGAAAGGAGAAATGTAATTTGTAAAAGTTTGTGAATAATTACAGATAGGGAAAGAACTTATAAAGACGCATATTAAATGAATATCCATATTACACACGATATATATCGGTCAGAAACAACTACACTAATGAAAGAGGATCATTTTGAACGAAAACAGCATTGATATAGTTATAAGATAAAAATATACATAAAATAATACTTTCCAGTTTATATTGTTATGGCACAATATTAAGTAGGTCGAAAGCATTGATTTTGCACATTGATAAGCTGTAATTTGATTATAACAAATCATCACTTATAGGTGAGTTTCATTGGGATCATAAATTTACTTTTGTATATGCTGCATTAAGTTTTGTACTCAGTAGGTGAAACATGTGAACTTATTATTAATCTCGATAACTTGCTTGAATTGAATATTGACCATGATATATTACTGTATCAAATTTTTACCACTCCTGTTCCTGGAAACAGTGGCTGTTTTAGTCACATGTAAGGTCTAATCACGAAATTAGGTTTTTCAAGGTCACGGAAAGAGTCCATGCTGCTACCTTTCTATATGGCTCTATCTTTATATTGCTGTGTTCCACTTGTGATTTATTTATACTAATATCCATGGGGATTGCTTAATCCTCACACGATATTATTCTGCTATGACTTTGAATCTGTTATTTTTTTACACATTAATAATACCTATTACAGTTTCTGTCTCGTTTTTAAATTATTATACTCGGTGTGGATGTGGCTATATGGATTGCCAATCTGAAATGTCCTAGGCTGTCAGCAAAGTCAATATAACTGGCCAAACTGGACAAACTGACATGATTATTCAGTATAAGTGGTCTATGTACAATATGCGTAAGTCTTTCGAAGATATTTATGAGAATTGTGATCAGTCTGGTAATATAATGTGCATAAAGCACAATAAATAGTGCCTCCGTCATCAGGGCGATGAATCGCCCTATAACCCTGATGACGGAGACAGTATGACCTCTGAAACGTTGTTAAAGATCTACCATATTACACGGCGCAACAACCCAGAAGACAAATCTTCATACTCACCGCTGTAGAAACCTCAAATCATACAAATTATATTAACATGGAATATCTTTTATCTTATTCATTTCGCAGCGACGGATAACCATTAATGAATTAAATGTTCGTCAGAGAAGAAAATAACTGTGGGCATAAATCGCTTTATGCAGGACGAAACCGTGTGTGGTCGCCTAGCAACCAGACTAGAGACGAAGAAGTGATTTGTATTTGTATTTTGTGTGTTTGTTTTCTCCCACGTACGTGGTACATGACCCGCTTATTTTACCGTCAACATTAATGAAACTTTAATGAAGTGATTATTAAATTTTCCCTGTATTATTTGGTGTAAGTTCACAACAACCATTTATTTTAAACAAAGTTGCATAACGCTTGTAATGAACTTGGACATCATAATTTTGTGTGTGGCAGGAGATGGATTACGAAAACACTAAATAAATTTAATAGAGTCAAATTTACTATCATTTCAAAAACATGTATGGTATTAACCAAATATTTCCAATTCCCTCGCAGTGATAGGCCTCAGGGGTGTCTTATCAAACCAGCAAGCTTTCTTACACTCGGAACAGAGTATAAGTAGGGAGCTTCACACTCCAGACGTTTTACCATCGGTGTACCATAGAACCGATGGGGATCTTTTGGCTAAAGGAATTCATTTTCTGCTTAGAGTCAAACCAGAGACGTCCAGCTCATAATCAGCCTCTGCGATAAACGAGAAAATACACAAATATATGATCCACGATGTGTCAATGTCTCCTTGAACACCTAAACATGAACAAATTAAAGTTTGACGTTCAACTGAAATAAGTGAGGGTGGGGGAGAGAGTGAGAGAGAGAGAGAGAGGTATCCGGGTGTTTATTGGAGAAGAAAGAATAGGATTTATGGCGTCATTTCACTTGATTGAAGCTTATCCGTCCGTGGTATGAGCCGTACCGTGCCCTATGAGACCCCTGGACTATTAATTTAACCAAGTCATCTCTTGAGTATGTGGATCTGCAACACGAGTAAGTTAACCCAAAAACTTGTCTCACAAGGATTACTCCCACTTCTTCTATTCTTTATCTCGTCTTTTTCTTTCTCTCTCATCGCCGTTCGTTTGATTGGGGAAAGTCAGCAAAGCGGGGCCTACTGTGTATGGAAGCTACAGCTTCTGACCTGATTAAAAAGTTTGGCGAAGCTTCGAGATTGCTTTGCTTTGCTTTACTTCACTTCCTTGATCTTCGACAGGATGTTATAGAGGTGCTCCTAAGGGAAGACCCCACGATTGGTTGGCGACACTTACAGTCGACGGACAAATGAAATGTCAGTTGTAAAATGTAGGACTCTGTTATTGAAGTCTACCTGCGGTAAACTTGGATGTCGAGGAATATCACTGTTATTAGCTACGAGGATTTTAAAGATGGCTGTCTTCTGGGTCAGATGTCCTTGTTGCCTCATCGCTCTGATGATGGACGCAGCAAGGACTTTTTAAACGTCGGTAAACTTCTACCTGACTGCACGGCGCAATAACCCAGAAGACAGCCATCTTCAGACTCAGATTTTATCGAGAACTCTTCTGCAGTTTCCGACACGTAACAGAAGTATGCTTAAAGAACGGGTAATATTAACTGTGCATTTTATTGGTCCGAGTGAAACCGCCAACGACATTTGTCCGAACAGCCCTCTTCCGGGCCTTGATTCGAACCGATTGTTTTCTAATGTGAGAGACAACTATTTGTACGTATAGACTGGCTTGAGTTACACACCTTCAAATTCGTCTTTTTCGAAACACATTAACTAGAACTTGACGTTTTTAAAATAAGTTATCCTGGATTTTTTCTTCTTCTGAACTGTGAATTTTCCGTTAACTTGCTCTCTCACCAAATTAGCTGACTCTGCCTGGACTTTACACCAATCTCATCGTGTTAGAAGGATGGCAATAAATCATCCTTTTAAAGACAGGCACTCTTGACCTTAGAGTCGGCTTTTCAGTGGGTTATATAGCGTGATGCTAGACTCGTCACAGACACTTTAGGAGAGAGATGTGTTCTATTAATTAGTTTTGCCTTCTCCTCCTTTTATGTTCATCTCATGTTACGTTTTTACTACGTCACTTCCCTACTAAAAGTTGCATTTCCTTCTCCTTCTTCATATATCTCTTCCTGCATTCTCTTTACCTTTGGTTCATCCTCTTTTTCTTTCAAGCTTTACGTTTCATTTATTTTTTCCCATCTGTTTATTCTAACGTCTTGTTACTATGTTTAATTCGCTTTCCAATTTTCGTACTTCTCTTTTTTCATTACGCTTTACGCCTTAAAAAGTTACTGACAATGGTCATTAAAATAAAAATGTCACTCGGGTCAGTTCCGGGGTGGACACCACGAAGTTTATTATTGTAAGAAGTCAGTATTAAACGCAATAAAGCGAAGTGTTAAATAAGATTTTTATGTCAGAAATAATAAAGTCTACTTCACATGCACGCAGAACGTAATATTGTAACGCGTGCCTTTAATTTAAAGACGATATATCAGGAATGAAAAAGTTGAAAGATCTCAGTAAGACGCAATGGCGAAAATACTGTGTTGTTGCCAAAGGTATCCTTGCATGCACAGAAAGCGTATGGTGATCGTAGATGTAAAGCTCTATGCATTTTTAACATCGACTTTTCAGGGGAATTTTCAACCTAAACTTAGCAGTAGCTTTAGAACTTGTACTTATTTTATAGGAGGCCGTATAAAATTGTTACAGGAAAAAACAATTTTTGACTCTTTTAGGGTTTGAAAGTCGACGGTCTGTCACATTTACTGGAATCCACATGTGACCTTTCGTGCTTTCGGTCATTTTATTAATTCTAGTGTTAGAGACTACATGTCACTGAGTTAGTATAGTCGAATAGGCGGTGCTGTAGCTGAGGCTGTTTGTCACTCACTCTCCAAATCCTTTTACACTATCCAATTTATTTGGAGCTATATAATGTCTGTAGTTAAAACATCGTTAATACTTCAAGATACGCTAAACAGAGACAGATGAATGAATTACCACTGATAATAACCAAAATCTGTCTGTATACGATCCTGAAGATGTTCGTTCCAATTCATAATCTCAGGAAGCTTTATATAAGATTCCTTTTAATATTATCTTGCCTTCTAAGTAGCCAGTTCCCAATACAGCTTGCTATAAAGAAATCAGATATATTCCTTGTTTAGTTTAGTTGAGTTTAATTCTTAATTACTTTGTACAATAACACTCTTTGTCGTGTTTTAAAGAAATTGTGTAAATATTAGCGTTTTAAGTTTGACATGTCTATCTATCTTTCAAGAAATGTTATACTGGGAATTTTAAATACAATTTGTTAAAATATTCAAATTTTACTTAAAATCAGACGACAATAACGGATTTTTACATAAAAATCTACAGCCTTTCTGCGGTAATAACAGAGCGACAGCGCTAGACTTGTTACTAATTCTTATTTATCCCTTTAATGGCGCATTCATGGTAACGCAACCTTCTTAATAAGTTAGTTGCTGAATTTAATCATACTGGTAGCGGTAGACTGCAATAATTCATGGTTATAGGATGTTACTGAAACAGGGCTATTTGGCCGAGACTTCTACTGAATGTGGAACTAGACTAATGGCCCAGAAGTAAGTCTGGTGATACAGATTCCTTACGCATTGAGGAAGGCGGTTTGCCGAAATATTCTGTACGTTTTCAACATATTGCTTATTTTTTTCGTTCCAAGTTTTCTTCACTTTTACCCCCCGTCTTCACTTTTAGGACGGTATATCAAATCACGCCAGAGGGAGGGGGTGCTGTCCGCGAGAAATGAGCCGGAAAAAGGATGAATTTTACTGCGGTCCCGCCCCCTCCATGTTTCTAGCTTCCACCGCCTTCTTCTTTGATATAATTTAGGGTCCGGGTTATCGTATCTCCTTTTGTGCCCTGTCTTCATTTCTTTCAATGTAATTATCATAATGTTACTTTATAAGTTATGGTGAGCACATAATACGTTTGAGGACAATTATGATTCTAATTTCTTGTAAACATGTTAGACATGATTCAGCACCTCCGACTCTCTTTATATGCAAATTTGTTTCAATTGATGTATCCTAATATACGCTCAATTTCAAAAGTTTGTGACGATTGTGCGTTATTAAAAAAAACAGTTTTCTGGATATTATCCATCGTCCAATAAATAAAATCAATAAAATCCACGACGTTTTGGAGATAGAGTCCCGAAATGTCGTGGATTTTATTGATTTTATTTATTAGACGATGGATAATATCCAGAAAACTGTTTACTTCTAGTATACGCTGTTTAATCCCAACTAGATATAAGTTTGTCGACGCCTCCGGAGTAAGTGAGAGGCATGTAGTTCTCTAAACATCTTTGGCGAATTTATTATATTAATTTATTCTTATTTTGTTAAATACCACTAAAATGTTGACAAAATATTATTCCTTCAGAAGTCCAAAGAAATATAAATAGCTTTGCGGTAACCTATGACAACAAAGGGTTATTTAATACTTCCAATCCATTTCCTGGAAATCAAAAATTGATACAGAATACGTGGTTTGGTACAGCAGATTATATTAATGACAGAAAATTTTTGTAGAAATTCCTTGCTTCCTCCTTTTATCCATGGCCTTATCCATTGTATAATCTGGACGTCATTATCCGTACTGTATTAATCGTAGGTGATCAGTAACAATTAAAAGTTCCTTCTTATGATAGGCATATGTCCACAAAAAGAACCACTTCTTTTGGAATCGAATCTTTTCCTGATCAATTTATTTTTCAATTCCTATTATTGTATATGTTTTTCCCCAGAGTAAAAAACCATGTTTCACATTCACAAGAATAACAGTTATAAATAAAAATAATAAGTACTTTTTTGTAGACTAGTTATCAGCAGTTTGAAAAGCAGATAGATTGGCAATAGTTTTAGAACTGAATAAAAACAATATTAGGCTTTAAATATTCCGTAAAATTTGCTTATTTCCGGTTTGATACATAATTTTGGAAGCAATTAACTACAAATATGTTAGAATTTAATCGTGTGATTCCTTTATGAACTTCGCTTCTATTATTATATCATGAAAGTTCTGTCTTATACTTTAACAAATGATCGCTGTCTTCCTTCAAAATACGTGCTGTTATCATCATAACATGGTACACACCAATAATGTGTTTCCCTTCTTTTGATTTCTTAAGCATTTTACACTACAAATTCAATAGTTTCCTTACAGCGTTTTTCTCAGAACATCTGTAGTTGTCTCTGTATTGTGGGCTTTTCTTACGCTGCGCCAAGTCGCGATACCCTACTTTCACACACAATTGAACCTCAAACGTCCCGCGTACAACTGAACAAATTGACACGAGGAAGTGTGGTTTTGCCGACAGGGACACTAGCATCTCATCTCCTTGAATATCTCGCTCAGGAATCGGCCCTATTGTTGGCACAACAATGGCAGACATGATGTTCTTCTGCATCTCTTCACTCATTCCTTCATCTTATGAGTTGTGTAGTCCCACAAAACCCATATGCATTGCCACTGGAATCTGTACAGTCTGCTTCAAATATATTTGTGTCATGCCACGTATGAATCTATACGTGTTGATTGGCGTAATTTTAGTTTTAACAGAGAAACAACCTTGTTGGTGTAGCACACAAACAGTAAATAATTTAACTACCACCACGTCTACTTCCAATCCTTCTGCTTCCTCTAATTACATCTTCAGCGTAAGTCCTCCAGCTGCGTCAGCCATTGCAGCAAAGACATGCAATTTATTTGCTGCATTCAGAAGTTTATGTATTTCGAAATAAGACAGAATAGATTTGTAATAATTATAATGACGTAAGTGATACAATTTATGCAACCGTTTAACAGACACTCGCATATTTCACTTTTATTTTGATGCCTGTATAAAATTTCAATAAAATGTTACGTTAAAGTTATATAATATATGTTTAAATATTTTATCTTCTTGAGTGCGCGACAACATGTAGACAGTATTGTGTAAAGTTTAGGTTCTATATTTTCTAGAAATTTTCGACAGAAGTCCATCGAAATCCCTTCGTTCCCTGGTATTGGAAGCCTGGACGTGCTGTGAAACGAGAACTAAGAATGGTGGGGTAGGAAAGAATATGAAAGGGGAAAGTCGTGGTTGGTTGTGATCATAACACTGGGGTGGCAGAGGCCCTTTTATCATCACCGTCAGGAAGTAGCAGAGCACGTGTTCGGGGTCCTGAACTTTCGTCGCAAGAACGTAAACTTTAATAGTACAGTCACAGAACACTGCTATTATTATTGCATATATTCATCATTTATAGGGTATTTACTTCTATGTGCCTGAGACAAACCTTGCCCCTGAGGTATATAGTGCAGCAGCTATTTCTGAAATGCATTTTGTTTTTTAATACGTGTTACATGAATTATACAGATCTCGCGTGAGGCATTACATATTTTACATCAGCGCCTTTCGATTGATATATAATGTTCCTAGAATGGCGATTTTGTGAAGTTCCCTAATGTCGTGTTCGATCGTGATGTTGGCTAAATATTTTTTGGGCGATTTGGAGAAAGTTACAGTTGCTTCTATAATTATTGAAATTATTTTTGTTTTTACCCTAAAAATTCGTTATATACAAAAAGAAAATCATGTATTTAAAGATCATCTCAGCTTTGTTCTTAATTACATTTCGGTCGGTTTGTATTACTGTATTAATTAAGAAGGAGGTTTAATTTTTATTTCGGATTATAATATTTTTTTGTTATTTGGAATGGTTATAGCTGTTTTGACTTGTTGATTCCACAAAATAGTTATTTGGATATCCTAACTTATCTCAACTGCTTTCAGGATGTGTTCTAACTTTACCCGTGCTTTCCTGCGTATGTTAAATAGCATTGTTTTTGAAACCAGCAGTTTATCTTTGCTTCCCCTTGATCTCGACAGTACCCATTTTGTTCCTTGGACATCACATTTTGATCATGAGTCAAGTATAGCTTCAAAGAAACAATAAAATCAGCGTATCTACGTTATAGCAGTTTCTGCCAGGAGCCGGAATTTGACAGTTCCATTTACCTTTGTCAGTCAAAGTATTACACGATACGTTCACAGTGTCTTTCGCGCTCGTATCCGTAGTAGGGAATGTTTTTCGTACGGTTGTAATGTGACGTACCAGTTCCACTTTGTGTGATTTGTGCTGAGTCTAAATCAATTTTATTTCAGTCACGAAGCATGTTTCTACTAAATCGTAATTTCATAAGTTTTTTTTTTTTCTACATCACTTCAGCCTGGTTATCTGCATTACCTGAGACAGAAAAAGAGAATAGAAACAAAACGAACCGATCAATTTAATGTGTGCCTGCAACATGTCAAAAGCTTTTATTAAAACCTCGTCATATTACAGTTACAGAAGAAAAATATAGTCATTACACAACACGGAAGTAGTAATACGTACTACTTAAGTTTAAATTTTTACATGTAAGATAATTGCTTTCTTTCCCTCTTAATTTACTTCACAATATTTGTTATTTTTATTATAGAAAGTGCAGGATGTATGAAAATAGAATGATAAGTGTTCCCTATAGGGTGCGTTTAATATAAACGTCGAACCGAATTGTAAATGTTAATTAGCGAAGGAGAAGAACAGTATCTATGGGCAACTGCCACAAGGGCACTTAAAACCATGGCAGAGAAGCATATGTAAGAGTTGGCATCATGTTATAGAACTGTGAGCTTGATGCCAATAGGTTCAACTCTATTACTTGCTTTATCTTAACTTTGAAAAATATCGGTTTTCACTTAAGCTGTACAAAAACTTATGTATTTTCCGTATATTTTTAAAAACATATACAGAGTTTGAGGCTATGATCTGGTTTCCACTGCCTCAGGATAGATTTAATTGACATGCTGTTGTGATCGTGATAATGGACACTTGGGCTCCATAAAAACAGATGACTTACTGTAAAATTTTCAAAAGGAATCTGGTCCATGTTGTTACATTTCTAAGATCGTTCTGTTCTACCTGATTCAGACAATAAAAAATAACATTTTGCTCGTGTTGTGGAATATCCAAGTCGTTTGATTTTAACAGATGTTTAACTACGTGGAAGAACACCATTCTTGATAAGGTGGCAGTCGCTGTAAATCATAACTGAGATATGGTGTTGCTAACGGACTCAAATGGATAGGTCCTTTCTATTCGCTTGGGTCATCTAATGGCAGAATCAGATTTAGTTTCCAGAACGTTCCAGTTGATAAACAAACTCCGAAACCCAGTATACAAATTATATTTTACCATTTCCAGAAACCGTTAGAATTGAAAATATGAATTTAAATAACTGACTTAGTGTTAAGATGACTTTCTTCTGGGGTTGCTGAGTAGCGTAGTCTGGTTGAATTTCACCGACGTTTTAGACGTGCTTGCTACCTCAATCATCACAGCGATCATTACCCTGATAATCGAAACAGCTAACACCTCTGAAACGTCGGTAATTTTCTACCAGACTACGCTGCTAAACAACCTAGAAAGCAGCCATCTTCTGACACACCACTGTTAGAATCTCGAATCTAATAGATTATTGTCAGCTAGTCCGGAAATGTCTTGTCTTCTTATGACGTTGGTAAGCTGTTACCTTGTTCAAAAAATTTCGGGATTGATTCGTATTTTGAGAATAGTTCACACTCACATGTCCCATTTATTTAATATCCGTTTGACTCTTCCAAGTAGGTTTTCTCCTGACTACAGTTTTATGAATTTTTATTTTTACATTTCACTTGCTTTACTTATTTCATCGTCCTTGATGCCACATTTATAATATAACATCCGGTGATTAAAATTCTAGTAATACATGTTCTAAAAATTTTCATGCAATGAAGGCGCGCGTGTGTAAGAAATTGCTTTTGCACAGCATACGACAACTTATCAGTGTGCATTGTTTTACTTTCTGTGTCATTACTCCTGATACACCGACTAATGGTTCTTTTTTAAATCGGTCATGTTGAATCTTTACAGCTGTAAGAGTTTCCTAATTATTCTGGTATATTTTGTTGCCTGTTTCATCCGAAAAGTTGGTAGGATCTACAATGCTACACGTTGTCACAACCCACAAGACTGCAGTCTTAAAAACTTCGAATCTGATTGTAGCGTCTTTGTCTTGCTAAATGTGTCTCCCCTTATGCGTGTTAATGTTATTAACAGAGATCGTAATGATAAACAAAGGACAACATTTTTTACCTCTTTAAACCCGAAACTATTTAAGAATTCAGGCCCATAACGCAGAGAACATACCACACGAAGATCAATTTGTAATCCTGTCAACGAAATAATGTTTCAACTGAGAATTGTACGAAAACCATAAATATGAAGTTAGATTTATTTATCGTGCAGGTGGGACATATAGTTATTTTTTGTGCTTTAACGGGTTTAAAAAATATCAAGGGGTATTAAAAACGAGAGGAAAACATAATCCAAATCTAGCTGGTATAAGAAGAAATTATATGAAAATTGAGAATCGATCTCAGGTTTGTTTGATTCTTCTTGAGTGCTTCTTATAATCATAAACACCCAGTAGACCAGATGAAATGATGTACTTTATTATGCGCACTCTCTTTTTAAAAGCAGTTCTTCAGAAAAAGGCCTACACCCTAGACATTAATAATCGCTTTTCAACCGCTAACTGTATAACAAGAACTAAATTCTATACGAAATCTTGAAACAGCACACAAAAGAGAATAAAACAAATAAAGAATATAAAAGAAAAAAGTTAGCAAGAACAACCATTTTAAAGAAATCTTGAATTGCGCCCTCCAGCATATAAAAGTTCAGCAGATTTATTTTCGCATAAAAGGAGGAATCTTCTTTTCGAAAATAGAAAGTTCATTAAAACAGAGAGTTCTAAACATAATTAGTTCGATATTTTTTCCTTAGTTTCTCTTCTGGAAACTAATTATCAAATGTCTGAATGGCGCCGTGCGATCGCATTCAGTTTTGCATTCGACCCCAACGGTATTCTGCAATTATTACTTTCTTGTCCTGTATGAGTCATTGACGTTATCATCATCGTCAAATCCGCTGTCATCATTTGTTACCGATGATTAATAAGCCTGCAGTATTATTACTAATTTTTGTAATTCAGTTCTATAATTTGCCTTACCCCACGGCGACGTATTTCCAACTCTCAAAATGTGCTCATTGTCCAGCGCATGCGCTTTTAATTTGATTGCTATTGAAGCGTTGCATCCATAATTGGATTTTAGGGCTGTCTCTTTATGGAAGGGAACCTTTATAGTTTAACTTTCTCTCTAGGCTGTCATTACAAGGAAAATAAAAAAATTCCACCCAGTGGTAATAATTGGAAACAAAGGAAACATCAGAGTAATTGAGTCGTATAGTGAGTGATCTGCATAAAAGGAATGTTCTTTTCAAAAGACATGGACGAAATTATGTAAGTTAATGACCAGCTGTTCTCGTCAGCTGAATACGTAAATGAATCGCAATACAAAGACAAACAATAAAACCTTTGAAAACATGGCAAAGTTCAAGTATGTGGGGTGTGCAGTAATAAATCAAAAATTATATCCATTATAAAATCAAGAACGGATAAGACTTGGGTAATGTGTAGGTGGAAGATGGCTGTCTTCTAGGATGTAGAACCGTGTACTCTGGTAGACCTTTACCAACGTTTCATGAGGTCCTAGCTGAGACAGCTAGGGCCTCTCATGAAATTCCATCTTGTACATCTACAAATAAAACATAATACAAATTATATTTCTTTTTAGCATTTCACACACATACATGCACCGCCAAAAACATTTCTAAAACATAAGTAAGGCTCTACACCAAAGTTGCAAATGCAAGTTATTCACACCACTCTTCAACTTCCCTTCTTGAAGGACCTCTGAAACGTTTGTAAACTTTTACCAGACTACACGGCGCAACAACCCAGAAGACAGCCTCAAAGTCTACTTAATATGAGAAATATATATGTACAATTTTTGTCGTATATTGATTTTCGAGACCATTTGAAGGTCTTAGGGAAAGATGGAAGGTTGATATTAAAAGTTATCTTGGACAAACATAATATGAGGCTATGAACTGGATTCATATGGCACAGGAAAGGAACCGTGGTATTTAACCCTCGTGTTCCATAAACTGTAATTAATGTTTGACCAGCCACTGTCAGCTTTTCAAAAAGGATTCTGCTCCATGGACCCAGAATATTAATACCATTTAATTCACATAGCATCGTCTACCCGTGTTCTGCCTAAACTGCTAAATATTAAACTTTCAAAAATTGTAATTGTATTTGTTTTGAATGGGTATGGAACTTGGTATGCTACTCTTGAGGTAGAAAACAGATTCGGAGTGACTGAGAACAAAGTTCTGGGGGGGAGGGGGGATATTAGAGGAATTAAAAGGAGTTTAAATCTCGTTTTCTTCTCTGTTTTTAAATCGTAATTATTTTTTATCTGACGGTTCAGAGAATAGAGTTGAGAATTCTTCTATGAGTGAATCTAAAAACATCTATAATTGCCTGATGTTTCAACAACATTAGTTTGGAACAAATGATCTAGATATATATACAACTTTGACTTAAATTTTTTAACATAAGTTGTAGCACGTAAAAACAATGTAGTTTATGTCTGTATGCGGGGAGCAAGTTAATTACTGATTAGCTTTGTGATTAATAAAATTTGTCATTTATTATGCATTACAGTAATTCTAGTGTTACTTCCTAAATCATCAAAATGCTTCAATCTGCAGTAAATTATAAAATCGTATAAAATTCTGTATCAAAAAGAACACATTTGGAAATTTGAGTGACTATTTTACCAAATTCGTTACACCACTAAATTATTCTGTAGGCCTAACGTTCTACACCCCAAAAAAACTCTTGAAGGGAACCGGAGTCCTGTGTAGCGTCTATTAAAATCGATCTATCCGCAGACGTGAAACAAGTCGAGAAACAATACATAAATTTTGACAACATTTGGCACTGGATAATTTTACTTAAAATTGTCCAGAGTTTTAATTTTCCTTTATATTGGATTGTTTCAACGACCACTGTACACAGAAGCATAAATACATTTTGGGCATATCTCAGTGTGATTGCAGACGACATCTGCTTTGGTAACCGTGTCTAACTAGGTTTCTTTGCCTCTGTCCCTATGTGGGTAGAGGAATCCTCCATCTCCCCACAAGGTCGTGGACCTCAGACAATTTTGATGTCACTGGCGCCTTTTACAAGGGGCGATGGTCAAATTCTGGTGATTGTGCTAAAATTATTAGTCTGCGCCGAGGGTACTGTTCATAACATGATTTGTTTTAGTACATTTCCATCGTTAACTTCAACTGTTGTTCAAAGGGTGGGGGGGATATTTCGTTCGCTGTTATTGTCAAACAATAAATAAACTTATTTATTCATTCCAGATAGGCCAAAATGTTTAAACGAGATATCACGTGAATATCATGTAAGAACTTAAAAGAATTAATGACTCCTGAACGACATATGAAAGTGTATTTCTTGAGTAAATTGTGAGAACGCTTTCAACAACAAAGAATAAAGAAATATTTTTTTCACTGCGAAGCGTGGTGTCAGTGAAGATTGCTGCCGGCTTACATCCATCAGCTCTTGTTGTCTCCATGTGGATAAACAAACAACGGACTTTGTACTTTTTACCCTTGTCCGATTCTTTGTCTTGTCTTTGCCCTCTCGGACAACTAACTTGACATGAAGACTTACGAACGCGGCACTTGACCTCACAGACCCTCTAGACATAAAACGCCTCAAGAGAGACAATACAAGAAAAGATACCAAAATAAGAAAGCTACTTTTCGAGAAAAGCTGCTTTAGTTCAATTAGTGAGATGAATGTTTAAATTGCTACTCCATTTCTCAGCATTTCAGTGTTCAATGATGGTTTTTATTCCAATGCGGTAACAAACCTTTCTGCTCCATAAATGACCCACCCAGTCTCCTACCCAATGGGAACGGGGAGTTCTTTCTACGAGGTAAAGCGCGGCCGGAGCGTGATGCTGCCCACTCACCCCCATCTGGTGCCAAGGCCAAGAATGAGTAGGAGCAAAGCCTTCTCTCTGCCCAAGAGCCTGTAGGACAGCTTAACATTAATTGATGACTCATAAACCATTTCTTCTGCCAACGTTTCGAGAACAATCTCTGCTCTCATCCTCAGGGTTGCTGCGTAGCAAATCTGATCCTTTGTAGCTCGCATTTTATAGAGCATGACAGTATTTTCCTTTCACTTTTTTGAGTATAAATAGACTAATATTAAAACATACAATACTTGTATGTAGGCCTTGGGAACATAAATACGTTTCAGCACCAACACAGAATATATCTGTAATTGGTTATTACTGTTTGAGATCTCGTTACTAACACACGTTCCCGGTTTATAATATTCGTTTAAACGAAACCCACCTCTATATAAATTGAATTTAGTTGTGCTGTTTGTTCGCGGCCTGAAATATAAATTTGTAAATATATTACAATTACAAATTATAAGACTGGATTGAAATATGCAATTCTTATGTAAGTGTCCTATAGGAATATGCAGGACAGCTGCACACCTAATTGCTTTTGAATTCCTTGTAAGACCTCAGTATGTTAATAAGCAGATGGGACCTTAATTTCCTTTAGGACTCCAAACCACCGTTCTAGGATCCCGTAATCGTTGTCCTTTAAACATTTAGCAGGCTCTGTATTGTTCCACTTTATCAGGAAATTGCTTCGGAATTAGATATTGACATCACGAGATGAAAAGTGAACAGAAAGCTGTGCTGTGACAATGCTTCTGCGATCTGTTGCGTGGTTAGTACTCCTGCTGGTCGCCAAGCAGGCTGGTGTTGTACAACTCTAGGGTTATATTCAGAACGTAGCCGGTTCGAATCTCCGCCGGATTTCCGGCTTTTCAGAAGTTTGCGTAGTTTTCATCAGTATCTTGGATCGTCTTTTAAAAGAGGTTACATCCTCATCTTGTTACATACTTGCAAGTTTAACATTCAGTAAAACTCGCCTGTCTTATTCTGTGTTTTTGATGCAGTTGAAACAACGTTGTTAAGAATCAATCTTTCCTCATTTTTTCGAAATCAGGTTAAGCTAATATAATTTAGTAGTATGTAATTGCTAAATTATTTAAAGACGGTTTCTCAGTATTGTGTACTTATGTACAGACGAACGGGGTGGAAAAATTATCATCAGTAGTGAATAATAAGCATAAAATAGGAACTTTTCCTTATAGAGCAGAGGTTCCCAAAGTGTGGGGCGCGCTCCCCTGGGAGGGGTGTTGTTTGTATGAAAAACATTTTACCGAAATATGGAGAAACATTTTTAACATTGTTTGCATGGTTGAGGCAGTTTAGTTGTCTTACAGTGCTGTAGACTCATAGCTAAATTTTATGTCAAATCTGTTTGCTTGCACTTATTCTGGAAGGGGGGCGTGAAATTTATGAAATGTTTTAAAGGGGGCCCAAGGTATAAAAGTTTGGGAACCTGTGCTATAAGGAAAATGACCTCAGTGCAGACATTATTTTTGTTAAATGAGTGTATAGCATTTGCGTCAATGACGCACCTCGCTGAAGGAGTGTCTTAATGAAGTTCTCACGTTGAAAGTAGAAAATTCTCCTATTTGCCTTATGGGAAATAATAATAATAATAATAATAATAGATAAAATAAGTAGTAAGGCTGTCACAGATCACTGTATAGAGTACTGAACCAAATATATATAAAGTAGTAACCAAGAACTAATAAATGATTACGATTGTAACTGTTAATGTGAAAATAACCATCTTAGTCAATTAGCCACTTCAAATGGTCTTCGTGTAACCATTTGACGCGGCTGGTGCCCCTATGAGATTTTATTGAATTTAGGTCATACATGTTAATGTGAATTTCGCCAAATCTGTTTTCATAGCAGGTTATCAATTTTGGGATTAATCTCACAGCGTTTTAAAGATCGCTCTCATTGTGCCATCGGCTGGATTGCTTTGGTTTGAAAACAGTGGGGGTTTCGCGCCGCACAGTTTATAAACCAGTATTCTTTAGTGTAGCCGTTTCTGTTGTTGATTACGGCATCTCTGTCGACGATAAATTAATTACCAACTAAGTACCTAATTCTGTGGTATAGGGTGATCATTGAAAAGTTCTTCTACTCAGATTCATGTTGGTTCACAGCTAGACACTATTATGGTTTGATGATAATTATCTTTATCAATAATATACCAGAAATTAACGCCACTATGTAGGTTTTTGTTGAGAAGTTGTAATTGGTGTTGTGAAGATAGTCTTCGATTTTATAGATCTCGATGATTTGTAAACTAAGATGTCTGTCATCTGGGTTGTAGTCTGGTAGAAATTTACCAGAGTTGACCATCGTCAGAAGCATGAGTTACCGCCCTGATAATGGAAGCAGCAAGGACCTCTGAAACGTTGGTAAACGTCTGCCAGACTACATCGCGCTGCAAGCCAGAAGACAGTCATCTTCGGACTCACCGCCGTGAAAACCTGAAATCCTACTTAGGTTTTGTAACCTGTTTCCAAAGTCCGCCATCGTACCATACGCCTAACAACTTTAAACTAGTCCACACACTGACATTTTTGTATCTCTAAGGTATATATTAAGACTTTGATAGAATCTGCGTCTAGGTATTACAAGTATTATTTCGTTGAAGTTTTGTGTAGGTTTACTATTTATCTGGTGCTTTCTGCATGTTCTACCTGTCCGTTCCCTATAAATGAACATTTATACGATGGGAATATTAACAATCGCATTTTGAAGATATTTTAACTGTAATTTGATTGGAAAATATCTTTTTATTTGTCTGAATACGATACTTCTACTTGTTTGCAGAATTTGTGTAATGGACGATGGAGTTCCTTGGTCATCCTACAGTAGCTCCTAGCAAAACCTTCCAAATTATCAACTCAATTACATTTAATCAAGACTTAAATGAAGTTCAGAAATTAGTGGATTAGTGGCAGGATTGAACTGTGTTTAGCGTACGCTCGAACTAATAGGCTCATTAACCATAATTACTCCGCCTAGTCTGGCTGAAGCTAAATGGCTTAGCTTCGGCGCCCTTCTCTTACGCCGCCCCATATAGAATTGCAATTGTGGAACGATTTGGTGCGGCAGACAAGAGACGATTCATCCCCGGCGGAATGGAACACACTCAGACCGGCCACACTCCACTGTCAATAGGCACAAGGTATATCAGCTCAAATGAATTTTTTAGATGTAATTAATTAACAATTTGTTATATTAGGTTTGAGACTATCACTGTAAGACTGGAGATTTTGATGTTTGTCTTTTTTTGATTGTAACGTCGTGTTAACAGCAACGTTTTTGAAGGAATAAACTGCTTCCGTGTTAAGGGAAATAAGTATATTCCTCAGAAATGTTACCGTTTTCCTACTAGTCTAAATAAATTTACAGTACAGAAGACAATCTTAGATTTATAGCTGACGAATGTCATCGTAGCAAGACCTACAAGTATCGTCTCTCAGTACTTCATAGTGAAAACACATAGGTTCGTATTAATCCTGGTTTATGTCTGTACCACCTTCTTGACAATTTATAAGTCTGAACTTTTTATGTTTACTGTAATTCTATACAGAAATTATTTTTCTAACAGTGTTAACAAACTCATATTCGTAATTGTGAAGTGTTTTATTTTGCAGTAAGGAGTGAATTGTTAAATGAAACCAAAATGCCGCAGTGGTACTGCGGGAAGTTCGAAAAAAAATTCTCATTAATTTTTCGTGCCCGAAATCTTGTCATATCCCTCATCATCCGACACGTAGAACATCATAGAAAAATACTGTCTAAGACCAAGAACATTTCTCGTGTTTCTTTTATCAGACTCGGTACAAATTCCTGGCAGAACACCTTAAATAAGACTGAAATGACTTCCTTACGTCCTCCGTCCAATCGCCGCTGAACATTTTAGATATCATTGCCTTGGGATCTAGAGATGCACAGTTTTGAGTCAGGAAATGCATTTCAAACGTTTGTAACCCTAAATATAAACATTTTTTCAATGGAAACCCACTTTTCTGAAGACGTAAAATAGATAAAATGCGAAATGCCGTGTGTATCAAAATACCTCAGAAAGTGGAACATTTCGAAATTAATATCACCACAAAGAACACCAAATTATAAGTTATTAATCAACAAAGACCGTCCAAGAATAGTCACATTAATTATTCAGCTTTCATGTGCTGTATACCTGAAGGAGTTGGTAATGAACTTTTATTTATTACTTTACTCAAATTTGAATCGATTAGTCAAATTTTGGTTAGGATAACTGGGCTACTGAACCTTATTTTTATGATTTTCAAATCAGATTATAGCTGTGAATCAACAGTATTGATTATTGATTTAATTTATAAGCAAAATGTAAATACTGAATAAAAGACGGCTTCTACCAGCGCCAACTTCACTTCAGGTTAAACTTTCTTTTGAACCAGACGCAGAAATTATTCGGTCTAAACTGTTGCTGGAAGGAGGAGAATTTTTTTCCAGATGAGATATTTCGGTAAGTTACTTTAAAAGGTCTTTTATTTCAAAAATGTCAAAACTTACTAAACTCGTAAGTTATAATACCAATGGTTATTAATTTAAATTTATAAAAGAGTTAATATGCTAAGTAATTCACTAACATACTACCCATAAAAGCACTGCAGAGTTAATTTAGATTATCGTGTGATCTGTGAAGTATGACAACGCCTTCTGAGTTGTACTCCACTGAAAACTGGGCATTGGTATAAAGTATACTTCCTATTTGTTTAATATTATTCCTGAATTTACGCTTAGGGCTAAAAAGTGGTATATTCCCTATAATATTTTTGACAAAAATTTAAAATCGACTTACATTTCTCATCTACCCATACCACGTGTCGTGCCTGTTAAATCTCTTTAATGATTAAATGCAAAAAGGCGACAGAACAGTCAGACATGGATGGGCCCACAACGTGTTCTTAGCACACGGCAGAGCTCGAGGAACGGTTTACAGATCTCCTTGGTGACCTAATCCATTACGGTTGTAGCCCAGTAGCGCCCAAACCCAGCAACAGCAAAGCTGCAGTCTCTTCAATGGCCAGCGGGGTTAATGTTTAAGAAAAGAATCCCGGGGGCAAAGTCCCTGGAATACATGCGCAAGAAGCACTGCCCCGGACAGCAAGAATGCTTAAGAAAGGCTCGGCTTATAAAGCTGCTGTGGGTTTGTAGCAAGACTGGTAAGGGGAAATCCCTGTGGTTTTCCGAAGGGGTTGATTCCCCCCCCCCCCCCCCGATGTAGCAAAGCTCCTGGATCGCAAAGCCCATAGTGGGCAGTCCAAATGATGGTCCGACCTTCATGGTGGAAACCCTGCAAGGGTAAAGCAATGGATTCCGAAATTCCATATGGGCTTGACGACATGGTTGGGTTGAATATCATTGTTGGAACACGCAGTTGCATTACTGAGAACAGATATAATCTTTGAAACACATTGTTGCAATAATGTGAATCGTCGTCATTGCTTAAACACATTGTGGGAATTGAGGTTATGTTGGTTCAAATGTGAAAACGTACGAGAAAATTAAAGGGAACTTTTTATAGAAGAACTAGAACTGAAATATTGCTGATGTTTTACAAAGTTTATGGCGGTGCTAATAGTGTACAGCAGTGAATTATGGGCAGGGAAAATGAAAGATTAGACAGGAATTCAAACAAGGGAGATACAATTTTTAAGATATTTCAAAGGTTGTAATAAAGTAGAATAAGAAATGAAGATACGAGAAGATAATTAGAATCAGAAAATAAAAAGAAGTAGACAATCGTCAAAGAACGGTCTTGGACCCGCATTATTTAACAAGAAATGAAATTTTATATATGTATAAATCAAAAGATACGTTAGACGATCGAAGGAAATATTGAGTGATATAAATGAGGCTGATTTCGTATTTAATTTGCACGCTTCATGAAGGCGTTTCATTTTGAGACAGAGACGTAGAAGAACAATTGTATAATTAAGGATGTAGTATCATGTCTTGAACTGAAGCACAAAAGTAAAAGAGGACTTTTAGGATTTGAGAAGGAACGTGGATCGTGCCAGTTCTTCATGTTTGTGATGGCCTAGCTTCGAATCTCGGTCGGCGGTAAAGCTCTTCTGACTCGGTGCTTTGTACACTCTTTCAATCTGTCGAAAGAAATTACATTCAAGTAGTCTCTGACACGCACTTCTTTCCGCTGACAATTCATAATCGTATCAGCGACGAATGAGAAATGACACGATGCTTATGAATAATGTATTGGAAGAGATTTTTAAGAACACGTCGAAGTTTATGCGTCATCCTGAACGGTCTAAGGGTAGTCACAAGAGTTTTCTTTCGCGATAACCGGCCACTGGACAATATTTTAACCCGTGACCTTTATAATACGATATACGACATCACCGTTTTGCTGGAGTAGATCACATGTGGACAATATCAAGTAGGTCTCACGATATATCTTCAGGACGAGGATGTAAGAAATCCTTCACTTTCCATTCAACTGTATTCCGACTGAAATTGTGTACTTGCATTTATTTCCTCCCTGCGTTCTGCATGTCCAGCCGAATTCATGTTCCTGGCTCTTGATATTATAGCCTGTGAGACTGAGGTTTTCATGGCTATGTATATGTCGATTATGCTCATATGGTATGTGAAGTGTTGTATTGTAGGTTTACATGACGTCATAAACCGGAATCCTAGAATCAAACCCTAGTAGGTCTGGGTGAAGAGTTCAAATTATGAAGCTCCTCATGAAGTAATTTTGTAAAGTAGAATCCTGTTGTTAAACTGATAGCAGTTTAACTTAAGATTAAGAAGAAATTTCTTGCCTTTTATTAAACGAGAAGGTTTTCCTTCCCCCGTATTTGCAAGAGTCGTCAGTTATTTCCAGCCAGCACCCTACTTTAGTAATATAGCATGGATTTTAATGGGTCTGTCGTTTTCCACTAACTTTCTTGACATCCCATGTGAGTTTCCCGTCATTTTTTTAGGACACATTTCGTGACTACATCACATTTATTACATGCTACGTGTCCAGTTCCGAGGCCCGGAGACCGGCTGTTCTGACTCCGGTTTATCGCGGGTTTTCCACCAAGCAAATACAGAAATATAACATAAAAAACAATTATTTTTTAGGAAAGTATAGCTCGCATGAGGTACATGTGAATATTGCTTTGAATACCTTAACAAGAAAAACCACTTGTAAAACGTAAGATTTGATCATATTTTTAAAATGAATTTTAATTAAATAAATCATTTGAAGGTGTCTACGATCAGAGTTGAACATAGTTAAAGCGGCCACATAGAGCAGGAGGAGAGGGTTACGTATATTTATCTGTTTATTTATTTATATATAGTTGTGGTTTATCCAAGAACGCGGCTAGTAGAGTATAAAATATAAAATCGAACAATAAAATGATTAATTGTTCAAAATCGTCGTTTAAAGTGTTCTAAATCATATTTTATCATGTTTCTTATATCAAAATATTCTACTCAGTACTTTTTTTCCAAACACCATTTTCTGGGTTGATTTTCGAGAGTGAAAAAGCATGTTTCACACATCCGGACACAAAAATAGGGCTGTTTCTTGTTACCTGGATCGTGCCAAAATTTCGTCCAAGTCCGAGGACCTCTGTTAGAATTGCCTAAGATTGTTTTGAACAGAGACTGCTTAAGCGTGTTGGACGTCTAAGTATAAATCAGGGGCTATGTAGACACAATCAATTCATTTACAGTACAGCTTGAGACATGTCTGACATTGATCCTTGTTGCACTCAGAGAACCAGTTTAGCGGGAATTAGCTGCCGAACATTACAGGAAATTCAGTAGCAGCTGTGTGATCCACGGCCATGGTAGGAGGAGAAGTGGGAAGGGCTGATAATTGGTGGGTGACGTACGTAGAAGAGGAGGAGATGAGACGTGGCAATGAATGAGTGAACAGCCGATGCTGCTCCTGCTGGTGTCTGAAACTATCTGCACTGCATTGCTACGGATGTTATGTGCACCAGGTGTCGCTGTAACTACTTTACGGAATGGAAAGATTTGTATCAGGGTTTTGCAGTTAAAACAGCACAGACTTGTTACAAAAAACGCCTTGCATCTTCTTCGATCCTTGTGTACATGTGAGTCCTCATTCGTATCTCTGTAGCTTCTGATAACTTCCCAAAACGTTCAAGAACGCCGAGCGTTCACTTTCGTAAAAATTAATTCCGTGATATCTGTGATAATACGAAGGTTCTGCAAATTTCTGGAAGAAGGATAAAGCTAATCTCATTTTACGTTGGACTGTGTAATTTTTTATTGTAATTCATTTGAGAAAGCCAGGGAATCTATTTGAAGCCTGCTTTCGTATAACTTGAAATAACAGTACTACTATTGTGCTAAATATTTACTTTTGTTTGATAGCAACAATGCAGAAATATTATACTGTAAGTGAAGTTTAAAGGTATATCACACAATGTTTATGTTTATTCAGTTCGTCTGAGGGTCTATTATTCAGACCACAACAATTCTGAAATTTACCCATAATCTTGTGTCCAGGATTTGAAGTTTTAGATTAGATTCAGCTGGCTCAGAATAGTGTCCAATGACGGCTTAAAGTTATCATAGTTAACCTTCGGATCCCATAATTTGCCACGAACTCCTTTACCTGTAGAATTTCCTTCAGCATTTTTAAAAGACACCTACACCGCTGAAGTGTTGGACTAGTAAGCATAATTGCGAATTGAATTATATGTTACAAATAAACTCTTTCAATTAGCTTAGGTTACATTCATGAAGTCTACTCAAACACTGTCAGATAACATTGTTTTTCGAAGCTAACTAACGATGTATTTTATCTGATCGGTTTTGCTGTATTCCAGTGCGTAGATTACCACTGAGCCACAAAAGTGAGACAGAAGACTTTATTTTTTTTTTCAAAGCGTTAACCACGCTAACACGACTAACACTATTAACATCAGCATTCCACCCCCGTAGGGTTAAGTTAAATGCTCCACCAGTGACTGACTCGCGGCTTTCTGATTTCTGACATACGTCACTCTTTACAACGTAATTTACTACTGTTAGGTTAACTGAGATTTTATACTCAACTGAACTGAGATGATTGTTGTTTGTTGATCGCTGGCTGGCGTGTGTGAGGGTTGTTGGCCTACACTCACCTCTATAAACAGTCAAAAGCCTTCGAAACTTCCAGCTGCATCTCAGAGGTGATTTCATCGGGATATTACAGGATTAGCTGGATTATAGTTCTTCCTTCTGGTTGGATCTCATACCCATTGCTTTGGGTAGACCGTTCTCCGGACATAATCCCCCTCGACAACTTTCTAGTGTGATCATCGTGCGAGGCATCTGACGTAGTCTTCTCCTCTTCGCATGTAGCAAATTCGAACCTCCTGCAATAACTTCGGGGTTCTTAACGCGATTTCTTCCTGACACGGAAGATTTACCTCCACTGCCGCAAGAGTGTGTCTCGACGCCTACGTTCTTGCAACATCCTGAAAGCCAGCTGCCTTGCTCATTCGTGGCTGCATAGCACTCGCCGTACAGAAGCGTCTTCATTATTTTCAAAGATGGCTGTCTTCTAGGGCCCCGTGTAGTTTGATAGAAATTTACCGACGTTTCACAAGTACTTCCTGACTCCACCATCAGGCGCCCTTATGATGGAGGCAGCAAGGACCTCTGAAACGTCGATAAAATACTACCAGACTACGTGGCGCAACAACCCAGAAGACAGCCATCTTCAGACTCACCGCCGTGAAAACCTCAAATTCTACATTGCTTTCTTTCAGCCAGCTTACCGATCTGTGTGAAGTAACTGCATTGAGCAGAGTCATTTTTGTACAACTTAGATGGTTAAGAAATTTCCCTCCTTTTATGAATTCCGAAGGTTCATGACCGCGTTCAGAACAGCCCGACATCGATTCGTATAATCATTGTTAGAATGATCTAAATCATCTGTAAATGTAAACAATACAGCCGTCTGATACAAGGAAGTTTCTTGGCAAATTTGAAAGTTTCTTAAATCTGATGAATAAATTTTTGTGCTTCCCCTTAAAGCTGGAGGTGAGACACAGAAGTAATAATCACAATTCCAGGTGATTCATAAAAATGATAAAGACCTAGCCTTTATCAATCTTCAGCCGATTGACTTTCTTTCATCCGTTCCGTCCGCCATCCGCTTTCATCGTCTTAGTTTTTTTTTAAAAAAAAGCCGGCTTGATGTCAAGAATAAAAAGCAACTATTATGAAGGTGAATTTCCAAGAAATCCCCCATCCCATCCTCCAAGAGCGGCTACAGTACAAACTCTGTTTCTCTACCACACTAAAAGTGAACATTAAGGATTTAGAGGGGGATTATATGATAGGCAGTCTCTTTACAGTGTGTATAGTTGGATTCTTTTTATACCACTCGATGGAATCCTGTTACTCTTTTCTTCCACTACGCTTTTCTCCAATCTGAGCTTCGTGAAATATCACACCCATGAACCAAAATAATTCAATTCTCTACGAAGAAGATAGTAGAGGAAATATAATATACGTTACACAAGTCTAACGCAATTCTTAAAATAAAACGCAAGAATTGGTAACAGAATCAGTGGCATTGAAGAATTTGAGACGCGTGAAGCAAAGTACAGTTAGGGATGTTACATAACAGAATCTTTATGGTTTACACAAGTCAGCAGATATTGTTTGTTATGACAATGGGTTCGTACAGAATGTATGGTAAAAATGTATCTTGGTAAATGACCATTTGGAAGACTGAGGGGTAGGTGGATTGACTACCGTTAAGATGGATGTGAGCAAATAAATTATGTGAATGGAATGTAAATTGGGGGTGGCTCGGAGAGGACCCCAGTGAAGATTTTATGGATTTGGCGATGTTGGGGCTTTCGGATCCTTCGCTTTAGAAACATATTAAAAAGGGGTCATATATCTGTTCTCATGAAACGAGCCTTAGCTCTTGAAATTATTGAGGTCATCTAAGTAATACAGAAATATTTGGCATCTTTGTTAAATAAAACACATTACGGCTCCATTAAAGAGATCAGTTGTCTAATGCGGTTTAGGGAAATAATTGTTTTTTATCCGAAACACATAAATACACTCTGTGTACAGAATTCAATGTTATTGAATGTTACAAGGTGTGGTACATTTGGTTACCATTGTGCTTTAAAATTGTCAATACGATCCGCTTGACAAAGTTCAATATACACAGCCTCCCTATTGAAAATTTTACCCGCATTAATTGAACAGCTTGGGAAATGGTCTGACGAACCTGGTAGAGGTTTACTGACGTTTCAGAGGTTTCTTGTGCCTCCATCAAGGCGTTGTGTCTCATGTAGATGTAAAATTTTGCTTAAGTAAGTAAAGTTTTTGTAAAGGAGTAACTTGTTGGAAGTTGAGTCTGTTTTTATGTATTTAACAATATATGTCAGTAATAAACAAGGTTTATCCCAGTGAGGTGTAGAAGAAGGAAAAAACACTAGAAAATTTGATTACTGGATTGGAGTGCAGTTTTAGATTTCTGTTAATTCAGGAACTGCTTTTCTGAAGTCTTTATTACACTTCCTCGTCACTGAAATTACGATCGATAATTTACATTCATTGTGAATAATCATGATTTTAAAAAACGTTTGAATAATTTATATAAAGACGTTTACTCAAATATATAAATAGAACATTAAGACAGAATGGTGGACGACAGATAACATACAATTTTGACTGTTTACAAACAAGAATTTGTATTCGTAGATTAGCGGACATTATAGACTAAAGTAAATGAGATTCGATTCGATTCAATTCAATTCAGTTGATTAAGGAAAACACAGTATTGCTATTATTTAGATGGGGTGAAACTATGTCTCTCTGTAACTGGGTAGCTATCCGGCTCATTTTATATCCCTAAGATAATACGTGAGTGAATATGGAGCATGAGTGAAAAGATACTGATAAGGTAAAACCGAAGAAGTGGGAGAAAATCCTGTACTCCGCAGTTGGAAGCCGAGTCTAACCACCTGAGCTATGTCACAGACAGACAACATAGTAACAAGCCGAGATGTAACCGGTTCGAGTCTTGACTAAGGTGTACATGTATTTTTCTCACATCCTCAATAAAAATTACGACATTAGGCCTCCTTTAACATAACAAATCTGGTTCCTCACACATTTCTGGAACAACCACTTAAAGTTATTTCCCGTTACATAAACTCTCATTTGGTACAATTTTTTAAAGTAAATGAATGTTTAATTTATAAAACGAAATAAAAACGCTTGTCTGTAATATTCCTTCATAAATAAGATGGAATGTATTTTGTTGGAGGAAAGCAGCTTCTATTTTTTAGATACCCCTGATCTAGAATACGAGGAAGTTTCGTTTAAAAGAACTATAACGTATGGCAGATAGTCTTATAAAATAACTTATATGGCTTTTCCATCTCCGGTTAGAAGCAATCCGTTTAGTGTCGCAAATGGAACGTGTAGTTGGTAGTATATACCGTAAATATTCTGATAAAACTTTAATGTAGACTGTGACGGAAAGGAATCTGAAAACCTCCGTACGTTGTGTCAACCCAAGGTACATCCTACAAATTCATTTTACGCTTTGAATTAGTTAGATTTTTATTAACTAGTTACCAGAATTTTACATAAAGTTATGCGGACAGAAATTGGATGTGATGTTTTGCTTGTTGTTACGAATTGTCCTTTGGCTCCATACCAGCGTTCAGGAGAAAAATTCTGCATACATTTTCAGGGTTGAATTGGGTAGTGTTAGGAAGTGAGTAGTTTATGTAAGGTTAGGAGGATAATCATGCCAGAGAATTGACCAATCAGAACCGTGGGTACAGAATGGGAGAAGAAACCAAACAGAGAAAATTTCTCCCAGAGTGCAAAATTTGCTCTTTGTTCTATCTTACTTTCTCGCCCTAAAATGTAACTTTTCTCTTTTTCCCCCAGACGCAACCGTCCTCTTTTTTACCCCGGAAAAGGGCTCTTTTCTTTCGAGGTAAATACGGTCCCATCTTCGTTTCGCATTTCATGGCTCGGATGTCTTATAAACCTTCCACCAATAGCCCTGAAGATGGAAGTAGTATGTTACTCCGAAATGTTGGTATGCAGTCAAATGAATTTACGCTGCATCAACCCAGAATACGACCGTCTGTCTTATATCACCTTCACCTTCATAACCTAAATTATATACAAAAATTGCCTCACTGGGATACTGGGAACGACCCGTTCTTCAAGTGCCTGAGCACTGCGAGTCCCAACTTTTCCTTGGCTTGATCTACAGACATTCGGTAGGACTCCTTGGATGAGGGATCGGCCCGTCTACCTGTACACAGGACAGCACAACACAGAAAGACGCGGACAAACATCCATGGCTTGAGTGGGATTCGAACCCACGGTCCCAGCGACCAAGCTGCACAAGCCCCCAAAATTGCCTCTCACATTTGATAAACCTTTACTTCATATACGAAACTACATGTAAGTTTGTATTAAACCAGGTATAAACGTGTATGTTAAATAAACTTTATGGGATTTTAACGTCTTAATTGACACATTAAATTTAGTGCTCAGCAAGACAGACTATTTAAATATTGTAGTTATTATTAATATCAGATCCTAAAAACGAAAATTTGGCATCTAGTAATTTTCTCCTTCCTTACAAGCTCTTGGCAGACACGAAGCAGAAGATGAGTTATTAATTCTCTGCTACATTTTGCAGGTTCGTGCATAAAAACAGCGTTGAAGTTTTACTGAATTTCGTCTGTTGTTAAAACGACTCACATCATTTGAATTGTATTTGTTTTGGACTGCAGTTTGTTTTGAAGATGTTGACATATCAGGACGTATTCAATGCACTAACGCAAATGTAGTAACTAGTTTATAGGCAATTTTCTAACCTATGAACTACGGAAAAGTTGTATGAATTACAATTTTCAAAATGTTTTCTATTGTATTTATTGCTTTCTTCCTTTCTTTCTTGTCCTTATCTTCTTCTTCTTCTCTAGTCGTCACGTAACCAAATCGAAGTGCATGAAAGGGTATCGATATTTTGCGCTGTTATCGTTCCATTAGAACGAAGTGAAGGCCACGTCTCTCGTGGTAATATCTGAAGTGTTCAGCAGCGAAACTGGCCACTGCGCAGACTCCCACTGTTGTCATCTCCCGGCAGTAGAAAGCGAACAAAAGACTACAGGAGGGCGAAACGTCAGTTAATTTTACGTGAAGCGCCGTTACTGTGACACGCATCCTGCATTATTCGTTAGCAAGTTAACTGCCCATAGTGCTCAGCATTTAATGGGGTGTACTAAGTTATGTTCGATGAATTGTGAGACTGGGGTGAAAGTGGTTGTGGAATTTTTTAAAAGATTATATCCCAAAATTTGTATATAAGGACAGAAGGAAACCACGAAAATCTACAACCAGAGTAGCCAGTGCTACAGTCGATTTTCGAACTTCGTATCTGCTAAATTCTGTTCGGTAATTTTCACAATTCTGGCAATTGGACTGCACCTGAATTGTTATTTAAATTAAAGAGAGATTATTTCTAGGTGGTTGCTGTTATAAGGAATAGAAGTTTAACGATTTTAAATTAACACTTATTTCTCATGGTTTCAAGCTGTAGCCCCTTTCAATCTCATTTAAAAATATTTTCCAAGTCTAACTGGTCTTAAATTTTAATTTATTTCTGGGCGGAGGTGATCCATCTTCTGAGAGTTCTATAGACAACAACGTTCGAAATTTGGTTCTGTTGCCGTCTTCAGGTGAAAGGAGAGCAAAATCCTGACGTGTTGATCGTCGTGATCGAACTAGTTTCAAACCAGGATAAAAGAAAGAAGATGGTTTCTCATCATTGTCAAACGACTTCAAACCTTTAGGTCAAATGGGTCTAAACCTCGTAAAGAAGAAGAAGTCAGATTTAACGCTATGTCTGTTTATAGCCAGAGTTTTAACAGTCCTTAATCCAATTCCTATAAATGTTATTTGCTTTCTAAACTTCTCTTTCTTCTTCTTCTTCTTCTTCCTTCTCTTCTTCTTCTTCTTCTTCTTCTTCTTCTCTTCCCTCGCCTTTGTCGAGTGGTTAGTTCTCAAGATTTGCTTTTGGGAGATCACTTGTTTTCTCTCGGTTCAAAAATCGGCTCTCTTTTAATAAAGCGTTTGTGGTTTTCCTCAGTACCTGTAGACAATTTCTGGAATAGTACCATAAAAAAGTACAACCGCTTCATTAAAATTTCTCTCTATCCCACGTATGTATTATGAATTCGACGCTGCATAAACCATATAGTTAATAAAATGTTAAATATTAAATGTAAAATATTAAATGTTTTATTGGCCCTAAGGCATGCTTATAATCTTTATTTGTAAAATCGTATTGACACACAAGATAGAACTCCTTGGATACGATGTCCTTCAAGACGTATCCTTAAC
Organism: Zootermopsis nevadensis; assembly: GCF_977971745.1. Classification (NCBI taxonomy): domain Eukaryota; kingdom Metazoa; phylum Arthropoda; class Insecta; order Blattodea; family Termopsidae; genus Zootermopsis; species Zootermopsis nevadensis. The sequence continues at coordinate 11,065,181 of NW_028259142.1, forward strand.
AGAGGACCACGCGGACAAACATCCATGCTTCTAGTGTGGTATAGGGCAACTGTGATCATTATAATCGTTGATTAGCTGACTCAAAACAATTAATTGTGATTTGAATTTCTGTTAGATGTCTGCCACAAAACAGTTTCAAATCTAGATGAAATGCCTATGCTGGCTAAGTTATTCGCGCTGAAGACGAATAATTAAGTAAATAAGAGAGAAACAGTAGAAGATAACAAGAAGGAATTAGAGATAAAGAAGTTAACGCTAACAAATAAGTTCTTGTTTACGTGTCACCTCCTTGGGTTTGTCTGTATTGTTCAGTTTAGCTCACTGCACAAAAACTAATTTAAGATGACTTGAAGACTTTTCAGCAGTCAGTAATTTCATGACAAAGATAAACCAAAAAGCTATGGTAATGTTTTACTGCAGGTCATGAGACAAGAAATAAATGTAAATATAAGTAAACTATTTATTGATCAGTTCTCTGCAACATTAATAATTTATATTTGAAGCCTTATTTATGTTGTATTTCCGTGTCTTATGTAATCTGTAGATTTTATTATATTACTTACATTTTGCACCATCGCTTAATTGTTTTAGTGTTTGGCTGTGATTAGCCTCTATCACATAAATGATCGATCTGAACTTGATTAAATTTCTGTGAATTACTTCCTCTAGTACAGAATCTGACTTTTCACATTTGTCAAATGTAGCCTCAAAACTTTACATGGTTGCCATTTTTGTAATTGCTAACATGTAAGCAGTGCTTCTCGTAAAAATATTTATATAACTCCACACCAAATTTCCTATGACTGATGGTTCATCAAACAGTCGTCCATCCGGAAGGTAGATACAGAGGTTTGTACCACATATATTATATCGACAATAAATATCAACTGAAAGTGATGCAGTGTCATTAAAAACGCAGTTTTAGTGTCTAACGAGTATCCTAATGAAACAGTAGATTTTTTGGTAAATTATCGGTTGAATATGTCCGGACAGACTTGAATGGTATTAGTTTATGCTTCTTGGGTTATTTAATGACGCTTTAAACAGCATAAGTTAGCTATGTATTGTCGAATGGTAGAATAATTATCAGTGATAAATTATACTTGAAGTAGAACTAATAGACCGCGGTCTATTTTAAGGTTCCTTTCTACCATTTTCACAAACAAATGTTTTGAAATTATCCAAATTATGTCACGACAACCGGTCTGTAGGCCCACATTTGAGTCCTGGATATCTCGTATAGGAAGACATGTTCATTACAATACAACGTTCAATGGTCCTGTGTAAAGCCTCAATCATGCGTCTAATCTGACATAACCAGTGCTAGTTAGAGACTCGTATTTTGTCAGTAATTGACATATATTTCCCACATTATGTCCCATGTTCGTTACATATTATATTAGCCCATATATTTCCATATATTTAGTGACAATAAACTGAACTTGCTAGACATGTTTCCTCGTATCCCTTGGCATTTTAAATTGGCTTGGGGGCAGAATCGACAAATTTATGAGATTGACCAACGTGTGGTTGATTTATAAATACGGGATTCATTAAAATTGATAGCGCTATCACCCTATCTACAATCTCTACGGAATAAAACGGGAAGGGTTTTCTGTTACCCTACCCGAAACACCGCACAGATATGTAGGCTACCTTCGCCATTAAGTTGTAGGATTTGCTCTGCTTTTATTTGGTTTACGATATGATCATCGCTAAGCCACATGAGATGTCCCGGATTCATTACGAGCTCGGAAAATCACTCCGCGGGGAATCTCTTTCCGAAGCCGGCTACTTCGCGTCCCAGTGATGATGTGTGCTGTCTCCCCGAACAGCCTATAGTACTATTATCGACCTCATCTACCGTGCAGTGGACAGTCAGTTTTAAACGACCAGTGACTGTTTTGTAATATTCAAACCTTAGCATATTTGTGTTTGAACTCAACTGATCAAGAAATTCCATACTTTTATAGAACTCTGAATTTCATTAGAATGTTCAAAAGAGAGCGCCATTGTTGATTATTATCTTAATCGTGTAGAGCCATGAATTAACATCGCCCTATGATGGAGGTCGGTATCTAACTTGCCTTTGTATTCAAACAAATATTGAGATGTTTCCCAAGCTTAAAATTGTTGCTGTAGTCTTCTCATGCAATTTAAATTCATTAATATTATATAATTTCTGCAGAAGCCACCACTTAATAAATTTTTCAATTTTATTTATTTTACCACAAAATAAGAAATAAAAATCGCTGTATTTTTTCAAGATAATTAACACCCAGATATCTCCAATTTCGTACTTATTCTTATTAATAGGAAGAGTGTGGAAAGCGTGGTAATCTTCTTCTAACATGGTGATGTTTTAATTCGCTCTAAATCAAGTATGTGTCTTGCATCCCTCACTTCTAGTCTCGTGCTGCCTTAACTAAGATACTTCTAAATGTCCATCGAGATATCAGACTGTGCCCTCTATACCGAGCCTACATATCGAAATTCTAACCTTATCCATGACAATTAATTTACACTAAAATTACAGTGATTTAGAGCTGTTTCGTAGAGAACGCATTTTTTTATAAAAAATGTAATAATGGAGTTTTAGTGCTTACCCTAAACAAATAATTACAGTCAGGAAATTGGAAATTCTGATATGCTAGCTTGTCACAGATTCAGGTCCAAATATCCACATCACGCTTAATTATTTGTTCTGTTGTCAATCTGTATTTATATTACTGAGAGTTTCAGAATATCGTATCGATTCAGTTTGTTTTGATGTGGCAACTGATTTTGCATGTTTTGAAGTAGGCTATTAAAAGTAAAAGGCATGTTCCAAGCATATCTTCGGATAGTCTGCTGCTTTCTTCTGTATGGTTTTATCACTAAAATAAGGGTAGTACAGGTTGTATGTAAATTAGTTACAAGCCTATAATTTTCACTGTACATTTCAATTTGTAGGACAGAACATCAATGATCTGGGCCGTTGACAGGTTTTTAATTTTTAATACACTTAAACAAATGTATAATGTAAAATATGTTTGCACATTTTACATATTTGCATACCATACAAAGTTTCAGAAAATAACTACAATATGCAACAGTGGTATTACAAACAGATTTCGCTCTGTCGCCATGTTTATTTGTACATTACTTTGGTCTACACACTTACCAGTAGCAAAAGAGACATATTTTATAGGGGCGAAAGAAAGACAGAAAACCATTGCGCAGATAATCTTGGCAAAAGAATTCTTCCAACTTCGACTTTCGGACGTTCTCAGTATAATTATTATTATTATTCCATTTATTCACCATTTTACAGGGTATATATTTCTATGTACCCGAAACAAACCTTGCTTCTGAGGTACATATTGCAGCAGTTATTTCTAAAATACATTTTGATTTTTAATGTGTGTTACATGCATTAAACAGATTTCGCATGGGACATTATATATTTTACATTAGCGTCTTTCGATTGATATATGATGTTCCTAGAATGGCGATTTTGTGAAGTTCCCTAATGTCGCCTTCGCCCGGGATGTTGGCCAAATATTATTTGAGTGACTTGGAGACAGTTTCAGTTGCTCCTATAATTATTGGAATTAATTTTATTTTTATCCTCCAAATTCGTTATATTTCGATGACAAGGTCCTTGTTTATTATTATTTTATTGCTGTTGTTAATGATGATCAATTAAACTAAGAAATACGAAAGTTGGAGTGAAGGTGATACCAAGTTTCGTAAACGTCTGTGCATTATTTAACGTATTTATTTATGAGTTGGTGCAGACATAGTCCGTTTGTGGCAGTGTTGGTCTGCTGTAGGCTTATCCATCTTTAGCCCTTTAAACCGGAGTCTAAACTATAAGCTATGACTCTCTTGTTTTAACAATCAACAACTCTTAATTGTTTTTTATGTGTTTTATACGTATCTCAGTCGAAATAACGATTATTTCTTCAAACAGCATTTGGCAGTTGATCTAGTGGAGTGTTGTGTTTTCTTTACAGTCCGGACAGAATTTGTAAATATTAATTAGACGAACGTCGACTTCAAGGTGTATAAAATAAGGAGATAAATTAAATTGAACTAGAAATACTGTTCCACACATTGTCATTGGGTTCGTATTGATTTCTTGTAACGTATTGAACAAAATTAGAGCCTTAGTGCAAGGCAGTGTCTTTTGATCACGTTCTTATTTTAGCTGTCGATATGGGTTTGTTTCACTTTGCTCATGAAATGAGAGAATTATAGTCGTATGAAGTCCAAATATACACTTGTATATTTCTGAAGCTACTCAATAAGTTTTGATTAAAACTTGTACCAGAAGTATTTAGTAATAGTACCGGATGTCTATAATTTTGGTTCGTATCCGTGAAATGTAAATCTTGATTTTTTTAATATAAAATAAAATGTATTCAATTTTCTGAAAGTTGCTTCTTACATTACAATAAATTCTCATTATATCATTAAATTAATCTGGAAATGTTCGGTACGGTGAATATTTAGCCAAATACAGGAAATTACAATTTCTGAGGTTGTAGCGTTTTATTAAAATAATATATTTGTGTCTCTGTAATAAATAAAATATATTTATACATTCAAACAATAGAGGAGCGTAATTTCGAAGAGGTTTGCGGATGAAAAGAACGCATTTCAAAAACGTGTACGCCAACGGAGTAAACCTAGTACACATTTTATGTTATTTTTTAGTCTTTTCTTAATTTGCATAGTGTATTAACAGTAAGTGTAGCGAATTTAAATCTGTCACCCAATCAAATAAAGCCTCTTACTTCCGTCCGAAATTAACTAGTTTGCTGCTGGATAGTCAGTTTCATTTATACACACAGAATATTCCACAGAAATTTAATGACAATAACCAACTAACCATCTACCTCTGTTATCAAACCTCCAAAGAATGAATAATGAAATTCAGTAGGTAAGTGTGATTATCCTCCTTTAACATCCGATTCTATGAATAAGGTCTATTTACGTAGTACCAATTATGGCTTCTGTTATGACGATGATAAACCTGTGTATTTTTCCACAATTTTAACTGTGAATAATTTATAAGTATATGTGTCCATCGATGTGTAAAATACCCCAGAACTTCACTTTCAACCGTTTGAAACGCTTTTTTATTTTTCCCTTTAATCTTCTCCAAAAAGAGGCAAGGGACCGAAGAACGTGATAAAATATTAACATTGTACATATTAAGGGAACAGAGAGTTGTGTTTGGCGAACTTGGAAGACAGGCAGAGCAGACGGAATTATTTATCGACAGTACACTTTCCTGAAGCTAAACTGATGACAGACCGTGCAAAAAAAAAAAAGAGTTGGCAGAGGTCGTCTTCTGTAGAGTTTCCAGTAAGATCGAATGAAATTGTCGGTGGCGAAGATCTACAGTGAGACTCTAGAATACACAGGAATACATCAGTTTCAACACAACCTCGAAGACTATAATGTTTGAACCCTCGCCTAAAATACTATTTTTGCGAGAATTTTTCCTTCATGTGGATATAATAAAATAACGAGAAACACATGCTTTCTTCAATGCATACAGAAATGATATGATAAATTTAGGAGAACAGCTCATTAAGAAAATGCTTATTATTTGATTTAAACAAATATAAAACCCCTTCTAGTTTCCAAAACAAGTCTACTACAGATCGTGTTACATAATACAACAATTTTTTCAGATATTTTACGTGCATTTGAATTAGGTATCTTAATTTGAGAGAAAAACATAACTTGTAATCATTAGTAAACTAATTATTCAGGAAAATATTTGAACCTGAAAGTATCAAGCAAGTGGGTGTTTCTGGGTGTTAACAAAACGAAGATGATCGTGATTTATGCAGTTGACATGTATAATTAAGATAAGTTTGAAAATGCGGGGTATGTTGTTAAGATAATGGTATTAAGAAATAATGTGCAGAATTTTGATGGCTGAACCTCTTTGAAAACGTTCACTTAGGAAACAGTAACATTATACGATGTGTCTGAAAGATTGTTATGAAATAAATACAACTTTCTCGGGATCTTTGCTTGTGACTGATATGAATATACTGTTAGCGGTCTTGAATTTTCAGATTTTTAAACAGTTTTGTTGTTGTTGCTTTTTTTAAACAAACTCCTTCTGTATTATCCGTGTATTTTGATCATAATTTCTGATGTACGTACTGTTAAAATAGGAACATACAGAAATAAGATTGGGCAGAATCGGGTTCTTTTAATAGTACTGTAGAATAGGTTACGACTTCATTTTCTAACACGTCACGTTTTATAATTCGCAATAAGTGTATCTTGCCTTTTTACGGTACACAATCTTCCTTGCTGATATAGCGTAGTAAAATATCTAGTCACACATGAAAAATATTTCTTTACTATCACTAATTCTGGGAAAAAGCAATTTGGGGTGTCAGTAATAATGTTGCTATTCTTTTCAGGAATCATTTCTGGTCTGTAACTGCAGACCTGCCAATAACATGCACACATATTTACATATTTATTGTACCGTCTTTTCAAGATAAGTTTCCCGCATCCCGCAGGCAGTTCTATTTTGGTAGCAAAGACATGAGGTCTCATAACAATTCTCCAAGTCTCCAAACAGTTACCACGTTGAAGCACAACTGCAAATGCACATCCAATCTCTAAGTTTGAATTTAGTGTTTGTGGTTGGAAAGAGCAGCAGAGTTTGTGTATGTGGGAGAGATAAAGAGGAAAAGGGATGTTTGAGAATTTGCTCCTAGTTCAATTTCCTGTGAACACCCTCCACTTGCACCGGGGCATATTACATAAGCTGTCAGTAGCAGGCTATCCAAGGTGTGAACCCACTTACAGGCTATTACAGATGCTGTGAACAATTCCACACGGACATGTGACTCGCCTGTCTTGGTTTACATATCTGACTGCGTTCCAAATAAGAAAGAACATTTTTCAGATACACTACGTTTGCTTCAATGTAACAGAAAGAGAGTTAAATAAACTAAGGGCTCTGACTTTGAAGATGGCATTATGCAGATATCGATCTCTTGGCCTGTTACGTGTTTTTTTTATAGCGATGTACCAGGTGATAAAGAGTTAGTAGTAGCTTCGAAATAGATACACTAGGGTGACTTTGAATGGGATCAGTGTAGAAGGAAACGGTTGTGGGCTTCTTTAAGGTTCGTTTTCTTTTGACTGGATCCATTCTTATGTTCCAACTGTAGAGGTAAAACATTAATACAGTACTTTTATTTTCCGTCGTTACACAAGCTTATTGTTAAAATCATATAAAATTTTCACATAAAATTGTTACATTTTAAAATTGACGACATGTTTCGATATACAATTCTATCATCGTCAGGTCTATCAAAATTAAAATTAAAATCTGGTGTATCTGTTGCTCTGCTTATATTGCTTATGTTTTATCCGTTTTTATTACATCTCCAGGCTTCTTTCATTTAATTTTGGAGACGCGTCTGGGTGCCTATATCTGCAAAATCAATTTTAATTTTCATATCGTGATTCTGGCTACCGACATAGGAAATGGAATAATATTACTCTAATTTTATATTATTTTAAGGAATTACTCAAATATATCGTAATACAAGCAAAAGAAATACACTCACAAAATATAAAGTATTATAACATACCGGGTTGTGTGTGAGGTGCGTGTCCGTTGTTATTGAATGGCAGACAGCAACTGAGTTGTAGGTATCGTGTGTAGCTATATATATTGGGTGAAAGTTGTTTAGGGGGTTGGGTCAATGGACTGTAGAATGTTAAATATCGGATTGTTCGTGTAAATGTTGCTGTCGTTTAGTGCAAGGTTTTGTTTATGTGTTCTTTGTATATGATATTTCTCTATGGTGTCTCTATGTCGTTTGTTTTGTATTATTTTTATAATGTCCATTGTATGTTCTATTTTGTTGTATGAATGTCCTGTGTTTAATATATGCTTTGCATATGCTGAATGGTCTTTATTATGTTTTATTGCTGTAATATGCTCTTTATATCTTTGATTAAAGGTGCGTCCAGTTTGGCCTATATAGGTTAACGGGCAATCATTGCATTTTAACCTATATATGCCTGGTTTTTCGTATTGATTTGTTGTGTCTATTTGTGGTTTTTGTTTCAAGATGTTTTTTATAGTGTTTTTTGTTCTAAATGCTATTTTTATGTTATTTGTTTTAAATGTTTTTGTTATATATTTGGTTTCTTTTCCTATATATGTGAATGTGGCCCATTTGTTTTGTTTATTTTCGTTTCCGTCTTCATTTATGTTGTTTATATTGTTTATTTTATTTTTGGGTTTTAATTCATAATTATTATATCCGTTTTCTATTAGAATTTGTTTTATTGTGTTACATTCAATTTGTTTGTTTACTGTGGTTATGGGATATGTATTTTTTCTGTTTATTAAGTAGTTAATAGCCATCTGTTTATGTTCATTCGGATGGCATGAAGAGGCATGAATTATGGTGCTTGTATTTGTTGGCTTTCTGTATATTTTGAATTCGAAGTTATTTTCGTTTCGTATTATAGTTAGATCTAAATAATTTAATTTATTATTTTGTTCTTTTTCTAAAGTGAATTGTATATTTTGATTTATGTTGTTAAATTCATTTAAAACATTTTTTATGTCTGTATTTTTTCCATCAAAAATCATGAGTATATCGTCAACATATCTACTATAGTATTTAATTTGATATTTATTTAATATATTTACTATGTAATCATGCTCGAGATATTGTAAGAATATTTCAGATAATATGCTCGAGGTGGGGGCTCCCATAGGTAATCCTGTTTCTTGTTTCCAATATTCATTGTTGAATTGGAAATAATTTTGGTTAATAATAATGTTAGTTATATTTGTAATTTCATTTATTAGATCTATATTTATATTCTGTCTATTTAGAATATCTCTTACAATATCTCGTAGCATGCTTGTTGGAATATTTGTATACATATTATTGATGTCAAATGAACAAATTTGTATATTTTTATTATTATGAAAATTTAATTGTTTGATTTCATTTATTAATTTTATAGAATTTGTTATATTAAAGGTATTTGGTAAATTACAATATTCTTTTAAAATGTTTTGCATTTTTATTGCTATTTTATATGCAGGGGCTGATGTCCAATTTATTAATGGTCTGATAGAGTATGGGTTCTTATGTAGTTTAATTTGTCCTGTGATGATTGGTGCGGTGGCGCTATGATTATAGTATTGTGTTTTGGGATGGTTAAAAATGTTATTACACTTTTGGGTTATTTTTTGTATTTCCTTTTGATATTTTAGTGTTGGGTTTTGTGTTAGTTGTGTGAATTCATTTTTGTTTATAAATTGAGTAATGTATTTTTGGTATTGTTCTATAGAGAGTATTATGATGGTTTTTCCTTTATCTGCTTGCGTAATTGTTAGTTTATTTTGTTGTAATTTTTGTTTGATATTTTTTATTAATTTCCATTCATTAATATGTGTTTTATTATATTGATCGTTCTTTTTATTTTGTTTAATTAGGTGTTCAATTTTGTCAGCTATTATGTGTCGTATATGATCTTGTTTTTGTATAGGAATTAGATTTATTGCAGTTTCTGCTTCCAGTGCTAGGTTTGTGATCCATGTTTTATGTTTTTGATGTAAATTGTATTTTAAGCCTTTGTTTAGTAAATTATATTCATTTGGTGTGAATTGAATATTTGTTAAGTTTTTTACGCGACATGCGAAATGGTGTGATGGTTCATTTTGTTTGTATTCGTTATTATCTTCGTTTCGTGTTTTGTTTATTAATGTTTTTATTTTATTATTTTGTTTCTGATATACTTTAGTCAATTCGGTTTTTAATTTTTGTATTATTTCATTTTCTATGTCCAACCATACATCTTTCCATATGTTTGCAACTTCTAAATGTTTTTTATAGGTTAATATGTTTCTTTTTGTATAATTGTTTAATTTCTGCTTTTATATATAATGTTTCTGCCTTTCTTTGAATTATTTGTATATTAGGATTATTTCCTTGTATTTTGATTTTTACATATTTCGGTGTTATTCTCTCCTTTAAACATAATTTGTTAAACCTAATATTAGCATTGCACTTCAATACCTTACGTTTTAAATTTAATAATTGATATATGCAATTTATTTGACAATTGTACAGCTTATATCTTAATTGCATCATGCTTGTGTTCCTCAATACAGTACTTTTATTTTCCGTCGTTACACAAGCTTATTGTTAAAATCATATAAAATTTTCACATAAAATTGTTACATTTTAAAATTGACGACATGTTTCGATATACAATTCTATCATCGTCAGGTCTATCAAAATTAAAATTAAAATCTGGTGTATCTGTTGCTCTGCTTATATTGCTTATGTTTTATCCGTTTTTATTACATCTCCAGGCTTCTTTCATTTAATTTTGGAGACGCGTCTGGGTGCCTATATCTGCAAAATCAATTTTAATTTTCATATCGTGATTCTGGCTACCGACATAGGAAATGGAATAATATTACTCTAATTTTATATTATTTTAAGGAATTACTCAAATATATCGTAATACAAGCAAAAGAAATACACTCACAAAATATAAAGTATTATAACATACCGGGTTGTGTGTGAGGTGCGTGTCCGTTGTTATTGAATGGCAGACAGCAACTGAGTTGTAGGTATCGTGTGTAGCTATATATATTGGGTGAAAGTTGTTTAGGGGGTTGGGTCAATGGACTGTAGAATGTTAAATATCGGATTGTTCGTGTAAATGTTGCTGTCGTTTAGTGCAAGGTTTTGTTTATGTGTTCTTTGTATATGATATTTCTCTATGGTGTCTCTATGTCGTTTGTTTTGTATTATTTTTATAATGTCCATTGTATGTTCTATTTTGTTGTATGAATGTCCTGTGTTTAATATATGCTTTGCATATGCTGAATGGTCTTTATTATGTTTTATTGCTGTAATATGCTCTTTATATCTTTGATTAAAGGTGCGTCCAGTTTGGCCTATATAGGTTAACGGGCAATCATTGCATTTTAACCTATATATGCCTGGTTTTTCGTATTGATTTGTTGTGTCTATTTGTGGTTTTTGTTTCAAGATGTTTTTTATAGTGTTTTTTGTTCTAAATGCTATTTTTATGTTATTTGTTTTAAATGTTTTTGTTATATATTTGGTTTCTTTTCCTATATCGAAACATGTCGTCAATTTTAAAATGTAACAATTTTATGTGAAAATTTTATATGATTTTAACAATAAGCTTGTGTAACGACGGAAAATAAAAGTACTGTATTGAGGAACACAAGCATGATGCAATTAAGATATAAGCTGTACAATTGTCAAATAAATTGCATATATCAATTATTAAATTTAAAACGTAAGGTATTGAAGTGCAATGCTAATATTAGGTTTAACAAATTATGTTTAAAGGAGAGAATAACACCGAAATATGTAAAAATCAAAATACAAGGAAATAATCCTAATATACAAATAATTCAAAGAAAGGCAGAAACATTATATATAAAAGCAGAAATTAAACAATTATACAAAAAGAAACATATTAACCTATAAAAAACATTTAGAAGTTGCAAACATATGGAAAGATGTATGGTTGGACATAGAAAATGAAATAATACAAAAATTAAAAACCGAATTGACTAAAGTATATCAGAAACAAAATAATAAAATAAAAACATTAATAAACAAAACACGAAACGAAGATAATAACGAATACAAACAAAATGAACCATCACACCATTTCGCATGTCGCGTAAAAAACTTAACAAATATTCAATTCACACCAAATGAATATAATTTACTAAACAAAGGCTTAAAATACAATTTACATCAAAAACATAAAACATGGATCACAAACCTAGCACTGGAAGCAGAAACTGCAATAAATCTAATTCCTATACAAAAACAAGATCATATACGACACATAATAGCTGACAAAATTGAACACCTAATTAAACAAAATAAAAAGAACGATCAATATAATAAAACACATATTAATGAATGGAAATTAATAAAAAATATCAAACAAAAATTACAACAAAATAAACTAACAATTACGCAAGCAGATAAAGGAAAAACCATCATAATACTCTCTATAGAACAATACCAAAAATACATTACTCAATTTATAAACAAAAATGAATTCACACAACTAACACAAAACCCAACACTAAAATATCAAAAGGAAATACAAAAAATAACCCAAAAGTGTAATAACATTTTTAACCATCCCAAAACACAATACTATAATCATAGCGCCACCGCACCAATCATCACAGGACAAATTAAACTACATAAGAACCCATACTCTATCAGACCATTAATAAATTGGACATCAGCCCCTGCATATAAAATAGCAATAAAAATGCAAAACATTTTAAAAGAATATTGTAATTTACCAAATACCTTTAATATAACAAATTCTATAAAATTAATAAATGAAATCAAACAATTAAATTTTCATAATAATAAAAATATACAAATTTGTTCATTTGACATCAATAATATGTATACAAATATTCCAACAAGCATGCTACGAGATATTGTAAGAGATATTCTAAATAGACAGAATATAAATATAGATCTAATAAATGAAATTACAAATATAACTAACATTATTATTAACCAAAATTATTTCCAATTCAACAATGAATATTGGAAACAAGAAACAGGATTACCTATGGGAGCCCCCACCTCGAGCATATTATCTGAAATATTCTTACAATATCTCGAGCATGATTACATAGTAAATATATTAAATAAATATCAAATTAAATACTATAGTAGATATGTTGACGATATACTCATGATTTTTGATGGAAAAAATACAGACATAAAAAATGTTTTAAATGAATTTAACAACATAAATCAAAATATACAATTCACTTTAGAAAAAGAACAAAATAATAAATTAAATTATTTAGATCTAACTATAATACGAAACGAAAATAACTTCGAATTCAAAATATACAGAAAGCCAACAAATACAAGCACCATAATTCATGCCTCTTCATGCCATCCGAATGAACATAAACAGATGGCTATTAACTACTTAATAAACAGAAAAAATACATATCCCATAACCACAGTAAACAAACAAATTGAATGTAACACAATAAAACAAATTCTAATAGAAAACGGATATAATAATTATGAATTAAAACCCAAAAATAAAATAAACAATATAAACAACATAAATGAAGACGGAAACGAAAATAAACAAAACAAATGGGCCACATTCACATATATAGGAAAAGAAACCAAATATATAACAAAAACATTTAAAACAAATAACATAAAAATAGCATTTAGAACAAAAAACACTATAAAAAACATCTTGAAACAAAAACCACAAATAGACACAACAAATCAATACGAAAAACCAGGCATATATAGGTTAAAATGCAATGATTGCCCGTTAACCTATATAGGCCAAACTGGACGCACCTTTAATCAAAGATATAAAGAGCATATTACAGCAATAAAACATAATAAAGACCATTCAGCATATGCAAAGCATATATTAAACACAGGACATTCATACAACAAAATAGAACATACAATGGACATTATAAAAATAATACAAAACAAACGACATAGAGACACCATAGAGAAATATCATATACAAAGAACACATAAACAAAACCTTGCACTAAACGACAGCAACATTTACACGAACAATCCGATATTTAACATTCTACAGTCCATTGACCCAACCCCCTAAACAACTTTCACCCAATATATATAGCTACACACGATACCTACAACTCAGTTGCTGTCTGCCATTCAATAACAACGGACACGCACCTCACACACAACCCGGTATGTTATAATACTTTATATTTTGTGAGTGTATTTCTTTTGCTTGTATTACGATATATTTGAGTAATTCCTTAAAATAATATAAAATTAGAGTAATATTATTCCATTTCCTATGTCGGTAGCCAGAATCACGATATGAAAATTAAAATTGATTTTGCAGATATAGGCACCCAGACGCGTCTCCAAAATTAAATGAAAGAAGCCTGGAGATGTAATAAAAACGGATAAAACATAAGCAATATAAGCAGAGCAACAGATACACCAGATTTTAATTTTAATTTTGATAGACCTGACGATGATAGAATTGTATATCGAAACATGTCGTCAATTTTAAAATGTAACAATTTTATGTGAAAATTTTATATGATTTTAACAATAAGCTTGTGTAACGACGGAAAATAAAAGTACTGTATTGAGGAACACAAGCATGATGCAATTAAGATATAAGTAAAACATTAAATTTTATGATAATTGAAATTGGGTATTCGAAATAAAGCTCTGAACTCCTACAATAACCTGCTCAGAAATTCTGTTAACTTTCGTCGATTATTTTTGGGAAATATGACAACATACAAGAGCTCATATTTCGATATTTTATCGCAAATTTTGTTTCTGTAGCTGTTTGTTACATTAGCGTTTTGTACGTTAGCCCTTTTCAAGGCAGTTATAATAGCATGCAAACTGCTTTAACGTTCAGTAACTGGTGATTTAGACAACACAATGCATTTACAAATTTCATTTGGGTCTTAAGGTTTAACAATGCAACTTTTCAAAATATTTAAAAGAGCCGACCTCTGTAAGGAGTAAGTAGTGTTTTCATGGCGATCCAAACCAAATTTAATAGACAATAATTTGATTAATTTGGTTGTCCATTTAAATAGCTTGTTTCTGCAAACACAGATCTTACTCGTATGGAAACATGTATTGCAAAGCGAAACACATTTGTGACATAAAGTGTTGACCAAGATGCGTGACGTCGTGGCTGGTCGGTGGTGTGATCTGGCGCCCGACAGGACGCGCTGGTGGCGCCAGTGGGCAGGCGTCACCCAGATACATGCTAATGGTAACAAATGGAAGGTGAAGAAAGTAGATGTTTTTATTCAACGATGCGTTCAGAGAAACCCATGTCGTTTCATGTTTATGGACCGCCGGCACTTTTAAAACGGTGATAAATTCACGCAAATTTCTAAACGTTCTTTACTGATATGAAGTTTACAACTGCACGAAACACTCTCCACTAATATAAGCAATTTTTAAATTCTGGTATTCAGAGTAAATTGCTCTTTTGGTACAGAATAATGTTTCGAGTTTCATTAATCTGTAGAATTAAATATACACCTGTATAATAATTTTATTAGCGTGCGATGTTATCCCTGTTTGTTAAAGAAGGTCAAAGAGGATTATATTGTTTTATTCCTGGATGTACCTAAATTCAGCTCCATATTTTAGTGTTACGATTGCTATGTAGTTGTTATAGTGTGGACTTAGTTCCAAGTATTTTATATATAATTTATACCTACAATAATAACAGTAATTTCAATTAAAACAGGAGGAAAATCATATTTCGTAGAAACACAACGCAGTGAATTAAATCACAGGTTTCGTTAATTATAGCTTAGTACATTTCTTTAACGGCGATATTTATACAACATGAATGAAACGTTCTCAGCTCAATGATGGTACTTGAGTTGGCAAACCATTGTGTGAGAAACACCACTAAACGATCTGCAGAACTATACAGCCTCTGTATCAGTGTAGTGTTCAGATAATCTGTGCAATTAAAAGTGCTCACGGGATAAATGTGTAAAAATAGCCCATTCTCTCATAATCTGTGGCAAGAATTAGAAAAAAAGATAAGTTGATACATTCGCGAATTATTATTTAATTTTGTGATTTTATTTTGTATACTATACTCAGATTTTATAGAAAATCTTTACTCACATGTATCATCAGTGATTGAAATTTTTGGGAGTAATTATTATTATTTAGGGTATTGACCGCTCACCTCTGTCAGCTGTGCCACGAAACTGACTATGGTCTTTTTGAACATCTACACTAGATTCACTATTTCAAGATGTGCCAATGCTGATACATGTAATGGTTCACAACCCTCTTGAATATTTCCAGGGATCAGTTTTCCACAAATAATCTGTTGATAGCAAAATTTCATCCTATGACGCATTAGGATTCAGTAGAAATACGAACTCCATATCTTCACAGATAAGATCTTTTCTAGAACAAACTAAGGCTGACCCCATGTGGTGAAAGCCCAAGTTTGAAAGGTTCTACAGCTCAGATCTTACAGTATTTGAAAAGATACTTTCGAACTTGGACGTCTGCAGGGGTTGAAATTTTATAATTTTAACCGGCCCAAGGACCGTTTGGCTCAACGCAACGAAATTTGCCTTCAGATGTGTTTCACGTGCCCTATCCAAGCCCGATTTCCGTTTATTCCAGCACGAATGAATTCCGATCTGTATGCTATCTGCTCTGATTACCGTGTTATTAATACGTATTTATTTAAATATGTAAATTCCAGTGATTCTTTAATGAATTATTTAATGACGATCTAAAACATATCAGGTTATCTTGGCGTTTTAGGAGGGGTACAAAGAAACAGATACCAAAATTTAAGACGTTGCCTTGAAACATTTCTGTCACAGACAACTGCAAAAATCACAGATAAAATCAAGTGGATGAATTTATTTCCTGAGCCAGAATGTGTCATGAGCATAAGATGAACATTATCTGTGCTACGAGGTCTAGGCCCGAGTGTAAGTTCCCGGCCCGTGCAGACATCGATTCCACCTTGAAACGCTTGAAACATGAATGGCTAGATGCCGTAACACAGAGCACAATGCAGCCTTTGGTTCTACTTCCAGGTGGTGGGATATTTATCGTTATTCCTTTCAAGTAGGAAATTCCCTTTTTTGCGACGACACAGGAAACAATTCTATAGCAAATAAAACAACACGTGACCGTTACAAAGAACGACTTAATACTGTTGAGGAAATAATCCCTGTACTTACAGTGGGAATCATATGAACGCTATAAATACAAAATATTTATTGTTTGTTAAAGGAGGTGATACTGGCCTGTAAATGGTAAATATGTGGAAAACTTCCTCAAATCTGTAGAAAAAAATTCCTGTGAGCCAAACCATGAGTTTTCAGAAGTGGATGGAAAGAGTAGAGTAGGTCTGAGGGATGCAGCGACTTAGTTCTTGCGACAGTTTGAGTGCCTTCTGTGGTTAACATCGCTGACATAAATATTCTAGTGTTGACCTGAAACCGCGGTGTCTTCTCCGTGGGGAAAGTTTGCCACTCTCCTATCCAAGATTGAATTAAAACTTAATTTGACAAAGAGCCAAAAATGTTTTTGTTCCTAAACTCCGGTTTTATTATATTGTACGACTTGGTGAATATTGTGGTTTTGTTAACAAAATTGTCGTTTATTCTTCTGCCGTTTAGTTACTCAAATAAGATAGTTCAGTGATACCGTGATTGATGAATAATGAAATTGACAGGAATTGGTCGTGGTCTAATTTAATATATTATTTATAATTTAGGAAATAATGAAGGACCTCTTTCCTGGCCAAAATTTTAACTTGGTGCCTCCGGAATGCGAAGCAGAAATGCTAACCACTCGACAGTGATGATCGGTAATTTTGAACGAAGAGCTAGTTTTTCTAACGTTTTATGACAGTAGTTTAGTATTGTTACGTAAATATGTGCCTTGGACGTTAGTTAAAAACTTAGGGTATACGACGTTATCGAGAATCGCTTTTCTTGAAATGGGTAACTACTGATACCTCTTCATTAACGACAATTTTTCTTATTTATTGTTCTTGTGTACTATAACAGGGCAATACGATAAACTGATAAAGTGTAAGTCTTCTAGATGGGAGGATGTTACAATGGAATTTAAAGAAATTCGATAGTCGTCTATGGACTACACTTATCAGGCTGAGGTCTGGGGACACTGGAGGGTTTTGGTTAATACGACAATGGGCCTTCGCCTATTTAGATAGCGGTAAATTCCTGTGATATAAAAATGAAAGCAGAAGCAAGTCTACCCCCGTATAATATTGTCTCCCACCCTTCTGTGTGATACTCGAGTCAGGGTCACCATTTTTGCTAGGACGTTGCTTACGCCATTTTCTTAAAACCTGTGCAGTGCCAACATGATATATTCATAAGTAGTATGTGTGTTTATTCGCATCGAAGCGTTTGCTCTAATTTCTAAAGAATTTAGCTGTGCGTATCCTGACAGGGAAGTACCCACAAAGACAAAAATACACAGACACGTCACAAAATTTCGGCACACACGAACCGTTTACCTTTGATAAATGCTTATCGAGCAATGAAACATTTGAAATTACAGTAGTACCAATTTTAAGCTGTGCATCAGCTGAATCAATGAGACACGACTGCAAGAATCCAATATTGCTATTAGTTTTATTTTTTTTTTCGTTAAGGGGTTCACTTGTGGTAGTATAGGTCGCGCGAGTGGTCGTGACACCTAAATGCGCGATGTGTAAGCCGAGAGAGGGGAGTTCAGTAGTAGTGGGGGTCGCACAGCCTCAGCTGCGGTGACTTACCGAACTAAACACAGCTAGAGCTACAAACCAACTGAAGCTGACATCCCTCTAGCGCGTGCTTAGGACGGGTCCATCTCACACGACCGAAACCAGTCCTTTGAGCTAGTGCCAGCGGTTATCACTCGGCCTCTAATGGTTTAATTTTAAATTGCAGCATCCTGTGCTAGCTTTGGTCCTGTTCTATGAAGTTAGTTGGGGTATCATATTATCAGGTTATGAACTTTAAAGTTCCATAACAACCAGACGACAGAACGTCACGGTTCAGAATGTGGCACCCCTTTTTCTTAGTTGGGGGAGCTCAGAGATGGACTGGCTGGACAGGAATTTTCATAGCTTCCGGTAATCAATGTGAGCGATTTCTGGAAAGCTACTTAACGTTTCCATCGAGACATACAAACATGTCGAGCCATAGAAAACGCGGGAAGAAATGAGAAAAACTTACGACTTTTATTTTAAATCTCCAGACAAGAAATCACTTGGAAGACGTAAACGCAGGACCGCTGTTTTAAACTGCTTGAGATTAAGCACTAGCGATGGGGTTTGGTAGAGGCCGTGATAATTATATGTGTACCATATCAGTAGTTATGCGTAATTTGTTAACCAGCTGAGCAACTATCGAGTCCTCAGGCATGCTCTGTACCATGGAGTTACAGCAACATTCAACTATAATATTCTCGACTAAAGTCGGTACTCTCGCGGAGTTCATTAAGAAGCTTGATCTTCAGAACTTCCGTGTACATTAAAGGGAAAGTTCTGAAGGTCAATCTTGTGTGTAGGAACTTAAAATACGTCATGTCTCTATCGGAGTTAATTACTTTTGAAGTAAGGATTTTGGGGGAAATTTGTAAGAAATATTGGAAGTTTTTTGCAGGAAACATGTAAACTGTAGGAAGGACAGAGTTTAATTCGACAAAGGAAATACCACTGAATACAATTTTGGAAGTTAAGTGTTAAACTGAAAATATGTTGAATTAAAAGAGCAAACCTGTTACGGGTGGAAAAGCAAAGGATTGGAAGAACATAGAAAGACTAACGTAATAGAGCAAAGAAAAGTCTTGGATACAAATCAACAAAAAGGAAAAGAATTGTATAAAAATCTTACATTAAGAACTTTCAGCTGTCACAGATAAAGAAGGATCAGGCCTACAAAGCATAATACCGAAGTAAAAATGTGGAAGATTATATTAATTACATAAAGGTGCGAGCAAAGTATAAAAATTATCATTGATCATAAGAAGACAAAATTGGGACAAGTTTGTTAAATTCCTGAAAATGTACATCACTGGAACACAAAGAATTCTATTCAAAATACTAAAAAACATAAAAGTAAAAGAAAATTACATTTTACGAATGAATTTAATAGTAGATGAAACGTAGAAGCATTTTGTTTCACTCTTTAATACAGGAACAAAAAAGAAATTAATTATGGACGGAAATTCCGATGATCAAACAGGTGAAAATACAGAAGAATTAAGTCCAGGGAAAATAAGTTCAGAAGAATTGAAAGAAGTTTTATTAAACGCAAAAACAGGAAGGTTGTAGGTCTGGGTAACATAAATGGACAACTATTTAAATTTGGAGGAAATGTAGTAAAATAAATTCTATTAATATTACCCAGCATCATATAGGGAGTTACACAAATAAAAACAGATTTAAAAGTTAACACGGTAATCAGCATAGACTACATAAGAAAGGAAAAGAAATATTGTGCTAATTATCAACTACATCTGAACTGTACGCAAACTTATTGAAGAACAAACTGAACAAATAGATTGAAGACTCTTTTAGAGAACGAAAGGCTTTTCATGTACAGCATTTACACTCCAGCAAGTAATGGGAGAGGATAAAAATGAAACCTAATAACATATTTACTATTTATACATACTGTAATGCATACTATACGCTTAATCGAAATATAGTTTTTTACATTACAAGGAAATTATTTTACACCGACCCAGTTTTACAGACAATAAAGAAGATTCATATTAATACAGAAATGTTCATTATATGAGAAGTAAAAGTTTAAGGATCTGTCGAAACAAACAAATGAGCAAGACAGGGATATCAGTACGATATTTAATTTTTTTATCAGTAAGGTTGTGCAGGAATAGAAGAAAAGCATTATGCTATCTACTATACAGTCTTTAAATATGATTTATATGCAAATTACCAGATCTTGAAGTCCAAATTAGGATACTGAGTACGGATATCAGCACACCAATTAATTAAAGTTGGGAAGAAATGTAATTTAAAAATGTTAACATCAGCAACGCAATATTAGTTTGTGGCAAAGATATCAGAAGCTTAAAATTATGATAGATGGAGAAATCATTAAACAAGTTACAGATTGTAAATAGGCCTACGTAGGAAAATGATTTCAGAATTTATAAACTATATAGACTGTAAACTGCAAACAACGCCAGTATAATTATAATCTCATGAAAAAGCAAAGAACACACACAAACAGAGGATGTATGTGAACGAGGAAAAAAAAAATATTTTGACCTTAGAGTGATTAGGTGTCAAGAGGACGGAGAAAGTTGCAACGTGAAGAGGTTTATTTTAGGATGACAAATCAAATCCAGCACAAATAGGGAAGCTGAGAAATGTGTACAAAATTTTGGTTGGAAAGTCTGATGGAAAGATACCACTCGAAGACCTAGGTATAGACGAAAGAATAATACAAAACAAATATTAGGGAAACAGGTTGCAGGTATGAAATAAATTAATCTGGCTTAGGATTGCGACTGGCGTGCTTTTGTGAACATGGTAATGAATTTCGGTTCTCATCAAAAGTGAGGAATTTCTAAAGTAGTTGAGCGACTGTCAGCTTAAAAAGAAATACTCTATTTCATAGAGTTAGTTTCTATACAAAAACACAATCCCTCAAAGTACGATCCTCGTAGAAGCATACAAAACGAGTTTCGGTGCATGACGAAGCTGTAGAACGAGTGAATGTTTGCTTATTAAACCACTGTTTCGACGTTTTTCGTTGTATGTTATGCAAAACATTTATACATTACACCAATCTAAAAATTAAAAAGCCTGGAATTCTTCTTTTAGAGAGTTCAGTTATTTATCTATTACGTAATTTTTGAAATGTTTATAACCTACAATGTTGAATATCCAAACAAAATATCGTAATAATGTCCATACGCCATTGTCTGAAAGCTTCAGTATAACGTCGGTTTACTTGTTGATTTCTGCACCATAGTTTTAGGTTCTGGGTTAAATTATCCATATATTGAATGTCTAAGTGACGTCTTTTGTGTTGTTCTGCGTCCGGTAATCAGTTTAGCTGGTCATTGTACTGTTCGTAAGGGCTTCTGGCAGGCAGCTCGGTCTGCCCATTGTTGTAGATGAAACCTGTGTAAGACAGACATGTACTGGGCTCGTGCACATGATTTAATACGAAACATTCATTAGCATAGACCTAAACCCAGTGCGATCCTTGCCTTAACCCTCCATGCACACATATCAGCAGCAAATGCATCAAGACACTGTAGCATGATTACTTATATACCACAGATACTAACAAGGTCTGTTTGAAACATCGTTGGTGAGTGATTGGAAATCATTATTATTCGGCAGATCCCGGGGTTCTATTGTAGGTCAGGAATCCGGCTTGAGTCAGTTATTTCGTGATTTTCATCAGTATGAACACGTAAAGGAGATGTAGGGACAGTAGGCCGATGTTAAAATATGGCTTAACCTCTAACTTTCTTATACATTTTGTTATTCACAGTTTTACCCCCATTCGATGCTATTATAATGAATCTAGTTTATCAAGTATCGTTACGTAACTTAAGAAGAAAATAAACGAAACTGTATCCAGTAAGTTTGGGGTAGGTTTCTCACCACCACATTTCTATCTGCTGTGTCTTTATACCAATGGTAAAATATAAAATAGTTGCGTAGACTGATGACGGAAACACGGGCTAAAGTAAACATATCTAGATAAGCCAATAAGCGCTTTAATAAATTACTTTGTTGTGTGGACGGTTCAATATAATCTAAAGAAAATGGATTTGGAGGATGAGATTGAATCTCAGTGAGATAGGCTGTAACGATAGAACGTGAATGGAATTAGAGCAGACTCGTTTACAGTGGCGAGCTGTGGTACTAGCAGTGTCGAAACGTCGGATTCTACCCAACGGTCTCAACTATAGCAGCAAACTATAAAAATTACCATAGTAGCTCATATGAAAATAATGTGTAAAAGCGACGACTTTGAATGTATACGCACACTGAAAATGTACCACTCGCATATTACTTCGCGTTGTTTTGTATTTGATTAACGTTAGTTAACTTTGATCATTCGTTGCCGAAATAGCTTTTTCCGCCACTTTGCACTCACAGATATTTTAATCGCGGTATTTTTTTGCTTGCAAAACAACCCAAACGTTTTATTTAATATTCTGAGAGAGGCAACGGAAATAGAAGTTCATTGTTTTTGTGTTTTAAAATAAAACCTCAACTCCCTTCTCCGTACTGTTTGCTGCGATTTGTACTGAATTAATGTTTGCATTTATGAGCGAACATAGAGACCCAAATGAGTACTTTTAATTTTTTTTAATATTCTATCTGTATCCCCCCCCCCCCCCCCCCCCCAACCATTCCTCTTTTCCAACCAGTCTGCATTTCATACATCGCTCAGTATTCTGTTTCCGACTCTCCGAACATTTATCGACCAAGTTTAGCAAATCCTGCTTATTTATTTCAGAGTTCGGAAGTTTTTAAGATATTATACATATATTTCACCTCAGGTGGTTGAATGTTTATTCTGAATCTTGCTAAAAAGACACGGTTGTTTTTAAACTCTTAAATCAAAATATAGAAACTAGTTTCTGTATAAGAAAGAATCTCAGGTAACTTCTATACAAGGATATATGGTGGAATCTATAGATTTTTCAGTGGACCAATTAAGTATTTTTAAAACCACCCATTAACTGCATGGTAGAATGTGTTTGTAGAAAAATATTTGTGGTATTCAGTTTGTCATGTAATTAACACATTTTATGGAACCCGAAATTTCATTACCAAATTCTCTTTAGAAATGAAGCCAGTTAAATCCAAGCACCTCCTTTCTTCAGGTTTTCGTCATTCCATTTTTAGGATTGCTTCGAAAGAAAAGTTCCACAACGACTTTGGAATAGCAGAAAGTATGTTTTATGTACTAGTGATGTTTTGGTCTAGTTTATATAATTGTAACAGCCATTTTAGATACGTGTTTAAATTAACTTCTACGTGTATCTTTCTTGTGTTTCCACAGATTTTAATACGAAATACAATGTGTAGATTTAATTACATTTCATTTTGCTGGAAAAATCTTTTCAAGAATTTCTGTGGCTATCTCCCTAGCTTTATTTTAACATCTCACCGAAGGCCAGGTTGAAGGAAAGAGAGGACTAGGAAGAAGACTGATACAGCTAACCGACAATCTTAAACAAGGAAAGAAAATGACGTTCCAGGAATTAAAACGAGAAGCCGAGAATAGGGACAACTGGAGAGCTCTTTTTGGGCAGAGCAATGGACCTGTCGTAAGACAGAACACTCAATAATAATAATAATAATGCGAGCACTATTCAAAGGCGGATATATTTCTTTTCACACACTTCCTGTGAACCGATAAGTAACCAGTCCGTTTGTTTTATCCTTCGTTACTGCCATGTCAGGATATATGCATTGCTAAATTCTTCACGAAAAGCAGCAAATGAGTACGATTCAAACTAATGTTTGGAATGGACACGTTCTGCTCGTTAGTACACCATGTTTGCACCTGTGTATCTTTAAAGTGTGCAATTTGCTAGCAATTACCATGACCTTGACTGAAGTGTCAATTATGAGGTAGAGGACATGCTTCTGATTTAAAGTTTCTACCTTCGTATGTCACTGTTGTTGGGTTTGCTTAACGTGGGACTCTCTGTACTTCAAGCGATTCTTTCTTCACGTTTTGTAACACAGAATAAAAGCTTTCTTTTATAAGGAGTTATTGACAAAAAATACAGTGATCACAAAATGTTCATTACTCAACGATTGCATGTATGTATGTTAATTTTATTTTGTTCTCTGGCGGAATCCGTTCACATTTCGAAGTCCAAATGATGGCGATTCTGTTGGGGGGGGGGGGGGGTGGTTGCGGGGTACATTCCCCGGATGGAAGCTTGATGACCATTGCTCGATGGGACAACCACAGCACACTCCCTGCTAGAATCCTATTTTATACGTTTCCAGAACGTGGCAGGCAGCTTTATTGTGGCCTCCAAATTTACATCGTATCATGAACTTGCTTCTGCTGCTGTGGTAAATCGATAAAAAGTGCTGGGGGGTTTGAGGTCCCTTTGTGTAACATCACAGTACGTTTGTGTATCATTATGTATGTCTACCTACACCAAGTTTATGTGCGTTAATGTACCGTATTTGACAAGTTTCGAAGGCTCGTGGATCAACAGTGAGCTTGCAGTATTTCGTGGTGACTCAAGTTCGCTCTAAAACGAATTCGTTTCGGATTGTTATTGGGCAGAGTTTCTGAATTTGATTATTCCGTTTATATGAGGGGGCGTTATTTTTATCAGTGTGACATTCGAATGCACCTGCGTGAATATTTCTGGAAAAAAGTAGGAGTAAAAGAAATATACCAGAGTGATAAACTCAGAAAATTACGGCTTACCATCTTGTTTACTTTTATTTATAAAATTAAAAAGGTTTGAATACTCTATTTCTTTCGATTGTGGTGAATAAATTCGATTAATTGATATTTTAG
Source organism: Zootermopsis nevadensis (assembly GCF_977971745.1). Classification (NCBI taxonomy): domain Eukaryota; kingdom Metazoa; phylum Arthropoda; class Insecta; order Blattodea; family Termopsidae; genus Zootermopsis; species Zootermopsis nevadensis. The sequence continues at coordinate 11,090,352 of NW_028259142.1, forward strand.
CTTTTTATTGCGGTGAGTAACATGATGGGTGATACTGCACCGTATGGTCTCTTACAAATTGACCGACTTTTCAGAGTAAGCACCTGTAAAACGTCTTTCAATTTCTACAAGACTGCATGGCACAAAATCCCAGAATACATTCATCTTGAAATTAGCTTGATTTTACTTCTCTGATAAAGTAAACTGTAATTAAATCTAAAGGCCTCATTGCTGAATGTTCTTCACAACTTGGACCAAAGTACAGGCGCGCAGGCATGTCTTTGAACACTACTGTACACATAACTGCAGAGTTGAGACAAAGTAATACGTACAAAGCCGTCATTTGTCAACACGCAGATGACGTATTTATAACGGTAGACACAGTCTCCCTCGGGAGGATCATCAAGTGACAATTCCTTACAGGAATAGGATTAAAATTACATAATACTAACATGGCGTGATCCTGGGTTGTGTTGCAGTGTAGAATTGTTGATGGCTATTAACGTATCGCATTCATCCTCAGGGTGAAGTCGACCTTAAATCTTAGTTTAAATTGTGTACTTATAGCCCTTTTTATTTACTCAGGAAGATAGGCTGAGGGCATCACGCCCTCGTAGACATCTTTGTATTTATCCTCGTCTCACGTTTCTCCAAAATAACTGCTCTTGAAATATGATATGAAATTAGTACCAGTAGAGATCGTCTCACTTTGAAGTCTTAAACATTTTTCTACAAAAATTACTAACCCAGCAGCCATTTAGACTTATGGGTATCTGTAACATCAATTAATTTAATAGAGAGTCTTGAAATGTTTGGTAATAGAGATTAAAATTAAATATTTTTTTTAAGATACCTTCTTGTAAATTATAGAACAACACAATTACCGCGCGTATCGATATTTTCTCTTCGATTGATGGCGATAATGGCTGAATGCCTGGAGGCTAAGCGAACAGAATTACGAGGCGCGTCCCAAAAGTAAGTTTCCCACTCGTCCCACAGCTAGCAAACCTTATATTGAGCGAAGCGACTGTGCGTACGTGATAGAGCAATGACGTAGCATGGCGCATGCACTAACGGTACTTCCCGCGTTCTCACAGTAGCATCGTTGCAGCTGTTGAAGATTAAGGTTCTTATTCCAGCTCCCGCCGACTGTGAAGTGCGCTAGGCCGCACACGGCTCGACGGACAGCAAGTCTCCTGCAGGAGTTCAGCTGGGAGGTGTTTATCATTCACCCTACAGCCCGGACCTCACTCCCAGTGATTTCCATCTTTTCCTACACCTCAAGAAATTCCTGTCCGGTCAGCGTCAGCGTTTTGAGAATGACAGAGAGGCGGAGATGGTTGTCACACAGTGGTTCCAATCCCAGGCGGCAGACTTCTACGACACAGGTATTCAAAAGTTGGTCCCACGGTATGACAAATGTCTCAATTCCGGTGGCGAATATGTTGAAAAATAGCTGGACACTTGCTGTATCTGTTGCAATAAATATTTCCACGAAATTGTGTTTTGTTTCTGTAAACGGCCCCAGGGAAACTTACTTTAAGGACGAGCCTCGTATTATGCACAGAGACACATAACATAGGCCTACACATCTGCGTGTTTTATTATATTTTAACAATTACAAACATGGCGGCGTGGGCGGAGTGAACCTTTTGATCAGTAAACTGTAACATTAGTTCATATTACCTGCTAGCCTCACCGTACAGCCTAGTGGCCGAAAATCGCAGTTGACTGATTGCCGTTTCTGCATCATATTCGCGGTGGAGGGTTTGTTGAAGTTCAAATTTCTGCCCGAAGAATTGAGATTTTGTGGTTTTCCTCAGTCCCGCCGTCCCGGTATACGAACTCATATTCCACGATCCCTTCCTTCAAAACTTTTTCCAACTTGTTATTGATTAATAAACCTAAACCTATTGCCAAAGGCCATAAAATCAAAGTTGAGGATTCATCATTAAATAAATCATAAAAAATAGAAATATAGGCTAAGACACATAAAGCAAAGTAAGTTGTCTCGGAGTCCTTGCACTTTTATCTTGTTTTTACTCTCAGATTTCTGAAAATAATATGTCAAACAAGTACAAATTTTGTATTATAATTGTTAGGTTATTGTCGTCATAATTGCAGATAATTTTTATCTAATTTTTTTTGAAATATGATATTAGTAATTGTATTTCCTAATTCTGTCCCTGAGAAATTTGTTTCTTCTATTTATTGTCACAGTTGTGGTTGTTGGCTATTTACTTGGAATTTAAATATCTTAAACATGTCTACATATTTGTCCCTTTAGAATTAGTTACTTAAAGACGTAGACAAAAAGCAGTTACGTGACTCTTCTGATGAGATATTATGTTCTGCGGTCCGTTTATTTGTAATTAGGAGCACTTCGTTGGCACTGATTTAAATTTATTGCATATTAAATCTGTTATAGCAATACGAACGTATTGTCGAACTAATTACGTTATAGGTGCAGCACTGTATTTAGTAAAATTATTTATACTTTCTCCATCTTGACGACTGACAAGCCAATTCTGGGAAGTTTGGAGAAAAAGAATAGGAAAGGTCGACGGGGTAGTGTCTAAACTTTTAAGCATCTCCACTTCGCACTGAAGCTGGAGACAGTATGTTTCTCCGAAGAGTTCTTACCTACCTACGAGACTACACGACCTCACACCCCAGAGTACCATTATTGTCTTCTCCAACCCCTTAGGAACACAAAATTTTAGCTCAAGATTGGCTAAAGAGACATTAATTATTCATTATTGTGATGTTTCTGTATTTCGTTGACACATTCCTGTTTTAATTAAAATAGGGCAGAAGTACTGGGTGCTCTACATGAAGACCTGTATGCGTTTCTGCGCAGAAAAGCGACCGGGTGAAAAACTCCAGACTACTTTAGTTACTCGGGGAATCCCTGAGTGGGGAATCTCCAGTGATCCGCAGCATAGGTGGAGGATTCTCAGTGATGACGTCATCATCCACTTGGACAGGCGCCAGACGAGTATTAATGCCACCAGATAACTCTGATGCCACTGGCGTCCTCCGGAAACTCCAACGTTTATATTCTGCACGAACTCACCTCAGTTCCTATGCTATGCGTACATTTTTTAGCATGTTAAATACCGTCCGCGTTGGTCTACTGGGTAGTAATGCCATGTGGACATATAATAGGTATCATTACAATCAAGCAGGATATTTTAGCGTAAATACAGAATTCTGTTCTCGTCCAGAGCTGTCTGTTCCGAGATTAAATTATACCTTTTTGTTTACTTGAATCTCTTTATTGTCAGAAAACTGAAGTAGGCAGCCATTTTTACGGATACAGTATTCTATGCGTAGACGACATCATCTCTGTAAACAATGATCTGGGGATAGTGGGTTCAATTTTCGCTTCATGGATCTGGCTGTTGATCTGAAGCTACTTTACCTTGAAGATTCTGTAGTGTCATGAAAGGCTGAGTCAGTGGACTCCACCCTCCGCCCTATATGTAGGTGATCATAACTTATTTCATTCTTTACGTTTTATTATCTTTGATATCCCGCTGTAAAAGAAGAGAGCTGTTGTTTGCTTCTTTCGGCCAGACAAATGCAGTAGGGATGTGTGTATGTGGGTGTGTTGGTTACACTTTTCTTCCAGAATGTTCGCTGCATAGTGCTGTATCACCCAGCCACGCCTAGATTCAGATTCGTGAAATGCCATGTAATGTACACCAGTCTTTGAAAAGTTACAAGCGAAGAGAAAAATTGTGTATAACAAAAACATGATGCTTTCAGGGTTTGCTTTAAAGTGTATCTTACTTTAGAGGTAATATATTTTAATTTAATTTAACATTTATTGCTAAAGGGCTGTATTTAGAAAACAACAAGAATTTATGAGAATAATTTATAACACCGCGTATCTTCTAAATGGTTCAGTCTGTGTGGTGAGGATAGTATGAACTATAAATTAATAATTATAAAATTTAGTGGTAAACATTTGTCGGTAATTTCCACTGATATTGATTTCCACTCAATCTATCGCACTGCTATTAATTGCTTATGATTGTTATCTAGAAGTTGCCTTGATTGACTATACAAAGTTTCCATCCAGTCATATAGAAAGATATCTGTACTATTGGCAATGGCTGTCTTTTTAATTATTATTATTATCATTATTATTAAAGGCTTATGCTGACAACTGATTTATGGATAATGTTCAAAGATGTCACTATTGGCAAGGAATGTAGAAGGGGCTCTACGCTACGGAGTCATTGCCGTGTGTTGAGACATGTAGAAGTGTGTGAAGTTACGGGTAAAATTGGAGATTGTACATATCTTTAAAATAAAAAAAGGAACACTTATAAATTCAAATAAAGCTTTCTTATGAATAGTACGAATTTTCATGTACAGAGAATTTAATTGTTTCCTTTCAAGCAGAAACATTAAAGACTTAAGGGCATTTCTAATATTTGTTATTTATTCAGTAATTTAATAACTCCAGAAACGTGAATTTATAATAGCGTTCTGGCTTTTAAATTCCCATTTTAAATTCTTCCTTATGCCTAATGAATTTTCTCCGAAAAATGCCATATAGAGTACTTTGTAAAATACACTGATTTTCGAATGTTTTCAATTTGTCTTATTCTAAGTCTTCTGCTCAACCATGCTTTTCTAATAAACAAAAGCTTAATTTTACTTTTATGTATAAGTGAGTGTGATGAGACAGTCTCATCGCGCTACTGAAATATTTTAAGTCTAACAGACTATACTTGAAAATTTGATCTTTTAGAAACTATCTGGAAACGCTACTGTAAAGTCTAAGAGACTTCAACGCCATATTTATTACGTACAGATTTATTGACAGACAACTTGAAGGGCAAACACAGTTATATGCAAATATCTTTCTCAAATAAAAGTTTTCAAATTTTCAGTGATACTGAAATGATACAAATATTGAATGGAGAAACTAGAATATGGGCTGCTTATTTACAATATACGTCTAGAAATTCGAAACATATCCAGTAGAAAATCAGAACTATAGAGTTGAATGTTTGTATAGGTTTGTACTTTCACAGTCTCGTATGACACAGCGTGTCCTACTTTGGGTCGCGAGCAAATTGTTCCGATGACTACGTAATATAACGGACCGTGGCATTGAAGCAGGCTCATGTCTGTTTACATGCTTATTTTGTTGTGAACCTGATTTAGACGTAGATTAATACGGATTTATTATTATTAACGTTCTGTTATTTTTTTGTGATATAAAAAATTAGTTTATGATATGGGGCTATTATTTCTACTGATAAATATTTAGATTTCATAACATTTGTCCGACATAATGTCACGCTGTCGAAAATGTTTACCTCTCTATTTTATAGTTGTTAACCTATATCTATGTTGTATTATTGGCAGTTATTGCCACAAAATTCGAAGTTAATACAGGTTTTGGGCGGCCGCCATATACCCCAAAAGAAAGACGTTGCAGGTGATACACTGCTTTCAAACGGTACTACTGTAATTTCAGCTGTTTTTCGCTTGAAGATGAGCACTTGACAAAGACAAACATTTTCTGTGTTCCGGAATTTGTTACCAGAATGAGTGTTTTCTTATGCGGCACTTCCTTGTCAGGTTACGCATTCCTCAATTATTCACGATCAGCATCAACGAAATAATGCCTGAATTTGAACACACGTTCTGCTCGTGAATACACCACGTTGGCAACTGCACAACTTTTGCGCAACTGGCATGAGCAGCGGCCTAGCAACAGCATTGTCCTTGACTAGAATATCACATGAGAGGCTGGGAGAGCCCTCTACACGAGGTTTATCCAACGTCAGATTTCTTTCTTGTACCGTGGTAAGTGTTGAGTTTAAATGCGCACTTACCTTTTACTTAAGCCGTTCTGACTAATTAAAGTTTGTAACCGTTTTATTCTGAACCGGTTACAACCAGTTGCAATCTGGTATTTTTCTTTATGAACCCTCCGACACTGTGTCTCATTCAATTTGGCTCTGAAAAAGGCGGAAATTGTTTCTAGTAAACATCGAATATTTTACCGTTTTGTCATTGTATGGTTTCAAGAGAGTTTACAGTGAATTTACTGTGCAGATGTTATGTGGAATGGACATAACATCTGGAAGTTTATTTGGCAGACTTTAGAAGGCTTGGCCATTAGCCCTGTACGATATGAAAAGAAAATTTTACAATTTCAACAAGGGCTGAAATATTAATATACATTTCTGTTTACTATTCACTGTTAAAACATTTCTTCTGTACGGAGAACGAATTTATGATTTGTGAATAAATTTAATGTGATGGTGTTTTAAGTTCGCATTCCTTAAAATTTATAACTCGCATCTTCCTCTCACTTATACTAACAAACGAGAAATTCAGGCAAACTCACTGACAGAGAAGGTGACAAATGCAAATGTGATGGGAGTTCTCAAGATGGAGAAGACAAATATATCAAGCATAAAGAAAATAAATGCAAATGTTGTTATATCAGGGGGGGGAAAACATGATCTGCAAGGAAAGAAATTCATAATGTCTGAGATATAGGGGGAATCACCGATAATGTCGTGAAAATAATACAATTATTTTGCTGCAACGTATCTGCATGGTACATTTGCATTTTCTGGTTCCATGAATTTGTTTAGCATCATTCATATCCATTAATTCCTCTGGCACTGACAGAAACAAATTTTTGTAATATTTACACTTAGCTCCGATTGCATAGTCTGGAAACAAACAATAGACAACCAGACACATGGTCACAAGTGTCAAATCGAAAAAAAATAATAAAGCTCTCGGCATTTCTATTGATATTACTGATGGCAGGTAATTAGAAAATGCAAACATGGAGGGGCCTCTGGTGGCTTATACTAATTTGACTTAGAAGATGGCCGTCTTCTGTGTTAGGACGCCGTGTTGTCTGATAGAAGTTTTCCAACGTTTCAGGTGTAGGCAAGATGATGGAGGCAGCAGGTGTCTCTAAAACGCTTGTAACCTCCTGTCAGACCACACGAAGCATCAGCCAAAATACCGCCATCTTCATATTCGCCACCATGAGATCCTCAAACTATAATTTGACTTAATATCCATCAGTTGATTCGATCGTGAAGTGGGACAAATATGAACTAACTGTGTCAGAAACCAGTCTCTCCTGATTGCATACGTAAGCGCTTTAAATGTAGACTGACACTTTTTGGAACGATAATTTGTCAGATCAGCTATTGTCAAAGTGAAGGGAGTTATTACATCTACGATTTCATGAATTAAGGACTGTAAATTAAATTACGTCGAGAAAGCAAACTGTGAAATGAACCGTGAGATTTCTGGTTTTCACGGCAGAGAGTATGAAGTTGATGTTTCCTTCCTGTATGTTGCGCCGTGTATCTTGAAGAAATTAACTGACGTTTCTGGTAACCAAACTGCCTCCATCATCGGGGCCATCGCCTTGATGATAGAAGCAGAAAATACCTCTGAAACGTCGGTAATCTTCAGCCACACTTCACACCCCAGGAAACAGTCGTCTTTATTAAATGATGACAATTTTGTGAGAAATTATTAAACATGTTGTCTTGGAGATTATTGAACCAGCTACATGAACGAAGAGCATATTTGCTAAATTACTACTTTGAAAGAAAATTTTAGATTTGTATATGTGTGACGTCAAATAAAACAAATACGAGGTGTGATCGGAAGGTTTCAAGACTGCTCGTATAAAAACCCGTACACTTTTCTCAGGTATTAAATTCATACATCACCCTCGAAGTAGTTCCCCTGGGAGGGAACACAACGTTCCCAGCGCCGCTGCCAAGCCTGGAAGCATCCCTGGAAATCTTTCTTTGTCAGCCTGTCAAGCACCATCTGCGATTCTGCCTGAATCTCTTGTCAAAGACTCGCCAAAACGGCTACGGAAACCTATGAAATGCTAAAGCAAGCATTTGGGGAGTCCGCAATGGGTCGTGCACAAACTTTTGTGTGGCATTTACGTTTTAAAAATGGCCGAACCTCTGTCGATGATGACGAGCGTTCTGGACGACCATCTTCGAGCACAACGCCCGAAAATGTTACGAAGATTTGGCAGGCCATTCACGAAGATCGACGTCGTACCATCAACGACTTGTGCGACATTGTTAGGATAGGCTATGGGACCTGTCAGCTGATTTTAAAGGAAGAACTCCACATGCGACGCATCATGACAACGCGCCAGCGCACACCGCCCTCAAAGTTCGGCAGTTTTTGGCCTCAAACACCATGGCCGTCATCCCGCACCCTCCTTATTCGCCGTGTGACTTCTTCCTCTTCTCAAAGATGAAAATTCAGCTAAAGGGAACGATATTTGAGACGATAGAAGAGATTCAGGCAGAATCGCAGATGGTGCTTGACAGGCTGACAAAGAAAGATTTCCAGGGATGCTTCCAGGCTTGGCAGCGGCGCTGGGATCGTTGTGTTCACTCCCAGGGGAACTACCTCGAGGGTGATGGATGAATTTAATACCTGAGATAAGTGTACGGGTTTTTATAGGCGCAGTCTGTAAACTTTCCGATCGCACCTCGTAAAGGAAACCACGAGAACAGGGTAAAGTGGACGGATTTTCTGCTTGCTTGTGCACGTGGTTCCGTCTGTTGTACCTACTGAGCCAAAGAGTAAAGTGTGTAGGGGTCCGGTTGCTTGTTCATCCATCATTAATCTCTGTTGCTGCCCCACTCCTTGAGTGGGGGGGCCGTGTGATGAATGTGACACATTTCTGACACCCCAAGAGGAGTCTGAAAACACTCCTTTCTTATTTTCCATCTCAGATTCCCCAAGATTCGTTGCCCCCAACCATTCACATTAAATAGAGAAATGTGCTGCCATGTGTGGCCAGTTCGGGAAACATCTGGCCACGCAGCAGGATTTTCTGTGTTTCCATCATGGTTCAGTCCAATAATTTATTTAAAATCTTCACCATTGACTAAAAATTTCTCCGTTCGGGAAAGAGCAGAAAGAAATTTGCAAAACTAAAACCCCGTGTTCGATTATAAGTAAAGTTTTCTTTAAAATGTGCTTTAATTAGTATTATCTGTATGGCTTTGGTATTCTTGTAGAACATGTTTTATTGCAGACATTTACAGTACAAATTATCATTCTCATCCTTTTAATAGCTTTGAGAACTCAGATTGTGTACGAGAGTACAGAATCAAGCTCTCTGTTTATGCGCTTGGAACAAATAACGCATAACAACATTGGCACAGCGTGACAAACTATTTACACCGTCTTATGTAAAGTGCTAATCCTAACTTTTGTCGATATTTTTTTCAAGATTTTTGTATTTTTGAATCAGCACTATGATACTGATTGCCAGTAAAAGTGTAATCCTCATCCTCATCGTAGTTGACATTGTTGGTCCTTAACTAGACTGGAATTTACAGAAATATCAAGTTACATTCGACTGTGCACATAATGAAGTCAAATGTCAGACAAAAATTTTTAAATGCGCATCTGATACACCTCTAAAATGTTGGTAGAATTTTACTAGACTACAGGGCGCAGGAATCTATAAGACAGCCATTTATATATGAAATTTGTTAGGCAAATGCTTTGTAAAAATACACGGTTCCCCGGTTATACCGCTAGGTTTTGGGATTCGGGTTTTAACCCGTGTTATAAGACAACCGCGCTATAACCGATGCCTACATTTTTTTTTACAATTCATTGATTCTCGCTCCGAACGGACTCCGAATACATACGCGAATGAAATCGGACCATATTTGCGATATTTACAGCTCTCTATTCTGTGATTCCGTGCATTAATTTTTTTAATCCCACCTGCAGACTAAGAAATCACTAATGTGTGAACAAATGAATTTTTTAAAAAATATTTATTTTCACAAAGAAAACATGTAGCAGTAGATAATTATAAAAAAATCAAGGAAATTATTAGCTTACTTCTTTAAAAAGTCTGTAATTTCTTGATCCTTGTTACGGGAGAATCGTTTTTGCAATATCATATTTGCAAATGAATTTTAATATTTTTCTCGGAAAAATTTCCAACGGCAGTCAGGCAGTGCCGCCACGGTGGTCTAGCGGTCAGAACACTAGCCTTGTAATCCTGGGGTCCCGGGTTGAATTCCCGGTAGTACTCAGATTTATAACTTGTGTTGGGCAAGGCCGTGGTGTAGGCATCACGGAGTTTTCCTCCGGGGGCTTCACCGGTTTCTCCGTGGCATCCCAACAATTACACACAGAAGAAGGCAATGGCAAACCACTTCTGGATCAGCTGCCAAGAACGTATATGAACAGGTCCCAGTCCGAGAAAAGGATGGAAGGATCCTGTTCATATGGACCTGTCATCAGGCAGTAAGACTCGCGGTATATCCGAATCCGCGGTATAAACGACGGCGTTATATCCGGGGAGCGGTGTACGTACAAGTTTTTCTTTACGAAATATGTCTTGTGATTTTCGTAGCGCCACCTGTTTTTATTTGACGAGTCTAGAATTTTCAAATCTTTTGAGCATTTTTGAAGTTAGATTAAATAAAAATAAAATATAATATTGCATGAAAAATGATACGCTTGTGACGGATTATTAATTTATTTAATGGTTTTTGCTGTTCTTATGTATGAAGAGAGTTAAACTCATATGTAAATAATTCTGTCGTTTGAAATAACCCTTAGGATTGTGTTGTTAATTAGTTACTTGTTTAATTACGTTGTTGGTTAGTTACTTAAAAGTTGTGTCTTGTCTGCTTGCGATTACCTGTCTGAATGAGACCCAAAGTGTGGAAACACCGTGGGGGATTACTCTACTTACAGTTTACTCGTACTTCTTTCAGAGTCCAGCCTGAGAAGTCTCCAAAGTTTGATTACTGTGCAGCAACAAAATACCAAATCACGTCTCTGTCTCCTCAATTTTGCACTCTGAGCTATACCTTTTACAGAGGTTCTGCTGTAAATACCGTATAACTTTACCAAAGTTTCAGACGGAGTTCAAATAAGTTTCTATGTAAATATGAAAAGTCTTGTAGGTGGCGGAGGATGTGAATCTCACCAGACCGGAACAGAACGGGGAACGTGTTGTACTGTGGGGGAAGAGATTAATATTACAAAATTAATTAAGTTTGCTTGTTTATATATATAAAACTGTCTGCTCCTCTCAGCTACATTTGAGTCAACAATAAACAAAGGAAAATCGCTGCGTGTCTCATCGCAGCCATTGTTCTAGAATCTTGGATCGTCTGCTGCAGTACGAACTGGGTTAATGCAATATCGACATATTTTGACCGTCTATTTTTTATCTGAGACAGTCCTTGATACATTATTACACTATTATTTTACGGAATTAATTAATACTTTACATAAATAAGAAGTTCTGGGAAGAACTTGTCGCGCTGTCTTTAATTGGAAATTGTATATTTAGTGATCCACTTCTTTGCATAATTTTTCTTAATACATATTCAGATTTCTTGTTTATAGTTAACCCAAAGTTTCATAAAGCTGTTCACTCTAGACAGACATTGGACACTACCAGAGCTAAAAAAAATTGATAGGCAGTGTTGGACACTGCCGCAGTTATTTTCGTGAAAACGTCAATCGTGTATAGTATATTGATACATAAATGTTCTTTTATATTATTTATCCTTAACGAAAATATTAGTTAATAATTAACAGTTTAACTCAGGGATATTGTAAATATAATCATTTTTATAAATGATTATTTCTTAATTGGTACACATCCATACTTGACCCAGGCTCGTCAGATGCCGCCTGAGTTGTCCGAGCGCGCTTACGTTGCCTATATTCGCGGCAGTACTGCGCGTTGGTTTTGGGTCCGGGCCCGACGTTTTCGGTGTCATTCTCTTTGGAATTTTGTACTCTACGCATTCGTGCCCGATTTTTGTAATTATGATTTTACTTTGCCCTCATATATCGAGACATTTTAAGAAAATCGGGAAATTTTCAAACTTTTTCAAATTCACAGCCTCGTATCTTTTTGAGTTTTTGAGATACACACTTTAAGGCCAGGATGAGTTGTAACATATACACTCCTCTTCAAAACAACACTTGGTTCACTCGGATCGGATAATTAGTCTCTGAGATATGATCCCGTTTATGGACACGTGTCGAATCCGGAAAGTCGAAAATCGTGGGTTCAATTTGCGCGTGCGCAGTTCGCGACGTTCGGCCGCCACGAATGTCAGAGCGATACTGGCACAAACGTTTATCCTACCTCTTTAAAACGAGACTAAGATGGCGGCGCTATGTCTATTTTTAGCCGAGTTATTGAAGTTTGAAATTACTTCGACAGAAACTGTCGCTCATTTGGGCGCGATTGCCTCCCCACACCCGGCATCGATTTTAAAGACGTTTTCACGTCAAAAATTCTTTATTTATTAATCTTTCTGTATGTTCCTTGTATCTAATCCTCTTCGATATAACTTGAGGTTAAATATGTGAAATGGGAAACCCCTTGAATAGCCATTCACTTATTGAACCACAATACCTTACTTTCTTTAAATAAATAGTTTTTAAATATATTTATTTATTAATATAAAATCCCATTCACAGTGAGATTTTCGGTTTCCGGGGCGAAAGTATATACACTACTGAATCTTGTTTCTCTGTGTAGTCTGGTAGAAGTTATCGATGTTTCACACGTACTTACTGCCTCCATTATCAGGGCAATCAGTAAGCTGATTAAATAGGCTACGGACATTATTACAAATAAAGAATGAAATAATATTTAATACATTCTGTTATAAGTTCTGAACAGTTTAATGCCAAAACGATATGCCTCTGTTGTGTGTTACAAGGGAAAGTTGTCACTTGCTACTATAACACTATGACGACTCAGAAAACTGATATAATTACACTGCCCAGTGTTCGTTTTTCACCGATTGACTAAATCGACAGTGCAGGATTTTTCTTGCAAATTGTAATCTTATCTGACATATTATTAACCCAGAACATCATTATCGTCATCCTCACCAGTGCAAAAAAATCTCACGTTTCCAAAATGATATGTTATCCTAATTTATTCAGAATTATACTTTGCCTTCCACATACTAATAATAATACAGCTGCCTTATTATAACCCTTTATATTCTACACTTATCATCTGCTTTAATAATCAGTAACACTATATTTTGCATTTATTGATTTTATTCAGTTCTCAGAATAAACCGACTATTTCCTTCAACAACATTAACCACTTTTTAACGACGAAGTGTTGCGTTTTCTTTGAAGCGCGGACTGAATTCTGACATTATTTACACGAGACATTATTTAAACTTTGCTGCAATTGCAGTGTTGATCTTATAGGCTATGACCAGTCATGACCCTCATTTCGGCACCAAAACTCTTGGCCAGCCTCACAGTCTAAGGCAGAGGTTCTCACCATTCTTCGCTGGCCTGCCATTAATTCTAATTTAACACACTCACTTAACAAATGCGTTCAGGTAAAACTTATTTATGTTAATATTATCTTTTGATTTTCTTACTTAGTTCGCTTACTACTCAACATTGGCTCTGGTACCACTAGTGGTACGCGTACCGTAGGTTGAGAAACACTGGTCTAGCGTAACTGCGTACGATAGACAAAGTTATTCCATTCATTCGGGTCATTGGATTGAGTAAGATTTGATTTCCGAGTTAAATAAAGAAGAAAAACAACTTGGGGTTCACATGTCTGAAGATACCTTTCTTTTTTCCCATTCTTCTGGGCTGTGTAGTCTCCTGGTCTAATGGTCGTTCATTTCGGAAGGACGTATCTCTTCCATCTTGAGCAATAACATTTAATAAGAAAAGTTTTGTTTATTGTCTAAGTATTTATGTTTAATTGGTGTGGCGTATTATCAAGTTCTCATTATTATCTTTATACTCAATTTTCTTTTCTCTTAATTCATGAGGAATACATATTCATGTCGTGATATTTTTGGGGTCAATGAGATAAATGAAGCAGACAAAATCAGACAGACGGAAAGGGTGGGAAGAACACAGTTCAGGGCGTCTGTGCCTGCAGTTTGAGTCTCTCCGAATTACTTTAGGAAACGTATGTTACTGCAGAAATCCGCTGTCACTGATAGTCATTAGTAAAGAACGGAGTTCCGGTTTTAAAGCCGGAACGTTTGCGCAGATTAGACTTTTCCTACTAATTTACATACTAAAAAGAATTATTTTATGTACATAAGAATAATACTGGGCATTGTCGTCCGTGCAAGGAATATTACACATACACAACCTATTGGAAGCTTTTTTCTGTTTTGTTCTTAGGTGGTTGTCCTTAAAGTGATAAATATTTTTGTCTATATTAGTAGCAGTGATGAAAATCGAATTTGGAACCATGTCAGAACTAAATTTATACGTCAGACACTACCACTGATATCGGAAACAGAACAAAATGTGACAATTTTTTGTTAACCAGCCATGTGAATTCATTAATAGAGGCCAGCTGCCTGCACGACATAGAATACATGTACTTGTCTTATACCCTGGATAATTCTTAACATAAACACAGTAAAATGAATTATCTGCTGCTATAAAACTTGAGAGATTGTTGCCCCATTCGTATGTAGCTAAACATGTGGGGCGTGGCTGAAAAATCTACTCATTTCATATCTGTGTACAGTGCTGAGATGAGACAACAGTTTCTTTCTCACCATGAGTCATCCCCGATTTAAAACTCCCGGTAAATTAGCCACGAAAGCTTATTTTTTTCATTTATTTAACGACTCTTTCAGCTTTTCTTTAGAAAATATGGCAGCCAGTAATGTGATGATAAGTGAGTAACGAATTGATGGGGAAGTCGATAGAAGCGGTCGTGGGCCAGTTCAATTCATACGTGTTATCTCAGACTTTACTGGATGGACTGAAGAAAATCGCGAAAAGCTTCAGCCAGGATAGCCTGTCCCAGACTGACACTTAAAACCTTTACCACTCGAAAACGAAGCAGTGCAACCATTTCACATTCGTAATCTGTCAGTCAACGCTATATTTCGTATGCAATAGATGAGACAAACAGCATGACCTACAAAATGTATGCGTTTGGAGCTCTTGAAATGCACTAGGCAATTTGATATGCATCTTTGCAAAGAGGATAGTAAATGCAGTAGCCAGCGTGACTTTGCGTCATATCCAGCTACGTTATCAAATATTAGTTGCCCACACAAACGGAATTCAGCGATAATAAACAAGAGATAAAAACTGGATGGGCAGCAGTTGCTTTACTGTTTAGTAGTTGTCTTCGTGATAGATAGTCTGTTTGTCACACACACTCAAAGCGAAATCGTATCCTAGCTCAAATGACAGCTGAAGCCTTAGTAGCGGTGAGACTGCCGGCTGTTCCCGTAAGTGTCATGCTTCCCCATGCTGAAAGAATGCATTAAAAAGGTATAATTTAATGTGTAACGTATAAAGCAAAATTACGTTTAAGACATTAACGAGGTTTATATATATATATTTTGACAGTCATTTTTAAAAATACTGCAGTTAAGCTGAAAAACATTTGTCTTCATAGAATAGGAGATGTCTCTGTTGTGTCTGGCCTGCACATGCACTCCGGGCTGTTCACTTTATTTTCAAACGTGATACGAACTGTATGTGCTTCCTAGGTGGTCCGTTTACATCTTGTAGAATGTGTCTAATGGCCGTGGCTTGTTTGGGTAAGTTCAACCAATGAATCAATGTACATTTCAGCTTGCGTGTGTAATTAGCACATATTGCATTTCCACAACGAGAGAACACAGAACCTGTAAAGTTATATTTGTTATGTGGCATTAATACAAAGAATCAGTACTTTATTAAGTTACTAAATTGTGACTCGGTGTGTTTTATAAACAGGAAGCGATGACTAGATGCAATAGTACAGAGCAAATATCTTCGCTAGAGTCACTTGTCCATTTTTTTCCTAGTGTTTTTAGATATTTAACGACATATTCTCAGCTGCATAGCTTATATAACGTAGGTTCACAGTGTTAAAGTGAGCATGGTTTACAAGCATCTGGAAGTTCAGTAAGTATCAAAATTGGCATAGTGTGTATTGTGATTAAGATTTGAACTAGACAAGCCTACATCTGGGGAAAAGTGTACAAGGGCATTACCGCTTTATCACCTTCCTCGGATATTTCAATTTTGAGATTACAGTCATTACTTAATGAAGCAGAATCATTCTTGAGGAGTCGATAGTGTTCAGTTGGTCAAGACATATCCCGTATTTTTTTGAATAAGGAGTCCATTACTGTGTTCACAAGAGCGTTACTTGAACTAGTGTAATCAACTCATAATATTTGTGATCTGGTTTAATATTATCATCATTTCATAATTCGAACAATATCTTCAGCTTCGGTGCTGAGTTCCTAATCGCTCGGCCGCGTGCATAAAGTCTGCATGACATTATTAAATATGTACATAAGGGTCGCGATTACCGACCTAATATCCTGTGATTAATCGGTTAAGCCCAGAAGGTAAGCATGACTTTGCACAGGATTTGATTCTCGAAAATACATCACATTATACCCCCTGCCATGCCTTTGTGAATACTGGATTGTGTTTGTTCTGCCTTGTCTACTATATCTTACAACATTTTTACAGTTTTAAGTCCCTCTACGTGATCACCCATTGCCTTAGCGGCTGAAATTATCCCCCCCCCACCACCATAATCTTTCGTGTACAGATCAGAAGACTCTCTGACAATGGCGTGTATGGATGTGAAAGAAAAATCCCAGCTCGATTTGTATTACTCATTGCTTTAATAGCCAGTCTGTAGGTACGTCAGGGATGACTGAGAACGAAATGAATAATCATATTCTAAGCTCGAATTTGTGTCGACTTCATAGCCATCTTCCTATATTGTCTATTAGCACTGAGATAACATTTTATTGCACTGAAAAGAGCTCAAACTCCAGAACGCAAACTAAATGCTTGTAATAATATTTGGGTCTCTGTTAATGACGTCGTTATTTTACGTCTTCGGTTACTAACAAGACGTTCTGAGAAGTATTTATGACACCTCATTACATTAAAATGTTTTAATGTGTAAACGTGTTGGGAAGAACGAAGTATTCTCTCCATGTGTGTACAATATATATGACGGCCAAAATCTCTCCGTAAAGAAAGATGGTAGATACACAATCTATTTATTGTGGAGAGTCAACCTGTGGAAAATCAGTTGTTTTATATTACGAAAATTAAATACAATTATAAAAAAAGGAAGACTTATTGTCGTAAAGTTAAAAAACACAGTTTTGTGATCCGTTTCCAGTTATGTACATTATAATAAAATATTTGACATCCTCAAGGATTGATACCATGGCCATGTAAAACACAATTCATAATGAAATAACAAGAAACGTTATTATCTATCGTCAAATTGCACACGCCTGGCCTAAGTATTTAATTACTTATCGTCTTTAAAACGATAGTTTAATAATTGAATATCTCTTATAGGCTTAACTAACTTCGCGCAACCAGTTACTGTTTTAAATCTTGTAAAGATGTGATTTTTAAAGTTCTTAGAAATACGGAAGGCATTATTGAATCACTCTGTATATATAATGCCCCTATTTTAGATAATATTAACATTACTGATGGATTATTTGACTGTGTCACATACGATTTCAGAGTGTAGCAACACAGCTAATAAACTTGATTAACAGGAACAAGGAACTTAATGTTTAGTTCTTGGGGCCTTATTCGCGGTCCGTATGTCAACTTCAGTGACTCCATTCCAGTAGTTCTTTTGTCACATCGTTGCCTATTCATTGTTCTCATTCGCTATGCTGTTGAACCTTATCGACTTCATATATATACACACACGCATATATTAAGTCGATAATCTGTCGTTAAATAAACCGTCAAATAAGGTAGATGAACCATTACAAAAATTACTTAGCATTTGGAGATCCCTACTTCAATTGTCTTAGCAGAAACCGACTATTTCTAATGATATCCTTCGTGAATAATTACAGTTTCTTTACAAGAACGCCATAGAACTTTAAAACAGACAACGGTTGCGTAATTTAATAACTTTTCTAATTATTTATTATCCTCCACTTTTCATCATTATTTAAACTTTGGTGTTGATACCACGCCGTTAAATTTAAATAAATTACGAAACGATAAAGCTGCAATGTCTTGAGAGATTTTTTGTTTTCATGGCGCTGAGACGATAGGCAGTCAGCTAAATTATTGTGACGCATTGTAAACTTCTGGATGGTTGCCAGCGGTTTGAAGGAACATACTGCCTCCATCTTCGGCCTGACACAGTCCACAGTACCGGAATCTGAATGCGGAATATCGTGTCCAACCCTTTAAGAGTGCGTAACGGCGTGTCCCGTCCGCTCTCGTGCCCTGTGAAATGTTACATATGCTCTCTCAGCGTGACTGTGCCGGCCTATTTGGTTGCTCATGAACCGTGTGTGTGGGAGCGCGACCCCCCAGGGGCTCGGTCTCCATGCATGGTCGGTTCCACCCTCATCGTGCACAAATGTTTGGAAATGCCGTTGCTGTTGTGTTGGTATAGTTGGGGAGGTGAGGTGGGGTGGGGACAGTAATGGATTTGTTGGTTTTTGCTCTTATGAAGAGACCGACTCGTGCCTCGAACTCCACTATGTTCAGTCCAGTTCAGTTAGTTTGTGAAAATGATAACTCAAATTTCCTTTGATCTCTGTTTTATGACATAGTACTGTGGTAAACGAATTATATTTTTCTGCAAGTGAAAACGAATTTGGACTTACCAGCAGCTCGGCGTTTGGGACCGTGGTATTGATCCCACACAATTTATGGATGCCTAAGACTGTTTCTTTGTGTTAGCAAAGGTCCGGCTGTGATCTGACACTCGCTGTATGGAAAATTACTGATTTAATTAATGTGGAATTGAAGTTCATTCAACGAATAACGCTCTAGTTTCAGGGTATGTTGCTGAACTTATGTAGAGGCCTTGCAGTGTTCTGGTACTTTCCGGTTCAGTGCTACGGCTAATATAAACTTTTGTATGGGTGGTTCAGAAGCCAATGGATGAAATTAATAACATTTATATTTTAGGTTTTTGGACATTTTGCATGTTTTTATGTTACAGCCAATTTGTGCCAATACAAATTAATTTTTTATGCAACGTTTTACATAAAACACCTTTCTACTAGCTTTTAATGTAAATTTTATACCTCTAATTAAACATGACATTTGATACTCTGTAATTAGTTTATTGACATAATCATACTTATTAACTCTATATATTATACAATGTGATACTGTTTACAATCCACGACTGTAATCTTGGGACTTGCGGGGTGAGGAAGTGGGATGCAGGAGGACGAAGGAAAGATAGCATCAGCCTTTAACGCTTCGGACTCCCTACATTCCTTTCAAGTCTCAAGATTGCAGTCGTGGACTGTAAGAGAATATGTGTATTATGTACGAGACACCAAGTTCTCAGAAATTGCGCTAGGTGGCAGCACATTACATTTTACAAGTGCTGTTAGAATTAGGTAGTTTTTAGAAGTACTTCTAAAGATGACAAAATTACCATTTTTCTCAGACCTAATTTCGTAAAGATCGATTTTAATATTAATTACACAGGTCTGCAATTCAGGTTTCTGACCAAGTCCTGCATAGGTAAACAAATTTTCATAAAATCTCAGGTTTGTACAGAAACCAGATAATGATTCGTATACTACAAGGATTCATGGGCAAAGTTCGTTGAAACATTCTCATGCCAC
The DNA here is from genome assembly GCF_977971745.1 of Zootermopsis nevadensis. Classification (NCBI taxonomy): domain Eukaryota; kingdom Metazoa; phylum Arthropoda; class Insecta; order Blattodea; family Termopsidae; genus Zootermopsis; species Zootermopsis nevadensis. The sequence continues at coordinate 11,110,004 of NW_028259142.1, forward strand.
GGTTTACCTGTAATTCTCAACATTGGCTCACGATCATGTGTATTTCTGAGTTTAGCATAATCCATCACCCGTCCATTACTGCGTGTTATACCCCGAACAGTTTTACCTGTATATATACCTTATTAGGTACGCGGTCATGCGAGTATGTATTTCACGTTGACTGTTTGTCTTTTTAAATCGTGGACGGTTGAGGCACGTCATGCCAGTGTCCACCCCGGCGCCCAAGCACGAAACCACCCGCATGACAACGCTTAAGTTGCACGCCAAGTTTCGTATCCGCAAAATGAACTGGCGAACGTTGTGTCAATTTCTAGATAGCATAGTTTGGTCTCTATATAACTTAGAAATCTGACGAACTCAAAACGATGTGGAAGAGGTATTTGACAGCTCACGTCAACAAAAATCTATTATACCTTCTTTGCATGTTGTACATCAGTGGTCCCCAACGCGGTGCTCGCGGGCGCCATGGCTTTTTTTTGGGTTCCCTGATGACGGAGGCAGTATGACCTCTGAAACGTTGGTTAACATCGACCAGACTGCACAGCGCAACAACCCAGAAGACAGAAATATTCATACTAAGAATCGCCCTGATGACGGAGGCAGTATGACCTCTGAAACGTTGGTTAACATCGACCAGACTACACAGCGCAACAACCCAGAAGACAGAAATCTTCATACTCTGATGACGGAGGCAGTATGACCTCTGAAACGTTGGTAAACATCGACCAGACTACACAGCGCAACAACCCAGAAGACAGAAAGCTTAATACTAAGAATCGCCCTGATGATGGAGGCAGTATGACCTCTGAAACGTTGGTTAACATCGACCAGACTACACAGCGCAACAACCCAGAAGACAGAATTCTTCATACTCATCGCCCTGATGATGGAGGCAGTATGACCTCTGAAACATTGGTTAACATCGACCAGACTACACAGCGCAACAACCTAGAAGACAGAAATATTCATACTCCCTGCTGTGAAAACCTTGAATCTAATTTGTTTTATTAAGGAATTTATTTTGTTGAATATATGCATCATCACGCATCTGTTTAACGCTTTAAGAGACGATGGTAACTAAACAGTATCCTCCCATCTCAAGTTTGTATTCCAAAGTGGTCTCTGATTTTGTGGTTTACCAACATAGTAATTATGTTTTTCTCGTCTCTCCATGTATGCTACTTGTCCCACCAATCTAATTAACACCTTAATAACGTTTGATGAAGATAAGAAATTACGAAACTCCCCAATATTTTATTTTTTAATATCATCTTCATTTTTCTTTATTACAACTGAATGTTTTCTTCAGTGTTCTGTTTCCGAACACCTTCGGTCAGGGTGAGAGACCATGTACGTTTTACTGCAATGAAATTAAAACAGTAACATTAACGTCCATACGCTTTGAACTTAAAATATTATGATACAGCATTGACGCTTTAAATACCATAATAACTTGGCTTTACGTTCTCACAGTTCGTTTCGTAAGACACGATGATACAAGCCTTGCAGAACTCACTGTAGTGAATTCAATTTAGGGACAATAAACGTTTATCATTCCAGCACAGTGCAATCGTACTTCAAGAGTAATGGGTCTCCAGTCTCACAACTGAACGACGAGATAAGGAAAATCTAGACCAATTTAACTTCTGTAGTTTAAGACGTAGTCAAAATCATCACGTTAAATTTGGGTATAAACTTTATGATTGGTATTTTGGGGATTCATTTTATATTTCTGTTGATAGCCGTCAGTAATGTCAGCCGTGGTTCACTGATTGATTGATTGATTGACTCTTTGAGTTGTGTGACGACACTGTTTTACTAAACATCGTGGTACAATGGTAAGTACTTCGGTTTCGTACTGTGGAGACCGTCTAGCCCGAATAAAGTTTTTCGTTACTCTCCTCAGTCTGTCTGGACATATTACAAAATAATACTTCAAATTAGGTTACAACCGCTTCCGGCCGTATTATTTCCAATTCATTAATTATCCTGTTCTTTGACGCTATCTGTTCTGAGTTACAGACAGTGTCATTAAAGAAACCACAAATAAACGATACAGCGTAATGTATTTTGTAGTGCTCGCGAGTGAAGAGTAGACATGGAAAGGGAGGGATGTTGTCCTGGCCTACTGCCCTGGCTTTCGTGTCGAGAGATTAAGGAAAATCTAGAAATTCCTTACCCGATAATGCGGGTAAGATCCGATCGGGGTATGTAACAAGTACAGCTATATTGGTTACCGCCACAGTAACCTGCTCAGTGATTGTGGTTTAAATTCTGTTAGGGGCTTTGGATTCGAAATTACTTTGGAGACCGCCTTGTGTGATATAAAATTGGTATTATGGACTGTCTGCTGTATTCCAGGACTGGAATGCATGGGACTTGGACACAAAAATAACTACGAAATTTAACCTTTGTGTAATACTAGATATTATATGTAATATCTGCTTCAAGGTTCAGCAACTTGGCATTTCTCGTACGTATTCTCTTTGCGGATTTAATTTCGTCCCTGAAGTATAAACTGAGCTTTGTTTTAGCTGTGATGAAATGTGAGAATTCTATTGTTTGTGGCACGAACAAAATTATTAAATATTACTTGGACGGCATTTATCTATTATATACCCTTTGAGTTCAGTATAACAAAAAAAGAATATTTTCGTTACTTGCCTTCGAAAATCTGTTCAAGTATGATTTTCATCTGAATTATATTTATAAATTCAGTTCGTGCTTCAATGAAAACTCCACGCGTTTCATGTATAAAAATTCATTGGTGAATGATATTTAGGGAAACAATAATTAATTCCGGACATTATACAAAACCCATAAATAAACTCTTTGTATATAAGGAAGAGTCACTGTATGACACAACAAGTGGTACATAAAGTTATCACGCCCAGTAGGCGCAATGATAATTTCCTTTCTCTGATAAAGATCCTGTAGAAATCCATTAACTCATCACCCTAATGACAAAGGAAGCAGGCGTTTCTAAAACGTCAGTAAACTACCAGACTACACGGTACAACATCTTTTTACTTGTCGCCGTGAGTACCTGAAATCTCACAAAAATTATTTCAGAATCAAATTTCAATTGTCACTGATAACTAGAGCACGTGTGAACGACCGTACGAAGTGTGCATATCTATTTAGCGTTCAATTTGACGGCGATAACTGATGGTACATTGAGGCTAGGCCTTTGTAAATTTTTATGTAGATATGTCTTAAAGATGTATACAATCTTTATATGAATTGTTTTACGAATTTTAACAATTATAAACATGGCGATGGTGCGAAAATTTGAGGTTTTCTGACAAACGCGACTTAGTATGAGTCGTCTTTTTCCTTTAATCTTCCTGAGATCGTTTCCGTTTTAAACGCATCGATGTGCGAAAAATCTATAATATCCTCTTGTATTCCTACAGTTTTCCTTTTAGAATTCTTCCCAGCTTTTTCCTTTCTTCTTGACGTCTTCTTGTGCCTGGCTAAATCATTTTGTTCTGGGTCGTCCCTTTAGTCTCTTGGCTTTTAATTAGTATTTCCAGTGACCTGGTTATCGTCGCTCAGTTTACCCTATCAACTGAATGCAGTCGTCTCTCTTCTAATTCTGTTAATATATTTTGGATTTCCACTACTTCTCTAAATTCTCTTTAAAATTCTTCCCTGCCTTCTTCTTCTTCCAGCAAAGAGAATAAAATATTTCACATATGTTGCTTGGATTTTGCTCATTACTTTCTTTACATTTCCCCACAAATCGGAGTTAAATGGTAAAATTGGTTTAAAATATACTTTGTACATTGTTATTTTATATTTCTATGGGTTCTGTATGCTCTATAATAATCCCTATAAATTATGTAGAATTATAACTACAAATAATTCATGTAGTTCCCTGACGATTATTTGTTCTTAATTTATTTTGCCTCACAAATAACTCACTGACTCCCTGGTGGCAGAACCCGCAGGTCCAACACCGACAACACCAAAGACCGCCACCGGGCACGATCCTGAGCCAACTCCATCCATGTACCATCCTCACAATCCACCTCCCTAAGATCGATCTTGATATTATTATCACAAAAATGACATTAAATCTTATTCTTACAGTGTCTAAATACGTGTCAATAAAAATTAAAGAAATATATTTTTATTAAATCATGTTAATATTAACTAAAATTTTCGCTGACCTCGTCATAAGAAATGAATCATTTTAATGAATAAAGTCGTCATAAATTTTCGTCAGACTTCCTGTAAGGCACAGAGCATAGGTTTCACATCAAATTAGGTCTGCCTTTGCCGTGTATTATTTCAGCATATTACAATCTGCGTATTGTATGGGACTTTTGGGAATTCACTTCGTCTGAACACTCTAGTTGGCATTAATTCATTGCATGGCGTCCGGGAAATGTTTAACTAGACATAAAGCTTCTGCAATGCTAGATTCAGTACGTCACATGGAACTTCCATTACGTTAATGATGCTTGTAACTCACGAATGGTAACTGAAATACTTTTTCAGGATTATTAATTATAATTATTGCCTAAGTGAATTTTGGAGTAGCTACTTTTATATCAGAAATTGTGATCTGTACACCATTGGTAAAGTTAAATTAAAGAACTTCAGAAATAAAAAAAATTAGCAGGTGTAACGTTCGTTACAAATTTAATTTTAGTGATTTTATCCTGGGCTATTCAACTAATCTGCGTAAACTTCAGACGTTAAATTTCGCTGAATAAGATTAGACGATCATTGTAAATGGTTAACTAACGACTAGTGGTCTGTTTAACCCTTTAACACTTCATTCTGTATTTATGGGATTCGTATGATTCTCACTGTAATCAGGGATTATTTCTTTAAACGGCATTAACACGTGCATACATTTTGCCTCGTGTGGGATTCAAACCCTTAATCGTAGTTGTCAAACGGTCATAATTCATTCCTTAGACCGCTGTCACTTTGATCAGATAGGTTAATTTAATGAAGTATAAGGGATGAGCAGACTGCTAGCACATAAGGGAAATAAAACATTAGCTCATATTTTGGTTATAAAACTTGAGACGATAATGTGATCCCAGTGGAAATTAATATCTTATCCGAAGATGGAAATATATCTGTAACCGAAAGATAACGAGTAATTGTTGAGAAAATTCTACTTACTTAGCGAGACGAGAAATCTCCTGTTGTTCTTTCACCTGAAGGTTTATCAGGTCAACAATTGCACTCATTCCATTCCATGACATACTATTTATTATTCTAATATCCGTTTCCTTTGATATTTCTAAGTCAAAATGTTATATGTAGGCCTGTGTCTCACCTCCTCATGCGTGCAGCATGTCTCATCCATCCATGCTAAATCTATAGTCGGGACAAATTCCCGAATATATACATATTATGAGAGAATGATAAATGCAGAAAATCACTCATGTCCTTTGTTAAAGGGTTTACCGACAGTAAAGAGGATACAACAGGCAAATATTAATAACAAATATGCAGGATAAAAAATTCACTAAGAAGGAAATAAAATGAAATTAAACTAAAAGTAATACTCAGTTTAAGCACATTCCGGAATTAAGGAAGTGTCCTCAAAAGAGGTAGTAATTCAATTTAATTCAATTCATTTATCAGAGTGCTTGGCAACAGCCAAGCACTAACAATAAATATAACAATACAAAAACAAACAAACAATGGACTAAATATATAAATGTACAATATAATAATGATAATATATCAATTCATTAATTTATTACAAAATAATTAACAGTAAATGAGCTGAATAATATGCCTAAAATTGAAACATTAAAATACAAAAAACAAAAAAAATAAACTAATTATATAAATGAACAAATAATTCAACTCATTTATTGCTAATAATCAACAAGCAAATGAACTGAATAATATGCCTAAGTATATAATATTAAATTAAAATCAGTTAATAATAATAATAATAATACAAAACACGGAATTTTGAACCATGTATACAAAGAACTATAATAATTACATTCAACAGCTAAGTTCCGAATCAAGTATAAATTTGAAGATAACTTTTATACTCGCCGCCATGGGAACTTGAAATCTGATTTTGGAATAAAATTGTTTGTCGACGAGACGACAAAACAAAACTGTTAACTTTTTAGAATGTGGTGTAAATAATGAACAAGACGACTTGTATAATGAACTTCATATATACCAAACCGTATGCGGCATTATAAGAATGAATTGTAAACAAAAACAATAAAGAACGAAGCTGAAGTTCTGTGAAATTATGACAGTTCTTGTGTCGTTGCACGATAGTGAATCATCGCAGTAAACGCGCCAAGGACTCCGGCGCCAGTAGCGAGATTGTTACGATCGGTTAAGGGGATGAACAAGAACAGATTAGATCACGAATAAAGATACAAGAAGGCAATCAAGAGAGATTTTCGATAGAAGACGAACGAGAAAGAATACAAAATCCCAATGACTAGATAATTTCCAGAAAAATAGATTTAAAAATAACAAAACAAATATATTTTTATAGACGGAAAGGGAGAAGATATTTGAGTCGAAAGTGTAAGCGATGGGAGGCTAAGACCGGAAGAGTAAATATTTCTGGTTCCTGAAATGAAAATTTCGATGATGTCATACCAATAAACATTATAGCTTTGTGTTTTAATTGCTATAATTAGTAAACCATTTGAGATATACTCTGGCAAACATGTGATATTTGTATAGAGATAATTAAAATTTGTAATTATTACTTATCTTGCTTAATTGAAGAATATAATAGAATATAATGTAGTGTTGTCTCAAATCTGGTGTTATAACGCGGTTTTAATAAATTTAAGGTTGTAATAACTATGTTGGTTTGTATAGTAGTATATATGCATAATATGCCGTGAATAAATGATTACAAGTAGTAATTGCAATCAAATATGGCCCTAAATCCCTTAACGGCATCACCGTGGCAACGATTGGAGCAACATACACATTCATACATAAAATCCTTTAACAGCAAATCATACCACCTAACCAATAAAACAATTCAGCTAACAGCACTAGTTTATTACAACTATAGACAGATTATTTTAGTTTTATACTGACCGATAAAATTAAAGTAGACGTCTAAATTCCCTGAGAAATTTGTGGCAACGGTTCTAAGCTATGTTTCTTAGTGGATCTGTAGGCTTATTGTATAAGAGATCACCCTAGTTTTCAGTACCGTTACGTCTGGTTAAAAATGTTGTTCTGTTGAAGTGGACAAGGCAGGTCTAACTTGAAAGGAAATTCTGAAATAAATTTCAATAGGGTTAATGTATAAGAGGAGTAAAAAGAACGTCCCAAGGGGATGTGATACACACAAACACCTAGAGCGGTAAAAGCATTGAATTCGTTTCTATTTACTCTGTTTCCTTCTGAATACGTTTCATATGTATCGGCGAACTGACCCATGTTATATAGAGGGAAAGTCGAATGTGTATTCAGTGAAGAAAAAATATTGCAACAAAATGAAAATATAAGACCTCTTTTCCATCTACAAATAAAATTCGGAATAATTTACGAAATAATGACTTAAATAATATTTAATTTTACTCATATCTGTATCAAAGCTCGGGTTATAATGTAAAAATGTCGTATTCACAGAACAATGAAAACATCCTTTCTCTTCAGAATGCAGGTACCAACATTTTAAATCATAGATCGCAAAACCACAATATTTTACGTATTAGGATTCATCTCGCTTAGAGTAGGATCTGTTAAAGGCATGGTAATAAACCTTTGCGTTATATAAATCTTTTGATTTCTTGAGAAACTATAAGCTTGATTTTCTGCGATAAAATGACTTGGTGCATTGCTGCATCTCGAAACTTATCACTATCACTTTGAAAGCATCCACATGACATCCCTGGAAAAGAACAGCAAAGGAACAGCTCGTGCTTAGGGGAAGATTTTAACGTAAAACTTCATTAATTCCTAAAATATGTTCCAGAGGGTATTATTTAGTTCTAATGAACCACTGGTTTATGGACAGATAGGTGTACACATAATAACACACTAATGATATAGCATTCATAATGAAACAAAGATTCATTAAAATGTTTATCATATTAATAACATTCTGTCCATCCGCTGTCGCGAGTTTTAGAACGTCATACTTGAGACTTTGGCTGTTGTCCTTTTTCGCTACCGTTACTTTTGCATTCTGTCGTCTGATTTCTTTTGACTCGGAGTTCTGTTTCTTGGAAGTTTCCCAGGCATTTAGTAATACTCCGTGGATAGTTGCATTTTGTTACAACACGTACTTACATGTCTGTTACTTATTTCCAAAGAAATTTTTATGTTGATGAAAGACTCTTACAGGGAATGGTTAGGTTGGTCATGCCGAAACCTCACCTGAAATTTTGCTCATCTACAGAGCCCATCTAGTAATGATTGTACACAAAATTTCAGCTGCTGATGCGCTGTGCAAGGGTGCGAAAATATTGTTCAAAGTTGGTATGTATATTTAAAATTCGCTCCGCCGCGCATGCGCGTGACAGCAGCGCGCCATTCACCGGTACATTGCAGCGGAAGGCGTGGGCCAGGCGCTGGTGAGAAGGCAGTGAAAGACTTGAGAAATGTCTTTCTTCTCTCACACACATACACGCGCGCGCGTAGTTTATTGAATAAGTACATAGGAACCATCTATATGTACGTATATGTATATAATACGCAGGTGTTTTATATGCTTCTTTGTGGAAACAATGTTCACTCATCCATGGCTACTATGTACATGTACTAATATACAGTAAAACCTCTCAAGTTGGACACCCCTATATATTGGACACTTTTAATTGGAACCGGCGAATATCCTATAATTTTACATGTCCACAATACCCTATATCTTGGACACCCATTTTGTTGTAAGTTGGACAAGTTCATGCACTTAGGCTTCAATACTTTTCAGGGAAACGTTTACAGTTACATATTTTGTTGTTTTGAATTATTGACTGATGAATGTCTTCTGTCTGGAGGATTAGCCTATGGTTCAGGGGGTAAGAGACATGAACCCATCGTTGAAATGCAGTGAGTGTTTAGTTATTCTTTCTTTGACCCCTCCACAGAACTACAAAATTGCAGATACATTTTAAACTCCACCAGCACTGTGTTTGATTTTTTTGTTCAGTCTTTGTTAGCAGAAACGGGATTTTCTTTTTGCGACAGGGAAGGGAAAATTGATGGAATTCACTTTATAAAATTTCATTGAGTCTGGGGTGTAACGTGCAATGAATGGGAATGGGTTTCAAAAGATCATTGTTGTTGCTACTTTTGACGGCTATTTCTCCAGTATATTTTATATTAGGAATCAAGCAGAGCTCGCAGAATGCCTTTCAAAACAAAAATGAACAAAATTATGCACTATAATTGTGACAGAAATGTGAAGCATCAATGGAATATTTGAAGCAAATATTCAGTTTGGCTGTAATATTGCGTCCTCCATAGACCTGCATTGCAAGTCGCAAAACGTTGACAGCCTTCCACATTGCATTGAAAAATCTGGTAATAACAATGTCATTAAAACATCTCCTCTACTATACGCAAACAACAATAGTTACGCTTCTAGCTTCCCGGAGACTAATCTTTCACTGCCCGCTCAGCGCCTGGCCCACGCCCTCCGCTGCAATGTACCGGTGAATGGCGCGCTGCTGTCACGCGCATGCGCGGCGGAGCGAATGTTAAATATACATACCAACTTTGAGCAATTTTTTCGCACCTTTGCACAGCGCATCAGCAGCTGACATTTTGTGAACAATCATTACTAGATGGGCTCTGTAGATGAGCAAAATTTCAGGTGAGGTTTCGGCATGACCAACCTAACCATTCCCTGTTAGGTTACAAGCCGTCCACCGCCAGTTACCATCGGCAAGCGAACTACAAAGGACCAGATTTGTTCGCAATAGCCCTGAGGATGAGAGCAGAGATTGCTCTCGAAACGTTGGCAGAATATATGGTTTATTCACCATTCAACCACCTGACGCGGCTTGTAACCCGTGAGTCTATCATTAACTTCAGTCGCCGCGAAAGATTCACTTTAAACTTTTACGTTCATTTCATGATATTCATACAAGATGGAAGAAATCTTCCCATTATTGTTACAGGCATACTTTTGTAAATGTGGCGGCAGTAATTAATTTACATTTCCTATTCCACTTAAAATAATTTTTATACCGGTAAGCGTCTGTGTTTAAAAAATAAGTTTTCCAAGTTTTAAGAATTAAATCAAATGAATTAAATAAGCGCATGTTAGGAAAATTAATGACAATAAGAATGTCGGTTAATGCAGCACGCATTTCGGGAATGAAAAATGTGTAAACAGTTTCTTAAAGTCTGAAACAGAGGTAACTCGGAAGAGTGAAATAGGATAGTTGGCTGTGGAGTGGATTCTAGGGACTTAGGACAGAGGCTTGTAGCGGGCTCGTGTCACTTACATTAGCATCAAGTTTTTGTCGAGGCATCCAGAGGGCTTCAAAGTAACGCTGCGAGGATTCTGGACCTCAGCACTGTGTTCTGTTCAGGATGTTTATGGAGTAAACAAACAAACACTGGCCAAGGAGCGATATCATAGTGGCTTGTATGTGCTCAGTTTAAAGGGCCGTCTTGTGACTGTAAACTACGCGCTTACCTACCTGTTTTTGTTCATCTATGTTTGCTTTCGCTACAGGTACGTTTCGAACAGAATATAGATGGTTATGAGTGATCAGTTTCACGTTCTGTCTTATAGACATGGGTGTTGTTCAGCCGCGTGACATGACTGAACATGCTGGAGAAGACAAATAAATTTTTAAGCCTGTAATTAAATTCTGGTTACTTATTTTACCGGTTCATTTACGTCTCAGTGATATAATAATCACCCAGAAGAGTTTTATTAAAGTATTAGATAATTTAAAACTGTAAATTTAAGAAAAGATTTTTTAGTTTGACCAGAAACAATTTAAATGGCGCAGGAAAGATAAAAGTGTAGTCACTGAGGACCTACGCGTATTTTTAAATTGCTTTCTTTGTGACTTTCCATGCATGAGATAATTGGCCTTAATTTGCGTTGCTTGCAGATATAAGTTTATTATTACCGTTAGCTGTTGGTACAAAACTAACCACGCTGAATATATCACACTCTGCGGAGTCAGGGATTATCTTTCCGTGCGCTTGGCTAAATATTCACCACATCAAGCAGTCGTAACAAAAATGTAGCTATAATGACTTAATATTTTTATACTACCACAGTGTCTGCCGTTTAGAAAATCTGTCAAATTCGATTTGAGCTTCATGTAACATAGGAGTTGAAATGCACCGACATGAATAAAAATTAAACTCACCTGACAGTATTTACTGTAAATAAACACTAACAAATTTCCAAGAAATAGGTCAGGTAGTGATAAGAAATACGATCGAAGGGACATATATATAAGACATCCACTTTTGAATTGAAAGTATAAGAAACACCGTACGTTATAAAGTGTGTGTGGCCTGTGTTTTGCTGGTATAGTAATACAAGGTGATCAATATTCTCTTTTATTTGCACGCCCTTAATTTCGTTCACTGTGGAATTTCTTTGTCCACCCTACATAAGTTTCGATGCTTCGCTATCCATCACTTCTTCTATGCTATCACCGTCCCTCTTGCGAGATGCAGTTCCAGCAGTGTCCCTCGGGAGCTGCCATTACTCAGCAAGGAAGGTATCGCCAAACCCCCGACTGATGGAAGCAAAAGGGAAGGGTGATGTTGTGATATTTCACACCACTACGCAACCCTGTATTCCACGATGTGTATGCTCATTCATGGAAGTGGTAATGTCAGTATAGGTAAATATTTGTCAGCTGAATTCCCTATTACGAATTATCCCAAACAAGGAACTGCTTTACCACCATTCTCTTTGAACACTTCATTAGAATACTCCATGAGAAAGATCCTAAATATAAAGATTGTTATTGAATGAAATACATTATCTTCTGGTCTGTGCTAACAATTTTAATTTGTTCGTTGAAAACATAAATGTTATAAAGGAGAATAAAGATATTCTGCCGGATGCTAGTAAAATGAAATGTATGTAGGTTACATGCTAATATCTCGTCACCAGACTTCATACAAAATCACTGTACAACGGTACTTAAATCCTTTAAAAATGTGACAAATTTCTGCTATTTGAGAATGTCGGTGACAAATAAAAATTGCATTCAAGAGTTGCGTAAGAGTTGCTTATAGTCGGATAATGCTTGCTGCCATGAAGTTCACAATCTTTGTCTTTCCTTCTACTATCTAAAAACGGAAACTTTATAGTACATAGAATTATATCTTTTACATTTTGCTTTGGGGTCTGGAACTTGGTCCGTCGCTAAGGGAACGCAGATTGAGGATATTTTAGGAGAGGGGACTTCAGATAATATTTGGGCCTGAGAACGGAAACGGGGCAGGAGGTTGAAGAGAGGTTCTTGTTGTGTACTGTCCACGACTTATTGTTAGAATGAAGTGGATGATAGAAATGGCACCCACACAGAAAATGAGAAGTCTATACAAAATTTTGATTGGAAAACTCAGAGGGAAGGGGTCACTAGGAAGAACTATATGTATACATATGAAAGGATATTAGTGAAATGGATCTAGGAAGAGATTTTGTGGATTGAATTGAGCTGGCTCAGGGTAGAGATCGGTGGTGTTTTATTGTTAACACGGTATTAAACCTTTGGTTTTCATAAACACGTTGATTCCTTTCTTTTCGCTATCTGAACGACTGTTACATTCTGAAAGATAACTGCCCCAAGGAGTCGTCAATTTTGTTCTTTCGAATCTTCTGGATATTGTTCATACACTTGAATTTGACTCCTTGCGTGGGAGATCCGAACTTAGTACACTTTCTACACTGGCAGTACAACAGAAAACCACAAGCAAATATCCCGACTCGATCATGATTCACACAGTTGATCGTTGTACTTAAGCAACCTGAGACTTTTAAACAATTCTAATGCTAATTAATTAGAACATCCCAATGTTCTGAGAATCCAGCAAATTGAACTTGAACGATTATTTGTCATCCTCTCAAGAGTATTGGCAGCGTGTTTCTCCCTCATTACTTTGATTTGAGGAGCCCTTCCTGCTCTTTGCTGGACGTTAACTCATCTTACGTACTCGAATATTACGCCATTAAATAAGATCTTGACAGAACAAAGTAAATTCAAAGTACATTCAGATGGAGTTGGAGGTGGGGAGGGAGGACGGTGAGAAATTCAAAGCCACAGACGTATAAGTGAAGAGGGTGAGAAACCAGTACAAGGTGAAGGGATGTATGAAGCGTAGAGAAATTAAGGGAATTGCAGGATGAAGAAAGGAAGTCATGAGATCGGTTGGGGAGCGAGGGGGGAGAAGTGCGTTTAATTAACTCTCCAAATATTTGTGGTCGACGGTAGTAGCAGGTAGAATGGATGAGAAGATGCTTGCACACTTGCCTCCATCATCTAGAATTTCAGGGGTGAACACAGCACTCAAATTCGGTATACTAACTTTCAACTGCAAACTGTAGGCAGGTTTAAACCGTACCTTTGTCGTGCGCGAGACAGTCCAAACTTGATTTCATGTAATCTCACTCATAAGCTTTTCTGTTTAAACTTCATTTTAGATTTTTCGAATATTTTAATAATTTTATTTAATACATTCTGATGAGTTTCAAATGTTCATATTCAGTAATCTGAGCCAGCTGGATTCCAGTTGAATTTTGAACTCCGTTGTTGTCGCTTAGAAGGGTTTTAATATTGAGTACTGATCTCCAATAATCTTTGTAGGATTAGAGGTTATCGCCCTGATAATGGCAGCACTCCTGAAATGTCGGTAAACTTTTACAATATTATACGGCGCTGTAACCTAGAAAAGTCATATTCAGTATTATTGTTTGAAAGTGTCTTTATTTAATCTTCACCTCCAATAATCTCACTGGAAGGTTTTTGCTAAATTTTAATCTCCAGTAACCTCGCTTGTAAGAACTTCTATTAAACCTTATCTCTATTAGGAAACTGGAATTTATTACTTAAAATTCACTGCAAATTTAATAAATACAGCAACATCTCTATCGCTTTCTGCTACCCCATATACATTAAATGTAATCTTTGTAATTTAATTCTAGTCACACTCAGAAATAAATACGTAAAACTGAACCTATTAGTTTCGACATATGGCCTGTTTCTCCTCAGGTCTGTCTGTTCGAAAGTAACCGTTTTAGAACCGCTGAGAAAGCTATAAAGTCTATAGAGGACGATTCAAAAGGTTAGGGCCAAACTGAAGGAGCGTATAGAGGGACTTTCGAATAGGAATCCATGTCCTCCGAAGTTATCCTGAATCAGTCGAGGCCATTGAAAGTAGGGAAGTCTGATGACATACCGCTGAAATAATCGTACTTTACTAATCTCCTACTAGCTTAATTTTGTTTTAAGACACCAGTCACTATCACGTCGCCAACACAAACAACCCAGGAGCCTCTGCGCTCACAAATAACCAACACGAGACTACAAAAGCAGCAATTCACCAGTCATTATTAACTCACAAACACGATGTAAACAGCCCAGGGGCCTCTGTAGAATCTGCTGGGATACGTGTGATTCAAAATTAAGCTAATAGGAGAATAGCAAATTACGATTATTTCAGCGGTATGTTATCAGACTTCCTACCTTCAATGGCCTGGACTGACTCAGGATAACTTCGGAGGACATGGATTCCTATTCGAAAGTTGTTCTCTCTGAGTCCCTCTATACGCTCCTTCAGTTTGGCCCTCACCTTTTGAATCATCCTGTATTGTGGAGTTTTATCTAAAATTTGTTGCAACATTTAACTTTTTTTCATGTCGCACAATAGTAATGGGCAGGTCACATTAAGACGCGCATGTGTTTCTAACCGCGGAAGTGACTAGTGGGATGCTTCAGGCGGGAAGGCCCCATGCAGTCATGTGGGTGAATTATCCGTGATGACGTCATTATCCAGACAGGTGTCAGACATTCCGCCAAAGCAGAGGTAATTAGTATAGCGCTCTGACGCCACTGGTGACATTAGCGAAGGTAATAAGTCAAAGCCTGGCGAACACATAATGTGGGCATTGTTGTGCAGAAATGTGTACACGTTGGAAACACATTTTTCTCTTCATTACTGACTTATACTGCGCTGCCAATGCAGTAGTAAGATTCGCAAGGAAGGCCAATGGAAGCTTAATGGATCATAGAACGACTCGAATTTAGGACACTAATCTAACAAGAAATAAAACAATTTAATTGGGATATGTATGGGAACTCGCTACTTTCACTACTAATAGCTTGTGGCCGGCTGATCGCAATTTGCCAGTTGTTTAAAATGGCATAATCGACTTACTACCCACTAATTACCAACCACTTGCAACTCTTGCTTCGCTAGAGTCATTGTAATGATTGACGGAGTCCCATTTCCTGGCCGCCAAACAAGAATCTGACGCCTGAGTTATCCGACATTCATCTGACACAAGTGTAGCACTGGTCAGCTAAGGGGAAGAAACTCGGGCTGTAGCTCAAGACTTGAACTTTTGGGGCCGTAAATTTCTCCACAACTACCATCCTAAAGCAACCTCAAGCCGTGGACTCGCTATTTATCTCCCACCAGAAGTCTTCCACGTGACTATCCGTGGTGGGCAGCGCTGGTAACCAATCCGGTCAAAATAATTTAGCTTTAGCCTTGTGTTCTCGTTGGGCTAGCTGTCCAGGTTGTAGACTATCACATTACGCAAATAACTACGCTTGTTAAATTTGTTAGGCATATTCATTATTTATTAAATAAACATGTTTTAAAAGCAGGCCTATAGCAGTTATTTTTGACTTTAAAGTTCTGCTACTTGCTATTGCATACAGTTATAAACTGGTGACTTTTCAGTTTTGTGATTTATTAATACGTTTGATTGAATCTATATTTATTTATATATCATTTTTATTGGTATTAGTAAAATTATTACTTAACTCTTTATGGACTTTACAGTTCCAATGGCTTCGTAGCAGTGTCATAACACAGAATATTTTGTGGAATCGGGTTTTAGCCTTGTGACTAGCTCCCAGTCAGAAGTGCCAATTCCTGTCGATTGCCCGTGACTGCTTCTGTAACTATCTTTCTGTGCATTTGTACTATATGCCGGTGTTCCGCAAACTTTTCACTCGCAGCACACAGTAATTTGTCAAAGACGCACCACAAAACGTCACCTCTTCAGAAAGGAGGTACGGAACTGTACATGGACATAAATGTAAATACTTGCTCTGTAAGAGTGCAGACATATTAAAACAAAACTAACATTTGATGATGAAACAGTGTGTCTGTGTTTTTACGGATTATAATTACAAATGACAAGATATTGTCTTTTTTAACTATAACATGGAAGTACACAATTTCTTACAAAAATTCGCGACACATGTGAAAACTTGAGGCGGGACACTGTTGTAGGCCTACGTCTCCCTGTGACTAGGCTTCAAGCAGAATTTGTTTTGCAACTAGGGTGGTCTTCAGTCTCTGGAGTTTTGGTTCAGTGCCATCTGTCGACAGATGTCTGTCCTCATGGCTCATCCTTCTGTTTGCTTTATTTTTCTTATTTACCGTTTTTCCTATTAACCACGTTCTTAACAAACGACAGATCTAATTTAGACAATTGTTCTGACCTATTTTAATTGTGTATTTTTACACTGATCAATCTTAAGGTAGACAGGCAATATGGAATTTATAATTCTGGTTCCCACTACAAATGAGACATGAAGTGAAACGCTCTATCTTCAGAAAAGATTTATTTTGTTTGTATCAAAATAAAGTTGTAAGTCGAATATGAAAGTTAAAATGAAAACAGAACTTTATGATCTACGAAACTGTCGAATATTTTACACCCTCGAGTGTTCACCCAGAGGTTCATGTAAAAGAAAATATTTGGACAGATACTGAACACACATGTAAACCAATTAAAGAAACAGAAACTCAACCAGTCCTATAATGACTATGAGAATTCCTGATAGTTTCGAAAATCATTTCACCGCAAAGCAGCTTATAACCCCAAAAACTGAGTTAGAGTTAGAGTAAGAAAATAACATATCCTGAGCATTAAAAAACCAATTAGCAATTATTCACGTTAATTGCGAAAGCTTAATAAAAGTTTAAATTACTGAGCGTGTCTGTTCTTGTGTAACATTCTGGAAATATTAGGAACAGAATTATTCTACAAACTTTAAAAGCACCGATAGCTTATATATACACTGACGGCAGGTCCTAACGCATTCTGTAGTTATCCTAAACATGCATGTAGACAGACTCCTTTCAGATACTTTAAAACTGTTTCCGACCGTCGAAACACCCACGCAGATAGCAAATTGTTTCGTTTCAAAGCGTGAACCGGTGGCAGTCCCCTAGCCAAAATTATCCCATTCGTTGAAGTGTGTCTGTGGACACATTTAAAACGCCCTTATGAGCTCCATGTGCACTTCGTACAAGAAAAACAAACTCTAAGCTCTTTTGCTGAAAACTGTGAAAATATTGTGATGACTCGTAGACTCAAGTTGGGTAAATGCATAGGGTCTTCTGTTATGTGTCTCGGGTACACTTAAAGGTTACGTTTTATGAAATTTGAATTTTCGATGACACGTATTTCAGATTGCTGTATTCTGGTTGCGCCGTGTAGTCTGGTAGAAGTTTACCGACTTTTCAGAGGTCCTTGCTGCCTCTATCTTCAGGACGATGACGGATGCAGCATGACCTCTGAAACGTTGGTTAACATCGACCAGACTACACGGCGCAACAACCCAGAAGACAGAAATCTTCATACTCACCGCCGTGAAAACCTCAAATCCTACATATACAGAACAGTTACCATTTTTTAAATACTATTAGGATAGTAAGCTCGAGTATGCAATGGCGGGGCATATAACACGCATGATAATCAATAATGTATGTAAGCCTTACCTGAAAAAAACTGAAAAGAAAAATAATCTGGAAGACTTTCACTGGAATTTAAAGATGTTATTAAAAGGACTATTTAAAAAGTGAGCAAATTACTCTCAACCCGCTCAGGATAGATATATTGTGGAGGATAGAGACAGCATGGTCTTCCGAAACGTTGGTAAACACATACACGATCTAAACTCTCACAGCGATGAAAACCTCAAATACCATTGGCTACATCACAGTTCTGGAAGTTGTCATTGCAGAAAATGCCCTTAAGAAACAATGTACCTTCGTCTTGTGAGTTGTCCACGATATGCCTAAATCGATCATTAGGGCTACGTATCTTCCCTTTGTGTCCAATTCCCAGAAAAATATGCCTGGGGTTCCCGAACCACAGTTTGTGTACTAATAATCTAGGAGAATACCAATAACAGTTTGACAGAGTATAGGTTTGCCAGATTAAAGCGTTTCGTTCCACATGGTGTGAGGTCCCATTCCCCCCACCTCCGCTGCGCGCCCAGTGTTTTGTGCGAGTGTATGAAGAATGCGGTTGTTTTTAATTTCCCTAATGGAGTGGCCTTGTTTGCTCCTGGCAAAGTAGCTGTGGGTGAACCACAGTTTATATGCGCCATACGTGTTATGTATCTGCGGGAGTGCTGAAAATGTTTTAAAATATTCCATTTCATTTGTGCAAAACGAGCTGTGCTTTGGAGTTTCAATTCGTTAAAGGTGGTACGTGAAGGAAGTCTTCACTGTATATGATTTGAGGTTTCCACGGCGGGAGTCTGAAGATGGCTGTCTTCTGGTTTGTTGCGCCGTGTAGGCTGGTAGATGTTTACCGACGTTTCAGAGGTCCTTGCTGCCCCCATCATCCAGACTGCAACGTCGCAACAACCCAGAAGAATCTTCGAAGTCTTCACTGCAGCTTTGTGCTGCTTTGTTTCGTAGTGTTTTACACGACATATACCACACTTACATTTAAGACCCTCCAGTAAGGATGAATGTTGGAGACACCTGTCTAAATTGCTACATAAAAAGAATTTCTGCAAAGTTTACAAATTGAACCAAATGCATTCCATCAATCGTATGTCACAGCATTTTGTCACTAAATAGTATCTATATATAATATTTTTATCTATGTATTTTTTTCAGTTTTGAGGAAGAGAATGTCCATTATTCTATTTCTTAAACATTAATGTTTTGTGGAAACCAACCTTGTAAATAATCACCTATGAAAACAACTGATGAAGCTCTACGCACTGTGGTTTGTTCAGGAAAATTATTTCATAGGTTAGTCGAACAGTGGACCTCTAAACATGAAAAATATGTAGGCTTTCGAACATTCAGCGTTAAAACAACAAATATATACGTTAAAAAATAAGGTTAATTAAAGTAATACCATTTTCAACTAACCAGTTCAGTCGAACGAAGTTCAAACCGACGATAAATTATTTTTATCTGAACAATCGATAAGACAAATAACCTGATACTTAAAAAAAATCCGCTGATGTACGCTGACGTTTACATCCCATACTAAACCTCAGAGCAGAGACATGAGGGTGGGGGAGTGAGGGTGTGGAATGTTTTTGTATCTGAATCTCATTGCCGATAGTGATGAATAATAGCTTGTCATAAATTTATACCCCAAAACCCCTCTTCCATTTTATGTTTTGTGATTCGTTCACAAGCAATTGGAGATAAGCTATGATTCAACAAAGTGTCGGGAAAAATTGCACATCTCTTGCGGAAACATCTCACTGCTCTGCGAGAGATGGCATCTTATGGCGCGCCATCAAGAGGACCTTAAACTCCTTATTACAGCCAAACAGTCAAAGGAACGGTCTCCTTTTGTTTTTTACCACAAAACTTTTTGGTATCAGATGAAGGAATCGCTCTCTCGAGGCTCGTAACACGCAGCATACAAGCATATAGCGAGAATGAATGGGACATGAGATAGGAAAAGTCTTTTTATTTAATTTTAAATTATTTTGCTGGCACTTCTGCTGTCAGAAACTGGCACGTCTCTGGACCACTCTTCTACAGATTTACAGAAAACAAGACAGTTTTAGTTCTTTCGTTGTATTTAGTATTTGCTTTCGTCGCACTGAAGCCTTTTTGTTTTGTTTATAGAACTGTATGAAAGTTTCTAAATGTGTACCCAGAAATATTTTAAAGGAAATAGAGCTTCAATTGGCGACGAAAATTATTTCTACCTGTCCGCATTTTTTAACAGTCGCATTTTGCTTTTCTAATGTTTTATACAAGAGTGTATAACTGATGCTGACGCTCTGTAGTAACAGAGAAACATGAAGAGCCTTAAAGGCGGAGAGGTAACGCTCTGTTATTGTATCGGAGAAGGTGAGACTTAACCTGTTCCAGTTTTAGCCACTATATCGGTTATCCTGATTGAGGTTTTCCTTAGTGTCTTCAGAAAATTCCAGGGCAGTAATCTCAAATAGGCCACGGCCATGTTTTTCTCAGTTTCCTTGCCTGCGAGGTATTGATTATAACATTCATGTTCAATTTCATTGTTTTTTTATTTTAACGTACTGACTCAACAGCTCAACAGTTGTACGTAATCTAACCAGTAGTTGAAGAACGCATTAAAATTCATTTTAAAACACTGCAACAAAAATTACGTTTATATAATAATATAATCAAAATTGTATCTAACAGATTATACATTTGTGTGTATTAACGTGTGTAAAAAATACAGAATTGCTTAATAAAATTTATGTGATCGCTTCATGATAACCTTCTGAGACCGAAATATGTAGTCGTGGTTGGTTTTAATTAATAAAATTATTATTTCTTAATTTCTTTGTTACTTCTCGAATCTACGCGGTCACGTGGAAGTTTTTATGAAGTATAGGCCTACTTCAGAATCTGATAGTGCTCTCAGATAATAAGTAATTCCCCCCTCCCCCACGTTTTATGGAATCCGAAGATTCATTACAGTTGTCACATATCTCAAGCGTCGACCACGGGCCCCGACTAGAGTCTTATGGATTCAGTACACACCCTTTGTCCCTACTTTTACAAAATCCGTTTTAATATTTTCTTTCCATCTACGCCTAGTTCTTTCCAGTGGTCTTTTTCCCCAGGGTAACAAACTAACATTTTGTACGTACTTATGATCTCTCACAATGTTCCCGCGATCTTAATTTGAAGTTCCAGATTAGCGTACAATTTTTTTTTTACTTTTTATGTTACTTATTGATTTTTCCATAATTAATTAAAGCGTCATATGTGAGTTACATTCATGTATCTAGCTGAGAAGTTAGATGATTTCGTTCAGTCGTTTTTATACTGAGTTGAGTTCTCTGTGTAAAACAGGAGTCCGACAGTGTATATTCACACTTTGTTCGTCTCGAAGAAATTAATTTTTGATGTCACGCAGTTCATTATCTGTGTTGGAAGTCACATCTCGTCTGTCATGTCTTTCGGAAAGCAAACGCTGTAAGCGAGCGCCTTGCTCGATATGCAGCACCGCACGTCTTTCTCTCCTGCTCTGGGCTCTGGCATGAATTCATTCAGAGCACAAAATAGCTACAATTAGCCTCACCCTCGGGTGTCGTAACGTGGAGACGGCCTTAACACATTAAGATCTAGAGAATTAGGGATTCTCTGTATCAAACGAGAATAACATACAAGCTAGGCAAGAGGAAAAGTGGAAGAAAAGTAGCAGAAAAGAGAGTGTATATACACTGTTAAAGAAATATAAAAACCAAGTAATTTTTTTTTCGAAAACAAAAGACTCTACGCCTACTGTAAAGTTTGCGTTGTTGAAGTGTAAGATGAATTGTAGATAGCAAATGAACTGATTTCGCGGTGTTGAGTCTTTCTTGAAAAGTTGATAGTTGCCAAACTTGTGAAGAAATTACCGGCATTTGTGGAAGTCCAATGCTTATTACTGTGTTTATAGAAACAGAAGACGGCGAACTTGTTAGCTGGATATTGCTTATGAAATTACTAGCAGAAGTAACTTATTTTTGGCAATGGATTTATTTAATCTGAGTACTGCGTATATAACTGACCTCTTTGTACAATTAACCGCTGTAATGTTTAAACAAATAGATGACATTTCAGCTTCTTACGGCTGAAGGTATAAACATGATCGTCTTCTGGTATGTTGTGTGGTGTAATCTTTTAGGTACTGACCGACGTTTCAGAGACAGTAAGCACCTCTGAAACTTATTTCAGTTTATGCGAGAACTCAAGACTCAACAACCCCCAAAGATTGCCATGCTCAAATAAACTACTGTTCAGGGAAAGAAAGAATTTTAACTGGCTAACTAACTAAATAAATAAATAACTAGATGGCTTAGGGATCTCAAAGGTTCATCACCAAATTAACCAAAGTCCTCCACCGATCTCTACCCTGGGCCATCAAAATCCAGTCTCCTTTAACTACTGCCGTCAATAGATTCCGATTGATATTACATTCCCATCTATGTCTACGTCTCTCCAGCAAACTCTACCTCTCAGGCTTCTCAACCATTACCCAATACACACCTCTTGCCTCATCCATGCGCGCTACATGCACCGCCAATCTCATTTTTCTCGACTTAATCACCATGACATAATTATGCAGTTTTCTCTATACCCCATCCTCTTCTCAGGTCATACAAAACAACAGGAAAAATTATCGTTTTGTATATTTTAATTTTTGGGTTTTTAGAAATCATAAAGAATTTTATTTCTTGGAAAAAACTAAATTTAATAACATAAGTTGTAGACTTTGATCTTCTGTTTACAAGTTAACAGCACTATGAAAATTTCATTTTCCTCCACAATTTTCTTGTTGTCCTATGTGTCTCGAATGCCATTTGACGTTTCTTTAATGCACTAACTTATCTGCATGTGACGTTTAAATGTTTAAATCTTCAACTTCATATCTGCTGTACCATGGCGGTACATGCTACTGTCTTATGCTTATAGAATACCAATATAATAAAAATTTGGGTAGTTCAATGTTTGCTCCTTGATGTACAGTAATGTTCACGTTTTAAACAGGATAAAATGAGTTGTGTTGCGTGAACTACTTATTTTATTTGATCAACGTGAATTTATGTTCATGGTATTTTCATAATGAACAGGAAATTTTAAATTAAGTTAATTTTAAGGAAATTCAAAGAACGAACATTTTCGTTTTGCCTTTATACTCTTCCAGTTTACCCACGATTAAGGGTAAGGGGGGAAGTGAAAGTACAATGTAGTCAAGTAAGATACAATGTGCATATTTCGATTTTTATTTCTCATTTCGGGTTATGTTATGTATTTCATCCAGAATTAAATAACACTGGTTACGTGGTTAGCTCTGCTGCTTCGTATTAGTGAGGTCTCTGCTTTAAATTTGGGCCGGAGTCAGGTTTAATTTTTGTGGTTTTCCTCAGTCCCTTCATAAAAGTGCCGGGATAGTGCCTTAAAGTAGACCACGATTGCTTTCTTCCATATTATTTCCAGTTACATTTTATCATCTTCCTGTCATTCTGACTTACATATACTGAGCTAATGACAGTGTCGTTAATTAATTTGCAAATGCGATAGTAAATGCTTGGGTTCAACGGAAACCTACAGGAAACAAAACATATTCAAGTCACTTGTATTCTATTACATTCGGGGTTTACTGTAGGAAATTTTGCCCATTGTTAAATAATTGAATATTGGTTGAGTAAGGAGAATAAATGTAGAAGACAAAATTAAAATATATATTTAAATCAAGTTTACTATTTGGAAGTTAAATGTAGGTTCAGTAACAGAGTCACAAAATAATAATATAAACTTCATAAATGGCAGTAACTTTACCATGGAGATTTAAGAATCGGACTGAAAACTACAAAAAATGACGACGTAAAACAGAGAAGCTGAATTGGAGACAACATGTAGACAGAATACAAGATGACAGGTTCCTTGAAATGGCGAGAACTTTCTGTGTAAAAAGAGTAGTAAATGTAAAAATCAGTTTAGCTTCTGTATTTCGGGACGCACTGCAAAGCGCGCAGTTCTTATCGAAGAAGGCGAATTGAATTTTATTTTAACAGTTTCAATGACAACAGAGATAAAAAGAAGATAAAAGTGGAGAAGTCAGTGAGAGACGCTACATTTATTACGGAGGGGTGGAGGATGACGCTTAATATTTCGGGCTCTGAAAATTTACTGAAGAATCCTTCAGGGTCGGAAGAATATTCTTGTAAACAACAGGCTTGCTTATGGCTTCAAGAAAACACATATCATTACCATTAGGATTGTAAATATTGTTAATGCTATTTAGGAATGTTTTAGGCACGTTCGCAACGAAAAAATTCAGAAGTTCATCTAATATCTTAACCATGTTTGTCCGTCCGTCTGTCGCCATGTGACAACTCGCTGGAGAGTGAAATGGACAGGATACAAAGTACGCATGTTTGCATTAAACATGTAAACCACAAAAGAAAGTTGAAACTTTGAGACACAACTTTAGAACATAATGACAGTATTAAAGTGAATCTTAGAGGAACAGATCATGAACATGTCGGCTGCATTGAACTCATTTAACACAGATTTTAATATGGAAACGTCAGTTAACTTTCGGGTTCGTTAATTTTCACCGGCTGAGGAGTTAATAAGTTTTCAAGAAAAATCATGTACACGGTATACACGTAATTTTAACGAAATTGGGTACACTATATCGATATTTTAAGTCCATTTTATTTTGAATTCCTTTGGTTCATTAAGGACCTCTACATGTCTTGTGTATTGTTTGCACACTGCAGTTCCTGTTCGTCTTATTGTTGTCAGATGTCATATAACGAAATAAGTGACTTGTTCTTAATGAATGTACGAGTAAAAGGAAGGGAGATATAAATGTTGTTTTTACTCATAAATACAAAATGGGATGATTTTTATATATCTCATTAGTCTTGAGTTTCAATTATTGTAGAAATAAAATATAATATTGCTCATACAGGCCCATTGTTACAACTATAGATTTATTACCAATATGCAGTATAAGATAAACGGAAATTATTTTACCCTGAATTTGACTATATATTTATCAAATAATAAATATTTAAAATAAACGTTTTATACTTAAATTATGTATGTACCGTATGCAATATAAAATTTGCACATTTTGGGGAGGTGGAGCAAATTCATAAAATATAATTTGAGCTTTATCAGTCGTAAAAAAAATAATTAAACTCCACAGTTTGGGGTGCAGGTTGGTAGCACCAAATGTCTAAGCAAATAAAAAAGTTTCGGGAATTTAACATGCGATAAACTTACAGACATGACAACGCCACTACGGTTTAGTTTATGCACTCTTCTTAAGAACGCGTAGTAACGCGTGGTATATTCGTCTACCGCTCCTTGCGAATCCCATTGAAATGTGCTCTCCAAACATTATAATAAAGATTTGAAATTTTACAGCACTTAAAGAAACTTCCGTTGGACCGCACTGAATTTTAACAGCGTAGAAAAACGAGATGGAGAAAAGGCATATGAAGGAATACGCCCACGTTTGGGTTCTTCTAGGGAAATAAAAGAACAATTCACTAAGATAATTAGGACTGTAAAAAAATAATGGAAAAACGTGTCACGCGAGCAAAAGCTTACGAGGAAATATAATAAACTATTCCATTTGCGAGGATTCTGCTCTGTGGACAATAAAAGAAAATTTGTTCAGGAATAATTAAAAATAACGGAATAGAATGTAAGTAAGAAGGAATAAGGGAAAGAGAAGAGCACATAAAGAATTTTACGACAATGTAGACTGAAAGGGATTGCGTGTTTTTAAATGATTCTTGAAACTACAATAAGCGTATAAAGGTTATACCGTGTATCGAAAATAATAGAAACAAAAACCATTAAATTTAATCGATATGACTGCAATGAAATCGAGGAACTGTGCTTTAGATTGATACAGACGGGAAATATATTCGATTAAGATCGGACTTTATGTTGAACCAAAATAGTGGTATGTATTTCTCAGTCAGCACATTATTGTTTTATTACTACATTATACAAAAGTGTATTTAAACATAACCAAGTACCTTCGAATTATAATCCTTAATAGTTTGCATACGTCGTCATGTGCTCTTCATGCAGTTAAAGTACCTTTGTTTACAGAACAAGTAAATATTACGTTTATAATTACTGCGTCGAGTCAAATTCTAAAGTCAAAATAACTAAAGGACGGTCCTAGTTTATAAGGAGCTATTAATAATTTGCGTAAATGATGAGCTGTATTCGACCGAATATAATCTAAATAACATCTGTCTAGTGTTTTTAACTCAAAAAGGCAACTCTCAGTTTACGAACGAGTTCCATTCCAAGACGTTGTTCGTTATACGTTTTTCTTCGTTTCGTATATCTTGCATTCCTGAGCTTTTACGATATGTATCGTATATGTTAGCAGCCATTTTAATGCATTAAAACCATGCACCAAACATCGAATGGTTTATACAATACGTTTACAATACAATATATTATAATAGGGGGAATCACCGATTTCTTTCCCACGAGAAAACATTCTACCCGGTGTGGCGTGTAAACCAACGGTTTTTTACTGGTTAGATTAGTTTTATTAACCATGAACAGTTCAGTATAATTATCATATAATAATTTTCTGATAATTATTGTAATAAATACATTTTTAAAGGTTTATTTATTTAAATCTTACAATTATGTTCACTATACGTTTGGCATTTCGTTTTGTAAGGAACTCTATCTATTGGTGAATTTTAAGAAATTTTTAATGAATTGTGACGTTTGTTATAGCGAATGTTCGTAAATCGAACGTTCGTAAACGCAGAGTTGCCTGTACTATGTTTAATTTAATTTAAGTTTGGTTCCAACGTTATTGACACTCAATAAGCTGTCTATATGAATTAACTAATAATCTAAAACAGGAAATACATATAAAAAATGTAAGCGATGGCATGTTACAATCAACATTGGTTGTGGTCACTTCTGGGGTGGGTGACCTTGTGGAAACATATCAGTGGCAGCACAGGTAATGTGTACATCTTTGTGATCCATCGCACCTGGTGTATTCTTGATCTGTCACAATTCGTAATCTATTTTAAGTAATTATACAGTCCCCAGGCACTATTTTTTAGTCACTTCATCCTTAAAGAGCAGGGATTTCCTCAGACACGTTGGAAACTTGTAATATTTCGATAAAGTTCTATACTCTGAAGACCCTACAATTTTGAGCTCGTGAAAATTTCACATAGGCAACTATTAACTTGGATTCCGGTTATAGGTTCAGAGCTGATAGTACTAAAGCCAGCCAGATTACAAGATATGGTACAAATCTATTTTACGTTTCCACAACCGATTTCATTAGATCGTATTTAACATGATCCCCTTATTAGCTTCTCGGTTTTTCACAGAACTGCTTTTGAGAGATTTCCTCGTCAGATATTATATGTGATACATGTTTCCTGCACCTAGTACGTTGACTCCGCCTCCATTTCCGACTCGTTCGCAATGGAAAGTTTCAAAAGGTAGCTTCTTTGCTTTGCTATGTCTGTATGTCCGTCCGTTCTTTTCTTACAACTCGAGAAAAGCTTAACGTATTTTATCGTAGAAACGTCATACAAAAATTAAACACGCTCATCATGGCCAGAACACCTTTGCGCGAGTGTATGTGTTTTTGAGGTAATTAAACAGAAGTTAGAGATTGCGAACTGCAAATCTATATGAAATAACATGGTAAAAGCACTCGAATTGTGTGTTAACGCTATGTTTGCATTAATAACTTGTTATGATCGTATTAAGAAAATGTTCTAAGTTTAGAATCTTGCTCCAAATACCTTCGTTTTCACACATTGTATACTATAATGTCAAAAAGAACTGGTTTTCGTTTGTAACGAAGAAGTCATGTTATATGAATTAAAAACATTTACAAACGCGGGTTTCTTGAGCACTGTTTTTCATGAGTTGTTTCGTATAAATTTTTCATAGATTTTAATTATAAAGCTTATTTTCTGTTACGTTTCACTTGTTCGCTTTCTTGTTTTGACGTTTTATAAATTATTATCTCTAAGAGCTCAGGCACGATATTATTAATTAGACTGTATACAGAATGTCTCAAAATGATGTGTACAGAATGTCTCAAAAAGATATGTACACAATAGATACTTTGATGGCTGTCTGTCAATTACTTGCTGACCACTGTAAACTGTTCCACGAAGCTAACGGTGGTCATTACGAACTCATATGAGTAATCTGAATTCGCTAATTTACTAAGAGCCAGTGCTCACGTTTGTAATGTTTTATTAATTAAAATGTCTGTATCTCAGTTATTAAATGTGTGGAAACATCTTTCTGGGACACTCTTTAAATGAGTAAGGAGGAGTAAAGAATGTTACTTAATATTGGTCTCGAAGTTGAGACAAGAACGTATAAATTCTGTATAACCAAAGCATATAAATATGTTACAATCAAAAGGAATACCTTATTATGCACGTAACGTGTTCTACTTCTTGCAGCATACATCATTATTACGGATTTTAAGAAAAAATCGTGTGCTCAGTTTAAAACAAAGTATTTATGATTCATGCAAATTGCTCATTTCGTACGTCAGATTGCTAGAGCACAGCGTAGTTAGAAACTATGGATTTGTATCAAAGATGAAAAATTATAGTTTTCCAAGGTTGATTCTGGTTCTGATGCCAACAGAAGATAAGTAATGTAATAAATACATTAATTTAGAGGAACCAAAGTCTACAAGAATAAATCATGGAATGGAGTGCGCAGATAAGGGATCTGACTTTTTTTAAAACTTAGTCCACTCCTTTATTAAAATATACATTTATTTATGGGCAGTAAATCACAATGAAATTTTAGAAATGTTAATAGAGAGAAACAATAATACCAAACTCGATTAAAGTAAAATAATTTTGTAATTCACTTGTGTATAGTCACTTAAAAAACTAATAGGTTTCATACTTTCATGAACTAAAACTACGTACGTTTTATACATGCACACATGTTTTCCATGGATGCTTGCATGGTTGTGAATCGGCCTTTCACTCTGTGGGAAGAAAATTATTTCAGGTAAGAGTCCTTGAGAAGAAAGGATCTAGTTTCTGTAAGGGGGGAGGGGAGATATTGGGCTGTAGATAGCATATACGCCTGGTTCTTAACGAGGCACTTCTCGCCGACTGGTTGTCAAATTAAGAAAGTTATGATGGACTAGACATGAACGTCTGGTGTGAAGTCAGGAAACTTACCGATGTTATTCGGTAAAGCTCTTGGAAGACGGAAACGTCGAGGACGAACGAGGCGGTAGGATGTTGGATTTAATAGGAATCCGTGGATCATAGGTTATGAGGAGTTAAGCTGATAGACATAGATTTGTATCATGTCCAGTCGTGGGTTTCGGTCAGACATAAACATGATCTCGACGTATATGTGTGTTTGTATGTACACAATAATTGATCTATAATTATGCCTCATATTCAGTGAAGTGACTGACTACGAACTTGATGACCGATTTCTATGCCCGTCAGGATAATGCTTTCTTAAACACGATGTCTAGATAGAATCTGGGACCTACTCAGCTAAGCAGTTTCTTGAGACGAAGTTTGGTTCAAATCTATACTTTTTTAAATCGTTCAGTGTAAGTTCTTATTGGGTAGTAGATTACCACTATGAGCCTCAAGGGAGATGGTCTTGTCAGATTGTTCCGACTCTAAGGTTCAACAAAGATTTGGTTATAATTATATATGAATTTAATAATGGGTCATATGCCCTTTTTCCTCACCGGTGTCAGGAACCATAGTACTTGTGTTCGTTGCACTAGTCAGTCAACTTGCTCATAAACTGTCTGTTGTGAAATTCTTGTCTCTTGTCAGATCCCGGCAGACGATAATAAAAAATTTAAATCTTCAGTTCAGGAAATGCCAGTCCTCTCATACTGCATAAATTCCTACAGTGCATCACTTACGTGTTATCCTGATACTCGTTTTAATCTTAAAATAAATCTTTAACTCTAAGGCAAGAATGACGAACGTTTTCCGCCTCTTAGTCCCAAATATACATGAAAAGTTAATAACCTTATTTCCGTGGTGGGCTTAATGAGGTACCTTTTGCTGCACAAATATCTAACACACTAATTCTTTGTTTTATGTGGTTATTTTATGAGTTTTGTTGTTTAGACCGTATAGATGTTTATTAATACATATCAAAACTTTAATTACCATTGCCAACTTATATTTTTGGCCGATTACAAATTTCTTACAAACGGAGAATTTATTCACTGAATTTAAAAATAAATCTGTACTACCGAGCTGATTATAACTGGAAGTTCTTATAAAAAGTTTATAATCACCTACAAGACTAAACGGTGTAACCTCACAGAATAGAATAATTTGAAATCTTTCAGTTGTAAGAAACCCAAATCTTAATTCGTGAAATGTCACATACACATTGGCAGAAGATCTGCATGTTCTAGTCGTTTGCTATATTAAAATACACCGTACCAACAGCAGGTGTTTAAAAAGTTCTTCCCTTGCAATAATAGAGAGGCAAAACCAGAGATAAATTAATACAACGTACTTTCTAGAGGAGAATTGAGCTACGTGCCTGACTATTTCTGTAATTTATATTTTGAATCTTTCGAGAGAAAAAAAATTGATACAATTTACTAAGTTCACTCTCAGAGTTTTCTTACTGTTCTGTAAAAATTTAGACTTGCAACAGTATTTCATTTATGCCTATTGACATGCAGAAATAAGCTCATGAACTCCTTCATTTTATCTACATCATTTGCTAAAAATCCGAAGTAATGGCTGTGTGAATGCCCACGTGTTCAAGTCCAATCGGTTTTCTGTACGTGCCTTATACCTTCATCTGATGACTGTTGAAGAGACAATTGGATGGATACAGTGGTGACCCCCCCCCCCTCACTCTGCACACAGAGACTGTGAATCGGTCACACCTGCAACAGATTTCCACCAATTTGAACTGCAGAGTGTGTTAGTGGCAGAGCATGAAATTCGCTGAGCAGCGTTATCGATTTTAACAAAATTTTGTAATAAGACTGTTTTCATGCGCTCTTCTGTTGTCAAGAATCACTAAATAAATCTCCAATCAACTTTATGAGCTGTTACATATTTCATTAAATTTTTATGTCTACTGAAACAAAAACAACCCTTGTGTGTGCAGACACAGAGTCCAATAATTTAATTGTCGAGAGGTAATGTGATTTGTTACTGGTATTCTTGTATACTTATATAAGATCTCAACTAGTGTATAAAATCCACGCATAGTTACGTTTATTTCCCTAGAGATGGAGGGACGTGTTTCTTTCATAAATCCTCTTTGTAAGATAAACATGATAATTATTTTGGGCATAATTATGACAACGAAATTAATGTTCAAAGATTTGTAATAAATGTTCCTGTTAACAAGAGTAAGAAATTAAAACTGTATTATGACAAAATGAAGAGCAGTCTATATTCGAGAAAAATAAATAAAAACATTAACATTGTACACGACTGAAAATAATCATTAAAACAAAATGATTTCTTTGATTTAGTTCCCGCCTCCTGTCTAAAGACCTAAATGATAAAATATGAACAAGTAATTTAATTTTGTATTGTGTTCTGTGGGTATGAAACTTGGCTTTTACAGCAAAAAGGGAGAAGTCAGGAGTCATCCTTAATTATACGCTTCGTTTAATGTTGTCTGTGTGATAAAAGTCAAATCACTAGACTTGCATTGAATTGTCACGAGTACATTGCTAGGCCCGTGTAGGATAAGCGATCCAGATTAACTTTTAAAATTTGTTATAGAGCTACAAAACAAGTTTCGGAAACTTTTGGGTATCGTCAATTCCTTATACATGCAAAGGGTAAAGCTTTTATAAATAATACTATTAGACGTTCAGAGTACTACTAAAAATAATATGTAATTCATGGAATCCGCAGAATTCAGCGTCAATATGCATTGAAGTATGATGTAGATATTACTGCCCTATAAATTGTAAATATAGTTTCATAATCAGTAGTAAAAGGTATGGATTTAAATTACAATGTCACTATAGACTACCAGATTTTTCTGTGCAGATTATACTCATATTGGCTTGTATATTTTATACAGAACAGATAAATTGATAATAAATTAATAAAATTCCTGTAAGTACAAGAACGCAGTTCACAGCCTGTTTAAAAGCGCTGATCCATGCTTGAACTTTGGAACTCGTCTGTATCTCTCGCTAATCATGCAATGCCCAGCATTTCACAAACCTTTAGCAAGTGCCTGAGAGTTTCTATGTACGATTCTGTTCATCCTAGAGAGCTGAATATGCACCATAGAGATCTGACTACTCTCCCTCACTCAAGATGTTCCCAGCAACATTCATCCCCTGCTGCCGGATACCGTGTCCCTCCCTTCTCTTATCGATTCTGAGCATTAAAGGGAAACCCCAGGGATAAATAGTGTCTGCGCATTCACATAAGTATGATCTCATTCGCAGATTAGGTTGTGATCCAATATATGCAACTAACTTATGGGCAGATTAGTATGTTGGTGTACTGAACCACGTTTAACAGGACCACTCTAGCTGTGTGTATGGTGCGGTCCTACCCAAACCTGCACTGCAAGAAGTTGTGATTGGCTATGGTAGTCGCCAGACGCCTAGCTTCCTAATTCCCAGGCTGCACTAGATTCGGCACGGCCAGGTAGAGATTCGGAGCGGCCTGGTGCTGTGATAGCCATCTCAAAAACACTGACTGTTGTGGATAGATCGTTCTAGTTATTTCTCGATTCTTTCTTTGAATATATCTGTTGTATATTTCTTAGAACGCTTAACTTTCTATTATTACCGATATTCTTGAAGTTAAATCTTGGTGCCACGCGTAACTAGAAGCGTCGAGATAATGTAAATGTTTATAATATTTGGAATCTATGTTCATGCGCGCGCATCATTTTCCCCTCTTCACTGCCCCTTGATGACGGCCATCAAAACGTCTGGCGACAACCATGCAGAGCTTGCGGGATTCCCTGAAAAGTTGGTAGTAAAAATTTACCGCGTTGAGGGAAACCAAATTTTCATTATCATGATCACAGAAGATTTTCCTAGTTTTGTAGTGTAAATCTAAATGATACTCAAGAGGAAGTTAGGAGGAGACTAAATTCCGGAAATGCTTGCTACTTCTAAGTTCAAAATATTTTGTCTTCCCGTCTGATTTCTAAGAACCTGAAAATTAAAGTATACAAAACAATAATTTTGCCTGTTGTTTTGTATGGGTGCGAAACATGGTCTCTCACTCTGAGGGAGTAACACAGATTGCAGGTGTTTGAGAATCGGGTGTTGAGGAGGATATTTGGGCCTAAGAGGGAAGACGATGAGGCGTGGAGAAAACTGCATAATGATGAGCTTAAAAATCTGTACTTCTCCTCCAATATTGTCAGGGTGATTAAGTCGAGAAGAATGAGATAGGCGGGACATGTAGCGCGCATGGATAGGACAAGTGGTGTGCACCGGGTATTGGTTGGGAAGCCTGAGGGGAAGAGACAGCTGGGAAGACCTAGACATAGATGGGAGGATAATCTCAGGCGGGATCTATGAGAGATTGGAGTTGAAGGAGACTGGATTTTGTTGGCCTAGGACAGGGTACGGTGGAGGGCTTTGGTTAATTCGGTGATGAAACTTCGGGTTCCCTAAGCCATGTAGCTAGTTAATTAGTTAGTTAGTTAGTTAGCGTTCTGGTAAGTTCACTGCATTTAGTTTTCGTTTTTTAAAGCACCGTTAATCTTTCACAATCCACTTTTCACAACGTCTGTTACGAAATACCAATTTTTAGACATTTTTAGACTCTGCTCATTCATCTTCAGATGTGTAAAATTATTGCACATAAGTTACTGAACATTTGCATTGTAAAATGTTTTCTAAAATCTTTAAAAATCCTCATGCTGTTTCCTTTTTGTAGGCGATGTAATTATTCTGTGACTTCTAAAGACGTATCTGATAGCGGTACAGTGTTTCTCATTGTCACCGTCCGGCACTTCTGTTTTATACCATAAAGGACCACATTTCCGTTCTCTGCCCTGAAGTTAGCCGCCTTGGATGAGAGGTTTCGTAATGTTTCTCAGTCATATCAGGAAACGCTGAGAGTAGCCTTCATTAAAGGGACTTCGATCTCTCACATCCTTAGCAGACGTGTTTAGTAGTGAAGTTTTGGACTGTTATTTGGGACGTACCCCTGATCAAGAATCGGTCGTGCTACACGCGTCCTTGCTGAGTATATTATGGTCAGGCTTTCCATTGTAACACTGGAATATAAATTCAAATTGACTACAACAATATCCTTTCAAATGTTTACGTGCTCATAAATCATGATTATCATCCTATATCAGCAGTTAAAAAACTGCTGTTAAGTTATCAGATAATCTGACACTATCTATCCATGGCAATTAATATTAGGACCTATAGCCTATACCTTACAATCATCGTAATACATTCTTATAAACTTAAGTAGTTGGCAGTATTGTTAAGAAAAACTGATTGTAAATAGGTCACTATATTTGTTTTATTTTTATTGTCTAAATATATAAGATGTTTCGGTAGGCCTTTGTTCCTTGTACTGAAATTTATAGAAGTGAGTGGCATTCACTTTGTTTGATCCGGTACACGGTCTTAATTCTTTGTGCTTATTTTTCTATTGCATGTATGTTTTACTTTTGTGCGTAATTTATCCAATGTTGTCCGAGGTCGATTTTGAACGTGTGCTGTACTGACGTCATCAGGCAGTTGATTGTTATGTTGATATAATCTTTATATTTTTGATTTTAATAGTATTGGTGACAGTTTGAATGGAAAGTGGGACATTTTTAATATTAACTTGGTACGTTAAACTCTGTAACTAGTATAATGACGTAGGATTTGAGGTTTTCACAGCGGTGTGTCTGAAGACTGCCGTTTTCTGGGCTATTGCGCTGTGTAGTCTGATTGATTTTCACCAACGTTTCAGAGGCCATAATTCCTCCGTCATCAGGGCGATGGGTTTAATGAATGAGTCAACATTTGTCAAAAGCCTTAGAAAACAAAAATTGATTTGTTCCAGTGGTGACAAGAAGTGATCTCACAGTACAGGAACTACTTACTGTAACATTGACAACCGATCTTTCTGCCCCCCAGGCAAACATTTACTAGAACTTTTGCCATTTAACTGATTTTATGGAATTTTAATATGCACTTCATGCTTCTAGAGGACTCCCCATCCCTATGTTGTTTAACTTCCTGTCATCAATTATATAGACTTGTGGTGTAGGAGCGATGTTAGCGCCATATAATGAAGGATTTTAGAACTTTGTCTGTGGAAAGCAATATGGCGGTGGCCGTAACTGTATACTTAACTTTTTGTTTTGATGGTGATAACTAGTAAAATATTGGTAATCATCGTGAACGATGGAAAAGTGTACGTTGTAAAAATGTCATTAAACTTCTTATTGTAACACATAATTATGTGTTAATAATTACAAATATGTCGATGGTATGAAATTTTCGAAAATGTGCTTACAGAAGTTACGCATAGGAATGTAATATTAGTAAACTATGTAATTCTTAACCTGTACTTTTCCTCGCAACACCAAACTTATTTGAGTTTTTAAAAGAAATTAGTTATCATAAATTCTTCCCAGACCTCATTCTATCTCCTGAAAGATAAACTAATTTTAAAATCCATTTTATGGGCTAGATTCTCAGCGTATATAAAAAGCTCGGCATTTCTTGTAGGTTGGAGCAGCTGTTAAGCTTGAATTTTGTTTCCGAGTCTTGGTATCTCAGTCTGTCCCGAAGAATACTAGAATAACACCGCGAGAATATTTTCAGTTGACCACGAAACCTTTTCCAAATCCGTAAGCTTACGTACGACTCATAATCATCATCCTATCTCATTATTCAGCGCCGTATATATATAGCCTTTCCAGTTGAACATCGTTGTTAAATGACTGAGGAGTAACGTAACAGTGCCAGTCCGTGATTCATTACAGTGAATCGATTGTAAATTTCCATTACATCTCGGTAACCTGTTACGTCACTAGGTTTTCTTCCATCACTGGTACGAATTATTTGCCTTATATTAAAAAGACATTCTGAATGTGTCTCACGTCCGCTTATCTTTTCTTTGCGTCTTTTTCGTCGACTGCACATCGATGGGAAAAGAGGACGCAGAAATAAAACCCCTTGGAGAAATATTTACACTTCCTCCACAGGTTTACGATTCAATTTCCTGATAAAAAAATAATACTAAAATGAAAGGAGTGGATTAAAGGAAGAAAGAAGAGAATTATTGAAGCGGTTTCTGATGACAAGGCAGTTTACATTGGCAGCTACCACAGACGCCAGCCCGGTAAGCCATATAAGTTGTTTAAATAGCAGGGAAGGATGAGACAATTTTTATCACGTCGATAAAACGGATACACCATTGTTGATATTTAAAGTGCCACATAGGTTTCGCCAAATATTAAAAGCATCAAGTATTATTCGATGGGCAGGGCATGTAGCGCGCATAGGGCATATGAGAATGCCTTGGTTGGAAAGTCTGAAAGGAGAATACTATTAAAATGGAACCTTACGAAAATCGGTTTTAGATGTGTGGATAGTATTCATCTGGATCAGAATAGGGACTGGTTGTAGACTCCTGTGAACACGGTAATGAACTTTCTGGTTTCATAAATGCAGGAAATGTTTTGATTATCTGAACATATTGTTAGTTCTTCAAGGACTCCGTTCTATGGACTTAGGCTATAATAACTGTTCCAGCAGCTGTTTTTGAGGTTTCAAGCTTACAGGTCAATCAATATACGTTAAAAGCTTTATGTTACAGTATATGAATTCGCCTTGGAGCGATATAGTTGAATGGTGGAAGTCGAAATGATCTCCTAGTGCAGCCCATTTTCCATTTCAGCGGATATTTACGCATATCAACATTTCGTATATATGGACTATTTATTTTGTTCGACTTGAACAATAATAATAATGGTTTGAGGCATTGTTTCCCTTTCTATGTATCTGATATTATTGCTTACGTTTCAGATTCAACTGAATCCCTTGTATTTACTGTTGGGGGAAATAGATTATGGCAGTGATCAAACCCGGATATTAAAGTAGTCGGCTAATTTCAGAAACAGTAGAAGCCCACTTTTATTCCCTCAGTCATATAATATTGCTGAATGGCTAAATATTGGTCACACAGTATACTTGACATGAACCGCTTCTAAATTTTTCAGTTCAGTTTGAATGGCGAATTCTGAAGAGTGTTTTCCCCTCTGCATGACTTTTAATGGTAGAAATAAAAGAGTTGTATATAAATAGGGGAGTGCATTTATACTTCGAATGTGGTCGCCGAAATAAATGAAAATATTAAAGGAATCACTCAGCTAGATGAAAGTGGGGCACGTAGATCCGAAAGACATCATACAGACCCTTCTGCCGAGTGGGAAGCTTTATTGTCGTCGCACTGGGTTTTTGAAAATTGTTCTAAGTGCTCCGGCATTTACAAACTGATCTGAATGATCGTTACTTCCAAGAAATTGAATTCCCCAGTGCCTATTTGCTGAATTAGAACAACACTTTTTGATGTAAGATTTCAGATCTCACAGTGGCGAGTATAAATATGGCTGTCGATTCAGTTACAGCCTTTTATATGCTCACCGACGTTTCAGATGTACTTATTGTCTCCATAGTCACGACGATGTTGAAGGAGGAAGTACTTCTGAAACGTCGGTAAACGTCTACAAGACCACAAGTATTACAACCCAGAAAACCTTTGGTCAAACAAAGTAACATGTAAAATTATAACTCTGTATTTATTAATGAGGGCTTTGGTTAATTTGGCGATGAACCTTAGGCTTCCGTAAGTCATCTAGTTAGTTAGTTAGTTAGTATTTCTTAATTCACCATTCCCTGACATGCAGTCTACTTTTCATGCTTATAATTTTTTTGTGTTACGTAAGTCATTGTTTTGCAACCACTGAAGCAATTGTAGTAGAGTTGTGATTTTATTATCACTCTTATCTGCAGCTGCAAGGTTGCGAGTCCACGATTTCATGTTTGGATTTCAAATGACGAGATCACAATAGCGTTACATATTTCCGTCCTGGCTGGGGCTTGCTACATCACTCATAGGCGGTGCAAGGTATCAGTAAATTTCGATGTTGCAGTAGAGTCACTGTCGCGTGTAAATCTTATTCTTCAAGGGGAGATGGACGGGGTATGTAACACGTGCTGATAACACTGAGAAAAGCCAACAGAAATCTTATTACGGAAACCCCAAATGAAGATAGCATGGAAGGAAGGCCTAGCCCAAAAATAATTTTTGGCGTAACAGAATGTAAATATCGAGATTGAATTTAACTGGCTTGGTATAGGGAATAATTTGTTGTTTTATCTTTTTTGTGAACAAGATATCGTACATTTAGTTTCATAGGTTAATTCCTTAACCAACCAAATAAGTAAATTATATTTTTGGAACAAGACCTGCGCGAAAGGGTTCGGAAAATACACTGTCGCTCGTCCACATAATGAAGCTAAATTTTGCAAATAATTTAGGAAAATTTCATGATTTTAGTATCTGAGAATCAAGACTCTTAAATAAAGGATAGATTCTCTGTTATTAGTTACTTCAAGTCGGTTTTCATCCCTCCAAGGTGTTGAAATGCTAACATATCTGGTCGTTATGTGTGGTTATGAAAAGTAGTCCCTTACTTTGAGGGAAGAACACACAGGCCTGTTACAATCATTTTGTGTCGATCGCATATAAAGGTACACAAATGCCTTTATCAGTTTTCACATGTGTCCGATTTTCGCATGTAGCAACTCGATAAACGCTAAATAGATTTTCATGAAGTTTTAAATTAG
This sequence comes from Zootermopsis nevadensis, assembly GCF_977971745.1. NCBI lineage: Eukaryota > Metazoa > Arthropoda > Insecta > Blattodea > Termopsidae > Zootermopsis > Zootermopsis nevadensis. Next base: position 11,148,774 of record NW_028259142.1, read on the forward strand.
AAAGTTTACTAAACTTTCTTGACACGTTCGAATTTTGATTAAAATAGGGCACCACGAACTGTGCGTGAAGACCTAGGTGAATTTCGGACATTACTTAGAAAATATTTATCGGAGAAAAAATACTTCTACAAAAAAATATAGACAAAAATGAAAAACATTTTGTTTTCAGTGCACTTTTCCTCTAATCTTATGGTTTTCAAGAAAGTGACTTATATGTGGTATCATCTTACCTCCAGAGCCATTGATCATATCTTTGTCAAATTTTACACAGGAAATTATTTCTCTTTCGCCCCTGTACACGTGAAAGAAAATTCAGGAATTGAACATCTATGGGCATTAACATGGCGAACGCGCCAGACTTGTTACGATGTGCGTACTTTCCTTAACTTGTTTATTTAATGTTCCCTACAAATTCTGCTGTCATTGTGTTGGTCAATTGGCAGAGCGGATTGCACTGAGGTCTGCCCGCTTGTTCGGTGCTCGTACTTCCTGGGGGGGGGGGGGGGGGGGGGGTTATGTCGCGACAACCGACCATTGTTTCTGCACAGTTTCAAGCAGCCTTATGGCAGAGTCAGGAGACAGCAAACTTTGGATTTTGTGGTCAGAAACGGAAGATATTTGTCTGTGACACCGACTTCCTGTTCTTAGGAAGTTTACGGATACGTGGGGAGGAGAAGGGTTTTGCTGTCTAGAGTTTGCACTAGCTAGTTTAAGCCCGAAGGAAAGGGTAGAATGAAAGATGGAGGATATCGGATAGAGAGACAAATACGGGATTCGATGCACGACACGACTTTGCGCTCTGTGTCACTATGCTGAAACGGAATCTCCTAGAATGACGAATTGTTACATTACTTGGGATCTGTTTGAATTGAAGGTGTTGTTAGCATCTCAAATACTCTTGGCATGCTTGATTGTAAGTTTTGTAGGTAATAATTAAATGCGAACTTAAACAGCTGGTTTATATAAAAATTAAGCACTGTTACTGCCTGACACGTTTGAAGTTCAATTTTCTTATTGGCCTTTGTGTTTTTGAGAGTGGCTATTCTCTCCTGTAAATTCTGAGTTAAATGTCGAAATTTCATTAAATTTTATATGAATGTCACACCGGTTGAGGCTACACCACCTTTGTACATTTTAACTTCCTTAATGACTTATGCTTCGCAAAGTATATTTAACAGTTGGTTTGTACCAGGGCCTCTATAATCTGGTTCTGATTTGTTGGTTGCCAGGATATGAAATTGGATTTTATATAGGCTCAATCAATCAACTGACCAGCCAACAAAACAGGAATATTTACTTGTATGCACTATACTTGAAAAGAAAAAAATTACAAGAGATTTGGAGGAGTCTCTGTAGGCCAGGTTCTTTGAAAACAATATGGTTCTTTCGCCGTGTAGTCTGGTAGAAGTTTACCGATGTTTCAGAGGTTCTTCGCCCTGATGATGGAGGCAGCAACAACATCTGAAACGTCGGTAAACTTCTACCAGGCTACACGGCGCAACAACCCAGAAGACAGCGATGTTCTATGTTCGCGTTGTTGTTGTTGGTACATCTTTGCTGTTTTCACGTATGTATCAGACCTGTTTTGTCTTATGCGCTACAGTTGATAAAAGTATTGACAGAGGCACAAAAGCTTATGAACGACATGCAGGTGATATGTGACAAACAAACATTTTATTACCACAAATATATTTAAATACTGTAATAAGTATATTTGACTTACAGTCAACAATTTCCTAATATAAAGTGAGGTGTAATTAATACAGTAAAATACTAATTTAATGGATAGCTGAGACAATAATAGATTTGATGGAATAGAATGCCTTGTTGTTGCGTAACCACTCTGTGTAACTTACAAAACCAAAAATTTGTGATACTGTAACACATGGACGCATGCGCCGATAAAAATCGTATTACTTTTTTGCCCAGAATTTTTTTCTCTGAAAATGGAGACCATTTTTCACGGATAACACGCAGCGCCTGATAACTGTCCGCCAAGATTTTCTGGGTGGGATTCCGCAATTCTTCGTTAACTTTTTTCTGCTTTAGAACGAGTCATCCGAGAGTTTATTTACCGACAGTACAGGCCGCGCTAGCGAGCTGAATGTCAGAAAGTGGGAGACTTATGAGTTCGTAGCATGGCAAGGGGAAATGAAAGTAGTAGTGAAGTAAGAATCACAGGAAGACTTGTAACAGCCTCTTTGATCCTCAGACTAGAACTGAAAGTCACGATTTGTTGCAGTCAATATCAGACTATAGTCGTACTTTGCCCCTGTCTTTTTTTTTCAAGTAAGAGCCATTCCGCCGTAAAGGACACAAATTTTAATCCTCATTTTTGTTAAAAGTCTCTTTGTCTTATATTTATTCTGCTTTTATCTTTTCTCGTCTACGCAAGTCTCTCAAGTGGTCAATAGATTTTCCTTATGAAGCCCGAATGTTCATTACCGTTTGCGCAAAATGCATCTGTTGGACCATACTAATCCACTTAAGATTAATCCAGTCCACACCCTTAGTCTACACTCTATTGTTTATTAAATCAATCCATTTCGATATTATCCTCCATCCTACGCCTAGTTCTTCCAAGGAACTCCTCTACCCTTGAATTTGTAGTTTATTTAACTACGCATTTTGAGTAGCTCAGATTATACAGCGTCGAATGAAGGGATTGTAGTGAATTAAAAAGGATGTGGAAGGAAGCAGTCCAGCGTCTGAGAAAAGCCACGAATATTTCCAGTGAGGATAGCCTTTCTCCGGTACCACCCGAATACAAAACAGGACTCGACGACGATGTTCGGTTCGTCCATTGAGGTTTTCAGATTCTGTCAAATTACATATTCCTATGCGTGCTACATGTTTATTTTATTACGTCCTTCATGAATGCCATAATAATAATAATTTGGTGGAGAATAAAAATTACGGAGCTTCTCATTGTTGAGGTTCCTTACACCACTTTGCAGGTTTATAATTCCATACTCTCTTTGTCTTCTTAGCCGTTCCAAATCTTCTTGTGGTAATATTTCACACATTAGTTTAAGAATTCATAGAGGAACATCAGTTAGTCCTCACTGTCCGTGGTGATGGAGACAAAGCCGGTGTCCGAAACGTCGATTCTTGACCCGGCATGGACACGGCTGTTCGAACCGAGAGGATTTTGTACCAACAAGAAACTTCTTAATTTATGCAGTACGTTACCACTGGCTCGGAATGTGGATAAAACTGCGATATTAGGAATTCTTGCAGAATTTTTGTTCGGAATCTCTTTATTATGCCAGAGCCGAAAAGAAAATAGGCACATAACAGTAAGACATCTTAAGGAAGTATGTATTGAGAATAGCAGGTGGATTAAGTCAGCTCAGAGTCGTGTTCAGTGACCTACAGTGTTCGGCTTTCGACTCTGCTACAGGAATTTTAGTTAAGTCACTGCTTGGTAAATTTTCTCACGTATTTCAGTGACTACTTATATATTCCTGTAGCCCTATCCGGATAAACATTTTTTAAGTAACTACAATGTCTTCCTTTTCTAATCTTTCGTATTTAAAAGAGAAAATGTCATCTTTAGAACCATCCCACCTGCTGCACCGATCATTAGACAAAAGGTTTAACTCTCTCATGTTGGTTTAGTTTCAACGATCGACTCTTCCCCTTCAATGTGCTTTTTATCTACGACTAAAATGTTATCTTACTGTCATTCTAGCGTTCCAGTAATATCTCCACCTCGTTCTATATTCATTTATTCTCTCATTTAAGGCATATTTTATTGTTTCTTTCATGGATTTTGATGGTTAAGTCTAACTGGTTATCGGTTGAATGACCGGGGCTCGATTCTTTGCTGGTACAAGATTTATATCTTCACTACTGTGTTCAGGCAGGCTCTTGAGACCACCCAGCTGGACCTGTGTTCGATATCTACCTCCTAAACACGAAGCAGAATTCTAGCCACTCAACCACGACCGCAGTTTTATAGCTCTGTACTTCGGATCGATCTGACAGCGTAAGTCCAATGCGGTCTCCGTAGTAGCCAGTGTAACTGTTCGCTGAACGAAGTTTCGAAGCATTAAAATACATTCTGAGCAGAGATCGAGTCCGTGAATTAAGGTTCCGAAGGACTGAGTTGATTTATGATCTGGGGCTTTCACGGCGACTAAGTATAATGAATTTTTCTGAGGCTACCAACCTTGTCAAGTGTTTGAAAGACGAAAAAAAAAAACAGTGTTCCGAGAAACATCTTCGTCCTCGTTCGTAGGGTACTCGGTACCCTGAGGACGAAGATGGTTCTACTACCTGACACGGCAGGTAGCCCGAGAAGAATTCATTAGTGTAAGATGATTAATTAATTCTTAGGTTCTTTAAAGACGCGCTTGTAACTGTATCATTAAATGTTACAATCAGATTACCATGAAGGTAGGTAAGTAATAATTTGAATAAAACAAGTTCGTGGCCTATGTAAAGGCTGTAATGTAGAATTCTGTTTGAGGCACAGAGATTGATAAACATTTATCAGAGCAGAATAACAATGATTCGGCTGAGATTGGAACAGAGTTCATAGCGAATACAAAAGTATGAGATTTTTCCGTCCGAATGAGTACACTTGCGTGTTCTATTAAATCTTGTAGATTAACTAATAATATTAGTAGACACCTTCACGTTTTGTTACGATATGTTTTATTACGAAAAAATGGATTGATTAACTTGTCATCACGTAATATTGTTTCTAATAATACGTCAATGAAAATATGTGTTTATAAAATATTTAACCTCTCACAATTCAAGATATCAGAACCTTAGTGGAATTTCGTAGCGTTATTCCTTTCTTATACGTTTAAAAATTGTTGATGATAATTAAAATGTGACACGATAAATAACATCTGAAGTTTATTATTATTTTTATTAAGTTGCCGGAAAATTCTGAAGCTAAGTTTTCTTTCGAAAGGAAAATTGTTACAATATTATTACCTTCGATTTAACACTGACTTTCGGCAGGTTCTTCGGAAATCTTAGACGAATTTGTTCCCTCAAATTTAGAGAATGCGTTTTATAACTGTACAATATAACTTAATTGCAGGTATACAGGTTGAAAGAGCTTTGGATTTATATTGTAAGTGGTTTGGGACATTGTTGGATCATAAATTCTCAGTAAATTTTCTGGCTATCCACAATGCCTCAACCAACTTACAAAACAACTACTCTTCCTTTCCATTTGTAGACCTGTACAAGATAATATTATCTGGGGAAAATTTAGGTCTTCACGGTGGCAGCCATTTTCATTCTTTGTGAAAATGGCTGTCTTTTGGGATGTTGCGCCGTGTAGTCTAGTAGAAGTTTGTCGACGTTTTTAGCTACTTTCTGCCTCCATCGTTATGACAACGAATCACCAGAAGGCAACAAGCAGCTCTGAAACGTCGATAAACGTCTACCACACTGCACCTCACAATATCCCAGAAAACATCAATCTTCATAATATTATGTGTTGTGCAGTTCTGAAACGTAAATTTGTATATATCACATTATTTAATTACGTGTAGGGAAGTCTGTCTGTCTGTCTGTCTGTCTGTCTGTCTGCCTATAAAGGGGTAATGTGAAGAAATGACACTTTAAATAAATTGGACGTTAGATACCATGTCTGTTTTTAAATTATAAATATTCCTCTTTATCATTATTATTGACACGGCCACAAAGTTCAAACATTTTTAATCAGTAAACATAGGATATATGTAGACTTCTGCTCTGTGGGTGGTAATTGTATGTGTACACCAGTTGATTTTTCTCAATCTGTTACTTCGGATATTTGTTGTTGATACGTTATTGATGTATATTACAAAAATTTTGAAGCAAATTTTCTTATAAACAATGACGGAAGATTCATTCTTACTGGAACACGTGCACATTAAACATTGAAAGTGGAGACAGAGGTAAGAAGAAGGTCTAAACGCGGTGTATTTTGTGTATCGAATTACGTAAATTACTAATAATACAATAGTATTTTATACGAAAAGTAATGATGTTTAAATATGGTCTCTTATTTTTCAGGCAGCACAGACAATGGAGCAGTTGGTGAGTACAGAAACATAAAAAGTTATACCTAAAATGTGTGTCTATCCCGTGCAAAGAGAACAGCAAAAGAGGCCAACTAGTGTTATTTCACACTGAATCTATCTCATAAAATTTATGTGTCTAATTTTATCCGCTTTAGACTGATCAATTAAAGGACGATGAGATGGGCATGGCACGTAGTCCGCATGGGAGCGAAGAGGAATTCATACAGGGGTTTGTTGGGCAAAGAAGGAAGACCTAGACTTAGGTGGATATTAAAATGAATCTTAGAGAAATAGTATCAGGGGTATTAACTGAATTCATCCGGATCAGGATAGGGTCTTGTGAACACGGTAATAAACCTTCATTTTCCATAAAATGTTGAGAATTTCTTGAGTGGCTAATTTGGCTTCTAAGGAAGGACTCGGCTCCATTAGTAATCGTATCCGATACAGAAACCTTTTAGCATTTGCTGAACTAGCTACTGCATTATCCAGTTTATGATAATTTTAAATTTATAGCTGCTGCGTCGCAACAAAACTTAAAACAGTTTCAGTTATGAACGTACCTCCTTCATACCAGCTTCAACCAATAAGTTTTTGTTGATTGTTTTCCTTTTCTGAATAATAGGCCGAAGATTTCCTTCTGAGATTTGTGGTTTCTCCTGCGTTGTGAATTTGGATTGTGTTCATCTGCTTTATGATACCATAGTCCAAGGATATGAACTTATACCATTAATATGAGTGCGTCTATCTGAGCCATCGTTAAACACCTACAAAATTATACGGCATCATAACTTAGAAAGCCACAAAACAATAGCATTTCTCTCTCTTTTTTTTCCTTATTTCTTCTCTTCATTAATTATTTTATTTCATTCTCCTTCGTTTCATCATTCTTTTTTATACAAATCTGTCTTCTAATCCTCTTTACCCTCATCCTTTTTCCTTCGTCTTTTTATACTTTTCTTTTCCGCTCCTCTTATTCTGACCCTCGCAACTTCTGTGCGGATAGGGAGGGGCCTCAAAGAGATATGTAACTCACCGAAAGAGACAGTGGAAGACTTTGTAAATTAAAGGATAATATGAGATGTTAAGAGATGTATGCATAGCTTAGCAATTCTGACTTGTCTTCGAGCAGTTGGCCTTTGCGTATAGTGTTAGTAACGTCTCAGTTGTTTGGGGGTCAGTGTATTTTGAACTTCGCTCCGTAGTACCTACGTACTTACAAGCAGCTCCTAATGTCTGATTCCTCCTCATATCGTATTTAGTGTAACGCGTCTCTTAAAAACAAAACGTGTCACTCTCGGTTCTCTATCGACGGGTTGTTGGGCCGGAGTCCACAGCAGCATAATAGGATTTCTTACGTGTTCCGTGCAGTTGGAGGGAAAGTGATGACTATTTCTTTTTCGTTACTAACTGCCTTTCATATTTGACATGTTACCTATATATAATGTAACGGAATTTCCGTCATTTGCCACTTTTTATGAAATGAATTAACTTCCGTTCTCTATATTATGTATTTAATTCATAGTAACTACAGCTAGTCTGTATAATATTTTCAGTTATGTAGGTTGCATACAATCTTCATCAGATTCCTGTAACGGGGTTAAATACAGATTATTCTCAGTGCAAAATGAAGAAATTACATTTATTAGATATTTTTCTTCTTACTACATTTTAATATTTCGACTTTAAAAAGCATGTAATTACAATTCATTATTATCATCACTTATTCATCAATTCTTTGTTTTAGCATAGATATGGATTGCAAGCCGACATCCTTGTTCATTTTCATAGCATATTACAAGGCAGGCTCAACTTTACATTTTATTTTTATGCTTTGCTCTCCACTACATAATATATAAAATATTTTCTTATGCACAGTTTGTGTCGGTACATTAGTTTGAAACTGAAAATCCGTAAGTTCATCTGACAAAAGGGCATTGAAAGAAACGAAGTTCTGAAGCAAGTTAAAGAAAGGATGTTCTCCTCTCAATCTCCCTTTCTTTAATTTAGTCCTCTGTCTCTCTTTATCTTTTCTTGGTAGCTGGTGCCAGAACAGATTAGTCTGAGTTTGACAAAGCCACCATATTTTAGACCCATTTCAGAACAACTTTAGAGCTTAATTAAACCAAACGTGAAGTAAAACATTTATACGTTCCATATGAAGTGCAGGATTACATGGTAAAAAATTAAACTTGTCCGCAGCGCTTTTCTTTAAAATAATTTTTTTCTCTGTTTCAATCACTAATTCGTGTGCATTAAAATTGACATGTGTTTACGTGGCTGATGATAATTTAAATGTAATTTCCAATGTTAATGATTTAATTTTATTTACGCTTAATCTGAACCTGGAACTAATGAATCCTTTCAGTGTGCATGTTAAAAGTAAATTACGAATGTATTTTAATTAACATCCATTGGCTGTCCTGTGTAGGTATTTTTCATTTACAATAATATATATATATATATGAGTTAACGATTCAAAGTAAATTTTTAATTTTCTTTCAACAGGTAAATTTTATTTTTAACTGGAAATTTCTACATAATGATATATTTTTTGAAAAAAAGAGCGGAAATGAAACTTACTCCAATTATGCATACACTTCCTTATAGTTTCCAATTTCCATTTTCCATACCGCACTGGTATTGATATTATTGTGTTGCAAATGAATACCCATTGCTGATAATCTTCTCATAAATGCACATTATTTTGCCCTTAGAAATTTGGAAGTGGAAGTACATCCATTTCCTTCGCCTAGTCGTTGTAGTGACTGAGTAATATCGCAAATCGAATAGTGTTTGAAACAAAATGGTACGACATAGACCGGGACAGGTTTGCCACTATACTCGTATTTTATCACATACCAGTTTCTTTGTAGCATGATCGGTTTCTGATGAATCGATAACGTTAATTTCGAATATGATTAAATTGGAGGCCATGTAAAACCTGCTGAATCAAAATTAAATACTCATTTTAAAATTGTTATGCATTCACCAGATATTAAATTTCATAGAAATCCCTTTAGTATTTTTCGAGATGACTTATTCGGATGCACGGAAAGACAGACAACACAATCACCTGATTATATTTATCATTTTATATATGTCTTACAAAGAATACATAAAAATAAAACTATTTATAGATGGGTTGCCTTGCGTGACCACGTCATGTAACACTCCAAGTTACTTGATATTAATCAGCTGATTGTAATACTGGAGCCAAATATTATGGTTGATTCGTACATTACTTAATAGCATTAAAACAAGTGTAGGGGTTATTAGCATGGAGCATAAAAGGATTAGGTATGGAGAAGCTGATTGTCCTTTCAAGTTATAATCATGTAACTTACGTAGCATTATTAAATGAGACCAGGAGAAACCTTAGTTTATCAAATGCCCTGCCCCAGACTCGAACTAAATACATAGAGCAGGTGGTTGTTAGCGGAAATAATCTGAACTTGTATTTCGTGAATATACAGTTCGATTATGGTCTGATTATGAATTATTACCACAGGAGTTTTTTGTATTCCTCAATTTTTTCAGATGAATAATAAAGCATTACTTTGAGACATCTTGTAACATCTTCCATTGCTTAACGACTTAGACTTATGGATTATTCAAAATCATCTCATCTTATTCGACGTCATAATTTATCATCTTATGATATTGCGCAGTATGTTTAAGTTATAGCAATGGCAGTGAAACAGTTTAGTGCAATAACGTAACAGTCGACCCTGGTAGGTACATTAGCTCGATAACTGTTCTCTGCGTAGCATATTCACCAAACGTAGCGTAGGGATTTTGGATTCGAATTTCAGCTGGAAGATTGCCTATCTTTATTGAGGATTTATGTTGAAGTCTTCAGTCCTAGAATATGTTGGAGTAATCCGTTAAATGTGCCACGACCACTTCCACATTCTTATTTTTCTCTTCGTGGTACAGACATTCATAAATATTCTGACTTCACCTGCTCTTTCTAACGTTTTCTAGTTCTCATTTCGTTTCGATGTCCTTTTGGTTTGCACCGCAAAATCTATTTGGTTATTCTTTCATCTGTCGTTCCATATAAATAGTTCTGTCTGTGTTCATCTAAGTTCTTTCTGGATAATACCATTCCTAAAATTCCACATTCTTTCAAACTATGATAAAATATATTAATCATAAGTCTTGTACATTGCAGATATATATCAGTAATTGTGATTTGCGGTTGCCAAGATGTTCTGGTCACCAAGCTCTTAAGAAACAGCTGCTGTACCAGTGACCAGTACACTGATTGCCTGTCATTGTATAACTAACTGAACAAACTTTATGAAACAGAGTCATTGCGCAGCTGACAGTACGCTCAAGTATTCAAGAAATTGGGTCCGCAGTGGCCGCTTGGTCGCTGGGACCTTGGGTTCGAATCCCACTCAAGCCATGGATGTTCGTCCGCGTCTCTCTGTGTTATGCTGTCCTATGTATAGGTAGAGGCCTTGCGACGGGCCGATCCCTCGTCCAAGGAGTCCTACCAAAATGTCTATAGATCAAGCCAACGAAAAGTTGGGACCCCAGTGCTCAGGCACTTGAAGAACGGGTCGTTCCTAGTATCCCAGTATTCAAGAAATTCCACGCCGGCTGCGAAACTTGAATGTTCTGAGGCCCTGTGCAATATTTTGTAACATGTTTTTTCATCGTGGAGAGTTTCTAGTCTCTGCTTAATCCTCAAGGTCCCTTGTTGGCTGTCCAGCTCTGCTTTTAAATATATTCGCATCTGTCATCAATATCTGGATTTAACATGGTATCTTACATTTTGTAATATGGATAATAGTCTGATATTGTATTATTAATTTTTATTTCTTATTAATGTTGTCAAGAGAAATATCAATTGGTTTTCCATCATCGACACTGTTGGTATATACGACACAATTTTAACTTTCATCGTAAGCATTGCTATAAGACTTAGTTCTTCAGTCAGATGTCTCATTGCTACAAATTACATATTCAGACCTTTAGATATTTTGAGGAAAATATTGTCTTTTTTGAGGATAACTTCTTGTTGCGTGAAGGTGTTTAGATTCACTACGTGTGTTTAATTTATTTTATTTTCACTTTCTTATTTTGTGCGCTGACTCTGTGATTGGCTGATGTTGCTGTTGAGTAAGCATATTAAAATAAAGAAATGGATTAAATTATTATTGCTGCTGCTTTCGTCATTAGCACACCTAAAAGTGTTTATTTACGATGTAAAATGTAACGCCTTAATATTTCATTAAACCAAATATAGATCAAAATTATCCACAGCGAATATTTCTCGATTCATGAAATAGTTTTAAATTTTAGAGATCTCTTGCATATAGGCTACAAAATATATAAAGTAATCGGTTTTTAATTTTTTTCTAAGACCTTTGTGCAGGGAAATTAGTAGGCTAATGTTCAACACAAATTATTTAGTATCTTAAATAAAACAAAATCTAATGAAACCACTGATATAAAATAGTGTTACTTCACACATCTTAATGTGTTGTAAATTATATTTTGTCGACCTTCATAAGTTAAGACGCGCGCCGGCAATGGTAAACGGACCACTGGTTGGTTAACACTGATTCACGCTGTAGCTCTGACTGAGCAGTTCGTCTGACGTCGGGACTTTGGTTACGGTGATCACACATGAGTCTGGCCATTCGTTTCGCTGTTTCCATTCCCTGATGTAGACGAAACCAGATAAGCCGAATGAAATGTAAATGACGACTCTAATTATTACATCGTTTGTTTCTTGTCAACGATGACACTTGGGTTAAATAAAAAATCGGTCTGGCACGCCAAGGGGAGCTGAATGTTCTGCGGGACTTCCCACATAGACGGCTGATACCATGTGACTGTCTAATCTCTGTCTGTAATTAATACAGTAGAACTTTACCCAATCGATGCTTATATTAAATATAGAAACCTGTATATCGGAAAATTCTCTTTACTCAAGGTTAAGAAACAAAATTTAATTAAAGCTATTAAACAAAGGGAACCTATTTAAAGTAAAAACGATGGGGGTATGAGATAAATGAAAAATAGACTTTCATGAAATTTGTTTGAGAAGAGATATTTTTTTACTAATGGGTAAGTATTAGGTTTAATTTTTTTTTGCAATAATAACAATGTAATAGGAAGAAAGAAATAATATAAGGAAAAAGACGGGTGAGACAGGGAAAAATGAAGAGTGAAAAATAAAGGAAATGAGAAATGTAGACAGAAATGATGAAGTGGAAATCCGTGCTGCTGAGAAATAGTGTATGCTACACAAAATTCTTATTTGTGATTTGGATGATAAATAGACCTACATAACTAAATATACAATACGCTTTGTAATGCCTATAGTAAAAAAGTAAAATAGCGGAAATCTCTCTGAAAGTTTAAGATTCAGTTAAATAATTTACTGTGATAGTTCTTGCAGTCCGGGAATTTACATCCGAAATGTGTCTTATAATTATATTAGAGGTACGTTAGTATATTTCCTTGTCTTATTTCGAAGTGTTACGTAACTTGTGTATTTTAATACAACTTGTAATCACGATGTGTCTCCATACAAATTTTAAATATTAACTTCCTTATAGAGAGCTGTGACTTCAAATAATTATTTTTTGTGCGTTTTCTTAACATATGTTACAATGCTTAGAATCTACTATTAATGCTGAATCAAAATTGGTTTTATGAGTTATGTGGTCCTTAATTATTTTAAGTTACTCTTATACTTTGATTTGAGTTGAGTGACTGCAGTAGAACACCGAATACGTCAGTAGACTATAGTCTGAAGTAGGATCAATAACCACACGAATAAGAAGTTGAACTGCTCACATCTCGGCAGTGTCAGACGATTTTATGGGATTAGGCAGTCTTGACAACCGCCGTTGGCCAGTATCGGCCTCTTGTACGTGCAGCTCTGTGTGAGTGCTGTAAAAAGAACGCAAGACACTGGGAACAAGAAATTGCGATGGAGCTACAGGGCAAACAGAGTTCAAAATGAGAATAATTAGAAGAAAGCACAGTAGGGGTGCCTGCGTTGTCAGTGAACAGTGGTGCTGTGTTTACTCGGGTATCTCCGGCCGCCGCGTGACAAGGTTCGTTCTTGTCTTGTTGTGGGACTCTGATTTCGTGTGAAAACACGGAGAAGCAAGTGTTTGCTTTCGCTGTGTGCAGCTTCGAACAGAGACTGAAGTTGAAGCTGTATAAACAAGCTTATAAAGGTGACTGCTGATACAAAGGAACTCTGTTGGCCCAAATCGGAAGAGGATTTAAACCTATTCGTGTTGAAGAGCTGCCTCCATATTCTTGTTGAGTCAGCTTACCGACTGACAACCAATACAAATAGATTTTCGATGAAGTGTAAGCATTTATTCGATAGGGGAGAAAAAACGACATTATAGTTTATACAAATCTCCAATTGATTCTTTTGAAACTGTATTCAATTTTAAACTTGCGGATTCTTGGACTCAAACCATAATAGTTTTCAGGACAGGAGGGCTAATTTTAGGTTCAATGTTATTTTATTTTGTAACTTTCAACGAGAAAATGGCAGAGTATTTAGACATTAGCATTGTTTACGTAATCGCCTTTCTCCATAACGCGTACTGCCCAACTATTCACATAATTCGCCATTTTATGATTTTTTTTTCTTTTCAGTGTGGGAGATGACATAATTTTTGAACAACTTCTTTATAAAAAGCAAAGAGCTCACCTCATCAATAACTGATAACCCTCGCGTGAACCTTTCCACTCATTCATAAACTTTACTTCTGCACATAAGCTAATTCTGGGACAGTTTTCCAATTTAAGTAGAATATTACACAGAAATGTTGTTCGGAGCACCTAATACGAATACAGAAGGAAAGTAAAACAATATTTTTGGCCATCTCTCTCGACATATCTGGACACTCCCACACAAACAACAGAGGTGTCTTTCCAACATTAGCGTTACAGTTTTGTGTAACCAGTTTTTAAACACTTTCATAATTGTGCCCATTTATATTACAGCTTTGTGATATATTAATTTTTCCAGACATTCTGCAGAACACTGATCATCATCGGACGATTTCAACTCTTCTGCTATTTCTTTTTTGTCTGCGTCATTGTCATACTCTCTTTTTGTTTTTGGTGTTCCACTATCTGTTTTTTTCATTCGTTGTCTTTTTTGTTTGCTAATTACCGTTCGTTTTCTAGTTCTGCATAATTTTTATTATCTATGCAGAGCGATTTCTTGTGTTGCGTTGGAAACTTTCACTCACTTGGCTGACTTGATCAGGTTTATTGCAGTGGATGCTTGAATTTTAATGTTTGTAGAAGTTGCACAGTTGCTCAAGTCGTACCCCTTAAGGAAAAAACCGTATAAAACTTAGGATTTATCAAATAAATAGAAATTAAATGTGTTATTCAAAACTTCTGTTAATATTGTTGTTATTTATTATAACGAAATTAGAAAATCTATATGCTTTCACGTAAAATAAACTAAATCTTTAAAAACTTACATCGGTACGACTAAAGTAACCGGTTTCCTAAGTCGTACCACCTATAGCCTAAGTCGTACCTAAGAATTTAATTAATCAACAATAATAATTAAAACGTATTTTTTATTAATCTGTTTACATGACACATAGGTATTCAGTTAGTACAAACATCACATACAATTTTTTTTGTTCTTTTGTCAACTCCAGCGCATACATCGTGCACCCATGATTTGGATTTCAAGCATTGAATCATGTTTTCCTCCCGATCTTCTCCACAAATAAAACAAAACCAATCGCTTTTCTTCTTTTTAATTTTTAATGCCAATTCCTTTTTATTAATTACTGCGTTTCTTTTATTTGCCGCATTTTTTATGTTTTCTTTATTCTGCGTTGACGTTATTTCGACTGACGAGGTAGAGCATTCACGGAACTCTTTGCTTTGGTTTATTATTGGAATAGGAGCTAAAATATTTAATTGCAGTTTTATTTGGTTTATAGGCGCGTCCGTTTCTTCCTCATGGATTTCTTTACTTTCTTGTGTAACCACTGCAGAAAGCTCTTCTTACCAGTACGACTTAGGAATCTCATATGGGTACGACTTAAGACACGGCACAAGTTAAATTTAACAGTAAACATAACCTAACATCGAATAAAATTAATAAGATTTCGTTTCGACCAAACGATTATGTAAATTCTACTGAATTTATATTTAATAAGGAATATAATTTTATCAATAATTTACTTGCAAGATTAACTACCAAACATATGCAGAAAATTATAAGAAAATTGAAATAAACTTACTTGATGACAGGATTTATAACGAGGCTGGTTTATGGCAGACAATAATACGTAAAGCAACTTGGTTGACTCAGATGTATATTTGGTTGCCGTTGTATGTGCTGTTGTTGTCGTAGTTCGTTCAAAATTCAAGTGGTACGACTTAAGCACTGGTACGACTTGAGCAACCTTACCCTATTTACTTCTTGCCTGTCTTAATCGATTTGTAGTTGAATTACAACTTCAGCACATTCGCCAGAAACTCAGTAAAACTGTTCTGGAACAGCGTTTCATTGATATGAAGTCTCTCTTACCTCTGAATCCAGACAAATCAATGTCCACCGAGGATGTTCTTCTTCAAAATGTTCCAGCCAGTTAGCTGATCGATATTTCTGTCTTCCAACAAGCCAAAGTATAAAAAGTTTAGTATTTCCTTATGCAACACTTTAACTACATGTAGCATTTCTTTAGAAGCTGATGGTCGCCGAACTAGTCAGTATATTCCTCGCACATTAAGGGGCACGAAGGCTCATTAACCAAGTGACTGTTTCCTGGCTTCTAGTGCTGCGTAGTCTGATAGAAGTTTACCAACAGTTCCGAGGTCCTTGCTGCCTCCATCATCAGGGTGGTGAAGGCTTCATAATCAGGGATATATCACCCTGATGATAAAACTGCAAGTACCTCTAAGTCGTTGGTAAACTTCTAGAGCTACAATTTATAAGAGAACTATCTTCATACTTACCGCCCTGAGGACCTCAAATCCCACTTAGTTCATTACTCTGTTCACGGGAGCCACATTCAGCCTATATATTGAGCCAGATGAATTCATTATACACCGTCCCACTCTAAATCATTCCAGATGCATTTTAAAATAATAAAACTGAACATTTTTGATACTTGAAAAATTGTGATTAGTTTGTGTACTGGAACTTGTAATACCCCATACCATGAAACTGGTAGTGATTAACCTATACACCAAAGCCCGTGTGGTCCTGTGGGCTGGTCCTGAAATTTATCACCTGTGGTTCCATCAGTAGATTGGATGTCAAGTTCAGAATTTGTGTTATGTATGTACAGAAACATTAAAACATGCTCTCCTGTTACAACAGTCAGTAAATTTCAATGTAATGTTATACTAACTAGCCACAGGCTGTTACTCTGTGACGTGTCACCTGTAGGTAACTCAGGGGAGTGGTTTTAAATACTGTAGCTAGGCTTTCGCGTCACTTTTGGTCTTACACAAAGAGAAATGGAGCGCTGACGTGGAAATATGAGTAAATTCTACTACCCTATATGTTACTGTCATCTGTAGTCTGTCGTACTTCGTCCTCATTATAAGCTTACAACTATCATGTGAAAAGTTGGTACGTTTATGATTGATTAAAACTTTAGCCCTTCATCACCAGAGAATGAAATACTGTGTGGGCTACGTTTGCATTGGCTCTGGTTAAAGTATAATTCCTAACAAGCATGAACCGGGTTATGCTTGTTCATGCTACATATGTGAAATCTTTTGAAATGAATGTGTGTTTCGTGATTAGAGTTTCTAATGCAGTGTCCTGATATCTTGCGGAAAAGTTTGGAAATACTGTTTCAAGAATCTGACCCAGAAATTTTCCGTAAACGGTTCTTACTTTTTATTATTTGAAATGTGTTTACTAAGCGTATAATGGAGATGCACTCTGAAACTATTCGATATTTTCAACGTAATTTGATACTAGATAAAAGATGCTCGGAGAATTTTCTATCGGCCAACCAAAACCGTTACCTTGTTGAATGGAAATTGTTTTTTATAAAAAAGTATACATCGTATAAGGCTTTATTACGTAATGTAGGAAGATAAATATTAGTTCTGTATAACCGTTCAGGGCATAGTCACGACGGACGCCTTATGCACCAAGGAAGTAAAAGCAAGGATAGCCATGGCCAAGGCAGCTTTCGTCAAGAAGAGGATACTTCTCACTAGGAAGTTGGGCTTGGAGATGAAGAAGAAACTAGTGAAGTGTTACGTATGGAGCAGAGACTTGGACACTCTGGAAGAAGGAACAGAAATACCTGGATAGTTTCGAAATGTGGTGTTGGAGAAGAATAGAGAAGATCAGGTGGACAGATCGAGTGACCAACGAAGAAGTATTGAGGAGAGTCAACGAGCAAAGAAGCATTCTGCAGGCGATTACACGAAGGAAAGCTAACTGGCTGGGACATATTATGAGAAGGAATGGATTAATAAGTGATATCACCGAAGGCCAGGTTGAAGGAAAGAGAGGACTAGGAAGAAGATTGATACAGCTAACCGACGACCTTAAACAAGGAAAGAAGATGACGTTCCAGGAATTAAAGCGAGAAGCCGAGAATAGGGACAACTGGAGAGCTCTTTTTGGGCAGAGCAATGGACCTGTCGTAAGACAGAACACTTAATAATAATAATAATAATAATAATAATAATAATAATAATAATAACACGCCTGAAGTTTTTGGCTGCTTGTGGACCAATTAAACAATTCATGTAATAATAATAATAATAATAATAATAACCGTTCAGGCGCGTTCGTTCTGTCCTTACCCCTTTTGTAAGTGGCATGAAAGTTACGTAATTCTGGAAATATCTTTGTTTCGTCAAGTCATGGCATTTGATCTTCCCAAACAACACCAGTGACGTCAGATTTGTCTGGGGAGCAGTGACCTTTGCGTGGGCAGTATATCTTGCTGGGGATTTCCCAGCGTGACTTCAGCTCTCAGAAGCACGTGCATGTGTTTGTGTAAAGTTTTCGTTATTTTTGTTCGATTTTAAACACAATTTGAATGTGTAGATAAAGTTTAGTAAAACTCTACAGTATCAAGTTTTATGAAAATCTATTTATCGGTTCTGTAGTTGTTACAAATGTGCATTTTTGCGATTTTGTTGGTATCGTGTACGGAAACGAGATGCCATTACGTATGAAACTTTTATAAATGTGTTTAGTGACGGAGTTTTGTCGTTCATTTGCTTTTATTTCTGTTCCTGGAAAAAATATATAGGTCAAGTTGAGGGTCGTGACTGCGTTATGATAGTGAAGTTATTAGAAGGAGAATTATGAATAAAGTACATTTTATTGAAAAATTCATGTAGTTGAAACGTAATACATTTCGGTAAATACGGGATGCAATTTTTCGGATCATAATTTAATATGTACATATTACGTAACATGAATCGAGGTTCGATTTAGCTACAAGAAGATAAATAAAGAGCATATTTAATAAATGGGATTTTGTTTATTTTAGAAATATAAGCTACACAATATATAAATCAGTAAGATTACGTATTTAATAACATAAAGAAATAAATGTGTGTCCTGCTACAGAGCAAAATAAACATCAAAACGCAGAGAACGAATTTAGATTACTTGTGTACTCCAATTTAGAGCTCATATTTTAACTTCGTTTTGAGAACGTTCTTAATATCTTAGTGTAAATTCTGTGACCTAAGCAGCAGAATGTAACTAAAAATTAATATTTTGGTTCTTATTATCTCTTTACACAGCCAGACATTTGTATAATGCACCAAGAAGCCCTATTATAAAACCATACATTTCATGGTTATGCAGCATCGGTTCACTTCCTACATATGGACTGAAATTATCAGTCCAGTTAAAATAAAGTACAATTATTCCACTGAAATTATACATATGTTGGCCTTTCCATATATTAGTGCTGTAACAGACATTAATTTAGTTTAGCTCAGTTCGGAAATTCAAAGAAATTAATAGTCTTCAAGAACAGAAACATTCTATAAAATCAACAGAGGACGTCTGAATCAGGTGTACTTGGTGACTTACTGACTGTCCAACAAATTGTATTTGAGTTCTTAGACATTTTAATCGATCAAAGTTCGTATAAAGACCTCATCCTATAACACAGAACTTGACAGGTCCCGAGAGAAATTGAAAAAAAGCAAACGAATAAAAAGAAAAGTGGAAAAGAATGGTGTGGGGAATGACTGAATATTCGAAACGAATGGAGATAAGAAGGTGAGAAAGAGTAAGAGTGTTGATGGCGCAGAATTTGTTAGACTTTGAATCAATCACCCTTCCATTTATTTAATTTCATTTTAATTCTTTTCTCTGAGATGTCACAAGAAACTAATTTCACCAGCTGACTTTTGACATCTCTAAAGCCCTTATGTTATATCTGTCCTACACAAAAATTTATACATTTCTAAAAGTATATCTACGCTAGAGTTTCAGAAATATAAACTTTACTTGAGTAAGTAATTGGAACTGTATTCATAAAATAGTGAATTAAAAGTAGCTTAAGATTATTCCATATTATTGGCGAACCTCTAAATCTTCTCATACAGACAAATTCCATTCAGTATTCACCATACAGAACCATTTTGTGCCCAGTAATTGCCTCCTCGTTATGCATTCATAGAAACATCTCCACGGAACTACTTTTTTTTTCAAATTATCTCTATGGTTCCTTAATCTGTTTGTGATGAGGGAATTTTTTTCGCGGTCTGTGAACATTCCCTTGGATTAGGTTGCTCTCGTTCCCAGGAATGAAAAGAAAAGGAATTCTCCTGAGAGCAAAATCTGACGGGTTTGCACTTCGTGTACGTAGGACTAAGCTACAGAGGAAACGTAGCGCCGTAGAATCATTGTGAAACGAAGGTACAGGGTTCACACAAAGAATGTCGATATTTCAGACTTAAATGTTTATTGAATGTGATAAAATATTACGAGAAAACAAACTCTGGCATACAGTAAAAACAATTCTTATTCTGAGTGTGTCACTGCAAAGTTACTGAAATTTATAGATAACTTCACTTCGAATTTGATGCTTTCATAACAGATGTCTGAGAAAAGTCGTATTTTCACGCAAAGCAGTAGGATACCGCAGATGTCAAATATTATACTCAGGCGTTGGTGTCGATCTCGTGGTATATTCAACCCAAAGTCATAACACGGTAATGAAATTTCGGATTCCATGAAAATTCGGAGAGTTTTTGATTGGCTGCTCAACTGTGAGCTTCTCAAGAAGGACTCTGCTGCATGTTGTTAGTTATTTTGTTATTCAATGCAAGAAATAGTGTCTAGAACACGAAAATGATGCACCCTAGTCGAGTGTGTAATTCACGCTCACAAGCATACGATAATTTTTTCGTTTAAAAGTCGTAAAGAATAAACCGACGTATAAGCTAAATAAGATAAAGAGTAAATGAACGCAGAGAATGTGATGAAGAATCAAAAAATAACATTCAAATATTATTGAACAAATACTGTGAAGTTTTAGAGACATAAATACTCTCAATGTAAAGTAACAAGCTATGTCGTTAAATATGTGGTATGGAGTTTCAAATCATAGGCATTAAAACGGCAGTTATGCTACTGGGGAGTTTAAATGTCGTGACGTCAATTCAAGGAAAAGGGTCCATCAAGTTATCTCCAGAATCCAGCGACTTTTACTGTCTTGCGCATAGGAAGAGAGCCTCAAGCCGTTGTGTCTGTACAAGAAACAATAACAAGACGGTTAGTGGCTTGTCTCAACATCCCTGGACACGTAGCAACGCGACGCGACTGACAGCGTCATGCTGATTGTCTCCTTCTGCACGTCAAATGCATTAGCCTTCTGTTTTAGTGGCTTCGCTCAGTGTAGCCTTTGTGATATACTAATTTCAATTAGATATTTATATTCCTTATTTAATAATTACGAGGGCTATGCCATTTTATCCAGTATAAATTATGTACTTGGTATTTTTTTAGTGCTCTCTCTGACGACAGGTCCATATATCATGAACAGGATCCTTCCATCCTCTTCAGGTTGTCAGGGCCCTGCTCATACATTCTTGGCAGATGATCAGAAGTGGTTTTCCATTGCCTTCTTCTGTGTGTGTGAGTGGAGTAATTGTTAGGATGCCACGGAGAAACCGGGGAAGCTCCCGGAGGAAAACTCCGTGTTGCCTAGACCACGGTCTTGCCCAATACAAGTTATAAATCTGAGTACCACCGGGAATTGAACCCGGGACCCCAGGATTACAAGGCTAGTGTTCTGACCGCTAGACCACCGTGACATTGTACTTGGTATAGCTTTGTTTTATGAAACAGTATATGAAGATTTAAATAACATGGGAGCATATTAATTTTTAGATAACATTAGTAGGTTTAAGTATTGTGCAAGTAGTATAAGACACAGCGATTGTTACAGGCCATGTCTTGTGAATGATTGCAATTGTTTTAATCAAGAAACGCTTCTAAGGTATGTCCAAAAATGTGTTTAGAATCTTTAAGTAGTATGAGTTACAGTCAGTGGAACTCACACATGTTAATACTCCGATAATTTAATCAAACTAAGGGTTCTCGAAAAGTTCAATTATCTGTAAATACTGTGGCAATTAAATCCAGTTAAAAGAATTGAATCGTAAAGAAGTTATCACTCGTGTAATATACCTTGGTCTAATGAGATTATTGTCTTTTCCTGCATGCTCAATTTAATAAAATATATATGTAAGATTCTACAGTACATGCCGTGCGGTAGGTGGCCTTAAAATAATGAAGATTAAAATACGTATCTCACGATAACGTGTAAAATTATTTTTTTGGACTTTCCATCGTCTAAATCAGCGTTTCTCAACCGGGGTTCCCCGGAACCTTAGGGTTCCGCGAGCAATCGCCGGGGGTTCCGCGAGAAATAGTGATGAATAGGCTAATCATATGTAAATGTATTTTTGAGTCATTTTTATGTTTAATTTCATATTCGTAATTTTACTATACACGTACGACATATTCTCGGAAAATTCTTGGGTATTATAATAAAGTCTTCAACCTGTTATGTCATTTAGAAATATAATAATCATAAGAAATATATTTCATTACGTCTATACGGCGCCAGCGTGAAACCGCCTTTAGTGTTCAGTGTACAGGAGCTCTACGTGGTGGATTCACGTATCATCGAGTGACTCAAGTAAATTTTAAATTTTATTATTTAAATTGGCTTCAAAAATAACATTTCCTTGACACATATATTTGTTCATATGACATTTTACTTTGATGTATCTTATGCCTTTTTAACATTGTCAATAAATGATTTAGTTATTGTAGTAGTTATTATCTGTTTTCGTTCTGTTTATGTGTGTTATATACTATATTGGTTATTTATGTTTATTTTTTTGTGTTTACAGATATGGGGTTAATTTTCTTTATGAATGAAAACCTTAGTATGAGGTGTCTTGAACGGGCAGTTCGATTTCAGTTTTTTTGTATTGTCAATAAACTTGAGAAAAACGGAAGTAATTTTTTGCGTAAACCAGCTATCAGAAAAAATATATTATGTTTTCCTTATGAACTTTAAGTTTATAAAAGAGAAAGAAAGATATTAATAATGATATATAATAATCTTTATGTAGGGGTTCCCTGAGACATGAATATTATTTCAAGGGTTCCGCAAGGGCAAAAAGGTTGAGAAACGAATTTAGACTCTAAATTATAAAATTTCCAAGTTTCGAATGTGGAATCAAGTTTTAGAAACGTGATTTTATAATTTCGATAATGGATAAAGTCCAAGAGAACATTTTTCCGGGTTTTAATTAATACTCTTCTTACAAAGCTTTAGACGTCAAAATTAGGATGTTTCGACAATAATTATCGTGTATTATACCGAGTTTGATAGATGTAATTAAAATAGTTTGCCATTTGTTATGTGTGAAAATGCGAAAATGGAAAGCTAATAAATGTTTTTCTAATTTTACTTGAGAAACTTTCTGAACTAGGTGTAAAACCCGCTTTCGAAATATCGTGGGTGTACAGTATAGTCTACCTTAGTCGAAGGATATTGTCCGATATAATTACAGTGCATGAATTTAACATTCTAACAACCCACGTGTATACTTTTTACAATGGATGAAACTTCCAGACTTTTTGGTCTTTGTGATTCTACCTCCCTTGCTGCACGTGTGGAAGAAACTTACCATCGAAATCTCCTCAAGTTCTCTTTATCTTCGTCTTTAGGTCACAGCGTTACATCCTTCCCTCATTTTCTCAAACCCAATTAGTTCCAAGTTCTCGATGAGTACGTGTACACATTTTTGGCACCAGAAATTATTTGATGCGCTTTCTTCGCGTAAATTAATCATGAAGTTTCATCGTTTTAGATTTTCAACATGTCTGAATTTTGTTTCTTGTTTACAGAGTTATTTGAAGCAGAAAGAGGAGTGACAAGAAAATTTATCCTACAGGAAAAGCGGTAATTAGAATCGTAAATTGTGTCAACACTCTTCTCTCTGAAAATCTTAATCTTTCTCGGCAATCATGACTCCTTTAGTAGATGTTTTTGCTCGTATGTGGGCAGAAAGTGAAAAACTGAGATACTAAAAATAAATCCCTTCATTCAGAAGCTAGAACCTGTTCTTTGCACAGGACATTTCAAAAGTTGTCGTCATAAAAACGCGCTACAGAGAACATCATTTGGAATGGACACTAAATAATTAAATTTCCGATTCGGTGCCGTTATTGAGCAATGGAACCCTAGAACTCTAAAGAATGCTGATGACGAGATTCACTGAGTAGAGCATTTGAAGCAATGTACAGGTGCCCCCCAAAAATGTGTACATATTAGTTGAATGAAATAAAGGCATTTTAACAAACTAAACTATTAAATACGTTGTCATTAGCACTCATGAATTAGCGAAACTAGTGTAGGTACTTAAAATTATCATCGTTAGGTTCGTAAACACTTTACACGTAGATCGGTAACAAGGTTAGCATTCTCTACTATAATATGTATACAACGTTTTGGGAGAGACTGTACAATGGTTTGCTACCGAACATATCTTCTATACGTGTGTAGAAAATGTTAAAATAATGTACAAAATTCGAAGCTTAATGTCTCTAACAACTCCTGAGACCAATTACAACAGTTATTCGTGAAACTTGCCTGGAACTCTAATATTTATATAGGCTTGAGAGTTACAAAAGTCCAGTGCATCCTGTTATTTTGTCGGATATACTCAGGGGCTTCCCGGAAGCGATTAATTAGGACGTGCAGGTTGTAAACTTCTGTGGCGTACGTTACCTTCTTCTCACAGATACAGAAATATCGTCGGGAATGGGTCAGGAGAACGTGATGACCACGCGGATGCTGTGGCTGTAGTTTGATGTAAGGAGAAGGAAAGCTCTCTGTTTGCTGATTTTCCTACCACAACTACCACAACTAGGAAATGTCCAAACATTCGAGCCCATTGCTGTAGGCACATCTATACGAGTTTTGGTAAGACAACTACCATTTTGAAGTAATCATCTTTAAGTATGACAGCGGACACCAAAGCAAGACTAAACATTGTTTTCCCGTCGTAAACTTCAGCATGCTGTAAATCAAAAACGACAAAGAATAGAAAGAAACATTTTCTGTTTCAAATGAACACACCTAAAACTCCTGTAAGTGTTTGTCACACCTCTTGAAACACCCTGAACTTTTATATCTTCAGAATTATTAAAAATGATTTTAAATTTCAGTATAAAAATACGTTGGTTTTTTATTTCAAAGTTCTAAAGTGTTGCAATGGGAGTATCTTTTTACTGGTCGGTAATTAAAAGTACCGAATCCGTTGAGACTTGGACGTGTAAGTAAAGTTTGTCCCACTATACGCCATGTAGGCGTTTGGGGTGAGTGGAGGTATAGCTCCTCTCTTCCTTGACCTCGGCACTAGATGGGGGTGAGTGGTCAGCATCACGCCCCGGCCGGCTTTACCCCCGGGAAAGGACCCCGGTACCCATTGTAGAGGAGGCTGGGTGGGCCCCAGAGCCGGTCTGGACGCAGAGGCTAGAGGAAAAATCCTGCCCCCATCGGGGATCGAACCCCGGTCGTCCAGCCCGTAGCTAGTCACTATACTGACTGAGCTATCCCGGCTCTAGACTTGGACGTGTATTCATTTTTAATTTAATAATAACTGTTTGATGTTTTCCTTAATTCTTCTGAACCTCATCCTAAAATGATTTTGCATAGCAGTGAAACATGACATGATTTTATATACTATATAGGTTTGTATGTGCGCGTTTGTGTGTGTGTGTGTGTGTATATACATCGATAAGAGTAAAGACTGGCCTACATAGTTTTATTAACCAACTCTGTAACTAAATTTATGAAACAGAATTGTGCTTGAATGCTAATAGTTACTCAGCCGGTTAATAAATTCCTCGCTTTTTATGGAACCCAATAACTTATTGTTGTGTCCGTAGCCCCTGCCACTGGACAGTATCCTGAGGAAGTTGTATTTATTAAGCTCTCACAACATAGTTATTTAATATCTGCATTAATATTAGCTTCCCATCTAAACGTAGATCTACCGATAAATATATTCTAGGCTTTTAGGTAAAAATTGTGTGAGCATTTATCGTCTCACTAAGCATGTTACTTCTGTTTTATGACCATTGACTTCATCACGTGAATTACATTTGGCGTAGTGTAGAAATTATTAAGCTTTTCACATTGCATCCTTTTCTTGTCACTAGCTTTCTTTCTTATCCAGTTATTTTCCTCTGTGGCCTGTCCTCAGACATCCTCAGGGTCAGTTGCAAAGGTTAACACCAACAGAAAACAACAGGTGAAATTTTAATTTTTTATTTTTTATCTCTATATATTAAAATACTAAACGTGTAGTTGAAACATAGTCTGTTTTAATACAATAATTATGAGCCCAATAACGATTTTCATGTGCCGTATACAGTTTTCTTCTGTGGAAAAATGTAAAGTAAATCCAATAATAGTTGTTCTGCCGATTTGGCTAGTTTAGGAGGACTACGAAATTGGGCGCTTTGTGATCTATATTTTGGTTTAATATCAGGTGAAGACGGAAGTAAATCAGGAAATTAGGAAGCGCTCTTCGTTCTTGCAGCTACATTACTCATTCATTTAAATACATGGGAAAAGAGATGGTGTATTTACAAAGTCAACATCTATCTCAGGAGCCTGCTATCTACTGTTGCACCAGATACCTCTCTCCTTTCATACTCGTCTTGGACCTTGTCGACAAGACTGATCAGATAAGCGTGTCCCGTACTTCTCTGTTGATCTTAAATTCGTCTTCTTTTGAAAAGAAATAGCCTTACATTAACATTTCAAAATCGAAATGAAAGGCATTGCTGAGGACAGCTGTATCAAAGAACTTATCATCATGTCTCTTTTGACCGCTTTACAATGGGAGAATATCAATTGAATGGGATGCCGCATGGAAGCAAGAACCGGTCTGGAAGTTGTGGCTTTGAGAAAATCCCGCTGATGGAAGGAATCGTATCCCGTAGCCGGTTACTTTGCCCGCTGATCTGCCTCGTATCACGAAAGAAGATTGCAGATCGTAGCATTTCGCCCTGACATGGTGAGTTGTAATGTTGTGAAGAATTAGATTTTCATTGATCAGTTTCTAAACTTTTAAAAGTAAAGTTTTCATAAATAACACTTTTTCCTGCGGTAAAAAGGATTGGTTTGTAATAAAGGAGAGATGTCATGTTTGAATTTCATCTTTGCAAATTTCCTATAAATTTTATTAATGTAACATTGAGTACACCGCAAGAAAGTAAGATACCCATCTTTTATTTAAAACGTTTAGATTCATTTATCGCATATAATTTTTCATATCTTAATCTTAGTCTAAATGGAAAGGTATTTGCCGAAATATTTCTCACGTCCGTCATGTTCTTAACATGTTGACAGAAAAGTTATCTTTAAAAATTTGCATACACCCAAAATATCTTCTCAAATTAATTTCTTATACTGAAACGCTCCGTATCAGATGCTCACACAGGCGCCATGTCGATATTGCTGTTGACAATGAATCAGAAAATAAACATGGTCTTTCGTGAAAATCAGTTAAGGATTTATAATATTAATACTTGACCATTCAATAGCTCAGGTCGCTAGACTTCAGCTATTGACAAGGAATTATTAACTTCAGTTCCAAGAATAAGTATATGCTATACGTTGTAAACAAAGTGACAGTGAGCAAGGTTTTCTTCTGACACACTGTTATTTCCATGTCAGTCACCCAGATTTTGAATCAGCATTTTACCAGTCTATTATAATAATTTATTGCCAACTACTAGACGTTCGGTTGGCACTACAAGCTACCAGATTTTTCAAATTAATATTACATCAGGTTATTTAACGTCGGAAGAAGTATACATGAATGTACACAAATTCAAACGCGATATTTAAACACAAATAAAGCCTGATAAAACTGAAGTCTTGAAATCTGAGGTTTCCATGGCAATAAAAAAAGAACATGGCATGATTTTTGCGCCAGTAAAGTCTTTGGGCATTTATTCGTGTAATTTCAGTTCTTTATCCCAATGTAAATAGATTTATATGTTTATTAGGTGATTACCAACGACTTAGAGGAATGTGTTACCAGTGTTTTGCAGAAGATGCAGGCAGTACGTTTCTCTAAAAAGGGTCGTAATCACCTACAAGACTACACAATGTTACAAGTAAGAAAACCACAATTGACAACTGAAGTCTTTCTGTCGCAAATACTGAGGCCACAAACTTAGTTGTGTACAATCTGAATCGCTGCATTCCATTTTGTTTCTTTGCTGTTATCTTGTCGACTTTTTCCAAGTGCTCACTTTTTTGGACATTAAAACCTCGTTAGAAGGCCGGCTTTTATGTCAGTGCCAAGTTCCATTTGTTACAGCCCGTGGGTTGACAACTGACGCAGACCTACGTGTTACGGAGACATTTGTAATACAGAAATACTTTTCACAGTTAAACCACAAAATAAATTGCAATTTAAACGAATTCTATTCAATGTATTTATGTAATTTTCCAAATTTACTATTATACACCTCTGACGCCGGACCATATCTCAAAATATCTTAGAAGTTTAATTTACGCGAACACTTACAGTCTTAAATATCCGAAAAAGAATGCAAAACGTGTAACCCAGTTCTTGTCATTATTGGTACCTTCTTTCACATTTCGCCTGTCTAGTTAGATATATCGATGTTTCATTAATCGATACTCGATTTGACACATGCAAACATTATTACAGCTCCAAATATTAGTTTGATATTTGACTAAATATTCCAAAGGATGTGTAAAAATGGCAAATTGCAGTCTTTTGTTTCGATATTCATTCTATCATTTGACTCTGTATGGAATGGGCTATTGTAAACGTCGTTAAATAT
Organism: Zootermopsis nevadensis; assembly: GCF_977971745.1. Classification (NCBI taxonomy): domain Eukaryota; kingdom Metazoa; phylum Arthropoda; class Insecta; order Blattodea; family Termopsidae; genus Zootermopsis; species Zootermopsis nevadensis. The sequence goes on from NW_028259142.1 coordinate 11,177,205, forward strand.
ACTAAATAAATTATATCACTTGTAATATTATGTAATATGTCATCAGTCACCTTATATAATCGTCTACGACAATAATTCATGCATTTCCCATATTATTATTATTATTATTATTATTGCTGTATATGTAATTGGCCATCTGGGTTTTGATGTAGCACTTTAATAAAAAATAATTGAATTGAATTATTACTATCATCATCAGTATTTGCCTGGTTTCTCGCTGTTGGTAAACCCTTAAATAAATTAATTGCATTGAATTTAATTTCAGATGTACATTAATTACGTGTTCCCAGATATTAAGTTATCACCGTAGACGACTTAAAGATCAAACTTTAATTGATGCTGGTGTTGCGTCCACGAAGTTCACATTTCGTGTGTGTTCACATTGGTGATAGCTGTAAGTTCTAGTATATTACGTTATACGTAGTGCTTTATGAATGTTGGCAAGCCTCTCAGTAAAGTAACTTGACTACAGACTGGAGGGTTGAGATTCGATTCTGGGGAGGTACAAGAAATTTCTCTTGCCTGGATTTCGTTCAGTACCTCGTCAAGTGCGTAACAAAGATCTTTTTATTTATATCTTGATGTAAACTAGCTAAGGCCTGAAACTTTGCATTTATCGATAGCTAGAATATATGGAGTTTTAATTTCGCGCTTGTATGGTACCAGAGGAATTTTAGCTTTTTTCTTATTTGAATTTAATATGCATGGAATTCTTTTCTTGTTTGCGTGTATTACAGCTACTTACATCTGCTTTTTATTTAACACACAAAGCAAAGTAACGAGCATCTTGTTTTAACATCCTGTGTAAATGTTGCTAGAGGTCGCGCTGGAAATATCCTTACATAGAAGCGAGGACATGCTCCCCTTCGTGTGTGCCATCATTAAGATTTGTTCTCAGTAAGAGCACACAGGAGCTGAAGTGGCGTGGACGAAGAATACCATGAGAGTTTACACGTGAGGGGGCAAGCAAGGATTTTATTCAGTGATGTAGATTGAAAAGAGAAGGCTTGTGTTTCAGTACGGAGTCGGGGGATTTTCATTGAATATCCGACCCGAGGGTGAATCGTGTTTATTTACATCTCCAGTTTGAAGCATTTCCCGAGACCTATCAATACAAAATTGCAACGGAAACGGTGCTGCGTCACGCACTAATTAATTGCTTTTCGAACTCCTCAGCCCGTTCATAATACCCACTTCTGAATGACTACTTGGTTCTTGAAGGATATCGTTTAATTAATTAAATTATATTTTTATAATTTTTTGAAAATAATTTTAGATTAAAAATTGACATGGCTGAAGTAATTCAGCGAATGAAGTACTCTCAATATGTCTTTTTTAATTTAATCCATTGCCTATGTGAAGTCGAATGTTCTCTGCCCTGATTACTGCACTAAATGGAATGCATGGAAGAGAATAAGTAAGCGAGTGACTGGTCAACTGGTCCGATAGATTTGGGACAGATCAAATGTAAATCGCGAAAATGAGTTATGTCAAATATGACATCGATATTTAAGAAACGCTAAACTTTTTGGTAACTAATCTCATGTAATTAAGTGTATGGAGCAGAGTTCTTCTTGACAAGTTAATAGTGTATTCTGCTAGTCAACAAATTCCACGTCTTTTATGGAAACAGAGAGATTATTACCGACTTAACCAGATACCGCTACTGGGCCAGTTGAATCCAATTTACGCCCTCCAACCCAGTTTCACGAAGTTCATTCTTATTTTATCCATCTACTCCTGGGTCTTCTCAGAGGGCTCTTCCATTCAGGTTTTCCATCCAAAATTGTGTAATCATTTCTCATTTTCCCCATGCTCTCTGCGTTCCCCGTCCATCTCATCCTCCTTGATTCCTTCCGAGAAGGAAGATACACGTAGCCCATATTTGTGAAAATTTGTGCCAAGTTTGGCGGGAAACCGGTACTTGACTCCAGCCGCTATGGACAATTTGCTGCGGTGCTTTAAGCTTCAGATACGTACCAAGCACCATTCGTTATTCTGTAGTGCTTGTTTTAAGGACGTCTTTCCAACTGTTTAGATTGTTTTGTATCGATTGTTAGAATAACTGTTAATAATAAATTTGAAATTGTGTGTAGGTTTTTATCTTAATTAGTTTATATGAACTCTAATCAACCATGTTAATTAATTTCAGTCCTTTTTGAAATTCTGTTAGTCGATAACGTGGTCAAAAGCATTATGGTATTCTCCCACATTCCCATAGGTCTTCCCTTCAATTTAACAGACCAAAATTTCAGACATACATTTATCCTTCTTTGGTCATCCTGAAAGTATTTCGTAAAAATTACAAATTATTAAATTAATCATTTGCGTTTTCTTCGTCTCTCTCTTATTTTATTCCTCTTAGATCTAAGTATTTTTCTCAGCATCCTGTTCCAAAACATATTCTAGGTCTGTGCACTTTGTTAAGTATCCTTTGTTAACAAGCGTGTTATTTTTAGATTACTCAACTATGTAGGATACTTAAGAACTAACAACGACATCAATGTTAAATTACTGATCACTAGTTCATGTCATTGTATATCGCTGTAAAGTGTTTTAAAACTTCAAAATGTTTAAATGCAATACAGTGCAGTGGCTTGCGTTTATATTCAGTTCAACTTGTTTAATTGACTTATAGAATAAATTTACCATATAACAACTTGTAACATTAATATTCTTTCGAAATAACATGTGCATATTTATGAACGGCGTTTTGAATAGGAACTTAGTATTAAAATACAAACTTTTTCCGCTGAATGCTACCTCTCGACTTCATGCTGTTTCAATATAACCATAAGCGGAAACTCAAGAGCTTCCATATTTCTATAGGTGATTTTTAAAAGAGCTCTGAAGTGGGACAGAAATAGTTGGTATAGGTGCACGCTTGTGTACCTCAGATGATATGGCGCCTCTCCAGAATCAGAGGATGCTTCAGCTGCGAGGGGAAGATAGCAATTATCGAAGCAGGAACTCGCTGTGCGATGTGACACGATTCTATGGCGAAAGGGTGCAAAGAAACCAACGGTGTCCTGAAAAACTGAGCATGAAATGGGTTGCAGAAGTAGTATCGTGTAATTTTATGTCAATTCGAGAAGTTCAGCTATTTTAACATTTGAAACAAGTTAAGAAGTATGCGCATAACGTAACGATTCTGGCATGTTTATCAGAATTTCACCTGCAGCCTTTAACCAATTAACCGTAATAAACCATCCTAACCAAAGTATCCTGTATATTCTTCGTTTCCCACCCCACTATTTACTTAAGCTAGCATAAACCCGTGTAGGTCTTCACATAAACTATGCGTTATTACTAACAAATTTTAACCAAAATTGGAATTCATAGACAAATTTTATATAAAACAACCCAGTATCAAATTTCATGAAAATCCGTGCAGCGGTTCTCGAGTTAAGTACGTTAGACAGACAGATAGGACAAGCGATTTAATAGGCTCTACGCTGGGTTGCGAACACGTCCAAGAGTGTACAAACGTTTACGTTCATAACAACCTTAAATATAAGTTACGATCAGTGAATAGACGGTTTTGGTTTGAAACGGAGGATGTCTGATGAATAATGCTAGGGTAAACATTTGGACATAGCTGAAGGATGGGGAAAATTAGATAATGCGGAGCTTCATAATTGTTATCTCAAAATATTCTTAGTATAAAGAAATTTAAAAATATATGTTTAGAGTTTTGCAGATTGCGGAGATGAGAGAAACAACTTTTTGGATAGAAAAAATAAAGAGATTGTTTTAGAAACTACGGCGCACATAGGAATATAATATTAAAATGTACCTCAGACAAGTAGGTTGTTGATTAGATTAAAATCGTGGTTAAGGATAGGGTTCAATTCTGGGCTTTTGTGAACATGATACTGTAAAAAATGGGGGTTTTCTTGGCGGGCTGAATAGCTGAATAACTTTGCATTAAGGATGTAAGTAGTTGCTGGTAAGGTTTGTTCACACATTTTACTATCCACGATTACCTTATTGGCTTTGGCATCTTTCGTTTCGGATTTAATGGATTTATTTCTCCATCGTGACTACAACTCTTTTTCTGCAATTTTTTAATCGACATTCGAGCTAATCAGGAAGTAAATAGTTTACAGGAGACTTTTACTGTCAGTGGTCAACGTCAGTGATCGAAATCAGTTGGTAAAAATGGTTCTCAATAAAGATGGCGTGCAGTGGACATGGAGATGAAGCTTTATATTTGGACCCTGACTCTACATATAAAACAGTTATGAGGCTGCTAGTCTCCGTCTAACTCCTTGATAGCAGAATCCGCAGGTCCAGCACCGACAACACCAAAGCCCGCCACCGGACACGATCCTGAGCCAACTCCTTCCATTTGCCATCCTCATAACCCACCTCCCTAAGATCCATTTTAATATTATCCTCCCATCTCCTTCTTGGTCTTCCTAGTGGTCGTTTTCCAGAAGGGTTTTCCACAGAAATTCTATATGCACCTCTTAGCTTTCCCCATGCCTGCTAAATTTCCAGCCCATCGGAGCCTCCTACATTTCGCTATCCTCACTATGCTAGGTGACCCGTACTATTCACGCAGCTCCACGTTATGCAATATTCTAAATTCCCCATCTATTTCATCTTTCTTAGGTCCTAATATCTTCCTGAGCAACTTGCTTTCAAACGCTTATAATCTACGTTCTTCCTTCGAGTTCAGAGAACATGTTTCACAATCATACAAGACAGCAGGCAGAATTATTGTTGTATATATCCTGCTCTTTGGGGGGCACTTTAATAAAATGTGGAACTTTGCTTCAGCGTAACTATTTAGTGGTTTACATCTTATTTATTTGGGAACATGACGACAAACGAGCTGACACGTGCGGTGCGAAATTATACACAACAGATTTGAGTGTCGTTAAATCTACTAAATTAACTCTAGATACGCCACTGTTTAGATTCCGTTGGTAAACGAAGAACACTTTAGAATGTCAGATTTATTCCGTGTTTTTGAAAATGTGATCAAAACTCATATCTTACCGAGGCTTATGACTGAATACATGATTAGATTCTTATAGCTGAAAAACGTTAAGAAGGAGAAAATATTTGAAAATGCATTCCGTAGATCTCCGTGATATTTATTCCTTTCTTGTGCTGCAAGGAATGAAAGCCGTCAGGTGCAGTAACTACAGATTGGTTTCTGTTCAGAATCGCTTGGGTCCCGTCTTGTTCCAATTGCATTACTTGTCGTTAAAAAGTCCCGTTGAAAGCAATGAACACTTCGATAATTACAAGGAAACACACCTTTAGCGGGACTTCTTTTCACATCTTTTATGTTCCTTTGGAAACCAGCCCACATTTGTAACAAACGGCTACACACCTCAATACCTGAATGAGTTTCCGTGAACACGAGGAAGGTTGAACATGGAATAACCAATTTCCTCTTACAAAACTCGAGACTCTTATTCTGTTGCACATAATGTGAATCCTCCTAGGAATTCTTGCAAGCGAATAGCGTGAAATTGGGTTCCTTTCCTTGTCCCTGCTCCTCCCACTTTGATAATTGTAAGCGAGGTTGCCATTAGTTACGATCCTCATCTTTCGAGGTGGCTTCCTGCTGCAGTTCCGACGGCAGCGTAACCAAATACAGAAACTCTGAACCGTACACGTGGACTTCACTTATTTATTGTGTTTAAAGGCGCTACAACGTCTGAGATTATTTGTGCTTACAGCAGACTTAACATCAGGACTTCTTCGTCTGTTTTATGTGTGAAGTTACGAACAGGAAAATCAGTGAAAAATGAATAGGAATTCTCGTCCACAATATCATTCACTGGCACAATTTAAAAAAAATTAACTTTATTTTCCACTAAAGAAAGACTGATGATGTCGTTGTGCTCGTGTGGGGAACATATGTGGAAGTGGCTGTTTCGAAAGCTGGTTTTGCTTCCTTCTTCAGATTAAACTAACTTGGTTACTTGCGTCTATTGGAAGAAGTTGATTCGCCAAAGTCCGAGTCCAGTGTAGAAATTTTAGAAAAATGTTTACTGCGAGATGTTGTTAGCACCCCCACTCAACCCCTCAAGTTGGAGGACAACCCCTTGTCGAGATACTATAAATTTAATTACGTCTGGAGTTAATGCTTTACTTCTTTTCGGCTACTCCCAACTGTCAGTAGTTGGCGTGTCAGAACAATCGAGTTTACAGTTCGTCAGTTGTTAATGCATAAGAATTATATTGGAGCATAACAACTTGACAGCTAGTTCTTCGTTTAAACTAATCTCGTAAACATGAATAGCCGAAGGTTCAAGGAAAATTAAGTTCAAATTATCGGACATGACTCCATCTGCTCATGCCCCTCCCTGTATATTTTTCCTCTAAATGACGTAATGTAACACTTCAAGGCAATTTAGTTCACTCACAACTCCATTAATTATTGAATTAATTATTCTCTTGCACACATCCGTGGCGTAATTATCCGCCCATTTCTGCCGCGGTATGGTGATAGCCGACAACATTTGCAGCTCACGCAGGGTGTGGTGCAGTGTGGATGGTTGAAACTCATGCGTGGGACAGAACAGTGTAACAATAGACGAACTTCGTTGACAAAGACTTGCTGTGTTCCCTTGACGGTAATCCGTTGAGTGAGTGACATGCAGCTGACCAGAAACCTTTAGGATGCCAAATAACTGGTAATATACACGGGTGTTCATTTTGAGTAAAGAACCCTAAAGGTTCGTTGCTCAAATATTAGAAAGGGTTTCCGGATTAGGCATGGTCCATGTCCGATTGGCCAGTGTCATCAGAGAGACCGCACACCTGTTATTTACGACAGTTTGCTCTCTTTTCTGTGGGAAAACATCATGGGGTAGTGAACAAAAGATTTTGGGAGGAAGAAGGTGTAGTGGCTTTTGTGAATTGTGTGCTGAACCCAAGGAAGAGGACACTGCAACGTGATTGATAGAGAGAATTCATAATAGCTGTGTAATTCGTAATAATCATCACTATAAATCTGGGATTAAGCTTGTCTGTCTCTTCCTGAACACTCTGAGTTTAAAAGTCGAAGTTATTATGGCGATGACACTGTGGATCAACATCTGTATTGTGCTGCCGTGTAGTCTTGTAGATGGTCACCAACGTTCCAGATGAACATACCGCCTTTTTCAGGGTAGACGTCCTGTAGTATGATAAGTACCATCATTTCTGAAGAACGTATCGTTACCATCTTGAGATAACCGTGTAGTCTTGTAGGTTCAGTGTTCACATCATGCCTCTTTGTAGGTATAGAATTTCCTATCATATAGGCAAACCCACATCATCATTAATCCAGCAGTGATCTACGGATATTGCTGGAATATATTGTAGCTCACCACTGTCCTCCGATGACAGTGAGACAATGCAGCGATGCGGCTTGAACACTTTTGGATTGTAATTTTTTCCTGGGGAACATATCTCCTCTATCTTCGATGTAGACGCATTTTATGCGAAAGAACGTTTCGCTACCACTTTTAGATAAATGCCTTGTAGTTTGTGGTTCCCAATGTTTCAGTGAAATATATTAATTTAATATTTTGCAGTGAGAATGGAGATCGTATTTCTAAATGTTGGTGACCGACCACCTCCATAACTATTCGATGACTTATCTAAAAATAATCGCCCTGAAGACGGAGGACTTATGTTCCTCCGGAACAGTGGTAACGACATGCAAGATTGGACGACGTCTGAACTCCCAACTCCTCAGTAATTAAGTGTCTTTTTCGACCGGGTTTATCTTAAACTGTACTGACCTAATTAATTTTTATTATGTTATATGACAGGTCCGCAGTGGCCGCGCGGTCTGAGGCGTGGGCCTTGTGCCGCTTGGTCACTGGGACCGTGGGTTCGAATCCCACTCAAGCCATGGATATCTGTTCGCGATTTTCTGTGTTGTGCTGTCCTGTATACAGGTAGAGGCCTTGCGACAGGCCGATCCCTCGTCCAAGGAGTCCTACCGAATATCTATATATAAAGCGAACAATAAGTTGGGACCCGCAGTGCTCAGGGACTTGAAGAGTAGTATCCCAGTATCCAGTATGTTATATGACACATTCCTGTGCCACACGAATCCAGTTCATACCATCCTACCTCCTCGCATTATCTTCCGTCCCATAAACTCATTGGTTCCTCAAGTTATTTCTGACCTTCAGGCTTTCCGACTAAAATGTTAAACGCATTCTTCGTCACTCTCATGATACATTCACTGCAGGCATATATATTGAAAAATGTAAAATCACAAAATCGTAGTTTCACTCACATCACAAACGAAATGTTGAACAGTCATTTTACTACAGTCCGGACCACCAGATGATCACAATTTTCATATAATCCAATAATCAGTCTATTCATCCGTTGTTTCGTAATCGCTGGTTTTTGATACAGTCAAATTTTAATTCAGACGTTCCTTTGATGACACATATATAAAGTGGTACAAATGATTTTATTAAAATATAAACAATAACTGATGCCTGAAATATGCTTCAGTATACCCTCGTATTCATTTGCCCATCCTTTCACACTGAAAGTGTTTGATTTAGTAGACATATTTTTCAGTTTATTTGTGTGGATGTTACACAAACTCTTTGTGTTGTGAAATTTAGTACAGACAAGTATATATTCCACAGAGACTAAAACTGACGGATACTATGAAAGAACCATTTCCATTCTTTGAGTGTCTAACCAAGTGTAAGGACAAAAAAAGTCCTCATTAAGGTCCCGTAATTTTAGATCTGCCGACAGAATAACCATAAATCTAATTGTATTCCTATGCATACCATCCATAGTCACAGTCTAATTGTACTTTAAGAGATAGGAGATTTTATTAAATTTTCTTGTAGTTTATTACCAACTTTACCACGAGGCAGAAAACTCAGTTTTCACAAACGAGGTTCTGACGACAGTTGCATAGCAATATTAACAGTACGTATAAAATCTATGATGTGAGAAGCGGCGATAATAGTAGTGATTTATAAATTAGTTGAATTCTGGTCTACCGATGGCTCTGTTCCATTTAATAACTGTGACGGTTGATGGAATACAAAAAAGTAATTAGTAATAAATAGCAGTATATTAAAAATTGAATGGAAAAAAACACATGATTTCCAGCTGTCTATAATTTAAACAGCGTTACTATATGCACTTTATGTTTTATCAAATACATTATGTGGCCCTACACGCAAAATAAATTCCCTCCATAAGGATGTTATCCTTGAACATTATAAATTGCTTCTATAAATGAAATTATTTTCGCATGAACTCTGCCTGTTTGTATGTTTCTGCATATTTGATCTTTGCTCTGTCATATGGGACCGATAAATAGGCTTTGTTCGCAAGAAACAGGTTTATTGGTTGTTAAAGCAATTGGTACATGTATTTACCACTAGGCTATATGAATGGTTAATCACTTATCTGTTACAGAATGATCGTATTAAAACATATGAAGCAAGCAATTTACTCTCATTTTACTAGATGTTGTGTGAACTCAGCTTCAGAACCACGTCCATCTTTCTACTCTGGAACAATCGCAGTTCGCCCACTAAACTCTACTCTGTCTTCTTCTCTTCCTTCAACTACCGTTCAAAGTTGTTCCTTCATTAAGTCGGAAGCAAGGCTATTTTGTTTAATTATCCACTTGTAAAGAACTTAATGTGGTCTCATTACCACACAGATAATCGTGAATACAGAAAGGAAGATGTAACAGCGAGCTTAAATGGCGCACTACAACCAAGAGGTAATTCTAGGGCAAATCTTAATCGTGCTTCGACAAAATGTTATGTTTGTGACAGGATCTATAGTAGCTACCCTTCATAGTCGCTTGTGACTGCAGCCACAGTTCTCGTTAGATTTACATTAAACTTGTGAAAGCACAATAACATTTTAATGAAATTTGCTTTGCCAGAATTATATGGTCCAGTATGTATTTTATTATGTACGGTGATGTAATACCACATGGTTAAAAAGCAGTTGACTCTACATGGGGTTTAAGGTCCTCAACATCAGTGAAGATGTGTTATTTTTCTGGGTCACAACGCAGTGAGGAGGTTTAGGAAGATACCAGAGGTTTAGAGGACTAGATTACCTCCTTCTTCAGGGCCAGCCATTTTGCTGTGACCTTGGAGCATTTAACTGGGTGTGCGCTGCAAGAGTATAGATTTTGTAGATGTTGAAATTGTTACAACAAAACTCACATCGTGCGTGTACTTAACCTATAATTGTCAAAACAAAACAAATTAATTTCGTACTTCCAAATTTGATGATTTGCCACAAAGGACGAGAAAGTAGTTAGGTGTGCGAGTACTGCAGTTCGATTTTGTTAAGAAGCTACCCGCTTCGAATCTCGTTTAGGTAACCGGTCAACCTGCCCGATGCTTTCGTAATTTTCCTCACTCTCTTTAGGCGGGGATAGTACTTTGCAATTGGACTTAACCAGGCTCTTTCTTTTCTCACATTTTTTGATAATTTTACGTCATATCAATCTAATATATAGGCCTATCGAAGAAACATAGTTCTTACGAAACCGAAGGAATGTCAACAAATTTACATCACAATTTCAGACAGTTCTTTAAGTAGCTAATTAGAACACGCTCCAATTAATAGATTTCATCCCTGTGTTTTACTATAACTTCCCGAAAAACTGGACAGAGAAATATTCATAGCATTAGTAGAGGTACTACTGGATTTTATAGAAGTAGATTGTAGAACGTTTTATAAACATCTGAATCACTTTGTGTGATCACTTTCGTGAACTATCTTGTGATATCGCATGGACGCTTACTATATTACGGACGTCTGTCTCTCACAAATTAATTAGAGAATAAGAGACTTTTTTAAAATTTCACCAGCGACTTGCCTTCTTTTTTTCTTTTAAAATAATTTTCGTCTAATGTGTAGTAAGCATTTCCATATTTCTTCGTAAGTTTTTGTATGTCTGACTTTTTTCCGTTTGTAACAACGCTAACATTTCAATTTTAATCGGAAGGTTTCTAAATTAATAACATTTCGTTCCCGATACTACCAACATCCAGGACACGGGAAAACTTCAAGATAAGTAGTCCGAGCAACATAACTGAACTTACAAATGACAGAAGTAATTCAAACCTTTTACGAAATAAAAATATTTCTAAAAGTAATAATATCCGCCTATTCAGTAGAACTAACTAAACTGCTGAATTTCTTTCAACCTGCTTAGTCATCTTACAAATTATTTATTCAATTCCCTCCCCCTTCCTGTTTCTTTCCTATTTTATTCCTTCTGCCTGTCTCCTTCCTTTCACCTCCATCTTTGCCTTCCTTTTCTGCTCTCCTCTACACATAAACTAACTACGAAGGAAGGGTAAGTGGAGAGAGCTAGAGATGCCTGTGTATGGACGTGATGTTCATACTACTTGGAAATCTCAGATATAGACGTTGCTTTACTTTGATCGTGTGTAACGTAAAGAACTTCCTGCCCCGCCTACCCCCTCTCAACTCCCTGAAACCAGTCAGTATTCCTGTCTTCTCCCAAAAGCCCAATTTTCAAGGAAGGAATGAGCCATAGACAGTTGTATGTGTAGCCATTGCTGAGTAAATCCAAAGCATAGCAAAATGGAGGCGTCCGCCCACCGACCCACCATCCAACGATCGGCTACTTGTGTACACCGTTTGCTCGTTGAATAATAATTCAGCCAGACCAGGATTTTTTTTTTTTAGATACAAATATTCTGAACCCGCTTAGACTTTTGGATTAACGAAACGGGGGAGTGCACTGAAAGAAATTCTCGCACGAAAATGCAATGCAATAAGTCAGGAAACGGAAATGTTTACAGACAACTGTATAAACACAATTTGAAGTTTGAATGTTTATGATCACGGTGCGTTGTCGTGTGTTAAATTATTTTCTTGGAGTGTATTCATTTTTAAATTATAAAATTGTAAAATACACAATTTTTTCGAATGCTGGATACTGCTTCAGTCATAAGGTAAAATGGATGGGAGGATGACAAAAAATCTGTCTGTTAGGCCCCCTGGTAGAGTAGCTTAAAAACCTCAGATCTCATCGCCCTGATGATGGAGGCAGCATATTCCTCGAATCGTTGGTAAACGTCTACCAGACTGCACAGCGCTTTAATCCAGATGACAACTATGTTAATGTTCGCCGCTGTGAGAGTGTTGTCAGTATTTGTCAAAAAATGCTTGGAATTCTCAGGTTATTTAAAGAACCCGACGTTTTACAAAAAAACAGTGAAGAGTGGTGTAATTTGGATATTTTCGCAGGATTGCACGATCCACGAAGAGAACACCAGAATATTGACTTGAAAAACTCAGAGTCTACGAGACGATTAAAGAGCTAATGTCAAATAACATTCGAAATCATACACATCTCCTGTTGCATGTCAAACGAATTCTACAGTAAGAATCCATTCCTCCGAAATAAACAGTCAGTAAAATAATCCACCTACGAATTTTGGAACTTTGCTGCGTCTAGAAAGCCAAAAATTTGGGAAAGCAAATGGATAGTATTTGGTTGTTTTCTGGTCAGTAACGCCGTACAGACTTGTGTGTAGACACCAACATTTCGGAGGAATATGCTGCCTTCATCTTCAATGTTCTTGTTAATGGGAGTTGTATATTCCTCCGAAATATTTGTGTGTACGTAAAAGTTTACACAGCGTTACAGCACAGAAGAGAAACATCAGACTCCTCAAAGTATTGAGTACATAAACTCTCAAAGAAGTGATTTGTTGATTATGACAATACTTCATTTGGTAAAGTTTGGACAAATAAAATATCAGAAGTCGGAACATTTCCACCAAATATCTTTGAAACAACGTGTTTACTTATTATGTGAATTTCAGTTTTCAGAAACTAAACATTTATTTGCAAGGATCTTATTTTTATTCACTTAAACATATTAAAACAAGTGATGACATATAATTAATAGGGCTTTCGAGAAGCCATTTCCAGAAACGTTTCCAGTGACACTGGAATACTTGTATAGAGTATTAAAATGAATAAGTTCACGGTGACTACAGTCACTGAAGTTTACTTACAATTTTTATCAGATTTTATCCCATTAGTTAACTGTAGAATTTCTTTGTCAAATGTTATTTAGTCTCTGGATATTACTTAAGATAATTTATTTTATATTGTATTATATACATTTAAATATTCTAAGTTACTTTTTCATGGAATGCGTTCTCTTTAGTAAGTCTGAGGTCTAAGTGATATTAATAAAGAGACGCGGCGTGTGGGGTTTGTTGAGTGTGAACTAATATTAGTTGTGAAGGCCGATTCCAAGCTAATTACTCCTCTTACGTTAGGGCTTGTGCACGATTTGTAAGAGAGACGATGCAAATAACAACAGATCAACGCAAAGAATAACGACTGTCCCTCATTACGTATGCCTTCCCCGTCAAATACTTCTGGTCTCTTATTTCATCTCCGGCTTTTCTTCTTTTCAAACCAAATTTCTTTTGTCTCTCAGTTACATTCGTTAGTTACATATCAGTGTAATTTTTACCTGCTGTATTCTCTTCAAAATTATTTCCATCTTGAACTTTGAGGTAGAAATTGTAATTAATTTAAGACAAATTTTTATTTCGTGAATCTCAAGGGTACCACTTCGGAGATCTGATCTTAATGAATGAACAGTATTACAAGTGATTTTTAAAGAAATACGATGTGATATCTTCGATTGGGTTCAACTGATTCAGTGCAACAACCCGTGGTTGACTATTATCGACTTTGATTTTCAAAAGGCGAGGAATTTCTTATTCATTGGAGCGAAAAACTTTTAAGAAATACTCTGCACCATGCAGTTATATATTTAGTTAGTTATTTAGTCAGTGATTTGTTTAATTGGTTAATTGTTCAGTTGGTAGTAAACTGTTTAGTTACTTAACTATGATGGTATACTTAATTATTTAGTTTAAAACCAAGTACCAAGTCATTATCAATTAAGCAGTTACTTAATCATTGAGTTATTTATTTAGTTATGGCTCTAATTAGTGACTGGCATGACTCAGCGGCTGTATTTTTATGAAATTACTACTCATATCTTGGGTTTTCATCAGAAATAGCCTTCAATTTATTGTAATACTAAATCACGACTTTTCGTTTATCTTTTCCTTCTGCGGTAATTTTTACACTCAGAAAAGTTTTGGAATTCAAGTAATAATGTCAATTATAAAACAATTTAAAGTTATTTTAAGTTTAGCTTACAGGCTGTCATTAATTTTCATTCTCAAAAGATTATTAAAAAGTATAATCATTTGCGCTAAGTGACCAATACACCAACTCCTGTGCAACCAATAGCCAGTGAAGTGTTACTACGAGTAACATGTGGTTTTATGAAGAACATACCTTTATGCTCTGTTAAAACCCTGATCATTTCATTATATTATATGAATTAACTTGTTTTTATGCCAGTGATGATGACCTCTTGAGGTCGAAACGCGTTTGGCATTCCTACATAGTTTAAAAAGTTGTTTGTATGCACATTTTATATCATAAACTAATAGTTAAGGACAGGCACATACAAAACAAAGCTGAACGATTTCCCTCCTGCTATTATTCATACTTCACTAACAGGTTAAATGAACTATTACGAAAGAGAGCATTTGAGTTCAAACATTCGCGAAACATTTTCCACGTTAGAACACACAGGTTGGGAAACACTTTTTCAGGAAGCAAGTCAGCATTTATTTTGGTAACGGAGTTACTGACTTTATTGAACTTATATATCAAAGATTCAGGGACATAAACGTACTTTCAGCTTAATAAGATATTAACGTTTTGTGAAATGGTTCGCAGACTTTTTATTCCTGAATCTCTACTGCCCCATTACCGTCGTCCTCACAAACAGGGAGGACAAACAGGACCTGTTCCATATAACCTTTTTATGGATAAAACTTGCTGCCTGATGTTTTCATTGTCTTCGACTGGCTTCAGGAAAATCGTTTCGGTCCTCCTAATATCATCAGTAGCAAAGAGGGCATGACGGGAGATCGATCTCTAATCTTCAGAACAGGGAGTGTAGGAAATACTAGACGTCTGGACAGAGGACGGATACTGGGAAAGATGCGAAGACGACAGAAGTAGAGGAAGATGACTAAAAAGATGGAAAATGGTTGAAAAGGGAAATGTGGAAAGAAATGGAGTGTGAAAAGGGCGGAATTACGAAACATGAAGGCTTCAAGTAGAGATAAAGGAAACGAAACAAATGTTCTGGGAATTATTTGGCTGCTGCGACAGGATTTCCAATCTAAATGCCAGTGTGAAAATTCCTTTAGAACGTTTCCTTTTTCATTTTATGCAGTACTTCAGAAACAACATTTCTTTTTCACTAGTAAATCCTGCCCCAGTTCCATGTCATGCACCACAATTCCCACTTAGACTGCTCTAGGAAGGAACCCGAGCTTTCGAGGTGAGTTGTTACCTACTAACAGCTGGAGCTGGTTTATAAACGTCAGACCGGTTATTCTAACACGTTTTAGTGACGTTTCTTAGCCCCACCAAGCACTTATTTTACTGCAGATTAAATTAGGCCACAACCACTTCTCTTCATACCTTTACCAACTAATTGTTCACTGATCGTCCTATTATTAGCCGCTATAGAATCTTAGCAATTGGAATGCCATTAAATAAATAAACAATAAATTACGTATATGTAGACCACAACTATCTACGATAATATGCCGTGTAGTCTCGTAAAAGTTGGCCGACGTTTCAGTAGTAACGGCCTTCATCATCTGGGTAGTGAGTCATCGTCCTGATGATGGAGGCAGTAAACACCTCTGTAACGTCAATCAGCTTGACAAGACTACTCGGAGCAGTACTTCAGAAGGCTGCCATCTTTATTCATACAGCCGTAAAAAACTAAAATTTCACAAAGTTATAGTCTGTATGCTGGAGCTGTTACCTTCATGTCTTGGATTGTCATTACACCCACAGAATGCTGCGTTTATGTTAACCGCGAAAGCCATGCAGCACGTATCGGGTCTACAATTTATGAGGCTGCGGTCGTGATTGCATTGCGTGGTCGGCCGGCGCTCTGTTGATGTGGGCGGGAATTTTCCGCGTTCTTCCGGTGGGTGACCGGCAAATCAGTTTCAGTGCCTCTAGTAACAGCGGACTACGAATATTTCTCGTCACTAATACATGTTATTACATTAATTGTTCTTACCTTAAATCACAAAAGATGTTCAAAGTGACTTACTTGTGCTTGCAGGCAAGCTTCATATCTCGTTAACATGTTTCGAAATACTCGACGAAGCTCTTCTTGGGAAATTGCCCAATATTTTCTTTAAGTGCTACTGTAGTGTTCAGATAAATTGTGAACGTTATGTAAATTTAATACTTAGACCCTTTTTCCAAGAAATGACCGATGAAGAAAATAACTACGGTTTCTTCATGCAAGACAATGCTACAGCTCACATAGCTGATTGGTCGATGTTAGCATTAAGAGAAGTGCTTGGTGGACAAGTTATCGACCAGTGGCCTCCGCGTTCCCCAGACTTACACCCGTGCAATTTTTACCTGTGGGGCATGCTGAAGAACAAAGTTTATGTAAACAATCCGCACACTGCAGAAGCACTTAAAGAAAATATTTGACAATATTTCTAAATATGTTAACGAGATTTGAAGTTGCCTGCAAGCACAAAGAAGTCACTTTGAACATGTTTTGTGATTTAGGGTAAGAACAATTAATGTAATAACATGTATTAGTGACGAGAAATATTCGTAGTCCGCTGTTACTAGAGGCACTGAAACTGATTCGCCGGTCACCCACCTGAAGAACGCGCACAACTCCCGCCCATACCAACAGAGCGCCGGCCGACCACGCAATGCAAGCACGACCGCAGCCTCATAAATTGTAGACCCGGTAGAATTATGTATTACAACAATGTTTTTACATGGGGATTTCGAAACGTAGTTTTGGTAGGAAAAGTATTCTTTGGTCATTAGTTTTCACAAATTGTTAAGATCAGTTAGTAGTTTAAAACTTACCGAAAATGTTCTCTGGTTGGACACTACAAGATTCCTAACTATAATTGTTTCCTTTTTAATTAATTCAGAGGCCTCTTGAAAGGAATTTTTGTTTCAAAAAGTGTACAGATGAAATGTTCGTAAAGCAGTAAGACTTAAATCGTATGTTGTACAGAAGAGTAAAGCAACTTCAACTATTTCTTTCCAGTAATTTATATTAAATAATTGTACACCTTTCTAAGAACCGCATTGTGCCTGAGGGGTCTACTCAGATGCTGTGAAACACTGGTTTAAAAATCTTTTTGATCTAGACGACTAACTTATGAAACTTCATGAACGCATTCTTTTGTCGGTATTTCTCTTTAAAATATGTTTAAAATTTTCTTTGCATATGAATTAATATTCGTTTGAATTTAAAGTTTCGTATAACATGCGTTTAGACTCTAACTTCAAAGTGGAACTCTACTTCACTGAGTTTCAAAAGCTAATTCCGATAGAGATTCCTTCTTTCTAAATAAGTAGCTAACTACGTAAGTTCAAAACCTCTCTTCAAGTCTGCATATACATTTAACATGGATAAATAAACATAGATCGTTTGTAATAAGTTTTCACACTTCCAGACATTTTCGTCATTGCGTCTCATATTTTATTTACTTGTTTGATTTTGCACTAACGTTGTAATACACGGGTTAGTACTTGAATCTCTCTCGATTTAATGTTCTCAAAAGGTCAGTGCTTCGTCAAATGACCCCTTAACAAACGGCAGCAACATTAGTTGTGTCCTGACTGAGGTAGGAGACCATTCGAGTTTACACGTGTATACGGTTCTGTCCAATTACAGTTCATTCTAAGCAGAGAAACCGAAGCGCTTTTCCTGACAATTCATAAATGTTTTATATTCCTTATATAAATTAACATTTTCCCCGAAGTTTCGATCCTGAAGAAGGAAAGCATAAAATTATTCCTAAATGTAAATTTTACCATTTATACTCAATGCAATATAGTGTGTCAAGTACAAATGTTTATTTACGCTAGATGTATTACTTCTGCTTGCTATTTAATATCAAAATCACCACTGATTTCTGCTGTGAAGAGAAGCGATGTTATTAATTTATATTGAAATCGAAACTAATTACCATCATTTCACTATATATGTAAATTAGTCATATGGAAATAACAGCAAAGCAGTGGAAACAGATTTTTCTTTTGCAAGATATTTGAAGTAGAATGCCAGTTTCAAAAATTCACATCGAGTGGGTGACATGTTATTGAACTGTCACACCGATCTGTATTCTATCAATCATAAAATCGTTAGAATTCGTATGTAGAATGCAAATAATATACAGTACGATATGTTTTTCTGCAGTGTCCCTTTTCAATGTTTTGGCTTGATTTTCACACTGTGAATTTTAAAATATTTGAAGTTTGATCCCGGGTCAATGGACAATGGATTGTCAGCCACATAATAAGAAGTTTGATAGCTGCAGCTAAGACTAGTAATATTTTAATTTCATTACGTTATATTAGAACTACTTAATCATTTGTGCATGGTTTGCAAGAGGATCAGCTGAAAATAAATCTCGAAAAGTCCTTGGTCGACAAGGATTTAATTCGTAACACTGGAGTTACCAGCGGTCCAGCTATTTATTAAGTAATGCAACTAACTTACTATCCAAGAAACAGTGTTTGTCATAATTTAACAGACGACAGTGATTTAAAGATTTTTGGGGGAAAAAAGGTCATTATCTAGGTATTTATAATCCTATCATAATTTTAAAACACGTCCTGGACATAGCTCGTAAGATCACTTTTCTGTTTTATAGGAAGTCTAGTGCTACGAATCTGGGTTGTTAATGTAACAGTTACGTAATTTACTAAAGGCATAAGTCAAAGATACATTGGAAATTTTGTTTGAGTACACAAATAATCGTACTATAGAATTCTAGTGGAGTCGTAGCATATTTGTGTTTGAAATTATAAATATATCAGTGATTTATGTTACTATTGTCATCATCACGACACTTATAAGCTTGAACGCATACAGAGCAAGTTCTTATTCTTGTGTTACAATCGTTTTTTTTTCCTCATGCTCGTCATTATTACGCCAATGCCTTAGAAAACCTACATTTTCACACTCTTGGCACTAGGAGTCACCTAGACGCCCTCTTTCTTATTAACGTATATGGAGGATACAAATTCTGTCCCTCCTTACTCGTGATTGTTGGTGTGCTTGTCCCATTTCGTAATTTTAGAGATTTCTCACTTTTTACTGTTGGCCCTGCATACAAAAGATGTCCAACTGCTAGATGCGCATCAGCTGCGAATACTCTTTGCAATGATTTTGACATCTTTAGTAACCATTTGTTTACTCTTAGGCATATCCTAAAGTAGATGGTATTGCTTCATTTATAAATAAACATATTATTATCATTATTATCATTATATGATTATTGTATTTACTTTGTTTGTTGTGCTGCATCTGTAATTGACCGGCTGGCTGTTGATGTAGCACTCTAATAAAAAGAATTGAATTGAATTGAATCAGAGATTATTACTTAAGAAAGTATAAACTTTTTCTATTTACATTTATCTGAAGACCGCATAGACTCGTACCTTAATCATGTTTTGTATTGTTTATTTATATATGATAGAGAATTTATAGGTAGAGCATATTTTATGATATACCTTCATATCAGATTCACACTCATATCTTAAGTGATTCATTACTACTACTACTACTATGGCGTAACAGCCCAAAATCGAGCCCTAGCCTCCTCTTTTTTCCAGAGGCTTCTCAACATATATAATTTTTTACAGATGTAGGGGTGTTGGCCCTACAATCCAACCCCCAACCTGGAGGACCAGGGTATTTCTCTTAGTCTGGTCCCTACCCTTGACCTGTCCGGCTTGGGAGGCCCTACCGGTAGCAAAGCTACCGCCGGCATAGCTCTCGGGATTATCGGGACACCCCCCCACCACGCCAAGGTGGAAATACCTGCGGGAGAGAAGTGATTCATTATCACCGTCAAATCGTAAACTAAATATGGATTAAATCACTCGCCATAGTGTTATTTGTTTTACAACAAATTTATCATGTGAAAAGTTGCCTATTGTTACCAGATACAATATCGCGTATCACTTCAGTACGTTGTATTGAAAGACGCTAATGTCGTTCCCATTTTAAAAGAATGCACGTCCGTCATTAGGTGACGGACTGTATGAAATTGAAAAATGCGAGGTTGGCGTGGCCTCCAATGGCATAAAGTTTGTACTAAATTTCGTGAATATTAGTCAGTTGGTTCAAAGCTAATAGGTCGAACTCGTAAAGAACTCTGATCTCGTAAGCTATGCTAAAAATACGAATACCTGACTGCGTGCTAGATGTTTCGTGGTTTAAGGTAGTGAGTTAGTAGAAAAAAGTAAGAACCAATGCTTTAGTTTAGAGAAGTCAGGTCTGGAATCGGTCCATAGTGTGAGTGAAGAGGTTGTCTAGATTTCAAACCCCACCCCCTGTGTTGTAGACCAGGCGTTCCCAGGCGGTGGTAGCAAGGCGAACATCTGTTTCCAACAAACTGCACTTATCGGGTTTCCTGAAGGTATCACTGTGGCTGTCTGTGACGTGTTTTACCAGGGATAAAGACCAAGCCAAATGTCTCGAACTGTGCTGTGTGTGATACGAAGATGATCGTTGAATTGTTGCCTCCGAGGCTCATCGGTACTGATGTCATCAAAACTACCGGATACAAAGCCAGTCCACTGTCTGACAAACTGAAACAAGCAAGTTGCAATCCTCTGTAGATCTTTTGTCAGTTTTTTCCTACTATGTCGATCTGATCAGTCTAGAGTTCACTTTATTTATTTGAGAAGCTTACAGACGTTTCAGAGGTGCTTGCTGCCTTATTCGTCAGGGCTCATGGCATCATGATCACCTTAAGAAATTCAAATTTTTCTCATTGCTAACTGTATCCTTTTACTGATAGACTTAAAATTTCTATAGCTGAAAAAGCATATTTCAAGATGGTTGTAAAAAATAGTTTCTCACTATAAGGGAAGACTATTAATTAGGGTGTTTGACAACAAAGAGCAGAAGAAAATATTAAATTAACACATTTTATTGAAGACGTAGTGTCATACGCAATCTGATAGAAATTTTTTGTTCGAAATAAACACAATGTAAAACTTGAAGCGGATAACACACAATAGTAAGTCTTAAAGCCTCTTTACGCCGAATAGTCAGCAGCTGTTGGTATCCCATTTTATAAAATACTAGTTAGTGTATTTCGACTTTTTTATTGTTGTTTAGAAACTAAGAAAAGTCATTGCTGGACAAACAAGTATTGGAACGAACAATGATGCATGTTTTCTATAAATTCATGCATTTTAAACATTTAAAATTGTGAGACATAAAATCTAAAATCCTAACTCTCGTTATACTAATAGTTCATAACTAGGGAATTCGTGTTTATATAGAATGTTAGATATGTTTATGAATTATTTCCTCACATAACATACATGGGTCCTACATACTCGTACATGATGACTATAATCTTCGCTTCAGAAGATTTACATGATTGCCTTCATTCCATAAAAGTATGATTGTCAGTTTCTGCCACGCTTGGATAAACGAGTTCACCGTTCGTACATTGTGGATAAAATTGAGATTAATTTTTAAATGTGGTAGCACGAAATTAAAAATAAGCCATGGTTGAGTTTGATGGAGTCTGTCCAGCGTTTGTCTGGATTTTGGAATCTGGTAGTCCGTTTTTGTTAGTGAGTTTTTACAGGAATCTGGCCTTAGTCGCCGTGATGATGTTTTCATATCAATTTACTTTAGAAAGAAATTTTATAAATTTAAATTCGCAATACGATTTGCAAATACAATTAAATTCATGAAATGCTTGCCATCATTCAGTCCAAAATCTGTTGTCTTCCCATCTCATATAAAATAACTAAGGGTTAAAGCATACAAATGTGTAATTTTGCTATTTTTGCTGTATGGGTGCAAAACTAGGTCTCTCAATTTGAGGATGGAACATAGATTGAGGGTCTTTGAGAACAGACTGTTGAGGAAGATGTTTGGACCAAAAAGGGAGGAAGATGGAACATGGAGAAAATTGCATGATGATGAGTTTCACGGCTGTACTCCTTACATGATATTGTTAGGGTGACTTAGTCGAGGAGGATGAGGTGGGCTGGACATGCGGCATGCATGGGGAGGGGAGGGGTGTGTACAAGCTATTAGTTGGAAGAAATGAAGGGATGAGATCGCTAGGAAGACCTAGGCGTAGGTGGGAGGACAACGTTAAGATGGACCTTAGGAAGATAGGAATAGATGGAGCGAACTGGATGCAGCTACTTCAGGACAGAGTCCGACGGCGGGATTTTGTGAACACTGTGATAATCCTTAGGGTTCCATGAAGAAAGTGGGCTGTTATTTGACAAGCTGAGTATGCAATCGACTTTTCATAATATATCCTGCAATAAACTTCTATTCAACACAAAGAATTTTAATTCCAGTCAAATTTGATGATTCATAAACTAGGCTAGTAGTGAGTAGATATGTAGTCGAAAATTATATGATACAAATTGTCATCAGCCTTCAGTGTCATGATGCCGAAGGGTTATTTTTCGGTATAAAATAACAATGACAAGAATTTTAGACGATCAGTTGCTTCTGTGTTGTACTTAAATATAAAATAATAATATATTACGATATATTTTTTCTTGAGACTTCGGATGTTCTGAGCAGCATAGTGTTTTGTTGTAAGCCCTATGTCTCAGTCATAATAAATGATGGACATTTTGGAGCATCCGCTTAATTCAGGCGTTCAGTCACCCCGCTAGACTAGTAGAGCCTGGGAAAAGTCAGCTTATTGGTGACTTTAATGCATGGACAGGGAAGCGCTATTTCTTCAAAGAGTAACAACATGTGGTGTGCTTAAGGGTTAATTGCGTACGTACTGGCAGCTTGATACAGTACTTAATTAAGGCTGTGAACTTCACATTATAATGAAGCAAACAATTAAGACTGCCGGTTTCTAAACATATGTACACCTGTTCCATCTGGTGGGTTGCTAATGATACTTGTTTTGCGGTTGTTTTTACGGAAAGGGAGTTAATTGTTGTAAACAGAGTCAAAGACAAATGCAACAAAAGAAGGAACGAAATGTGTTTCTAACTAAACGCTATGTTTAATGGCATAATTTTAAATTTATTATATTTATGTGTACTTTTCAATGCAACTGTCAGAAGCATAGATAATATGTAGTCGAATACTAAAATGACTAACAAATGATGATTTGGAAGTATATGTAAGAAGATGGCAATGGCTCAATTTAAAATAGTATCCCGGTATATTCACTAAGGGACTGAGAAAACTCACTAAAAAGCACAGTCTGGATAACCGATCTCCGAGTCGAAAGTAGATTATCCTTCAAGGATGCGCTGTGGGCCAAACGTAATAGGAAACTGGAGTTTTAAAGCTGTACAGACTTCACTTTAGCTGTCATGTAGACAGACACTGTCTTTGTGTTTTTACGCGTTACTTGTACGAGCCTAATAATAACGAACGCCTAATGGAGAGGTCGTTTTTATCCTTTTCATCTGTCCGTCCATCCTCATGGTTAATTTCTGAAACTAATGGAAGATTGCTTTTATTTTGGTTTTCGGTTACATCAGATGTTGTCGAGAGAATTTAATTTTGGTTCGTATCGGTCCCGACATCCATACTTTGCATGAAAATAAAGTCGGTTATCTAAAGCATGACTCACAGTTATACGTAGGCGTAATTGGTACGTCACATAAAATATAGATCTCATTAAGATTCTATAAATTTTAATGTCTGAAATTTTGGCTTAAGGGGATGAGAACGCGGATCATCTCCGAAAGGTGTGGTTGTACACAAAAGTAATTATTGTCTAATATATTTTTATTCACAAGAAATGTGCTTTATGGCCTGTGCATTAGGTTATAACGTCACAACATAAGAGACCTCAATGAGAACTTCAGATCTCAAAATAATATTGACTTCGAATGTTCGCGATTATAAGTGTATGTATTTTACTTCGATGACCAACACTGGAAGAAACACGTCGAAAATACGAAAATGTAGTACACAGTTTAGTTTAAAATAAAACTTAGATATTCTATGTTTGCGATTCATAAAATTCACTTTTAAATTACTTTACTTTGTAGACATTTTTTTGCAGATTCAGACTTACATATTCAATGCAAATAATACAGATGCATTTAAGTAGTGAGTTTTGTTTAACTTTAAATTATTTGACAAAGTATTTCTGTGTGCGTACTTAAACAAGATTCTCATATACTTGTTTCAGAATTTGCCCTAAACATTTATTTACATTTCCAATAAGCAATCGTGTTCAATGTACACACGTGTCTGTTTTTATCCAAGGGTCATGGTCATTCGGGAGTCGAATTTGAATTAATCCTTGCGAGAGGCCATTCCCTGGCTGCACATCAGTACAAGATAAATGCATTTTAAAAAAGCGCATCTGCATGACAATTAAATGCATAAGTTCAGTGATGACGCAGTAGAATGGTTAGTTGGTTAGTTCTGTAGTCAAACCAAACATCTTCCGTTCCTACTGTTTGTCGTGTCTTTCTCGACCGTTTCCTATTCTCGCTTCTCTCATTCCATGCACTTTTTTCTGTGACTGCTTCTTTCGTACTCACAGATTTCTTCTTTCGCCTCCAGACATAGAAAGGTGCTGACTCGCCATCTCTCCTGTCTGTCAGTTTCTTTGCGGAAAGTCGTTCCTCTATTTCCACATTAATCAAGTAGAGAGGCTCATGGCTTCGCATCTTGTCTCCCTTCTTCTCGTCACCGGGGGCCATGTGTGTGAGTACCACCAAACATCATGTTCTGAACAGTGCCTCCTGCATCACGCCTACAGTTAAAACCTTCCAATAGTGTCTGTGTGTGTGCGTGTGTGCGTACTCACTAACCGTTTTCTAACACCAATAAGTCCTACGTCTGAATCTGATGAGACTCTAGAGCAGCAAAACTTTTAAGTCCAAGGACCGCTTCTCCCTTTTTCGCTAAGTTGAAGAACGATTGGAGACTTCGTTTTATTCCTGAAAGTCTTTGTGATCTCAAGTGTGGGTGCACGTCATGTCCAGAATACTTGTAAAAATAAAGAAGATGGTCCGTATCTCTTCGAATCACAATCTTCTTTAGAATTGACTAGATTACTCTGGTACTGTTCAACAGCTCTAAGAATTAGAAAGATTACTTGTTGCCTCTAGACTGCCCCTAATTTCATTAGTATTTTAATTGCGTTATGTAAATGGGCCTATTTTTCTCTAGACGAACTATACTTCTTAAAATGTGAGCAACTGTTGTGTTAATGCTGCTCGAAACAATATATAAATGGTACTGTGTAATTACAGATAGTAAAGCTATTCATGCATTAGGATTTGTGATGCAAATGCCGTCTGTTACTTTGCTTTCATTTCTTAGTTATTTTAACGATGCCATTCCAGTTTACATAGGTTATTTGGCAGGTTAAAGGAATAACTAGGAATTCAATTTAATGTTTTCTGGTATGTTTTCCTAATATTCTTGTACAGTTACAGAGGAACAATCAGGAATATAACTATATTATTATTAGAATGTGATATTCTGTGTTTAGAAGTATGTCTGTACGCCATCAAACCTATACTAACTACCAGATAACATGTCATTAATTTTAAAACATTAATTATCTCAGATTCCAGTTTCACATCCTGTTCGTAAATGACATTCCTTCACAGTTAAGATATTTCTATTTTATAGAAAATCAGTTCAACAATATACTTTTAAATTTGTTAGTACACTTTTTAATACAACTTATACAGGCCCATATTCCGCCGACGAATCAGCTTCATTCGTAATAAGGAATAGATTATGATCATAATGATTGCAATGATGATAATGCAGATGTCAATTCAATTCAATTCAATAATTATAATACCAATACCAACAAAAGAGATATATTTTTCTGATTTTATTTCGTCTGTTTTGAGATGCTATCCGATCATTTGCTTTAGTGGGGAAAACTATGAGTACGTTCATTCCACATAGCTTATCTCTGGGCATAATTTCGAACTTCAGACTTCCCAAATAGAAACAGAAGAACGCAATTCAAATGCGACGTTCTGCGACATGTAAGAAATAAATACGAACAAGTAATTTAACTGTTTGCAGGAATAAAAGAAAAAAAATTGGTTATGATTGACAGCTGTGGAATGACAAATAAGGGAAACAAGGCAGACAAAATATACCGAGATATGTCTCCATCTCATTTACCTTATATTATTAGTATATTATGATATTTAACATTTGTAAATGACTGTTGGCCCTTGAAGTTCTTGAGATTTCTGTATGTAGACGGATCTCTTGAAAAATGTCACACCTTGCACATCCATTTTACAAGAAATTAAAATATTGTGGCATGGTTCTAAGGGAGATGTAGACTATGAACTGGCTAATTTACTCGCAATCGTGTTCCAAATTGTAGGTGCTCAAGTGACAGTAGATGCCAACTGGTGAATTGAAATAATATTTTTATGGCATACTGCTAGTACATCGTGACGTAGGAGAGTCTCAGTAAACGGGCATAAGTAGTTTGAAATAGCCAATAGCGGACGGACAGAAATTGAGTCTAAAAATCTGGGTGTTTGCTGTTATTCTTATAAGATTTATAGGTTGTATTCCTGAAGATCAGATCTTAACGTTAAATCACAGGACTAATTAAATATTATAGCACGCCTCCTAAATATCATTACATATAAATATAACTTGAAAATCTGGGTACCAACCAACATCACTGGGAAGTCCTATTTGAGAAGCTCTGATAGTCAAGAAATTATCCACTTGTTATGGTACCCAAATGTTCATTACAGTGTAAGATTTGAGGTTTACACAGCAGTGAGTATGAAGATTTCTGTCTTCTGGGTTGTTGCGCTGTGTAGTCTGGTCGATGTTAACCAACGTTTCAGAGATCATACTGCCTCTGTCATCAGGGCGATGTTCAAGAAACTCAGATTTCTGTCTTCTGGGTTGTTGCGCTGTGTAGTTTAGTCGATGTTAAACAACGTTTCAGAGGTCATACTGCCTCCATCATCAGGGCGATGAGTATGAAGATTTCTGTCTTCTGGGTTGTTGCGCTGTGTAGTCTGGTCGATGTTTACCAACGGTTCAGAGGTCATACTGCCTCCGTCATCAGGGCGATGAGTATGAAGATTTCTGTCTTCTGGGTTGTTGGGCTGTGTAGTATGGTCGATGTTAACCAACGTTTCAGAGGTCATACTGCCTCCGTCATCAGGGCGAGGAGTATGAAGATTTCTGTCTTCTGGGTTGTTGCGCTGTGTAGTCTGGTCGATGTTTACCAACGGTTCAGAGGTCATACTGCCTCTGTCATCAGGGCGATGAATCATGACGGAGGCAGTATAACCTCTGAAACGTTGGTAAACATCGACCAGAATACACAGCGCAACAACCCAGAAGACAGAATTCTTCGTTTATTACAGTGTTTTTTAAAAATCCTGCGGCTCCTATCCTAAGCCGAATAAATTCAATTCACACCCTCAAATTCCTGTTTCTTTAAGATCTATTGTAATATTGTTTTCTATCTGCGCCCTGGTCTTCCGAGTGGTCTTTTTCTTTCGTGCTTTAAAACCGAAATTTTTTCACGCATATCTCTTCTCCCCCATACGCTACATGCCCCGCTTATCTCAACGTCCTTGATGCAACTTACGTTGTACCAGGCTTTAAATTTTATTTCAATTCGACTGTTGGTTATCTGTAGCAGGAGACACGGTGTTCTGTTCTGCCCCATTTGTCTAAATAGGTCTGCTTCTGGAATCGGAATGTGCCCGAAACATATTATTTTAGCTCCGGTTCGGATATTGAAACGGTCAGGCAGACCGACATTACCATTATGTTTTGATTTTTTACAATTCGCGGAAAGAATAAATAATAAGATGTGAGACTGAGTTTGGGTTATTAAGAATGGGACACAGTTGCAAACATAGTGACATGTCAGCAAGTCGATAATAGTACATCGCACAGCGTACACTACATTAATTCCTGCGATTACGAAATTAATCTTTCACTGTGGAATGCCGTTTCATATTGAGTTCATCACCCCGCTATTTTGTAATTTTATTACCTATCAACGTAGATGAGAAACGTCTCTATCAATCATTCTTTAAATGAAGCTGTCTAAAAGTTTTCAAGAGTTTATACAGTTAACTTGAATTGTATTTTAATATTATTAATATTTAATTCTCCATTAGACATAACTTAGGTTCTTTACGTATGAGAATAAAAAGCATAGATCAGTCACGTTACTGATTAGGTTACAGGCTAGACAGTCGTGGTTTGGTTCCAGGGACGCAGAATTCTTCTCGTTTCCCGCCCAGCCTCCCTTGAATTGGGTACCGGGATTGTTCCCTAGAAAATGAAGCCTTTCTCCCACAATGCCTTTCGTCTGCATGTCGTGATTGCAGTAAGAATAGCAAAATAAAAGTAACTCTTAACTAACAAATAATTTAATTGATTGAATGTATGGATTATGAATGAGTGGCACTCTAACTGAAGAAGAGTGCATATGAAGTACGGATCCGTTAAGTAAGATTTGATGTTTTCACAGCGGTGAGTATGAAGATTGCTGTCTTCTGGGTTGTTGCGCCGTGTAGTCTGGTAGATTTCCATCAACGTTTCAGAGGTCATAATGCCTCCGTCATCATCCTGATGATGGAGACAGTATGGCCTCTGAAACGTTGGTGGAAATCTACCAGACTACACGGCGCAATATCCCAGAAGACAGCAATTTTCATTTTCCATTAACTTTTATTATAATTTATTTAAATGTCGAAGAGTTTCTATATAATTGTATGCCTTCCTTCAGTCTGCGTTCTTTGGTCCAGAGAAATTTTCTGATAACGGACAAGATTCTAGTTAATTCATATTAAAATTTACCTTTATTTTATAGCATAAGCTTTAATTACAAATGGACGACTTTATCTGATAAACATCACACTTTCATGTTGGTTTTACACTGTATTTAATTATATTAGTCGTTTGTAGGCCTATATCAAAACACTGCGTTATATCTGCTTATATATTTGCTCGGTCCGTCTGTGGACACACATCAATCCGTTCATACCTCGTTCAACATTACTGATGCCAAAACTGGCTGCTCTGGAACTGGGGGGGGGGCTACAGGAAATTCAATTAAGAGGTCGGTGGCGGGCTAATGGTAAGTAATTCATACCCGTCCTGTCACGGTATGCTCCGGATAACCCTCCAACCCCTCTGAAGCGTCTCTTCAGAATACTAAGCAACCCCGTGGACAAACACTGTCACCTTAAGTAATACGCACGGGCGCGTACAAGAGACAAGCACAAACTGCCCTTACCGTGTTTACAGCAAGAGAATGGTAACCGTAGGGTAGTTGTACTTCGCCATTCAAATATTCTGCTTAGGTTTAGAATTAAGTGGGTCTCAGGTCAGTGGCGCTAAGCTGAAGGACAGAAATAAAATCACAACCAGAAATTGTTGCATCTCATAAGAACACATGGATTAATCCTTAGGTTATCGTAACCTGTATCGTCTTATGCAGATTGGATGTCAAGTTCTCCTATTTATTTATGTGTCGTATGCAATCTCTCTGCCGTTTCGGTTTCTGATTCAGGAAACTTGGAAGTTTCAGGTATACTTCTACCAGAATACACGGCCCAAGAATCCAGAATACAGCCATCGTCTGATGATTCAGGACTTATGACAGTCTTGATTTTTCTGTTCTTGTACATAATCATTCCATTTCTTTCTGTAGTCACCTATATTTTATTGCACCTATGAAATAGTGCGCCGTGTACTCAAGTGAAAGTTCACCGACGTTTCAGAAGTGCGCACTGTTCTTATCATCGCCCTGAAGATGGAAGCAGTATGCGTATGTTAATTGTCAATTCACTTCTGTGATATCTCAAGAGGATTAATTTTTGTACTCGCCGTCCTGAGAGCCTGAAATCTCTGTAACTGCATCTATGTTTAATTAACTTACGTGTGTTGTGTCGATAATGTTGAATGATGAATTTGGAAGGGTGTTGAAGGAAGCGGTCTTAAAAGTCACGAAAACCTTAGTCAGAATAACTCTGGGTTTGAGTCATCAGGGTTGTAGATTTTGTAGATTCTGGGTTTGAGTACCGGTAAAGATGGTTTCTTTAGTTCGGAAACTAGGTAGTATACAAGAGCAGCACGGAGACCGAAGTTATTTTTTTTTAGCTAGGGGATTGCACACAGTCTCGAAATATTGTGCTCAGTTTCAGAGTTAAAGAAATTGTTTTCATCGGGACTCGAACCCATTACATTTCGGGGTTGTGATATTTGTTCCCGCAATTTTCTCGTCGAAACAACTTTTGTATTTCCGTCGCTCTTCTTTCGTGTTGTTTCGAAACTACAGAAGCCATCTTCACTGGGGCTCAAACCCAAGGCTACAGACGGACGGAACCAAGAACGAACCTGTTTGTTTCGGTTTGGAATTACAATAACAAATTAGACAGCCTGATCTTCCTGATGATGGAGGCTGAAGTCACTATTAAAACGTCGGTACGATTTACCCGACTACATGGCGGGCAGTATTCTAGAAGAAAGGGGACAATGATCTTCAACTAAATGCCCGATTTCCGAGTATGTGTTGGATGAAGTGTGACGGATGTTTCGGCTTCCCTTCACCTGGTCTCTGTGCAATACATTTTTTGTTGCCGGGTCGTATAAAGGACAAAATTTACTTCTCTAGACTATGCACTATGGAGTTTGTTGCGTTTTTAATTCGGTTTAAATAAGATGCCTAGGGAAGAATTTCTCGTTTGATATCCTTTCTTGACATAATGGTTTCAGTGGGTATTTCTCACTAAGTGAGACATTTTCATATGTCAAACGTTGTACGATGTAGTGTTTGTCTCGGTGTATATTCCCTATGTGTCTATAAGTTCTGCCCCTTCAGCATTTTTCTCTTTTCCATTTGATTTCATTGCCCTATATGTTAAAATCTCCCATTTTCATGTCCGTCCGTATCTTATTTGCATGATTACGTTTCTGTGAAATTTCCTCCCGTCTCCATTTTTTCCTCTCTGTGTCGTCTGCTTGGACTAACTCCTGCAAAACGAGTAACCCTCCAATTCTCTTCCTCCCACAGGAACATGCTACTTTCTGTAATATAAAGTAATTATATTACTCTTCTGGGATCGTGCTGCGTGTAGGGAAAGGAAACATTTGGTTTTCAGGCGAGGTGTTTGCCTTCCGCTGATAAAAATTGGGATCTGTAGGTAACATAACGGCACTTTTTTGTTCCTTAACGAAGGATAAAGAGGAAAACTTTTGTTCCTAATTATTCCCTCTAGACGAAGTGCAGATCTCTTGGCGTTAATTGGTGGAAGTAACGTTATTTCAATTCTCTTTTAACAGCTTGTGTTTGTGAATTATGTGAGTCAGAAATATGTATAAATTTAGTTCCCCGTGCTATACAAACACCTGCACAGTGTCCTAAGACGGCACAGAGAAACAAACAGACCATAACGGAAGCGTTTTCAAACACGAACACTTTATTTGGGTGTTTCGTCTCAATGCCATTAGTCTTTTATTAACCTCATTAAACCTTTGACAATGTCATAGAAATTAGGATCGTATATATACAAACCCCGTTAAAGCGCTTTTCTATATACAACCACCCTGGCATTGAGCCTTAAACAAGACTTCCCTATGTAATTACAAAGAGTATCCCCTGACATGCGTCAATACACGTATACAATGAAGCATTATACTCACGTCCAATACAGTGTGATGCCATCTTATTTCCATCGGCCAAAGAGACAGCTCCGTTTAATATTTAACTTTAAAAATACTGATTATCAAATTCTGTTAAGAAGTATCGCAGAGTCTAATAAGAAAGCGCTTATAGCACCTCTGAGGAGGGAGTTGGGTTTTACTTGAATTCAGCGGTACAAAAGGTTACAGTCCACATCCTGCCGTTACGGTAAATTAAATTGATACTGCGTTGATTTGAAAATGAAGCATTGCCAAGAATTACGTGCGTGCGGTAACGAGTAAACTTCCAAGAACTCTGGTGGAACTGTTAGGGGATCCATACATTTCTTATGTTTGACCGCACAAGCGCACTCATCTGTAATGTAAGTTTTCATTTCGAAATCAGTGGCATTTGAATGTAATGGAGAAAATGTTAGTGATAGGTGTTTTTAAAAAGGCGTCCGGTGTAAGCCAGCAAAATATTGCAAAATATTTCTCTCATTTAGGAGTAGACTC
This sequence comes from Zootermopsis nevadensis, assembly GCF_977971745.1. Taxonomy (NCBI): domain Eukaryota; kingdom Metazoa; phylum Arthropoda; class Insecta; order Blattodea; family Termopsidae; genus Zootermopsis; species Zootermopsis nevadensis. The sequence goes on from NW_028259142.1 coordinate 11,209,501, forward strand.
ATCCCATCTGACAGCACATTATTGGTGACATTTTTATTGAAAAATAAAATAGGCGAATTAAACGTATAAAAGTGACAAGGTTTAAAGTTGAAGGGTTGAAGACCTACAGGATGTTTTATGTATTTTGATAGGGCAAGTAATTGCGTAACAGTAACCGATGGAGTTATTAAGAAAGAAGCAAATTGTTTTGACAGCAGATGAGTGTGACAAATTGCGTACACAAAATTGGTATGCATTTGCTGTGAAAATGAGATTACTAAAGATCAATATACCAATTGTATAAGATCGAAGGATCGTACTTTCTCGATTTTACAACGCGATCAATTATAAGACACAAACTCTTCATTTAGTAATAGGTTTTCAGGAAAAAGAACGATATATCGATTTTTAGACGCGACCAATCGATTTCAGATATCTTAAAATTTAAAAATAAAATGATTTTTAAATTCGAATAAATATCGTATTACGTAATAAAGATACAAATTCCTTAATTTTGTCCTTCTTTACTTCACGATCCTACATCATCGTTTAACACATACATGAATTAAGATACGCCCAAAAATAATAAAAAAAATTAGTCACCACTCCTGTTTAATTACATTATTAATAATAGACAAAGATGGCGCTGTGACGGAGATTGACTCTACAGTTAAAATATATACGGGCCAGGACATATTAATCAGTGAAGAGACTGGCAACGTCCTTGAAGATCGGGGTTCCGTTTCCGACACCGGCAGATTTATTTATCTTTTCCCAATGGTAAAGCGACTGGAGCGTGAAGCTGTTCCACTCACCTTTGAAAACAGATGAGATCTAGAATGATTTGTCTGTACATTTACGTCTCGAGTTTTCCTTCCCGCTTAGTATAAGTGAGTGACATTCGATTTAGATTATCGAGTCATGTAAGAATGACTGAATCGATTCATTATAATTTAATGTCTATGATCTATGAATTCCCAAGAAGTTTGGCGCTAAACCCGTCCGTGGGAAATCACAAGAGATAGAATTTCTTTTTTCTTTCTTCGAGCCAAAAATAGTTTCCCCGTTCGAACCAAGGGCCAACAAACCTTTCCTGAGACGATTCTGAAAACGAACACTCTATTTTCATTAACTTAACAATACTTATTAAAATTGTAAGTTACCATTAGTTTTGCTAAAATGTGCGTATAATTGACGTGTGCTCAAATTTCTATAGAGTTGCATATTATTTTAAGTTTGCTTCTGTACAATCTTGTGTCATATACAGTTTTCACATAATTACTAACATTTTACGGTTGTGTTTTAAAATCAATAGCGTGTGTGTGGCGTTTGCACGTAAAGCAGCGAACGAGATAAGAATCTTGTTTCTTTTTCAAATACTTTGCAGGGAATAAAACGAATGTGGTTGTGGTAACTATGACAAATTAACAAATAATTTCGTGGTTCTGGTTATCCGCGGTCCGCCAATTCCACTGTGCTGATGTAGGTAATAAGTATACCATTGGCTCGCTATGATCTGTGATCTCTTTAGGATACTCTTCGGAATTTGAATTTGTTCGATACAGTTACGCTGATTGTTATGTCGCAAGACACCAGTTACAAATGTAGTCGTTTAGTGTGCTAAGGTTGCCTGCAAATTTAATTTTAAATTGTAATTAAGAAATAATGAGTTAGTCATTTTAGCTTGTTAAACTTGTAAGCTTGTTTGCATACTTTATTTTAAATTCCAGTTAAGCGTTAGAAGTGCAGTCTTAAAAACGTTATGACTTCTACCCTTAAGATGGAGGAAATATGGCTTCCAAAACGTTATAACTATGTCCACTGTTATATTCCATCAGAATCCGAATGAACCTAAAATTAGTTAATTTCTGAGGTAAAATCAGTAGGCTAATAACAGTATGATTTGAGGGTGTAAACTGGATTCAACATTTTTATAATAAAGCACTGAGTCGAGCTTTTGTGAACACGGTTTCAAACTTGGGGTTATACAGAAGCGATAAATTCCTTCTTCAATCGAGGAAATTCCAACTTTTAAAGGATTTTGTTAGTTGCTTGATAACAGTTGATCAACTCTGACTCTCGTTTCCATGAAGTTAATTACATTAGTTAGTGACGAGGCGTATGTTATGGTTAGTTAGTACATCGTTAATTAGCTTCAGTTTTTGGTGAACATTATCTTTCATGGTCTTCCTTACAGCCCGATAATCGCTATTCGGTATTGTAAGAGTACGCTGAAATGGCAAATGCAACGGACGATTTGGAAGTGAATGAGAGGCGGGGAAATGAGAATATAATGGGGTTCCGCCTTTCGGCTACTAAAAGTTGACCACGCTCTCTGTCCGTGTACAATTCGCCCCCTCATCCTAAGACGAGCCAGCCTGCCCCTGAAGCTAAATTCTACGAACAATTAGCTTGAATTTAATTTGGCTGCCAGACTGCTGCGACATTAGTCTATGGTTCTGTAGTGGATCAAGTTCCCGAGTAAGAGCAAAAAATAGACGTAAAAATAGAAGCTCATAAAAAAGGGAGAAAGGAAGTTTGTTGTGAGGGTAGTTAACACGTACAAAAAAGATTTAAAATGCAAATCCTCTACTTTCAATCTGCGAACATTACGCTTTACAAAAAGTACCTACAGAGGACTAATAGATTCAAACTATCTAATGAAATGGAGTTTCTACTGCACATCACTAAAAGTAATTAAGAGTGTGGTAATTAGGTGGATTGATATGAAAGTGTATTCCGAAGCATAAAGTAAAAATTTGAACTCTTGCATGGTACGCAAGGTAAAAGATCTATTCATTTTCTAATACATTTCTTTTCCCGTTATAGATCTCGTCTACTTAATACCATCTATCTATTAATACAAATAACCTGTATTGTTTTACTTATGAGCACTAAATATATTTAAATTTATTTATTTTGTATTGGATTCGACTAAGATTAAAATAAATATGTATTATTATCTCAATTTTCTTCCATCAGAATTTCGAGAAAAATGGAGTAACATTTTCGTCTCAGTCACATAATTTCCGTCTTTACGTCACGTCATCATTGTTTCTATCCGCACCACAGCATAATTTTTAAAAAGTTTGGCAGGGCTAATTTACCGTCTGTGAGAACAATGGCAATAAATTTAAATGTTAGGGGCATATACTTGATGAAATTGAGAGCAGATAAGAGCCACCCACCAAAGGGTTTCACCATTGTGTTCAGAATATTCTTATTTCAGTCTCCATTCTATAGCGTAAAGATTAATTTCAGAAAACTCTGTCACTTGTCCCTTGGTATAGATTTGAACATTCGTCTCCAATTCTGAAGGCAAATCATAAATCATTATATCAAATCTAAAACTTCTTGACGATGGTGAAGAGTCAATTGAATAAAAATTTTCTTGGATATTATCCATCGTCTAGTAAATATAAAACGTAAAACGACGTTTCGGAGATGGGATGGATAGAGTCCCATCTCCGAAACGTCGTTTTACGTTTTATATTTACTAGACGATGGATAATATCCAAGAAAATTTTTATTCAATTGTCATAAATCATTATTTGGGAAATACGTAATAAAGAGAATAATTTGAGGCTAATATTAAATAGAGTAGTTCGCCATTTGTAGGCCCACAAATTTGTAATCTTCACTTAATAATATTTGAGTGATTAACTAAAGAAGAAAGAGATGGGCGAGACATGTATAACACATGAAAAATACCAGAATAACACGAAGAAAAGTTTAGAATATCTCAAAGAAAATGTACACTTGGAGATATGTAAGTGAACGAAAGAACTAGCCTGTAGTCTGTTAAAATGCGTGTTAAAGAAGGACTTCTTAAATCTATGAATTGATTACCATGTGTCTTCTTCAGAATAATATTTAATTACGGGCTATTGTGGTCATGGCGATGAACATTTGGGTTCTTGATAGTAGGAGTATTTTTGAGCAACCAAATAACATTAAAAGCTCTGAAGACTGTAGTAATCCATTCATTTCATGTGAGTAGTAAGCTACTTAACAATGATATTTAAACTTTTCATTCTATGATGTTGACAACATTTATGTTGTTTTGTTACGTGTGCTCGCAGTAAATAAATTGGCCCTTAACTTCAAACGCAGCGAATGAAAAATTGCTAGTGACAGTCGAAGATTGCATTGAGAGAAGTCAATCGAAAATGACGTCTATACCTCTCAGCAGAAATTTCGTAACAGCATCTACATTTCCAAGTAGTTGGCGTAACCGTTGTGTTTAATCATCATCCTGGGGTTTGATTAACATTAATGAGTAATGTGTGACTGTATTTCCGTTTCAGCAACACTGTTGTGTGAAATGCTTGGATATAAAAATAATCATTAAGAGCCATCATCATGAATAATCACGAATTATTAAGATCGTCTATTTAATGGTCTGTATTATGAAAAGCTTCTCGTACGGAATTCATTGGAAGGTCTATCTAATTCTGCCGCAGTATGTTTGAACCATACAATCTGTTGTTTTCTTTGGCCTCAGACACCTCCAAATCATCAATCGTCATGACGACACGGAGCAGTGAGCAAGGACTCTTCACCATAAATCAACCATGATGTAACTTCTACGACCTTCTGACCATTAATCAAAATGTCTTCCAGATTCTCGAGTGTTTACAACTTTCGTCAGTGTTCATTGCCATGTTATTTGGATAGCTGTGTTCGTTAAACTTTTCCAGTTGCATTTCAGCTACGCAAGTTCTTTTATTCTGTCGGTGTTCTTATCGTATCACTTAGTTCTCTTCAAATATCCGATGGGAAAATGTGACACGAGTACATGCGTGTGTCTAGCATTTTATAGTAAACATAAATTATAGGAAGAAATTTGTAAAGATTATTTCTTTAAATTATTCTGTTTCTACATAGAAGTTAGCAGGAAATTTGAATGACGGTGACAAAATATATTTATCTACTTTTATCTACAACAAGTACTATTAGGGTGAGAACATTAAAAGAATGTTGTAGGAACATGTAGCACGCACGGATAAAGTAGACGTGCATACAAAAGTTGTGGTTTGAATACGAACAGCTTAGGGGAATATTTTGATCTCAGAGGAATGAAGTAAAAAAGAACAGGAATAATTACATGATGATTTTGGTTATTTGTACTCTTCGCTAGATATTATCAGATTGATGAAGTCAAGGTTGATCTAAGAAAAAAAGAGCAGTAATCGATTGGTCTATGATGGTAATGTTAATATGTTAGGTGAAAATATAACGGAGAGACAACGAAGTATATGTTAATTTCTCCTCGTCAAGTACAAGACAAAATCGTCATAGAAAGACCGATAACAAATGCTTAAAAAATGGGGCAAATTTCATATTTTGAAGGTTAGTTTATCACAACAAAAAATTTCGAGGTCCTCGATCAAAGGGCAATAGTGTAGCTTCTTTTTTATCAGTTTGTTTAATGACTCTTATTCAACTGCACTGCACTGAGTCGGAATAAGGTAGTTTGTGTAATGAGTGTCTTTATCCCAATTCGGGGTGCTGTCCCAACATTTGAATTCATGATGAAAAAACCAAACAAACCCTAGCTTTATTATGTCAATAATTCAAAATTTCGAAAGCTTGCCTAGGATTATTTCTGTTGCTAATATTATATTTGGCTAAATGACTCCTTCAGTATCCATATTTATTGTGCTTTTGTCACATATTTATTAATTTATTCATCAAAATTTTTTGAACGATGCAGTTTAATAAATTTTCAGCTTGTATTATTTTTTGTTATTATTGACGTTATTGGTTATAATCTTAGTATTTTACTACTTGTAGTTGGCCATATTTGTTATGTCGAAATTGCATGATGTGAATTTTTTAAGAAAGTACCTATCAAGAAACTTCAGATCTTAGTGGGAACTTTATAACAATATAAAGACCTATAATACTTCATAAAAACAAAAGAGGGTAATATTAAAGTTGATATTAGAGAAATTATGTGTGGGTGTATGGACAGGATTTAATTAACTCAGGAAAACATTATTGTCTGGATTTTGTAAACACGGTAATGAAACTTTAGTTTCCAAAAAATTCTGTAATGACGTGGTCAGCTAAGTGGCTCCTAGCTTCGTGTTAAGGTCTGTGCTTCATGTAAGTAAACGGGGTTAATGCTCATTAAAGCTGGTCGTTTAAAATTTTAAAGTTTTAGCGTTGAACATATATCTTGTTTCCATTGTTTATTTTATATGTGGAAACATACCAAAACAATCTTACTGAATCAGCTAATACGTAGCCACCGAATTCAGTAATAATGTAAGAATACTTGGCTTTCATACTATACACTTAGTGAATTTGAACAAACTCGTCGCGTTTGTATGCAGAGTCTGCTAATTTAGCCTGGAATTATTTTGTCAAGCTTTTGAAAATAAATGACATCGGCATATGGCGAGTGGAATTTTATTAACTTTACGGGTTTAATTTTGGACATCCGCTATAAACGTTGCATATTTTTAAAACAATTTGTCAGTTGTGTGAGGATTTGTTGTTATTTTTTTTTAGTTAAAATGAAATATGTACACAATACTAAATTAAGCCATGCAAGTTTATAATTAATGTGATTGACTAGTTGTTTTTAATCACAGGTTTCTTTTGTGTGACTAAAATATTAAATTTGTACAAACCGGAATTACAAACAAATCATTTTGCATTTGAGAGAACAATATAGTTTTGTAATTTTATAAACAAACGATGTGAGTTATTTCTGGCTTTATTAATCTCTTTTAATCAAGTTTTTGTTATTATGAATAGAATTCTGTCACCATATCAAACATTTCAGCTATGAGTTTAATTTATAAAACAAACGCTTCGATTTGATTCTGTTTCCATGGTCAGTCATTATTTCCACTGACAAAACGCCTACAGTAAATCTTCAGATTTTATTTTAAAATTTATTATTAATTAGCCGAGTTTTTCAGACCAAATTTTTCAGGTGTTTCTTAAAATGTTTGTCTTTAATGTCAATGAATTTTAGGTATCGTCGAACTATTAAGATAGAAGTTAATTAACCGTAATTCACGAACACTTTGGGTAAGCGAAACATTTTAACGTGGCACGCAGAGACACAGAGTAGAGTAGCGTGATTATTTTTGTATATCAGTACACTATCACTTGACATATTTCAATATTTTTACGGTTATAGGTCCCTCCAGATGAAAGTCGAAATATTCGCATTTTCATTACTGGATAACAGCGTATACGAGTGTTTTGTTTTACTTCTGAAGTATTTGCTTAAATGGTTATACGTTGTTTGTACGATATTCATGAAATGGACGCATATAGACCTGACCATGTCTGTTTGCCCTCGCGAATCAATTCGTATAGAGTTGTACTGATTTGGATGCAATTTGTAAAATCATACTATTTAACTTCCTGCAATCGGCAATACCAACATGGCGGACGAAGGATCTTCTGAAGTGGAATCGACACTAGCGCCACTTCAGTGGGACCAAAAAATTATGTATGGTTACAGATTTTCGAAATATACAAAATTTTGTATCGTAATTATTTTCATAATGTACAATAACAAAATGGCTGCTGCATAAAGCAAGAAAAGTTTTTTGGTTGTCAGGTTTTAATCACGTGACACCGTCCTTACTAGTCCAGTTACCACAGAGCTAACGCTTGTTGTGACGTGTTGGTATTGAATTACACTAGTTAAAAAATTCAGTAAGAACATATATTTATAGTTGAAACTAATGTTATCCAGGTAAGATACTTGATTTTATCTTTTATTGGTAACTGTTCTTTAAAAATACCATCAGAAGACATTTCAACAATGTCTTGGGCTACACATTGATTTTTAGGTAATTTTGTAACACAAAATGAAAGCATTTTGTTTCAATCTATGCTATTTTCCAAACAGTCAGTTTCCGACAAACAATTAAATCAGTAGAGGAGAAAGATAACAAAATTTAAAACGCATGTTTATTTATTTTATGGGAACTATGGAAATTAATGCATTAGTTTACAGGTCGCTAAAGAAAGTTTACGAGAAAAAATGACGAGTGTTTAAAAAATATGCCTCTATGAATAAATGATCAAGAGATACGCTTAAAGTTTTACATTTCCCGCAATGTATTGCTTCGTGTATGATGTGGTACAGTATATTTTTTTTATTTTAGCCAGAAGCATTCATAATTCAGTATTTGCAAAGAACGCATGCACGTATTCCGGTAAATATATCACCTTTCCAGTCTCGCTTTATAACCAGATACTTATTACATGGTACCACACACCACATAATTTTGTGTCATTGACAACTAAACGTATACTGTATTAATGGCAGAGTTTTGACATTCTGAATTCAGAGTGATTCTAGTTTTACGTAATTCACCATTCTAATATTTTATACAGCTATTTTGAATATTCTGAATATTACCTAGTTTGATCTACCGTACACAACAGAATATATCTCTCCTTTTTTATCGAAGGAAAAGCCGCCTTTTGAAAAATAATGATTTTTTTTTAAAGTTGTAAGAGTTTTAAAACTTTAAATAGACCATGGATGAAGTCTAAAGCAAAGAAAATGTTATTATAAGGCTGAAGCCAGACATTACGTCGAGAATGTCTTTGCTTTATTTTAACGAGAATTTGTTTATAATACCCTGCTATTTTACCCCTACGCTTGGTGAGATAAAACAAATTCACACCTTCATAAACTGTTCCTCTAAGACAAATTTTATTATTCTCCTACCATATATACTTTGGTCTCCCAAGTGTTTCCTTTGTTTGAGATTTACTTTGAGTTGGCCTACATACATGCATTCACACATGCAAACGTGGGACAGCAGAATTTTCTGGTTTTGACAGAAACGGTTCAAACTGCAGATCATACCATTAAGTCAACGACACACAAACAAGAGTACATTGAGATTTGATGATACAAATACAGCACAATGTTGCAGAAATACAAAGTTTATCTCTACTTCAACATTAATAGTTGACATTTCGCTGAATTCTCTCAACGTTGACTGCTAATATGTTTACCTGTCAGTCTTCCCTCTAATGTACAGGTAAACATTGTGTATGTAGGCGAGGTTAGCTAAAGGAGACGGATCTCATGTTTCCTGCTGTACACTCAGGTTCATATAACACGTATTCAGTCCGTGAGGTGGATTTTGTTGACCAAGCTTACACTGAAGCAATCTGCAACAAAAACCCACGCCCTGTTCGTGAGGTTCATGTTATGTTTCAAGGATTTAGGTTCTTTAGATTTAAAAATTAGTTCTTGGAAAACCCTTTGATGCTACCTGCCCTCAAAATTTTCAGTTTTCTAGTTATGATGAGATTGGCAGATATTACGCATTAATAACTTTATAACATAGTTATTTATTTATGTGTGTAGTCTTCGCTAATAAAGATTCTTGCTAATATTTATGTTAGGTCTTTTGGCGTTTCAATGCTTTTGTAATCACTGATACGTGGATCATGATTATGCGGATTATATGTCGGTTTAAATCCGTGTAGACGGAAAAAAATTTTTCAATGGATATTTACATGTGTAGAGCTTTTGAACGATTTGTTTTTACACGGTCACACGCCTAGTCCGTATGACAATTTGCACCTACTTTGGTGTTTCTCAGTGGTGTAGCCGTTTTATGAATCTTTTACTATTGTTTATGGGAATCTGTGCGTTTTGCCTACGTCACTAGTTTGCCGGTAGAAGAAAAACAAACGAATATACTCTGCAAATCAAAGACATTTCCGCCAAAGGAAATCAGGCAGCGAGCTACTACGTACTGCCACTGGGAAATGTTTCTAGCATGGATAGTACATGCTTCCATATCTGCTACCCCTCACGCCCCTCATCCTGTTATCTTTTATTTCTAACGGATCTCAAGCTTACAGATTCGCCCCGACAAGAGTAAAAGCAAACTCTGTATTTAAAACGCTTTAGATGGGGAGCACTGAACTCCAAAACCAACTATGACTTGCATGTACGATTTTCATATTCCTAGGCAGTGGATAGTAATCCCCTTTGCTAACTTTTGTGTCATTTGACGGATTATAGCAAACCATAATATGAATATGAATCGTTAAAATTTCTTAATATTCGCATCCTACTATCAGTAGTACCAACATGATTATATCTTGACATCGTTCTTAGGAGATATTCTAGTTCCAAATAATTTATGGACAAAATATTTGTTAGGAATATGTTATGGTCATAATTCTGTAAAATGTGTAACAAAGTCTGCACTGAGCTTTCAAAGTGGTAACAGTATGCCAGATTTCAGACAGGCATGCGAAATTTGGTATGAATTTAAATGATTGTAAATTATAAACTTTGTATGTTCTTAGTTTGTAACTATGTTGTGTCAAATGTTACGTGCATAATATTTTTAAATGTTACCGTTAACATAGTCACTTGCTTATTTGCCTTTGGCAACACACGATCTTTGCATCTACCGAAAAGATTTTTTACAAAAATTCAAAAAAGTACAAGAATTAAAAGAAACAGTAACTTCTTTCGCTAACTTCTTACAGTAGAATAACTCTTCAGATGTCACTAACCTGGACAAGAAATCTTCCTTCTTTTATAAAACCAGAAGATTCATTTCGGAGTTTTCAAAATTCCACCGCTGAATCTCCATGTCCAGTTCCATTAAGATCCATTTTGTTGTTATCCTCCCATCTACTTCTACATTTTCTTGTTAAGTTCTTTCCGTCAAGTTTCCCGACTAAAGTCTTGATTGCGTTTCTGCAGTCCTTCTCTCCGCCTTCTTATCATCCGTCATTTAATCACCCTAAACGTGAAAGGTCCCGTGCAAATTTCTCGTTACTCCATCTTAAGACCAAATATTCTCCTTACCATTAATTCTTAAATACAGCCTGTTTTCTTCCATTACGATGATTGTCTTAAGATCTGTAGCTACCGAAATAAAGCAACTGGTACAATTGCAACTTCTTCAGAACTTGATATTTCGGTTTTCAGATATAAGACGGGAAAATAAAATATGCTTTACTGAAGAATTTCACATTTTAACATTCCTCTTAACTTGGTCGCGAAAGGAATTTTTATGTAGTATTTTCTTCCCAAATGCACATCTTTGCTACTGTTCAGGAGGATTGGTTTGCCACTTTTAATCTATTATCATTTTGTCATGCATACTGGCTTCAAGACGTAAATTTAATTTTCTCTGCTTTAAGCCTACTTCTAAACCAATCTCCTTTCTTGCATGTAATAAGGCGCCCTCGCATCTCTTTACAAATATTTTTACCCTTTAAATTAACACGAGAAGCAACAGTTGGAAGTAATGGTAATAAAACTTATTTATTTCAGAATACAGGCAACTCTCGGTTTACGAACGTGTTCCGTTCCAAGACGACGTTCGTTATACGTCTTTGTTTGTTATATAGTGTATCTTGCATTCCTGAGCTTATACGATACGTATCGTATACATTAGCAGCCATTTTAAAGCATTGAAACCATGTATTAAACATCGAATGGTCTATACAACACGTTTTATTACAATGCATGTATGCGTTATGGTTTATCGTAACCAAACCGTATCGTATCGAAAACGTTCTACGCGGTGTGGCATGTAAACCAAAGTTTTTTTTAATGACTAGATTAGTTTTATTAACCAAGAACAATTCAGTATAATTATCATATAATAATTTTCTGATAAAAGTTGATTTATTTAAATCTTACAATTATGTTCACTATACGTTTGGCATTTCGTTTTATAAGAAACTCTCTCTAATGACGACTTTAAGAAATTTTGAATGAACTGTGACGTTGGTTATAGCGGATGTTCATAAATCGAACGTTCGTAAACCGAGAGTTCCCTGTACTACTACAGTACTATGTTCAGTTAGTGTAAATATATTTGAATTGCTGTTTAAATGAAAATAGATGCGAAGAACAAATTGACTTCTTGTTTAAGACGTTCAAGACGCTACGATGTTCCCCTGTCGAACATTTCGATTGAACGCATGTGAATCGTCTTCCTGCAGACTCCAAATCGGATCAGAATTACTTAACCAGATGCTTTCCCCTAACTTTTGTGATCTTTGGGGACTTTGCGTTTCGTTTCAATCTTCCTCGCGCCCAATTGCAATTTTAGGATTATTTATTATTGGAAGGGGGAGTATATGAAATAGGGGCCGGTCTGTAGAATATGACACGGTCAAAAATGAATCCTGGTGCGCCAATAACTATGTCGCAAATAATAAATTCTGGGCATGTGTTTGGATTATAATTCCACCTTGAATGAAAGATTTTGCGTTCCTCGCACAAAAATTGTCTAATTTTAACTACTATACATGTCCATTTTATATTATTTAATGTATTTGAGGGATACGACAAAAATGGTTAAAAAAATATACTAATGTAACTTAGTACTTAAGCAACTTAATGATACAGATCCTTCTTGATTTGCTCAAAAATGTCCTTGCTTTTAAGGAACCTGAAGCTACTATTACCATTTTCACTAAATTGCACCATTGAACCCTGACGTAAGCCAGTTTAGTCAAGTATCTTTCTTTGAATCTTATTTATCTTAAGATACATCTTGAAAGTGTCCTTCTAATTATGCTTGTGTCTCTTACATGGTGTCCTAACTTAAGGACTAACGATCAAAATTGCTTCTGTTCGTGCTACATTCCCTGTCCCTCTTGAACTCTTTCTTCAGTCAGTATGTATTCTAAATGAGTTCTTTGCGGTTGTGAATAAAACCTCGCTGACCATGATATTATATATATGGTGTTTTTGTTATTAATTACCTCTTAAAGATACGTATTTATTATTGCTAAACTAATTACATATGAAATAAGTAAACGGCCAACTATTAACACTATAAAAAGACACTATTGCCATAAGCGTTTCAAACTCAAGAGGTAATCATCACATAATTGCATACACATGCCACAGTGCATAGATTCGTAAATTATTTAAAAATGAGCTTTTGTAAACATTCAGTGTATCAAAATAGTCTTGAGTAAGAAGTATAGGGTTTTATGAATCGAATTATAAGATTTTACGAAGCAGTATCGGGGTGTGGCAGTTACAGTGTACGTGTCTTGCGATGTCTCTGGAAATTATAACTAATTTTAATAAACTTATATTACGGCATGCTTATGTAAAAAACCCCGTTTAATCGCTCTAATGGAATCGGGAAAGTGGATGGTTCTGGATTCTTGGAAATTAACTCCAGTTCCGTATCCCACCGCGTTTTATGAATAAAGCTCGCTCTACCTCACTCTGATTAACCGTTAAAAAATTCATGATCTGTACCTAACCTACTCTACTCAACTTGGCTCCTTGAAATGGCATCAAACAAACGAACACGCGTGCTCAAACGCAGTAAACCTCTTCCGTGGTGACCGCGATTCAAAATGGAGGGTATTCATTCACAGATGAATTAAAAATTAATAGATGAGATAAAAAGTTAATATAGTTTTAAGATGCTTCCTAAGCTTTTTACTATGAAACTATTTACAAAGATTTTTCTGTGGAGTGCATTTATGCAGCTGTAAGGCCATGGAGTAGAGTTCTTCTTGAGAACGTAATTTTCGCTTAGCTAGTCAATAAATTCCACCCTTTTTGTATAAATGAACTTTAGTTAGACATACGTGTCCACAAGAGCCGGTCCTGGAGAATATCCTGAGCCAGTTCAACTCGATCCATATTCCCACATAGTTTTTTTTTCTACACGATATTTCATGAAAATTGTTTATGCGTTTTTTTCTTTTTCTGTACAGACTGCATTTCACTTTCATCTTATCACTCTTTATTTAATTATACTAATATTTTGAGAAGAACAGTTAAGCATGAAGCTGTTTATTATAACTTTTTTGTAACCTTCTATTCCTTACTGAACCACAAGTCCAAATATTCTCTTCACAATTTTACTTAATTTATACGATAAATGTAATTGAATATGTTCAGTCGCTTTCGAAGGTAGTGACTTGCAGGTTGATGCATTCCACAATAATCGACTGATTTTGACCATTTTTTGAACTGTAGAGGCATTTTATAATTTGTATAAAATCGACTGTGATGATAAATATGGACGGAACGTGTATCACACATGCGGGAAATGACAAACATTGTGTAGTGTCATAGCTAAATAGCGCTATAAAGATCTATGCTGAGATTATATTGTTTTTTTAAGATAATTCTAAAGGAGATGTGTGAATGTAAACTAAACTATTTTAGGATAGAGTATAGTGGAGGGATTTTGTAAGCAGTGCAACGAACATTCAGATTCGATAAAAGGAGAATTTCTTGATCTCATAAGAGATTATCGCATTTTCAAGATAGACTCAGAATTTATCGAATTGTAGTTTTAATGTCTTAAAATTTCGCTCGGCCTTTGGTATCTCAGTCATGGACCAAGATGCTGCCCATTTTCCTATCTCTTTATTTGTCAGTCTGGGTCACTTTGTTAAGACGCTGTATCCCATTTACAATCCAGTCTCATAGACACTATCGAAATGTGTTGGTGGCCCGTGTTACTTCGATCGCCCGCCATGCAGCAAGGGATGCGTGTTAATCTTGGCGGTGGATGTTTACCTATTTTGAACTTCGCTAAGAACGCAACGTGATTGCAGATCACGGCGGGCTCTGGTGATGGAATACCGCACCACACCGCACCTCCCCCCTCTTACCACTATACAGCTTATAGCTCATCTCTCTCGTATAGTCTCGCATTCCCCTGCATTTTGGTGGGAAATGAACCATATCTTAATCCAAAATTTTGCATTGTATAACACTGAAATTGACAAATACCTGCTGCAAGGCTTATTTTACCATATCCAGTCCATATTAGGGCGTTTAAGGCTGTTATAGGTATTTACTGTTAGCAATAGACTGTTAATTTTGTGGCGAAAACTTTGAAATGTAATAAAGTATTAGAAATGAGCGCTTGTCGATTAGCACGCTTTCCATATGCTGCAGTCGCTGTGTGGAAAACTAATACTGTTTACAATCTTTTGGAGCATACTGTACTGACCGACTTGTTTGAGAAACAGGTAGGAAATAATTTCAGTGATTTTAATGAGAGTTTTATGAAATTATTAAAACACTGTTGGAAAGGGATTGAAAAAATCTTTAATAGAAATTAAAATCACGTATTTACGCTCGTAATTTCACAGAGTAAATTCACCTCAAGAGAATGGGCGACCATATTTTTCAGTCTCTGAGCAACAGAGAGAGAGAGAGGAATTTGTAAGCGTACCTACGTAGACTCTGTAATGCTAGGCTACAGTAGTCTTAAATTTCCTGATACAATCCATTTAACATTCAGTACCAAAATCGACAGCACGCGTGGTATAGATCGACTTTCATACCAAATGTGACAATCGCATTTCATTTCCACGTGTCACTACCTCTTGGTATTACAAATGAACATTTACCGTAGAGATGGGGTAGAAATAACATTTCAATCACATACTACCAACATAATAACAAAAAAAGTTAATATATTAAAACTTTGCATACCGTGTAGTGTATTATAATATAAAATAAGCAAACAAACAAAATATTAAACAATATAAAAAAGACACTAGTGCCAAACGCGTTTCAACCTCAAGAGGCCATCATCAGTGGCAACAGGGAAATTAATTAATTTAATCAAAATGGTTTAACATTGGTTTAAAAATGGTTTAGAGAATAAATCACGAAGTAGAGTATTTTACAAAAGCATATCAAGCAACACTACACCAGAAGTTGAACTCAACACTTAGCTATTGATCCAATGGTCCGGTGGCCGTAGCTGCTAAATACTCTACTTCATGATTTGTTTTCTAAACCATTTCTAAACGAATCTTAAACCATTTTTTGATTTAATGAATTAATTTCCCTGTTGCCACTGATGATGGCCT
Source organism: Zootermopsis nevadensis (assembly GCF_977971745.1). Classification (NCBI taxonomy): domain Eukaryota; kingdom Metazoa; phylum Arthropoda; class Insecta; order Blattodea; family Termopsidae; genus Zootermopsis; species Zootermopsis nevadensis. Next base: position 11,225,329 of record NW_028259142.1, read on the forward strand.
CTTGAGGTTGAAACGCGTTTGGCACTAGTGTCTTTTTTATAGTGTTAATAGTTTGTTTGTTTGTTTATTTTATATTCTAAGTTAATATAGAAAGAAAAATAAAATAACCTAATAAGAATTTAGTTTAAATGTTGATACCTTGCAGGCTGGTACTATGAAAGTTAATAATTTCTTTTAAGAGGAATAAATCTTTTTAATGGAATCTGGTTAAAGTTTTTAATTTCATATAGGCCTATTACAGCCTACAAATTCTATTTAATTTCCCATAGATCTTATCCTCTTAGATAAATATCTAGCTGTTGTGTTCTTTAATGTACAAAGATAAAATATTTATTTATTTATTTATTTACATTTTACTAACAGAGTACCGGCAGTGTTACTGAGGGAAATTTGGCATTGTATTACATTTATTATCAATATTTCTTTCCCGAAAATTTATCATAAACACGTATCTTTGAATACCATAAGAAACACACCTTGACAGTAATCTAAAAATGTTTAATCTCAAACGGGTAGTCAGACACTATTGTTTCATATCCATCTGTCCCATCCCCGTCAAATGTGCATTAGCCCTGATGAAGCAACACATTGTCTTATCCTTGGTTTTAAATTGAGGTTTCATCTGTGACCGGCTTTTGGCTCGTCTCGGAACAAACGTACTAGTAGTTTCTATTTTTTAGTTTTAGTTGTATTGTTTGTTTTTGAGGTAGTCACAAATGGAGCTAATAGGTAGGGGAAGTCCCCCTTTTTTCCTGGAAAATCAATCGATATTTTGTGAGTAATTACAGATTGAATTAGGAATATTTAGAAGTATATGGATTTTTACGACATTAGCAAGTTGACGAAACTGCTTCTAGGGCACATTATACCCTTTGACAGTCCACTCAATCAGAATCGAGTTTTTGGAATATAACAAATTGCATTAATTTCCTGTCGAAGGTTGTCACTCTTTTATAATCGAAAGATGGTTTATGAAACGACAATTTATTTTGCCCAAATTCAGAAATAATCTAATAAAACCATAACATTGTTTGTGTTACGCCTTTCAAGCAACTTTTTCGGTGAAAATCAAATTTGTTTTCCAGTTTTTATTCCCGATTTTCTCCCAGTTCCTTTTTTTGTTGTTATTTCCATTAAAATATTCCAGGAATTTCATATTTTAACCCTCAAACTGGCAAACTGTATTCCCTACATATGCTCATTGAAAAGTTCGAAATTCTACAGAAATCGTCCTTCCACAACCGGTTCAAGATTCACGTTGCCATAGAGTTAAATCGTCCTTAGAACGAGGGTTTAGCTGCTAGTAGGTGACTTTGTAGGGGAAGATACAGATTCTACTCAGGCTAGATCGAATTCTGTGGAAATGACAGTGATTGACCGCTCACAATATTATCTGAAGACTGTACATTTAGTTTCTTGACCTTTTTAAATTATAACACATAATAATTGACAATTTATAAGATGCCGTTTTACGTCAGATTTAATACCAAGTCCTTTCGACGGGTTGACCCATTATCCAACAAGTCCTTCCAAATACCGAAACATATTCATAAACCTGGTATATATATTCTCTAGAAAAGGCCAATTCTCAGAGAGGTCTAAATTACGTCACACACACACACATGCAAGCACGCACGCGCACACACAAAGAATCACCAAGTTGTCTGTTACTGATTTGAATTTTCAGCAACATAGTTTCAGATTTGTCTCAAAATAATGGCCTATTTGAACCGCTGGTGAATTTTGGAAGCGACTGCTTCATATCTGACGTGCATGGACATCAAAACCAACGAGAGATGTCCATATCGAATCTGTGTACGTCCGCACACTGCCGCGATTCCTAGAAGAGCCCACGTGTCTACAAATTTTTGCCCTTTCAATTTCGGTCGCCGTAGAAATGGAAAGTTACTTCGTGATTAGTTCACGTTGCAATTAGCGGAGTCTGCGTTCCTCGTTAACTACCTTTGGGTCATATTAGTGTTGACAGAGCACCTCTTCTAATATTAGTTTAATAGCTGTTTACAGTGACGCATTATAATTCTACACGCATCTACATACACCGGTTGATTGAAGCGCTATTACTCCATATTGATTAGCAATATGGGACATGTCATAACTTACCAACACTAAGGTACTGCAAATATTATGCGTCAATAATAGCGGAATGCGTCACGAACTGAATCATATAAATTGTTTCCGACTTGTATTTTGTCATGTGAGAAAGATGTAATCTTCCTCTACGTTTTGTTTAGTGTTCTGTCTGACGACAGGTCCATATGAACAGGATCCTTCCATCCTTTTCTCGGACTGGGACCTGTTCATATACGTTCTTGGCAGATGATCCAGAAGTGGTTTGCCATTGCCTTCTTCTGTGTGTGAATGGAATAATTGTTGGGATGCCACGGAGAAACCGGGGAAGCCCCCGGAGGAAAACTCCGTGTTTCCTAGACCACGGCCTTGCCCAACACAAGTTATAAATTCGGGCACCGCCGGGAATCGAACCCGAGACCCCAGGATTACAAGGCCAGCTTTCAAACCGCTAGACCACAGTGGCTTTCCTCTCAGTATGTCACGGAAATAGTCCTGGCCTACGAAATGGTGACAGAACGCCACAACGAAAACCCTGAAACAGACTCCATGGATCAGAGTTCTTCTGGAAAGGCTAATAGCCGCATAGGGCCCACAACACCTCCCCCTCCCATTTTTAATGTATTTAAGATAGTCGGGGCAAATATGTTCGCTCGAGATCTCTCAGAACTAAATGGCAGGGGATCAGAGAAGTAACTCATGATCAAATATCATAAAGTTAATAGGTGCTTTTTGGTATTTTTCAAAATGGAGAACACTGAATAACTTTTTGGGGCACTTGAAAAGTTTGTTATTCTTTCAAGTCTGATAATTCTCATTTACCAAATTTCCGATACTGCAAAGCTGTCTCGCTTGTGGGTTGTAGCGCCGTGTAGTTTACCGACGTTTCAGAGGTACATGGTGCCTCCATTATCAGGTCGATGAGTGATGAAGGCAGCAAGTATTTATGAAACGTCGTTAAATGTCCACTAGACAACACATCTTAACAACCCAGAAGACATACATCTTCATATTCACCATGCCCCATCCTGTTTCCCGGTGCTTAAAGTCCATGGTTGCCTTAAATAGGATATTGTAGAATTCTGTGTTGCGCTGTTAACTGCGTCATGGTATCTAGAACTGACAGTTTTGTCTTTGGTGATTCATAAGAACGGACACATCATTCTGTGGGCGAGTCGTAGTGGTCACTACACTCTTTTTCTTCGGAGAGACAGAAATAATTTAAATTTACATTTAATATTTGTATAATGTGCCCATCGGGAGCGAAATATGTTTCCATATGCTCGCCAGTACTTGTACGTCACTGTAAGAAAGAGTCGTGTAGATTGTTGTCATCAAGTTGAATTTCTTTGGAGTTTTAAATAAATTCGCGAATTTTCTGTCGTCGTGTAATCTCACATCGGTATGTAAGAGCGTTACAGTCGGGAATATTTGGCCACCCCTCACTCCAGACTTGACTTTTCTTGTGGGCTTTCGTGAAAGAGTAGTTGTTCCCAAAGAAAGCATGCAATCTCATGGAATTGACAGGCATTATTGTACAGTTGAACTTGGGGATTTCCAAATACACGTGTCTTCGTGTCATTACAAACATTGGTCCACGTCTTCAGAAAGATCTCGAACAAAACTGTAATCACATTGGGCAAGTGTTTAACTGTCGTTAACATCTATCGTATGGTTTCAGGGACTTTCACCCCTGGTCAACGGGGTTGCCCGCAAACTAGCCTATGTGAATCTAGAAAAGTTTTGAATTTGCTTTAAGATTCTCTATATTCTACTGTTTCATCTCACGTATTTTTACAGTTAAATGTGTTATTTAAATTTGTCTCCAGTCAAGCTACCCAAGTTCGATTTCTGGGAAAGTTTAATCTGTCTTAAATGTTTTTCTGAGCCTTTCCTCCTATCTAAATTTCCATTCCTCCACTATTCACTGTCTTTTAAAATTAACAAGCAATGACTGCTGTAACTAGATATAGCAGCTTTAAATGTTCTGTCAATCAGACTTTCTGATTAATGCTATTCAGTTTTGACGTTGCAGTAAAATACGAAGATTGACACAAAACTTATGTGTTGAATTAAAATCAAATGGGAATAGACCAACTACATTTCTAAAGTTTAATTTAAAAAAACGAAACTGATGTTAGCCTTTGAGTTGACAGTGCTATATGATCATTGAACTGGAAACAGGGTAGTTAAATAATTTAATAATAACTCAGCTATTTAAGTGAACTTAAACCAGTGTTGTGTGTCTGTTAAAATCCACAACGGGCTTAGAAATTTTCAATTCGAAAATAGGGAAAAGAAAATCCTGTAGGTAACATTTGAGAAACTGTTAAATCGTTGTCAAATACACGCACTGAATAAATGTACTTTATAACCACAAACAACTGTAGCATTTTTCCTTCTTTTCGCCTGTAATTTTCGTGGCGTATTCTTTTTCTTTCGTAATCTCATACAAACTTCTGACTGGTTTCGTTTACCAAGTTGTTACCATAATATGAGGTAACGTACACATTGATAAAATATCTTATTATTAATATCATAACATCTGTCTCGGGAGCAGAATTTTATCACTAAAAGTGTCAAATCCTTTGGAACCCCGAAGTGCATCACATTAGCGTCACGTCTATACAGCAACCCTATTCAGTCACGGACTTGAAATGTTCGCGATTTTACAGTTGTATTGAGACTATTCCCTTCTGGCATTATTATATTATTAAAAAGTTGTTCTATTGGTAGGAAATAAGTGTGTTTACCATGTCTCCCGTAAATGTTTCAGAAGTCTTCTAAAATTGTCAAATATTTATTTTATATTACGGTGTGATTTTAGATTCTACACACTGAAGAACCATTTAAATGTCAGCCGTAAGTTAACACAGCTGGTGTTTTAAATGGTACTCTTAAGGTAGGAAACGTAGAATAACGCAATGGAACAAATTCGTTTAAACAATAATTGTATTTCATGTGGGATGCCAATTGCCTGATAGAGTGCTTCTGTACTAATTAAACAACCAGGTACCTCACGAAATAGCATTGTTATTGGTCGAAGGGCAAGGATTTGTCCGTGACATTCCTCTACAGATCGAAGTATGTGACGTCATGACAGAGCGATAGTTAACCACATGATTATCCGAGCCGTGTCCAATTTGTTACAGTTAGTCACGTCGCGTGTTGTATGTTCAGTGACGTGAGGATGCTACTCTGTTGTCCTTTGTAATTAGAATTGACGATATTCGGCGCTATTTTGTGTGCCCTTACCATAAATAGAGTTAAAAATCACAGTGTAATTTTGTCTTGCATTAAATCGGTAACGTGTCTCGGATTTTAACCCCCCCCCCCCCTCCGCCTGTTTGACCTGTCATCAACGACTTCAGGAAGGAATTACAGTTCTGTTCGATGTTACTGCCCTCCCCCTACATTCGGTGACAAAGAATAGTCGGCTAGCGCTGTGCCGCAATGGAGGTGTTATTGTCTTCAATTGAAGCTTTTTCTGCACTATTTAGTAGTGTGGTAACTCTGGTAAGGTATTGTTCATCCCAGTTCATGAAGTTGAGTTCTTTACAAAACCATAACAAGTAACACTACACTATCTGTTGGTTTCACAGGAGTTGTATTCTGCACTTAGCTATTGGTCCAATGGTCCGGTGGCCGTTGCTGGTCTGTGCCTGCGTGTTATGGTTTTGTAAAGAACTCAACTTCATGATTTGTTTTTTAAAACCATTTTTGATTATATGAATTAATTCCCCTTTTGCCACTGATGATGACCTCTTGAGGTCGAAACGCGTTTGGCACTAATGTCTTTTTTTATATTGTTTAATAGTTTGTTTGTTTGCTTATTTTATATTCTAATACACTAAACGGTATGCAAAGTTTTAAGAAATACATTTAGTTGAGGTTTGAGGTTTTCACGGCGATGAGTCCGGTGATGGCTGTATTCTGGGTTGTTGCGTGTTGTAGTCTAGAAGAAGTTTACCATCACTTCAGAAGTCCGTTCTGCCTCCATCATCAGGACACCCTCATCGCCCTGATAACGGAGGCAGACATTTATTAGCCGAAATGAGTTCCTCCTTTTGTTGATTAGAAGATTATTAAGAGAAACTGGGAATATGGAAAGTTTATAGCTTGCTCACATGCCCTGAAATCATTCGTTGTCCGAGCCAGAGATGCGGTTTGCCGATATGTGGTTTTGACAAATTAGGGTATGCCAGTGATAATAAGATTTAAGGGAACACTACTGTAGGCTCAAATTTTAGAACTAGAAGGTGAGAATTTCTGTTATGCTTCCATCACTCAGTGTGACTAAGATTACAATATCGTAATATATTTATTTATTTCTTCGACATGGAACTGAATTTATTACGTTTCTTTTGCTGAAAAGAGCATAACAAATGACAGAAAATTATTTCCTGTATGTAACCTTTAAAACACGAATTCTTTATATAGAGATATGTCATGTTTTTACTCCACGAACATCGATTTTAGAATGATTGCCTACTTTTGATCTATAATACAAGTTAAATGTATATCCACCTGTATGATCCTTGAGTCAGTAGCAAATATTAATATTGTAGGTACCGATTGATTGGTTTTTGTAAAAATGTATAAAAGTAGTATTTAATTAGAAACCGTTCTAAGGTGATATAGCCTATTTTAATTCCTTGTCATCAACGACACCAAAATAGCAATCCCAAAAACTTAGAGTTTGTTGCAATAATTGCATTGTCCGAAACAAATTATTGATTTTGTATAGTTTATATCCTTGCAGCTTTGCTACTCGGTAAGGCGTCTTTAACTCAAACGTAATTTGTATTGACTGCTATTCTTACATGACACTAAATCATATATTACGAAGCAACATACGATTTTTGAAATATTTGAGTTTTTTTTCCAAAAGTAGTAAGTAATAAAAATGGTGGCCGCGTAAAGAATTTAGTATTTTCACATATTGACAGCAAGTGACGGTCATTATAAATTGGAATATTAAATTTATGTAGCTGCAGTTTATAAACATATTCACTAATTATCTAGTATTATCTAACTAAATAAGTAATTAACTCTCTGCTCTGTTATTATCGAAGTCCATCTTTGGGCATAGGCTTGATCCAGTTCTATCACTCTCGATCCTCAAAACCGATTTTCCTTAAATCCGCCATAACCCTTTGAAGCTAAATAAATTTTAATTTTCTGGTTAATGTATGGAGAAAAAAATCACAGCACGGGGGTAATTTTTATGAATTTAAACAGGACGGATTATATGAGAAACACGCGGTAGAAACTTGTGTTACTCTAAACGACTGTCAGGTTTTAAAAAGTATGGAACCATGGAACATGTTAGTAGTTTGGATGTTCTAAGTGTAGTAAATGAGACAGTTGAGTCAGTGAAGTGATTCTGTGGATGATCATTCGGGGTTCGAACCCCGGAATGCTTATGTACCATTCTGTTCGCCACCACGTCCAGACAGTCTCGAAGTTCACCCAGCCTCTTGCAGGGTCCACAGTTTTTTCCAACGGATTTTTCCACGGGCGTAAAGCAGCCAGACCTTAAAACTGTGAGGAGATTAAAAATGCACAGAGCCCAAAGATTTACCTCCCCTCTATGCTGCCATGGAGTGACAGTAAGACGCAAGAAAAACTTACCTTTAATGACATTAGACTGCCTGCGTATAACGTCTTTCTTTAGCATGTCATCTAACTAACTACTGTCCACAGATGTCGAGAAAATCCGTGCAAGGGGATGTCGTTTCTGGTGCGGTGCAGGGGGTAATGTTACTTATCAGCTGGACTAGAGGGCTGCTATTGGTGGGAAGTGTGATACGTCAGAGTTTTACGCTACTACACAGACTGAAAACATCAAGCAGTTAAGAGTGGCGTGTAGTGAGTGCACCTTTAATGTGTTCTGAGGGTGTTGCGATAATATTCTAGATTAAATTACTGTGCCACTGTGAGGTAATCTTAAAGCTGTACCCATTAGAACACACGAAAGCCTGTTGTCTGTTGTTCGTTCAGTGGTTGTGGAACGAATGCTTGTAGGATGGGTCGTCACTCACCGCGAAATCTTGCGCATGCGCGTATATCGAATTCCTAGCAGGGATTTTCTCCTGGTCTGCGGACTGTACGTGGAACAGAGTCCATCTCGGGGAGACAACAGTCGCTCAAGTCCTTAAGAAAACTTCTGTGTTTTATGGAACTCCAAGATTCATTGCCTTGTACATAACTCACCACTGAATCCTATTATTCCTACAGCTTATAGGCCTAATGTGTGGTCTTTCGGAAGTCTTAACGCCAACGGCTAGTGGCTTTACTGCTAGTTTAGTATACACTATTCTACAGATATAACTTTCAGCTTGTTAAATTGTAACGAATCGCTTGTTCTTATTTATTACAGATGAAGGATTGTGAATCGTGTCGAAGAAACCAGCAGCAGTAGACTTTTAACAGGCAATACTTGATTTATTACGTCATTCTTACTAGTGTATTGGATGATATAAATTATGTACCTACTAGATTATACCCTTGGCTGGCTATTACAATTCGCCGTCTGTGTTTGTGAGGAAAATATAATTCGGTTTTAGACGTGTCTAAAATGAAGTTAATAACGAGTGAAGTCCATGAACTAAATGTGAATTTACATCACAATCAGTCGGAGTATTTTTCGAATGAAATTTTAGTTATGAATGATGTATTGATGTAGTTCAAATAGTCTACCGTAGGATGATTCTGTATGTTTTTATGTGGTTTATTTAACGATGCTTTTAATATTTTCGATTATACCCTTTAGCGATGAATTTTAGGAAAATTAATGAATAATAAATTCGAAAGGATGTTGAATGAATTTTCAGTGATTTCATTTGACCCAATATTTACCTGAAATGACTGGGTAAATCGAGGGTAAAGACCACGACGTTTGGGGCTAATCGTATTACATCTTTATTTGTCAGGTTCAAGCGTTCAAATGTAGGCCTTTGACTATGAGTAGGCTTTCAGAGTAAGAACGTTGGCTGTAGCAGCTATTTTTTTTAAGCAGTATTGATGATTAATAGTGTTGTGTTTATCTTAGAGCAAGGGTTATTAAACCACAGCCCGCGGGAAGCATGCGGCTACCTACGTCTTTTGCCAACGTTGATTTTTGCATCAGTCTGTACAGGCCTGTTCTAATGTAAAATGCTTACTGCATGAATTAAGTATCTAATTTTAAGTGAATGATTAATATAAGTAACAAACCAATAAATTTGTTAAATTTATTCAGTAAGCTAATATGTGAATCTATCTGGGACACAAAGTTGTAATGGCAGTTTTAATAAATGGCCTTGAAGTTTCGATAAATTGACCTCATTTATAATCCTCCGGTTCTTGAGTCGATAAGAAAGTGAATGTATCCCCAGGTCTTAAAAGTTTGAAAACTCTTGCCCCAGAGCGTACTTATTCAACGATCAGACATAGGTACACTTCCTCGCCTTTTGGCTTATAACTAAGGATGGAAATTTCAAGCATTAAAGATGTCTCAGTAACAGAAAATCGTTTTCCATAAACACTTTCACATTCTTACATCACACGCCAAGGTTAAGTGGTTAACAAGCATACTTAGAATCGAAAGCTCCCGGTTTCAATTCTCGGCCCGGGGACTAGCTCTCCTGATTTAGATGTGTTTCTTTTTTTTATTTTTAGTTCTTCCAGCTGGCTAACGATACATTAATATCTGACAGATTTTTCTGTGTTACAATACATGTGCTACCATTGAACCATTAAATTAAGACGCGAAATTTGTTTTGTTATTTAAAGTTTTAGCTGGAGTAACACGGTTAACGTGAGTGCTCAAAACCTGCACTAATGTTTAAAAAAACATTATTCCCTCCGATATAACACGCAACGAGCAGCCCGAAATGGTAATGATGTAATGAAACGAAGGTGTCGGTTTTTTTTAAATTGGATAGGTGATGCGTTGAACTCGGTTTTAAAAAATAGGCTTACTTGTAACTTTTCTATAACGTAATATTATGGGCAAAAATAACTTAAGACATGAGCGCGGATCTTGCCAGCCCATAGTACTTCATTATGAGTCCCATTGTGTCTTTCATGGAAAACTTTGCCAATAGCTGCCCATCTGTTACGGGTGTTAATTAAGCGACTTTAGCCTGATGTTTTTTCGTTCCGTATTTTAATTGGGAACTGTATTGATTTGTTGAGTACTTCCATACGGAGTACTGTCTGCTTACCATTTATTTCACTGAGCAATGAGTTGACAAAATTAAGCCTAATTTTATAGCATCAGAGTTTTTAATATTGAATTCTGATGCTTTCTTTTAATTAGTAGTTGTAAAAGATTATAAAATTCAGGTACTCTGAAACTTATTCATTATAAAGTCCTGGTAAAAGTTACGTGATTTCTTTTACAAAGACTCGTAATGAGTGGTTCCAAGCGACATCTCTTCTGGTCTAAACGCAGAAAGAAATGTGTAGGTGTCAGATAATACTCTTCTAGAATCATCAGCATCAGACCAACGTCTGCTGGAAACTCGCCTGCTCAGTGCTGCCGCGTAGTGGCGACGAGTGCGCGGTCGAGCCTACACTCACAGGCAGAGCTTATATAGCGAACTACGCGCGGCGTGTAAGCAGTCAGTTGTTTCGGTGCTGCCGGTCGAGGATGAAGTGGGGTCGTATGGCGGTCTCATGTGTCGTTTGCGAACTCGTTACAAGTTTAATTCCGCAAAATGTATTTGTTTTATACACGAAATAGTAAAAGTGTTTTCTATGTGAGTTAGTGTGAACAGTCTTACTATATGCATGATGTATTCAGTTGGATGTCGCACGTGATATTAACAGAATTTTTTTGTTTTTCGTTCGTGCTATGTCCAACGAACAACAGTACTTCAGGATCTACTCTTTCAAAAAAGTCACGTCTGAAGCCTATGGTCACAATGAAGTTTTAGTCGTTCTAATGTGCGTGATACTTAATTTGAATATCGTATCGGCGTTGATGTAATCTGGCGCGTGTGTTTGACATTTGTTCCGGGTGTGGTGTAAGACGCTACTCTGTTTTGTGTGTGTATATTGTGCTACTCTTGATTGACGTCATTTCCACGGCGTCTACGAAGATAAGACATGCCGGCGAGGAACAACAGTCGTTCTGACTCGATATCGTGATAAATTGCATCTTTCCGTGTGTAAATCAGTGAAATAGTGTGGACAGGAATATGGCCTGTTGCCGGTGCCGAGTACAGACCGCAGAGAGAGTTTCGCTGACGGGATTTCTCACGCTAGTAACGGTCTTCTTGCTTCTGTCACCCATCGCGACCCTCGGCTTCAGCAAGTACGAGACGCCTGACCAATGCGCCGGAAGTGCAAACAATGAGATGAGCTCCGGTCGCATGTCGGTGTTATGCAAGGTGCGAACTTTGGACGGGGAGGGAAACAACCTCAGTGCCCTTCAAGTGGAAGGCACAGCGCGGCTGCGGGTTCAGTGTAGCCAGGTACTGCTTTTCGAAAGCTCTTTGCCACCCCGCGTCTTTCAAAGACTAGGCCAGCTCGAGGAATTGATTATCGAGGACTGTAAAATTCTACAGTTACCACCTGATGCGTTCAGTGGACTCCGAGATTTGAAACGGTTAACGATTAACACGCACAATGAGGAGTGGGGCTCTAGCAAGTCACTTGAAGTAGCTCCGAGCAGTTTGCACGGGCTTAAAGAACTCCAGATGCTGAATCTCTCCGACAACAACATTCGTTCTCTATCGGAAGACGCATTTTGTCACTTGGGAAATCTTCAGACTTTAAATTTAACACGAAATCGCATTCGTGACGCTGATATGTTGGGATTCGTACCGAGGCGAAATATGGGTCTATACGAAACCAGCTCCAGTGTTCCCAGGCTCGAGTGTGGTGGTGGGCTCGATGTCAGGACTCTAGACGTGTCCTGGAACCAACTCCAGATCCTCCCTGCCGATTCAGGGATCACAAGTCTTCGACAACTCCAGCATCTATATCTGGAGCATAATGAACTGGCAGAGGTTCACGGAGACGCCTTGTCCGGCTTAACCTCTTTGAGGATCCTCAATATGTCGAACAACAAGTTAGAGTCTTTGCCTGGAGGTTTGTTTGCTAGTTCCAAGGAGTTGCGTGAGATCTACCTGCAGAACAACTGTCTGTACGAGATGGCGCGCGGTCTTTTTCGCCGCCTGGAGCAGCTGCTCGTGCTAGACCTGTCACACAACCAGTTGAGTAGCAGCCACATTGACAACGGAACTTTCGTCGGCCTGATCAGACTTATAGTCCTGAACCTCTCTCACAATGATATTACCCGTATCGGCGTCCGTACATTCAAGGATCTATTTTTCCTTCAGATTCTTGATTTGAAGAACAATTCTATAGGTTACATAGAAGACAACGCTTTCCTTCCTCTATATAACCTGCACACCCTAAACTTGGCTGATAATAGACTTCGTCACATCAGCGCTCTGCTCTACAACGGACTCTTTGTGCTAAGCAAGCTGACACTCAGCAATAATTTGATCGTTAATATTGACACTCAGGCGTTTAAAAATTGTTCCGACTTGAAAGAACTCGACCTGAGTTCGAACGCTTTGACGAAAGTACCTGAGGCACTGAAGGAACTGTCCTTCCTTAAAACATTGGATTTGGGTGAAAACCAAATTAGTGACTTTCATAATGGCTCGTTTAAAAATCTCCAACAGTTGAATGGTCTTCGTTTAATCAGTAACAGTATTGGTAACTTGACTAGAGGCATGTTTTGGGACCTCACAAGTCTTCAGGTACTTAATCTTGCCAAGAATAAAGTCCAGGATATCGAGCGGGGTACGTTTCAAAACAACGCGCAGCTGGAAGCCATACGCCTCGACGCCAACTTCCTCAGCGACATCAACGGCGTCTTTAACACGCTCTCCAGTCTTCTGTGGCTCAACTTGTCTGACAACCATCTTGTTTGGTTCGACTTCGCATTCGTCCCGGTGAACCTCAATTGGCTAGACATTCACGCCAACTACATCGAACGACTGGATAATTATTTCAAGATTCAGACAGGACTTCACATCAAGACTCTGGACGCCAGCCATAACAGAATAACTGAAATATCCACCATGTCCATTCCCAACAGCATACAGTTATTATTTATAAATAATAATATGATATCTCTGGTTCACACAAACACTTTCTTGGACAAACATGATCTCGTGAGGGTCGACATATATGCCAATGAACTCGTGAAGCTGAGCATGAACGCACTAAGATTGTCTCCAGTTCCTGAGAACAAAACTCTCCCAGAATTTTACATAGGTGGAAATCCATTTCAGTGTGACTGTTCAATGGATTGGCTTCAGATGGTAAACGACATGACCCAACTCCGCCAACACCCTAGAATCATGGACTTGGATAATATCATCTGTGAGATGACGTATTCCCGTGGCTTGCCGACGCTGTCTGCTATTGACGCCAAACCTTCCCAGTTCCTGTGCACCTACGAGACCCACTGTTTCGCCTTGTGTCATTGTTGCGATTTTGACGCCTGCGACTGTGAGATGATGTGCCCATCTAACTGTACTTGCTATCATGATCAGACGTGGACAACCAACGTCGTGGACTGTTCGGGTCTTGGTACGAGTCAGATACCACACCGGATTCCAATGGATGCCACCGAGCTTTATTTGGACGGAAATAACTTCGGCGAACTGCAGAATCACGTGTTTATTGGCCGTAAAAATATGCGAATTCTGTACGTTAACGCCAGCCGAGTGGAGACTATTCAGAATCGTACTTTCAATGGACTTAATTCTCTTCAGATTCTTCATCTTGAAGATAACAGAATCCATGAACTGAAGGGTTTCGAGTTCGAGCACTTGTCACATCTCAAAGAACTTTATCTGCAGAACAATATAATTGCATTTATTGGTAACGTCACTCTTCTACCACTAAGATCTTTGGAAATATTAAGGCTGGACGGAAATCGTTTGAAGACTTTTCCCGTCTGGCAACTTACGCTAAATTCGTATCTCGTGGAGATAACGTTGGGTAAGAACAATTGGTCTTGTCGCTGCAAGTTCCTCCAAGAACTGAAGATCTGGGTAGCGGACAATGCTCGCAAAGTGATTGACAGCGAGGACATTACGTGCCTCAACAACGAAACTAAACCTCCGGAGCGACGGGCTGTGGATTTGAACAATACTGCTTGTGTTGATTATTATTCTGGTGGGTCTGTCATCGAGAGATTTATCGTTTCTGACTATTTGCCCATGGTCATTGTTACTCTATCAGCCTTCGTATTGGTGCTCCTGCTTACTGTACTTGTGTTTGTGTTCCGGGAACCAGTTAGGGTGTGGGTGTATTCGCGTTATGGAATTCGTTTGTTTCACTTCAAAGCTGGCTCCGCTAAACACTACGGTGAGGACCGCGAGAAGCTGTACGATGGTTACGTATGTTACAGCCCCAAGGATGAGGAATTTGTATTGCAGTCCATTGTCGCGGAATTAGAACAAGGCAACCCTTCCTTTCAGTTGTGTTTACATTACCGTGATCTGGTGCATCACGCCTACATGCAACTCTCCACTTCTCCCGTTGTGATGGAAGCGGCTGAAGCCAGTCGCAGGGTTATCCTTGTCTTGTCTCGCAACTTCTTGCAGACAGAATGGTCCCGGCTCGAGTTCCGGTCGGCACTGCATGAAGCTCTCAAGGGACGGGTCTTTAAGTTAGTCATCGTAGAAGAGGGCACTAGCTTACCGGAGGCAGAATTGGACCCTGACCTGAGGCCTTATCTGAAGACTGGAGCCCGAATTCGTTGGGGTGAGAAGCGGTTTTGGGAAAAACTGAGGTACGCGATGCCTAACGGCGCCAGCCAACGCAAAAGTTCCATGTACCGACAGAATATCAATAATTACACTCTAGATTCTGGAGTAGGCAACGGAACTCATCACCACGCGTATCTAGAAAAGACCAAACATCCTCATTCGGCATCACCTACCCTGCAGATGCACATCAATAACCACCCGCTTTTCCAGGCGGCCGCGGCGACCAACAACGAGGCTCCACACATCGTGGTCCCCCCTTCATACTCCTCGACAGCCACTCTGCCAAGAACTCCTCTCAAACATCGCAGCAATCACCAAGAAGTGGGGCACGAAAACGAAGAAACCAACTACTCGTCGGCGACCACCGCAACCCCATCACCCAGACCAGCTCACAGGCACGACAAGCGTCCTCACAATGATTTTATTTTGGGGGCGGTCGTTGGGCACGATTCAGAATCGAGCTCAAGTCCTCGCCCCATCTCTGAGCACATTTACTCTTCTATAGACTCGGACTATTCTACGCTGGAGAGAAAGGCGTCAGGGATGCCGAGGGGGATGTACCAACAGCAACAGCAGCGCAGGCAACCGTGGAGGACTGCTGGAGCTGGTCCCGTCAGAGATAAGAGTGGCGTAAAGTCGTATCTGGTGTGACGCGAGCAGATACTTGCTGTGCAGGCCAGGTGAGTGTTCTACGTCCTTGCCTCTTGTTTTAATATTAATATGTAATGATCTACAAAGATTGCAAACAGACCATATTTTGTTATAAACCTGCGAGTAAACTATGAGCTGCCATTAAGTAGTGTTTCAAGCACAATCCACTCTTCTTTGGAACTATAGTCGGCGCAGTAGTTTTTGGCCGCTGGAAAAGCTGGCGGACGGGCCTACTCTTGTGTACCTGAGGTGGCACGGTCAGTGCATTTCTTTTGTTTGGGCGTTCAGTCCGATAAGCTCCTCGGTGCAGTCAGCATTATACCATCGCACAAGTGAATCGCTCCTAGCCTTACCCTTGAAAATTCCACTGGCCAAAAACTACTGCGCCGACTATAGCATAAGGTTTTGTACAAGACTCGTCTGTATATGGCTGGGAGTCACTGTGTGCATTTATTGTATAAGACATAAAACTATAACATTGTTCTGTGAAGTGAACGTTTACTAAACTTCAGGAAAATAATATTTAAACCCATTTCTGAAAAAAAATTCAGTTTATTCCCTTGTTAAAATTTCAAAATTTCGTATAAACATGTACCGCGTGTGTATTTAACCTTGGGGGAAAACCTCACCTGTACACAGAACCCCGTATCATCCCTGGCTTAAAAAAATTAATATCTCATGTCAATTAAAATCATAGATAGTACAGTTCTATGTCAAATTTTCTTCTGTCATTTAAACGCACGTATGTCCGTATCATATATGTCGTCTGTCTCAGATTTCATGTCACAGCTTTATCGACATTTTTGGGGCGTGAGCTTTGTGAACTAGGTTATGTTTGCATAATGAATCACTAATGTTGGACAGTCAGTGTGGGCATACTTACGAACTACAGTCCAAATATTGGTTTCACCTGCTGTAAATTTGTATTCAGGCCCTCTAATGGCACATCAGTATTTGTGACTGATCACCAAACTTGTGTGTAAAATGCCATATTACTGTATTTCCGATTCAGTAAATATTCGTCACAGCTAAGTTTTGTGTATCTTTACGTAAAATCTGTGTTTCTGTACGTAACTTGATATATAAAAAAGTCGAGGGGGTTATGGAATTAATTATCACCTTGTGAAATATCTGGCATTAAACGTAAAAAACATAACTTTTCTTCATATCAAATTTAATTTGGATTTGGGATGTTTTATAAGCATGATTTATACACTCACATATGAGTAGTAAAATTTGCTTGTATAAAAACGAAATAATAGTCTTTTGGATTCTTCTCTAACGATACGAAGAACCCGAGACTATGTAACATGGTACATGTAGGACGGACTGCAGTCTCTTGTAGCCTAGCCCAAGGATATTTCTAATTATCAATGTAGGGGAAAGAGCTGTTTGACTTCCATAACATGATTGTATGTACAACTTTAACTTGGAAGATGGCTGTCTTCTGGGTCGTAGCGTCGTGTAGTCTGTTAGATGTTAACCAACATTCTTATTTGCGTGTTATTTTTGTTGTTTATTTTGATTTTATATTTATTTTAGTGCTGACGTATATAGGATTTAGCTGGTAGCAATGAACCCAATAAGGAAATTATATTATTGTTAGTATAAATTGAAAGCACTGCTCTGTATTCAATTACTTTTTCCTTACTGTAGAGACATTAGATGGTCTAAAAAATATTTAAACATTCTCTTACCTCCAAGAAAACACTACCATTACAGATGTCTATCGGCATTTTAATTGAAACGATGGGTAATTTGCCTGTTTATTCTGAGAACCAAATGAACCACATGAGCATGCCGAATACTTAAACGTTAAAGAAACTTGTCTCCTTTGAATACAAGGTGATGAATCTTTAAATTTCAAAAAGGCAGGGAATTTCTTCACTAGCTGAGTGACTGTGGGCTTCTCAAAAAGGAGTCTGATCCATTTATTTATTATGTCCAAGAGGCCTGCAGCATTGAAATAAAATTGAACACATATATGAGATTAATTTATTTATTTATTTGGTTGTCCATTTACTATACAAGGAGCCTCCCATATAACCCCTGTTGAGAAGATTAATGATCAGGTTATACACCAGGTGGTTCAAATTTGATCTGAATTTTTTAACATAGCGAGTCAATAAACCCTCGTAATTTCTTATTCACAGTTATACTGCTAGATACAGGCCCAACGTGGACGTTGAAGTTGGGTTGTCAATGAATTGTGAATTATGAAGAATTACGAATAGGCCTGCTACGATCGTGGCCTACTTTAAAATATTATATATTATCCAGGACACGCTTTAGACTACCACTCCCCCAGATGTTTTATAGACGTTTGTTTGTGAAGTAGGCGTAAGGACGATCCGGTTTGTCTACACCAGCTCCAGTAAGAGTAGCAGGACCCGAAGTTTCGACGTCGAACAAAACCCTCCATTTTATAGATCGTCCATATTAATCTGCCTTCCACTTTCGTAACCCATCTCCCGAAATTACATCTTAAATTAACAAAAAAACGCTTTTTAAGCTTTCGTAGATTAATTATATACAAAAATACCTGCGTCACAAAATATTTATTTTCTAAGTAAATTGGTCATCACAGATATTTGTAATGGATGATGGTGAAACTGTAATCCCCTCAAAATATGGTCATTAAATTCCACTTGCATAATCTTAACAGGGTACTTCGTGAATCTGTAGTGGACATTGGATACAAATAATGTGCATTAATTATTTTAAAAAGAAGAAATGGGCGTTCTGAATACAATAAAAACTAAGAGCAACTTTTCTGAGTAGTTAGGTCTACTTAATTAAACTTTTACAAAGTTAGAATTCCGTGTAATCGGAAGTTCCACTGAACATTATAATGATTTATAATAGTAATCAGTAAAGCTCCTAGCCACGGGTTTTGAAGATTGGAGTTATTCTTCACAGCACCACTTTCAGATCGATTCTGGGGGTCCACCCAGCTTGCTGTTCGGATGATAAATGGTTGTTTTCTGTGAGATAAATCGACTCCACATATCACCAATTGGTGAAACGCGCGAACATTTTCACCTTCCTTATGTCGTTTCCTCTATAGACTTGACACAATTTTCATTGTTGTTATTCTATTTTATTTAGCACATTATATGACAATGCTTCATAAGCCACAGATTAGAATATTTAACATCAAACACGAAGATGCATATGGTAGTGGCCTTGCATTTGGCCTGGAAGACTTAACAAAGTTTATTTGGTCATTTACAGACCCACACCCATCCACTTTTTGAGAAAACTGGGCTGTTGTTTTCATGATAATCACCAGGGGCAAATGTATCGTTTTCCGATTGGATTACATTAGTCGAAGCAGCCTTATAGTCTGATTTTCATTTAACGACATGAGTCCTGGACTCGTGTTATTTTGATACTGGGTTTTTGGTTAACTTTCCGACCATAATTAAAACATTTAATCCGACAGCTACTTAAATAGGTCACTCCAGGAATGACAAAAGTCAAACACGGATAATTCTTTCAGTGTTATGTGTGTTAATTCTAAAAACAGTATGAGTTAAAAACTTCAGTTCATAACTCTGGATGCAAAAGATTTTAGTCAACTGGCGTTTTAACTTCGGAATTCGTGATAAATTCTCACAATTAACATATGCACTAGTTGTAGTATCGGTTTTGTGTAAGAAATAAACGTTTGTGTACTATATTTTTAAGCAAAAAATAAGGTTTACTGATGTCGTGCTTATGAATCATTGCAAACAGTGCTGTGATGTGGTGTCTTCAGGAGCAGGTATGAACACTGTGGAGCAGAATGCTTTTCGAGAAGCTAATTGTCTCTCAGCTAGTCAAAACTTCCTTGCCTTTTATTCATCCTGAAGGTTCATTACAGTGTTCACAATAGCCCATCACTGGTCCCTGCACTGAACCACATGAATCCTTTCCAGTCCACGTCAGTCCCAGTTTCTCTAAGATTCACTATAACGTTATCATCACGACTGCATTTGGGTCTCCCAAGTGGCAACTTCAATTCGGATTTTTCCAGTAAAATGTTTGTGCATTTCTCACATTATTTATTTCCTGCAGTAAGTAAAATTATGATTTACCGGTACATCAGGTCACTTTTGACGTTATACCCGGGTTTCGAAGTCACACGTTTTTGAGGAAGGAATCCCAAAAATTAATTTAATTACTACAACCTCCAGTTTAGTTGCAGAGTTTACACCTTTTTTGGTCTCCATATTGAATTGTTACTGGAAAATAATTTTGTCAAATTTGTTATTTACCAATATAGACTTCTTTAATATTTAGTTAATTTTAACCAATATATATATATATATATATATATATATATATACTTCTCTGGCTACCGGCCGTGTCAGGTGGTTGAAACTTAAAAAAGGAAACCAACATTTCGAGAACTGTCTTCTTCATCGTCTTAAACTTCAGTACACTGAGTAGGAAGATAGTTCTCGACACGTTTATTTCTAAACTTTGAACTACCTGACACGGCTGGTAGCCCGAGAATCCATTATATTTAGTCACCGAGAAAGCTCCAGGTCGTTCATAATTTTAACTAACTTTGCCGCATTAATAAAAAATTTCAACTACATTAATAGGTCTACTATAAAAGTTGTTTTCCCCTGCACGTGGATAGTGGGGTTATAAACAGAGGCAAAATGAGTATAAATCATAGCGAGTCAGGCGGAATCAAATGGTTCTTATACATTTTAATTTACGGTCCTAATATAAGCGCGCTTACTGAGATAGTCTATCTTTAACCACTATTCACGATGCATTCTCGAAAAGGAAAATTAACGAACATTTAAACAGGGAATAATTTTTATCTGACTAGTCCGTAGTCTCAGCTTTGTGTCTTAGTTACTGTAAGAAATTTTGAAACCTAGTTGCATACTAGAGCCGATAAATAGCAAGTTTCTTCTTTCTTTTCCCACCCTTTCTTTACATATTCCTTTTCCTCCTGATCCACTTATCTCTCCTACAGACTAATGGAGGTAGACTTCTTTGTGTTGATAAGTATTAAGAATGCCTAGTTTACGCCTTCGTGATGTGTAATTTAAGGTCCCTTCTATACAATTGCTTATATTATAACAAAAATACATTCACGTTTGTGGATTTTATACTTAAGCTTTCAGTCCTGAACATAGAAGTCGCGTTTTCTTTGGTTTAAAGATTTTAAAAGATTTCTTTTATATTTCATCTTTGCTTCTATATCTGATTAAATCTAATCATTGAATGAAACGTTCGTGCACTTCTCCGCCCAGGAGGAAAATTACATTCATAAATATTGTATGCTGTCTTCAGAATCGTAAAGAACATTATCTAGTATTTTGCATGCTTGTAGCTACTTATAAATATCTGTTCGGAACTGCTTTGTGTGTTTGCTGTTCCCGTTTTTGAAATAAGGTAGTTTAAGGAAGGTACTTTTCTCCGCTGATTCAAAAGAGTTAGTGCCTTAAACTTTACTTAATTTTACATGCCTTGATTGACTCGACCTTCAGAAAACATGCCGCAAATTTTCGTAATATTTCCGAGGTTCTTCTACGACGTATTTTCCAAGAGCAGTAGACCAATACGCGTGCAGTTTCGAGTACTTGAACGCAGAAGCTACACATTGTGATTCTGATAATGGCCTCGTCAATATTGTGCACTGTATACGTCGGTAGCGTTCACATTGCAGTGTTCAAATATTCCTACACCCTCATCTTTTCCTTCCAACACTTTTTTATACCATTTTGAATATTTTTGAAAGAATTTGTAATATATTTATTTATTTTATTTATATACTTCAATGCTTGCATCTACACTAAAGACAATAAATGTGGGTTTCGAATGCCTACAGAAAAGTTACATTAGTCACATTAAAAAAAATTGACAGTTTTTGGACCCTGAGTTTTGTTCTCTCCATTGGCTACCCTGACGTAATGAAGAATATATTATTCTATGACTAGTCGTCTGCAAGGAAAACAAAAGAAGTCAACACAGCCAACTACTACTGTATACACTTATTTATATTGCTGAATTCCAAGTATGTGAATACTTAACCAAAACTTAATATATTTTAACGTTCGGAGTACACAGTAACAAAATTAAAGTTTAGTGATATAAAAGTACCTTAAGAAGGGATTATGTCTATATAATACTTTTAATAAATAAGAAAGTAACTTTTGTAAAACTAAAGCCTACTAGAATCTTCATAGCAGCATATTTTTGTACGGCATTTCTCTCTGCAAGAACAAAGTACAGTGAACTTTTAGTTAAAATACTTGTAACGATGTGCTTATTAATTTAAGACGTCAATCAAATACATACACTTGATGTTCCATGTTTTAGAATGTTTGACTCTGACACTCACCACTATTTGGTGGTTGCAGAAGTAGAAATAGACTAACGATTAGTAAACGAGCAACACAGAAGTTTTATATGCAGAGATTTAACCGATGTAGAAGTTTAAGGAACAGTGTCAGGTCGAAGTCCCAATTATGTTTACATCTTTCGAAAACTTGGATGATAATGTGGACATCAATAAGGCTTGTGAAAATATTAGAGAGAATGTAAAAATTGGGGTTAAGTAAACTCTAGATTATTACGAGTTACAGAAACGTTAATCATGGTTTCACGAAGAATAGTCATGCAGGCTAAATTACAGTAGTTGCTACGTTTCGGAAGAGAATAATAAAATCAAGGAGAATGTGAAGGGCTGAGCATGTAGCACGGGTGGGAACGATGAGAAATGCTCACATTTCGGTTATAAAACCGTATGAGAAGCAACCACTCGGAAGACCTAGGCATGGGTGGTAAGATATTATTAAAATGGATCATGGGGAAATTGGGTTTTGGGGTATGAATGGAATTTATCTGGCTTAGGATACTGCTTGGTGGTGAACTCTTGCGGACACTGTAATGCACCTTCAGGTTCCATAAAATGCAGGGAATTTCTTGGCTTCTGAATGTACTATTAGCTTCTCATGAAGGACTGTTGGAGAACATCGAGTTAGTACGTGTTGAAATGATACCTTCGTTTACGGTTTCGAAAAAAGGCTGTAACACAACTGTTGGATTCCTATAAGTAAGTTCTTATGTTCTTGGTACGTGACGGATGTCTGTCTCCAGGAGGCAGACTAATGTCCCTAATGTATAGCATTCTTAATCTGTAGAAAATGTATTTTTAAGTACAAAGAATGAATGGCGCGTTTACGATTTGGGACATCGGCGCCAGTGTGCTTGTTGTTAGAATTGTCGAGGAGGACAACAGATTCCTAACTCGCCCACGCTTTCACGTGAGTTTATAAAGCGAATTCTGTGGGCACAGAAATATGGTACAAGTACAAATACAAGAAGCTTTGAGCGGTAATATAGTCTGACATTAATGTGCTAGTGTGCTCGAAAATTATTAATAATTGGATCTTATGAGTTTGTGAATTTTGGTTCGTATTCTCGGAACAATTTTTGCCTAATCCCTTAATAGTCTACATAGTACAGCCTGAAAACAAAGCTTAAATATCCTTGAAAAGTTTATACTCCTTCAGGTAGTGAAGAATATCACTCTGTTATTGAATTATCAGGTTCATCAGTGTGTTAGACAAGTCTCCCTTTGAACTGCATTTTGCGCCAGTTTAATCCAGTCACACTTCCCACCTTATTTATCCTAGGTGGATATTAATACTATCCCCCATTTTAATCCCTCAATCCACTCTCTCTTAACAGTATTAGTCTTTAGGGATAAATTATTAAACCCCTAGTTTCACAGTTTTCATATTCTCTTCTGCCTCCTTATATGGGAAATGGCTCTTTTAATCCACAAAGAAATACGTAGACGTACGTTCTTAAAATATCAGAACAGAACAGTTATGTCATGCTTAAAATAAAGCAAATGGATATGAAGATCTCATTAAAACTTAATCGACAGAACTGACAACTAACTTTTGTTTACACGTCTGTGGTAGATATAGGGCCTAAAGTAGTCGTCGCGACGCCTGGAATTTAGGAAGTGCTAAGAGGGATGTAATTCAGCCAGGATAGATTTCTATACTTACCTTCATGTTGGCACTTATATAATTGTTTTAGTGTGTAGAACCCTCCCTTGTGTTTTGCCAGAATTTTAACCCTGTGTCCTATATATTGAAACGTTCCAGGAAAAGTGGTAATAATAAATGGTTCCCATACTTCTTATTTTTAAGAAAGGTCATTGACAGACCCACTGCGTTCGTCACAAGAAGTATTTGTAAAAATAGCGTATTTAAAACGCGATTGTAAAATCGCACTAAACAAATCTTTATTTTGAAATTCTTATCTGTAGGGTTTCGCGGATGGAATTCGGCTCAGCCCAGCTCATACCCACCTAGAAAATGGTAATTGTAGTGTTTGCCGAAACGTTGGTTAACACCAAATGTTCAACACGGCTCTCAGCCGAAAGCCGAAGTTATACTTTAATTTTTAAGTTTACACGTTTTGGGCATTTGAGAAATAAATACTAATTTTTAGTCGGAAAATTTGAAGGGAAGAGAGTACATGGGAAGCAAGCGGGTAGATGGAACAACGATATTAAAGTAGGAGTTAGAAAAATAGGGCGGCTGACTAGTAGAGCAACCATTTGCACTTCAAGGTCTGCTCTCCATGAAATTATAATTGGACTTTAGAATTTGATTATGCTTGATCATAATTGGGGTCCAGTGGCTGGTTATTGTGAGCAGATTCTGCATCTTCAGCTTTAAGAGTAAGATTCTTTATCATGAAAATAGTATACGTTAGTACGAACAGTTTAATATAGAACGTTACGTATTCCACGAATGCGTATGTGTCTATCCCCATTAATGTTCATAATTTGGCCATGTTTATTTCCTTGTACTCTGTTTTATAACGAGTTATTAATTAATAAATACCGTTTGTCGCTCTCTGTAGCTCTGTAGCATATCGATTTGGGAGCCGCTCTTTATAAATTCAGAAACCAATTTACTTTGTTTTATGAAAACAGAAAACCAGACTGCCCTTCTTCCTGCAGACCGTTGCTACGTTGGGTATATGGATATTTTTACCACGATTTTGTGCTATAAAAATATTAATATGAACTACAAAGGGATTTCACCAAGGGTTTTTATAGAGTCGAGACACCATAGTCACCACAAAAGATAATTCAACTTCGTTGTTGTGATTAGGTCCACAATTGAGTAACGTACTTGTACTGGATTGTTTCTGAGAGGTTTTTAAACTTTTTATTCTTTTTATTAATCTTCAAAATGTTTATAATAGTGTTGTATTTATTCTTCAGTTTAATAATTACATGCGACTGTATTAACTTCGTCTTCTCAGTTTAAAGGAGAACGACTCAGGTTATATGAGAGAAATCTCTTTGATAATTTTTGGATTAGTGAAAGAGGAAGCAGGGCTAACAGGAGGACAGTTGACAAAATTCATAATTTGTAACCTTCAGTTTCTGTTAATAGAGTGATAAAACCAAGGATAAACAGATTAGCTGGATATGTAGCGGCATTGGGAGGTGATACACCTACATTAAAATAGTCGGCCAACCTAAAGAGAAGAAGCAACTTTGAAATATTAAAATGGATATTAAATAAAGTATTCTGGAGACTGGGTTGAAATGGTGTGATGAGTTGTCCAATTATTTAATAAAAGTAGGACATTTCTTGACCAGCTATGCACTTAAGGAAAATCCTTCACAATGGAATTCGTTGCTTACACGCGTCATTAAAGAGAGTGTCATCGTCGATTATTTTATGTTATACCTTAAACATGTCACTTCGTATGCGTTTTACTTATTAAATGTGTAGAAATGTATTTAAATTCAGAATGTCGAGTCGTAACAGCAGCCGGTATTTTCACACACCTATTAAAGAAAAGTACAATTTACCATACGCATTTACAGATCACCTGTGCTTCCTACCCTTTAAACTTAGAATTATTAGGTGTATGAGTGTCTAAACACGTAGTCGGTACTTGGCATTATTAGATATGTGTGTGTCAAGTTTTCCCGCAAAATGGCTTTTGTTCTCCAATCTTGAATGCGTTTTGTATTCATTTATTTAATAACGCTGTCGTGGAACCTAAGATTGTAAAGAGAGCTCCACGTAAGTAGGAATCCACCCACTGGCATGCGATGGCCGGCCGTGTTCTACGTTGTCATCTCTCTCGACCTCCCTCGCTGCTGCTGCTTCTGCGGTATGTTGGAACGTCCTGTATATCGTCGAATGCTGGGATAATTGGTGATTAATGAATAGGAATGTGTGAATTATTTAATATTTGGGGAGTAAGCTGCTTAGAATGAGTAAGGGTCATGGAAGGAATCGGTCGTGGCATAATTTAAGTTACTATACAAGGATTCGCCTCTAGAGACTGAATAAAACCACAAAGAACCTCATTCGGAATACGAGTTTGACTCTGTGTCGATATTTTAATCCGCTACCTCCCAAGTACGAACAAAAAGGTCTAAATTATCAAGTTCAATAATTTCTCAGATAAGATATATAGGCTGCAGTTTTAATTTTAAAGCAGTTTTCATGTCACCACGGATATTTCGTAGGTATGTGTTAACCCATAAATGCTGTTTAAATCGAAATACAAATTGAATTAACTTGAGTGGATGGATATATCTCTGAACAATTCTGTTTCCTTGCGCCTGTAACCGGAACAAGGGTAGCCTATATATAGAATATTAAACATAAAGCATGTAAGATATACGGACTTTGTTGTAGGGTAGGAAGTATTGAATTTTTATTCCACAGTCCACCCCCTTGGCACCAACCCCCTAATGAATCATTCATAAAGTGGATGCAGTGAGCACAGCTCTACAAAGGGGACCCTCCCACATTTTTCTTTATAACAGTGACCCAAATATGGCGCAGTGCACTGTAGAAAGGAAACCAAATTCTTACACAGAAATTACCTGTCAATTACTGTGATTGAATAAATCAATCTCACCTTGACTGCAAAACAGACAAATCTTGACAAATTGCCGTGTGGATAAATGGATCTTAATGTGTGAAGTATCGTTCATAAACAATTTGAACAGAATGTGAGAAGCAGGTGTTTATTAAAAACTTAATACTGGCTCACTATATCATACCACAGGAATGTCAATAATGATCATGAGACACGAGTAGAAAAAGGTTAAATTCGCACCTGTGTACAAATTGTGTCCACAGGCTTTCTTTGCACCTTTATATTATGATTTTCCTAGCTGAAATAGAAACTATAAGTTACAAGCGGTAACACGTACAATAGATCACAGATAATGTAAAAACATATATTCAACGTAAGATGAGATTTATTCATGAATTCTTATCTAGCCTTCTTATTTACAAAAGAAGCTGGAGCAAACTGTAATTTAATTTATGTATTTTCCACTATTATTTATTTGTTTTTATTTGTAATATATCTGTAAATGGCCATTTTGCTGTTGAAGCACGACACCAAGAGAATTGAAGTGTCATTAAAAGTATTAGAACATGTATTTTAAGCGTTCTTTCTTTTCTGCTGATTCACTTGTCATTGGAAACTGAGCTTTGTC
Organism: Zootermopsis nevadensis; assembly: GCF_977971745.1. Classification (NCBI taxonomy): domain Eukaryota; kingdom Metazoa; phylum Arthropoda; class Insecta; order Blattodea; family Termopsidae; genus Zootermopsis; species Zootermopsis nevadensis. The sequence goes on from NW_028259142.1 coordinate 11,252,374, forward strand.
TGTGTTTATAGATTGTAAACTATTCAGTACATATAATATACAGCCTAAGCCTCCAAGATACAGGACAGTGTGTCAGATTTACAAAATACTGTATTCATAAAAAATACGTCTGTTGTACGTAATTTTAATTCAAAACTTTTCAAGTCATTTTTTGTTTCTTAATGTCTCCCGCAAGTAATCTAAATAACAATATAGTGAAATTAAAGTTAGCTCTGTGGTACATAATTTTACTCGTATGCTGTTGGTCATGGGTTGGAAATCTGATCGAGTTGTCATTTGTTATTGTTTCGAACATCCGTTGAGCTGTTGTTTTACATTATACACAAAATTACTATGTCATGGTTTTGTATTTTATGAAAATCTGTATGGTTTCATTTCATGCACGTCGCGAGAAGAATACATAATAATATAATTAACTGTTAATTAACTATATCACTGAAATAATTTTCACTTTATGCATTGTCGCGTCTCATTGATTGTCAACGATTTAGTTATTATCTGTTAGTCAGGAGAATGGTTTTGATCATGGCAGTGAGACTGGATGTTGGTTGTGGGGGGATTTAACGCTAAACATTGCAGCGTCTCTTCTAGGTTGTTGCGCCGTGTAGTCTGGTAATGTTTTCATCGCCCTGACGACGGAGGTAGTATGACCTCTGAAACGTCGGTAAACATCTACCAGACTACACAGCGCAACAACCCAGAAGACAGAAATCTTCATACTCACCGCCCTGATGACGGAGGCAGTATGACATCTGAAACGTTGGTAAACATCGACCAGACTACACAGCGCAACAACCCAAAAGACAGAAATCTTCATACTCATCGCCCTGATGACGAAGGCAGTATGACCTCTGAAACGTTAGTTAACATCGACCAGACTACACAGCGCAACAACCCAGAAGACAGAAATCTTCATACTCACCGCCCTGATGACGGAGGCAGTATGACATCTGAAACGTTGGTAAACATCGACCAGACTACACAGCGCAACAACCCAGAAGACAGAAATCTTCATACTCGTCGCCCTGATGACGAAGGCAGTATGACCTCTGAAACGTTAGTTAACATCGACCAGACTACACAGCGCAACAACCCAGAAGACACAAATCTTCATACTCATTGCCCTGATGACGGAGGCAGTATGACCTCTGAAACGTCGGTAAACATCGACCAGACTACACAGCGCAACAACCCAGAAGACAGAAATCTTCATACTCACCGCCCTGATGACAGAGGCAGTATGACCTCTGAAACGTTGGTAAACATCGATCAGACTACATAGCGTAACAACCCAGAAGACAGAAATCTTCATCGCCCTGATGATGGAGGCAGTATGACCTCTGAAACGTTGGTAAACATCGACCACACTACACAGCGCAACAACCCAGAAGACAGAAAGCTTCATACTAAGAATCGCCCTGATGACGGATGCAGTATGACCTCTGAAACGTTGGTAAACATCGACCAGACTACACAGCGCAACAACCCAGAAGACAGAAATCTTCATACTCACCGCCCTGATGACGGAGGCAGTATGACCTCTGAAACGTTGATTAACATCGACCAGACTACACAGCGCAACAACCCAGAAGACAGAAATCTTCATACTCACCGCCCTGATGACGGAGGCAGTATGACCTCTGAAACGTCGGTAAACATCTACCAGACTAAACAGCGCAACAACCCAGAAGACAGAAATCTTCATCGCCCTGATGACGGAGGCAGTATGACCCCTGAAACGTTGGTAAACATCGACCAGACTACACGGCGCAACAACCCAGAAGACAGAAATCTTCATACTCACCGCCCTGATGACGGAGGCAGTATGACATCTGAAACGTTGGTAAACATCGACCAGACTACACAGCGCAACAACCCAGAAGACAGAAATCTTCATACTCACCGCCCTGATGACGGAGGCAGTATGACCTCTGAAACGTTGATTAACATCGACCAGACTACACAGCGCAACAACCCAGAAGACAGAAATCTTCATACTCACCGCCCTGATGACGGAGGCAGTATGACCTCTGAAACGTCGGTAAACATCTACCAGACTACACAGCGCAACAACCCAGAAGACAGAAATCTTCATCGCCCTGATGACGGAGGCAGTATGACCTCTAAAACGTTGGTAAACATCGACCAGACTACACGGCGCAACAACCCAGAAGACAGAAATCTTCATACTAAGAATCGCCCTGATGACGGATGCAGTATGACCTCTGAAACGTTGGTAAACATCGACCAGACTACACAGCGCAACAACCCAGAAGACAGAAATCTTCATACTCACCGCCTTGATGACGGAGGCAGTATGACCTCTGAAACGTTGATTAACATCGACCAGACTACACAGCGCAACAACCCAGAAGACAGAAATCTTCATACTCACCGCCCTGATGACGGAGGCAGTATGACCTCTGAAACGTCGGTAAACATCTACCAGACTACACAGCGCAACAACCCAGAAGACAGAAATCTTCATCGCCCTGATGACGGAGGCAGTATGACCCCTGAAACGTTGGTAAACATCGACCAGACTACACGGCGCAACAACCCAGAAGACAGAAATCTTCATACTCACCGCCCTGATGACGGAGGCAGTATGACATCTGAAACGTTGGTAAACATCGACCAGACTACACAGCGCAACAACCCAGAAGACAGAAATCTTCATACTCACCGCCCTGATGACGGAGGCAGTATGACCTCTGAAACGTTGATTAACATCGACCAGACTACACGGCGCAACAACCCAGAAGACAGAAATCTTCATACTCACCGCCCTGATGACGGAGGCAGTATGACCTCTGAAACGTCGGTAAACATCTACCAGACTACACAGCGCAACAACCCAGAAGACAGAAATCTTCATCGCCCTGATGACGGAGGCAGTATGACCTCTGAAACGTTGGTAAACATCGACCAGACTACACGGCGCAACAACCCAGAAGACAGAAATCTTCATACTCACCGCTGTGAAAACCTCAAGTCATATATAAATGATTCAAGTCACATTAAAACAGAAATTATAAACAAAACCTCAGAGTTTTTGGCCTGTGTAATGCATTGAAGGACTTCGAACTAACATCCAGCAAATAAAATGATTTTTGTGATGATAGAAACCAATTAAATTATTTAATAACGAGATGTGTTTCAAGGTGAAGCTTCAACTTTTAGTTCTGTAGCGTGCAACACAGCTCAGGATTCATAAGGGCGCCGTGTTTAAATTGGTGTATCTTACGCTGCGTCTTCTGTTGAGTTTCTAAGAACTGAGCAGTCTGTGCTTTGTAGTCTTCAGTAGAAGTCTTCTGGGTTGTAGCACTGTGTATGTAGTCTTGATTCAACGTCAGGGTGATGAATAATCACGGTTCTGCCTCCCAGAAAACATCCATTTGCATACTCGTCGCCATGAGAAGGTTAAATATCACACTGTAGAACGCTCTGACCGAACGATGTGGTCGACTGGTGTACATCCGTGCTTCATATTCTAGATTTCACGTATTTTTGGTGGCTTTCCTCAGTCACTGCAAATAAATGACGGCATAGTACCTTAAATTAGGACATGACCGCTTTCTTCCACACCTTGTCTTTCATTAGACGCTGAATAATCGGAGTAAATAAATCACCGTTAAGTAAATAATTAAAGCACGCGTTCATGATTGGATATTCTATTGTTTTTCACCCGTTCTGGTGTTCGACCGTTTGCAAAGTTATTTCGAAATATGTTTTAAGTAAGCCTACAGTCAGTTTAATGGTAATACATTTGAGGTAAAGATACTTAAAAGCAGTTCGTTAGGTACCGATTTCGGAACGAGTCAAAACTACTAAATGGCTAGTAGGCTATTTGATCATGTTGTCGAGAACAGCGAATAGGTCGTCTTGGATTTTTGATTGCAGATGATGGAATTCAAAATTTACTGGTTTTCAGACCATTTGCTTGTTAGACCTGTAGATTTTTTCGTATTTAAGCAGCATCTGCTTACGTTCTGGGTTATCATAAGTGGACTAAAAATACTGCACCTACTAATATGTAAATATGTTTAAAGAGCATTCTTAGTGGAAATAACAATAGCAGGTATGAGCCCATGTGAGGTTTATGGTGAAATCTGCAAAATAATAAATTTTGGAAATTCGAATTACTTTCCGAATTCATTAAAAAATGGTTATAGGCATTCCTCGACGTATAGACCAAAATTGAATGTTTCGTAAAAGAATATTCAGTTAATTGTACTTATCTACGAAACATGACAATTAGGCTTGTGTTTGATGTCATTAGTCACAGGAACACATCCAGGCTTTGTTAGCCAGCTAGGCGCTCGCTTACAGCGTAAGCCTGCCCTAGGTGGCTAACGTTGGGTCTGGTTCTGCGTGCTGTGTTACGTCCGGTGTGCGGGCACCACTGAACTACAAAAGTAAGGCAGAAGACTATTTTATTTTTTTCGTTTTCGAAGTGTTGGGCCGGCTGACGCTGTTAACAGCGGTTTATATTAACCATGTTAGAGTGTCCACAGATATAATAAATTTAATTTTACGTGTGTGTGGGAAAAGATCCCAGACATTATATAATGCACAGATCGGTGTAGTATGTGTTGAGTTTTATTGCATTATAAAACCCCCACTCCCTGAAAATAAATGTTGAAAAAGGGCGGATTCACGGTTTAAAAGATATTTCAATGCAACTAATTTGTACCTCCCATAGCTTTAAATTCTCATGTTAAGAATAGAAATGGAAGGGGGAAAATTCATTGTTGACCAGAAACCGCGGAGTCTGTAATCTTCCGGGCCGCCATGTGCCACCCCCTGACACTACCTGCTTTAACAGACACACCCCTTAGCTATTAACTCCACCCCTGACCCATACACAGGTCACCAGAGTAGTGACACGCAGGGCAGTGGGGAGGAAAAGCAGAAACTGGGTTGTAAGAAATAAAAGACGTTCTGCTTCCTGGAAAACAGACCACTCATTTGTTGGAACCCTGGTTTGTGGCACACTAAAATAAGATTTCCTTTTGTAGCGTATGGGGGTCCGCAGTGGCCGCTTGGTCGCTGGGACCGTGGGTTCGAATCCCACTCAAGCCATGGATGTTTGTCCGCGTCTTTCTGTGTTGTGCTGTCCTGTGTACAGGTAGACTGGCCGATCCCTCATCCAAGGAGTCCTACCGAATGTCTGTAGATCAAGCCAACGAAAAGTTGGGACTCGCAGTTCTCAGGCGCTTGAAGAACGGGTCGTTCCCAGTATCCCAGTTAGTAGCGTATTCTAATAATCCAATTTTGATGGTTTCTGACAGTGAATCGTTGAATTTTATACATCGTCAAATAATAAAACTATAACGTTTTGGAAAGTGGATTCTCCTTTCGTCTTCAAGTAAAAAAGGGGAAGAGAAAATGTCTATATGTTGCGCCCACTGATTGAGCTAGTCTGAGACATATTACATCAGATAATATGTTATAAAAAATTGAATAGGCCTATACACTGTGTGCATCTTTCACCCTTTATGTATAAGTAATATTGTACACATATAGCTTATACGTAAACTGTGAAGCGTTCTCACTCCTTAATGATTTTTATCATGGACTGTGCATTATAATCTAGAAAACAAAATAATATAATAAAACATAATTAAAGACTTAGTTAAGATTTTGATTAAACACGAAAATAATACTTTATTGGACTACCGAAAAATAAGGGAAGAAATTAAGAAAAATAAATTATGCATTGTGGCCTATACATACAGATTAATACCAGTGCAGGCTACACATACATAAGCACCTGTATTATATTTAAACTTGTCTGGAAAGGTTAGTTTAGATTCTGTAATAAGCTGTTTTTAACGTAGTTGTAAATTCGTGAACAACCGTATGTTGAGTTTTCCAGAATATATTCTCTTGAAGTGTCTTCACTGATATGGCGTTAGGCTAACGTCCTGGATGTCGTGACAGCCTCTGTCACTACATCGCTTCGGGCTGCCTCAGCTGAAACAAGGTTTTTGGAAATGTGTGTGGTGAGTGCTGTATTGACCACATGGCATATGTCAAAATAGAGTATCGCTTTGTGACGCTCAGCCGTCTGTCTGGTTCGTGAAAACCAACCGATGCTGTAATTATAATAATAGCGCGAGGTCTGCTTTATTGTTGTTGTTACACTGTTGTAATCAGATATATTTATTCGTGTAATGAGGATGCGTATTCCTTCGTTGTTATCATCTTTTTTTTAATTGCGTGAACGTCAAATTCAGTACACGCCAATGTTGGATACATAAGTTGCTTAATAGAGCGCTGTGTTTTTTCTGTTCGTCACTTAAGGTGATCAAGTGAACGGGGACGAGAAGTTCTGGTGGTGCAGTACACATGGCGAAAGAGGGAATTATTGCTTTTAAGGCGGAAAATCGGAAGCTAAGAAACCGATGTAATGAGTTTTCGAATTCCCCCAAAAAATGTATTTTTTATCAGCTGAATAAATACCAGTCTTTAATAACGACTCTCTGACCGTGGATTTAGTTAATGGGGTATCATTGTGGGCTGCTTTAACGACGTCCTGCTGGCCGGGGGGTTGTCAACATGCGGTTTAAAACTTTCGTCTGTACGAAATTACAGATGGTCCATTCGCATTTGTGGTCTGCCTAGACTTTTTTCTTTTGTCTTCGATGTCAATGCCGACTCGTAGTTCTGTCGTCGTCCATCTCGTCATCTGCTGGCCTAACATCTTATGACAGGTTTTCATTTCTCTAATGAAACTTCCTTAAGATATGTTTCTTATATTTATGCTTCTGTAAAATTATTAATAATGTGACAGGATGGTATTTCAGTCTTTTGTATGTCTTTTCAACTCATTCGCCCTGTATCTGATGTTCTCTGCCTGTTAGTACTATATGATTTACGAAATTGTTTCTGTTACAATAGGTGAACTCCATACTGCATATTTTTCTCTTAAATAATGATAGCTGGTCAAAAAGTACAACGGTTTTGTAAATTTAATGAATGTTATAACTTTGGTTTTTGGACGGCATTTGGTGCCAGTTGAGTAGTCTTCTACCTCACGTCCAGTTTTATTAAAGCCCTTATTATTATCTTATCTGCGCCTGTCTCGCTCTTGGGATCTTCCTACTATAGTGTGTATATATTTCTCATATTCGCATTCGTGCTACAGGCTCAGCCCATCTTCTTGATTTAATCATCACAGTAATAATTATTACGGGAAGAGTAAAATTCAGGAAATATAATACGGTTAGGCTGAAAGCAGTTGTAACAAAAATAACAATAGAAGTGGAAAAATATAAAATTCTGGAAATTCCTGTTATTCAGCTGTTTCATTTCCTGTCGACTCTGCAAACGGCAGATGTACTGAGGACAAATGCTATCCTGTGAGCGTGTTTGAAGCTTACAGTCCTGAGTGGCACTCACGTGTCTACGAGGCTGTTGAGCTATGTGACTTTTATGGTGTAAGCGAATAATTATTATAATAATTCATTCACCGTCCATACACAAACTTAAAATGTTGTTAAAATTTACTTAAAATTACATAAAATTACAACATTTTTTAGAATTAGATCTTGATACATTTCACATTTGACGACATGTTTCGGTGTATTACACCATCATCAGGTCAATCAATTTAAAAACTGTTTTAAAAACTGTTGCACATCCTGCTCCGCGTATATTGATACGTTTGACTGTTTTGATTTTCTTCCTTTTAATGCTTGGATGTTTATATCTGTAAAATTAATTTTCAAATCATGATTTTTGGAATTGACATAGGAAATATAATAATTTACAAATTGTATTACGTTATATTACGGTAATAACCCTTTAAATTTAAATTTGTAAATTATTATATTTCCTATGTCAATTCCAAAAATCATGATTTGAAAATTAATTTTACAGATATAAACATCCAAGCATTAAAAGGAAGAAAATCAAAACAGTCAAACGTATCAATATACGCGGAGCAGGATGTGCAACAGTTTTTAAAACAGTTTTTAAATTGATTGACCTGATGATGGTGTAATACACCGAAACATGTCGTCAAATGTGAAATGTATCAAGATCTAATTCTAAAAAATGTTGTAATTTTATGTAATTTTAAGTAAATTTTAACAACATTTTAAGTTTGTGTATGGACGGTGAATGAATTATTATATTGATTAAACACAAACATGACGCAGTTAAGATATAAAAAATAAAAAAAAAGCGAATAATTGTTTTGAAAAGTCTACACCCAGTTATAATTTTACATTTGAAAAGTACCCGCACTTTGTAGAGGACATGAGAATATTGTTCAGCGTGAATAATATTGTTGTCTAACATTTTTATTTGACTAGAGCAACGCGCTCCTTCGGAGCGGTTGCTCTAGAGTCCTTGTCGTTCTTTCTCGATAATTTCGACTGTTCTGCCTCCTGTAGGGAAGAAAATGAACTCTAGTTGCCGAGTAAAGAAATGACGCGAGTGGTCTTTATTTACTGATCATTTTACCTATAGGTTGCATTACCCTAACTCCTATAGCTAACGCTGTTTTGATGACGTCATTTCTTGACGACGACGGGGAATCACGTATTTTAGTATTAAATAGAATGCATGCTTTGTAATTCGCACTGTCAGGCCCGAACTGTTCTTGATGATTGTTTCATTTCAAAACCCTTATATTTTTTTAAGAGGGCCATAAATAACCATCTGTGCCAACATTTCGTTTTAATGTGCAATAAAACATGCATGTAAGGCTAGCCTAAAGGAGTTGCATAAAGGGTACGTAAAGATTCTTTTGTTTCGCAGGCTTCCACTTGACACTAGTTACCCTATTTAATTTTTGATAATAAAATATGTGTGTATTTATGACCCAAGTCATAAGTGAGAAATTTATGCTACACGCTGCTGAATAGGCATTTGTACTGTACTCGTATGTTAGGTTAGGTTCCCTTTTCAATATTTGTTTCTTCGTTTCTTTCTCTCTCATTATCTGGCTCATCGTAAATGATTTATTTATTTATTTACGTTTCTACCTTTCTCCATTTAACAACGATGTATCGGCTGATCTGGTTACTTGTAGACAGTAGGAAAACTGTTAGGGTGAGTTCAAAAGAAACACAAAGAACTTCGGTCAAGATGGCTGGCTTTCTGACCCATCTTTCTCCACGAAATGTCTTTGCATAGATTCTTGAAAAATTCACGTTTATATGGCTTGTAGTAGTGTAGGCCTATGGAATTTTTTCAATGTGGAGATGGAATATTACGCCTAGTCACCTCATTGCTATTCATAGACACCTAGGCAAGAACACTGTGACGTAAATATCAGTAAGTTGTTTTGTCTAATACTCTTTGAGCGCATTTAACTGTTTTTGTAAGCTTCTTCTCTTGTTTGGATTTACACTTGCGTCACAGGTTGGTAAACCTTATCTTACAACGGTATTCGGATAATAATACGGACTTCTGTTAACTTTTCATCACTAATGCGTAGAGAACATTCTGTTATCTTAAAGTAAATTATGCATGTATATTGTGACGAGATGTAATTCTGACATCCGCCGAAAGGGCCTCCTTGTTCGCTGTTTCTATTAAGTAGACCTAAGACTGGGTACAAGAAATTTTGATGAGTATCAATCCACTGAAGATACTAATTCATATTTTAATACATTGAGAATGCCAGTCAAAATGTAGGATAATAATAATAATAATAATCCGTGGCGTAACAGCTCCAGAGAGCCAAAGCCAACTAGCTTGACTGCTGGCCTCACGTTCACATGCCTAAGCAGAGGTGAACGATCATCCAACCAGATACAGGGTGACTTGTGGTCAGCACGACGAACCCCCAGCCATTTTTAGCTTTCCTGACCGGATTACGCTACCCATTGTAGCTCCCCAATTTCCTCACGATGCTGGGTTGGCACCGGTCCCATACACTGGTCGAAAGCTCATGAGAAAATTTCTTCTCCCCCGAGACTCGAACCAGCGCGCATTCCGTATCGCCGGTCCGAAGCATGACGCCTCAGACCGCGCGGCTACGGCGCGGGACCAAAATGTAGATATCCTATCCAAATTAAGTGTTAACAGTGTTATTCTTACGTAGTCTTCTTTGGTCTGCAGGTGTACGTTTGGTCAGAGCTAATATTTAACTACAAATTATTTCTCGTGTGAGGCCTCAGCTCTTGGTCGCTTCGCATTCGAGTGAAAGCCGTTTGTTTATCTGTGCCTTGCTTGCATATGACTTAAGATTATCAACATCAAGGATAAAATAACAGAAATTGAGCACAGATATGATTAACAATGATTCATAACAAGAAAGCAAGACTTAACCTCTTAATAGGCAAAGATCATCGGGATTAATCTTTGATTACTACCTCCAGACAAATGCATCGACTCCATCAGAGAGATAGACGTCGGTTAACAGTGTTTAGTCAAAGATTCATGTTTATTTTGAGAACTAAACGAAATCCACAAATAAACAGTGAGCGAAATGCCGTGCTATTTAACCTTAACGAATTTGCTACACACAATTACCGGAGCTCGGACTGCTAATAGCCTGCGCCTCTCCTACTTCGTAAAACGCTGTTCTGAAAGTTCAGAGATACTCATGAGTCGCATCAGCATGTTCTGTAGTGACAGGCTACGGTCTGAACGACAGGGGTTCGATCCCCGATGGGGGCATAGGATTTTTCCTCTAGCCCCTGTGTCTAGACCCAGCCTCTTATCCAATGGGTACCGGGGTTCTTTCCCGGGGGTAAAGCACGGCCGGGGCGTGATGCTGACCACTCATCCCCAATCTAGTACCGAGGTCAAGAATGAGTAGCAGCTATACCACGTCTCCCCCCCCCCCCAGGTGCCTATATGGCGTGTAGTGGGACGGCTTTACCTGATAGGAAGAAACAAAGATCACGTGTTCTACATTGGGTGCAGTGTAAATTTCAATGCAGTCTACATGTTGTCTTTCCAGACAGAATATCCGAAATTGGACGAAATTACACTGAGAGGCGTGTTGTTCTTTGATCGTCTTCTGTCTTTAAAATGATCAATCAGGAATATACGTATATCGAATGTAGAATACAGAGACTACCCGACATGGAATTTATGCTTTTAGTGTTTACACAATTTAAGAGATCGCGCAGAAGTTGTTATGCCTGTAAGGGGGTGGGTGACATTCTTTTAATCCCCGAAATATCGATTGTTGGTCGAATACGTTTCTCGTTAAGGTGGACAGACCTGCTTAATATCTTTTCATGCCAACTTTAGTAACCTTGTAACCGAGAAATACGACAATGAGTATGGGGGTAAATGAAGTTGGCTTGTTTCGTGGAGATGCCCTTTTATACTTAGACTACTCAGTTTGTGTGAAGGAAACACCCCGCGTCACGCATTGCGCATTACATCGACTGCAGCTGTTTATGTGTATTTGAAAGTAATGGAGTCCAGTTGTTCGTTTGACTTACATGCTGAAACAAAAGAGAAACTTGTTTTGTTGGAATATTGGAGCATAGGAGACTAGCCGCATTTAATTGGAGGTTTGTCTAGATAAAAAAGCAAATAAAAAACAAAACAGATCTGACATAAAAATGGCTTAGTGCCTCAATTTAACCTGCAAAGCTTTGTTGCTTACATGTTTCATTTGTTTGTCGTTTAAAGTCATGTCGAAACCTATTATTGATAGGTCTGTATGTAGGCCGGTAACTGCTTTGTGGTTGGAGTGTGTCCAGCAAACTTATTAACGAAGCTGGAATTGTTGTTTTTAACGATCTTGAGTCAAGAAAGCTTTCCTTTATTACCCCTGGAGCGTTGCTCAAGAGCAGTGAGATTTGTTGCGCGGTTCGTTAATTTTATCCTACAATTTGCATAATGCCTACCAAGGTCGTTGTATTATTATTATAAGTAAAGTAAAGTAAAGTTTGTCCCACTATACGCCATGTAGGCGCTTTGGGGGAGTGGAGGTATAGCTCCTCTCTTTCTTGACCTCGGCACTAGATGGGGGTGAGTGGTCAGCATCACGCCCCGGCCGGCTTTACCCCCGGGAAAGGACCCCGGTACCCATTGTAGAGGAGGCTGGGTGGGCCCCAGAGCCGGTCTGGACGCAGAGGCTAGAGGAAAAATCCTCTGCCCCCGTCGGGGATCGAACCCCGGTCGCCCAGTCCGTAGCTAGTCACTATATCGACTGAGCTACGCCGGCTCTATTATTATTATTATTATTATTAATTGTTTAATTGGTCCACAAGCAACCCAAAACTTCAGGCGTGTTGCCGTCATAACTGGATGCTTATTATTATTATTATTATTATTATTATTATTATTATTATTAAATTCATCAGTTATCGATAATAACCAAAACACATGCACATAATCACAATCAGTTGCATTTTTGTGACATGGGGAAAGGACAATGTTAAGTATTGATTAGCAAAAGGCACTTTTCCCTACAAAGACCAGCATCCTGGTGGAAGCCAGCAAATATTGCCAACTATCTCTCATTCAGTGGTAAACCCATCAGGTGACGCTGTAATGGTAATATTCTGAGCGAAAGAAGAAAATTGGAAAATAATACATGTGAAATGGTTTAAATATGTAAAATTTAAAATTCTGAGGATACGTTAGTTGCGTGGATAGGGTAAATGAATTCGAAAATGAGACTGAAGCTGGTAGAATTATTAAGTAACAAACGAAATTACGCGTTCAGCAGACGAATGGAACAATTTTTTATACAATTTGCTGTATATTTTGCTTCAGAAATGGTAAACATGAATAGGGTATCAGATGGTACTGAGTAAGTTCAGTTACAAACTCCACAATTGTTACTTTTCCTTATGTACAAGATTCTAACTACAAAATTTAAAGTGCTATATGCCTGTTTAACACGTTAATAAACGAAAGTGCAACAAGACAACAACAAAATTTCTGCTTGCCCAGTTTTTGCGACAGTATTGGTAGTGAACAAATTTTGGCGCACTGCCTGGGTTCGACTATATTCAAATTCACCGCATTTAATTACTCGCTTTATTTGGTGCTGTGTACCTTCTTCCTTTACTTGAATTTTATCAAAATGTGAACGAATTATATTTACAGTGTTTATATTGGAAATTATAAAATCGCTGATATCAAATATTGGATTGTACGTAGAACTGACATCCACGTAGAGGTATCTCTGTGTTACAGCAGTGTTTCCATGGCAGAGCGTAGCCTGACTAGAAAATAATTTATCTCTTTCATTTTGGCTTCTCCAACTACGCTGAGCTTCAAAATGTATTGAGGTGGGCCCTGCATCTTCATCCCAGCTCCTAAGACCAGCGCCCTTTAAACTACAGAAACTTGAAACTGTTCTCATATTATTGATTAATGTTTACGTTACGTGAGGAGAATATTTAGGCCTAGGAAAAGAAAAGTAAAAACAGAATGAAGATGGATGCACATGAGAAAGAGCCTCTATGTTCGTTGCCGAAAACTCTTGTGGTAAGTGAATTAAAATTCGCTACACATTTAAACAAGCATCAAACTTCAAGTGAAAATAAACCCTTAAAGCGGTCACATATCCTTCTTCAGGAGTCTGAGCTGTTCCAGGTCGCAGTTAATAAATTGTAGAAGATTAAACAAAATAGACATTTTTGTATAATCTTTGGATGGTAGATCGCTGGACCTCAACCAGCACAAGAAAATTCAAACACACAAAACAAGTTAGGAAATGTACGCAAAGGATAGTGTTTACGGCAAATTAGTCAGAATTTGTCTTCGGTATCTTCTAATGGTGGCAGTGACGTCAGAGTTGTGTGGGGTCAGTGCGTGTGTGAGTTATTTGGCTGGCGATGACGTCATCACTGGGGGATTCCTCCACGTAGTTGCGTGGAAAGCTGGGGATGAATGTATTTCCTTTTTATTTTCCTTAAGATAAGTCTTAGAAGAATAGAAGATCCTGGTATTAACTCGTCTAGATCCAGAGGCTGGTTATTGTTAATACGTTGATTACTTCGGTTCCACAAAAGACATGGATTTCTTGAGCAGCTCAGTAATAGTGTTTTAAGGCTAAGTGTTCTATCATGGAGACCAAAGAAAATTATAATCCATACTAGAATGAAAGTGGTTTTCTTCTTGAATATATTTCTTGTTTTAATCTGTGTAGGTTTCCTTTCAAAGTGGAGTGTTCGTGGACAAAATTCACTTCTGATATGTCATTTATATATTTCAACAACTTCCAACTCTTATCATCCATAATACTCATTCTGAGCTACCGGAAACGACAGGCCGTTTGAAGGACCAATGACAATTAGATTTATTAAGGACTCTTAGGTTTCCAAAAACGTTATTTCATGTGCAGAAGGTTTCTACAGTCGACTGAGGAGAGAAACTGTACGTGTGTACACAGTCTGTGGTTAGGATACGAGATAGATCCCGACAATGGCTGCCAACCTTTAAAATAAAAACAAAATATATCCTGGTGTAGTAATCAGTCATGTGAGTACAAACTCTCGAAGCATTGTGAATGGCAAATGAACGTCAGACATTGGACAATATCCAACTTATCCAGAAAGAAGAAAATTAAAATTAAACAGCCTTTACTCTGAGACCATTCAAGTGCTGGATCAAATCAGGAAATCTTTTCTGCAGAATTCGAAAGTGATGGATGATGAAACTGAGCTGATGAGCATGGCGACACCCTTTAGTAGTTATCCTTTTTACCATCAGCAAACATAACGTTCTGTCGCCTTGCGTTAAGGGGACTTTTTATCGTAGCAGTAGCATCAACCTGTTATCGTATCAAAAAAACAAACTGAAAATAATACACGAAACAGATTTCGCTTTTTAATTTGTATAGTAGGGTGCAATGAAAATTTCGACGTAGTGCACACTCCTTGTGCCTTATGATCGTCAGGCCCCCGCAGTAGAATCTCGGCCCGAAGTCCAGGTTCCAGACTCAAATTCGGGACTAGGTGATATTTGAGGTGATCACAGTGATTGTCTTCTATAATGCAACACAGTGTATTGTAGGTTTTTACCGACATTTAAGAGGAATTTACTGTAGTTATCATCAGGGTGGAGACGCCTCGCGGATAGGTGGTGGTGGTATACAGGTTTGGGGTGGACAAGAGAAGGCCCTAGCCGGACCAATAGGAGATGGGAGCTTAGCCAGCGTAGATAACAGACCTTTGTTAGAAAGGTCCCGTTTATGAGCGCAGTTTATTAATCGCCGTGATGATGGTAGCAGTAAGTTCTTCTGAAACGTCGGTCAGTGTGTACCAGACCACATAGTGGTACATCCCTGAAGAATGTGGATTGTTCATAGTATCTTTTGCCTAACCAGTTGGTAAAGCTTTGTGTAATAAACTAAATGCAGCCAAAAATAATAAAATGTGTTGTTAGTTATTTCTTAATCAAAGTATATTAAAATATAGGCCCATTGTTCTTGCAAGAATGTAGTAACCGTGGACACACATTGTATTAAAATTGTAGCCAACTTCAATTATCTTAATTAAGGGTCGTCAAACCCAATTATTTCTCGTGCTGTGAGGGAAGTAGACCCACTAATTACGCCATAAATACGAATAACTAATTTAGCTTAATTATTCTTCCGTGAAATATAAACAACGCCGTGCCGTGTTTCGTAAGTGTGAAATTAAGAGAATTTCACCACAAGATTCTCATTTAAATTCTGAAATGACATTTCGTTACCTCACAGATTGTAACAATGTCCTTACCAGCTGTTAAAGTGTTGTACTGCGTTTAATTGTCATAACTAGAATTTCATTTATTATAACGAGTTATTGAAATTCACGTTTCTAGTTGAGATCTTTCAGAATGTGTTTTATCATAACATTATCATGACAGCTGTAATTCAGGGATTTACAATTGCCCTCATGTTTAATTCACAACAGCAATAAATATATTTATTTCATCGTAAGCCATACATTAGCCGAACTCATTACCATGTACAATGTAGAGCCTATATAAATTTTGTCTTTTCGTGTAGCCTTTAGATCGAATAAATCTTGCGGACTCTCTTAATAACATTAAAAAATCTCCGCTATTATAGAGGACGCCATTGCTTGAATGTAATTGTACCCCACCCTAATGTCAGTAAAGAAAAATATTGATTTCTTGCTCTAGGATTTGGAGTTTACATGCTGATGTGAACAGTCGCGTGTTTCTCCAAAATGTTAACACAGCCAAAATGCTACACGGCACAACAAACGAGAAACCCTCTGTAAATTTTTAATTATTTAGCTTGAAATAATACAGTTTTATCAAACAACGTTCCGGGAAAGGATCGGGGAGACGAGTTAGATGGCCAGGAGGATAATATTAAAGTAGATCTTAATTTATTTGTAGTAGTTTATTTAACGAAGCTGAGACTATATAGCGTCAAATGAAAGGATGATTAGCAAACAGTGTTTTGGAAAGGATGTGGAAGGAAACGATCGTTGCCCAATTAAAGGCACTATTCTGGAATTTTCCTGGAGGAATTGTGGAAAACCACGTAAAATCTCAGTCAGGATAGCCGGTTTCCGGGCCGATATATATGAACCCGTTACAAAAGTAGGAACCTTACCCGCTCGACCACAACGTTCGATAAGTCGATTATAAATAAATGTTTTACGAGTACGTGAACTGGATGCAACTGCTAAAGGTGAGGACAAGTAGAAGGCTTTTATTGACACTGTAATGGACCGTTGGGTTTCGTAAACGACGAGGAATATCTTTACCAGCAGATGACTGTTAGCGTTACGTATCGAGAGTGGGCTGTACTCCTGTATTCGGATGGTTGGTTGTCGCTTTACTGATATTTGTATATCTCCTTTTATCGATCGCCCTTTTAGTGACCAGCGGTCGAGATTGAAAGCGGATGAAACTCGGATAATGGAAAGTGTTCCGCGTGATACCGATTAATGAATAATTTGTTAGGAGGCAGGGTTAGATTAGCTATCGTTTTGTAGGCCTACGTACACATAATAGAAAATCTAATCACCAAACCGTGTTGGGAACTCCAGAACCTCAGCCGTTAGCCACTCACTTCTACCGAATGGTTTCAAACGTTAGATATTAGCAGCGCATGAAAAGAGACATCCATCTTCATTTGGTAGGTCTCTGTCCCACTGCAACACCTTCCCTGTAATTTAACAGTACCCATACTTCATCGTGGCTACATCGTCTTTCAGTTGCTGCACCTGAATTCAACGATTTACTAACTTTGAACTACAATGTTCAGCGGATTTCAGACTCGTCGCCGCGGTAAAGTGAACAGTAAACATCTGTTTAGACCTGTGTAATAGGCAAATCTTAAATTGTTTGGTTGATGAGTTTATCATCACTTTTTTAAAATCAATATAAAATTGCACGAAATGTAACCGCATCTTTTCAACTAAGATTTATTCAGTAACTCTTAGCCATATACCTCCTTAGTAATCTTATTATCAAAACGAATGAGCAAATTGCAGTCTATTTAATATATTCCCGACATATTTTAAAGACATTCATGACCTTACGTTTCGAACATTGTTTTTCTTTCTTCACTGTTGATTCACTTGGATGGATGTCTTCTGAGTTGTAGCACCGTGTAGTCTGTTAAAAGTTTACCAACGTTTCAGGGGTCTAAACCTGATATTGATTTACTTGTTTGTCGAAACTGATTTTTGGCAGAACAGCATAAATTTAGGGCCTCTTACATTCTCTGCTCCTCACAGCTCGGCCTTCTTTTAAGTTTATTTATTTAACGACGCTGTCAGTAACTCAGATTGTATAGCATCGAGTGTTAGGATGATTATCTAATAACGAATTGAAAATTACATGAAAGCGGTCGTGGACTTATTTAAGGCACTGTCCCAGAGTTTTCCTGGAAGGTCTTAGGAAATCCTCGGGAAGATTTGTACACCGGAACACAGCAGAATAGGTCAGTGCATCGTTAGACATCATCTGCCAGCACGGCTCTCGCCTGTAAGCATGAGCCACAACTACAGGGTGGGTAGGAAGTAAGTAGGCATTGAGAAATGGTTATAACCTCTATATTTTCAATGCAAAGATAATGAAAATAATTTTTACCAAAGAACGCTTGTCTAGCTGGAGCTGACTAACGATACATTTTATATGGTCGGTTCTGCTGTATTCCAATGTATAAAGTGCCACTCCATCATGAAACTAAGACAGGAGACTTTTTATTCTTCGTTTTTAAAGTGTTGACCGGGGTAAAACGGTTAACATGAACACTCCGCCCCTGCTATAAGTTCATACTTCGTTGAAACTCAGAAAACCAATGTGAACATCTTAACCGCTGTGAGAAATTCTCGAATTAGTTTTTAGAATTTTGCCTAAATTACCTCAGCTAGTCTTTAGTTATAACTCAGATAAATGTGTTATGATATATGTTAGATGGGCTCATATTGAAACGCTGGTGCCTGGTTTAATCATAAGTATAGTATGTTATATGTTATGCTCCACTCAGCATTTTGCTCGCACAAAAACCCGCTGTGTCTAAGGTGATTTCCTGGGCCCGGTATAACGGCAAGGCAAACCCTTGAAATCCCTGTAGGATAGACGGCTTCTAAGGGGCTACAGCGGGTGACGAGAGGTGATTTGCATTCCTGAGAGCCTCCTTACAGTATCTGAGCTTCATTAATTCAAAATTGCCTTCAACTTGTATGATGCACCACATAAACAACGATTCTCCCTCTCTGTATGCGGGATCAGGCGTATTCCATAACCTTTATATGTATTTCTCTCAACACTTTACGTATACAGAGATATGGAGTCTGGAGGAGATGCGCACATTTTACTTCATAAATCTTTTAGACAGTTTGCTGTAGTGCCATCAACAGTTTAATACTTTAAAGCACAGTATTTACTATACGTACCAGCTATTTTAAAATTCAGTAAATCCGCTTTTTGCCAGCAGAGAGTGTTTGTGGGTTTTCTTATGATTATCAGAATAAACATCTATCATTTGTGAGATGTGCGAGTATGAAGATTATTTATTGTCTTCTGCATATTTGCACCTTGTATTGTTGTAGAAGTTTACCGACGTTTCAGGGATGCTGTTGCCTCCATTATCATCGCGTCTTAGGATGGCAATAAACACCTCAGAAACGTCGGTAAACGTCTACCAGATTACACGGCGCATCAAACCAGATTAAAGTCGTCTTATCTGTCACGTTCCTGAAGGGTATTTACCAACTGATCTTTGTAAAGGAAAGGCGTTGTTATGTTTTCTTGGTGTATGAACTAAATTTATATATATATATATAAACTTCGGCTGTCTAAAGCCAGTACTTCTTATGACTGCAACGTCTTCATTTGCATACTACATTTAACAAAAGGACAAGTACACTAAACGTGGGAACTTTGTAACAAAGTAATGCTCTGTATGTCCCTGATGTAAAAGTCTCCTCTCGTGATGTAAAAATAAACTTACCTCTTGGCTTTAAATTAAATACCACGCCATTCAAGCGTATGGGGGGAGTGGGGGTACCTAAACTTGTATCTGCTCACATTCTTAACCTCGGAAATAGATGGAGGTAATGTTAGATTCACTCACCGTCCGGTTTAGCGTCCAGGGAAGAATTTCTTTAACCACTGGGACTGTAACCAGTTTGTGTAATTAGATTTTGCGACAAACATTGGTAAATGTTACTGAGACCGAATATTAATGCTAAAAAATTAGGTGCACTGATAAGATTTTATGAGGCTTAATTTTCTTTAAATGACCCAGTATATGGTGAGGCTAAGAATTATACATTAATAATTATACAATTAATTAGCCATTTATACTTAAATTTTCACTAGTACAGATTTCGACTACGTTGTATTTGCCACGTTTAACTGCAAAATATTACTATCGTAAAATTTATTTTTGTTGAAGTTTAAAAGTATTTTTATACAGGTTTTATAAGTACGTTTGTTATATTTTGTATGCCTAGTTGATAGAACCGAAATTTATGCTCTTATAATTGGTTGTAGGAAATTAAAAAAATATGTGGGTAGCGTGACCACCAGTACTATGAAGTTTACGCCAAACTGTACTAAAAATAGTATATTTCTTTAAAAGTTAAACGGGACGACGACATGATAACTTATAGTCCTTCAAAGTTTACGGCAATGAACCTTGTGTGTTGAACAGTAATACAACTTACCGCAGCATTTTTTAAAATTACACTGAAAATACGACATTTATAAAATTTTCTTTCAAAATAAATTAAATGTGAAAATATGTCTTTACAGCGACTAAAGCCAAATTCCTGCCATATTCACCAAACAAGTATTTATTTATGTATAAAGTGAAGCTTTCGCGGCGACTGAAGTTGATGAAAGACTCTCGGGCAATTTCGTTTCGCAGCAGAGATGGCTCTCGAAACGTTGGCAGAAGAAATTGTTCATTCACCATTCAGCCACCTGAGGCTGCTTGTTGCCCGAAAGTCTTTCATCAAGTGTTTGTTTACCTCTCGCGGACTTGTTACTATACTTTCACACTAGATGTATACCTCTTGCGACACTTACAATTTGTAAACAAACTGCCCATAGCAGATAATTCATTGTGCAGAAATAGTCAACAACATAACACTGTTCAGCATTCGAAGTAAAAATGGTTAGACCATGAAACACAGACTGGTGTATTCCATTCTGTACTGACAACATCAAAATTAGCTGCTAATATCTTATCCTTTGTTTGCATCTCTTATAAATAACATAATAAACTGGCACAGCTAGACTCAACGCAAATAAATAATTCCTGTAAATTACAATAACTTAACGACGGTATGAATGACCTTTCTTGTAGTTTCTTTACTGCTAATAATACTCGCTAATATTACTGTCATTCTACTGCCCTTCAACGATGGATGCAAAGTTGGGAACGTGTGTAATTCAGACATTTTGTCCTGTCACGATCTTGATGCTTGACAGGTCGCACTACAAATTGACACCGAAACAAACATTTTAGGGCAGAAGTGTTCCGAAATGTTCAAAACACGTTTAAGACTTCATGGCGTTACAGCCTGGAAGGAAACAATGGACATGTTTACCGCCATGAAAACTTCGGATATCAAATGTTGTTACAAGCCTGGTTCTGCAGTTTACAATGTTGGTGTCGTAATTGTACTTAACTGGTTGAATGAAACAGAATTCTTAAAAATTTGATACACGCTCATTACTCAAGAAGTTACCCCTCTCATCGAATCTGAACGTTTGCTACTGTGTTCACAGGAGCCAACACTGCCCAAAATCTCGAGCGAGCTGAATCCCGTCCAAATATATCATACTCGGTATCCATTTTGGTATTTGAGATTCACTTTTGTTGCACTGTGTTGTTTGTCATAGGCATATGCCCGGCATCAGTTTAATGTATTATAGCTGATGGAGAATTGAGTTGTTTAATGATGACTTACCAAGTATCTTAGCGGCTAGTAATAAATGTGGGATGTATGGTGATTGCTGTTGAATTTCATATTTCAAAACCGAAACTTTTTTCTTTGAAAATTGTGCCTACATGTTGAAGGAGCTTTCTTGAAATGTTTATAATTTGTCTAAGAAACTGATTGCACTTTTGGAGCCCAAAGGCACATCACAGTGTTCACACAATTTTATTATTGACATTGTTCATATAATTTTAAAATGTCATTACGTAATTTAAATATGTCTGAACGAAGGAGAGTTATGGCAGTACTCAGGCTTACGAAATCACAATTTTTTTTTAATGTTTATCTTATCTTTTCGGATGTAACAGTTGCAATACCTGAACTGGTCTCGATCAAAATCCATTTACCTGCTCTCAATGTTTAAGCTTCCGTGACATGTACGGCATGCCATCTATACCGGGATGTAGCAATATGTACGTATATTATCGATCTTAGTTCTCATTTGTGTTACCTATTCTTCATTTGTCTCTGTCAACCCAGTTCAATGATTTATTATCGTATTTTAACGCTGGTTTAACCTTGCATTGTGCAATTTGATGTAGGTAAGTTATATATAGGTGTACATGAAATTATGATACCTAAACTTTGTAAATGATTTCACATAGCAGCCCAGTTGTTAGAATTCCTTATTTTCGAGAGGTTCCTAGTTCAGACCGCTGCCCGCAGACTGGCTATACGGACCAATATTTTTCGCGGTTTTTTCTCTGCTCCTCCGGGCATATTCTGGGATAGTAGATTATGTATATGTTTCTTAAAATCTATAAATTTTTAAATTCGTGTAATGTACATTTTATATAACTACAACCTTGCATCTTACTGTCTCTTTAAATTTAATGTCTAATGTTATTAGCGTAAATGTATTTTAACTGCAAAAACTAAATAAAAATATCGTATATGCCTTGAATATTTCTTCTGTCTCTCATGGAGAGCAGGAAACTGGTATTGAAAATACAGAGAGAGAAACACGCCAAGTTAAAAATGTAAATGAGAACTCTTTAAAAGGAAAAGTGCAGTTGCTAAGTGGACGTTATTACGTGCTTCGAATTCGAGTCCTTGACTTAGTATGGAATACCTTCTGTCAGTGCACTTAAACATTATAACATGACGTAAATTAACCTATTTTTCATATGTATATATATATATATATATATATATATATATATATATATATATATATATATATATATATATTCTTCTTATGACTGATACTTAAGAGCTGTGCATTTGAAACCATAATGTAAACCTTGTCACAATATCCTCTTGGTTAAGTTATGTAGTTCCATGATTTTAGTAACGCTGTTTTACCGTACGTTAGCTAGTTATTCATCCAGTCATTCATTTAGTGAAGTAGTTACTTATTTAGTCAGACAGTTATTGTCATTTTTACTTTTTTAATCACTTGGATTTGAGGTTCTCTGGGCATTGAAGTTACAAACTGTGGTTGTCTGGGTGTTAAGGCCTGTAATTCTGTAGGTGGTTAGCAGTGTTTATGATAAGTGTTAAAATGTTGATTGTGGTCTTCTGATATACCTGTAGATTCCTTCGAAACACTGGTAACCACACTTTTCCCAGTCCCGAAGAATGGACACTCGAAATACAAACAATTTCTGTTACATCGTAATTGACCCATCTTGTTATTTATTCCAGTGTTTTCAGCTGCAAAAATAAATTTTCCAAGTGTGTACAACGATATTTGAAATTTGCATACAGTTTCGTTCAATAATATAGACGTTACACAAATCTTAAAATGTCAGATGATAAAAATCAACCTTTGGATACCTATTTATGGATAGGTTTGTCATTTACCTGTTGGCTAGAGCATTTATTTCTGTTACGATTTCCATTCTGTCGGCCTTTCTGTGATCCAGCAGTATTTTCGTCAGCATTTCTACCGCCACTGCTACTAATTATCGTGAACAGTTGGAAAAGCAGGACGTTTACACTGATTAGAACATTATCCATTCAGTTTGCTACCCATCACTCCCCTGCAGTGCACTTTTTATTCCCAGTTCTAGGAAATTATTCAAACGTGATCGATACCGAATCAATTTAATGTTACCCAACTACCTGCTCTTACAGGAGCATGGCGCAAAACATGGGTGAGTAGGTTATCACGATGGTAGGTTGGAGATGGATGTAGCTATTTGTGGTCGTAGCACTCTTCAAATAAAGGATTTTGTATTTCATTAATTCCATTCAATGGTACAGTATTCGTTTACGTATAAATTAAGGTTGGTAAAAACGTGCCGTTTGGATGATTGGCCATCCATTCCGTAGACGACATATTTCTGTCGTCTACGGAAGACGGCTATGTTGTTGTAGAATTCCGTATTGATATCTGATACTTTACGTTGATGTCGAATCATTTTATCGGTTTAGAGCATCTATAAATTACCAGGTATCTGATTAAATTCAACCTTAAACTTTGTATGCTTTCTTAAGTGTTTTCAATAAGAAGATTTTTTTTAAAGGATGGAGTTTTGTTTTATCAATTCTCTTAAATTGCTAACAGTTTGATGCCACGAAGAAATTACGAAATAGCCCATGCCGCTAATTTGAATGTATATTAAATATTCGATTTTTCGATATCGGCTGAAATCCCTGTGTCAAATCTGATAATTGATTCAAGAATTTTGGTGAACAAATTTTTCATACATATGGTCTCGAGGCTCATTCGAATTCCCATGTCTGTCAGAGTCGAAGTCGACAGGAAGAAATTAGTTTTGTGAAAAAACACAATCTTGGAGACGACGTAAACCGATTTTTCTTATATCTTGGTCTTTTTCCTTTTTCCTAGTTTATCTTCTCTTCTGACTTCGTGTTCTGTACTTCCTCTTTTCTCCTGTCTTATCTTCTTATTCTCCTCTTCGTTTCACTGTTCCGATCAGCGCTGTTCGTTCAAAGTCTGAACGTGTTAAAGCGGTTTACAGTGATGTCACATTTGTGTAACTCTTCGGTTATGTGGTACCAATTCCAAGGAAATTCTACTTGTAAAAAGTAATTGTCCTTAAAGAACCCTAAAACGACGGAAATTCAAACGCGTTGTTAACAGTAGGTCTATATCTCTCCTTAACAAATAAAGGGACTTTGAAGGGATATTGTTTTATTACGTCATTGTTTAGATCTTCAGGCTTTGGCAGACGGCAGCAAACTGGTTTTGCCCTCAAGACTTGAAGGTAGACGCAGAGAGGTCGTCGTGGGGTATGCCTAGTTTTCGTGCGTGCGTTCGACTGGCTGGTTGCTCGCTAGGGGTGGGAAATCAATAGCATAAATTGGAGTGACACCGTGGCAGAGAGGTGGAGGAAGTGATGGGGTAATCATAGTAGAAGAAAAGTGGTTTTGACGTCATAGGACTCACGTGGTCGATGTGAATTTTGGAGATGATCATGTTGCTGCTTATAACTTTCAGCCTCAAGGTAAAAGGATTGAAATATCAAAAATAGTCCCCAAGTTTCATCGTATAGTATCTTTGAAGCAATATAGAATGTTTTTATAGTATTTTTAAATTTTAAAATATAGAAAAGTCATTTCTGAATAATTCTTGCCATTAGATGAATCCGTCCACACTGATTGAGTGGTATTTGTAATCGAGAGGACCTATGTTCGATTCTCTGCTTCTAAATCCAATTATCTTAATGGAATTTTTGCGGTTTTCCAGGTATTACTAACATTAAATATGTCACAACTGCTTCCTTCGAACTCATCATTCACAGTTACTCTGTCATTGGGCTCAGAGGCTGTTCACATTTTAAAATATAAAACAAACTTCATATGTAAATAGTTATTAATTTTTTTTATTTTTGTACTACCCAGTAGAATATCCGTGGTTTAAGGTCGCATATTATCCCTAAAGCTTATTACTGAGTAGCTTCTGTGAAATACATTTGAAAATATTGAAGTACTATGTCTAATATCATTCACGAGATTTGTCCCGTTTCGAGAATGGCTGTCTTTTGTACTTCCAGGCTTACGTAGCCTGTTTTGCATGTCTTTTTTTTCTTTCAAAAATAATATTTTTTGTAGTAGATATTTGACTTTGTTACTTATACCATGATAACAACGGTTAAATTCTCTTCTTGAACCTTTGCTGTCAAATTTTAAAAGCTTAATAAATGTCTTTTCCTAACAGCTTAAAGTTAGATGCGCGCAATACACCTCTCCCCTAGTAATAATTTTCGGCAACAGTAAAACTTTGCTTACATAGGGCGTAATTATTAAATTCTGACCCTGCATACCAATTCCAAATTACGCATTTCCATTTTCATTCAGGTAAGCTAAAAATATTTTTATCCCCACTGCTTTCCGATTTTGCTATAATATAGGCAAATATATTTTTAATTTTAGTGGAGAAACCTAATGGAAAATGGACACTTGGAAGACCAAGAAGTAGGTGGGAAATAATGTTTTAAGTTTATCGTATAAAGACGTCGTGAGGGTAGAAGGTGGGTGGAATTTTCGAAATGCGATTTCCAGTAGAGGTCATTTATGTCAACGCTGCGTACACTTGACATTTATTGTCACATAGTTATTTTATTCGTTTCATGGATAAATAGTTACTTAAGTAATTACAAAAACTTAAATTCCTCTTGTATCGATCAGAACACTGTTCTAGCTGAAGCAAATGTTGCTACTTTTAATGATTCTCTCTCATCCGGCAGGATGGCGCGGATGCTGCAAAGACAACAGCAGTTTTTTTGTTTCGGCAAAGTTAGTGCAGCAAAAAAAAAGAAGAAGAAGAAGAAGAAGAGAGAGAGAGAAAAGGGGGCATATGAATCGTGGGAAAGTATCAGCTGCTGCTACACACGAGTTTTGACGGCGAGTGGATCGAATTTAGACCAAGTTGTAATCCATAATTTTATCAGCAGTTATTAATAAATTCTTCAGATTCTTTATCAGCTGTTTTCTTAGTGCATGCTCATGGTTGCCAGTCTATTAGTGTCTTTCAGATTTTGAATAATAAAACGCTGGTAATTATCTAGTATATTGCTTAAATAATTTCGCTATGAAAATCCAAAAATATTCTTAAGTTAGTACAATAAAATTGATCTTACAAACATGAGGATAAATATTTCTGTCGTATACGAACATAAAATTGTAAATGCAGAGGTGATGGCGTTATTAAAAGGGTGCATTTCGTTTACTTAGGACGTTTCTCTGCTGTCAACGTAATGTGTATGGGGAAAAGTGGCTGTACCTTGTAAATCGAATGGATATCGAGTGGATGGCTAGAGAAATTGGAGGAGCTTCGACAGCGTTTTCGATGGCGTACGCAAGTATTGTTATGGGGCGATAGTACTGATTTTCTCGAATTTAATTGACTTCATTAAAAAATTGTTTTCATGCCATTGCATTGTATGGCTGCTGAGTTTCATTGAAATCCGCCGCGTTGTTAGAGCAGACAGATCGGATGGAGAGACATGCCGATATGGCAGATGCTTCCGACCAATTTTCTTCTGTTCATGATCAGTCGACACAAACACAACGTTGAAATGCATTTATCGGCCTTCTTTTTCCTTCTTCAGAATTTTTGAAATGCATTTATCGACCTTCGTTGCGCTTCTGTAGAAATTTTGAATTCCTAATTATTTACGCGCGAACCCGTTGTCTGTACTGCATTATGCCTACGAAAGCAGCTCCTTCCATATCATGGAATCACTAGTTCCTACGCACGTTAGTTCAGTCGATTAACTAAGCGCTTCCATATGCCACCACATTAAAACAGCGTTCGGTACCTGTGGGCTCATTAAATCATGTATTATTGTGAAGCTGTGTGCACCCGCCATGCATAAACTGCATTAATTTTATCCTTTACACTTCGTTATGCTTTTCAATTATAGGCTACATATTTTCATAAAATATGTTACAAGTTAATTTATTTTCACTTTAGAATCCCTGAAATTTTACTATACTGTAAAAAAATCAGTTCATCTGCTATAGAGTTTTAATAACTTTTATTTTATGTCTGCATACATACCAGGAAATACAAATAATATAAGCAATTATTCGTTTTGTTTCAATTATTCAGTATTTTTTTAAATTGGGCTATATTTTATTGTATGTGACAGTTTCATTCGGTTTATAGATGGCTGAGTGCTTAGGATTTGAGGTTTTTACGGCGGTGAGTCTGAAGATGGCTGTCTTCTGGCTTATTGCGCCGTGTAGTCTGGTAGAACTTTACCGACGTTTCAGAGGTCCTTGCTGCCTCCATCATCAGGGCGATATCTGTAAACATCTACCGGACTACACGGCGCAACAACCCAGAACACAGCCATCTTTGTATGAGTGTTATTTTAGGGAATAGCATTCAGGATTTCTGTTGGATTATACTGCTCCGTTTTTAATAGAAAGATAAATGTAAAATCTTTATAGGCTTTATTGAAGCAAATGTTCCTCAAGATGATCCAACAGAGTTACTAATGTGAAAATAATTCTTTCATGGATGGTATATATTAATAACAGTTTGGGAATAGGGAATTGTTGTCAAGTGACAAAACCTTCAGAAAAATGTATTTTCTGGAAACATGTTGTGTGACGTTTAAATATGAAAGATGTCGAGGGAAGTAACAGTTAAACAAATAGGAGTACTGGCCAGTGAAATGAATCAGGACGGAACAAGAGCTCACTACTGTTGATGCGCGTAGCGAACAAATAATTTAGATATGTAGAATGACCCAGCACACTACTAGCTACATGTATTGTGGTAGAAAGTAACCTATTAACATTTTCTGTGAAACGTAATGTATCAAGAATGCTAAAAAGACAAAGACGAGGTGATGACTTAAGCTTCAGAGGCAAAAATTTTGACTGGATTCCATTTACTCGAAATAGTACGACGCTCTTTCCTAATTGCTGACCGCTATAAATCAACACATGCAGCAGATATTTCACACCCAATGCTGTGACCACGGCGATGTTGATCTGATTTGAAAAAGATTATTAGTAAGATTAAAAGATTTGTCTGTTTTCTTTTGGTGGAAGATTTAGTTTAATATTTGTAGGACAGATTCTTATATTATTTTACAACCCTTGTCAAAACAATTAAATACAGAGTGTCCCAAAAAAGTTGTATACAAATTTATACGGAATATTAATCTTGTGTGTATACATTTTTGGGACACCTTATGTATAAGGTAATCATACAGCAGTTTTGATTTGTGGTTTTATATATTTAAATATAAATTATTAACATATTAATATTTGTTTTACGTCATTTAAATAGGGAAAGGTATAATTGTGAGGCTAATGAGTGAACTTTATATACAGATTGTCCCAAAAGTATTCATACACGTTTGCAACTTTGGTGGCCGCTTGTCAGTCAATTGTTCACCGTTGCCATATGTGCTACACTAGATTCGCTAATTCACAAAGTACCAATGCTGATATATGTAATGGTTTAGTTTATTAAATTATCTTCATTTTATTCATTGAAGATGTGTATAGGTCTTTCTGGGACACACTGTATATGAGTAGACAGTGATAATGGCCTGTGTAGCCGAAACATATTTGCGCAAAAATCGGTAGGCCCAACAATGATAAATGTAGATGGCACTGTTCGTATAGTAGGCTGCAGATGATTGATGCTGAGTTTATTGAATATAAATTTTAAATTTTATTATGGAAATGTTATGGCATCACTTAACTAGAATGGCTGAGGAAAACCAAACAGAATCTCTGATCAGTTGGCATCCGTGCCGAAAATCAGAATATGGCCTTCTGGTTATGAATCACTGCTTGTTGCTAACCGTGCCATCATCGTTCTTATTTCCTTTCTTCTCACTGTATTCTTTATGAACTCCATTTCCTTTTGATTTTTTATAATCCTCCTTATTTTTCTCTTCTGTCTTTCCTTTCTTATGCTTATTACCTGTCTTCTTCTTCTTCATTGTCCTGCCCCGCACGGTTAATGTTCATGGTCTAAAAGATTTGTTCGTTCAATCTGCATGCTTTGTTCAAAAAATGCACAGGAATGCGTAAAATTCCATGGAGTAACCGTTATAACAAACCCGTTCTTCTTTCTTACAGGTTTCGTTACGCCTGATGACAGTCGGAAGTACCATGCAGCTCACCGTCAGACGAAAAGTAAGTACTCGAAACGGAAATAGTGATACTAACTCATAACATGTAATGCAACTTACTAATCGTTTTGGCAACCTTGTAGGCTTACGATTTATGACTACTGGATAGAAAATATTTCATAACATGAACCGTCATAATGTCGTATTGAACGTTTCTCTTAGTGACAGGTTTTGGGAAATTGGCTGGAGGCCGATGCGTAACGATCACAATCTAGAATTTAAAAAGGAATGAATTATTGTATAAGGAAATTTAAAACATTTGTTCGGTTCACTGAACTATAAATTATTTACACTGTCATTTTATACATGAACATAAGGTAATCCACTCTACAGGATTACGTGGGAAAAAAATGGTAAATTTGACATCAGTAAAGGAAAGCTGTTCCACTATACGCCATGTAGGCGCTTGGGAGGAGAAATGGTATAGCTCCTACTCATTCTTGATCTCGCCACTAGATGGGGGATTAGTGGTCAGCATCACGCCCCGGCCGCGCTTTATCCCAGGGAAAAGACTGGTACCCATTGGATAGGATATAGGGTGGGCCCCAGAACCGATCTGGACGCAGAGGTCAGAGGAAACATCCTATGCCCCGTCGGAGATCGAACCTCATTCGCCCAGTCACTTTACTGACTGAGCTGCACTTACACATAAAGTTGACATCACAGAAGTGAAAATCCATGAGGCCTTTAAGTAAACTCATAACGTTATATGTTTTTTTCTCTTTTTTATATTCTCGTTCTAGTCTGTAATGAACAAAGGTCATACAAGAAAACTGTCCTGCAGAAGTTAGTTTCATACGATTTACATGGTCTTATATTCTGAGTACAGACAGACTGTCACATAAGTCACTATTGGAGTTGTGACTCAGCAGTTTACTTAGTATGTCCAGCAATCACGCCAGCGCAATGCGCAGTTTTGCCAGTCCAAGAGAACGTCATGATTATTAAAATATGGTCGTAGTGCATGCGATTTAAATTCTCTCGTGGATAAATCTATTAATTGCGTAATTTCATAGCATATACCTTTGGCTTACTGGTAGCCTCACAGGTAAAAGTCCCTTGCGTTAATGTTTATTTGCGCCATCATAACTGCGACAAAGAATCATATTACCTATGATACCAGACTAACGGGGTGGTATGTAGAACGAAATGAAATTCGTTACGTTTGATATCATTTTTGGGATGGAAACACGTTATTAGCTCCCCGAAACCTAATTTAATACATTTACACATGCGTAAACCTAATTGCATCAAAACATTTTCTATTAATTTAACATGGCACCTGTTTTTTCCCACATGGGAATGCATTTCATGTGTCCACGGAATCTAATACTCCAAGTGGATTTTCGAATGTTTTTATCGCTGAATCGATCTTCTATCTGTTTAGCAAGGATCACTGGAAAGCAATTATTCCAGAGGCTTCAAATCCCTTATTTGTAGCGGGAAATTTATTATTTATTGTCATTTCTAGCTGTTGACTCGATGCAGTCTACTCTAAGGTACCTGCATAAGGCCTTCCATGAACACGATACAATGCACGCATAGCTGTCAACGTATATGGTTTGTTTTGACTGATGGTATCGATGTTGTAAATGGAAGAAATAATAGGTCACAATGTTATAAACAAACAGTCACACCACTACAGAAGCAATGTGATATAAATAATAGAACTGGATGGCTATGCTCAGTTGTCTGCCTACCAATTGAAAGGAACGCATTCAACTGGTGAAAATGGATTTAAGATTTATGTATCAGTTTATTCTTAAGCCTCACAAATCGAAAGTGATTATGATACACTTTTATTTTATTATTCCTAAGAGACGCAAACAGGATTAAGATGTTTGTCGACATTAGAAATAACTTTGATTACGCTTGATGAACTTAGGCTACATAAAAAATTCTTAACCGGCGGGCCGCATGCATCTCGTCATGTTCTGTGTCGTCCGTGTAAACTGTTGTAATATTGTTCAACGATGTGTGATAAAAAATATTTGTCTGATATCGGAATACAATTCCTCTTAATGTTGTCACTGCTCGGTGTTAAGTGTCGCTAGAACTTTTTTTTTACTGAATTTGATGCACATGAATCGCAGGAATAGAAATTAAAACCTGATATTAAAATATTACTGAAAAAAGCAGTGTCAGTATCTTACCTGGTTTTAGTAATAAAGATTATTAAGTATTATATGAAACGTTTAGCAGTAGTAGGCATGATATTTAGCACTTTTAATTAATTGTCTCGGCGTTGAAATAAATTATCCTCATTTTTAATCTTGCGACCTACGAGTCGATAAGAAAGTGTGGTCGCACGTCTGGAAGAGACTGAGAATAACTGGGATAGGCTGAGGTTGTGCGAGACGAATTGCTGAGGAGAACATTTGAATACATGAGGGAGAAAGCATCATAAATTTCTAGGTATAATCAGAGGAATTAGAATCAGAATTTGTACTCTTCAACAAATATGACGCTTATATTAGCTTGGTTATAAGGAGAAAGAATGAATCGGACATGACATTAAATGAGAGGTGCTTTTGTAATTACACTTGGAAACCCCCAAGCGAAGACTTGAAAGCTAGAGGCGTAGATTAAATGATAATATTAAGATGGGTCTTACATGAATACTTATTCCATCTGGCTGAAGAATAAAGTAATCAATACCAGGAAAGTTCTTAATCAGCTGTACGACTAGTAGCTTCTCAAGTACGTGTCTGTTCCATAAACATTGTCATTACAATTAATACCTGTCATTGGGTAGAGCTGTTAGAAGTAAATTACATGAGGTTAACATCATTTTAGGCGGAGATCCAATTTATTTGTAAAACAGAAGCAAGAGTGAATACGTTCGTGCCATAGATTAGGCGGTTAGCCGCATCTTCTCACCGCGGGGTCCCGGTTTCGTTCCCAGGGCGTTCCATGTGAGATTTAGGATGGACAAAGTGACACTGGAAGAGGTTTCTTTCCGAGTTCTTCGGTTATCCTTTGTCATTGTAATTCCACTGATGCTTCGTATTTACTCATATACCATCTAGCCCGTTACCAGACTCAGTTCTAGAGAGACACACTCTCACTTCATCGTGAAATTAACAAGGTCTGTGTTGATTGTGGTATTTCGAGTCGTGTTACTGTTCATCCTTGTTACCAACCTGGTTACTGGCGTTCCACTGAAACGCATTGGTAACTACGGACAAAATATACGACGTCGTAATTTAGACCATAATCGACCGCTGTTAGAACATCAAAACGCAGGGATGTTGTGCCTTTACAAGATTTTAGAACGAAATAAAGTGCCCGCCCCTCTTTCATTACAAGCTCCATATTCGTTTATTTTGACGTAGACATTCACATTACCGAGGTTTACATTGTCGTGTAGTAGTGTATAATTTAAGCACTGTTAACTAGTAATTTGTGCATCTACTGATCAGATCTTCAACAACATTCGTTATATACTACGGTCACCCAATTGTAATCTTCAAGGGCACAGACTCAGAATAGGCTTTTGGTTCCATAAAAGACGCAGAATTCTTGACTAACTGAGCAAACCGTTAGCTTCTTAAGAACTGTGTTGCATGGAATTATTTGACACAGTAAGCTTATCGTTAATATCCCATAAGCTGGCTGTGTCCTCTGATACGTACACATTAAGTTGTACTTACGTCCCTCCGTCTGTCGCCAGGATCAATATCTGCCCACTGCATCTGAAGACACGTGCTTGGTTTTTAGAGTAGACGCACGTCAAAAGAGAATGTATGAGCGATTGTTTACAGTTTTGCTGAATACATTGTTTTCCGTAAAGGTTTCTTTAATTAGTAGATAAAGCGGCTAACCATCATGGATTGTTTTTAACTTTGTTGGAGTCGCGTAGGCGGACCAGAGAACTAGAAGTGCAGTATTGTGTTATAAGTTGTCATCACGCCAGCTACGGTCCTACTCTTTCGTAAGCCTTAAATTCCTGTATTTTAAGTAGGGTTCGGATGTTCATGACATGTCATATTTTTATTGAGGCTTCTACGTATTTTGATTCTAAAATGAAATTAAACACTAACTGTTTTATTCTAATCACAATTATGCTGTTTTTATTTTACATATAAATGCATATTTAGGCCATTTTAATGTTTTTGGTCATATTTGTAGTTGAATGCATATTTTGGTTATATTTTGAGGATAAAATTCATATTTTGGTTATATTTTGGGTATAAAATTGTTAACTTGAAACTACATATCTGAGGAATTTACAGTGAATCCTTCAGTTAGTTAAGATGCCAAAAGTGAAGTGTTCTGAAAGTGCGAAGTTAAGAGGTTTCGTTAAAGATTTCGGCAAGGAATATTTTAGTTCTGATGGAACAATTCTGTTCTGTAAACTTTGTAAAGTTAAAGTTACAGCTGGTAAGGGATTTATTGTTCAACAACATTGTGAGCCGACAAACCAGTCATCAAAGCGAGTAACGACTTCTGTTCGATAACACTGCAACACCTTCACCATCAAACAAGACATCGGAATTTTCAAAGGACCTGTGTGAATTGATGGCGTCTGCCAACTGAACAAAGTGAACAATGAGCAGTTCAAATTTTTCTGGGAGAAATACATGGCTCGGTTAATTCCAGACGAATCAACACTACAAAAAAAAATGTGTACCTGCCTGTTATGTCGTTATTGGCACGCTCTTTGCTGACCGCCCTTGTGACTTACTCCTCCTTGATACAGTAAACCGCTCCCCTATCGCTGTAATTTTCGATAACGCCATGAAACGTTTGTGATGTCTCAAGTTACAATACCATATTGTGCGACAATCTTAGAAGAGTTTCATTTGAGACCTTGAAAATGCACATCGTTATATAATGTAATTCTGCCAAGAAAGGAGAGTGAAGAAAAGTACCTAATATTTTGAATTTTGTTTATTTATTTATTTGTAATTAATGAATCTGAAATGCATGAAAGGCTCTTTCTTGAAATTTATCTTATTTTTATAGGAGCACGTATTCTCAACATCTGATGCTGATCCAAAGCGAGGCATTTACAACTTAAAGCGGCTGAGGTTTTTGATTAAAATTACTAGGAAATCAAGTAATGTAATAGTTGTATATGCATATGTAAATAAATAGCATGATTGAAATTCAAAACGCTTTTTTTAAATTTTAGCGATTATTTTTTCATAACAAATTAGGTCATATTTTGCCTTTTGGGGCATATTTCTCGGTTTTTTTAGGTCATGAACATCCGAACCCTAATTATAACATTTGACTACTAAGTATT
Source organism: Zootermopsis nevadensis (assembly GCF_977971745.1). NCBI lineage: Eukaryota > Metazoa > Arthropoda > Insecta > Blattodea > Termopsidae > Zootermopsis > Zootermopsis nevadensis. The sequence continues at coordinate 11,287,065 of NW_028259142.1, forward strand.
CACACGATCATGTCCAAAATCTATAACGAATTAAGATAATGATTTATATCACGCTGGGAGCGCAAACACACTCTTAGTACAACGATGGCTTACTGATCTATAATAAATATATTCTTCTGTCTCACCTATTACAGACCTGTGTCCAGAAAAATGTAAGCGAAATTCCTCAGTTAGCATACTGCGTCGACTAACTATAGTATCGTCACCAAACTGCATGTTTCAAGGTCACGTTTGAACAAGAGAACAGCGTTATTAGCTTTGCTGTACTGCGAGTTGAGAGCTGTGTTTACTCGCCTCTGATCCGCCATTGGTGTTGCAACGCCGTATGATTTTACCTCGTCTTTGAAATATGCAATTTGATGACGGCTACTGTAACAGCATCCTCGGAAACTGTCATTCCCTCACCTTGTCAACAAATGTCTCGCCTTTAATGGGACCCAAAGTTTAAGCCTGTGGCCCTATGTGAAATTTTGAACATGATATTTTTTTAAGCAAGGAGTTGTTGGCCCCCCAGCTAATCCCAGCCCTTGTCAGCTGTCATGTCTGCTTATTGAGCATATTCGCAGAAATTATATGAATCTAGTCCCCTTCTCCATAGATGAAAATATACTATTAAAAAGATTTTTAGAGGGGTAGAATGTGGAGGTTTAATAGGCTCTAGTTCCAGTCGTCGTGTGAATTACTGTTAACACGGAGATGTGTCTTTGAGTGCGTCAAAATATGATATTTCTTTCTTCATATTCTTTCTGGTCTTGAAAGTGGCAGTTTTTCGAGGTCTTACCAAACAATTTTTTAAAATATTTACTGTTTCCCATATCCTACTTGCATGTTTTGTCACTGTGGCCTGCTTCAGTTAGTACTGTAACAAAACTCTTCGAAATGTGTCCCGTTTTGAATTACGAATGTCAGATTTATCGAATTAAGTCTTTGTTAACTGTAGTTTTACGTATAGAAATGATGCGAAATTCACCAACCTTACTTCTTTTTTTGGGTTCTTATTTTTCCCCCCTCTCAATTCGTATTTCGCTTCTCCATTTTATGTGTAATCAAACTTTCGCACAGTGTAATGCATAAACAGCCTGAAAAATAAGCATAATAATAAAAATTCGATAATGCGAACACGTCCAACCATATTAATGTATGTTGTGGGATATGACAAAAACAAAATAAAAATTCATAAATTGTAAAAACCCGATAATGAACTCCGGAAATAGTGAAGCAACAAAAATTAAACCACAGCAATATTTATTTTAAAACTTTTTACAGATGAATAATTTTCAGTGTATTTTATTACGGCTGTCAAGAGTGATTTTCCGGTGTCATATAATATTGTGTTCATATGACCAAAGCTGGACTGTTTTTAAAATTCGAATAAATTAATATGCTTTTATTTATTTTTTTATTATTAATGTGAACAATGTTTTACGGGGTATTTTATCGTTTTATTTCATATTACCAAAGTCATAGTAAGCACAGTGAAGATTAAATGATGGAAAATTCATTAACTGAGGTTAGAGTGAGATATATTGGCCTGGTAATTTTGAATATTCATGGAAACTTTTAACAAAGAAGAACATTTATGTAAAATTGTTGTGGTGACTATATGTTACTTGCAGTTACGTAATTCTGCTTCTTATCTTCTCATTTTTCTCTCAATTCTCCTTGGTTTTATTTTTATACCACCTTCAGTATTCTCAATTGTGGAAACTATTTTTGTATTCGTGAATGTGTGCCCACACACACATAACAATTGTCCAGTGAGTAATTGTTATAGGAGCATCGTGACGTTCATCCAATAGAAGCCCAAGGTCTCCGAATTGTCCCAGCTAATGACTGAATCAATGAACCAGTTTAGCAGATAATTGGAAAGATAGGTAAAGATGTACAGAATGCGAAACTAGCTTTAAGTGCCGTAAATGCAAATTGGATGTTGATTAAAAAACTTCAATATCCGTTCTTGAACAAACTGTACGTCGTTACAACGTACTGGTTTACGTCATGTGTTGAGTTTATGTTGAAACGGGTACCTCGTCACGAAGTTGGCATTTTGTCTTACGATAGGTTTAAATTCTTTATGTATTTCATAATAAGACATTAAAATCAAATATTTTGTACAAAATATCAGTCATCGTATCACGACCGATAATCACTTGAACACTTTTCTAAACTATTTTCCTTTCTTCATGAAAATTGCTGTGTTTTTATGTTTATCATTTCCCCTTTCAACTCCTGAAATACCGGACCAATTTCGATATGACGTTTGAGTCATTAGAGGACAACACAATCGTGTAATATTTACCTACCTGATGTTAGTAATAACAACTTGGTTATTACGAAATTGTTTTATGAAAGCGATAGTAGCGCTACGTGATATTCAAGATATCGAAATGATGTATCATGGGTAATTGATCAAGAAAAACATGCGAGTATTTAAGAAAACTGTTCATCTATCGACACTTAGATTACCGCTTTATGACTTTAAATAATGGACTAATGAACCACTACAACTGGGTAATGAAGTTGGAAATATTTACAAACGTAACGGCGTTTTCGCAAACTAAAATAATGATATACAATGAAATAAGTTAATCGGAATCTATTAATAGCAACTGCGCATAATATGCAACACTAAATTGTGTATTTATTAAGTTACAATTGTTGATAGCCTCGCTGTATGGAAAGTAAGCATCGCCCAGAACATATTAACATTTAATAAAATTCAGTTCGGTGATTGGAGCCGATGCCTGGGGCACATTGTTTTCCCATTGCGGTACGTGCCTCTTAAATTTACCGTCACGAACCGCCAGCCAGTGCACTAGACCGGGTCGTGCCTCTAATTATAGGCTGTGTTTCATTGGATGAGGCTTCAGTACGGCATTTCAATCGATTGCTGCATGTATATCCTTTAGCTAGTACAGTTACACGATCATCACGCACAATTGAGGTCATCACAAAATTTTACATTTTCCGATATTATGAAAATAAGATTTGACTTGTAATTTTTTAAGAAAACTGATGAGGTTAGTGTTAGTTACCCAGTTCGAGTCACTACCAGGTTGTGAGCTATCATATTTGAAGGTTTTTCTGTGTTATTTATTATTCTTGTCACGTGAAATCTTGTATAATACCATTATATAAGCTACTACTGCCACTTCCTTTCAAATCCTTACCTACTGATCATTAGTCGGAATTTTTCGTGTCATTCGACTGTGTTATGGTAACTTTGCCAAATAATTCAAAACGCCATAAACGTGTGAGTTACTTGCGAGGTTTCAAAAGAATAGCTTCTTCATTAGGCCGACTTGTATGAAACTTGGTACAAATATCATGACAAAGTATTCTCGGGCTAGCAGCCGCATAACTTGGTTAAATTCTGCCGACGTTTAGAGGTCAATCTCTGTTCTCTAGCCTTGAAAATGATGACTGCGATGGTCCTCGAAACGTCGGCAGAATTTAACCAAGTTACACGTTTGCTGGCTCGAGAAGATTTTATTGACATCCTCCGTGAAAGCTTCACATCAAATATCGTGACACTGGAGTTCTGCAGTCTTGGCACTTTTAATTCTCTGTCCTCAGCAAAATCAATAAGACGTCTGAAAGCTTCCGACGTTAAATCAATAGGACTACTAAAAGTAGTGTCAAAATATTTTGTATACATAAATCTAAAACGTTTATTGAGGTAACATTTAAAGAAAAGAAATTAATTTCGTTGCGGTTATGATATCTGTCGCTGGCCGACTTCACACTAGAAATTAAATGGTTACTTTTTAAACACATCGTTAAATAATCTGAAAATAATTTTGTTTCGTCTTCAACTGTTAAGAAATAAACTGTATGGCCGGTTTGGTTTTTCATTTTATTTCTGGTTGATAGCGCCGAATCATAGTATGTCAAATGAATCGATCGTGTCTTAATTGCGGTACTATTACGGCATTTGTCTAGGAAACTGATGAAAACCACGAAAAATCAGTCAGGGTAGCCAATCACTGGGCTCATATTTGAAACCGGGATCCCCCAAATAAGTATCAGTAGTGCCAACCGCTCCGATGCGACGATTACAAAACCTAGCAGTATGCTGTATTTCCTGTAGACGATTGGAAATAATTTGTTCCGGAAAACAAATTGAGTTGTTTTCATGAAAACGATTTGTCATTCGTTGTTCTACAATAATCCACGAAGACACATGGATATTATTTGTTCTAGAATTTTCCGCGAAGGCTACTTTCAATTCATTGTTCTGTAATATTCCTTGAAGACTGGTGGAAGTTGTTTGTTGTAGAACATTTATTGGAGCCGAATGGAAATGTTTGTTCCGGAACACTGTATCTTTGTTGTGACTCTAAACGCTATTTTATCTGCCTCGTGTGTATCGGCCTTTATACATATTTCCCATAATCTATAGAACCCTTAATAAATAAACCAAGCCATATACCCAGTATAACCCAAAAATTCGTTAAATGAACCAACAAAGCTGCAGAAGTTTCATCGACGGTTTAATTGTAAACGAGTATACCTTCTCATATCTGATACCCTAAAGTTTAAAGTACACAAAACTATAACTTTTCCTGTTGTTTTATTGCTTAGAAAATTGGTCTCACCCTAGTCAAAGAACGTAGATTGTGTGTGTCCAAATAAAGCACTGAGAAGAATATTTGGACCTAAGAGATTGTACGAATAAGCAGTAGAGTCACCTACAGGCGTACTCTTGAAATAACCGATTGGATGGTGTGATATGTAGCATGCACTGGGAGATAAATACTTGCAAAATTTTAGTCGTAAAATATCTCTTGTAAGATTAAGGCATATATCTGATGATAATATTAAAATTGGTTTCAAAGAAGTACGTAATGTTAGTGTGTACTAGGTTCACCTGCCCCAGAATCTAATGGCGGACTTGTATAACAACCGTAACACTGATTCAAAAAATAACTATGGATTTAGTAACTGTACTCATTTAGGGAGGTACCCTGTTTGAATCCCGACTCTGTAACTGGCTATTATTACTTGCATTTGTTATTGTTTTCTGAGTTTTAAGGCGAATTTAAAGATAATCTCCTTCCAAATATTTACGTACTCGCCATTAATGACCTCCATCCCATTTATCATTATGCGTATAAACAGCGTTGTTAAATAACTTATGAATCAGTGGTTATACAGAAATATTTGGATTTTTATTATATAGGTTGCATAGGTAATAGGCGTAAGAAACATGTATTTTTGAGTCAGATAGGTCTGACACTGACAATGTTGGGTCCCAAGTATCAGCCGTGACGTCACACTATATGCTGTCATAAAAACATTTTTGTCGTCCTAAATATGTTTCCACCGATGGAACAGCGTGCATATTTGAAGCTATGTATGTGCTACCAGTGACACAATTAATATATTCTGTATGAACTATGAAAAACTAAAAATACAACGTCGAGACCAAATACTAAAACGCTATAAAACTAATGAATTGAGAGTCAGTTGATTGTGCGCCTGCGCAGATGTGTACTTGTGTTTGAAGGTCAAGTCAGTTCTCCGCTCAGGCAGGCAGCACGTTCTATAGTTAACAGAGTCGACTGCTGACAGTTATTAATACACCGACCTAATATATCATGTTTGATTTCCAGTTGTGAATATCAAATATCTTCATACTTTTTTTTTGGGGGGGGGGGGGGGTTAGATAGTTCATTCCAGGACTTTATGCCCACGTAAGGAGAAAGTGGTTTACATTCAGGTAACATTACAGCACATACACCTTTATAACATTCAATGACATATTTAGCCAACTGTAACTGGCATCTTCCTGTGCACTTGTAGGATGTATATACACTGACACATTAGTCGTTCTTTCCGAACGCATTAGTGGACTAATGGACCTTGTGGGTGTATTCAATTACGGACAATATCACAGGAGACCTTACACAGCACCTTCGGCGCTGCTGATAGTTCTGTAGTTCAGTGATTCTTGAATCCTTTTTTGTTTCACTGCCCGGTAAACAGCATTGGATTTTCTGAGGATCGGTAACCTACCTACCTTCCACTGTAGAAAACTTTACAAAAATCAGTCTACACACAAACTACAGTTATCACCAGCAAGTCTACACATGTTTATTTATAATTTTTACTCTTTAAGTCACGGAATGGTAAACTGTGGCCCACCGTACTATTTTGTGTGGATCGCGTAAAGATTTATAATGTTGTATCACTTTGTAGCTTATATTAAAAATAGTTTCCGCTTAAATTATATATTTATTTAAAGAGCGCAGGTACTAATATTTATAAATAAATATTTTTAAATAGATGCATTCGTAAAATTTTTAACAAATTGTAACAAGTTTAAGTAAATCCTGTTTGACGAGAAAGGATTATCATGTCCCAGGTTTTACATGTTTGGAACTCTTGTCGTGAACATTTAAAGTCTAGCGGTATGTGTACCAACTACTTCAACATTTAATAACTGCATTTTGCCCATATTTTGTATTTATTTGTTGTATATGATTCTCAAAATAATCAAAGATTATGTCCATAAACAGCATTAACCAATTTATCTTTTGTAATGGATACGTGTGTTTACTTTGAGGTAGGTACTGCATTTCTAAATAATAATATGGTAAGGTTTGCCTTCAATGGGTTTTGATATCCAGGCTATAATTCTAAGACAGGAGCTCAGCATATGTCACTAACACTCAGTGAGCATTTGCAAAGTGGACATACAAAGTAATTCAAGATGTCTTTGAGGGCTCTGGAATGTATAACATTTCTGTTCGTAGGGTGAAGCGATTGGCCCCAAAATTCTGTGTTCTGTTCCTCGCCATTCGGCCGTTTTAATTATTCAACACCACAAAAGCTATTTAACGATTGAAGTGTGTTAATTTCAAATCATTTAGGCGTTAAACTGGCACGAATAATAAATACGTAGGTTTGTGTGGAATCATATTTCTTTCCAGCTGTGACATCATCAATACGAAACACCAACTAGAATTTTTGGACCGGCTTCGGTCCACGCATCAACCGTTGAGAGACACTCCTATAACGTGACCACGAAACTATAGCAGTGTAGCGGTTAGAACATAGAACAGGTCTGTTAGTCACCGGGTTTTCACCGCGGAAGCCCGGGTTCGTCCCCAGGGCAGTCTATGTGGGATTCGTGGTGGATAAATTGGCCCTGTGATAGGTGTATCTCCAAGTCATACGGTTTTACCCTGTCAGTATTATTCAACCGCTGCACCATATTTACTGATGTATCATCTCGGGGTGACAATGGTCCCCGTTATCTACCGCATTTCCACAGAGGGAGCGTTACGCCATTGTAACAATAACAAATAACAGTACCAAGTCTGTTTTGCCACACACGTTACTCGTGACTTGGATGGAGAAAGTAGAATGATTCGGTTACACCGTCTTGTCATTGTCTTCATATCGTAATTTAGACGGCAGTACTGTATCGAAGTGTAGCATGTGCTTGAATGCAATGCATGGTACTTTCGAATTCTCGAGATAAGGTCGAATGTGGGTGTAAGAAATGTCTCGTCTCGCGTATTTGGTTTTCTTTGTGGTAGCTACAGTCCACGACTGTAGTCTTGAGACTTGCGGGGTGAGGAAGTGGGATGAAGGAGGAAGGAGAAAAGATAGCGTTAGCCTTTAACGCTTCGAACTTCCTGCATTCCTTGCAAGTCTCAAGATTACAGTCGCGTGCTGTACTAGAAGACTGATACAGCTAACCGACGATCTTAAACAAGGAAAGAAGATGAAGTTCCAGGAATTAAAACGAGAAGCTGAGAATAGGGACAACTGGAGAGCTCTTTTTGGGCAGAGCAATGGACCTGTCGTAAGACAGAACACTGAATAATAATACTGTACTAGCTTTTGTTTATAGGTCGCGCGAGAAGTGCTGGCACCTGCGCAAAGGCCTGATTTTGGTCGTATGAGATGGACCCGTCCTAAGCACGCGCTAGAGGGGTGTCAGCTTCAGTTGGTTTGTAGCTCTAGCTGTGTTTAGATCGGTGCGTCACCGCAGCTGAGGCTGTGCGACCCCCACTACTACTGAACTCCCCTCTCTCGGCTTACACATCGCGCATTTAGGTGTCACGACTACTCGCTCCACGTATAGCAGTGCTACTCTGAAGTGAATTGGATGGATACAGCTAGCTCAGGATAGAGTACGGTGGCCGGCTTTTGTAAACACGGTGATGAACTTTCCACAAGCGAATGTTTGCTATTCCTTGATAAGCCGAGTATACAATCGACTTTACAAAGAATCTCCTACACCGCAGAGCGAGCGAGTGACTAGAGGCCGAGCGAAAAGTGGACCCGTCCGAAACACGCGCTAGAGGGGTTCAATTGGTTTGTAGCTCTAGCTGTGTTTAGATCGGTGCGTTACCGCAGCTGAGGCTGTGCGACCCCCACTACTACTGAACTCCCCTCTCTCGGCTTACACATCGCGCATTTAGGTGTCACGACTACTCGCTCCACGTATAGCAGTGCTACTCTGAAGTGAATTGGATGGATACAGCTAGCTCAGGATAGAGTACGGTGGCCGGCTTTTGTAAACACGGTGATGAACTTTCCACAAGCGAATGTTTGCTATTCCTTGATAAGCCGAGTATACAATCGACTTTACAAAGAATCTCCTACACCGCAGAGCGAGCGAGTGACTAGAGGCCGAGCGAAAAGTGGACCCGTCCGAAACACGCGCTGGAGGGGTTCAATTGGTTTGTAGCTCTAGCTGTGTTTAGTTCGGTGCGTCACCGCAGCTGAGGCTGTGCGACCCCCACTACTACTGCACTCTCCTCTCTCGGCTTACACATCGCGCATTTAGGTGTCACGACTACTTGAGCTGTTACACCAAGTATACATTTTCTAACTTGTTCACGATCTCTACGATGATTTGATGAATATAATACCTTAAAATAGATCACGTTAGGTACATTCTACAACCTTCTTTTCCAGTCTACGTTTCCGTGCTATATAATCCATACAATTAACGCCGTGTTGTCGATAAACCATCACTAACCCTTCCTGTGTGACTCATACCGTTGTCTTTACTGGTCGGTAAAAACAAATTCGAATAAGTGTCCTTTTCTACGTGAGACGATTCCGATAATGAACACTATTTTTGTTACTCTTTTTTGTTACTGTTCACAAAAAGCATCGTATCGTCCAGTTTCTAGTCCTTAAGCTCGAGTTGCGTTCCCTTCGTATCTCGTCCACTTTTGCGTGCTTTCATCCACTTTTAGTACGACGACCACTTAATGGACGGATCAAATGGCTAAAAGCCACCTTCGATCGCTTCTCTGTGGGATACATGAGAATGGCATCCTGTTGTGCAGCGTTCTGTTTTAAGGCGGAGCGAGATATATCTAAGTCAGTGTTTACATGCGGTAGTCTTTTATCATTAATAACACCTCAACCGTAAATCAGAATCATGTGTTTTGAGGTATTTCGAAGATGTCCACAACATGTCCCAGGGTTTTAAGAGCAACTAGAATGTTTTATTACTTTAATAGAAGAAGTCGAATGTTTTAAATGAATTATTCTAATGTAACGTACAATATTGTTGAGCATCGACTGATGTCAAAAATTAACAACGGAGATCATTATGAAGGTACACCGTGTAATCTGATAAGAGTTTACCGACTCCATCATCAGGACGATATCCCTCTACATTTTGCCTTATTGGTTTCGTGTCATTATCAGAATAAACAACTTATTTATTCATATTTAACCAATTAATCGTTGTAAAGGAAGAGTGTTGTATTTTCTGTGAACAAAGAAGTGAATGTCTAAAAAAATCGATGAACTCCTTGCATCGAAAGTTTAATTAATATTACTTTGCTTGTTAAAAATGGCTTTATCTCTTTTATAAAGAAATAAATATAACATACACAAACGCCTGTGTGTGTGTGTGTGTGAATTTGGATTTTTTTGTTGTACGCGGCAACTCCTCTGTATATACTTTTAATGTAAAATGAAGGGGCCCGTCTGTCTGTCTGTCGTTCCATCCTCAGCGTTTGTGGAAGCTAACCTTCCGTTATGTGCAGTTAGAGTTAAACCTAATTAGTTCCGCATGTAGCCTTTATCCTTCGACGACGCTTACTGCATGGCTAGACAGACTAGTGATTAATGTCTACGTAAATTCAGTTTAATATTATGCAGATGTTTGTAGTAGACTCGTTTTTGTGTCCTCAAGTCGTGGCTGAAATTTACCGAGAATCTGCATTTACGAATTCTCCTTCCATTTACATGTTGGTGCAGTTATGGCATTAAAACTACTGACACTTGTCATAAGTATAAAAACTGTTTTAGAGCCATAATTATTGTATTCGTTAAGATACGCTTAATGTGCAAATAACTAAAAAGTTTGAACGAAATAATTATGAAATGATCTGATACACTCGACTTCATGTATGTACCCCACATTGTCTCCTGTGTAAATGAATTTTCCCTTATAGTGAGGGTGGGAGTGAAGGGGGATACTCAAAAGTCAGTGTTTTTTTTTCATACTTCTTTGAGAATTAAAAAGAGGGCGTATACAGAAAGACAGAGAGAATTACACAATTAAAGAGGCTCGTACTTTTACTATTTACTTAATCTTATATATATGATGAAATTAATGACAATGAGGTGGGCTGGACATGTAACACGCAAGTGATATGAGAAATGCAAGAGTACTTCAATCAAATATCCTTAACATAAAATATCAATCACTTGGGAAACTTAGATTTAGGTGGGAGAATTAAAATTGATGTTACAGAAATAAGTTTCCATGAAGTAGACTCCTTTGACGTGATCCATAATATTGTTCAAATGTGGATTTTTGTGGACATGCTAACGAATCTTGAAGTTTCATACAAGCAGCGAAATTCTTATCTAACTGAGAATGCATCGACTGTGAGAAAGACCTCTGCTTCATACATTTTCAGTGCGGGATTGAGCTTTGCGGCTGTGTAAGGAATTTTATATACCCAGACCCTCTTCGTCCACATCCCGCAGATATTACAGGCGTTATGAACTCTACTACTAACATTAAAAACATTGACTTACCGGTAATGAGACTGTTTAAAACATCATATTGTCTTTGCAAAGTCAGACTTCGTTTCACTCATGGAATGTATGTCTCAGATGCTCAGCAACCGCTGAGAATATCACCATTCTTCGTCGCCAAAATAAGTAACGTTAATGTCGGTTATGGACTATCTTTAAAAATCATGTTTCTCCCAGTATTGGTTGTCATTATTTATCAACATATGATAGAAAATTTCCAAATATCTCTGTAGTATATACGGCAAGAGCCGAGAATCGTTTTAGAATCATTTATTCATTATCTTAGCCCACGCAGATATTAAGAAACACAAAAATATCAAACTATCTGGACATTATCCATCATCTTGATTTCTGTTTAAAAATGCGACGTTTTGGAGATATGTGTTTGTCTCCATCCTCAGAATTCATATTACGAAAACCGAGACTACGGATAATGCACAGAGAGTTCGACGTTTTAACAGCACACCATCGTCACAAATTTTCAGATTTATGCGAGGAAACCCTTTTTTTATAAAATATAATTTTTCATCAATGCTTCACTTGTGCTAATATACCAGTAAGCCTATGAACAGACTTATCACTGTTTCGATACTATAAACTATTCGTAGGAGTCGGTCACACCCCTCTTCATATTTATTAGATATTATTCTGAATCGTTAAAACAATATGATCTGAATATATAAGAACAGATGGATGTTCTTCTAACCGCATCAGATAAGTTTACGTGTTTGAAGATAATACATCACCACATATAATCTATGTGGGGCACCGCGAATTCAACGCCCTACCCCTACATATATTTTCCACACAACCCTGAATGTTAGTTATTTAGTTGCTTTTTCGGGTTTTTTACCTAGTCTCTAGAAAGTTTTATAGTTAATTTATTTCTGGATATCGAACACTGCGGCCAATTGATTTGGTACTTCTGCTTTATATTCTGGAAATTCCGAGTTTAAACTGATTAACATGACATATTTTCGTGTTTATCCTCAGTCCTTCTAGGCAAATTACTGCTTATTATTTTAATTATGACGCGAAATCTTCTTTCAATATTCTTTCCAAGTCTTTCTTACATTCATCGCCGTATAATTCGATTCTGTATAATCTGGGTTCCTGACAACGTCGTTAAATAAACCACAAATATAAGCAGACTTTCTTATGATAACTTTTTACTTTGTAAGTCGAAGATGGACGATCGAATGTTGAAAGACGATCATTGTCAGAAGTGGACTAGGAAAGTTTCAGACCTATACATGTATAATGCAGTGACAATAAGACGCGTATTTGCCCAGTAGACGAGAGAGAGAGAGCTGTTGGCAGATTACATGCGAAGGGTAGGCTGGCAATGAATTGCCAGAATTACTGCTCCGCGTGTACTATAAGCTCCTGCCCAGGGATTATGCAAAAAGCTCTGCACGCCTAGGATAGCAGGGGGTGGTTTTTCTTGGTCATGATGGTGTTAGAGCTACTCTTGCCCATGCTGCTTTTCTCTCGGTGGTTGCAGGAACAAAGAAAGCAAAAGGATTTAATCGCCTTCTTATGACGTGAGCTCTGACTGAGAATTCAGATCTCACGGCTGCGAGTATGAAGCTGGCAGTCTAATCTGGTAGAAATCTGTAGGCGTTTCAGAAGCCTCCGTCATCTTGTCGATGAGTTATCGCTTTTATTATGACGGCAGTATATCTGAACTGTCTGTAAATTTCAACAATACTACATGACGCAATATCTATATTAGATTTTCTGCCAAAATGTTTTATCTGTGTGGTTTTCAATTTTGAAATACGCCATGATCAGTCTAGGCAGAAACGAACGTTTGTTTCCTGATACTTTTGTCTTTGGAGTTATGATAACACTGTCCATTGCAGAATTTTCAGAAGGAAAACAAGGTTAGTTCGAGAATAGACGTAAGTGAATTATTTTTAGAAAGTTACGATCTAAATTTTCTTCTCTGCAAGCTTACATTTTGAGAAACTTCTGTCTTTGCTCATTTATAATTCAGGTATTTTAAACTGGAAGCATGGCTTTGATATTCTTCAGATGTCCTTATAACACGAATCACGAAAGGAAAACTGAGAAACTTATTTACTGAGTTACGTAATTTGTAGGTGTAATATTATTAACGTGATTAAACTAAAATATTGGCAGGGTATACAGGGCGAATGGGCTAATATTAAATACGTTCAAAAATCTAATCTGTAAATCTGAAGGAAAGAGATTATTTTGGGGACCTAGGAGTGAATGGAAGTTACCGAAGTAGTCACTGTGTGGACTGGATAGTGACGGTAATGATCCGTTATCAGGTTATCACGGCGGTGAACATGAAGATGTCTGTCTTCCGGGTTGTTGCACCGTGTAGTCCGGTAAGCGTTTACCGACGTTTTAGAGGTGCTTGATGCCTCCATAATGAGGATCGCCCTGAATGCGTAAGTGTTCTTGAAATGTTCATGCTTCAAACTTCTTGGAAAAATACACCGTTTATAGACACTCATCAGAGGTGTTAGTAACGTACTTGCTTAATGTAAAGCTTCTAAAGTGTGATTTTTTAAAACCAGAACCCAATGAATAATATGTGCGAGGGCCTTCTATTACGTTATTAACATTTCTAACATTGGGTTCTCGTTTAAGATATTACCCTTTAGAAGCTCTGTGACCTTCAGAAATGAAATGTCAGGAAATTCATTTGTTTTATTTGCGTTCGTATTTAGGATTAACTTTTCTCAATGCTTGGCATTTGCAGAGTTTATGAAAATATGCTATAATGTAATGTTTAATATGTAACATTTATATTGTTTGAATGATTGTTCGAATATTATGGAAGTGTGAGCTCTGATAATACTTTTTTTTCAGTTTTCTTATGAATCCTGACTTTAATGGAATATCAAAAATCTTTTAAACATCCGGCATTAGTCCCATACCCTACGTGAGCGGAGGTAAAGCTCAACTCAGTTTTAATGTAGGCGGCATATCTACTAGATCAAGTGAGAGATCGTACTCAGTCTGATGACGCTAGATCCAATAGGAAGCGTCTCCGATGATGTTACGTATGAAAGTGGGTGAAACCGTAGAGACGGTCAGAAAAAGTCTCATGATCCTCCTCTCTCAGAGTGATTTTTGTAGTAGTTAGTTATCCCAGCTCCAATAACACAAGTAATATGATTGTATATGACATGTATGACGTGGACAGTGGATTGAACTGGTGTAGGAAGAGTACAATGACAAGCGTTTGTGAACACGGTTATGAACCTTATTCTTAAGTAAAAGAGGAATTTCTTTACTTTTCACTGGCTGAGTTATTTTAACACTTCAGGGAACCCCCTGTAAGGTGGAGTGACAGTCAGTTTAATATTTTTTAAAATGTTAATCGTCAACAATTGATTATTTACTTAAATACGTGAGCTATCGAAATTGTCGAATGATATGGCAAGCTGGTTATGAGCAATGAGTAGGTAAGGACTGTGAAGGAGACGGCCATGGCCTGTATTGTATCACATTCACAGTATTCTGTTCGAGCTATTGAGGGAAATAAAATCTCTCAACCGTTACGTGGGTCGAGATTTGAACGTGGGGCCTCCCGAGTGCGGATCCAGGACGTATCCGTTGTTCTGCCCTGTTTTAAATTTAAACTCCGCAACATTTTCGGAATGTAATGCTTGTGGACTCAGACATTGTTCACTGATAAAAAAGCCTGTTATCTCTCTTCATTGTATTGTACGGAACGTATTAATTTCCATAAACCATGACTAAAACGACGTTTGAAACTCGGTGGAGGGGTCTCGTCCCATAACATGTGCCTCAAAACCCGGATATGTCGGTTGTTATCTGCTGTCGTCCGTATGTCTCCCTTGAGGTGTAACGATACCATACGGATGACAGGACAAAGGCATTAGAACGACGGTTTTCCATATGTTAAAACTACATAAGACACTTTTAACATATCCATTTACACATTGAAGAATCAACAGGATTAAACTTACCTAGATGTAAATGGAGCTCACAGAGAATTTTGGATAGAAGACGTTGCATAAGACGATCGAGAAATGTAAATATAAAAATTGTAGTTGAAAAACATAAAAGAGCACATTAAGAACTTAGGTGTACATATGAGGATATCATAAAAATGGATCTGATGTGCAAGAGATTCAGCCGGCAGGGTGTATGTCCATTGATGAGCTGTTGTAAACGGTAATGAACCTTCGAGTTGCTTAGGAGGCAGAGAATTTATTAATGACTAATTGGCTGTCAACTTCTCAAGGAGTACCCTGCTATATGGAGTTAATTAAATAATTTGAGTGGAGTTTATTAAATAACGAATAACTTTGATTCATAAAGGTCAACGGGTAGAATGTTATGATGGTAGTTAATTTAATGAAGTTAAGATGGATTGGATATAATACTTGGATGAATTAAGAAATATATGCATGCAGCATTTTTGGTGAAAAATTTATTAGAAAGCGATAATTTTGAAGGCCGATAATAAATTTAAGGATAATATTAAAATGTTTGCGGTGTAAATGGATTCTGACGTATGTTTAGTTTCGAGGTCGTAGTCATGTAGTATTGGAAGTATTTTATGTAATAGACCTGTAAGAGTTTTTATGTACGAACCGTTTATGAAGTTTGACTTGAACTTCCATCAAAACTAGGGTTATTCTGAAACTATACGAACCAAAACGAAACTCCCCTAACAATGTTTAGTACATTTTCAAGTACCATATTCCAACGGTACTTGTTACAGGCTACTGGCACTTTAATTTCTACTCATTCGACGTTACAGTGAATTAGATTTTGATAAAATTTGTCATAGTACTACAAGCCCTTGATTTAGATTTTATGAAACTTGTACCGAGATGAATAATGTTCTTGTTACATTTTCTGCGTTTGAGTTTCTCACGTATACAAAGACTGCATTCACATCCGTTACGTTACCCGAAGCCTGTCAGTTACTACACAGACCCAACTCTGTGTTCTCAAGAACACTGTGCCTTGTCTCCGACCGTTGCAGCTTCCTTTTATGATGATTAAAAACACTGCGTAGTCTCTATTTGTGCATCTCACGAGAACACCGAGATTTCTGTATACAACTGTGAAGTACAGTACATAATAAAGCTGTATAACATGCTGTAGCCTGTTGGAAAGTAATATTTCTGTCGTTTTCAGCGAAGAATTTTCCACGGAAAGTTTGGTGTGAACTGAAGATTTCTGTTTTCTGGATTGTTGCGCCGTGTAGTCTGGTAGAAGTAGACAAATCTACGTCACAGATCTTTCAGTGCATATTACTAACTACAACCAATTCGGATATTGGATGTGTTTAAATATAAAGACAACTGTATTAACTATATTAATGTCATGTTAAATTAGATAAGTTTTTTGCAAAAATTCAGTTCACAGTATTTTATATTTTATTGTGGTGTGTAAAACGGTGTAAACATTAAAATATATAAACATGAGTATCAGATTTGTGACTTTTTATGAAGGTAAAAATGTAGATTATAAACGTTTCAGATGAACATATCTCCTCCATGTTAACCAAATTTATCTGAATATCTAGGCAATAATTTTTTTCGAAACGTTGGTAGCCATCTAAAACACTACACGGCTGCATACTTACTTACTTCATACTTTCCGTTTAGTATGGGTGTGAACCTTGGTAAATCGCACTGGCAGAGTAACGTTAATTCAGTGTGTTTTCAGAACAGATTATCTGAGAAGAATATTCAAATCATGTAAAATGTGTTGCCTACAGTCCATCTGAATTTGCTTGACGTATTTCATGAGTACTGTGATGTGTTTGTCCGCCAACCTCCATCTTTTACCTCAAAAACCACAGAACAAATCTCGATTGAATATGGTATTGGTATGTACATGCGTAATTTCAAGACTTTTTTGTTGTTGCGTTGTTATTCTGTGCTCAGTTGAACGTTACAGTTTAGATGAACACGTGTTTGTACACGTGAGTATAATAACGAAGTTTTTTTTGATTGCCAATCTAAACTTCTTCACATATTTATATTTTTCTTGGGCGTAATCCATTATATGTATTTAAAAATTACACCAATAAAAAATTAGAAACTAACATTTGCTGGAATTAGTTTTTTAAATTTTATATTATAAATTCAATATAAAACTGAAAAATTCTAAATTCCTTGGGTTTAAATTTTATATTGTAACTTTATTTTTTAAACAACATAGTGGATAACGCCCAGGCAAAATGTCGTAATAATGTACTGTAGTGTTTGCAGAGCCAAACAAGTCGCCTGCTAATTGGGACACGTGGATCATGTTTTAATTGTCAAAGCCTGCGACCCTCAGTAGAGGATGCTTTTTGGCCGTAGCCTGAACATTACTGCCACGTCGAAGCTACAGCGCGTGTGAGCTTGCGTCTGTTGTAATACAAGAGAAGGGGTTCAGATTTCCCTCGGGTCTGGATTATATGCAACCTCTTATAACTCGTCATTATGTAAATGTGGCCTATTACAACTTGTGCATCAACACACGAGAGGCAACCACCTTAGAGATCGTTACCCTAAAATTCTAAATTTAATATTGCAAAACGTAGAAGGCAATGAATAAATCCTGCCACATAGTGCGCACACTTGGTGCATATGAGGACGTACGTGTATCGCAAGCGAGATGCTTACTACGAGCGAAGAAGATATAAAATTTGTAACTGTAGAGAGGAAAAATAACTTACAACTGTAATTTCTGGTAGGTGACTATATTAACTTGTATATATTTATGTATTTAAAGAGCATATTTATTTAATTTGGCGTCATAAATGTGTCCCTTGTCTCCACATAACGGCGTGTCCTAAAGTTGTGCAAATGTATTGAATAAGCATTTGCGGATAAGGGAAAAGGGAAAAGGGGTTGTTCTCCCGGGTGGGGGTTGGATAAGAGCTAACAACTCCTTATAATATGAAATAAATAGCATGAATTGAAACAACATCCCTCTGATTTGGTTTGCTCTTGTGAATACGGTACAACTTTCCGGTTAAGCTACTCAAGGATTCCTATTTATGAAATTACTTAGTTGTAGACTATAATGTACATAATTATCTATGTAATTAAGCTTATTATGGAGGTTCTGTTTTAAATTATGAGAAAATACCTGCCTTTAAGAAATTGTCAAGTTAGACTGGGGATGGACCCTATTTTGAACCACTAGAAGCCATTATCGACCACCTCACCCTATCTATGGTAACACACAGTTTGTTATTATTTAACCATTTTGTTTAAGAATGCTGCATTCTGGGGTTTTGCATTTGAAATGTAATGTATTATCTTCTACATATCGACCCATGTCATGCTTTAATCAAATTACCTAATAATATTAGATGAATATTATAAATTATGAAGTTTCTCGTTAATTAGACCTGTAAGTAACTTTTCATGTTGTATGTAGTTTTATACACACAGTAGCATAATGTGAGTTTCATTTTCATTGTTTCGTCTTCCTTATCACACCTGGGAATAGAGAGATTAGAAATTTACGGTGATCGATTGTAAAATTATCTTTTTGAACTGCCGAATTACTCAAGCTGACTATGAGTGACATATTGGTAAGGATCTGCAAGGACTCTGTTATGGTTTGTATCAGTTATCCATGTATACGCCTGCAGACAGGGAAACCACAGAAATTCGTCAGTGATAAGGGTCTTTATTAATCTGACAGAGATTATAATTCGTGTTCTTCTAGAAGAAGTGTTATACGAGGCGCGTCCACAAAGTAAGTTTCCCACTCGTCCCACAGCTAGCAAACCTTATATTGCGCGAAGCGACTGTGCGTACGTGATAGAGCAATGACGTAGCATGGCGCATGCACTAACGGTACTTCCCGCGTTCTCACAGTAGCATCGTTGCAGCTGTTGAAGATGGAGGTTCTTATTCCAGCTCCCGCCGACTGTGAAGTGCGGTCAGTGATAACGCTAGGCCGCACACGGCTCGACGGACAGCAAGTCTCCTGCAGGAGTTCATCTGAGAGGTGTTTAATCATCCACCCTACAGCCCGGACCTCGCTCCCAGTGATTTCCATCTTTTCCTACACCTCAAGAAATTCCTGTCCGGTCAGCGTCAGCGTTTTGAGAATGACAGAGAGGCGGAGATGGTTGTCACACAGTGGTTCTAATCCCAGGCGGCAGACTTCTACGACACAGGTATTCAAAAGTTGGTCCCACGGTATGACCAATGTCTCAATTCCGGTGGCGAATATGTTGAAAAATAGCTGGACACTTGCTGTATCTGTTGCAATAAATATTTCCATGAAATTGTGTTTTGTTTCTGTAAACGGCCCCAGGGAAACTTACTTTGTGGACGAGCCTCGTAGATGCCGCAACACCAGCTCACTGGATGGGGATTGCGCGTTAAAGCCTGTTATCGCCTTGATGATGGAGGTAACAATGACCTCTGTAACATTGGTAGACTTCTACGAGATTACACGATGCAACAACCCAGAAGACAGCCATCTTCGGACTCACCACCGTCATGACCTCAAATCCTACTGTCAGAATGTTAATAGAAAGATGTGGTCTCGAGAATGCGCGTTAAATGGTGAGATGTGAACGAGACCGTGCGCCTTATGGTGGCAGCATTGTCGGTCGCTTTACCTTAAAGGCTTCCTTCCACGGTGCTCGGTGTCGGGATAAAACGAACACCTGTTAAGTCTGTTAAACGTCTGCTCTTCTCAGAGATTGATTACTTGACTTGCAGTGCAGAAACATCCGATTTAAAGTCGATGTTCTTTTATTTAGATAAAGAGAGTTTCGCAAGTTTCCACACGTTTCCTGTACATTATCTCTCGTCTGAAAATCTCATATTTACCCACGTGGGTGCAGCAGGTTCTACAAATTCTTATACGCCCTGATGACTGAACATTCCACGCCCATTCACATGTTTACCAAATCTACTACACACGTAGAAATTACACAGATTTTTTAAAGGATGTTTGAGAACTAAATCTAAAACGATCTGTTAGCTATGTCTTGTCCAAGATACGAGGCCGATTTAGATCAAACTCGTTTTAGTAGCCCTACACTAAAATAGTCTATCTTTATTTCGATTCCGTTGAGGGTTAAATAACCATTCACGTGTACGCTATTCAGGTGAGATTTCAGGTTCTCATGGCGACCAGTATGAAGTCTGCTGTCTTCTAGGATGTTGCCCCGTTTAGTCTGGTATAAATCGACCGTCGTTTCACGGGTGCTTGCTGTCTCTACCATCAGGGAAGTAAACAACCTTGAAACGTGGGTCAGATTACATGGCGTAACATCCCAGGCGACTGGTCTTCTTCATTCAGGCTATTCCGATTTGAATTTGCTGCTGGTACTTTTGTAGAAAAATAGATCATAACATTTCCTCAAATTCTGTAGCACAAGATTTACAAGTACGTGTTAAAACCTGGCGACAGAAGGGAACTTTGTGATTGTAAGCCTATCTGACAAATCTAATGCCGTCTGGGTCTGTGCTGGTAGAAGTTTGTACAGAAGTGGATCAATAAGTTCAATATTAATTTATCGTTATTTATATTATCATCATGTAAACTGTAGTGCACTGGAATGAAAGTAGCCTAGTTTGTTAGAAGTTCGTCACAAAATTTCTTATCCTATATTGTCTTGTGATGGTAGAAGCCTTACATCCTCAACTTCGAAGTCCAGTTTATTTAAAAAGGGGCATCCAATTATTTCTGAACATGGACAAGCTTAGCAAATACATATGGATAATTTTGGCAGTACATATTAAATACGTTACTAAATTTTGAGACTATTATAAAATTATCTGATAACGTTGTTCTATTCCAGACAATGAGCGAAGCCTGTATTTATTTATACTTCTAGATCAGAAACAGTAGTATTCTATGTTAGGGAAGGTTTGTGTTTATTGTCCGAGGTAGCTCTGTAAGTGCGTTGATTAAATGTGGGCTCGAAAGAACAGGGATTTATCTACACAGCATCACGTCCAGATAGATTCTGGAATCTACTTAGTTCGATATTAAATATGTTCTCCAGGGTTCTTTGGACGACGGAAAGTGGCCGGAGCGTGATGCTGTCCGCTCACCCAATCTGATACTGTATTTGTACCTGTCTCTTTAACGTTTGATATTTATTAGAGAAATTAGCAAATAGAATTGAAATTACAACTTCAGTAGTAGTAGTCCCAGTGTAACCTGTCATGATGAACGTAACTGTCACCTTTCTTTTCATACAGAATTCATATTTCCTTTTCCACCGGAGTTCTTTCATTTAAACCACGGGTCATAAATTTCCACGTTGTTACTCGAGGGTCGGCAGTGGTGGTCATAACCCACGTGCTGTCTTTTACAACCCACACGTTTAGTTTTTCGTTAACTTCTGCCCCCCCCCCCCCCCCCCCGGTCTGAGTTGTTGCTTCAATTTATTGAGAGAAGGAACAATATCAAAATACGTGGAGTAGACCACGCTAATAATATAAAGCAGCAAGTGGTTTCGTGGCTTGGGAGAATTTTGGTACGAGGACAAAACAACTGGGAAGAGAAAGGGGTGGGATAAATGTGTTATATTATAACCTTATGGGGTTTAGTAGTGGTCCAAATATTATTATTGTTGACTTCCTCTTTTCTTTTCTTTATTTCTGTTCGTCTTTCTCTTTCTACTTCTAACTCGGTTCATTCTCCCCCTTCCATTTATCTGTAGCTTAAACTACAGCCCGTTCTCATCTCATAAAGACGAGAGACACATGTTGGAGATGGCGCTCACATACATCGGTCGGCTTTCTCTGTTGTCAGTTTTGAGTGTATATTCTGAACCCTCAGGTTGAGGTGGTTAAACATCACTGTACTGAACAATGGGGCAACAGACAACACGGAAAAACACGTAGACTGCCTTTTGCACAATACGGAATGCATGAACGAGTGTTTTTTTGCCTGAATCAGGGAAGGGTCTAGAAACTCCAGCCCCTCCCGCAACTCATAGCTACGCATACAGCATAAGAATAGAAAAGTTGTATTGAGCGAAAATATTCCATTGAAAGGAAAAGAAATGTCCCCTTGGGTTCGGAAGGACTGAGACGGTGGGGAAAAAATTGGAAGAAAGGACAACTCAAACAAGTTTTGTTGGGCTCAGTTCTGTGTTACCTATTGAGCCTCTAGAACATGGAATAGCCCACATTTGGGCGTGCTTGGTAGTAGACCACCCCCGCGTTTATTGTTCAGCTTTGTGGCTTGCGCAACCAAATGCCGGTTTAAAACTAGAGAGCAGCACTGTATGGGGTCTACAAACATGTCAAGTGCCTTAACTAAAGAAATCTAAATCCTGTGGTCCCAAGAGACGACTGTGTTTTGATGAATGCAACATAAATTATACTTATCTTGCTACACACAAGTATTTCATGTCACAATTTTGGACCATGTCTTCAGAAATATAACGAAACTTCTGTTTATCATTGAAAGATACATGATATCGGAACGGAAAATTAATTTTGAGCATTTGTAGATAAATACGTGCCCAGTTTTTTAAAAATACTGAAAACTCGTTACAAAATTTCGACAGCGGAAATAATGTTCTGTATATTTTTAACCTTGGAACTGGAACTAGGTGGGTGGGCCCCAGCGCCCATTGAACAGGGTTTGTATGGTCCTAGAACCGTAGTGGAAAAAGGAAATGTTACTGTCAATTATTTATATCGAATTCCGGTCGTGTAGTTATAGTGAGTCGCTTTGTCCGGCTGAGCTTGAATGCACCGAGGTTTACATCTAACATTTCCTACATGTCTTTCTTTTTCTTATCTAGACTAATTCCCTCTTCTTACATTTATATATTGTAGGTTATGTAACAACATTTTTCACATGTATAGAAAATGTAACGTTGAGTGGTAGATTGATGCATTGTAAAAAATGTCGAGGGGATAAATCGTGGCAAATATAACTGTCATAGAATTTACCTGGAGGATCTGAGGAATACCATGGAGGTCCCCAGGATAACTTATGCTGTCCTAGATTTGATGCCGAAATTTTCTGAATTAGAAGTTGTATTCCTAACGACTTGTTCCCCACGAACGTTTCTTAGAGAGTTTTGTGGTGGTGATTTTGGTTGTTACAGTTTTCGGAATAAGGTTGCTGAGGCGAATGCTTGATTCTGAGAGGAATGGGACAAAATTTGTACTATTCATCTGGTATTGTCAGGGAAATCAAGGCATGGGAGATGATAAACTTTTACAAAATTTAAGTCGGAAAACCTGAAGGAAAGAGAACTCGGAGGAACTAGGTGTGGATGGGAGGATAATGTTAAAGAAATATTAAATATAATTTAAAGAAATAGGGTT
Source organism: Zootermopsis nevadensis (assembly GCF_977971745.1). NCBI lineage: Eukaryota > Metazoa > Arthropoda > Insecta > Blattodea > Termopsidae > Zootermopsis > Zootermopsis nevadensis. Next base: position 11,310,386 of record NW_028259142.1, read on the forward strand.
GGAGAGTGTAAATTTGGTTTATCTGTCTCAGGATAACAGCAGTCGGCGCGCTGTTGTTAAAGTGGTAACGAACCTTCGGGTCCTATAAAAGACGGGAAATTTGCTGTCAGAGCTTCTAAAGTAGGACTGTGACATAGAGTTTGTTATTTGCTTAAAATGTATGTATGTTTGTTATTAAAACTGTTCAATCTGGATGATGTTTAATTTTACAACCATTATTAGTTCATGAAATACCAAAGTTTAATTAGAATTTTCAGTATTTAAGACTGTTTATGATGTGATGAGATAACTATTAAAACTTCCGGAGAGATGGTATTCTTCTATTTGCATTCTAAAGCTTACGATGCTAACCCGATATGAATGTATGCCCGACATATTTAATACTATTAATGGGAACGGAATAATAGCCATACCAAACAGTCTGTGATATCGATTTTTAATAAAAAAAAAATTAAACACAATCCTAGAAGTGTTTTAAATAGGATATCTACTCATACAACCTAGAGGCACACCGTGTGTTTTCTGATATCAGGCAACTAGTACTAGTACAAGGTGACAATATTACAAAAATGCCCGCTGGCTGCACGGAATACATCGATGGGCCGCGGGTTGGGAACTCCTGGCTTACATTGTTTCGTGTGCTGAGACTGCGACACTGAACTGCATTTTAGAGTAGACCTCCAACCTCAAGGACATTGTTGAGGACCGCTGATATATGGCACCATTTAGCCGTTGTTTGAACAAAACCACCACAACTAGAAGAGAAAGCGGTAAACTTGACAGACTGAACATTCATAAATTTTTCGTAAAAGCTGGTATAGGTTGTCAACATTCAAAGCGATTTCTAGTAACGGAGTCCACGAAGAAAAGTTTTAACGGTAATACATTCTGGTTGTGCTTGTATATTTTTTCATCTGACCTTTCTCGTCTTGAGAAATTTCCCCCTCAATTCGGTCTGCCATTTTGTCACGCTTCAGGCTGACATGGCTGCCTTTGGGCAGTTTCCCACGTAGCAGTGCAGTGTCTGCTGTCCGGACACCAGTGACAAGAAAGTCCCTCTGTGTCACGAAAAAGAGAAAAATAATTCCATGGGAGAAGGTGGTTCTTTGAATTTCCGGGACTGCGAAACGAATTTTTACTTCCACTTGAGTTTAATATTGTGTAGGGAAAACGGAGCACCGGGTCTATGTCTCTCTATATGTCTTGGCTTTCATATTTTGTACGAAGGAAGGAGCATGGAAATAATAGAGAACAATAAATGGCATTACTAAGATAATTTGCGGTAAAGATATTGTAAAATAAATACACTTAGCAAATTCAAGTCAAATACGGTAATGGTGCTGAGTATTTAAGAATGTCTTGAAGCAACAGAAATCATGATTCTGCGATCTTTGATGGGCATTACAAAACATTATTCTTTAGATTTTATCACTGAAAGTGGTTGCAGCATGTAACACAACAGACAATTTAAACCGCTGGGAGAAAGAAATTTAAGAAATCTGTTGACAATAAGGCGACACTACAGCATTTACCAACAGGCAATTTAAGCTTTATATTGCATATGGTGCAAACATCTTAATACAGTTACTACGCCACTTAAAAATAGACCTAAACATAATAGACTTCCTTGATTATCTATACTTAAAAATGAACTTATATTAAATGAAAGTAATATTTGCAAATATACGCCAGAACTTTATTACGTTGTCTATATATACTGGACTGACAGACTAAACATTCCTCACATTGTGTTCCACTCAGTATCTTAGACCAAACCAACTTTACTATTTCATTAATTCACATTCGTTGTGCGAGGGCACCACAGTCATGTGATCATAGCCAATTTATCGCCATATCCCTAACTTGCCCCTCCCCTAGTTTGGGGGCTTCTGTCATGCGCTAGCCTAATGTGGAAAAACGGTCTCAAAAACATTTTTAAGATTGCGTCTTACGTTGTTTAAAGACAATGTTTCATAACTTACATAAACCCAATTTAAAATACTCTGATATAATGTGATCACCAATGTTGAGCAATCAAATATACAGAAGAACGACGTATCTTTAGAAAGTACTAGAGACACCGAGGAATCCGTCAGATGGGTCAGTCAGGTTGTGGGTAATGCGGCAGATATTCGAACTGGGTACTCCCCGAATACAAGTATGTCCACTCACCGACCTGCGTAAATATTCTACACGTTGAAACCCATAATTGTAGTTGTAACTATAAATATCAAATAAGTAACAAACAACTATTAACACTATAAAAAAGACACTATTACCATACGCGTTTCAACCTCATCATCAGTGACATCTGGGAAATCAATTCATTTAACCAAATGGTTCAAACTGGATTTAGAAATAGTGTTAATAGTTGTTTGTTACTTATTTGATATTATAATACACTACACGGTATGCAAACTATAAATGCTTCGAATGACCTTGAACACTTTCGATCTTCGTGATCAGGGGAAGTCTCCTTTGTGAATTGTTTGTATCCTGAACAACACAAGTATGGAGGTGATACAAAACAAAAGCTTTTGTTTTTTGTTACCTATCTTCTTGTCCTCCATCTCCCCTCCTAAACCCCCTCTTCTTTCTTCTTATTCTGCTTCAGTTCCTTAACTCGAATACTTGTGCGTTCACAGTGTCAGGCGGATAACACAGCATCTCATTTTAATTTCTCTCTTCAAAACGTTAGTATAGTCTTGTAAGTAATGAGAAAGTCTCTGTAGCTTCGATTTGCTTTCGGAGGACAAGCATTGAATGAAAATAAACTTGTTTCTAGTGGCGAGGTTCTGCTTGGTAGAGTCTGTATTTATAAACACAAATGTTGCCATCTATAAGACGAAGGCATTCTGTTTGCTTCCGTAAACGACTACAGGCAACACAAGGTTCGTTCAAAGTGGTGAGCAAACAGTCGTCTACCCGTCGTATCTGACATTGAGGTCAGCTAGCTTGTGTCCCTAGCGGCATAATTCCGCCCTTATCGTGTCGTAGAAAGAAAACAACTTCCCTCGCAACAAGGCATTGTGCTTTTAAGGACACCACGAAGCATTTTATCTGCACAGGTCGAGAACGCCCGGTTGCTTGACTGTTCAGTTGTTTAACGACGTTGTTTCAACTTCTGAGTTAAAACTTTTCGTGTTTTGTAATATGATCTTATGTCAGTAGGAAGAATGTTTAATTTGAGGCCACGTCACAGCGCATCTAAGATAAAGGTCGATTGATATGCTACGGTTGATTGATTCTCACTTTTCTTAACGACGCTGTTTCAGATTGTGATGTTATGTAGTATCGAATGAGACCTAGATTTTTTATGATTGAAGATGTTTCAGCTGCCGAGGTTACTATTTAGAATTAAATTATTGAGTTTTAAAATAATTAATTACGTTTCAATTACAGAGGTTATGTAGGTCGAATCTAGAAGTGAAACTTAAGATGTTTTCAACAAGGCGTGGCTAAGACTTCCACCGCGACCGTTACGAGCTTCTCGCAACGGCCGCTCATGCGCCAAGTTGTTTGCCCACAGTTATCTTCTGAAAGCTGCAATATTATGGTAGCAGTGGGATCTTTTAGTCCTTTTTGAGCGCATCTAAATATATATACAAAGCTGCTGAGGCCTGAAACTGTTTTAGAAAGGTAGATTAACGCGTTGCAGAGGTGCAGATGTAGTTCTGTGATATATCGTACCTACACTTGAACGTATTTCGTTTTTCTTGGGATCAGAGAGTAGCTGCAGTCGTAATAGTTACTACGACTTTCATTAGAAGCTGCTGAAAGCATTAATGTCCGTTGCTGTTGTACATTACAGCTTCTAAAATCCGGTGTCACCTAAAATAACTGAACGGTAGTATCCTTGCAGTAACACCAAGGTCATAAAACGTGCTGGCAGTACAAGCTGAAGGTTCCAACCACTTTCTCTACGAAATTAAAATAGTATATTTAGAATAACGTCAAATGTTTTCCGGTGGAAAAAATGTTGGAAGGTTATGCTTGTCTGTCAACACGTTCGCCTCCGAAACAAGTGAACAGATTTCGACTAAAAACTTGTTGGAGAAAGGTGTTTGTGTCAGCGTTGGTTAGACAGTTACAAACTGCGTGAACGTACATGGAGTTATTGGGACTTCACTTCCAAAATTGTTGGACCAATTAGATTTTTCCGATTGTGGTCTTTTGGAGTGTGACGCGATGCAGTTTTGCAGGCGTTTATCAACTTCTTGACCGAATTTTGATACATCGGTACAATATAGGCACTGGTGTCCTTGAAGCTAAAATCAGAGTTCGTTACCTTTTAGGCGGATTATCATGAAAATAAATTATTTTATATAAGCAGAGACAGATTTAAAATTTTGCCACCCCTAGGCTAAACAATCTTCCGCACATTGACGACATATCTTGTGATATATCTCATCACGTAAAACAACATTCAAAGCAATACCAAACAACTGTAATATGAGTTTCCAGTTAGGTTCATGGGAGAAATTTTAAGCCTTCAGAGTGGTAGGATTTACGACTAGCCGAATTTTTGTGGTCCGTTTCTCGTTTTGTTGCATTTTTCAGTCAATGAAACATGTTTTGTTCAAAATAATGGCTTGCCAATAAAAGCAAGGCAATGTCCACAGTATATTCTGCTGCTACTTTCCAAGTAAATGACCCATAGTCGAGGAGGCCTCATTTCTCCGTTCTTGACCGTTCGAACAAAGATTTTGAAAGGTGAAGCCTTTGGTCACTGCACGCGTGTACTTGTGAAATCAACTCTTACATTCTAATTGGCCCTGTATTTCAGGATTAAAAAGTCGTTTCGTCAGTTTGATTTGCTGTGGATCGAAAGCGGTGTGATTCTATATTTTTGTGCTGAGATGCTAAATTATTGTCGTCTATCCCTTTGTCACAAAATCTGCAACTGAAGTTCTATCACCGCCGATCTGAATCTGCGAGTGTTCAACCTTTGCTATTTTATTGATGGAGTAGAAAGTATCATCATATGTATTGTTGTTTTTGTTACTGCTGCTATTATTATTATTATTATTATTATTTACGACAGGAATGTCAAACATGCCTAAATGTCTGTGACACTTTTAAATTTGAACTTGAAAGTTTCTCTAAAATAAAAATTCTTTGTGTTTCTGTACACGTGCATTGATATAAACATGAATTCGTAATAAAAAATAGGTGAGTGAAGCCTTACTCTAGGATTAAGGGAGACGTCGACCGAAAAGGTTCAGTTAAGTTGCCATAGAGAAATGCAGATTTCGGGGAACACGTTTTGGAAACGTGTGTACTTCATTAAAGAAAGCGTTTCCACTGTTGTTGCATGAACTCAGCTCGTACAGTGCGTAAAGAGCATACTAGGAAATGGTTGTTAGAAGTTAAGTGGAAAGAGGAAAAATGTCTGTTAATACAAAAGATAAAGTTAGAGGTATCCATGTGTCTATATAAGACGTCATTTAGGTGTGTAGAGGAAGGTAGACGTTTTCTTATTTGTGAAGGCGCTTGCTAGTGGAAATTATGTTCAACGGACTGATTTACATGAAGTCGATTGAATTTAAAAAATCTTTTTCATTTAGACAAATTCATTATTAGCGACAATGGGAAAGCATTAGTAATTTCAAAAAGAAAGAATAAGTAGTAAATGAGTTTATTATTAGAATGGTGAAGTTCGAAGGAAGTAAAGTAATAAAAAATTAATAAAACCATGAAAGTTTGAATCGTTCAGTACTATGCTGTCAATGGGAACACACATGCTAATCGCATTTATTTTCATTAATATTAAATCGGTTGCTTCGTGGACTGGCTCTACCGGACTGTAAGCATTGCATTAATAACGGGCATTGGCATTGTTCTAATTTAGTTACTAGGCTTGTACAATAAATAGACAGATGTCATGAAACGTCACGATCGAGTGGATAGCATTCTTGCATCATGTGTGGGAGATGCCGGGTACAAATATCAACGGGAGACCGGTTATCCTAACAGGTAATTTGTGTTTTTCCTAGTCCCTTTAAAGCTAATGCCGATCTAATATCTTAAATTAGGCCACGGACACTTCCTTTAATATTCTTTCAAATTTATTTCTCAATAATCTTATCAATGGACGCTGTACGTCAATTTTCAGGTGAAGAAAGGTCGGCTTTTAACGTCTATGAACCAATTCGCTTAAATCAGTACTTAAATATATCACTGAATGCAAAATACTTTGGTGATATAACTCAGAATTCTCACTTCTAATACCGAGAATTTCGTGGTGCACAATCCTAGGTTTTGATATTTTGTTATTTATCCGTAACACCGCCAAAGTACGAAGATGAGCTGTGATTTTATAGAATGCTAGATTCTCCTGTTGAAGTTTATCTCGTGTTTCGAGCTTCATTTTCACACAGTGAAACCCATTGAATGAAAAGATCCCATGATCCATCACGATGAGCCCTTATGATGGAGGCTGCAAGCACCTCCGAAACTACGGTAAACTTCTACCATACTGTTGATGAAAGACTCTCGGGCTACAAGTCGCATCAGGTGTCATTATTGTGAATAAACAATATTTTTTGCCAACGTTTCGAGAACAATCTCTGCTCCCATCCTCAGGGCTGCTACAGTCGTCGCGAGACCTTAACTTTCTACCAGACTGCGCGGCCCGAAATCGCAGAAGACAGCCAACTTCATACTTGCCGAGACCACCTAAAATCTCTTAAAAAACTTTTATTTTACTTTTTATTTTTATGGATCTGAAATATAATCCGTTCCAAGGGACAGCATGACATAGATGTACGCCGATACACGTAGATGCATCAAGTTGAATTCAAACCCAGGAATCCATAGTTCTAGCAGTTACGCTTTAGTTCACGTGACCACCTCCACAGGAAGTGCAAAGTTTAAATCTATAATAAATCATACCCTGACGGTCAATGGATCGAAGGGAGACATGAAATTATGAATCCATGCTAATCTTTGTACGGAGGAAGAAATGCGGATTGATAGAGACATGTGAATGCTTTGTTACGACTCGTGCATAATATAGGTGTAGGAGGGTCGTGTATGAAAGATCATCTTTCACGAATTAATTAGAAATACGATGTTTTTGAGTTAGCAAGGTATTCGGTTGCTATTCATAGGCTGCTTATTAATAGAATCATCCCAACCGTGTAGTAAACTAAACTTAATTAACGCATGTTCATACATAAACTTTAATTTTTCACTCCGTTCAGTTCGTCATATTACTGAGAGACTTAATTAGTGGCCGTGCTGCCAGTGAAAAGAGACAGGGACGGAATTATTTTTCCATAAACCCACATGGAAATTTGAGTAGCTATTAACAGAACACAATATTGGAATGACATAACGTGTGCAGAAAGAAATTCGATATAATGAGAATTAGCGAGAGTCCGTCCACTGTGCAGGCCCTGTAATCTTCGACGGTCATTAAGGATTCTCCAGCCTTTGTTTATCACATTTCAATCAGTTATTATTTAATTTGGGTTTGAAAGTTGACCTCAAATATTCAGAATATTTAGGAAATTGAAGTGTCTTAGTGTTCCCTGTGGTCAAGGAGTTTCTACCTGCGAATTAAAAATAACTCAAAAGTATGAGTTCCGTTTTACTGGTACAAAAGTAGACTGAGGTAAACTATTTTCAAGTCCTGCAATTTCCACGTATTTATTACTTCAGACTTTTACATGTAGGTTTATGTTTTATTGTTATTACTGCTACTCTTATAATTTGTTTATTGTTATTTCGTGTTTTTGTGCTGTATCATTGATTGGTCATTTGGTTGTTGGTGGCATACTGGCAGTAAAGAAATGAATTATTATTTCATCTATTCACCGTTTTGTGTTTACTTATATGCACCTGAGACAAACATTGCCTTTGAGGTACATAGTGCATCAGCTATTTCTGAAATACATTTTGTTTTTTTTATAAGTGTTACATGCATTTAACAGATTTTGTGTGAGGCATTATATAGACACCAACGTATTTCGAATGATGTATGATGTTCCTAGAATGGCGGTTTTCTGAAGTTCCCTAAAGTCGTGTTAGCCCGAGATGTTGGCCAAATAATTTTTGAGTGACTTGGAGACAGTTCCAGTTGCTCCTATAACTATTGGGATTACTTTTACTTTCCACAATTCGTTCTATTTCAAGATCTTCTTCGCTTTCTTCTTAATTATATTTCGGTCGGTTGGTATTACTGTATCAATTAAGATTTTTTGTTTCGGATTATGATATCTGGTTTGTTATTTGAAATGGTTCAATCTGTTTTGACTAGTTGGTTCCACAGAATAGTTATTTGGTTATCCTGACTTGTCTCAACTGCCTTCGGTATGCTTCTTCTCTAACTTTACCCCTACTTTCCTGCGTATGTTAAAATGTAACTGATTACAGACACTATCTTGTTGTTGAATTATTATTATCTAATTTGTGTTTTTTGTTTTACTTTTGTATTAGTGTTTGCCTGTCGTAGTCTCTTTGCTGTTGGCAAACACTCTAATAAAGGAATTGAATTGAATTATTATTACTGACCTGTTTCTCTGTACTTGTCTGCTGCATGATAAAAATATTGAGGCACTGGTTTATTTAATATAGGGACTCCAGTCGGTATGGAATTCCGTTCGCATATCGGAGACGTTATCGAATCGATCTATCGGTTTAGACCTTGTTTAATTTTAAAAAAAATGTAATTAAATTAAGTATTAAAAACTATGTCCTGCTTTCTCATATTACGAATTGTCGAACTCACTTTTAAATTTCAGTTTATTTGCGCATTTAATTAAATCTGGCTAAATATTTTAAGTAAATAATTCAGTCTGATGTGTATTGTGCAAGTTTTTTTAGTTACCCATTACATTTCTTTCTTTCTAATTGATTGAGAAATATCCCCAAATGTTCTGTTTGAACAAAGTATTCATGTTTTAGTATTTTATAATAATAGGAGTAGCTGTATACTACGAATAAATTGCGTATTGTATCGCAACTCTGAAATGATATCGATATCAAATACTAGGCCTATACTCTATCAATGTGTCGATTTATCGTTATCAACTGACATCCCAAATTTAATTTATGCACTTATATTCTTCGCTCATTTCTGCCTCTTTATCCAGGAATAAGCAGGTAAAATCTCAGCAGCCAATGACTTTTGGTCCACTTTTCCACTCAAAAACGTCAGGCATTTAAAGAAGTCAATCCCTCTACTGACACGTTCAATCACAAATCTGTGTGGAACTATTTGAATTTCAGTGCAGTGCGCATAGAAGTTAGATTACCTTCCATTATAAGCACCAAACAGTACAAAGGGATTGATATGTTATGTTATGAGAAATACGAACGGGTTTGCTTTAAAACCATCTCTAACCTTCAGAAATAATGACAGTTTTATCGGTATTTGTACGCTTGAACAGAGCCAGTTTTTAAGCAGTTATACTTTTATTGGCTATACACAGATGACGTATAGTTTTCATTACACAGTCAAATCCTCCTTACTAGATACAGTTTTGTTAAATAACTTAACAGAGTTAGCGTGAGTCGGGCCATCTGGCGTATCTGCAGTCATGCATACTACCTCCGAGTCATTGTAATGGAAATATCAAAAAAAGAAGACACATCCGGTCTATTTAATGAAAGAAACCAATCGCACAAACGGAATTAGCCAATAATAACAGAAGTCGAATACAGACGACTGAAATCATGTTCGTTAAATAAATGATGTCGTTGGTTGGCCGATTGTGGGAAAAGTAATTTTATGTTGAAATCGGATCGGGAACTGATGGATTAATAAGGAATACTAGCCGTGGAGGAAAATGTCACCGTGTTGGATCTTATTTGTGCGTGTGCGTTTTTCGTTTTTTTGTACGAACTCCCGGAAATAAACCGTGTGTCAGTTGCAAATGCTCCTGTGGGAATAGAAATGTGCGCTGCCAAATCACTGGAATTGTAGGATTATATAAGAAATGTTTTTACTATGTAACACAACAGCAGCAGAGCACAGCAGAGTCCCAATTATCCGAAGGACGGTCGGATAATCTAAAATATCGAATAATACGATGTCTAATAAAAAGTCGAGGGTAATATCGAACCAATTTACAGTTATTAAATTTCGAAGATAATACAGTACGACAATAAAATAAATATATATCACAAACGAAAATATTATTTAACATATGTAAATTGATAAATGAAAGTTTATTTTTTTAAGAAATCAGAGATGGGTGTTTTCTTCTGTCTCCTTCCTTTTCTTTACGGCAAGGGCCGCATTTTACCCGAGGCCTGCAGTTGAAAACTTCTCTTTGTAATTTCCATCTTCGGAAGTGATTCCTCTTGATAGTGTTGGTAATTTGATTACAAGATCTTGTGGACTTGTAGGTTGATGCAAATTTCAAAAGACCGAAATCGACACATTTACCGCCGTGAGCAAATCTCCGCGGTATTCTATAATAACATGTCATTTTGTTAACCTCAAACTTCTTGTATACTTCGCTGTCGTGTTTCAAAATGATTCCATTGAATGTATGCAAATAATTTTATTTTTGCTATTTATATCCTCTGTTTATCTCTAGTTTGGCTCGAAATATTATAGATTTATCCCTTGTTATATTGTCCTGTTGCTAGGAAAAGTCACTTGTAGATATTTCTATTGCACGAAAAATATTAAACTAAAGGTTAATGTTTTCGGCACACGAGACCACATTCTCCCTTTCTTATCAATAAGCGGGCTGCCGACATTTTATTAAAACTTCGTGGCTGTCTACTAAAATTGCTATTAACTTAAATCACTAGGTTCACATATTTGTCGGGCACCGAACTGCGGTCGTCCAGCCTTTGCAAAGTCCCTCCCCGAAAATATTTTAAGTTTAGAATGACATAAGCGTTTGTTACCATGGCAACTCTGTAACAAAATGAAATCCTCACACTAAATGGTAAACCAGCGGAAACAAAAAAGTATGTATTTTATAGATTAATTTAAAATATTGCTACGGTTTATCTGTCCACCTGTCGGATCTCAAGCGAGCGCCCGGTGTCGTAAAATGAACAGTGTCACAAGTCACGGATGGGAGTCGAAGGGTTGTCGTGTGATCCTTGTTTAATGAATCGACATTTAATGTGTTAACACATAACAGGGAAAGTATTTGAGGGGGCGAAGTGGGCATGAGTCATATCAAGAGTCGGTGTAGTTACGTGGTAGAGAACTTAATGACGCACTCTGAATTTTACGGAGATCTGGGACAATGACTACCATGTGATACTTGAGGTTTTTACGACAGATGTAAGCCTTCTGGTTTATAACGCTGTGTAAACTTCCGAGACCTGGCGTTGTGACCCAGAATACGAACGTCAACAGTGATTACCGAACTTTGTTTTTGTTATATTTTAAGATATAAATAATATGATAACCTACCTGAATTACGTACGTGGATGACATTTTCGGTTCTGTGCCATAGTTTACCTATAATTCTAGTTTTAATGTGTTATTGTCATTTAAATGTTGCACTGATTTATCATCCCCGTGTACGCAATACATACATGCCTCGTCCATCTAAAAATAGGAGTATTTGATATGAAAATGTGGAATGTTACATTCTGGCTGCAACCTCAATTTGTAGCTCCGCTCAACAGTCGACTAGCCGGCATCGATCGCTAGTCTATTGGTTGATTGTACGAACCGAAACAGTGTAATAGTGTAGAACCAGGGTTGACATGTCTCTCGCGGGTCGCATATGGCCTTTGCAACCGTCTTGTGCGGCCCTTTGCATGAGAAGGGCAAATATTTCCTATTACTGAAGAACACAGATACATTTGCATCATCTAAACGCAAGAATAAACAATCAAAAATAAATATTTTAATAAAATAAAAACTGTATCTTGAGGCCTGTAACGTTGAAGTAACGTTAGTGCTCAAAAGTACATTGTTACATTGTTCAAATCATTTGAAATTTAACAAGTTAGTATGACAATTACTGATTTTTTATAAAATTGACAATGACTTCAAATCGAATTTCTTTGAAAGCTCAGTGAAATGTATAAATACATCTTTCATCCGATTTCAAGTGAATAGTAGTAATACATTTTTTAAGTTAAAGAAATGAAATTTCGCTTGCTGTCCACAAAATTATTTTTTTCTGCAACCGGCGACAGAAGTACGAATACCCAGTGCAGCCGCTAAGGTAATACCCGGTTTTAACAGTGAACACAATAACAACAACTACTACTACTACTACTACTGCAATAATAATAAATAATGCATGTAACACTTATTAAAAAACAATATTTTCAGAAATAGCTGTTGTACTATTTACCTCAGGGGCAAGGTTTGTTTCAGGTGCATAGAAGTAAATACCCTGTAAAATTTCGAATAAATAAAATAATAATAATAATTAAGTTATTTATTATTAATGTGCTGTATCGACATCCAGAAGGCCATAATAATAATAATTCAATTCAATTCTTTATTATTTGTGTGCTGTATCAACAGCCTGATGGCCAATAATGATAATAATAATAATTCCTTGTTAGGGTGCTTGCCAACAGCTGAAGTCTGCAATAAGATAAAATTAATACAAGAATTTAAGTAAAAGAATTAAAGTAATTATATATTAACAAAACTAAACAGGTTTGCGAAAATAAAAGGTTTACTGCAGGGAACAGTCGTGCTACTAAAATATGAAAATTTACAAGTACTATTACAGAGGTAGAACTCTGGCGGAAGGAGTAAATCTTGAAGAAATTTTTGCAAAAGAAAATTGAAGATGTACATAATTAGTTTAGTGGGTACACGAACAGTGTCTGTGATGGAGGGACAATTCTGTCTTTAAGAATATTGATTATAAATACAACATCGTGTGGAATAAACTGAAGAGTTACAAGTTTTAGCTGAAAGGATGAATCATAATTACGAGAAAAGTCGGATTGGGACTAAAACATCGATTGTGGAATAAGTTTCGCTGTTTCTTTGTTGTATTTGCTAATATTTTATTGCAGGCGACAGAAGCACGTTCAAACTTTGCCCGAATTGAAGAAATGGGCTAATCGGTGAAGACAGTGAACGAGTCCTAGAATAATAAATTTGTCGTATCTTATCTTTATTGCACTTGATCAGTATGCTATTTCCATTTCTCACTGCACTGTACTAGCTTCAGTAGTCTTCGCGATGATAATGGTGGCAGCAGTAGTCATGGTGGCAAATAAGTCAATAATTGGCTTGCGTGTTGCCTACAGTCTGTGGGCAAGTAACACTCAGTGTCCAAGCTAAGGAACGGCAACACCGAAGTTTATATTGGGGCATATCGTTTCTTGTGCTTATTGGTCCACCCACGTAATATTAATTAGTAAATATTCATGTATATATTTTTTATTATTCCCCCCCCACAAGCGCCTACTTGGCATATAGTGGAACAGCTTTTTTTTAGTATGTATGCAGTAAATCTTAAATTAATTTACTATATTCATAACGATACACTGTGTCGACACACTGGGTGAAAGCTTAAATGTCATAAAGTAAAACACGGAAACTCGGTTTTGATGCCAGGAATGGAGTTGGCCTAGAGGTAAACACAGAAACAAATAAGTATTTCTACATTTTCATGTCTCGTTCCCAGACTGTAGTACAAAATCATTATATAATGACGGCTAATAAATCCTTCCAAAATGTCAAAAATATTTGAGAACGACGATAAAAAACCAAAATATCATACAAAAACAAATTAAGAGTAGTTTACGTGCGGGGACTACAGAATCTTTTGTGTTCCCGTCTGTTATTTGAAGATATTAAAATATACGAAACAGTAATATTACCTAATTGTTGTATGGGAGTGAAACTTGATCTCTCAGATTAAGATAACAGCACAAATTAAGGGTGTTTGAGAATAAGGTGCTGAAGAAAATATTTTATCTTAGAGGAATGAAATGACAAGGGACTGGAGGAAATTACCCTTTTATGCACTGAATTTTCTTTTTCTGTAATTGCCTTTCGTTTAAAGAAACTTAAATGCTCCGCCAAAAACCAGCATATGTGTCTCCAGTAAGCTAAAGGTTAAAATGTAAAGATTTTCGTAATTGTTATCCTACACTTCATAAAATATTGTTATGATGATAAAATTAATGAAGATGATATGATAGACACGTAACACGATGGTGGTGATGGAAAATGCGTGCAGAATGTTGGTCGGAAAGCCTGATCAGAAGCTACACATTGGAAACCTAGGAATTGATGGAAGGATAATATTTAAATCTTACATTAAGGAAATACTTTGCGAGGGTGTGGGCTGGCTCTTGTGAGTAGGGTAATAACCATTTTGGTTTCATAATAGGCGGGATATTCCTTGACTAGCTGTGACTATATGGACCCTGCTCCGATGATTTAATTAGTAAGGGAGTTGTGTTGTTTCCTTGTCAGAATTTTGCGAGGGAGCCTTTTCAATGAATAGGGTATAAAAGTATGAATATGGGTTGTTGCCCAGTAGAGCAACGTGATAACTGGTAACAAGCACAAAACAGACTGAAGATGTACGGCATTTTCTATGCGTTCTTGGGCAATTAACATTATGTAGTAGCCTTCTGTGAACATAAAGGAGTGTATAATTGTCATATTTTCTTGTAATTATTTTTCAGGGAATATGAGAATAATGACAAACCTCGCACGAATTCACTTATTAGTGAGCGAAGTAGCATATTAGAATTAACCTATGACTCGTGTGTGTGTGTGTGTGTGTGTGTGTGTGTGTTCCTAGGTGCGCACATATGTCTGTATGCATGAAAATATTTTATAAAACTTTACTGACCTGACATACTCATAAAGTAACCGTCAAAAATCAAAAATGGAGCCGTCTCTTACTTTCGTTTCATGAGTTGGCGTAACTAACTTATCTTCGTAAGAAGTCAGTAGTCTCTCAGCTGGTCAAGAAATTATTTACCTTTTATGGAACCTGAGGGTTCATTGCCGTGTTCAAAAGAGGACACCAGTACCATTAGCAAAATGACGTCATAATCTTTACAATCTGATGATGTTTAAATGAGCACGTCTGAAAAATTAGAATGACGGTAGTGAGTTTTGTTACAAGAGATCAGTGAGTAACTTAAGTTCGTGATGATGGACTCAGTAATTTTATTGAAACTTGCTTAACTTCTTAATGTGCGTGTGTGTTGTGTAATTGCGTTTGTAGTGGCTTTTGAAACTCAAATCTTGAGAGTCTACTTTAATGTTGCTTTCTTACAATCATTGAATTAAAATATCCTCATAAAAGTGTCTGACATTCCGAACATGGTCTGATGAATGGTTGCTACACTGTAGCTGATTAACATAATGGTTTCAAGGTCAGAATCTAGTAAAATAAAAAAAGATTTATAAATCAGTTGAGAGTCAACAGATACAAAGAGGAATCTCCAAGTAGTGTATTCAGCTATACAAAAAATAGTAGCTTCTACTGTGAGTGTATTAACGGCGTACAGAATGAATGTCTCGTTCTCACAAGCGTCTGAAGGAGTAGAAGTGGGGCAATGGGCACCTGACTGTTGAAGGACAGTAAATTTTATAATAATTCCAGGAACAAAAACCGATTAAGTGAAGACAGTATGAAAGACGTCTATTGAAGTAGCTAATTACTCTCAGATCCTGAATATGCACTCCACTAAACAACATATTTACGTTACATTATTATATTTTTGTTCACAGTGCACCTGTCGTTGCTTTTTTCAATGGTTCCAGCAAACATTCCCAAGATTGTATTAGCCCTTTGACTGCTGACTTCGTTTTAGAATACATGTATTATTTCCTTTTGTGTGTTTTAATAATAATTCAAAAAATTCCATTGATAGAAAACCATAATTTTTTTATTTTATTGTCAAGACATGTTGAAAGAGTGTATTTCCATTTACGTTATGCACCGGGGATACCAATTTGGTGACCGGTTATGGGCTGGAAGACGTTGGTTCGTTTCTGGATCAGAGACTTTTTTGGCGATCGCGACGGGTGGGCTTATCCAAAGGGAACCTGGTGTAAAGCGAGTGGAACGTGAAGTTCATCTTCCTTGGCGACGAGGTTAAAAATCCATGGAGCTTTATCTCCGTGGTTCCCAATATCGCGATAATTGTGCACAGATACAACTTTGTCTTTCTCTGTTATTCAATACCGACGTTGTGATGCAGATAGGGGTATAATATTAAAATGTATCCTAAATGAATAAAGATAGGATGGTGTGGACTGTACTTATATGGCTCAGGATTTGGATCAGTGAAATGTTCTTGTGAACACGATAATGAACCTTTGGGTTCAGTATATCAGTAGCTGCTGATACCGTTAACATCTCAAGACTTACTCTGCTCCATGGAGTTAGTGATAAGGAGTATCTGGTGTTTCTTACACGACTTATCTCGTTCATATCGTCGAAAGAAATTTATGGGCCTATAGTGTGTGTAGTTTTAAAGGAAAATATTTTTAAATTACTATGCTTAGCCAGTGAAATGCATTGCGGTTTTTAGTGTGGTACAACTTTGATGGCTAAACAGAAGTTCGTAATGCTCAGTCCCAGGAGACAAAAATTAATGGTGGTTACTGTTTAACAAAGCATTTTAAATATTCTTGTGTGTGTGTGTGCGCGCGCTTGCTTGTGCGTGACTTGTTCCATTGTGCCTACGTATAGTCCTACCGGATTGTTTTGTAGGACAATAGTTTGTGGTAGACTAGTCATTGAATTTACTGCTATGTGCATTATGGAGTACTTTTCATTGTTTCGTTTGGATTTTCGTGTACAGATATCTCCCTGTGTATAATAGACATCCTTAGGGAAACAAAAACCTCTTATAGGATATAGGCGTACATGTGCAATGAAATGACTGTGTTCCGAGTTGTTAATCTCTTGGTTTTGTTGTCAGTGAATAGCATTGGATATCAAATTCGTATTTAGTTTATTCGAATGCTCCATGGAGTTTGTTAATAACCACAGTGTGCCTTCAACTGTAGGACGTTTAGTACGCATCATACAAGGATAATTTTAATGCGATTTACTGTGTCAGCCACTTTTCAGTTCTAAGTGAATGGTGTTTATTTTAAAGTTTGTTTAAAAATAGCCCTAGTATTATCGTACCCGATTTTTTATTACCGTACTACAAAAGCATTCCATTTAACACTGTCCTTAACCAGTTTAATCCAACATTTGTCAGAGATCCATTTTAATATTATCCTTCCACTCGTGTTTTTATCGCCAAAGTGTTTAAATTTACCGATCAAAATTGTATACGAATTTCTCATTGCACAAAGCATTCAACGATACCTATTTAAGATTGACGGTTATGTTGTCAAATAAACTGTTTTTGATAGACTGGGTGTGCATGGAGGACTTAATCATTAACTGTCAATATGAGGACCTGAAATACCTGGACATAGATTCCTTATTTACTACTCACCACAGTTCCACTGTCTGTTATGTCAGACTGTCATTGAGTGGTTAGCACTCCTTCGTATAAGGGAGGTCTCAGATTCAAATTTTGACCTGTAGTTAGTGGCTTGAAATAACAGTTACTCATATAAATGTTCAGCAAAATTTATGGGGCAGCGCAAAAACCCGAAACTTCATCATGATGTTTAAAGACTTCCGAAATTGGACACTGTCTTCAGCTAGTTCAGTCCGGTAGCCAGTTTTACATTTATTTCTCGAAAATAAGGTTAAATATCTTATCCTCCCACCTACACCTCGCCAGCGTGGCTTGTACCATGCGTGTTACATGTCCCTACCATCTCATTCTGCTTTAATTTAATAATCCTCAGGCTAATAAGAGGAGAATGGGATATTAATGTTAGAACTGTTTAACTGTTTTATTAGTGTTGCTGTTGTAATATAAAAAAGCATAGTCCATACTTCTGTTTTGCGCCTGCAGTGGATTAAATACACCTTTAAAATCTGGGCATATAACCAAATTGGACGTACACTAAATTCAGCTGTTATTCGGGTTAACCTTTAGAATATTCATGCCATTATGACCCACACTATTGATTATAGACCTGTAGAATATGAGATTTAGTAGACGTTGCAAGGGGTGTGTTGTAGTCTAAGTCAAATTGCATGTCATGTAGAGTTTGTAACTCCTCTTTCCTGTATTTTTAATTCCACACACGAAGTTGGTCTGGTAGCCGTACGAGTGGGCATCTGTGTCATTCTATAATATAAGCAAACTTCTCGTTACCTGTAATTACGGTTCTATGCAGTTTTGAAGTGGCTTATAGTTATTAAAAGTCTGACTCACTTTAAACGGATTTTCGTACGTCTTTCTGACACATTATATATGTCACGACCTTAACGTATTTTTATTTAGTACTAAAAGCAGAATATCAGACCGAGTTTGGTGCGATTGGCGAGAGCTTGCTGTATTTAAATTTATTTAAATCCGCCTTATAATAAAACAATTCTTGTGTGTTTGTGTTTGTTTGTCCTTTTCCTTTGCCTGGTCTTGTTTGGATGATTACATGAAGAATTAGACGGGGAAGTGAGAAAGTCGTGCAGTATTTAACTTTATCAGTCCTGCACAAGAGAGACTATCGTAAGACATAGGTGAGATTTGTGTGGGATATCATAGAGGCCTAAATTAATTTAAAGACGTCATTGGTATCGAATAATTCGAAAGCATATTACATTGATTAAATTATAGCTGTAGTCTCCCAAGTCTCGTGCGAAAACTGAAAAGAATGAAATTAATTTAGGATATTACATATTCATTTATATGGGTGTGGATCTTTGTCTGTCATTCCAAAGGAAGATTCAAGGTACCGAGGAGAATAGACATGCGTTGAAGTGACGGTAAGCTGGAAAAAGGATAATGACATGGGCTGGGCATGTGGTACGCATGTAGAAACTTAAAATATTAGTTTGAAAAACTGAAGAGGGGGTATTACTTGATCTTAGCGAAAATGGAAGATTGATATTTTAATGAATAAAAATTGTATGAGAATTTGGCTAAGATTCCGGTGGCTATTTGCTGTGAACCGAGAAATATATTTTAAGGTCCTATAAATGATTGAGAATTTGTTGACCAGCCGAACTGCTGTTATTCTAGTTGGAAAGACATCTCTCCATAAGCTTTATACTAATATTTCTCCAGTCGCTTGCAGTAATTCTTTACTCAGATGTAAAGCGTTTACACATGTCATATCTTACATAATCTTCCCTGAAATTGGTCTGATAACAGCTGTGATTATTCTTTGCTTAAGATCAATATTATGCATGCTTTGGTTTAATTTAATTCTGTAGTTATTCCCCGCAACCAAATATTGCAAGAGATGAAGTCGGGTGTCCGTGGTGGCCAGAGAAGTTGACCTCCATAGATGATCCGTCTGTTAAGGACAAACAAATTTTAAAAAAAATTCTTGCGACACAAGTGCGTAATGTAACGTTGCGCTACGGTCGGTGTGCTTTATACCTATGCGGCCGAAATCGAAAATACAGTTGAATTCCATCGTGAGACTTGCATACTACGTGTCGCCTTGTTATAGCATTAAGAAATATCGTCAGAAGACACGACCACTGCCGTATTTGGCCGAATACAACAATCTAACTTCTCTTCCGTGTTCGACAAAACGAGACGGATACAGCGTGACTATGTGTATATTTGTATTGTCAAGATGGCCGTCTTCTGGGTTGTTACAACGTGTTGCCCAGTAGAAGTTCACTGACGTGTCAGAGGTGCGTTCTGCCTCCATCACCGCCCAGATGATAGAGGCGGCAAGGACCTCTGAAATGTCCAGAAGACAGCCACCTTCATAATCGCTGCCGTGAGAACCTTGAATCTCACTCAGCTCTCTTTTTCTCCTCTCTCTGTGTGCTGAAGAACGCTAAATCGGCAATACCTTACTTACATGAAGAGATTTTGGCCATAATATTATGTTATAGACCGTACACTTCTTTGTGAACGATGGTACCGAGTAAATGCAAAATTATTAATTAAAATATTACCTTATGCCAGTATGTTAACTTTTTTCAATATGCTTGCAATTGTGGGTACAACATTACTTACTCCACCTCCCAACAGATCATGAGTTTTGGTACTTGTTACCACATTTTGTAACGTGTAACTGCAATGATAGCAAACCGCTGTTCATTTGAGGCTAGCTATTTTGTAGCACAAAGTCCTCCGGTAGCGTTCCGGGATATTGATTCCATACACCAGCCTTCTGCAGTGTCTGGGTTATGTATGCCTATAATCGGTTGCTCTCGTTCGTAGTTTAATGCCGATCTAATAGCTAGCCGATACTGACCGAGTTTAAATCATCCATCTGCGATTTGTGACATTCAAGCGTTCGACTGCAATCAATAAGCGTCCAGAGAATTGAACCGATATGAATAGCGGATTTATGACGCGATTTGTGAGCAATTTACACCTGCGACTGTCATTGGAAAGCAAAGGAAAATGAGTAGTGGGCTATAAGCATCGGATATAATCAGCCTGAATTAGTCATGAACTAAAAATTCTGTTGTAATATAATATGTTTAAATGGACCTATTTTATGAGATATGGTTCCTTCGCGATATAGGCGTTTGTTCAGAAGGAAGTATTTTAGAAAATTTGACCTGTTTACAAATAGTTTTCGTCTGTATTTCTGGTCCAATAAATATTTTCATACATAACGTTTTTGGTTTTCGTGAAGTTTTTACATTAAAATGTTGTATGACTGTCTTATCCATCAATTCGATATATGCTTAGTTCTTAGGTTACCTCAAACATGACATTTTTGTTCTTTTAGAAAGTTCCCACACGTTTTGTGAATTTTAACACGGACGTTTTGTCGGCTGTAGAACTCTCCAGACTTCACGGTGATTTATAATCGATTTGTTTCCATTCATGGGTGATAATATATATACGTGAAACAACGCTCGTGGGTTAACATCTAAACTGAAATAAGAAACATTATTTCAGCAGTTGTTTTTGTAGTTCGTTTTCGTCTTACTTGAATGTAGATTCGTCTCAGAAGAAAAATTCTTATAACACTCATCTCTCGACAAAATATGAGCAAAATACATTAATGTTCTGTGGAAAACTAAAATAATAAACAAAAATGACAAATTAAAATGTGTACTGCTCAATAACCTTATAGTATAGACTTACTTACATGCATATATATACTATCTCCGTAGCTCTACACCTTTAACGAGCTTGCCACTCCCGCATTTTGGAGGTGTGTAGTCTTTCTAGTCCGTTTTTAATATTTGATATGAACATCGAATTTCTATTTGAAAGTGTTAGAAATAATCTTCGCATTGTCAGTGTTTCTCTTGCCTATGTTATAACACTAAATTGTTACAACGCTTGCATTTCGCTTGGTACTTATCGATTTTCCGCTTTCTAGTGTCTGTTTCGTATCTAAATCGAAATCTTTAGGACAAAACTGCATTTATGGGAGAAATACGACAAGAATTTCAGATTAATCGATGTTTTAAACTTTGGAGTATTTTGTGTAATAATATACGGCCTATTCTTCTTCATCTCAGGGTTTTGGTACTATATTCGCTGTTCTGAAGCAAAGACATTCTCCACAAATTCCTAGGCTTCTTTGTTCTCGGTGTCTGTATTAATTTACTGCTCTGAGTAGATCGTCTGCTGAAATTTACTCAGCTTCCCATCATTGGCTTTACGTTCCATTTTCGTGGATCTTATTATATTCTTCAAGTTGTCGAATGTCTTCATTCCGGACATGGTCTCTTCTTGTTGCTTCAACGAACGGTCTTAGGGATCTTATTTGTGCCATTTCGATACGCCTTCTCTCTCGTCTTCCAAAAGTCTAGCTTTCACTTTGATATGGTAAAGTCGGCTTCTTATAGTAACCGTAACCAAATTGCATATTTCAAGGTCACGGCAATTCATACAGCGGAGATGAGTCACTTCAGTCCATTTCATGAACTAATTCTACATTTGTTACACTGTTATATTGGATGCATTGTTGTAATATTATCCTACTATCTCACATTTCTTGAGTATTTCACCCAAAATGGTGCATGCATGTATAATTTCCACATGCGTGCTGCATATTCTAACATTCTCACCCTTGTCAGTTTAATGCCATAATCCCAGGGGAAGATTAAAAAATATGAAACGTTCTACAGTTATGTTATATTTGTATATATGTATTGTTATTACAAATTATTCCACTTCCTTTTGTCATCAGGATAACTTGTAGTTCCATGGGATGTAATTAAGATGTGTTGGCATAACATCTGAAATAGGAAAATAAACATCCTCTAATATTTCAGGGTCTCACGGTGCCGTTTAATCTGGTAGAAGTTTACTGGACATTCAGAGGTGCTTGCTGATGATGGAGGCAGCAAGGGCCTCTGAAACGCCGGTAAACTTCTACCAGACTACACGGCGCAACAAAGCAAAAGACGGTCGTCTTCAATAAGCAACCTATTTGTGTTGCTGCATTAAATGGGTAAACAATCCGTCTCACTTTAAGTGTTCCTACTTCAAATCGTGATCTATTGGCCATGGTTTAGTTTTTCACGTGAGGCACTGCTCTACTTTGAAGCTCGGTACCGTGCATTTCGTGACGGACTCTTCGTGACTCGTAGCAGCGAGGTAGTGCACACCTGTGTACCTTTCCCACCGGCCATCCTCTGGGTATTGCTAACTGTCGTTGCCAGGGTGTTACTTATTTTGCTGCTTTGTGTATCCGACTGAGCCAGTTGTCTGTTGTCTGCCTACCCACCAGCCTTTTCATTAATGCAAAAAACGAAATATTTTCGGTAACATATATTTCATATTATTGACTATGTGTGTATGCCAGTTTAATTAACAGTAAGTTCAGATTGAGTTATTTTATACGGGTATGGAACTTGGTCTCTCACCAAGGAAAGAAGAACATACACTAAATATATCTGAGAATAAGTCGCTGAGGAGTGTATTTGGACCAATGATAAAATACATAACAGGAAAATGGAGAAACATTTTTCGGCCTAGTTGAGAGTTTAAATAATTTTTACTTTTCACAAAATAGTCTCATTAGGGTGATCAAATCAGGCCGGAGGGGGGGGGGTCACGTAAAGTGCATGGAAAAAATAAGAAATGTATACATTTTAGTCGGAAATCCAAACAAAATACTATTTGCGAGACCTAGGCATTTTAATGATAATATTAAAATGGTCTATGTTGTGATGGTATGCATTATATTTATTTGACTCAAGTTAGGATCTAATGGCAGGATCTTGTGAACACTATATGAACATATGGTGTCAGTAAAAGGGGAAAATTTCTTGGCGAGTTCAGTGACTACATTTCTCAAGAAAAGTATTAGCTTCGTCTGTTCGTTAGTGGTTTAACTGCAACGATCCAAGACAGTTCAATCAGTGATTCAGGTTACTGGTGTAAGAGATGGGTAATCAGGATTTGTTATCTGGCAGGTGTGAGATTCTTTACTCTTCGTCAAAATATCCAGCCGGGCTCTTGGCTGGACCCAGTCTCCCGTTGGATATTGGAAGCTCTTTCCCGAGGAAGGACAAAGCAGAAGAAGCGTGAACCAGAAAAACTCTTCTGCCTAATGCCGTGACAGTGATAAATAGGTTATATCGACATATCAGTGCAGTTCTGATACATATTTTGAGGTCCTGAGTTAAAATATGGGCACGCAGGACGACCGACTTGGCAATATGTCTCGCAATTTTGCGACTTTCCTCAGTTCCTGTAAACAAATGTGCAAGACTGCCGTGGTCGAATATACCCTATGACTGTTCACTTAAACAGCATTTCTATTTTTTCTTAAATCATCATAGAAGTGACGCTATATGCAGGATGTTCAAAAAACATTTACTAACATTTACATTTTTGTTATAAATGGTATTGGAAATTATGCCCTCCAACTTGTAATCCCTTCTTAACACATACACAGCCCTCATATATCAGTTTTACCAACCGATACAAAAAATAAGCGTGTTGTCCATCACTGCATGTTGTAGATATGCAACTACATATCTGCTGGTTATAGCCTTTCGAACATTCTCCTTTTTTTCGTGCTTGGTGAGAAGAGCTTAAGTTCAACTTAACTTATAGTCTTTCTACCGAACACCAGCAATATCAGCTGCTCAGTTGAAAAGCATCGTTAAATAGTAAAACGCAGTTCTTTGCAGGCCTTCGCAATATGGGTCTGTTTGTTTCGGGCTACAGTGATATATTGTACGGAAATGTCCATTGCATTTTGACCCCTCTTCTTAGAAGCTAGCTCATGTTTCTTCTACCAGAAACAAAGCAGTAACCATTTAAAATCATTTTAGAAATTTATATGTAAGCCTGTTGTGTAAAACAGGTTATAATCCGAAGCCATTGCAAGCAGATTCTTGAGCAATGCGTTTTATAATGCCACTTTCCTGTGCAGACACTTTTTTCCTTGTTTATATCTTTGAATTAATGAGTCATACAGAAGTTCTGCTAACTAGATGATGGAAATGTATTATCATTTACAATCAGCGGGTTAAGGTCTGCAGTATCAATTAAACTATATTTGAAATCGGATTATTTTATTTAAAATGTCGGGAACGTTTAACGATCATGAGAGAAAAAAGAAACACAATATTTAAATCTTAGAGAAGAAGGAAGTTAAGATGTACACTGAATGCAAATTCATGGATCCAGTGACGGACGTTTGTGAACACGATATTAAACATCCGGGTTCCATAATGGCGGGGAAGTTCTTGGCTAGATCGGGACCTATCAACTTTTCAAGTTTTCCCTACAGCATGGAGTTAATTAGCGAGAATGTAAGTTGTGCTGTTTCTAATTGGGGGTATCGCAACTTGCAGGATTTCTAAAGAGCTCTGTCGAACCTCTGCATGTTACGCACGAGATAAGTTACCTTGCATAGATACACCGACCGATCTTAGGCTGAATTTACTTTATATTTTAGAATATAAGGTAATGAAGAAACGTCCTCCACAGCCTCTCAAGAGTTAAAACACACTGGCTCTTTGTGGCTTTCAAAAGCGTAAACCACACTTTAACGTAGAAACTCAGTCCTATGGAAGGAGGTTTCTTTAAACAGAGATCCGCTTACAAGTGATTAACTAACCGTATGAACCAGGATTCCAAAGATGCGGCCTTGCTAACTTTTGAGGTGGGAACAACACTAGCGCCGTTGATATATTTGAAGTTTTGTTTGACAACGATCCTTTACAAAATGCTCAGCTTTTATTGTTTCTCAATGTATTTAGCTGTTATTTCTCAACTGTATGAGTTAGCCTGTTGTGTCGAATGGAAAAATAACTTTTAATAATGGATTGGAAGGTGTATGGAAGGAAACGATCATGATCCGTTTGAAGGCACAGTTTCAATGTTTATTTGGAAGGACGTGTGTAAACCATGCCGGTTCAATGCCTCTTCTTAGAAATATTCAAACATGACGAATGTTTTTACGTTAGGAACAGAATTGATAAGTTGACCAGAATTTGTTACTTGCTCACAATGTTTTGTGAATATACTGCATATAGGTCTAATAAAATGTGCTTTAGTTGACTTATTTCTTAAGTATCTTCCGTTGAGAAATCATTTACGCTGATTATTAAGCGCTTAAGCCAGTGCGACAGTGTTTTGTTTATTACACTAAGTGGTTGAAGAAATGTTCCGTAGTTAGCAGTCACTCACTTTACTGTTCAGAGTTTCATTTTATCAACACATAATAATCCAATTGCAGTAGTAGTTCATAAAATGGCAAAGTGGTGTAAAAATTACAGAACACCGAAATACTTTGTTTCTATTTCTCTGGAGATCAGATTTCGAGACTTAGAAAAGACAAAGTAGGCAAACTAAAATTGATGATCAGAATAAGAACATAATTTCGGAAATATCTTTTATAGGTTAAAATACATAGGTGTAATTGTACCTGTCATTTACGGTCGTGGAACTTGGTCCGTCGTTATAGCGGAGAATTAAACATTTTGAGTATTTGTACCCGACTTCTAATTTTTTGGCCAGGAAGCCAGAGGAGGGGTTACTGCCAATACTGCAGTGCCTTAATAAATAGGATTGTTTCAGTTGCCATGATTCCTTGTAAAAGAGAATGAGTACGACGGCCGTGGTTACAATTGCGTGATAAAGAGCTAAATAATGTCTGTTCTTCACTGTTATTTGGCTGGTGTCATCAAGGAGGACATTTGAAGTACATCACTTGTAGCATGCATAGAGACATGAGAGACATGCGAAATTATAACAGAAAAACCCGAAGGGAAAGTAAAACATGGCAGCCATAGACCAACGCGAAGATAAGAAAAAAAGTATGATTTGAGGTTTTCACAGCGGTGAGTATGAAGTTTCTGTCTTCTGGGTTGATGACGGAGGCAGTATGACCTCTGAAATGTTGGTAAACATCGACCAGACTACACAGCGCAACAACCCAGAAGACAGAAATCTTCATACTCACCGCTGTGATGACGGAGGCAGTATGACCTCTGAAACGTTGGTAAACATCGACCAGACTACACAGCGCAACAACCCAGAAGACAGAAATCTTCATACTCACCGCTGTGATGACGGAGGCAGTATGACCTCTGAAACGTTGGTAAACATCGACCAGACTACACGGCGCAACAACCCAGAAGACAGAAATCATCATACTCATCGCCCTGATGACGGAGGCAGTATGACCTCTGAAACGTCGGTAAACATCTACCAGACTACACAGCGCAACAACCCAGAAGACAGAAATCTTCATACTCATCGCCCTGATGACGGAGGCAGTATGACCTCTGAAACGTTGGTTAACATCGACCAGACTACACAGCGCAACAACCCAGAAGACAGAAATCTTCATACTCATCGCCCTGATGATGGAGGCAGTATGACCTCTGAAACGTTAGTTAACATCGACCAGACTACACAGCGCAACAACCCAGAAGACAGAAATCTTCATACTAAGAATCGCCCTGATGACGGAGGCAGTATGACCTCTGAAACGTCGGTAAACACCTACCAGACTACACAGCGCAACAACCCAGAAGACAGAAATCTTCATACTCATCGCCCTGAAGACGGAGGCAGTATGACCTCTGAAACGTTGGTTAACATCGACCAGACTACACAGCGCAACAACCCAGAAGACAGAAATCTTCATACTAAGAATCGCCCTGATGACGGAGGCAGTATGACCTCTGAAACGTTGGTTAACATCTACCAGACTACACAGCGCAACAACCCAGAAGACAGAAACTTCATCCTCATCGCCCTGATGACGGAGGCAGTATGACCTCTGAAACGTCGGTAAACACCTACCAGACTACACAGCGCAACAACCCAGAAGACAGAAATCTTCATACTCATCGCCCTGATGACGGAGGCAGTATGACCTCTGAAACGTCGGTAAACACCTACCAGACTACACAGCGCAACAACCCAGAAGACAGAAATCTTCATAAGAACATAAATTTAAAATATGTTTTTAGAGGAATCGAGTTCCAGGTGTAGTACATTGTTGCTTTTGTGGATATGATAATAAATTCTCTACTTTTAGGCCATAAAACTGATTAATTTCATTGTTATCCGAGCAACTAATAATGTTTTGTGAAATATTCTGCGTTGTGGACATCCCTAAAACTTTCTTGTTCATAAAATGGCCGACTACATGGAGGTGCGAAATAGAATAGAAAGAAGAAAATGCCAAAGTATATGTTGCAGTTTCTCCTTTCTGTGGATGAAATCATGAGATTGAGAAAAAGAAAGATAGATAAACAATAGCAATGAAGTCACATTCTGGAGCGGGGTATAATCCGCTTAAGGCAGTCTTGTCTTCGTCTCTGTATCTTTCTGGTCGTGTTGTATCGCCAGAGGGGAGTTAGTTGTTCCTTTTTCTTGTTGTTCTAGTCCAAAGCCAGTCCACTCCCATTCTGCACCTATACTTAAACGTCTGTGGTGGCCGGGGGCACCTTCCGTTCCCTTGCTTCTCTACAATTACGTGGACGAAGGAGAGAGAATGCTAGGTGCCGAACGAATGGGAGCTAGAGTTAAAACCTGAACAGCCAAAGCTATAATTTCATCATGGCTTGCTTGGCATCTGTATGGCGTACAATGTTGCCACGTGTTAAAAGTCACTCGTCGCCTTAGTTATATGTAAAGCTGTCCCACTATACGCCATGTAGACGCTTGGGGGGGAGTGGAGGTATAACTCCTACTCATTCTTGACCTCGGCACTAGATGGGGGTGAGTGGTCAGCATCACGCCCCGGCCGGCTTTACCCCCGGGAAAGGACTCCGGTACCCATTGAATAGTAGACTGGGTGGGCCCCAGAGCCGGTCTGGACGCAGAGGCTAGAGGAAAAACCCTCTGCCCCCGTCGGGGATCGAACCCCGGTCGTCCAGTCCGTAGCCAGTCACTATACCGACTGAGCTACGCCGGCTCATATATGTAATAATATTAAATACGTACTGTAAGTGCTCCATATCGTGATACTTGACAGACAGCTGGGACAGATGAAGGTTGGAATCGATGTAGATCAAGGCTCAGCTTTGTCTGGCACAAGAAAAGCTGAACACAGTCCGGCGTTTGTCTATTTTCCGCGTGTCGCTGTACCAACTTTAACTCGGTGTCTAGATAGAACAGTCGTGTGTTATTTTAAATTTGAGAGTGTGCATATATGTGCGGCTGTGTAATTTATGGACTGTATCCATATTACTATTTATGCTTTGTTGTGTTTTGTTTTATTTACGAAAGCCTATTTTTATTTAGTGTTCTGTCTGACGACAGGTCCATATGAACAGGGTCCTTCCATCGTTTTCTCGGACTGGGACCTGTTCATATACGTTCTTGGCAGATGATCCAAAAGTGGTTTGCCATTGCCTTCTTCTGTGTGTGTGAATGGAGTAGTTGTTGGGATGCCACGGAGAAACCGAGGAAGCCCCCGGAGGAAAACTCCGTGTTGCCTAGACTACGGCCTTGCCCAACACAAGTTATAAATTCAGGCACCGCCGGGAATCGAACCCGAGACCCCTGGATTACAAGGCCAGCGTTCTAACCGCTAGACCACCGTGGCGTCTAGAAAGTCTATATTGTTGTACAAATATTCGACAGGCTGGTTTTCAGTGACGAACAACAAATAACTGCAGTGATACAAATCATTTAAATGGTATGTTACAATTAGTAGAGCTAATCTCAAACACATTTCACATAAGAATGGAAACAAATCTAGTTTCAGAAATGTTGTACTCTGTCCAGTGAACTAGACTAGTTTATCATACTAACATTGATAGACAAATTTATTAAGATCAGTAATAGCTATTTTAAAACATATATCCACAAAACGTTGCAGCCTGGTTAGCTCACATGCTTCGTGTTTGGGAGGCCTAGGGTTCAGATCTCGGTCAGGAAATCGCCTGACTGAGGTTTCTCGTGGTTTTCCTCTATCCCTCCAGGAAAATTCTAGCTCGTAATGGTCGCGGCGTAAGTCTTGGCCACGTCATGCTGGAAACATTTATCTAATTTTTAAGTTCTGGAAGCCGTTAAAGTGGAGAAGTTGCGACCGTAGCGTTAATTAACGTGAATGTTCTGTTTGTGTTTTAAGATTTCGTTTTATTGGCAAATAATATTTTTTTATTATTTTTTTGTTCGAGTGGTTTGCTTCTTGAATGTCAGATAAGTTTTGAATGATCAGTATAATCACTGTCAGTGTCCTACAATAGTGACGTTACTCACACGCCAAGTTTTCTGCAGACATCCGTACCTACAGCGAAGGAAGTTAAACTGTCAGGCAGTAATTCCGGTCTGAACGTGCTGCTAACGAAGAAGTCCTTCCCCCGCCAGGAATTCAACTCCATACTAAATTTAACAAAATCCTTTGAGCAGTTTTGGGTATGTATATGAATTCATCTGGACAAACAGGAATTGATAAATGTGAGTTTATTTTATGTATTTCGTTCATCTGTATTGACCTTCAACCATTCTAGTGACCTTCAAAAGGCTCTTCTTAGTAGTGCGCGTGGTCGTTTCATCACCCGGTCAAAACATGTGGGCCATTATATGAATCAGAATGATCAAGCAAAGCAAAACAAGCTCTGCTCACAGACTTACATACCACTGACCACAGGGCAAATAATTTAATGATCTAGAGGACTGGATGTTTCTCAGAACCGGTCCAGGGTTATAAAAATAACTTTCAGAACTCTTATTCGGTAGTCGTGAACTTACGGCTCTTACGATATAAAATATCGAACTTGACATTTGGATTTTAAATTAGGATTCCTAGTTAGGGAAAATAATTTTCTACTTTCTGTGGCGAGTGTGGAACTGGAAGACAGCTGCAGTGGCATTCGACTGCAGTGCGAGGTCGAGACGCGGGTAATTTAAGGCTTGCGGCAGCCGGCATTCCTAGAGTCACGATAATTAAGTATGATCTGTAGGGAGGGTGTGGCGGTATGCCAGTGGAAAATAAGACCAGAACGAGAACTTCAAGTGATCAGAACTAGCGCGAAACTCACAAGAATTTGGATTCGAAAGAACATCGCTAATTAACCACCTACATTCAGTATGATTCATCAAGAGCTGAGTACTTTCTGCTTCGTCTTATTCTTATTCTGCTCCTTCCTGTTTTCACCCTTCTCCTCTCTTCCCGCCTACAACTCCTCCTCCTCCTACGCCTTCTCCTTTTCCGCCTGATTTTTCTCATATTCTGCCCCCTTTATTATTATTCTTACCTCCATCTCATCCACACTCCTCCTTTATTTCCTTCCTTTATCTCATCCCCCTTCATTTTTCTTCTTTTCCTTCTTACCTCCATATCCTCATACACACTTATCCTTTCTTTCCACCTTTTATCACGATCTCCATATTCCCTTCATTATTATTCTTGTTATTCTCCTCCTCCTCATTCTTCTTCGTCTCTCCACCTCTTCTTCCGCAATGTCCAATTGTTTCTGCTTAATCTTGTTCCTTCCTCCACCCTTCTACTCGTCATCAGCCTACCCTTTCTTCTTACTCCTTTACGCCAGACTCCTCTCACTCACCTCGACCTCCCTGAATCAAAAGGGTTTTTTAGTCCTGCTCACGATGTAGAAACCTTTAGATTTGGAATCAGTCCATTGCAAGTCCTTAGCCTCGACAGGCCAAAACGTGAAACAGTAGATAAACATCGGCGAGATTTTAGGTTGTGAGTCCAATCTTGAGGCAGCGTAGGACACATCCTGGCCATCGAGTTCGATGTTTAAGTTCCGCTATCGGTGTGAACCTTTGAATTCATTAGTCCACGTGTTAAGGGAAGTGAGGTACGTCTCTCGACTCTTTATGGCCGTCGTAATTGAGGTTTGTTACTGCACCCACCGGACTGCGCCCGTCTGTTTGTCACAATAAAGGTGCCAGGATTTCGGGAGCAATGTCGACTTTAAGGATTACAACAACGGGTAAAGCACTTTCATGCAACAAAGACTGTGATGAGTATAAGCTTCAATACGTTAGTTCTAGTTGGCATGATCTGACGGTCGCTGACCTCATGTCGAATCTGCATCCAGCTTTTGGTCTCGCTGTCAGGATCTGTCACGATTACTTGCTTAATCGGTTAGACTCATTGATTCTCTAATTGGTGATATCTTAGTCGATTAATAAGTTACGGCACGCGGCAGTATTTCACAAACATTTGAATTACAGGTGCAAAAATGCAACTTTTTTGTTCTACATATAGGCATTGTAGTCCTGTATATAGGCGTTCTTAATCCGTTCAAGCGTTCAAACAGCTGATCCTTTGCGCACCGAAACCAAATTATGATGATCCGAGGTGCTAATGGCCCCACTTCTATCACATACCTAGCCACGTCACGACATGTGATGCAAAATTATGAAATCATTTTCCTTTCATCCATTATTATTCTACGAAGCTCATCACGCACATTCTCAAAGTAATTTCCTTCTCCTTCAGAAATGTGAGGTAACTGCTTATTGCGGGGTTTTTTTTTTAGGTGAATGTCTTTTGGTAATCTCGGTCACTGTAATTTACTATGGGAAATTATTAATGTTATTGCAACTGTTATTTAGTTTTGCGCTGGATTGTCATGTAGGTACGCACATTCGAAAATTTCTCAATAATAAGCATATATTGGGTTACGTTCTTTAAAATAATCTTGTGATATTGCATGCACTGTTTCATCTAACGTACTTTCTTATCACAAGAATTATTTTCTGATAATATTTAAATAGATATTGAACACAGGGTTGGAGGGTGTGGACTGGATTAATCAGGTTCAGAACAGCGACCAGTGGTTGGCTCTTGTGAACACGATAATTATTCTTCGGTTTCCGTAGAAGACTTGGAATTTCTCGACTAGATGACCATCTATTACCTCCTCAATAAAATCCCTGCTGCATGGAGTTCGTGTGTTTTGATTTAATTTCTTGCCAAGTGTAATGCGGATAGGAAGCTGTGGACTTGTAACATTTTCAGGTCTGGCAATATTTCTGTTATTTTAATATTAAAAGTTTGAACGTCCCTGGTAATTATCTTTGCAGTCTTGCAGAAGAAGGGACAACAAGGCGAATAATTTGAAGAGGGAATTTTTATATTGTGGACCTCAGAGACAATTTGCTAACCCAGAGATGACGCGTACACTTCGCGGACTTTGTGAACTTCGGAATCCAATAGAATTGCATCTTATATTTTAATAATATCACTGTTTTCATATGGCAGTGCACAAAGATATTTAAGAACTAAACATTAAGTGGCAAGGACTGAAATATTTGAAGGGATATACGACTTGCATTAGAATTTTGGAATATTTCATATTAGTAATATTGATTTTTCTTAAACAATTATTTTTAGGAGCAAAGCAAGCCTTAGAACGGAAAGATATTATATAAATCAGAAGTTCTGAAAAAGGAAGTAGATTAATATGAATAAAAATAGTAGACTTAACTTGTGTACGTGTTACTAACACAAACTCATTTTTGCTCGATACTTGAATTATATTCCGAAAAATTTAAGCGTCATAAAATGTGTTGTTATTGTTTCAGAGGTATATACTTATATATCTGAATGTAGAGTTAGACGAGATTTAGGAAGATGTATGAAGAGGTGGCACGATCAAAGACAAATTTTGACATAATCCTTGTGTCAGTTGGTGATGATGACAATAAAGCCTGATTAATTTACCTTTATCAGTTCATCCATTCTAAAAAAAACTTTAGATTTTAATTAAGAAATGTGTTTGGCATTAAAGTACTTCTGTCTGAGTCATGCTTTCTTTTCAAGTAATAATATACTGTCTTATGAAACATAGTCATTATAAATATTTAGTTCCTGGGGACAGAACCGTCCTCGCGGGCAATTAGTGTGAGTTTCATCTTATCCTGCTGCGTAATATATACTTAGAGAGGCTTTGCTCTTCTCAAGAGTTTCACTACTTGTTTGCCGGAATAATGATAATCACCTCCTAAATACAGACATCTGAAACAGCTTTTTGTGACTTGCATTTCAGGTGCACATAAATCATGTGTGTATCGTGTGCATAACTTCGTGTTTCTAGGTGTTGAAGACCTTGATTTCCACGTACCAAGTCGATCACTAAACCAATTTATGTTGGCATTCCAGTTTAAAAATAATATTAATTTATTATCTTCACCATACAACCGTCTGGTGTTTGCAGCTACGTTGATAAAGAACATTAAATATGCAGTAGAATGGACCTTCATAATCAAGTGCGTTGCGTGATGCAAGTATGAGTTCGCTGAACTAAGAAATATAAAAAAATCCGAACTCAGATATGTCAAACGTCTTTCGTAGAATTGCTAATAAACAAAGACGTATTCTGAAGTAGATATGCCTTAAGGTTTTGACACTTCGCTGTCGCGTGCGTGCTTTGTTCAATTAGCTCTACTAGGCAAATTTTCAAGATATACATCATCATTTATCATCTTTAAGCTGGGTTTGACGTACGGCACTACCAGCGTGCAGTTACTGTTTTTATTGCACTTTCTACTGTTCTATTATTTCCAAAGGAACAGCATTGTGAAACAAACTCAATTCACCATTGTCGCATAATCCTTTTAAAGGAGAGGCGGGTAGAATGCTCTACAGATATTTGAGGACAATTACATTTCGATGTATGATAACGTCTAGTACAGAAATGCAGTAATGATTAACGGTGATGGTGTTCTGGGTTTTGGCACAGTGTAGACTTGTTGGTAGATGGCAAAATTTCGGAGAAACATACTGTACCCATCTTCAGGGTTGAAATGGTGATACTGGGAAGTGGAGGGATTTTTTGTAGCGTTAGAGGAAGGGACGACGAAGGGAGAGAACATTCCATCTACATGCGAATCTACACGGCTCCAAAGCCGAGATTAAGAACATCATTATCCTCACCGCCGTAAAAACTTCGTATCTCGCAAGTAATAATTGGTCGGTGGCTCAATAAGAATGCTTTGCAGGATGTACTTCAGTAATCTTAAAACTCTGCATACCGTGTAGTGTATTAAAATATAAAATAAGCAAACAAACAACTATTAACACTATAAAAAAGGTACTAGTATTTTATATTATGTACTTCAGTATTTAGAAATTAAGTTGTCGTCCTGAAAAGTAACTATAATGTTTGAGAACTACTTTTCGAGGAGAAATTCGAACCAAGAGATATAAAGAAACTTGAAGAAGTACGAAACTTACTAAGTGAGGACGTGCATAAGTTGCACTGATCCCGAAATTTATAAGCGTTATTAAATTAAGGTGAATGTAATAGTTAGGGCGTGTAACACACATGAGGAATTAAAAAGTACGAGGTGCGATCGAAAGGTTTCCAGACTGCGCGTATAAAAACCCGTACACTTATCTCAGGTATTAAATTCATCCATCACCCTCGAAGTAGTTCCCCTGGGAGTGAACACAACGATCCCAGCGCCGCTGCCAAGCCTGGAAGCATCCCTGGAAATCTTTCTTTGTCAGCCTGTCAAGCACCATCTGCGATTCTGCCTGAATCTCTTCTATCGTCTCAAATCTCCTTCCCTTTAGCTGAATTTTCATCTTTGGGAAGAGGAAGAAGTCACACGGAGCTTAGAAAGGAAGGTGGGGTCGGTTCTTGCAAGATCTTTGAGCTCCTGACAAACGAGAAGTCGATTCTGCTTCTGGTCCTCAGACAGGATGCGTCGCATGTGGAGTTCTTCCTTTAGAATCAGCTGACAGGTCCCATAGCCTATCCCAACAATGTCGCACAAGTCGTTGATGGTACGACGTCGATCTTCGTGAATGGCCTGCCGAATCTTCGTAACATTTTCGGGCGTTGTGCTCGAAGATGGTCGTCCAGAACGCTCGTCATCATCGACAGAGGTTCGGCCATTTTTAAAACGTGAATGCCACACAAAAGTTTGTGCACGACCCATTGCGGACTCCCCAAATGCTTGCTTTAGCATTTCATAGGTTTCCGTAGCCGTTTTGGCGAGTCTTTGGCAAAATTTGATTTGTTCATGAAAATCCGCCATTCCGAAATCGCAGGAGGGTCGGTATAATGCACTACCAAAACGCCCGTAACTAAGAAACAAATGCTAATTCGATGATGCCGGCTAGCACACTGATTCACTATGAATGTAGGCCGCACCTCCTAGCGGCAGAAGCTCGTACTACATCCGGTTCGCCCTCTATTGACACAGTCTTGAAACTTTCCGATCGCACCTCGTATGCCTATATATTGTTAAACCTGAAGATGGAGGAGACCGGAGTGTAGACGTTATCAAATTAATGTTAATGAAATAATTTGTGAGAAAGTTGAGTGAATTTAGCTGGCTCAGGATACTACGTATTCAGTGGAAAACGGTAATGAATCTCGGAGATTTTCTTGTAAAGCTGAGCGTTTCTTAGCTGCGCAAGGACTATTTCTTGGAGTTTCCGTCATAGCCTATATTACAGCTTTTAAAATTAGTCATCTTTGTAACATATTAATGACACTATTTTATTTCCTTCTTTTGTTTGCAGGAAGGAACACGTGATCTGCATGAACCGTCCAGCTGTAGTGCCCCTTCTGAGGGTCTGTAAGAAGCAAGAAGTAATCGGCCTAGAGGAGACGATTAGCCAAGCATCACGAACTCCGCTGCAGCCGGATATGGTGCTGGAGACCCGAGTCAAACGCTTTAATAATATCGATGCAGTCGCTTCTAATGTGCAACAATAGGCTTGTTATTATAATACGCTGATTATATCTGTAAGAAGAGGTTCTTAAGTCATGGATGGGGTGGGATGAACCTTGTTCTGTAAAGGAACTGAGACATTAGCTCGACTTCGACTGTTGTGTCTTGTGGCTTGGCTTTTTGTTGTTATTTTATTAATGAATCTCGAGTTTGGTCGTGACACTCTCGTATCTTTTTGCGTTGTGCACGATGTTTAAGGGGCAGAGGTAACTACGAATTACAACTTCGTGTATCAAAGACCTATAGACGTTTTAAGATTTTCGTGATATTTAAAACTGCAGATATTTCAAAGTGATTCCAAGTCATGAATTATAATGCGTGTTTTATAGTGTGACCGAAGCAGAATATGTGTGATGAGAACTTTAAACTGGTAAAAATCCGGTCTTCCGCGCAAAAAGAATCTACAACGGAAATTGAAATTTTGACAACATAACTGAAGAATACAGTGATTTCTTATTCTTTTTTTCCTTGTAAATACATATACATATATTTTAGTTTTCTTTAATGAACGTGTGAGGAGTGTGCAATTTGTGGCTTCTGTATATAAACAAATGAACTTCACTTTTGCACATTATCTTGTAGAAATCTTTCTTAATTCTGGAAAACTATGTAATTAATTTTTATTTGTTTTGTTTTGTTTTGCACTGTTTGTTTTCATGTCTTGTCAACCCGTCCATGTGAACTGAATCGATAAGACATAGATGGAGACGTTCTAAGTGGTGATGTTAACAACAGTATTGCATGAAAACTATTATTATATGATATAATTACCACCCAAACATCTGTTAAAATTAGCTGTAGGTGGGTGTAAGCGTATCAGTGTAAACTGTGTTAAAATTTTCATATACGGTAACTAGTCAGAAAATTATTCTTTTCGCCCTCGCTTTTATATGTGACACGGTGCTGCCAATGTTGTACATAAATTATTATTATTAATAAACAACTATTTGAAATTATAACTCGTGGGCTGTGTATTTATTGCTCGTGTATTATAAAATATGTGAAGCTGCTTAATTAATAAGTTCTAACAAATGTTACCATATTCAACCTATCGTAATGCATAAGGGTTTTGGCGTGTTTCGTATGCAAGTATTATAGCTGTTTATCTTAATATGTTTAATCGTAATTTTTTTTTAAATGTAACTGACGAAGATGTTAAATGTGTCTCATTTTTAACTGTATTGTTTAACAAAAAGTGACAGTGGAACCACGGTTCCGGAGAATTAGACGTAAATACGTCTATACGGCAAGGAATTTTATATATTGGCTTTATTCTAAATATTTTCTTTATACACGTTTTACAATTGATTAAAATTTGAGTAAGATAATACTGCCTACCTTGAATTAGTTACGCTTAAGATGGGTCTGTGGTAGCTGAAATATGTTATAAAATTTGTACATTTTAGAGTATCAATATATCGTGCAAACACCATATCTATACAAGATTTTGATCTAGTAGTACTACATTGAGGATTTGACATCAACATTCCTCCTTCTTTAAAACAATGTTAAAATCTCCTGTCATTATTATCAGCATTGTATTAGGATTTACTGTGTCTCA
Source organism: Zootermopsis nevadensis (assembly GCF_977971745.1). Classification (NCBI taxonomy): domain Eukaryota; kingdom Metazoa; phylum Arthropoda; class Insecta; order Blattodea; family Termopsidae; genus Zootermopsis; species Zootermopsis nevadensis. The sequence continues at coordinate 11,348,040 of NW_028259142.1, forward strand.
AATGACTCAAAATAAGTCTCTTGCAATCATCAATAGGTTTGTGGTTACAAATATACAGGGTTACAATTAAAACTTTTTCACCATTGACCATACACTGTGGAGTTCATTATTTAATACTTTTATTTTTTTACATTTTCTGTACTGTGTCATATATTCTGTATTACGGATTCTTTTAGCTTCAATGTCATCCATCTTGTTATCTCTACATAGTATGACGCAACACACAAACGCAGCAACAGATTTCTTAATAATTCTTATATATATTCTAAAACCTTTTTACCAGCACAAAATTATCTACTCTACGACGCACTTCTTCTACAAGCGATTCACAGCTCAGCTCTTTCCGCAATAACGAAAGCGGATTGTTGACGGCAGTAATGAAACACAACAATGCCGAGTAAACATATGACGTTTCCTAGGTAACATAACAATGCATGCAAGCTGACTATTGTTGTCAGTCCATATTTACAAATTGTTGATATTTCCTACACTTTTTTGCGGAATGACACTGACCCTTCCATATAGACGTATTTACGTCAAAAAGAGTCTCTCTGTTCCAAACATCTCGGGAATCTTAGGTCTGTTTCCTTTGGGTTAATATACGTAAAGTATTTGATGCAAGATGTACATCCTTCATAAATTTTCCAGTTATATTATTTGAATAATATGACAAAATTTTTTTTTTTTTTGTCTGTATGCATATCTGTATTATACGTTTCGACACGTGTTCTGTAATTTTAGCTGCGATCAATTATAATAATAAAAAATCGTGGCTTCGTTATAGTAGCCTACATTAACGCCTAAAGTATTTTTATAGAGTAACGCTGATTCATTTCACAGGCCGGAATAAAACTATAATCCATACTTACGTACAAGGAATGTAGTGAGTTCAATAAACGCGGACGCTGTGGTTAGAAGAGGACAAAGACTTTGGATCGTCACGAAATAGAATTGAGCCCGGCGATTCTTCAGTCTCTGGGTTTCAACGCCAGGATCAGACATCGGATTCATCAGATTCTACTTTCTTACAAATGTAAGTTTATCACTTGGTTTCACTGCCCTAATTCCCGAGTCTCTAATAATTACCATTCCTGGTCATTATGTGCGTTGTTAACACGAATTATAAAACATAGCAAACAAAGCTGGAATTATGTATGTCGTCATGTTCCATCTCGAAACACTGGATGGATTTCGATACGTTTGATGCTGGGAGTCTACGTCAAGATAAGTAAATCTGAACCTTAAATAAACAGGGTTGGAAAGTGTTGTCTCAATTAAACTAGCTGAAGTTAGAGTCCAGTGATTGAACTTTGTGAGATCGTTAATGAGATTGAAAAGAAGGACATTTTCTCTTGCAGTTGAAAAAAACTATCAGGTTTTTTTAGAAGAATCTTGTGTTATGGAGTATATCTGAGTTAACATCAAGAGTTTAACGCATGTAAAAAAAACGATATTTTGAAAGGAAACTTTAAGTGATATACGAGGTGCGATCGGAAAGTTTCAAGACTGCGCCTATAAAAACCCGTACACTTATCTCAGGTATTAAATTCATCCATCACCCTCGAAGTAGTTCCCCTGGGAGTGAACACAACGATCCCAGCGCCGCTGCCAAGCCTGGAAGCATCCCTGGAAATCTTTCTTTGTCAGCCTGTCAAGCACCATCTGCGATTCTGCCTGAATCTCTTCTATCGTCTCAAATCTCCTTCCCTTTAGCTGAATTTTTATCTTCGGGAAGAGGAAGAAGTCACACGGCGAATAAGGAGGGTGCGGGATGACGGCCATGGTGTTTGAGGCCAAAAACTGGCGAACTTTGAGGGCGGTGTGCGCTGGCGCGTTGTCATGATGCGTCGCATGTGGAGTTCTTCCTTTAGAATCAGCTGACAGGTCCCATAGCCTATCCCAACAATGTCGCACAAGTCGTTGATGGTACGACGTCGATCTTCGTGAATGGCCTGCCGAATCTTCGTAACATTTTCGGGCGTTGTGCTCGAAGATGGTCGTCCAGAACGCTCGTCATCATCGACAGAGGTTCGGCCATTTTTAAAACGTGAATGCCACACAAAAGTTTGTGCACGACCCATTGCGGACTCCCCAAATGCTTGCTTTAGCATTTCATAGGTTTCCGTAGCCGTTTTGGCGAGTCTTTGGCAAAATTTGATGCACACGTCATTCCGAAATCGCAGGAGGGTCGGTGTAATGCACTACCAAAACGCCCGTAACTAAGAAAGAAATGCTAATTCGATGATGCCGGCTGGCACACTGATTCACTATGAATGTAGGCCACACCCCCTAGCGGCAGAAGCTCGTACTACATCCGGTTCGCCCTCTATTGACACAGTCTTGAAACTTTCCGATCGCACCTCGTATTTATTTATTTAATGACTGTTTTTAAACGATGCCGTCGTATTCTAGGGTAACTTTGAAGGATTGAGTGGATTTGCTGACGAAAGAAGTGGTCTATGTCTATTTTAAAGTATTACCACAGAATTCTTCTTGATAGACGAAGAAAACGCGAAAATCCTCAGTCATGGTAGCATGTTTCCGAACTTTAATTATTATCCAGGACTCTGCAGAGCGACGTTTGGGTAGGATGTAAAGTTTTTGCTACGTTGGACAACCTAAAAACCGTAAAATTACTCTGATAGATACCTTTAAACCACGAATTCGAATAACGGGATCTCTCCAGATAGTGGTCGGTTGATCACAGATACCTGTACGGATAGGGTCACTTCAGCGACCTGACGTATCACGACAGTGCCTCTGTAGTTAAAACACCAGAATTGGAAACAGTGGGTTACATAATCACAGTTTCGTGCGTGGAATTTCGTGTCTCTTCGATTTTAATGTTAGGTTCCAAACAGAACATGTTTCAGCGATGCGGGAATTTCTTTAATGTCAAAGGAAATGTGTTCTGCATCGCTGTGACACTTACGGAAATCTCACAATGCCTCAGAGTGAGGGAACATAACGTGTATTTCAGTTTATATTAGGATTTCGATGTGGTTCGTAAACGTATTCTTCGCATCAGTCTTTGATGTTTCAGGAATTTTGTTGCGGATGTAAATTTTGTACCACGACAGTCACATTCTGTTTCTTGTTCTTGATGTAATTAAGTGTTGAATTGAGATCTATAACAAAAGTTGTCTAAATTTAACTTTGGTTCATTTTGCACCTACATATCTCCTGTTTTAGATGAAACAAATAGAATTTTACAAATGTTCGTAGAAACGGCTCGTCTAAAAATGTAACATAACGTAGGCCTATTTTTTATTTCTGCTTGTTTGTTTAAAATATTTTTTTGACTCTTGGCGAAACACAAGGAAACATTTTTCGCGATTCCAATCAGTGTGATTATTGTCGCATTTATTTTTATTTAAATGCAGTCGATTAGAAGTCTGTCAGCTAGTCCAAATATGTCCGTCTGTCATGAACCCCGAAATTCCTCACCCTGTTTGCAAAAGCCCACCATCGGCCTGAAGCACATGAATCCACCGTATTTATTTAGTTGTAGTTTATTTAACGACGCTTCTTCAATAGATGAGACTATATACCCTGGAATGGGGGGGGGGGTGGTGATAGTGAATTATAAAGGCTGTGGAAGGAAGCGGTCGTAGCCTAATTTAAGGTACTATTCCGGCATTTGCCACGAAAAAACCCAGTCAGGATTGCCGGTCTCTGGGCCGAGATTATTAATATCTACTTCAATATTATCTTTTCCTCTCTGCGTGGTTATTTTCTCTCCAACAATAAATTTGTATGTGCAATAAATTAACATTAACAAAAATGCATTTGGAAAATATTTAAGGATTTTAATAAATCTTTCTGTTTCCATTGCGCTTGCACGATCATTAAATATTTATGCTTGTACGCTCTGTTAACGTGCAGTAGTTCCTGAAGCGAACTGCCAAAGTTTTCTCCTTTACAAAAAAAAAACCGTAGATACAGCAAAGCTATAATCACATCGTTTCCGCTGAAATTGCTAGTAGTTTTATCATTAATTACTTAATCTGAAAGAGTTTATAGAATTCACTGATTTTCGTTCTTGATTCTAAAGATTTAATGTCATTATATGCTTCAAAAGGCCATCAATTTTCCGATAACCGTCAACCAGGTATGCTTACCAGCTTGTTCGCTATCACTGATTTCTTTACAACACAGCCACCAGTAAACGTTCTATTACGAATTAAAATCTAGGACCGTCGTAGACGTACTGATCCTGGTAAACATTACGTGGCAGTATGTCCAGTATATCATATAATTTTGACATGTTAGTGTTATGTATGTAAGACAGGTCACTGATCAACCGTCATGCATAAAGCTTTATAATTTATCCCGTTTCCAACAGAACTCAGTAGCTCAGGTAATTGATCTGTTAAGAAATGCAAATAAGAGGTCTTTGAATGTTGAGACTACGTTGTAAGGTCCAATCAGAAACCGTCAAGTATTCCTTCCTAAATATTAATGTTTGCAATGTCTCGCTAAGACAGCGATAGTGATCCTTTACGAAATATTCGGATTGGTTTTAAGAGTAGAACGTATCGATTGAATGTAATTTAGCATCGCCCTGTATAATTCAGTACAGTAGACCTAAATATATTTCTTAGAATGTTTGTGGGTTGGGATATATTTTAGGGACCCTGCCCACGTAATGTCTGCCCACATGCACAGTTTACCAGTAGGGTTGCTGATTGGTGGCCCCCCATTAGTATGCCGGGTCCAAAACGCAGCTACCAGCACTCGTTATTTTAATGATTCGTTAAACGAATAACTTCGTTCTGCTGATTGGCGATAATGAGATATCAGTTGAATGCTTTAGTTAGGATACTGCGTTGTTTCCTGCCGGGTGTTCGCCGAAGCATTGTACGTTGTCTGAAACACTATACTGATATGGAAATGGATCTAAAGTTTCACAAAACAATATTCTATTAAGAGTTCTCTGCAGTGTTCGTGCTGGCAGATGAGACGAATGTTTAAATTTTTTATGTTTCTTTCTCGAAAGTTTATCGTGGACTTGATCGTTCAATACGTGTCGCTGGATATCTTAGGAAAATTTGTAATCATTGTATTTACAGTACCATTTGCAGTAATTAGTTTCAAAGATCCCCGTTTCTTTTATATGAATATAAACAGCGGTTGGTCAGAATCTACCTCCTCAGATTAGTTGTACTGTAAATTTGTTTAATTCTGAAACGTATTATTCAGCTATTGAATGCAGTAATTAAATATTTACGCGGTACTTTCAATTATAGGAAAAAATTTTAATGCGAATTTATGTTTGCGTTTATTTCCTATATTTATGTTGCATGTCCTGTCAGTTTTTTTTTTGTTCGTTCACGATTGCTAATAAACTTGTAAGTGGAAGACTCGACATATAAAATGTTTTACAACTTCGGCTTTTGAGAATGAGAATCGTCGAATGTTTAAAATTGTCTGACGTTTCGGCAAACGTATGTATTACATACCCTGAAGATGGCAACAATTTTTAACTTTCTGTTTGGCTCATCACCGAAAGCCGAAGTTGCGCATTGGACTTCAGCCAAAAAACATATGGACAAGAAGAGAAGTTGATTTACAATACTATTCAGTCAATCAAGATCACAGGCTAAAGTTAATTTTGATAAGGAAAGATGAGAATTGCATTAAACGAGTAAGAAAACCGAGATATAATGAATATTAAACATTCGCAATAAACATTGCTACACACTGCTGCACTCAGCCGTAAATAAAGCGTGAAAACTGATGAAAATTAGAACTGTACATGTTAATTTTATTTTGGAATTTATATGAAACGGAACTTTCCTTTAACAAATGAAAAGCAATTACGTTCGGCTGTCGACAAAATGTGTGTGCTGAATACATTAATAGAAGAGATTAAAGATCGCAAAAGAGAGCGAAGAATAAAAGGGGGAACATGATGGAAGGGTGAAAGAAAGCAATATGGGTAAAAATAAAGAAACAATCCTGCGAATGTGTATAAGTCCACCAGTTGTAGTGTGCACCTTTTTTTTCCTTCTAAAATCCGTTTGAATAATCTAATAATCATGTCATCTAAAGGTAAGTCTTCTAAATTTTCTTTTCACTTCAGGTTTTCCTACAAAAATTTTGCACGCATCTCTTATTTCCCCTGTGTATATTAACATAAACTACGTATCACAAATCCCAAACAGGGATCCAACACTTTGTTGTGCTTTTATCCGTAGTTTATTTAAAAATAATCTCAGTTGTTATGATTCATCATCGTCAAATGACAGTATGATTAGTAAATAATGAAAAGTAAGGAAGCAGTCATTTGAATTCTAGAACAACTGTTGTGAAGACTAGAAGACAGGAGAAAGGACGCGGTCGGAACCATTCTAAGTAGTCTATCGGCTTGTTTATACACTTGGCTAAGATCCCTCGTATCTAGGAAAGGAAAACAAATCTGTGAGGGAGTAAGAGGTTAATGGAGAAACTGATGTGTTCAATACACAATTGAATGAAGTAGTCGTTACAGATATATCGTGGTTACCACTACTGAGTTGTCTTGTATTTCGACCGTGAGAAGCAAACATCAATGAACGCCGCAGACCTAAAAAGATGTTGGTAGGCTCGCTGGCTATTCTGTTATCTGCATGTCACGTGTCCACGGTGAGTTTATGTCAGTGTTCAAGGTGATGTGTAAGCGTGCAGTCGAACAAGGCATCTTCATTTACTGTAGTTACGTAGAAATCGATTTAGTTCCTGTATGTCGTCGATAATTTGGAAAGACATAACGTTATAATTGGAAAAAAAAAACTTTACGGTATTGGTGACGTTTTAGTCTCTTATCAAGAACAGCTACAAAATTACTTAACTTCGCCAGTATAAAATAACTCAAGTGCAATATGGACAAACTTGCAACTGGTTTATCGAATCAGTGAAACAAAGCCTAGTTTAATTTAAATGGACATTCCAACAAATGTAATAACCCCTAATCACCACTTCATGATTTGAACGTTGAAGTTTAGTGTGGTGGAATCGGTGCAAGGGAATGATTACCTCTATTTTACGGACATATTCAAATTCAGAAAGGTATATGAACAGTTTTCTTTCCCCAGAGTTAATGGAGGAAGAAAGACTGAACGGTTGCTTTCAACTGACATTAGAAACGGCGCGCACAGCCGGTAACTGCATTGCTGCAATAAGTGAAGTGTTTAGTGACATTTATTAGTGAAGGCTTATGACTAACTAATTTCCCAGACCTCACGCCGTGTGACTGTTGTTATTTGTGAGGTAGTTTGAAATGCAAAGTGTACGGAACAAGTCGTCACATATTACATGACCTTGAAAATATTCGGAACGAAATATCCAGGATTTCCTCAGCAGAGCTGCAACGTGTTAAGCAGAGCGTGTACGATTACGAGCATAAGCGCCTCTGGACCGGTGAGTTTCTCTCAAAGCTTATTTTATTTACTTTAACGCTTTGGCAATGACCTGGTTCCAGGATAAACAGCCGGAGCTTTCTGGAACATGGCAGCTCGCTAGCGGTCCGAAACAACAGCGACCGTGGGAAATTACTACTTCAGTCTACATTCAATTTTGTATTCATTAAACTTTTACGACAAGGAAAAGAACATGCCATTTTGTAAAAATCGTATTAGTCATGTAGCCGTAATCATGTTATCGGTTTTCTGTTCAACCTAACCCTATTTACTAATATATTTGGATTTACGACGTTTATGCATTTAGTCGATGGATCGATTTACGCCGCGTCTTCAATCATGAAATGTCGTATACCATAAACAAATTTCAAAATAAATTAATAGTTTGTCACTGATGGACTCCCATGTGCCTAAGCGCGTTACCCTTTTTTATTTATAAGATTTTCGGTTGATATTTCTATAAATCTGGTAAATCCCGTGAAGTTCTGTTAATGGAAGAGAGAATACACAAGACTTGTCATTTGAAGCTCTGACCCAAAATGTTTGACTACTGCATTTGACTCGTTTAAAATTTTTGAACCTTTCGGAATTATTTTATAACTGCATCCTATTATATGAAAAGATACATTTATCACCTGTTATCACGAACATACGGTTTATTTTTAATATGCGAGAATTCGTTGTTCTTGTTTATAAATCTGCGATTAATGATATTTGTATTCAAGACGCTCCCATTTACCACACAGTTCGAAATCAGACGTCGTTTCGTAAATTGGGAACGGCCAACGTGTATAGACGTACGTAGGTCTGTGTGTACGTGCGTGTAATCATTAAAATGTGCAATAATTCTAGGGGTTTACTATTTCAAAATATTTAAATTCCAGCGTTTATTCGGCATTTTTATTATATTTGTTATATGTATTTCATTCAGGGACAAATTCGTGAGTACAAATTAATACTTTTCTTGATCAAATATTTATCCCATTAAATAAATAAGGCCCCACACGACAGTGGGCTACTTTAATAAGAATGGAGGAGAAATATTCGGCAGAATCTGTGTCTTATTCAACGTGGCCGCTCTAGAGTTCCAGATCTTATCCTTCTTGAATGCTATCAAGAGATTATTTTGCACTCCGGCATTTTCCAGGAGCGCAAATAAAGATTTTCTTTCTTTCTACGTTCAGACAAAGCCCTTGATCTTGGTAAATGTGCGGGCTTCCAAGTATGGAAATGGTCGCATCAACATGAATAAGAGATACGGGTGTCGTGGGGGGGGGGGGGGGGGGGGGAGATGGACAGGAATGGGTAAGGGATTTCGAGAAGCTGAGGAGAGGGTTAACTTTATACGCATTAATTAGCTAAATTATTAGACTAACCCGCGAGTACCCTGACACCTGCAATCGGAAATGCGAATTTAATCGCATGATTTGTTCCTAAGGGATTAAAATGATTGAGAATTTTTCTTACTATGCCATTGTACATTCTGGCCAAAACAAAGGATCAGTTGAGAAACAAAAGGTTTTGTTTATAGGATTTAAAGCTTTCTTAAACCGAAATCTGACTTTATCAGACACTTTGTCCGCTGTGAAACACTCTCGGGCTACAAGACGCGTAAGGTGGCTGAACGGTAAACAAACCAAATCTTCTGCCAACGTTTCAAGAACCATCTCTGTTCTCATCCTCATGGTTGCTGGGTAACCAGTCCGTTCCTTTGTTGATCGCAGCTGCCATGTCGATATTATTGTTGGTAGGAAATTGAAAAGTAAACTGGCTAAGTGGCATGATATTACGATCCGTCAGTGTTTAAACATAATTGTCAGGGAAAGACACGTGGGAATATTGATGTCATCACATAAATATTTATTATAACTTACAAAAATAATCAAACAGTAGTTCCGGCTATAACACTTCTTACATTTATTCAGGAAGTACCAGGTTTACATCTTGGCTGGGACATGGACTGTCCTAAATGTAATGTTTTTGTGATTTTCCTGTGTTCTTCCTGGTAAATTCCGTTCGAGAACCTTGTAATAACCACCTCTATCACTTCACTTCTTTGAATTCAACAGAACGCCGTCATCCTCTCGGTATTCGACGCTAAATAACCGCTGAAATTCATACCGCGTCGTTAAATAACGGGCTATTAATTGATTTAAAATATACGCACAGAATATACATAGAAATAATTCGTAGCTAGTGTACGGTTGAATATCGAGCCACAGAGGTTTTTAATATGACGAAGTCTGGGAAAAGCTGAAAATAATTTTACCAAACACGCGTTTAGTAGTTGGGGTACATCTATACGGTTAACGTTCGTTCGACGTAAAAGTCAAGCATATAAAGATCCATATACAGCCAATGCTGTAAACATTATTTCCCAGCAGAAATAGTTGGTAGCTCGCCGTCTCAGTTTCTACGTCATTAATGTCTTTGGGTTACGTGGCATGGGCGTTTGTTTTCCTTCTACCCGTAAGTTAGTGACGAATACCGCGGTACAACAATAGTACAGTTTTATTCTACTAGAGCAAAGCGCTCCTTTCGTCTTTCAAGGTCATTCGGCAAAAAAGTGTAATATCAATATCAACAAATCGACAACAATGATTACTTAGGAAACGTCATCTGTTTACTCGGCATACAGTGAAATGAAGGAGGTTGGTTGCGTTTTAAAATCTTGAGTAAGAAACTAAACTAACCCCCCCGAATGGGGGGTTAAAACACTTGACAAACCCCCTTTCGGTGGGGGGGGGGGTTGGTCAAGTGTTTAAAACGCAACCAACCCTTATCTAGGAAACGTCATTTGTTTACTCGGCATACAATGAAAGGAAGGGGGTTAAAACACTTGACCACTTCGGGGGGGGGGGGGGGGGGAGGTTGGTTGGTTGCGTTTTAAAATCTTGAATAAGAAACTAAACTAACCCCCCGAATGGTGGGTTAAAACACTTGACCAACTTCGGTGGTATACCAACACAACAATGCCGAGTAAACAAATAACGTAACATTGTTTGATGACGTAATTGTTTGGCTACAAATTGTATGACGACGACGACAAATCACAAATTTTTATAGTAGAGACAATTATTTTGTTATCTACTGCAAGTTTCCACCTAGCTGAGTAAAGACTTAAATATAAATGACCTGTTACAAAGATAATCATGTAAACAAATCTGTAAGTGTAATAAATTCTACTCGGGCTAGGTCGACACAGAGCACGGACGGGATCTCCGACAACGACAGAACCCTGAGGACGAGGACGAAGGTGGTTGTCGAAACGCTGGTGTTTTCTTTATTAAGCTACATTACACGGCTGGTAGCCCGAGAAGAATGTATTATAATCAGTCGCCTTGAAAGTTTTAGATCATACAAATCTGTAACTGGGCTAATAGACGATAGGCTTCATGCGTGGGTTTTACATATGTTTATGGTTGTCGAAGGGATTTCGGTACTAGAATTAAAAAGTTTAGCGTTATAGAAATTAAAAATTACACTGTAAGCCCGAAAACGCCTTGTTGTTGTTGTTAAAATTCCAACAGGATGACTTGTTACTTATGCCGTCCATAGATTGCGATAATTCTTCATACAACATACCCTCCGTAATCGGTCCGCGCTTTGTTATATTGTTGATATGGTATTGCTTAAAAATGGTGGATGGTCTGTGGTAGTTAAGAATGATTTTGAAAAAGGTTTGAGTTGTGGCACTGATCTGTTGCTGGCTCATAACATACTTTAATGAACATTCGACAAATCCTTATATTCACATTCTTTTACCTGTTTTTCTGAAGATCAACGCTGGTTTTCTATTTTATTTAACAACGCTGTCTCAACTGCAGAATGTTTGAAGTTATAAATCCGGGCATTAGCTGTGAGAAATTGAGAGAAGTCACAAAAACTTCCAGTGCCGTGGCTTTAAGTTGCCCACAGACTGCAACGCGTGAGTGTGTGTTTGCCTTACCTTCTTTTCTTCATTCTCTCTTGTTTCTTGCCAGTTTTTAGACTTCTGTGCGAGGGATTTTAACGGATTACAGTGGTACCGTACGTCGTTGTGAGATAAATCCTCAAGCTCTAGGGGGTGAACTTTTCCTGTGGTTTAAGTCTTTTATCTAAAACGAATGGCAGCCGTGGTAATTCTTAGTTGAATGATTTGGATTCTATAAAATATAATTCTCAGTTTATACTGTATTTCAATGACTCTTTTATACACTAGTAACATCGTCATTGGACCGCAGATGTAGCTAATCTACGCCACTAAAACAGTTCAAAATATTAAGACGTTGGATTATAACTCATTCGTCGCACACACTGATAGAATTATAATCGGATAAGTAATCTAATGTACAGCTTCTATTTGATGGTGCCCTGATAACAATTAACAGGTCGTTCGCTATCCAAGAACCAGTGTGAATCTTAATCCGTCTGGTTTAAATGCTGGCTCACAACCGATTCCCGCAGTTTCGCAAGCTTTTAAGGTCTTAGACTTTGAACCATGTTCCACTTCAGGATTATTAATATTTGTATGCGTTTGGTAGAATTACTTGCACACGGGTTTGACTGTCACAGTGCCTGTACCAACACATGAAAATACAGTATTCGAACCCAGGATTCCAAGTTGGAGCAGTCGAGGAAACTTATTTGCAGGCTTGATCACAGTTATCGGTAAAAATTTATGTTTCTGTTTTTAACTTATTTCTTGAAATAACTTGCCAACATAACGATATTAATTTTAAATGTTTTAGATTTAATTTAGAAGAAACCTTTATTTTGTGTTTTATGTCAAATTTGGTCAGTCATGGTGTCTCATAATAGGATGTTGAGGAGAATATTTGTTCCCAAGTGAGGAATCAAGAAGAATATAGATAAAACTGCATAATGGACTTCATAATTTGAATCTTTCACCTAATTGACTTATTATGACGATTATATAAACGAGAATGAGATGGACATTTTCATTACTTGTATAAGAGTCGCTTTTCTTGGGTTATTTAACGACACTTCATCAGCTGCATGAATAATCTAGGGTCGAATGAGATTAGTGCAGAGAAATGATGATGATTGAGTTTGATGGACTGTCTCAGGATCGAGTCGAGTAGCGATGTTAAAATCGAGGATTCTGTTCCGCATAGTTAGTTAAAGACGCGGGATAATTAGGCGTAGCGAAAGGTTGGCAATTGAGGATGGTATTAAAAAATCTTAACTACCTTTACTCCGAGAACAGCCTTGGACGAATTTGTATTTATTTTCTTGTAGTCACTTAAGTGATGTACTTTACATTTCCTAGGCCCGTAAAGTGTTTTGGACCTAATGTACCAACTTCAGTTTAATTTTACTCAGTTTTTATTTTCTTAAAAATATAAAACGGCATTTGGGGAAGTAGTTTGTAAAGTTGAGCAAAGTATAAGAATGCAATTTTCAGTTCCAAATAATAATAGCTTTTGTTAGGGCCACGTTATGTTACGGCAGGGAATGTAAACTTTTCTTCATAAACGCAACGAAAGCAAAAAAAATTGGCGAGAATGTGATATTCAAAGTACTCGGCTATAAAGCTATAGTTCAATAGTATATTATGATTGTTCTTTTCTTGTACCTGCCTATCTCCTCTTGTTTATTTATTCTTTTTTGTCTGAAAAGTTGGGCAGTACGCCAAAACAGACAAAAAAACTCACCCCCCCCCCCCAAAGACTTCGAATTTAACAGTTTTACAGTGCATAACATATACATTTAAAAGCGTTGATAAATATACCGCGAACTAAGTGTTAAATACTCCCACATTTTCAGTCGGCTCAAAAATATTCCAAGACGCCGAGCGAATTTAGGAAAGGGAAATGTTTGAAACCCATAATGCCACGGGGCTGTGTTTATGAAAAATGCGTTACTTTAATCCGATTTGTATATTCGGACAGTTGTTTTTAAAGCACGGAACACTGTATGTCATGCCGAGTTAGACTTGAAATGACGAAAGTGCTTGTTTATAAAGTGGCTGTGAATGTACTATATAAAGACGTTTAGAAACTTATTTGTGGTCCTCCAACCTTGGGGTTGGAGAGGGAGGAAACAAGTTCCCAACTTAAACAGGACAGAGAAGGTGTAGTCTTTGAAGTGCACTGACACTCGAAAGGAATTCTTTACAACACATAACTTAGGTCGTTCTCCCACAATGCGAACCAAGGTCATTCTTGCGTGTTAGGTCATTTTTGCATCAATGTAAACTCGGGTCATTGCTTTGGAACATTACCTACTACTACTGGATTCGATGGAATAAACCAAAATACGCAATTTCAATTATTACGTTTCTTTCCGAGTTTGGAAAAACGGGACGGATACAACGTAGCCACGGATACAACGTAGCCATTTGTGTTCTCCGCGATGGGACACTTTTACTCCGTGTTCCTTACTCGAATACGTCGATTACTACATGGAACCAGTCGACTGTAGCCTACTCAAGGCAGGGATGTCCGTCCGCTTTTTTCTGTGCTGTGATAACCTGTATAGGTAGAGAGAGGCCTTGCGACAGACGGTCTCCCACCCCCGTGTGACCAGGTAGACTTCGCAAATGTCGATAAAATGTTCTGAACGCTGGCAGGAAATCTTCTAGAGAGGCCAAGGCTCCGTAATGCCTGTTAAGCAGTCGTGAAGCAGTTTCCAGTGTTGCTAAGTACACAAACAGTTAGGTCGTCTTCGTTGTCCCACAGCATTTTCCGTGGCCCTAGGGCAGCAACCTCGAAATTCGACTGAAAAAAAAAAAATTGATACAAGGCAGAATAGAAAACCCTGGCTCTCAAAAGTCTACCCAGTAATTAAACTAAGGGCCCCAGCAACGAAGTTTGGAGAATATCAAATACAGTTCAAAGTGAAGCTTTCGCGGCTACTGAAGTTGATGAAAAACTCCCGGATTACAAACCGCTCCCTGAGGATGAGGGCAGAGATTTTTCTCGAAACGTTGGCAGAAGATATGGTTTATTCACCGTTCAGCCACCTGACGCGGCTTGTAACCCGGGAGTCTTTCATCAAATACAGTTTGTTTCAGCATAATCTTTTCAAAACGAATCCAAAGTGAAACATTTATTAAGTCTCTTCATGAAGTAAATTATATGAAAATATCTTCACGGCGACTGAAGCCGCCACATTATTGGCGAAATACACCGACACAAAAAATAACGACCTGACTCCATATTCCCGCCAAATTAGACTCCGCCAGACCCCACCATAGGCCCCACCAAAATTGCATTTTTACATGGGTTAAATTTCATGTTAGTGCACAAATGAAAATATGTCCACATTTTACAGAACAGAATAGACTTCTAATTTTATAGGGACTAGCATCAGTAGACAAATCAAATTTAACGGCTGTAATAAAATTTTCATAAACAAATAAATCATGGAACAGGCTAAAAGCTTTAATTGTTTACGATATCAATTATGATGTAATAATGAAACTGATTTTCGTATTAAACACAACGGTTAAAATGCATGTGTGGTACCATACAGAAAAATTGAAAGTTTGAGTTGAATAGTTCAAATGTTGTAAAGTTAATAGAATGGTGCGAAATAATTTAAGTTTCTAAAATGAAGTTCCTGGCCATGTTGAAGGAGTGAGATTATTAGGCAAATAGAAGAGAAACACAAAGATTAAATTAATTTTGTTAATGAATACGGGGATTGAATGGATAAAACACTACAATACAAGTGAATTCATCCTGAAAACGCAAAGAAAATTGGGACATTTCAGTTAAGCGTAAATGAATTTGGAATCAAACAAGTCATGGAACCTATTCTTTGACGCTGAAGATGGAGGGAATGACGGTGATTTCACATGCTGTACCTGGTTAGCCTTGCCAAGGGGCACCAAGAATGCTTTCTTCTTGACTACTGCACCAGCCAGCTAGCCGGCTTTGGTTTCTCTCCCCTGGCTTCCGAAATCGATAAATAACTTTGTGGTGCGCTGCACGCTATTCTCTGACCCGACCCAAAGAGAGAGAGAACTCTGCTTTCGTGGGGACTGTACAGTGTGACTAATTACATGACTGAAATGGAGAAAAAAATTTAAGAGCGAGAGGGAGCCATTCCTTTTTCAGGAGGTCTTTGCGCAGTGAACCAAACGAAAACATTATGGGATGTGGTGTCTGTCAGTCCACATCAAGACGACAGAATTGTAGGGAAATTTCTTTTTTTGATTCATTTTCTTACACGGACGGTTTTCTCAGAAACGGTTTATCGACTTACAACTGAACAGTTGCTAAATGACGAAAGATACTAACATAGTTACGTAATAAGCTTTCGTGTAAAATATTTTTGTTTCTGAATAATATTTATGGAAATAAAAATAATAACTTTTATGCGGTCCTTCCGTACGTTACTTGTAGCAGAATATTTATAGTCTGAATGGATTCGTAACAGCAGGTTTAAATATGCAACTACAGATCTAAGTTTGCATTAATTTAACATGAGAACCAATGACATGTTTAAAATCTATAAAATCTTAACTCTTATGCTGACTTTGAAGTGACGTATTAATAACTACGTGGATCAGAGTCTCGCTTAGGAACCTAGTAGTCGCTCAGCTAGTAAAAAATTTTATTACTTCATGGGGATCCAAGCTTCTTTACCGGTTTTACAAGAATTCGCAACTCTTCACCTCTTATGGCTTGAGATACATTCGAATAAAATTCTCACATCTACAATAACGAATTAACGATTGCATTTTGAATTAAATATTGTGTTGAAAAACTACGGATAACTTATTTGTTATTTGTTTCGGTTTCTTTCGAAATTTTTTATTTACAAATAATATACATTAATTTCCTTCAAACTTCGCTGTTAATGTTATTAAATGCCAAGGTTAACGACCTTGTGCTTGATTATGCACCACGCCACAAGAAAGTATTGAGTAGTGGAATTATAGCTGCACGCATTTGTAACTGTCTTCAGTGTTTCTTTTAAGTCTTAAAGCTTCATAACGTCCCGAAGGATGGATTTCCTTTGCCTGAAGGACAAAGAACTGGATGCACCTACTCCGATAGATCTGCTGATCTAGCTATTTCCGATCTATGGATCACCACTAATAAAAATACTAACATCTTTGTTAACCTCACAGTCGATCCTCAGATCTGTGTTGTTAAATGACATTTCTTCAAGTAATTTATAAAAAACACAATAAATTAATTTAGTATACTCTCCTAGAATGACTGAAGTAATGTATGTAATTCTTTTAACATTATTTTTCTTATCGTTTTTCTATTTTTTCACACAGATATTACCGGTTTGACTCAGTAACTTCCACGTGAGGTATTTAGTAAGTTCGTAATATAGAAAGAGAGGTAGCTGTTTATTTTCTGCAGCGAGTTAAATTACAAAACTTAACTTGGTACTCAGAACATGGCCTCTTTTGCTTTTCTTCGCTCTAAGAATAACAAAAATCTGAGAGCCATTTGGGACCTAGACGTCGTCTGCATAGCCGTTTATCCGTGCGGAAGAGCTGAATACCTCCACAGAATAGCAAATAAAGCTGCTCAGCTGCCTTGAGGAAAATGATTTCTTTGCAGAACCTAGCAGGACTTATTATCTGCCTGTTGGAACACAACGAGACACGGCTCTCGCGTCATATAATTATATATTTCTTAGATGACCATAGAACAGTCTTATTCTATCATGCTTAGTGATTGATTCAATTTTCCAATAAATTATCTGCTTTTAAGACTTGATCCAATCCTTAGGCAGATGAATTTGGCCCACATACTGCAAGATAGACTTTAATGTCTCATACATCTACGCTTAGGTCGTTCGAATGACCACTTCTTCTTTTTAAAATTTGTCTATTAAATTGATATTCGCCAATTACGATCTTCTGGGTTGTGACGCCGCGTGGTCTTGTAGGTTAGGTTAGTTAACAGTAGTTTAGAGGAACCTGTCGCCTCCATCTCCAGGATAAAATCTTTACCGCCCAGAGAATCTTAAATTTAGAATACGATATTACATTCGTTTCCAGCGGAAATGAATTCCACATATGATTCTCACAAAAACACGCTGTTCAGCGGTTTTTCGAACCATATCCTCCCAGACAACAACCAGTATCCAACGCCATGTTCAGTACACTTGTACTGTTGCATTTTGGCGGCAGGCGCTTGGTAGCGAGTTATGCAATTCCCTTCGGGAGCTTGGAAGTTACATTACGTTCGAGTTTATCACTGAATTCACTGAAAAAAAAGCTCATGTTTCTCAAAATGAATTTTCTTTCAATAAAATAATATACATTTTTAATACTCTGTTGTAGATCTTGCGTAATGGTTTATGTTCTATGGCTGGTTTTAGCATTAGTAGTAATATCCTCTGGGTACCCTACTGAGAACCTGTTTAACAAACGTAAATTGTTGTTTTATTCGAGTGTCAAACTTAGTCTTTTAGTCCGAGGCAAGGAAATCGGTTTAATGTATTTAGGGTGAAAAATGTGCTGGGTAGAAAATCTCTGGACAACAGCGATGGACTGTAAGTAATTGGGGCATTTAGAGCAAAACTAATGACGAAGTTAAGAACATGTTAAATCGGAAAATTATTTGTACTAATCAGTTCAGAATCCGCCATCAGACTTCTTATTTAAAATCCTAAATGTTAAATAAGTAAAATAAAACTTTAGTCTTTCTCCTGAGGGATGAACAAAAATTGAAGACGAGGGATAACAGGAAAATGGAGGAAATTACATAATGTGTAATTTTATGAAATTTGTTTGACTAAATCAGTGATAGTAAGTCCGGCTAGCTATGTAACACGCATGGGAGAAGTAAGAAATTCTTTAAAAATGTTGATTATAAATATGAAAAAGCCGACCACTTGAGGGACCAAGACTTAAATGGCAGCGAAATATTAAAGATCGTCTTAAAGGAGTAGAATTTGTGTGGACTGGTTTAAGCTGGTTCAGGAAGAGTCCACACTAATGAACCTTAAAATTCAGTAAGAAGCGGGAAATTACTCGTAGTAAAACTAAAGCATTCCCACAAAGAAACGTAATTAATAACGGCCCTTTAGGATGTAAGAGTTTTTCCTGAATTTTCAGATTATATTTGTTTTGCGAGAGTATATATGTGCTTATAGTTTATTTAACGACGCTTATTCTGTAGCTAAGGTTATATAGCGTCGAATGAGAGGATAATGGTGAATAATTAATTGGAAAGGACATATATTTTTTGTGTAATATAAAAAAGAAATACATTTTTACTACGTTTCATCCCCCATTATGAGTACGAATTTAGATATTTGCTTTAGAAACATAGATAAAGTAAGCCTATGAACTTCAGCCCCGAAGATGGAGACAATATGTTGTTCCGAAACATTGGTGATATCTACATACTATAAGTTCGCTCGGAATTACAACCCAGAAAACCAAACATCGACTTCCTTCAAACCTCTCAAGTTAAAAGTAAACTTCTACCAGACTACACGGCGCAACAACCCAGAAGTCAGCCATCTTCCCTTAAGTTAAGGGATGTCTACCTTGTGTTTTTGTGCTATAAATCTGCGATGGAAAGTTTGATTTTTCACTTAACTCGAGTTCTCTTGAGTTCTGCTCTTGTGCACTGTTGGACGACCTGACTTCAACATCTAGAATTACCACAGCACATATTTTGCTCCGCAACGCAACTGCTAGTGTAACTGATAACTTCGCTTCTACAGACTCAAAGTTTTCATCAGAAGGAAATCCCCAAACAAAGGTTTCATGTACCTAAGTAGCCGATAGATAGATGTCCCTTTGAGGCAGGACCCACTTAATCACTCCAGTAGACATTATCCACTAGACCACCGAGGTAGTAAGGAGGGACAGAACACTGGAGAAAGGAGCGTAAAACATGTTTAACTAAAGACAAATTGGTCTGAAAAAACAGAACTAATAAATATAAGATAAAAAGTAAAATAGAGCACCATAGGATAATATATGAACTACATTTGAATATAGGCCTATACAAGAATAATAATCTCCATATCTGAAAGTCAAGTCAAGATTTCAGTCATTATATACGGAATATTCAGGAAATGACTATTGTCTGACTTTTAATAATAAACACCCTGTTCTGTAGTGTAGGATGTTATCTTTAGAACTAATACTCTCAGACTAAACTCACAGCATTACTTTAGTTAAGCGTACCAAAAAGAAAAGTAAAATTATGAAAACGTTTTTTTACCGAAAACCTCTGTTGGTTATGCTTAAGGTAATAATTTATATTTAAATAGAAGTTTTTAATCTCTTTATTACTACATTTATTGACTTCGACCACTAACTGGTATCCTGAAGAGAAGAGAACGGTTCAGATGACGGATATAGTGCAGAAATTCAAAGATGGGCTATTCATCATTGTCGGGACTCTGTAGATATGGTAACTACTCTTTAC
Organism: Zootermopsis nevadensis; assembly: GCF_977971745.1. Classification (NCBI taxonomy): domain Eukaryota; kingdom Metazoa; phylum Arthropoda; class Insecta; order Blattodea; family Termopsidae; genus Zootermopsis; species Zootermopsis nevadensis. The sequence continues at coordinate 11,367,808 of NW_028259142.1, forward strand.
AGTAAACGATGACAAGCGATTTTTGGGAGAAACTGTAACCTCCATTTTCCCTCAACTCATTCACTGTATGTGGCGAGGTTATCAAGACTTATAAATTAATAGTAACACAGTTTAGACCTCTATTTCTGCACAATTTCAGAGTTAAAATATAAAGTAGAGAATACAAATTTCGTATTGTTGCCATATTTGAAATTATTGGCAAGTAAAATTATTTAACGATGAGCTCCTTACCGAATTTCATACGCGTAGCTTCAGTTCGTATGACTGTGGAACCGAAAGATAATTGTGATTGTAGGGTAGCCTCATTTTGTTTTACAGTTTACAAAAATACATCTTAAACAATATTTATATTTTCCGGAAATCTGTTGTCACAGAAAACTGCAAGGTCCTCCAGTATGCATGGCTGATGCCGTCGCCTGCAAGTTCGTCCGGGCATCATGTCGGCATTATTGATGGTGCAAAGTTTGGGTTACATGTAGAGGCATGATCATACTACCAAGTTCAATGTAAATCAGTCAACTGATTCAAACTTTGAGGTTATATTTACATAGGTTTGATTCCACCACGGAATTAAGGAAGGATATTTATTATTTAGTGTTCTGTCTGACGACAGGTCCATATGAACAGGATCCTTCCATCCTTTTCTCGGACTGGGACCTGTTCATATACGTTCTTGGCAATTGATCCAGAAGTGGTTTGCCATTGCCTTCTTCTGTGAGTGAATGGAGTAATTGTTGGGATGCCACGGAGAAACCGGGGAAGCCCCCGGAGGAAACCTCCGTGTTGCCTAGACCACGGCCTTGCCCAACACAAGTTATAAATTCGGGCACCGCTGGGAATCGAACCCGAGACCCCAGGATTATAAGGCCAGCGTTCTAAGCGCTAGACCACCGTGGCTATCCAAGGAAGGATATACGGTTAAGAAATAGCAAAACGATAAGTAGTTTGAACACATTACTGCCATAAATTAAAATGAATAAGATCACAAATAGGCCTTACAAAGTGTAAACCACTGCAGGTAAATAAGTGCCCTAATAACCCACTGACATTTGAACACGAAGATTCGAAATGGCTATTGGTCACGAACCGCAACTTGTTCCGTCCACCAACATTCTGGCAGGAAATTCACCTAAGATTCATTTTGATATAAATCTCCCGTATACCTCTCGTCTTTCCGAGAGGTTTCTTCCCCAGAATTCTATAATCGTTCTTTGTCAACATATTACGTATATACAAAATTATAAAGAAGAGGTGAAAAGACACCACTAAAAGCCCCCCCCCCCCCCCCCCCCAGGAAAAGACAGTACGTATTAATCCAAAGACGACCATATAAAAATTTCTGAAGACGTGCGTTATCCCTTTCTAAAGAAATACCGTGATGTGGGGGGTTAGTTTGCTCTTCTGAGAAAAAAAAGTAGGTCATTCAGCCCACGATGCACCTACGTAGTTGTCTCAAGTCATACGTCACCTTCTATGAACATCTCTTCCGCGACTACAGATGAGCCGGTCTTGAGAAGTTGATTATTGCTCAGTAACTAGAAGTCTTTCCCATCTTATATGGAAATATAGACGTAACTTTCATTACCGTGTGTACAAAAGCTGGGCTCTGGATTCCTTCTTAAGCCACACGAATCCGGTTCACACATTACTTCTTCTGTTATTGTCTACTATTTTCTCTTAAGTTTCCCCAATGATATTTTTCCTTTTTTTTTTTTTTTTATTACTAAGTCGTATGCATGTTTCATTGTATTCGAGCAGAAAACGGATTAGTACAGTTGTGGTCTGATTTGCGTTGAAATCCTGACAGTGAACCGTCTGCTTTATATTTTATTTATCTATGAAATAGTTCAAGACCACTTCTTCCGTTTCTGTTCGAATTTGTATTTCGAAATCTTCTTGCTACACCTAATTCGAAACTACAAATCCAGCAGTTAACGATAAAGAAAGTATCTTTTAAAATAAGACATCGTGGTCGAAGAACTTTGACAAAGTTTAATTTATTCCGCCTTATTAATTTACACGAAGCTTTCGATAAAATTGCCGATTTTTTTTTTACATAACCTACAAATAAAGTGTAACTGTGCCAGCCACAGCATTTTAGCGGTATTTCCCAGATGCCCCGTCTTTTACAATAAGCTTCATATCTGTAGTGTCTAGAAAACAAGCTATTTATCTTTCAATTCCGGGGTTAAAAACCGTGTCTCGTGGTGTCTGGATTGCTATTTTTCTCCGTATTTCACTTCGAGTCTCCATGGTTGCTGAAACAAAGCTGAGTTCTGACTGGTCGCTATGGGCGGACAAGGTCGCAAAGAGAATGCTGTAATGTGATTCCCAGTGCAATTTTCTTGAAAGGAGAAGGTAGCAACAGTAGCAGTGTGAAGTTCCATTGGGGTCCGAGGCTTGTCGAAGGAAACATTTTAAGAGACGCGTGAGGTGTCTTGAAAGTACAGCCTGTTGTGGATGAGACGTTGAATGTGGTGGTATGAGGCTGGACAGGGAAAAGGACGAATGAGTGGGAAGCGAACTCGTGAAGCAAAGTAGGAGTGGAAAGAAATTTGAGACACGAGACTACTACTGTAAGTGTTCCCATAAGAAGTTACAAAAAGACCGTTTTAGGAGTATTGACCCCTGGGGCTTCGAGGTGTCTGGGCTGCTGATGGAAACCATTTTGACGTTTAGGTATCTAATGTCAAACTCTTCGTACACAATCACTACTCGTCCAATAAACTTTCATTTTAGGCACATTCGCAACCCTGCGAAGCGCCTGTTAAATACTACTCCGCCCGTTACAAATAAATCGAGAATATGTATATAATTATGGTAAAATATTATACTGGAGAACTACGCAAAAGAACTCAAAAAATTTCAGTTTCTATTTAGAGAAGACAATTTTAACGACTTCATGTAAGAGTATAAATACTGTTTTGAGTTTATTTCACACGTAAGAAGCCTCAGTTATTCCAATAGACAGTAATGAAGAGAGAAAAAACCCAAGCGAAAGTCTGGGTTAATATCAGATTTGTTTTATATTAATCTGGTGCTCAACTGTAATACTACTTTACAGTATGCATCTTTTAATGTGTGTATGAATAGTGAAGTCTTATTATTGATTCTTTAATCGCCATTTTGAATAAATATCACCTTATAATTGTTTGTGAATTTAATGATTCTTTTTATAAGGGACATTTTATCAAGGTCAAAATTATTCATAAAAACTGTCGTCTTCTGAGTTGTGGCGCCGCGTGGCCTGGTAGCTACCCTGATGTTGGATGCAGCAAATACCACTGAAACGTCGGTAGAATTCAACCAGAGTACGCGGTGCAACAATCCGGAGGAGAGGCATCTTCATACTCCTGAAATCTCACAAAATCATTTAGATGTGAAGTTTTGTTAGGTCCACGCCGTTTTATCAAGTGCAAATGATTTACATATATTTTGTCCTACAATCAGATACAATCTACTCAGTATACTGTTATGCAGAAGCATTAGGTTTCTGTCTGTTTCCTCCGCCCCTTAAGCAAATGCTGTTATGTTTATCAAGTTCCGCGGTGTTGCATGTTTCTGATTCAGCTCCCCTCCCATCACGATCTAAATTAATTGGTGGTCACTAAATTATTTGCCTTCCCAAATGATCTGCCTTGCCATAAATTAATAAGAAAATTAACTTTTAATTTTATTTTATTTCATACTATTTATTTTAACTTAATTTCAAACACGTTGGTTACTTTTGGTTACATACATATCGTAGGCCTACACCGACGTTTCAATGGCTCTATTGGTCTAACACTGTGTTGGCATATGGTGGTTATAATGAAATACAGCAACAAAAGAACAAGATGAAATCTCGTAAAAGAACAATTATATTAACCCTTTAAATTCCTAGATCACCTCATTCAAAAAATACTAACTCTTCATTCTATACTTTTGTATTTTACATTATCAGTTGATCTTTGTAATAGTGAAGTGTTGTGTTTCCTTTGAGGTACGGACTGAATTCTTAATTGTTGGACTGTCTTCCGCTTCAAAGGATTAAACAGTGCCGTTCGAGATTACATGATTGGCTGTTCAGTCCCTTGTGAAATATTAGCCTATATGTAAATGTTATGTCAATTAATTTGCTGTCCCATTGTTTGCGTCATGTGGACTGATAAGTGGTTTACTGGGACATGAAGTGTACTTACTGTGGTACGAAGGTAATTCATCAATTCTCTCTCCCTCTTTCGACTTCCACTGGCGGACAAGTATTTCCTATGGTTGCATAAAGGCCCGCCCACCTGATTCAGTCATTGCCCGACTGACAGATTTGACTGAGACGTGTTCACTTCGCCGAGTAAGTACTGTTACAAATTTATCATGGTATCAACTTCTGTGTGAGCACAACACTGGACGTCACTCCTTGTGACATATACAACCTAACTGGAATATATTCAATTATATTGTTCTATGTTTGTATCTTCATTACATGAAGTACACGTGTCCCTATGCCTTTCTTTCCACGTGCTTCGCCCCCAAGCAACTTAAGATATTTTAATTGATGTGTCTAAAATATGGGAATAGCTTATCTATCTACCTGATCCTCCGTCTATATCCGATGATGAAAGAAGATTCATCCTTCAGAAAGTTCTAATTTTTAACGTACTTTAAAACAACACGAAACATGAAGATATCCGTCTTCTGGGTTATTGCGCTGTGTAGTCTGGTCGATGTTAACCAACGTTTCAGAGGTCATACTGCCTCCGTCATCAGGGCGATGATGACGGAGGCAGTATGACCTCTGAAACGTTGGTTAACATCGACCAGACTACACAGCGCAATAACCCAGAAGACAGAAATCTTCATACTCATCGCCCTGATGACGGAGGCAGTATGACCTCTGAAACGTTGGTTAATATCGACCAGACTACACAGTGCAACAACCCAGAAGACGGAAATCTTCATACTCATAGCCCTGATGACGGAGGCAGTATGACCTCTGAAACGTTGGTTAACATCGACCAGACTACACAGCGCAACAACCCAGAAGACAGAAATCTTCATACTCTGATGACGGAGGCAGTATGACCTCTGAAACGTTGGTAAACATCGACCAGACTACACAGCGCAACAACTCAGAAGACGGATATCTTCATACTCACCGCTGTGAGAACCTCAAGTCTTACAACACGAAACATGTATTGCATAAAATTCAAAGTAAATAAATTAGTGATACAATGTCACCACCAAAGCATTAAGAGAAGAACTGTCTCTACTTTTAGGAGTTTATTCTTTTATAAATACTGTAAGAAAGTCACATATGAGTGATGTAATAGGCCTTAGTTCTCTTATTTGTTCGTAGTTTACGTCTTAAATTTTTTGGAACATCTATAATAGATTTTAAATTTGTTGTAATTATTGATCCGTGGAACTGCTGGTCTACGGATCCATATTGACGCGGCTAATCGCCCGAGATGTTGTCTTATTACATTTGCTAAGTTTTATAGACATCCGACAGGAGACTCAAGCGTTTTTGTTTGCCTGTGTGACCAATCGACATCACAATGTGAGACGTGCCTCAGAAGTGTATGGCAGTTTGTCGTCCATTTTTTTCCGTTCTTTGATTTCAAATACCAGCGCTACGCAACACCGGAAGTGAAGCAGCGTGAACACGCTTCGAAACATTTTTCTGTGTAGTCACGGGAGTTCCTGTTAATCAACTCTGAATTTTCTAGATCGGATCCAATTTGCAGTGAGCATTAATTTCTTTGCCTCCTCAAACAGATTCCGACAATCGAAAAGGAATTAATTCGTGTTTCCTTTCGGAACAATGAAGAACAACTGTGGCCCTTTCCCGCGGACTGATTTTAAAGTAATGATTAAACACGTCGGCGTCTTTCTTTGAAATAATTCTTAGTCACTGAAGGGAGGGAATAAGAAAATCCACGATCTCTTCATTATCCTCTTTTATTTTTGTAACCATGTAAGTTAAAAATTAACATCACCATAGTAAATTAAGAAACATATAAATATTTTATTTTTCCATAAATTTATAGATTTTTTCTTAATACATAAAGAGATACATGCTTGTTTATTATCATGTCTGCGTATCTGTTCATTCCTATACTTTTTTTTCAAAAATTAATGGGTTATGAAGAAATTTGATGTGATAAACTCAGGTCACTAGAGGTCATTCCAACATTTTTAATCTTTTAATTTCCTAACATCAATAATAGTTACAACGAGCGAAAATCCCACATAAATTGTACTCTAGAGACATATTACTTACTTACTAACTTACACCATAGAGCCGAGTCCTTCCTGAGAAGCCAATAGTCGCTCTGCCACTCAAATTACCAAAATTTTATGAAACCCGAAGGGTAATTTCCGTGTTTACAAGAGCCCGCCACTTATCCGTATCCTGAGCCAGATTAATCCACTCTATTCCACCGTGTCCTATTTCTTTAAAATCCATTATATTTTCCTCCCACCTACGTCTAGGTCTTCCTAGTAGCTCTTTAACTTCCGGTTTGCCTACCAAAACCCTGAATGCATTTCTCTTCTACATGCCCTGTCCATCTTACTCTCCTTGACCTTAATAAAAGTCACATCTTTTCAAAGACGTTGTTGGGAGGCTTACAAAAATGTTTGAATAAATTATATGTATCTAGTATATTCTACTGATTTATACACCAGAGACATATAATTTATTTAAAACATTTTTGTGAGCCTCCCTAAGTGTTTGGGAAAAAACGTGACCAATATTTTATTTATAACTGAAAAATAAAACAAAGTAGTTCCGCGCGGATTCATTATTATAACGAACGATACTTAGCGAAATTTTATATAGAGATAGACAGTAAAAATTCAAAACAAAATATTTATTTCAAATGTTTCAAATTTCAAGCATGACGACTACGTAATGAAATTTTGACAAAATATCTCACGACAGTTATATACTACACATGTAACTAAATCATTCACCAATTTTTGCGACTTTTTAAATTTGGATTGTATCATGTGACTAATTTAACAGTGCAACGTGCAATTGTCAGTTACATCTTTTTAAAGGAATTTTGTTAACAGCATTGTCGTAGAACAGTGCTATAGTATTATGTTCACTAGGACCATACATTTGAAATGCAAGAGAGATTTGTTTATTACGTTTGTATATCCTCAGTTACAGTTTATTCTTATTTAACAAGGCACTTTATTGGATTTTCTAGCAACTGGCAATACCAGAGACATTTCCGTTGTATTTATTGCCATGGGAACAATATATTTTATTCAAAATGAAGGATTTAGTCTTTCGTTTCTCATATATTATCCCTTTGCCTTCTCACTTTCTCGTTGTTCAATTTTCCTTGTATTTCTTTTGTCTGCCTTCCCTATCCTGTCTCCCGCTTTATTTTGAGTGCGTTGTATCTCGAAACAATTCTGTAACAATCGATTCATATTATAATATTGACAAAATGTGAAGGAATGTGAAGTACAACTTATTAATTAATCATTTTTAAGTGACAGTGATTTTTTTTCTAACAAAACAAACAGAGCCACACCGATAACGTCTCGACGACCTAGTTTCGTTTTTGGGGATGGGTTTGTGATTTAAAAAAATAAGTACGAAAAATTAGGTTTTATATAATGAATTCACAAATCAATTACGCCGGGAACACAAAATTTGGTTCGCTCTTGACAATAGTTTTCTCTCCTGACTAAAACAATTAAAAAAGTGTAGGCCTACTTCAAACTGAAATGTTCTTTGCTAATTACATATATCATAATTTTATGTTCTTTTATTGGTGATGTTAATTAATCCTATTTTTAGGCTCTGGGGTCCGCAATGGCAGCGCGGTCTGAGGGGTGTGACTTGTGCCGCTTGGTCGCTGGGACCGTGGGTTCGAATCCCACTCAAGCCATGGATGTCTGTCCGCGTTTTCTATGTTGTGCTGTCCTGTGTACAGGTAGACGGGCCGATCCCTCATCCAAGGAGTCCTACCGAATGTCTATATATAAAGCGAACGACAAGTTGGGACCCGCAGTGCTCAGGCACTTGAAGAACGGGTCGTTCCCAGTAACCGAGTATTTTTAGGCTCTTAACATTAATTGAAGGTATTTGAGTACTAAATGGTGAGAATAACATTTAGACTAAAGAGTCAGGAAGTTGGAGGAAAATTGAGTAAATTATATAACGGGAAACCCTCATAATTCGTTTAACATTATTAGGGTGATAAAATAAGAGAGACTGAAATGGGTATGACATGTAACATGCATGATCAGACTGAGGAATGGATACAAAGCTTTAGCATTAGAAACTGAAGCGAATAATTCGCCTGGCAGAGCTAGGCGTAGATGGAATGATAATATTAAAATTTACCTTATAGAAATAAGGTCTAAAATGATGGACTTGATTAAAGTAACTTAGAATAGGGGCCCATGGCGGACTGTTGTGAAGACCGTTATTAAATTCCGGCGTTTATATAAGTTAAGTAAAAAGTAAAGTGAAGCTGTTCCACTATACGCCATATAGGCGCTTCGGGGGACAGGCGGAATGAAGTTCGGCAATTTCATGTTTGTTCGATCGATTATTAGTTTTTATAAACGGACGCGCCGGCCTCAGTAGCCACGCGGTCTGAGGAATGGTCCTCGTGCGACTGACTGCTGCGACCGTGGGTTCGAGTCAAACTCAAGGCATGGATGTTTGTCCGCGTCTTTGTGTTTGTATAGGTAGAGGCCTTGCGTCGGGCTGATCACTCATCCAAGGAGTCCTACCATTGTCCAAACAGATCAATCGAATAAATAAAAACCTCGACACCTACGGGTAAAAGCGGATATAGAGGAAGAAGAAGAAGAAGAAAATGGACGCCTTTCCATTCAATTTTCAACTACAGGACCTACTGTCCACTAAGATGAGAGAATCATTATGCAAGTCTGATATAAAGAGGAATTTTTGCAAAAGAAATCCTACAGTTCGCCATTTATGATTTTGAACTGCATGTATTTAATGATCTTCTTTAATAATAGAAGTGTCTGGTTGTAAGAGAAACTGTATTGAACGAGATAATCTCCAGTCTTTTCCCATATCCCTTGTGTAAATAAAGCTAATTGAATACGGTTGTTACTTCAGTGAATGCATGGTATGACGTAAGTGTGAAGAACATAGACCAATGTGAAGATTCGAATCATGACTAGTCTCTGATCCTATGAATAGCCACTTTGTGTTGTTAATGAGGTAATCAAACTCAAGACGCGAAAAGTGACGTCACTTGTTAGTAACAGAAAGGTTTTGGAGTAACATAATCGTATGAATGTCAGTATATATCGGCCCTGGAGATGTTTTCACAGTAACATTTTTAATGTATGAGGAAGTTATAGATTATACCTACAGGATCATATGTACAAACTTACAGGTTAAGAAAAATTCGTATCTTCCACATAAACAAACAAAATTTAATTAAACAGGACTTTAAAAATAATTCTAATATTTATTTTATTTAATTGGCAACGCGTCTTTTAATGTTTAGACAATGTCAACAGATTTTTCATAACCTTCTGTGTGGGTTGAATACTAACTAACTAACTAACTCCTGGTATCAGAAGCCGCAGGTCCAACACCGACAAAACCAAAGCCTGCCACCGGCCACTATCCTGAGCCAAATCCATCCATTTGCCATCCTCATAGCCCACCTCCCTATGATCCATCTTAATATTATTCTCCCATCTCTATCTTGGTCTGCCCAGTGTTCGTTTTCCATAAGGATTTCCCACAAAAATTCTGTATGTACCCCTTGACTCCCCATGTGTGCTACATGTCCAGCTCATCGACGCCTCCCAGATTTACCCATCTTGACTATGCTAGGTGACCCGTACAATTTACTCAGCTTCTCGTTTTGCAGTATTCTAAATTCCCAAATTATTTCATCCTTGGTCCAAATATCTTCCTGAGCACCTTGTTTTCAAACACATGTAATCCACGTTCTTCCTTCAAGGTAAGAGACCGTGTTTCACAATCGTACAAGACAACAGGAAAAATTGTGTTACATTCCCTAATCTTTAGTGCAGCGTTTCTCAACCGGGGTTCCCCGGAACCTTAGTGTTCCGCGAGCAATCGCCGGGGGTTCCGCGAGAAATAGTGATGAATAGGCTAATCATATGTAAATGTATTTTTGAGTCATATTTATGTTTAATTTCATATTCGTAATTTTACTATACACGTACGACATATTCTCGGAAAATTCTTGGGTATTATAATAAAGTCTTCAACCTGTTATGTCATTTAGAAATATAATAATCATAAGAAATATATTTAATTACGTCTATACGGCGCCAGCGTGAAACCGCCTTTAGTGGTCAGTGTACAGGAGCTCTACGTGGTGGATTCACGTATCATCGAGTGACTCAAGTAAATTTTAAATTTTATTATTTAAATTGGCTTCAAAAATAACATTTCCTTGACACATATATTTGTTCATATGACATTTTACTTTGATGTATCTTATGCCTTTTTAACATTGTCAATAAATGATTTAGTTATTGTAGTAGTTATTATCGGTTTTCGTTCTGTTTATGTGTGTTATATACGATATTGGTTATTTATGTTAATTTTCTGTGTAAGTGAAAACCTCCGTATGAGGTCTCTTGAACAGGCAGTTTGATTTCAGTTTTTTTGTATTGTCAATAAACTTGAGAAAAACGTAAGTAATTTTTTGCTTAAACAAGTTATCAGAACAAATATATGATGTTTTCCTTATGAACTTTAAGTTTATAAAAGAGAAAGAAAGATACTAATAATGATATATAATAATTTTTATGTAGGGGTTCCCTGAGACATGAATATTATATCAAGGGTTCCGCAAGGGCAAAAAGGTTGAGAAACGCTGCTTTAGTATTTTGGCTATCCATCCAATTTTTTTCTATCCGTGAATGTTTTTGTTTTTCACTGTCATAGTAATGAAAGTCGAACGTTCTACGCGAAATTTGAGTGAACTTACTTCGTAATTTTTTTCCCCCATTTTTCTCAAATGTCCACTTGTTGCTGGTACAAATTATTTCGGATAAAACCACTTTTTCCACCCACAGGGAAACTGTTATTCCGCCTTTGTAGGACCAAAATTTACCTGAATCATATGTTGAACAATGAATGCAGGGACACTGAAAATATGAATAAATAATAGACGAAACGACTAACAAAATTCAATTTAGGTTTTAACATGACAGAAATGATATTATAACCTATTGTTTCATAGCTATCCATACTAAACAAAGGGCTTACTCAAAATTAAATTCGCTTGTCTCGTTTGTCTTGTTTACAGTTACGAATCCATTGTTATATCCATACAGGAACTTTTTCACGCAAATTCTTGAAGCAGAAGTTTACTGAATTCCCTATCGAACAGTGGACTACAGGAATAAAGGCTATTTTTGAAATTAATAACGGACTTTTTCAAGTTTCACTTTTATAACCTGTCGATATATAACTACGCTCGTTACACAGACCGAGAAAATAATTTTTCTTTAGTTTCTTAATACAAGTGTTCACCATATCGAAGAATATAGCAAACAGTTGCAGAAAAAATATTTGGTCTTTGTCATATGCCGGGTTTGAGATTGAGTTTGGTTTGAACTCGTATAAAGCAAGGATTGTTCAAACCCTATTTTAAAATTAAATTGCCATAGAGATGCATCCAATAGTTTCCGAGACGAACTTGTGGTTGGAAAGACGAAAGACCTAATTTTGTAGCCGTCGACATCTTTCAGACTTTGAGAACCCAAGGTAATAGAAATGAAGATACTATCCGGTCGCAAACGGCCGTGGTCTTTTTTTAAACTATCCTCGCTTTCTTCTAGACCCATAACGTTTTCATACATTCAAAAAAATATCTCAAAACCATTCAGTATCATCTTCATGATCTCATTAGACCTTTTTCATATAAACAGAGCCACTGAATGACCCAAAAATTAATCATCTTTAAATAGGCCACGTCAACTGTTCTTTCCAGTAACTAATAACAAGTGGTATTCTGATAGACTTTCAAGCAGTTAGGAATTCTTTAATCATGGTCTGGCTCCTAAACGAAGAACCGAAGTTATCTAATTAAGACTTGTTTAATTTTAAAAAGTAGATAATAAGGAAATATTCTGGATGCATTAGAAGAAAAATGGTTGTGCATGTATGGAGACATAAATGCAGACTCGGATGTAGAAAAACAGACATTTCAAGTTTCTAAATATTTATTAACATTATTTTATAAGAACGCACTTTAAAACATAAATATTGTTTGTTTGTGTGTGGTGCAGGGGTAGGCAAGTTGTAATTTGTAAGACTTGAGGTTCTCACAGCGGTGAGTATGAAGATATCCGTCTTCTGGGTTATTGCGCTGTGTAGTCTGGTCGATGATAACCAACGTTTCAGAGGTCATACTGCCTCCGTCATCGCCCTGATGACGGAGGCAGTATGACCTCTGAAACGTTGGTTAACATCGACCAGACTACACAGCGCAATAACCCAGAAGACGGATATCTTCAAGTTGTAATTATTAACATATCGGAAATGACAATGATTTCAACTTGAAAAAGTCTCAAATGTCTACGGGAGGCTATATTACCTTGTACGGGGCCCCAACATTTCCCCATACCATCTTCTCTTTTCATTCCATGCTGTGTCGTCACTCAATTGATGTAGCCCCTACACAAACGAATCCTGCATACGAACAGCGACGAACAAATATGGCTGCCGCGCTTTTGAGAGACTCAGCCCATGTGACTGACTCACAGCGAAACAGGGTACGCTGAAACACGAGAAGCGACGGTGTAAGGCGATCCTGCAGCGAGAGAACTTGAGCTCACGTTGTCTGCTCTTATTTGCTTGTGCAGTTCAATTTACAAAGTTCTGCTTGAAGCATACGGAACTAACCGTAGCTATTTCGGATATATTATAAACTGTGAAGTGACAAATACTTTAAAACAGGCAGTCCTGCCTTGTTTTAACACACCACCGTCTTTTTTACTTCACATGGATCTTAGCTTTTCGTCAGCATTAGAAGTAGTTTCACATAGATGCCCCAGGGTATAAGCTTATAGCAGCTGGACTCCAGACGCATGCACTAGTTGCGAACAAAATAATAAGTTATATGGAAAGCTTGTGACGTCCAATATCCTTTAGATGCTTCATGTGATGAGGCTGCAAGAAGCAATACTTTTATATTCATACAGTCTTGGTGTCAATTTCCTTTCATAATTTTCATAAGTAGATAAGACATTGTGTCAAATTTCTCACTTCAGAGTTTCGCACCGTTGTGACTTCTAAAGGTTACTGGTTATTGTGACTTTACAATGAGTATGTCTAGCACCAATGCTTCACTTGTCATCAAACTGGAAGTCAAAAGTATTTGGATTTTCCTTCAAAACGTTCTATTCTATATTTGTACGCACACAGAAATGCTAACGTTAACATATATTGACATGACATTTTAATGGTTGTAGTGTCTTTCTCACCTCAGGAGTTCGCAATATGACTGCCAATATAAATGACAATCAAAAAGTTACGTCAAGCTTTAAGGAAAACCTACTGGATAACTTAAAATATATTATGGAAGGGCAGTCCACACTCCTCGATTCCATCAGAAAATCAGAACAGTGGGTTATTATTTACATGGAGATTCCTTGTCTGCCTAAGGCTCATAACGCTTTCATTGAGTTTCAGACAACAACATATTTGATCTCACAAAATATGATTACGGTGGTGAAATCCAGGAGGGTATGATTGGCGTGCATTTTGAAGGCTTGAAAGACATGGGAATTTTATGCAAAATTTTAGTCGTGAAACCTGAATTGTAGAGACTGCTTTGGTGACCCAGGGGTGATAAAAAATGTCAGTCCTTCAAACGTTCAAGTATTCTACACCTCACAGTTTCGCACAATGATAATTCTTTGAATTATTTAATTATATGAAGTAATTACAAAGGTAGAAATATCCGGTTGTAGAAGAAGAGTGAAGAAACAAAATATTAAGACCCGTATTAAGCCGTCTTCTACAGCTCCATGTAATTCTTCAATCGTACGATTAAATAGTGCAACAGTTAACTACAGTAACACTGCAGACTCTGCTCAGACACCCACAGTTCGTGTTCTATGTAATTTCAATTTGTTAAGACATTTAAACCTAACCATACTCAAATTAACTTAACACAATAAAACGAGACCTTATCTGAGAACCAACCCAAGTCTTTCATATGACCTAAACCAGGGGTGGCCAACCAGCGGCCCGCGGGCCGCATGTGGCCCGCCTTGAACATTTTTCCGGCCCGCGAGATTCATCACACTTTTACAAAATATATTTATTTTATAATGGCCAAAGTAGTGAAAACCAATGTATAAAAAAATACATTATTTGTGGGGATATATAATTTTATATGTGGCCCGCGGAGTTATGATGCATTTCCAAAGTGGCCCGAAAGATCATTTGGGTTGGCCACCCCTGACCTAAACTAACGCAGCCAAATGGAACCCAATTGAACCAAACCGAACTTAACTTAACGGGAGGTCCCGAATTCAAATCTCGGTCTGGTGACCAGGGACAACATCGGTGAACTCAACTTCACGAAGACATATCACAACACTTTAATTATCGTTCACCGTACACGGGATCGAGCCCTGAAACTTCGAAGCTTGTAATTTCTGGCCTTGAGATAACCGAAATTAAAAATGGTTGGAAATCGTCAAGATAAACGAACAGATTATAGTAATTAAATAACTGTCATTTGAGTTTCTACCAAATTAGCGTTATTTGTTTTATTATTCAGATGTGTAATTGTACACACCTCCCAGATGCTGTGTAAAATGTCTCTATCTTCTCTTTTTATAGAGAGGTTTAGAGATATTTGCAGACCACAGAAGTCGTTAATAATACGAGGCGCGTCCTCAAAGTAAGTTTCCCTGGGGCCGTTTACAGAAACAAAACACAATTTCATGGAAATATTTATTGCAACAGATACAGCAAGTGTCCAGCTATTTTTCAACATATTCGCCACCGGAATTGAGACATTGGTCATACCGTGGGACCAACTTTTGAATACCTGTGTCGTAGAAATCTGCCGCCTGGGATTGGAACCACTGTGTGACAACCATCTCCGCCTCTCTGTCATTCTCAAAACGCTGACGCTGACCGGACAGGAATTTCTTGAGGTGTAGAAAAAGATGGAAATCACTGGGAGCGAGGTCCGGGCTGTAGGGTGAATGATTAAACACCTCCCAGCTGAACTCCTGCAGGAGACTTGCTGTCCGTCGAGCCGTGTGCGGCCTAGCGTTATCACTGACCGCACTTCACAGTCGGCGGGAGCTGGAATAAGAATCTCCATCTTCAACAGCTGCAACGATGCTACTGTGAGAACGCGGGAAGTGCCGTTAGTGCATGCGCCATGCTACGTCATTGCTCTATCACGTACGCACAGTCGCTTCGCTCAATATAAGGTTTGCTAGCTGTGGGACTAGTGGGAAACTTACTTTGAGGACGCGCCTCGTAGTAATAGTATATTTTAAAAGGTTTATAGTTGTGAAATTAATTCTTAGTTTGACTAGTAAAATTTGGCATAATTTTTTAAGCCTCGATTATTTCTATAACACATTTATGGTGACTGTGTTAACGTTGTTCAGGTACAAGAAGTCTGCTGAATTTTTTTCAGTAAATGTAGTAATTTATCAAAGCACCACATAGCTGACAGCAAAATGCCTCAGTTCATTGATGCCAGATTCTTACAGACTGCATGGAATTTTGTAAAAGAGAAAACTCTGACGAAGAAAGAATTCCGATATCACGAGACAAAGAAAATTAGATTCTAACTTTAATGTGTCTTCAATGTATTTAATAATGATTCTTGTAACATATGGACGTGTTTCTCTCAACTCCTGTTCTCAATATCCCTTAAAACAAAGAACTTTGATCTTCGATTTTATTTTTTACTTTTTGTTATTTTCAGCACACCTCTTTTATCTCTCTCTCTTTCTCCCTTGTAGCTTTCCAGCATTCATTCATTTCTTTGAAGCTGCGAAAGCATCTCCAGTAGGACTTCCCTTTTCTCGCTCCAGCTGTGTGGGTGAGCTCCTTACAGTAATAGCCAGCGAGTCACAAATTGCATTTGCTTGTTTCCTTCGGCAGATGGTGTTTCGACGATGCCAGATGAAAAAAAAGAGGGATAAGACAGAACTGAAAAAAAGGAAAGAGAAAAAGGGACAGAAAAAAGTGAATGAAAATATAAACGCTCGTTTTATTTCTCTCCGAATTCCACTTGGTGAATCTGGGTTTAAACTAGATTTCCGAAAGAAAGGGTTCAATTGGATGTAGAGATATCGGGTGGAATGGCTTTCTCAAGGGCTGTACGTGCCCTGTACTCAAGAAAGCTGCAGATTATATGCATGTAACAACATGAAGGACAGGTTTCTGGTTTTATAGCATAGTAGTTCGTTCTTTGTACGAAAACATGAAATGAAAGCTTAATAGGGTTGTCGTGTCTGTCCGTAATTGGTCAAAGAGTTTTAGTTTCTTATTGGCCTTCCAGAACATCTGAATCTGCCAGATATAAAATGGTTCAATAACCATCCCTATAAATATATAACTATTCTACATTTACGCAACAATACATCATATAGGCCTGCTTGGTTTCTCTGTGTTTAAGTTTCAAACTACCCTTCTTACGTCTAGAGCATATTTTTTCTCGTATCCAGTATGCACCATTCAGCATGGTGTGCATTGGTGGTTAGCAGGATTCACGACCCATCAGTACGTGGGTTCGATCGGGACCGTGACATTTAACGCTCCTGCTGTGAGCATATTGCTGTGGGTGAATTCGAAATGAATGTTTTTTAAAAATAATTAATGCTCTAGATTGTGTGAGGTTATCCAAAGGTTTAAAGAGATTTATAAAAAATATAATAAAAAGGCTTCAATTCTTTTACCATGTTAAGTTTTAGCGTTCCCCTGTGAACACAGCTCACAGGAATCAAAGTGAAGTTTACAACGCTTCTGCACGGCAAGCTATACCGTACGGTGTCATAAAACATTGATATCTACTCTTCCTGCACTCTGTGATAAAAATTTCATTTTCACTGTCTTAATTTTGACAGGAGATGGTTGCTGCATATAAATTACACGAACGTGTAATTTGTTTATCTTGTGTGTGCGCTAAACCCAGATGTGTACTTCTGCTGTTTCTTGATAAATAAATCAGCATGCTACGTTGCTACTGTATTAATTTTGTCTAACCAAAGTGAATGCAAGCTTGTTTGGAAAATACATTTTTGAAACATGTGTTTACATTCTGACAATATTTAAGGTTATAATTTTGCCTAACTAACGTGAGCCCAAATTATGTTACGAAATAAATCTTAATAATTTGTATTTAAATGCTGACAACAATTTAAGGCTGCACTTTATCGAATGGAACCGAACGCCAGTATGTTAAGTAACATATTTCAATAATTTATTTAAATGTTAACAAAATTCGCAGGCCTTATTATAATTTGGATTAGCTTTCATGTTTCTTCAGATGCTTATTTTACGTCGTGTTTCCTAGTCATGTTATTGACTGTTTCATGTAGTTTGTCTGCCTGTCACTGCACGCGCTTAACACTGAAAACATTTCAGATCTCATCAGAATTGTACTCATATGCTTTCTGACACGTGTTAAATTGCACCTTGTTGTGTTTTTTAAGCGTTTTTCATTCATAGATACAAATGTCTCTCTGACAGAGCTTATTCATACAGTACAGCTACTGTACTTGATGAATTCTGTTGATAATAAGATGAACTGATATCCTTTAGTGGCTTGTGGTTATTTGCATACGCTTATTATGTACAAACCAATTTTAATCACGAGTTGATCGATTACATGAACATACGCGTTTTGTCTTTATGAGACCATTATTATAGTTTTAGTTCAACCTTCCAGACTCAGGTTTCTGGATCTGCATTGAATTGTGCGCTATGTGAAACACGAAAAACGGTAATTGGTATTGAACTGTGGTAACTATTGAAACCATTTGTGTTCCTGATCCTTTTAATAAGGATCATCAGCATTCTTCTTCAAGGTAAACCACAGATGGCGTGGTCTTTCCAACGTCTTCTTGGTCTTCCAAAACCTCGGATTCCTTTGGGTTGTAGTCCATACAAATTACACTGAGCGTTTCTTCTTGGGTCCATGCGTCGAATTTGTTTATACGTTTTAACTTTGTATTCTCTGTTATTTTATTTGTGTTATAAATGTCTCAGTTGTCGGATATCTGCATTGTTAACTTGTTTCTGTAGGTATTCCCAGAATAATAACTATAAAATTTCATTTCCGCTGTTGCTATTATACTCTCTGTTCTATTCATGGACATTTTTCAGAATCATACAATAGTATAGGTACTGTCATCGTAAAATTTATAAAATTTAAGCATTATATGCTACCTATTTTATCTTTAAAGCTCTCCTTTTGTAGCATTTAACATTGTAAGATTAAATGAGCTATTTATTTCTGATTCCATCTGTTCACCCAAGAAGACTTGACTGTAACTAAAAATGTCTTTTTTATGTACAATGGTACAACATACCTTTCGATGTATCGATACAGAAACGTTCGTTTTTTGACTGCATGTACCCGTATCAACATATGCAAAATAATTATTTCAATATCTCAAACAGGCGAATTTGGTTATCAATTAATCGGTAAATAACGTGCCTAGTAGTTAAAGGAAATTTGTCTTTGTGGTATTTAAAGATGGTTCGTTAACTGCAGAGGTTAAATAGCGTTAAATAAGAAGGAAAGAATAGCATGTAATATAAGTTTAAGAATTTTTAAGGAGACGGAAGTGGTCCAAAGATATTATCATGATATTAAAATAAATGTGAAAGTTAACAAAGATTGGTTTGGTGTGATGTTATGTATAAGGACAGTTCTTTTGTTTAAATTTTATATAGCTAGAGTAGCTATTGGCCGATCACTGTACTAATATTGTTTACTGCGTATAACCGAAAATATCATCATAATAAGTAGTCCAGTACCTAATGCGATCTGTCTACCTTCCAACAAGTGGGTAATGCAGCTGGGAGCGTTATGTATTTAAATTTGAAATAAAACCTTGAAAAGAAAACAGCTGTTGCATTTTTATGTCACCCATAAGTCACAGTAATCCCATCCTGCAGTTCTTTCGTGTAAATCTCGAAAGTTGTTTTCTCTTTCTGAAATAAACTTGTAGCCGTTTCAGACTGAGCTTTCAGCCAGATATCTTACTCCCGCGAGAACAGCATTACGACTTACTAGACAGTGCATAAATAAAGCACTTCTTGTGTTGAAGACACTGAAATTTGATTTAATGAAAGTGCCATTGTTATAGTACGGAATTGATACAGACTATGATATCCTTTATTTCTTTGTCCTTAAATTATATTAACTGAAATTAAACACAATAATTATTATATAATTATACTCCCTGGTAATATTACCGTATGAATTAAATAAGATTTGAAGGAAACAACATGTTGATTAAGTAGTTTTCTTATAACTGCTGTCTCTTACGTTAAAAGGGCTAAGACGAACAAGCAAAATATTTTGTATAATGAATTCTGAGAAGAAATCAAAGTTTCTGTCCTTGCGGACCCAACTGGTGACCAACCCCCGAGAATGCAGTTAAGTCCGGGTAATTAATTACACCTTGTGAGTTCACCGCAACTGACTGTCTGCGGTTAGTGCATGGTGGCAGCCTGGATGTTTAAGACACATGTAAACGAAGGGAATACTAACGTTTGCAACCTATCCTGAGGCTCTTACGGCGAAATACAATCGTAGTGACGTCATAGTTGTATGGGATCAGTGTGATTTGAATTTCGCATCACTGTACCTTCTTCCTTACCATCAGCTACCAATGATTTTTTACGTGAAAGTCTAGTGTATCGGATGTGAAGTTTCAACTCAGGGATTAAATTGTGATATTCTGCTGGCTGGGCCGGCTTTTCGCATATCCCGGTGACAGTGGCAGATAAATATAATGCATTTGCAGGGGGAAGACCTGTCCTAGTGCCTCTTTGTTGATCAAAACTCACGCATGGACTAGCCTGAGTGTACAGCAGAGGCTCTGCTATATGAAGACATGTCTAATAATTTAAGCAGTGACACGCCAAGTAAGATATGACTACCGATATTGGATACGAAATGAAATTTCGGCCCCTGAAGTGCTATTTCATCCAGTTTGAATTATTCTCCGCATTGGCTATTGTAAACGAAGCTCTGTCCCTCAGACTCAAACTATCAGGAAGATGCCAGTTTTGGGCAGCGTTTGTTTTCTGAACTCACACGCCAGATTCTAGTATGCCCGGACACATGTGTAACTTTGTGATTACCGTAAGGAAAGTGTTGATTGTCGTTATTAAGATGGCTGTTAGAACTACGAGCGTGGGCGATGATGATTCAGTGATATTTCAACTTCGCTTTGGTGTTGTAGCGTGCTCTTGATAAACTATAATTTATTCTGTATTGAAAACTTCTGTAGTGAATGTAGATTGTGTTCATACGTAGAAAACGAGGGTCTTATGAGACATAGGGCAATAAATTGAGCTGGCAAAGATTACGATGTGAATTTTAACGTCTAACTATAGCCAAGAGCGGTCAGTGAAAATCGTGTATTTTGTGTAGGTGGAAAGAAGAGTGCTCTCTTTTTTTCAATGAATTTTCTTGGGAATTAAATTTAAAATAATACATAATGCCAGTTTGGATGATGAAATCGGTACAATCTCGATCAGATGAACAATTGCGCTGGAAAATAAGAAATTTCATTTTATTTGTTACAGTTGCTTAAGTAACTTTTAATATATTTTAACCGTAGCTTACTCACATGATCAATGTATATTTTAGCTATATTGTTTATAACAAATTTTTAACTTACATAGAATGACAGACTATTATTATATGACCCTTAGAGTGTATTTTTATTGCAATTGTAAAACATGGAAGTTTATTATATCCAAATTTTTATATAAACTAGTATAGTTCCATAATATTTAAATCAATGAACACATTAAAAATTTTGACTTTTCTGAAGTTAATACGAATTTTAGTTTCATTTAAGATTATGTAAATCTAGGAGGCTTGGTTGGAAGTTTCAATTCCGGGTCGATCAGTGAAGATTTGTTTTGTTTGTTTTTAAATTCCTGGAACTTGATTCTGAAGTGAACGTGATGCTATTTTACATAACAGTTAAGCCGCACAAGTTATGAAGCTATCAGGTTTACTAAGACCATGACAAAGAGGTAACAGAAGTACAGCTCACATATGTTAGAGCATTTGGACAGAATAACTTTCAACCCTGAAGATGCCTGTCATCTTTATCGTTGCGTACTGTAGTCTGGTTGTAGTTTATCAACAGTAATTTAACCTGTTGATGTAGGACAGTGGTATTCAACCTTTTTTGTTCGCGTACCCCCAGATATAATTTCTCTTCAACTTTGTACTCCCAAAGTTGTTGGTGTATAATTGAAGTTATACATAGTATATAATATACATCTAAAATAAATTAAATACATAACATTACTGATTATTCAGTGTTTATCATAAAATAATATATATATATATATATATATATATATATATTTAAAATTTTACGTACCTCCTAAGATGTCTTCGCGTACCCCCGGGGGTACGCGTACCCCAGGTTGAAGACCACTGATGTAGGACACAAGTACCTCTGAAACATTTTCCTCGTATCATTTTTTTATTTAAGATTCACACGCAATTCCTGCGCATCCAACAAATTTTGTTTTAACATAATTGGTTCTGGAACCTAAGAACCAAAAATAATAATTATTCAAACTTTTCAATCCGACTGTAATGATAGAAACCAGCCATTAGTGGGAATTCAAACAAAATTAAAGTCGGTTGTAATTTCTGTGGTTCCTCTCCGCGGTTGGAAATGCTATGAGTCCAGGCCTGCCTTTAAAGAAGCCATAGCCATATTACGTCTAACCTTACGACGATGCTTAAGCACTGCACCTGGTGAAGCTTCGTTAACTAAACGAAGAATCAAGAATCTTGTTAAACCTGTGTGTTTTTATCTTCACTGGTATTTGTTATTTTCATAACGGCGTCAGTTGAAAGTATTTTTGTGTTGGGACCTCAGGTTAAGTTCGTTTCTTTGTTTCGGTTTCGAATTTCTCTGCGTTGTGGTATGTTTTTGTTTCCGTTAGGATCAATATCGGCTATGACCAGCTTTTAGTGGGTACTGTGGTGTTTACTTCGGGGGAGGGGGGTAAAGTGACTGTGGTGTCAAGATGATTACTCATCTCCATCTGGTACCGAGATTAAAAATACACGGAGTTATACCGCCATTCCCTATACGTCTTCAAGGTGCGGTGCTTAATAATTAAAGTTACTACTAAAAGTCTTGAGATGACATTAAAAACAATTCTACTTCCTGCGCTCTTTTTATCTTTCTAATTATTCTTTTCCTCTCTTTCCCATTCTTTACCTTTATTCTTAATCTTCCCCTTCATATATTTCTTCGGTTCTCGCCTTGTCATTTTTACATTCCTTTTATATCTTAATCCTTTCTACCTTTCTTTGTTTTCTGCTCTCCTCGTACTTCAGTGCCATAACCCCCCACAGATGCACGTTAAAGGTCTGGAAGGATTATACCAAAATACCTTGGAAATTTATCATGGAATGAGCTTTAAAGTAGTTTGTGTTCTACTTTACGTAAATTTCGAGCACGAAATTATTTACGAACCATAGAACCATGAGAAGGTACTCCATCTCCCACTGTACTAATCTGTCCTCGCTTACAAAGACTCCTAATCCATCAAGCAGCCAGTGCCTGACTATTCAAACTCCCCGTAGCCTGTTCCATCTAAAGTTGAGTCTCTCAATGATAAAGAAAAAAGAGGAACCCGGGTCTCGTATAGTTAGGATAATTAAGGGCGATCGCTCCGAGACTTTAATGGAAAGCTAGCGGTGCTTCATCAAAGACATCCTTAGGCACCGCCACCATTAGGCCCTTCTCCGTACCCCACCCCGCAAATTCAAATTCTCTTCATTGGTAAAGCGAGCGAACAGTTTAAAGAAATAACTACGAATGATGATGCTTCTTTTAATAGGGAGTGACTCTGAATTTCGGACCAATTGGAGGCTGCAACAATAGTTGTTCGGACGTTTGTGTAACGATAAAAGCTGGAGCAAATAAAATAAATTCTGCGGACCTAGTGGGGGGAAGAGTGGATAAAAGAGAGTTACGAATAGATTAACGTGACTCAACAGTAACATTTCAAATTTCAAGCCTCTAAAACTTATTCACGAGGGCTGAAAGAGAGAAAATAAGCAGATTGACACAAATATATATGGATGGAAAGAAACAAAGGGAAGCAGAAATGAAAGTAAAGAAGGATGGAAGAGACAAACGAAGAAAGGAAAAGAAAGCAATTTTAGAACAGCTGTAACGCATCTGGCTTTAATACTATTATTTCGGGGGTAAATAATGTTAGTAGCATGTGTGATTAATGTTTCAATTACTAAAAGCAAAGTGTCTTGTTTAGGCCTAACAATGATATTCTCTAGTGCCGTAAATGTTTTCGTTATTTAACTGTTTTAATGAAATGATACTAACAATTTCATCGTTAGTAACTGTAAATCAAAACCGTGTTCATATTCAGGTACAACAGAAATCAGTTGGTTTTATAAATACACAAAGAAAATAAGTCTTTTTTTTTGTAAAAGACTGACGAGAAAATCGTTTCTTTGTAATATTTAAAAGACAGCCCTTTCCTTCATAAACTATGTTACCAGAAAGTCTCACTCTTTCTGGAACTTTGTCGCATTTACTTAAAAATTGTTATGACGACTTCAGAGTCGTCAGTTTCAGACCGCGGCCGCTTTATACCCAGAGAAAGAACCTTAATATCCACACGAAAGACGACTGGGTGAGTCTCAGAGAGGATGTGTACGCGGTAACTAAGAGAGAAATCCTGTCCTGCCGGGAATTCAACCCTGGACATCGATCCCGCAACCTTGTCACTGTACTGGTTAAATTATCCCGGCTTCAGTAACCTTGAATTTTAAAATAAGTTCTAATTCGCACTTGAGAATGTGGTCTTTGATATTACTTTGACAGGTCAAAAGGAAAAGATCAATTGTACATTCCATCGACTGACAAGGTTAAGAATGCGTTCTGCTATGCCTCCACTCCACCACACGTCTGCATGGCGTGGTGCTTAAGTAAAGCACCAGAGATAATTTTCCCTTTTAACTTAACACCAATGGATGGTAAGTTGAAGGAGGTATTGCGATAAAATTACACATTATCAGGACTATAATAATGGTCAGCTTCACGATCCGGAAGATTTATTCCGAGGAAGGACTCTCTGGTAGTCGATGACAAAATGCTTGTGCCGAGAAACACTTATCTTCCACTTCGCAGTCAGTAACTTTACTGATGTACCCCGAATTGACTTCTCTTTAGGGATGAGATAACGTGGTTTGAATGTTGGCGACAATGATGATGGTTTTTCTCAAGTTATTCCAGGAGGATGTTGAGAAGAAATCACAACTGCTTACGTTTTATTTTACCCCAAATATTACCTGTTCACCCTCTCATCAAGCTCAGTGCTAAGATTGTGTGCAGTGATCTTAATTTATCGCCCTTTGAAAACAAACTGGTTACATTCTTCCTCAGAACAGCCAAGTTCGTTCTAAACGGTACTCTTGATGAAAGAACACATTTCTGTTTACTTCAAATTTATTTTCTCAAAGTACAGTTACTTTCGCCGTTATCAGTTGAAGTATTTTAAAATAGTCGTAGTTCCAGATTACTAGGGGGACACTCTGTCTTTCCGCTGTTGGCCAGGCCTTCTGTTATGCACTAATTCTCATTGGAATGTAGACTCACCCTTCGGGCAACCATGGTACAGCGGTGGCGGAACACATAGTTCGACCATTAATGGCAAACGTTCCTGTTAATGGGACTGGATACTTCCTTACCAATTACAGCAGATTTCAATTACCGAAGTATAGACTCTGTTATTTTCAATAATAATGAACCAGGAAATGCAGAATCGTTTAATTCAATATTATGCGCAATACCATAACCAAGTAACAATTACTATTGATTAACTTGTAATTGTTTTGGTTCATAATTACTCTGTCAAATAATTCAATATAATTATAGTTACACGGCTGGAAATAGACCACCCAAGTTGTGCTACGTACTGTATTTATTTAAAGTGACAATTTCTTCAGTTCTAGGGACAATTACAAGGCAATTCATAACTTGAACTTTGTGCCTAATACAGTTAATATTAAGGCCATGGTGAGGCGTGTAGGACGAATGTGGTAGGATAATATTAAAATGGTTTTTAGAGAAATAAGAGATGATTGTGTGGGTTACTTGTTTGTTGTTTTACTTAACAAGGCTTTCCTGGCTACTTAATTCATATAGCGTATAATTTGAAGACTGTTATAAATGTTTAACTGTGGATATTTAGAACAGGTTGTGGTCTATTTTAAGGTAACTATTGTATAGTTTGTCCGGAAGTACTGTGAATACGTATGAAACACTTCAGTCAGTGTAGCCCATCTTTGAATGCTAGTCAACACTATGATCTCCGGAATATTCCTGCTGAACAGAAATGATGCCTATTACGCTGTATTCTTTTGTGAGCTTGTGAATTGGATGAAAATGGCTCACGGCATTGTGTAATAGAGTTTTTTGTGAACACGTTAATGAACCTCGAGTTTTCATAGAATCAAATAAATGTTTAAACTGCTGAACGACTCATGTGTCAACATTTAAATAAAAACCCTTAGCATTAAATTGTAACGAAGACAATATACACTGTCTCGGAACGTGAAGGCGGACAAATATAAAATTGAAAGGAATAAAAACTGTCACGTGTTTGATTCTAGCAGTTATTTTATCGTCTCATGCTTACATTTATTTTGTTATGTGAATAGAGACAGGGATCATCTACTGGCTGGCGGTCTAGGGGCCCAGAACCGACTATACTGAGGAGAAGATCTTAAAACTGAACGAAACTAATTACTATAGTGACATTTCCTTCATTACAGATGTTATTGTTAAATCGCCATTGCTTGTTCTCCATAGTCTCGTTTACGAAAATGCCGCAGTGGAATCTGAAAACGACAATCATGGGGCAGTGTAGTTCTTTGCCTGACACCTACAGTATTTGGATTTTATTCAATAGCAAATTGTTAGCTTGTGATCAAGAATTTTCTCTTTCTTATGGAAGGTGAAGATGAATAACGTTTAGATAAAAGCCTGCCATTCGAATCCGTAATAAGTGATTTACAAGGCAGTGAAAAGTTGATAATTGTCTTCCGGGCTGTGATGCCGTTAAGGATTCTGAAGATGGAGGCGATACCTTCCTCCGAGACGTTGGTATAACCATCTATAAAATTACACGGCGTCCGAACTCCGAATGCCATGGTTCATGTCATGTTTGGCTTGTGATTTTTCCGAGTCTTTGAAGTGGTCATACAAAATAGTTTTTTGTAATAAAATTTGTATACAGTGGAAAACACAATATATGAAGTTACGTTTTAAATATTTCCCGGTTTCCTATTTCTTCATGTCTTTTAGGTAAAAAAAGTCTTCCACAACAATGTGAGGTTAAACGTGATACACACTGAAAACGGATAGATTTATTTAGAATCTTGGCAGCCTGGTGATATGAAAGATTTGTGAGACATTCTTCATTGATTGACAGCATTTAGTTTTCAATTTGTTTCCTGTTTTTAATTCAGTAATGTAGTCAGTGTTATTTACAGACGTGCAAATCACACTTTTCACCTAAGGTATTAAATTTTTTCCCCATTTACTGAAACTACGACAGCTCTATTAACAATAACGTAAGTAAGCAAATAAATTGTTTCAAAAATTTAATCAAGTCCTGACAGTAATTGATAAATATTGTGGTCTTTTTATAAAATTTTAATATATATATTTTTTAAATATACAATTTGCTTATTTATAGTACTTTCTGTTTCACCTGTTATTTCCCATTGTATTTCCCAACTACTTAAAATGTTAGTCATACTGCAAATTTCTCGGAACAATTTTCCAGTGCCTTTGGTTTATATACCAAAATTATCCTGAGTGGAATCTGACATCCGTTCTTCAAGAACCCCCTATAAATCTTACAAACTGACATGCGTACAGCTTTTTTGAGTGGATACTTGTATACTTAATTATATTTTCAACAAATATGGCGAATAATTGTCCGGCAAGTACAAAGGACGCGATGAACGAAGGCCGTGTACAGTAGTTAACAATAGCTCTGTGGCACGTCACTCTTTGGGCTTCGTAAGAAAGGCGCTCCCGGATACTCCCCGTCGTACCTTTCTGCCACGTTTACAATATTCCGTTACCAGGTACTGCATAATACTCCTATTTATAGACAATTTACTGAAGCCAGATCTTACCTGTAATCTTTGTTGCTATATTAATAATACGTTTCTCTGTATAGGGAGTGATCTTGCTTCCAGCTTTTAAACTGATTCCCAGAAAGCTAACTTTTCTTTCTTTGTTTCGCTGCGGGATATTCTCCTTGTAAATCAGCTTGCTAATCTTTTCTTAACAATACCCCTCTATTGCAGCGTGGCGTCTTTTGAGTCCACTATTCATGGTTCGATGCTAAACTAGGCGTTTCAAGCTAGACTCATTTCAGAAAAAGAGGTTGAATCCACGTTAATGATGCATGGAATTGGTGTCTTAACTAAAGAAGACGTTTTATAAAAAGCTGCTTTACTATAACTTGGTATAGAGGAGTGTTTCTCAATATGTGGCCCATGCCTATGGCTTCCTGCAAATACTGATTAGTTTTATATGCTGTAAGTTACATTCCTATTTCAGCCTTTAGATGGGTCGAATGAACTGAGTAACATGGCTACTACAGGCTGTGCAAAACAAGTTTGATTCTCTCCGAAGACAAGGATTTTTCAGTTCGCCCGCAAGTTTACATCCGCTACGCGGTCAAATGACAATTCCTTCCCAGGAGGTAAATCGGCGAGGGGACTTTTTTATACATTCGTTTTCTGATAGGGGCTAAACATTGTATCTCTTGGCTACATCTCGGCCTCTCATTTACGTTTTAATGGGGTGACCGGTCGACTGGCGAGAAAAGGAGACCCATTTCTTGGGTCGGTCCGCTCATGCAGGGTTGTATGGCTGATGCAAACAGCAGTTCATCGGAAAAACAAATTTCGATTATTTCGTATACCCTAGTACATAATTTTTGCCTGCAAATGTTTAATTATGTGATTATGACGTTTAGGGAGTTTAGTGCCTTATAAAGGCGTTACATTTTGTAATACGTTATATACAAACGTATCTAGAGGTGTTAGTAACAATAGTTTTGCAGACGGTTATTATTTTTACTATGCAGTGTGAGGTAGGTGAGGCCCTCATTGCTATTTTACCGATCTGTAAATCAGTGCAGGCTGAGGACGTCCGAGAACAAAATACTGAAGAAACAAAGTTTTAAGAGTAGGAGAATTAGGACTACATAACAAACAGCAGTGTAATTTGTACTCGTATTTGCCTAGTAGACTACCACTATAATGATAAAAGAAGGGAGGATCAAGTGGGAAAGTCATGTAGCATAGATGCAGTATAAGAAATACAAAACATTTTGGTTGGGATATCTCAAAGGAAAATGCTAAAAGGAAAATCTAAAGTAGCTGATTGAATCAAATATTTGGGAACAACAATAACAAATCAAAATGATATTCATGAGGAAATTAGGAGGAGGTTAAATTTCGGAAATGCTTGCTACTTTTCAGTTCAAAATATTTTGTCTTCCCGTCTGATTTCTAAGAACCTGAAAATTAAAGTTTACAAAACAATAATTTTGCCTGTTGTTTTGTATGGGTGCGAATCATGGTCTGTCACTCAGAGGGAGGAACACAGATTGCAGGTGTTTGAGAACAGGGTGTTGAGGAGGATATTTGGGCCTGAGAGAGAAGACGATGGGGCATGGAGAAAACTGTGTAACGATGAGCTTAAAAATCTGTACTCCTCCCCCAATATTGTCAGGGTGATTAAGTCGAGAAGAATGAGATGGGCGGGCATGTAGCACGCATGGATGGGACAAGAGGTGTGCACCGGGTACTGGTTGGGAAACCTGAGGGGAAGAGACCGCTGGGGAGACCTAGACGTAGATGGGAGGATAATCTCAGGCGGGGCCTATGGGAGATAGGAGTTGAGGGAGACTGGGTTTTGTTGGCCCAGGTCAGGGTCCATTGGAGGGCTTTGGTTAATTCGGTGATGAACCTTCGGATTCGGTAAGCCATCTAGTTACATAGCTGATTGAAACTGTATCAAAATAAGTGACATGGCTGGATTTAATTGCCTATATATACCTATTGTGTAGTGGCTGGCTTTTGGGAACACGCGAACAGAAGTTCAGGTTCCTTCAAGTGGGGACTATTTTGACCAGCTATATGAGCCTATGATATGTGAAAGTAACTGAAAAAGGAAAACATAACGAGGGACTGGTTACTATTAATATAATTGAAATCACTGTCACTGTATTGCCATCAAATAAACAAGTATGAATGCCTGTCTCGTCCCGCAAAATCTGCAGTTTGGACTTGAATTTTAAAAAGTGCCTACCGCCAACCCGGCTCGTCATACAAGAAGTGCGTAATCTTCTTACCAGACACTCGATTCTTTTGTCTGATTTACAAAGACTTCTTTGTCCTCTTCCGTATCTGTTTTCCAACATCCATTGTCCTTATAATCCAACAATTTAATATTCATGTCAACTAGGAAAATAATACTTTGTGCATTGTGCGCTTTGAATTCATTAAGTATTCCTCATGTGTGATATAGAACAGTTAATCTTGTTTTTACGGGACGTACCTAACTTACAAAAACAATCATGGGCGAGCTAAAAGTCATGAAAGTTTGTAGGTGAGAGCAGAGCTGTACCAATGTCACGTGTTCTGTGCGCCAATCAGCCTTTGCTGTCGGTTCTGTAGTTGCTTGTCGTGAGAGCCCAATGATACCACGTGACTGTGCTGATGTGCCTAATGAAACGTATTGAGGTTTGAGCTTTCCACGTAGGTGAAAAGTGGATCGTGGTCTTCTGTTGTGACGCCGTGTAGACGGTTGCCAATGTTTCGGATGAACATACCGCCTCCACCATTTACCCTGAACATGAAGGTGATACGTCCCTCCTACAGAAGATTACATTTCACGGGGGACGTATTGCTAGCGAGTTAACGTCTAAATAGTTTTTGGTAACATTTATATGAATAATATTTAATAGTTGTAAATAATAAATAATCTCAGAAATAAACGGATTATGAAGACCGAGTGAAGGCAATATTGCAACGTCGCAATCTTCCAGCTCTGTTTTTGAACGACAAACCATTAGTCATCAGTCGTTTTGTTTGAATTCAACTTGTGTCTGCACAGCAAAGGGTCTCATTACATACTTCGGTATCGTAGAGCTGTCCTTAATTGTGTCCAAAGGGTTTGAAGCAAAGGTGCGAGGCATAAACAAACATACAAATGAACAAACTTATAATAAATAAGTGTGTGTACAAACACGTCATCGTGACCCGAAGTATTTCAGAAAGTAAACCGATTATGGATACGTGACCACATAAATAAATATATAAATACACAAATAAACAACTAATAATTAAATCAAGGTTCTCTAAAGAAATGGTGGTACAAGTTTAGTTTATTATAATTTTAACATGATTATCATCATCATTATCACCATGATCTTTAACAGATATAATCATTAATATTATTGTTAGCATTGAAAATGCTTATGCAGTTTCCCCATATGAAGAGGACATTCTTTTTTCTCCTTAAAGTTTACTCCCTTTACAGCAGCACGCTTCAAAGGACGTTTCTCCTCCTCATACAAACTGCTTTTAGATCCTTGTTTCAGTATTTCAAAATATGTCGCCGCGTCATTATATACTCCCAGTTCTTCAGAATTTTGAAATAGTTTATGGATTTGTGGTGTGGCTTAGATACAGACATTTTAAATTAAATGTATGAAAATTTGCTATCGTAATTTGCTTATACAAGTACTGGAAGTTTTATAATCATCTACGAATTGAATGTGGGAGTTTTCTAAAGAAAACTTAATTTGCTGAATAATAAATTACAGTACAATTTTCCAACATGTCGATTCTAGTGGGCGACGTGAAATGGTTTCCGTACGGTCTTGGGGCCGCTCGAAAATTGGGCTCATGTGTTCAGTACCCGTTCCAGGAGTGATTGTGTATTCGTGTTTTTGTATGTTGTGTTTTCGTGTGTTAAAAGAGGCCTTGCTATTGGTCGATGGTCCTATGGACCGATGATTTGTATAGAGCATTGTATCAATAATTTAATTCAGCGTGGTCCAAGTGTTGTAGTTGCTACAAATCCTCTTCTCCTTTAATCCAAAGAATTAAAATTTTTTCCATGGTTTTTAACCCTCTGCAACACATCTCTATAAACAATTGCCACACGTAATACAAATTTTTGAACCCTATCGTAAAATGAAAGTTTTCCAGATAAAAATTTTCATATACAAGCTTTTGCGGGAACAAATTTAAAATAATACATAACTCTACAGTAATTTGTGCACGTTTTGCAAAAATGTATATTTGTGCATATACTACGGTAATTTGTGATATACACCCATTTTTATTAACGCGTGCAGATTTTGCAGTTGAAACAACATGTCATTAAGAATTCATCTTCGTTACTGTCATGTGCAACATTTTTCAGTTGTCAATGGTTACGGACAATTCAGAAAATTCAGAAATACTTCAGAAGCAATTTAGGGTGGTCTGTATTTGGTTATTTGCCATGGTAAAGAAATAGTTTTACCGTTGGAGACAAGAACAAAAGAACTGGACACTGTTTTTAAAAATAAGAAGTTTTCGTTATCTTTAACAGTACTTATTCAGAAATTACAAGTAGCAATTAAAATGACATTTAGCTGGATTTGCATTAACGTAAAGAGACGTAGGAAGTCCAAGGAAAACTTCAGAATAATCGATAGTCCAGTCACAGTTCAACGAGACACGATTCGAATACAAGTCTTAGAGTGGTACATGTCTGATCGAAGTTTACCCCGGAGTTAATTAAGAAAAAAATTTCTACGAAGAAAAATATTTTACATTACATCCTGGTTTTGTTGGTACGTGTTGAAGAATTTTATAGCTATATTTCTGGCAAGTCTGTCAAAACGGTTGAAAATTTTGTCTTTGTTTGAAGTGTCTTATGCCGACTTGCCTACGAGACTGTTCCTTTATTCCGGTCGTTTCTTTAATTTGTTGAAACATTACTACTGACACAAGCGAACTACGCTGCTATTCCTCAGACCTTGCAAAATACGACATCATTTCCTCATTTCGTAGGTAGTTTATCTACAGTCTCGTTTGTTTCAAAATGGCTGTAATATAAAAATTGAAAAGAGTTCTTGGAATTTCTTCTTTTATAGTATGACACAGACGTAACACTTGACAAGTTAATAAATTGTGACAGCTAATTAGGTCTACTTTATTACAGCGGTGTAAAGCAAATTAAAAAAAACGACATAAAAGACAGCTGAACTGTTTCATTGGCGTGTACACATTTTCTAAATATCCGCTTTGGTATTTTCACGCTTTAGTGATCTTGAGATTAATTTTATTAAAGATTCAGATTTAGGCCTCTTGTTGCAAAGTTTACTGCAGATGTATTTGCATAATGGTAAGATATTTTGTATTTGATTAAAATTCACAGTACCAAAATATATTCTAAATAAAAGGTGCATATCCAAGTGAAATATATTATTTGTATACAGTACTTTGTAATATTTATCTTGTTACGAGGAATCTTTCGAGAGAAAATCCATTAAATTCCGTTCGCTTATTTAGGGATTTTATAAGATTGGTAAAAGTTAAATTTATTCCTGGTACTTCATGTAAGCAGCACTTGATAAACACATACGCACAAACAAGACATTCCAATCATTCACTTCGAAGAAATTTGCGTAAAATGTAAGAATTCTGATAAGACAAAATATAGTCTGGCAAAGTCGTGTTACATAGCCTTCTGTAATTAGTGTAAAATAAAGGCCTATATTAAGTCTAAGCCTGCTGTAGTTTCTGTGGTTATAAAATCATTTACTAGTTTCAGGCCTACTATATTTTTGTTATAATTGAAGGTCTTTAAGTCTTAGGATACAGTAGCTGGTGTCATTGTTTGTTACGTCAAACCCACTCGTGTATAAGTCTACATGTGGGATGCCCACGAGTTTTTTTGGCTTATTTACGCATTTATAAACTAGGCGTTAAATTGCAGTTACTCTTTCTTCTTATATTAATATATTATACACTACAGAATGACAACTACGAACTCAGATACCTCCATTTGGTGGCACAAGATGCCTGGCTGATGATACATATTGCTTTACATAATTAAAACTGTAGTCGAATGCTAAGTTAGTGTCTTGAAAAGGACTAGGACAGCTTCTTCTTTAATTATTTACCATTCGTCGTACATAAGCGAACTCTTTTTCAACTGACGCTACGAAAATTGGTAGAGCGTTGTTAGAAAGAATAAGAATTACTTGTAGTGCCCAAATAATGTGTTTTTTTAATTTAGTGGGATTTGAAGTTCTCACGGCGGCGAGTATGAAGATGGCTGTCTCCTGGGTCGTTGCTGTTTGTACTGAAGCAGGCAGGAGTCGCCTAGAAATATTTGCCGACGACTTCGTGGCGCCGAGACGTGTTCGCCCACCATTTATTGCCACTGACCATACCTTTGTAAGCTAAGAGGATTTCAAAGGCACTACAGATTAAGATCAGTTTTGAGAATGACAAAACAAACGGATTAAGGTACAGACAGACCTAGCGAAATATTACTACGCCTAATTTAGAAACATTTTAGCTCGTGTCTGAATCTGTCGCCTTCCACGCATTCTGTTCGAAATAGCCCTCGTCTTCCGCTTGCTTGCCAGCTCCATCGTCAGGGAGGATCGTCCTCAACTGTACGAGGTGCGATCGGAAAGTTTCAAGACTGTGTCAATAGAGGGCGAACCGGATGTAGTACGAGCTTCTGCCGCTAGGGGGTGCGGCCTACATTCATAGTGAATCAGTGTGCCAGCCGGCATCATCGAATTAGCATTTGTTTCTTAGTTACGGGCGTTTTGGTAGTGCATTACACCGACCCTCCTGCGATTTCGGAATGGCGTGTGCATCAAATTTTGCCAAAGACTCGCCAAAACGGCTACGGAAACCTATGAAATGCTAAAGCAAGCATTTGGGGAGTCCGCAATGGGTCGTGCAGAAACTTTTGTGTGGCATTCACGCTTTAAAAATGGCCGAACCTCTGTCGATGATGACGAGCGTTCTGGACGACCATCTTCGAGCACAACGCCCGAAAATGTTACGAAGATTCGGCAGGCCATTCACGAAGATCGACGTCGTACCATCAACGACTTGTGCGACATTGTTGGGATAGGCTATGGGACCTGTCAGCTGATTCTAAAGGAAGAACTCCACATGCGACGCATCCTGTCTGAGGACCAGAACCAGAATCGACTTTTCGTTTGTCAGGAGCTCAAAGATCTTGCCGGATCGCCGGATTTAGCTCCGTGTGACTTCTTCCTCTTCCCAAAGATGAAAATTCAGCTAAAGGGAAGGAGATTTGAGACGATAGAAGAGATTCAGGCAGAATCGCAGATGGTGCTTGACAGGCTGACAAAGAAAGATTTCCAGGGATGCTTCCAGGCTTGGCAGCGGCGCTGGGATCGTCGTGTTCACTCCCAGGGGAACTACTTCGAGGGTGATGGATGAATTTAATACCTGAGATAAGTGTACGGGTTTTTATACGCGCAGTCTAGAAACTTTCCGATCTCACCTCGTAAATGCTGTAGGCGTACAAATTTTAATAGGAGGATAATTGTGAACAATAGATTTGGATGAAATTTGTCGTGTTTTATTTAAATGTCTGGCCTAGAATTTCTGTGATGAAAATGAATCGCTAAGACCTTAAAATATGATAATCAATTACGGCCCGAAAATCGGATATCTCCTATGTACGACTGAAGAGCGCTAATCACGCAGCAACTAGGTATGATAGAGCTGTTATCCAAGAAAGCGTGTCTAAAAACCTAAGAACCAATAGAAGATGAACATAGACTGTCCCCAGGAGAGATTTAAGTGGGAAACAATTATGATAGCAAGTAACTGCGAATTGCGGTAGATAATATATTTGTTCTCTGTTACCGTCTGTGTGTCTAAAAGTTAAATTTTGCTTGGTCCTGTTATAAATTATGAACTTCGTAAACTAATAATAATTTTAGTTCGAACTACGTAAGTTTGACTCTGCTATTGTTTTAAGCATGTAGTGTCTTTGACAGCTCAAACAGTCGGATCTCAGATTCGAATCCTGTTCGGTCCGCGTTTAACAAAGTTTTGGGCTGTGTCGATAGAGGACTTGCAATAGGAAGTTCCACGAATTCTTTTTAAAAAATTCGTAGTTTCAGAAGTAAAGTCGGGAATAACTGGAAGGCACGCCAATGATGTCTGAAGAAATTTTGTTTTTACATGTTACTGGGGTTTCCTTCTTTCTTCGTTAAGAGCAAACAATGACAGACAGCATATGTTACTAACAATTGCATCTGTGTTTTCAGCAAAGTAGGAGACGAAGCTGTAAGGTATTAACAAAGAATACAACCATAGCGTGTCATAACAAATAACACAAGTTTTCATTATGACGGCTGGCCTCTGTGGTTCACATTCCTCTATGATAGGGCGTTCTAAATTACAGTCGTCTTATGTATGAAACGGATTCCTAAGTCACTTAATAAACAGAAAAGTATAACTTAACGAAACCCATATGCTTTCTTTCAAGAGCAAACTAATTTTTCATTCTTTAGAAATATTGCCACATACCTTGTTAGCAGCTAACAGTAGTTATCTTTACGTTGAATGTCAAAACAGTTAGTTATTCCGCTGTCAAAACTGTTGTTAAAGAATTGCCTATATGTTTTGTAACATAATGGAGAACAGTGGTTAATAATTTGTTTTATATTTCGTACGTTTCTTTGATTTTCATGCATGACACCCCAGACCAGTGGTCTGAGACTCAGTTGATGTGATTTGAGGCCACCATTCTGCAAAAGTGACTAAATGTGATGTTCACATCTGAAACGTAATTACTAATGATCAATAATGGTATATATGAATTACGTTATCTATTGAATTTTATGTTTGTATGTTTGTAATTTATATCCTTTCATTATAGCAATTTATATTTGTGTCAATTATATTGTCACATCCCTTTTCTACCCACCTCCGAAAGAAGGTTGAAAATAGATTGTTAGAAGTAAATTCGGTGGAACTAGCTTAGGACAGTGTGGAAGAGAAGTTTTGTGACCATTGTGGTTAAATGTTCCCTTGCATAGCAAAGGGGCAAGGGTTTCTTCCTCTGGCCTCTGTGTCCAGACCAACTTTGGGACCCACCCAGTCCCCTATCCAATGGTTACCGGGATACATTCCCGGGGGTAAAGCACGGCCGGGGCGTGACGCTAACCAATCACCACTACCTAGTGCCGAGTCTAAGAATGAGTAGGAGCTTCCCCCCCCCCCCAAACGCCTACATGGCGTGCAGCGGGACATCCTTACTTTACTTTTGTTGCATAATAAAGTTGGGTGGTTATACTTTGCTCCAACATCCGTATTCGTTGTTAGATAAGTCGTAAGCGCAGGAAACTGGTGTTGATGTTAAAGTCAAACATGCGAATTTGAGTCCTCATGTCGGCATGTATTTGTTTATTGAGTATATTGTATTTTCAACTAATTTAAACTGTGCAGATGTATATTATTCAACAATACGTTTTACGATTTCAATGAGGAACTCATACCAAAAGCAAATGTGGTTGGATATCGAAATATGTAAATTGTGTTATTTGAAAGAGAATGTATAATTCTTCTTTGTCTGTACCACGTACATAGTCAGTAACTGTTGATACCGAACACAAATAATCGTCAATGCTACCATCCGTGTTATCACTGTACAATTTGTGGTGCATTAGCGAGGGTAGAAGTGAGAGGAGGAGGTATTTGTTTTATTTTTTCGTGAATTTTTTGTTACTGGCGTTTTGATTTAAAATCCCTCAGCTTCAACAACTGATCTCATTTATTTCGGCATGGTTTCAGTGATGCTGGACGTCGTATTGAAGATACCTGTCTTGAAAATACCTGTTTTAGGTGTTAATATAATAATTAATAATTTAGAAATTGGTAACTGTTGTGTTTTAAGGAATAAAAAGTTTCGAAACCCTGTGTCGTTTACAAATAGAATTGTTTGTCTAAGAAGAGAAATGTTTATGGATGACTGCAGGATGTTTGGCATTAAAGAAAGGCCGGCTAGGATTCTGTGTTATAAAAACGCACATTTATTACTTCGTTTCGAAACGAACAGAGGAATAAAATTCCATACATATCTGTTGTGACTGTGATGAAATTTGGCTTCCCAAAATTGTAGAAATTAATTATTGTTACGACCGTTAGAACTGGGGCCCTTCTTACTGGTTGTCAAAAAGATTCACTGACGAGCAGAATATCAAGTTTTCTAAGGTAATCAAACGTCCACTTCGAGTAAATTATTGCAACCTTGACCCCTCAAGAGATGTGTCGTCGTCATCATGTACTGCACATGTGGAAACAGTCCCTCCTGCTGGTAAAGATCCTCACAGTAGCTGCAACTGGAGGAATGATATTCGTCACACAGAGGTCAACGTCATGACGTATAACTCATAGCCTTACTTGCTCCATTTGTCTGGGAGGAGACATCTTGCTGACTTGAATTGGGATGATTTAGTTTTACTGGGGCTGAGGTTTCGTGAGTGAACAGGTGTACTCCTCTTTAAAATGGAGGTACTATTCCTTTCTTATTTTCCTACTTTTCATCAACTATCGTTCTTTATTCCCACTTCTTTCAGTATTTCCATCTTTCTTTCTCTATGTCTTTCTTTCCTTACTTTCTTATGTCTTCATTTTTTCTTTCTACTCTTCATATCTCATTGTTTGTTGTGTCTTATTGTTTTTATTGTGCCTTTTTTATTGTTTTGTTCTGTCTCTGTGTTGATATATCTCATTGTTTGTTGTGTCTTATTGTTTTTGTTGTGTCATTTTTTGTTGTTGTTTTGTTCTGTCTCTGTGTTAATGTATCTCATTGTTGGTTGTGTCTTATTGTTTTTGTTGTGTCATTTTTGGTTGTTGTTTTGTTCTGTCTCTGTGTTGATGTATCTCATTGTTTGTTGTGTCTTATTGTTTTTGTTGTGTCATTTTTTGTTGTTGTTTTGTTCTGTCTCTGTGTTGATGTATCTCATTGTTGGTTGTGTCTTATTGTTTTTGTTGTGTCCTTTTGTTTATTGTTTTGTTCTGTCTCATTGTGTTGATGTATCTTATTGTTCTGTTGTGTCTCATTGTTTTGTATCTTATTGTAGGTCACTGCCACCGGGTATAAACCCATTTGCAGTCAATAATAAATATATATATATATTCACAACCAAAAAGCTTAAATTAGCCTACATCTTGATATCAACTAAGCTTTCAATCTAATTCTTTGTCCTTCAAAAATCCGCTCCGAAAGAGATGTTGATGCAAAAATTCTGTATACATTTCTTGACTTTCCATTATAGTTACATGCTCAGTCTATCGCAAA
The DNA here is from genome assembly GCF_977971745.1 of Zootermopsis nevadensis. NCBI lineage: Eukaryota > Metazoa > Arthropoda > Insecta > Blattodea > Termopsidae > Zootermopsis > Zootermopsis nevadensis. The sequence goes on from NW_028259142.1 coordinate 11,406,484, forward strand.
CTCCATAAAAACCTGTGACCCGTATAAATCACCATGTTCTTCCTCATATACAATCCCAAATTGCCACTTACCCAGATGAGGTCCAAATACTTTTAACAGATGTTTCTTTCAGATAACTGACATTTATGCTATTCTCTGAACTTAACAGACAACGTAAAGTTGTTGTTTCTGTAAATTGTATTGATCTGCGGTGTTTCACAAAGAAGGCAGGGCGATGAGACTTTTTGAAGTGAATAATAACCAGTATATTCATAAATAATTGTTGTTTTCTTGACTTATACGTGAATCACATATCTGCATGTGAGGTTACTTGTGTTACGCAACAATTTTATAAGATTAATTTCGTACTGATTAGATGCATTGCGTGTTTGGTTCTGACTAAGGCTTCATGTCATGCTCAAAGATTTAGGTTTCCTTATTTTTATTTCTTTGAGTTCTCTGAAATTAATGTCTCGACTTCTATTAATGGAACAGTATAGGCAACTCTCGGTTTACGAACGAGTTCCGTTCCAAGACGTTGTTCGTTACACGTTTTTGTTCGTTATGTGTATCTTGCATTCCTAAGCTTTTACGGTACGTATCGTATACGTTAGCAGCCATTTTAAAGCATTAAAACCATGCACCAAACATCGAATGGTTTATACAATACGTTTTATTATAATGTATGCGAGAAAACATTCTACGCCGTGTGGCATGTAAATCAAAGTTCATTTACTGGCTAGATTAGTTTCATTAACCAAGAAAAGTTTAGTATAATTATCATGTAATCATTTTCTGATAATTATTTTAATAAATACATTTTTTAAAAGTTTATTTATTTACATCTTACAATTATGTTAACTATACGTTTGGCATTTCGTTTTATAAGGAACACTATCTATTGGCGACTTTAAGAAATTTTGAGTGAATTGTGACGTTCGTTATAGCGAATGTTCGTAAATCGAACGTTCGTAAACCGAGAGTTGATTGTACTAGAAAATAAGAATATTTAGCATTTAAATACTTGTAACCTAACATAAAGAAACAGAAAACAAAAAATTCAGTTGTCGTGAGTATACAAGAAGATCACAGAAAGTCTCAGTATATTTTAAATTATAAACGAACAGAAAGGAGGGAATAGTAAAATTAAGAAATAGATGAAGAAACTGCATTTACAACTACTTTGTCTATGTTGGAAGAGATCATGTGAATAAAGACATCGTGGGGAAAAAAAAATAAGGAAACATACACCAACTCATACATGTGTATAAATAAAATGTCATGATTATTGATTTTTTACAACTGTAGGAAGTCTGTGTTTTAAATTAGGTTCAGAGATGTTATTGGTTTGCAGATCAGTAGCGGAATGTAACGAATATTTAATTCAGAATTCAATAAAAATTCCAAACTGACCACAACGCTTTTGGATTTCTGGTGGGGATGCCGAACTGCTATCGGATACAGATTCATTTTCTAAAGGACTCAAGTAAAACTGCTCTGTCGATCAAACGAAGAGAGAGAGAGAGAGAAAGAAAGTGAGACAGTCAGCCCTTGGTTTCACTAGGAACCTCAGCCAACTTCCTCGTCAGACAGTAGAATTTCTCTGCAAGCATTCGTACAGAGCAGTGGTATTCAACCTTTCTTGTTCGCGTACCCCCAGATATAATTTCTCTTCAACTTTGTACCCCCAAAGTTGTTGGTGTTTAATTCAAGTTATACATAGTATATAATCTACATCTACAACAAATTAAATTACTGATTATTCAGTGTTTATCATAAAATAATTTTTTTTTTTTAAATTTCACCTACCCCCTAAGATGTCTTAGCGTACCCCCGGTTGAATACCACTGGGGTAGAGCAGTGGTATTCAACCTTTTTTGTTCGCATACCCCCAGATATAATTTCTCTTCAACTTTGTACCCCCAAAGTTGTTGGTGTTTAATTCAAGTTATACATAGTATATAATCTACATCTACAACAAATTAAATTACTGATTATTCAGTGTTTATCATAAAATAATTTTTTTTTTTTTAAATTTCACCTACCCCCTAAGATGTCTTAGCGTACCCCCGGTTGAATACCACTGGTATAGAGCAGTGGTATTCAACCTTTTTTGTTCGCATACCCCCAGATATAATTTCTCTTCAACTTTGTACCCTCAAAGTTGTTGGTGTATAATTTAAGTTATACATGGTATATAATATACATCTACAATAAATTAAATTACTGATTATTCAGTGTTTATCATAAAATAATATATTTTTTTTAAATTTCACGCACCCCTTAAGATGTCTTCGCGTACCCCCAGGGGTACGCGTACCCCAGGTTTTAATACCACTTGTATAGAGGAACATCCGGTCAAGGGGTGGGCCTTTGGATATATAGTTAAGTCCAGACCCCTGCTTGGCCTACTGTCAAATCATACTTAAAAATAACCTAACTCACTTCTTGAAAGTGACGGCAGTTTATCGCCTTGTGTAACGTTTAATATACTGCAATTTTTACCCAAACAATGTATTTATGAATATGGCTCTCTTCTGGGTTTTGCGCCTGTAGTCTGGTAGACGTTTACCGACGTTTCAGAGGTATTCATCGCCCTGATGATGAAGGCAGCAAGGACCTATTAAACGTTGGTAAACTTCTACCAGACTACACGGCGTTACAACCCAGAAGACAGCCATCTTCCGACTCACTGCCGTGAAAACCTCAAATCCTGTAATGTATTTATGGTTTTAATTTGTTTTGAGCAAAGCGAGCTAATGAGTGAATAAGCTTTTAATATGTTATATTTCCTTGAAGGCATGAAAACAATTTTAGAGTTGATCAGATGAGTGTTGCACTAAAATTTTTTACTCAAGACTCTTACCGAGAAGAACATTAGCGTAAATAAAAAAGTCAAGCCGAGAAAGTGCATCATAAAATGCTCTTTATTAAAAGGAACAAGCAAAAGCTGAGTCAGGCCCTATGTCACTAAGGCATAATACTTAACATACATTGACACAATTACTGAGTTAAGCACGCTATTGCAAGACGTCTAAAATTGTTTATTCACCTCCTTAAAAGCGATGTTTAATGACTTAACTCTCTTTTCCGTTACACGGCAGAAATACCAGCAAAATTTCATTGAATTGTAACAAACTGAAGTTTTCATTAGATTGGAATATTCTGGCAGACGCGGTAAATGAGTTTCAAAATTAAATTGCTCAACTTCGCAAGTTCTCATGCACGGCAGAATCCTGAACGAGGACGATATGTTGACTGACGTTTCGTGCGAGCGGTCATTACTGTTTCTCTTCATTCCCGACTTTTATCCATCCTCCCTTTTCTTTTTTACTCTACTGACTTCTTCAGCCTCTATTTGGAGTCCAATTCGCCGGTCAGGCTCAGAAACTCACACCGTCCCTCAAGCTCTCTGTCTAGTTGGCTTTAGCCGACATGCAACACGAAAGAAAGACGCAATTAAACACGCACGTGGCAGTGCACGCAGGCACGCGAAGTCTGTACGCACTGTCCCAGCGACGCGGTCACGAAACTCCTTAACTCACTGTGAATCACGACTGTCATACAGTCTTTTGTTTCGCAGACAGGCAATGCAAACAGACAAAATGTCGCCTTTCCGACAGTCGTATGTTTCTCAAACAGTGGAATCATAGGCAAACGGATTGTTTGTTAGGTTATTTAACGATGCTGTCTCAATTGCATAATTTCTGTACCGTTGAAAGAGAGGATGACTGTATATGAAGAAATTGATGTAAAAGGAAGTAAGACTGGAAGACTTAGAAAACCACGAGGAGTCCGGCCATGACTCGGACGTCTGAACCTCCCGAGTACGAAACAGGATTACTACAGTAAGTGTTACTTAGGGTTTGTACTTTTGAAGAACCCGGTTTTCGAATTCCAGTATTTCCAAAAAACAGGTTAAACCGGTTTTCGAATTTTTGCAAAAACAAAGAAACAAATAATTAAAACAGTAAAAAAATATTTATAGTTATTTTAAAAATTTTCAGTTTATTTAATATTTATGGAACTACAAAAATATTATTATTTAGTGTTCTGTCTGACGACAGGTCCATTATTCTGCCCAAAAAGAGTTCGCCAGTTTTCCCTCTTCTCAGCTTCTCGTTTTACATCCTGAAACTTCATCTTCTTTCCTTGTTTAAGATTGTTACAAAAATATAACAAAATAAAATATACTCCGTACAAAACCAAATAAAGAACAACTAAAATAACTAAAATTCGTACAAAATACAAATTATAAATTTTTATTTCATTTAGTATTTTTCGAGCCAAGAAAAAATGTATGACGTTGCCAAATCATCCGCTTCAATTTGATTATCTTAAGATCGATGCTACTTACATAAGCAGTGTGTGCTTTCGACTTGACAACACCGCACACATGTGCTTCAATTAAGTAAACAACTGTATAAAATATGGCGCTTGCGTGTTAAAACTTTCATTTAAGAACAAATTAAACTCCACAGAACAATATTTGAGGTTTTCAAGTTTGTGAATATGAAGATGGACGACTTCTGGGTTGTTGCACGGTGTAGTCTGGTGTAAGTTTACAGACGTTTCAGAGATACTTGCAGGGCTTCGAATCTCAAAACCAAACAAAGAGTAGTTTTAAATTCTTTTGAGCAAATTTTATTTTGATTCGGAACTGTCCAATATATTCACTTGTTTATTTGTAGGTGAAGCCGTAATTTGTCAGTGCTTTTAGACATAAAATGATGTGTGAGTGACGTGAATATAAATGTAATTAAGATCTACATATTCCTTACGTGGTTAACACCTCATCGTGGTAGATTCCTGCCCGATCATAGGTAAGGATGAAGTTAAGATTGACATAGAACACTGGGTCTCGTGCCGAAGGGTCAGATTGTATGGGATAAGAACCTAACCTTCTCCTGTTGGTTGCTGTGTATGTGCAAGAAAGATGAATAATTACATTTTCAGAACTTACAAGAATTAAAACTTGCAACGTTCTGATCAAATGCATAATAGTTTAAGTAACCCGCACTGGGTTGTAGAGCCACAAATGATGATGACAAGAGGAAAAAATGATGACTAAAGGAATATTTGTTATTTTGTAACATAAAACCGATACAGGCCAAGATCGTAATCCTTGTTGATGACCTATAAAGTTTAAAACATTTATGGATTTGTTTAATCCTTAACGAAAAACAAGCTATTAATTCATTTTCCTATTGAAAATTTGCGTCAACAATTTTATTTCTATATCAAAAGAAGTTCAACACAACGGTATATGAAAGAGGCAGATTGATGCCTGCAATATATGAACACGAAGACAAAAAAATCCATATAAACAGACAGACAACATATATGGAATATAATAAATTTACCTTTCCACTGTTGATTACCATCATAGTTGACAGAATGAATTGTCTTCCAGAGAAATCATCGTTTCGTCGCTTTCTGATTGGCGCCACATGGTTGTGACAGTTGACATTCAAAACAGTATCACATTACGCACAAGCTGAGTTTCTTCACAGAGGTGTCCAGTGCCACATGACACCCGCCACAGTTGGATGCGACAGGCTGCCGTCATATGCAGGAGTAAGATGTTTTAGAATCGCATCTGTAATTGAGGCCATCGGAAATCAGTGACCCCTTGTTCCTTGTTGCACTAATGTGAAGTCAACACTGTAAATGAGGTCTCATAAGTTTTGCGTTTAATTTAAAAAAATAAACTTAAGAGTATTGGTCAAGTATGTCCAACGTTGGGCTCCATGATCATTGATCGTCCTGATGATGGAGGCAGCACGCTCCTCTGTAACGTCTGTGAACTTCTATCAGACTACACGGCGCTACAACCCAGAAGACAGCCAACTCCAGACTCAACGCCCTGAGAACCTCGAGTCGTTTTTACCTATTTTTATTTTATACATGTGTAACTACAATTTATTTCTTTTTGATATAAATATTGTCGCTTTCCATTCCTCCATGTCGGCTCTTCTTCGCTTACATCTTTATTACATTTTGGAACAAACAGAATTATGAACTACGTGTATGACTTTGAGTTTATGTTTGCACAACGATAAAACCAGTTTCTTTATCATCAAAGTGTAGCGTTGTTGTTAAAATATTTATAATACGTACGTTTCCTGTTAAGAGGCGTTGTAGGTGTGACTCGAAATGACACAGAAAACCATTAACACACCGCTGTCTTTGTGCATTTTAGAAGTCCGGAAGATGAAACTACAGTAAAACCCCTCTAGTTGGACACCCCTATATCCTGGACACTCCTTTATATTGGACACTTTTAATTGGAACCGGCGAATATCCTATAATTTTACATGTCCACAATACCCTATATCTTGGACACCCCTTTATCCTGGAACTTGAACACCTCTTTTGTTGTAAGTTGGACAGGTTCATGCACTTAACTTCGATGCTTTTCAGGGAAAGTTTTTCAGTTACATATTTTGTTATTTTGAATTTCTGACTGATGAATGCCTCCCCTCTAAAGGATTGTCTTATGGACATTGAACCCAGCATTGGAATGCATTGCAAGTGTTTAACCATTCTTTTGCTGAACCCTTAACTGGACTACAGTATTGCAGAAGACACAGACTGTGCTTGCATTTGGGTTCAGACTGTGTTAACAGAAATGGAATTTTTGTTTTTGCGATGGGGAAGCGAAAATTAGTGGAATTAACTTTAGAAAATGTTATTGAGGCTGGGGTGTAATGTGCAATGCATGGGAGTGGGCTTCAAAAGATTATTATTAATACTATTGTCATTAATTCTTAATTTAAGTAAGCCTACAGCAGTTAGTGTATGTAAGTAAATAGACTATATTGTCATTAGACCACAATCTGATATTTCTCTTTCCCTCTATCTTGGACACCTCTGTAAGTTGGACACATTTTCGTGGAACCACAAGTGTCCAACTTAGAGAGGTTTTACTGTATTTGTCTTTTAAATTTGTTAGTGTTAAACGAATTCGACTTTCGTTGAATGTACGTGCATTGCCCAGCATTATGTTGTCATCTAGTTTGAATAACTTAAATTATTGTTTCGAAATGAGAATCTGTTTAATTTAGTCAAGAAATCCCATCCTACTATGGAACCAGAGATATATTAACGTGTCCACAAAAGAACTTTCTTTCTCTTATCCTGGTAATATGAATCCAGTCCACAATCTGTCTTATCACTTTTAACATTAACCTCATATTTAGGTCTATGTCTTCCACGTTTTCTGTTCCATTCATTAGGCAAATTATCTACGTGCATCAGGGCCACTAAATGAAGACGTATGGGGGATTTTACCTAAAGCTCCACACACTGACACTAGATGATGGTAGGTTGTTAGCCAAGATTGTTTTGATTGGGAAAATGTTCCTCAGTTAAATGTTAAAGAGGCTGGGTGGGGGTCCCAAAGCCAGTCTTGACTCTGTGCTGAAAATAAAAAGACTGTAATACTTCTAGGAACCCAGTTGCTTTTCTTAATAAATAACTACAGTACACACAATCGACCACAATCAGATAATTCGTATTATACGATCTATGGCGTGAAAAGAACTAGCACATTTCATTTGCTTTCAACTACCATTAACTGCCCGCCACGGGGTCCCGGGTTCGATTCTCGGTGGTGCCCGGATTTATAACTTGTGTTAGGCAAGGCCGTGGTCCAGGTATCACGGAGTTTTCCTCCGGGGCTTCCCCGGTTCCTCCGTGGTATCCTAACAATTACTCCATTTTCATCATCATTTGTCATTAAGCACACAGAAGAAGGCAACGGCAAACCACTTCTGGATCATCTGCCTAGGAAATATATGAACAGATCCCTATCAGAAGGATCTTGTTCATAATGTCACCAGGGGTCGACTCCGACCCGATGGTACAAGAAAACCCATTAACTGTCTTCTGAACACTTAAAGATTACCAAAGTATTTTATTCACGACTGTACATAAAAGAAGCATCGTCTATCTTGGGTTCATAAACCCATGTAAATAAGTATCTTAATCAAAACAGACTGTGATGTTACAGACCTTGTGATCCACAAATTAGAACAGTAATAAAACTTAAAGCGCCATCTTATCTGAGTCATTTGTTATACAGACATTGAGACAAGTATTCTATCCCGCTCATGGTGGAGCTAAAGGTTACACCACCCCGCTCATTTACCCCAAACTCCATCCAGTCTACTTCACAACTTTCCCCAGAATAGACCATATTCTGTCTCTCTCTCTGGTACTGATAAGACCTCCAATTTTGAACGTTAATGGTTCTGCAACGTATGGGTTTCTATAGGAAAGAGCTGGTCTGTTCTGCACTGTACTGGGGGGGGGGGGGGGTCCCCTTGCCATCTTGTAAAGACCCGACATGAGAGAGCAGGGAGTGTTAGTGAGGAAAGATTAAATTGGGTGAGGGGTGTGATAAAAGGGGAGAGATATGTGGGAGTAACAAGACACAGAGCGACTTTAACAGCTGAGTTTGTATTAACCATTCAGTTCTACATACCTTGATAATGTGTTTTTATATAAAATTAATAGCGAATTAAATATATTAATTTTTGTTCATTTTAATAAAGTGAAAGCCATTGAACAGAGATTAATAGGAATAAATAAAATACTGAGGATTTCTGTCTTCTGGGTTGTTGCGCTGTGTAGTCTGGTCGATATTAACCAACGTTTCAGAGGTCATACTGCCTCCGTCATCAGGGCGATGAAGATTTCTGTCTTCTGGGTTGTTGCGCTGTGTAGTCTGGTCGATATTAACCAACGTTTCAGAGGTCATACTCCTCCGTCATATAGTCATCGCCCTGATGACGGTGGAAGTATGACCTCTGAAACGTTGGTAAACATCGACCATACTACACAGCGCAACAACCCAGAAGACAGAAATCTTCATACTCACCGCTGTGAAAACCTCAAATCTTACAAATAAATACTGCTTTTAGGAAAAAGATATTTCTAAAAATAAGTCAGGAGAAATTGCGTGTAGCTGAATGGGACATACCAGCTGCTGGACTAATCTGATGGTTCTAATTTATTACGAAAAATAATAACATAAAATTAATTACAGACGCTAGTAAGTCGACACTAGTCGATAATGTCTGTAAGAAATTTTTTGGTCCGTCACTCTAAGGCAAGAATAAAGTTTTGAGGAGAATGTTTTGACCGAAGAGAATAGAAGTGAAGGATGGTGGAGAAAATTACATAAAGAATTTCTTAATAATTTAAATTTTTTTATCAAATGCTGTTTGAATGCTCAAATGAAGTGCGGTTACTTGGGCAGGATAGGCTACATTAATTTGGAAGATGAGCAATACATACTGAATTTTAGTAGTAAAATATATAGGGAATAAGACGCTCTGCAATGTTAGGGTAGATGGGAAGATAATATTAAAATAAATCTTTAAGGTATAGAGTGTGAGATTATTGACAGGATTTAATTGACTCGGAAGAGGGTCCAGTAATTAATCCTGTAAACCTGAAGCTCATCTAAATATTTAATAATTTAGTCCGTACAGAAAAAAGAATTCACCATGACAAAAATGAAATTGTTACTGCTGCTTAAAGAATCGCTGTTTACAGTGAGAATTATATAGAATCCATTCACACAAAAGATCTACTGACTGTTCAAGCAATTGGAACATGTAGTTTTTATTGGGTTCTGAAGGGTTAAATAAGTAGATAGTTGTTACATATATTTATTTTTCCAGTCTATACACAAAGCTTGTTTTAAAATAATGTTGTTAAAATTATTTATAACATTTACAATATAAATTGCATTATGTTATATTTTATGGCGCTTTTCTGTGTCGTATAATATTACATTTATCACAGCGCTTTTGATTTCGACGACATGTTTCGATGTTTAGATAGTTGTTGCTTATTAGGATTTAAATGACTAGATAAACGATATCTGATTAACAGTGATTGGTCTCTTCACAGCAATGTCCAGACCGGCTCTGGTTCCCGCGTGTCCAATTAGTACCATAGGCTCTTTTCCTTTTTCTAAATCTTACGGAGAATTAACCTCGTTACTGACTTTGATCTAGTGTCGTGGTTAAGAACGCGTGGAGCATCTCTTGTCGGCTGCCTTTGTTTCATTTCTCTTTCGACCGTTAAATGAAAAATTTCTAAACGGTTCGTAGCTTCGTAAATGACCGATGTCATAGCAAGTTTTATGGTGGATTGTAACGGAATAATACAAAGTGATAGAAAGACGCGCATGGAAAATTTTTGTCGCATTGCTTTGAAGTAGCATCCTTCGTACGTCGTGTCCGTGTGCAAGAGTCCCGTCTGTCTCCTGATACAGTATCTAGCCACATTCGCTCTTTCTTACGGATTTCCCTAGCCGCTGGATTTTAATAACTGCAATGAATTTAATGGCAATAATTTATTCCAACATCATTACAGTTTATTAGAAACGGTATTAATTTTCTATTTCAAAAAAATTCCACACATTACTCAACAATGTTTTTTAAAAAAATATCAGTGAGATTTTTGACAGTACTTTATCGTCATTAATCTCTTAGTATCAAGTGTAAATTTTGTTGTTATGTAACCATCCAAGTGTTCCTTGACATAATACATCCTAGATCTGACGTCTGTTATTAAGCTAAACAGTTTCTCTCAGAGACAGTTGTTGCCAGTTACTAATGACATTAATAAAAACAAGTTTTTTTACACCAGGAAGAAAACACCTGTATGGAATTGTAGGATTTCGGAGGAATATACCGCCTCCATCTACAGAACTAAAGATGTTATCTGCGTACAAGTTCAAACGATATTGCATCCCGATAAACCAACAACGACTTCTTCACTGCTGTCTAAACCTCGACCAATAAATATATTTTATTATATTTTTATCATTTACTAAAATGTATACTCACAGTACAAAATACATAGGCGGGCCGCGGGGTGAGAACCCCCGATCTAGAAATTTCTCGCCCCTTATTTTCTACTGATCTCCAAGACTCTAAAATTGCCTGCACGTAGGAAGAGGAGAATCTCCATTAGAATTCCTATGTATATTTTCCCATTCTTTCTCTTCTCTCTCACACCAAATAATTCACCATCTTTTGCTCTCCTGATCCTCTTACCCTATTCGCCTTAGATAGATTAAGGTTACATACGAAAGGTGCAGTGTTAGGCTGAGACTCTGGGTGACGTGAATTCATTTAGGTTCTGGCCACCTCAGCTCAGCGGGCTGAGACAGGGAATGCATACAGAAGATAGGGTACAGAACAATGCTATATGAGGGATTTTCACAGCTGCCAGTTCCGCCTCCTTCGAAGCGGCACTGTGTACGGAATGAAATGGAATGCAGAAGTCACGACCTCTGGAAATAGGACAGAGTGTGAGGGCTCAAACTCCGCTATGCAGACTGCTAAGTTATTCTACATAAGAAGATTTCAGTACAGTATTATGGTAGGATATAACACTCCAGAGGCAAATGTAGTATATCTTCATATTCATGTTCTTAATAAGGACCTATTTAATAGTCCGTCATAAACAACCAAGCCAGCTAAGGATTTATCACCGGACAAAAAACACAGTAATCTTGAAGGTAGAAAGGGGTTTCCCCGAGACAAATTTTTTGTGGTTTACCACAACCATTGGCGGTAAAAGTATCAACCGTGGAGACGTTTATCTTCTGTCAGTTCCGACCTACACGACCCTTATTAAAAAGGTGGCGTGCCAGTGTATAAATCACCTAAAATATATGACTTGGTTTTGAAAATAAAATGGTTAAAGAGATTAAAAGTCTTTTTGGATTAGTGCGAAGTTTTATGATTTAGTTTAATTTCTCATACTTTCTATCATGACTGCAACACGGTTAATGTTGTGAGCGAAACGTGGGACAGATGACCCAAACATCGGTTGGTAACCACTTGTCCGCGAGCCGGTGAATGTTTGCGGATTAAATTGTTATATGCATCTTAGACAACAGAACTGAAATACTGAAGATGACTGTATTCTGGGATGGGACATCGCCTTGTTGATGGAAGCAGTATGCACCTTTGAAAAGTCTGTACTTATACCAGACTACACGGCGCAACATTGCAGAAGACATTTATCTTCATAATCGCTGCCGTGATAACCCGAAATCTTACCAGAAGTGTAATAAATGTAAAGTAAAGCTGCCCCGCTGTACGCCATGTCGGTGCTTGGGGGGGGGAGGAGAGGCAGTATAGCTTCTATTCATTCTTAACCTCGCCATTAGATAGGAGTGAGTGGTCAGCTTCACGCTCCGGCCGCGCTAATTGTTTTTGTTGACGATCGTTGTCACAAAAATATTATCTTTAAAATTCCGGCAACGACAAAATTGGTTTTTGGAAACCATTGGGATAAGTACACCTTCAACGTCGAATAGCACTTTTGTTATCTTTTTTAATAATTATAATATCTTGTAGTGTGGTAGCTCGTTGCTTCAGCGTATTATTAACCCTTCCTTCTCTTTTTTTAAAAATTCCATCATATTCTTGTTTCCAGAATCCAATTTCGCTTCGTGAAATACGACAAGCAAAGAAATAGGACCTGTCTTATATAAATCGCGAACGCTATAACGTAAACTCCGGAATTAACGAGATAGCTCTTCGTCTATTTGATCTTCAAAGACGAGTCCAAAGGTTCACACCTTTCTTACGGAATTGCACTTAAATACTTCCAAACTGAACGGCGTCTAGACTGAAATAATTTCAGATGAATGACTTGGCCACAAATTGTAAATTCCAAATATTTTGAATTTACGGTATCGTTGGGTCCTCGTCAAATGCATATCCAGTTATTTTTCTACATGTAGCAGTGCTACTCTGAAGTGAATTGGATGGATACAGCTAGCTCAGGATAGAGTACGGTGGCCGGCTTTTGTAAACACGGTGACTAACTTTCCACAAGCGAAAGTTTGCTATTCTTTGATAAGCCGAGTATACAATCGAATTTACAAAGAATCTCCTACACCGCAGAGCGAGCGAGTGACTAGAGGCCGAGCGAAAAGTGGACCCGTCCGAAACACGCGCTAGAGGGGTTCAATTGGTTTGTAGCTCTAGCTGTGTTTAGATCGGTGCGTTACCGCAGCTGAGGCTGTGCGACCCCCACTACTACTGCACTCCCCTCTCTCGGCTTACACATCGCGCATTTAGGTGTCACGACTACTCGCTCGACGTATAGCAGTGCTGCTGCTATTAAAATGACGCCATCATATGTGTCCAACATTTTTTGACGTGAAAACGTCTTTAAAATCGATGCCGGGTGTGGGGGGGCAGTCGCGCCCAAATGAGCGACAGTTTCTGTCGAAGTAATTTCAAACTTCAATAACTCGGCTAAAAATAGACATAGCGCAGCCATCTTAGTCTCGTTTTAAAGAGGTAGGATAAACGTTTGTGCCAGTACCGCTCCGACATTCGTGGCGGCCGGACGTCGCGAACTGCGCACGCGCAAAGTGAACCCACGATTTTCGACTTTCCGGATTCGACACGTGTCCATAAACGGGATCATATCTCAGAGACTAATTATCCGATCCGAGTGAACCAAGTGATGTTCTGAAGAGGAGTGCATATGTTACAACTCATCCTGGCCTCCAAGTGTGTATCTCAAAAACTCAAAAAGATACAAGGCTGTGAATTTGAAAATGTTTGAAAATTTCCCGATTTTCTTAAAATGTCGCGATATATGAGGGCAAAGTAAAACCAGAATTACAAAAATTGGGCACGAATGCGTAGAGAACAAAATTCCAAAGAGAATGACACCGAAAACGCCGGGCCCGGATCCAAAACCAACGCGCAGTACTGCCGCGAATATAGGCAACGTAAGCGCGCTGTTACGTGCATACCTTCAGAAATTCTTTAAACTTGAACTAGTGAATGATTTGGACAAACCAACCACGGAAGGGAAAACTTGTATAGATTCGACATTTGCAATAGGTATTCAAATAATTTCAAAGCCATATGTATCCTACTTCTCATACCACTACCCTGTATTCAATAAATGTAAGTTGCAAATGAATTAAACGATTCAAAACAAAAATTTTGTTTAATTTCAATATACTATACACGATTGACGTTTTCACGAAAATAACTGCGGCAGTGTCCGACACTGCCTATCAATTTTTTTAAGCAAACTGAGGCAGAGGAATTATGACCTACTATACAAAACTGAAATTAGAAACAGTTTATCATCTGCTATTGTCCATGAATGATGTTGCATGTATGTTGATAAGTAAGTACCAAATAAGGCAATAAATAATACACCGACTGATAATACAATTTTGGATCACATGTTTGGTAAGTGCTTTTCTGCCACAAAATAAACCAACTACAAATAAGTAAAACGACTAAAGTGTATTCTTTTGTAGAACTTACGAGAGACAGCGAGTGCGATGAATGCCGTATTATTCACCTTAGATGTTACTGTAAACAGAAATCAGCAGTCTCCAAGCTTTATCGTCTGTGTTCGTCGCCTCTTTTATCTTAGTCCAATTCTCTTCGAAGTAGTCAGTTAATTAAAGTGAGCTTACATTCCAACATGCAAGATGACTCATCTTCTGTCGCTTAATTTAATTCGTGGTTTGACAGAGCATTTTAACCTTGGGAACCTGGCCTGTCTATGTTATACATGAGAGAGTCACTTCATAACCATTCAGTTATTTTTACTCTCTGCTAACTAATCAAAATGACGTTTTACTGATCATAAGAAGAATGACGGTGCAGATACGAGTCTTAATAGAGACAAGGAGTGACGCATGATGGCGACCGGAGATCTCTTATCTGTATTTGACCATTCATTAGTGTCCGCTGGTAGTCGCCGCTGCTCATCTACTTCGTTTAATTTGAGCAAGGCAGGGTTGAGGTGCAGATCTACAGAAGGAGTGTTAATTTATCACTACCATGATCATGATGACAACAACAGTATTAAGATTAATAATAAAACATTATAGTACACGAAGCAGAAACGAGCATCGCAGGTTAATGGGTAGTATTAGTCTACTAATTTGGTGGTCAATGGTTCAAATCTGGGCAGAAAGATTTATTATAGTGCCTATGACATGCTGTACGTATTAATTTCAAACAAGTGTCGATAAAGTCCCTTAAAACAGACTGTGACTAGTTACTCAGAAATTTGAATATCTCTGTTCATATTCATACTATTAACTCTTCTTTGATTACATAACCTCAAAGTTGATATTGAGTTGTTAAATAAACCAAAAAGTAAATGGACAAATCTGATAACAAATAGAAAGAAATATATGGGACAGGGATGCTCTTAAAACGTGAATATTATAAAAGTTCTTAATGAATTGTATTGCTACTCCTTAACCCAAGTTTCATTTTCGTATTTTCATGATCTAGCGTCGGAAATCTGTTTTCAGCCACCTCAATCCACCATTTTCCTTTCGATATATCTCATTAGTGTCCATCTATCTACACTTCAGTCTTCTAAGGGCGTCTTGCCTATTATAAGACGACACGAAGAGATGCGCAATAATTCATATGATCGCCATGTTTGTGTTTTTAAAGATGGGGAATTAGAAGTTAGAGATGCATGGTTATTAAAATTGCACAGACATTACACAAATTTACATAAAAATTTGCCAGGTGGTTTGAATGTAATCAGAGACAGATTAAGATGCTACCATTAATAAGTACGGCAAAAATAAAAATGGAAGGCAACTAGTAGGTTTGTATCCGACTATTAAATTGCTTATGCATGACGATTCGAGTATAATCTCATGACCTTATAAATTTGCCGCTCTCTTTCCTAGCTCATTAACTTTATTGCAGTTAGAATTATTCAAGATTATCGCCTTGATTTCTGTATTACAGGCGCCTATCATATATTAAGATTCCATGCTAACGAAAGTGGTTTTTAGTTCGACAAACATGCGTTAATTTGTTTCTTAAGCATTAAAACTATTTTGTTTAAATGTTTAATAGTAATATATTTCCGTACTATGATGATAAACTGAATATAACTTGTAAAATAACGAAATACGTGAAGATGGCTGTCTTCTGGATTGTTGCGCCGTGTAGTCTGGTAGACGTTTACCGATGATTCGGAGGTGCTTTCTGTGTTTATCATCAGGGCGATCATCCTTTCGTTCTGATCTGACTGCGTAAAGTACGGGGTGGATATTAAATCAATATTGATCAACTGAAGTTTGCACAAGCTTTAGTGTAAACTACACTAAGATAACGTAGAGATTTGTTAAATAATTTTGGTGGATATTGGAATTCTAAAAAAACAGTAAAGATATTCTCGTTTCATATTTGGGAAGCGTTTTAAGGTTAGGTTTGTTCAGAATTTCTGAAAGCAGTAAAGTGTCGATGTGGTCACGTCACGAGCAGTGATGCAGGGATCCAACTTGCTTTACAATTCCCTGACCAATCCATTAGCCTCATTGTTTCACCCTCAGTGTTAATAATAACATTAATTGAGGGGACTTGTGATGCGTGGTATCTCCTGTCGTCTGTAAGCCGGCTTTCTTGGGCGCCGACCAGCGCTAGGGGAGAAAAACCCGAAAGGGATGCTGGTTCTAGCAAAAACACTGGCGAAATAATTTCGTCTTTACTCTTCACATCTCTGTTTCTCTTCAGGGATCTGATTTAGCGACATTTTTTGTAAACATAGGTAGGTTTCAAAATTAACCCTGTCGCATCTAGAACAGAAGTTCAGAAGCAAATATGTTGTTTGTTTCGACAATCTATATTACGTGTATTTCCGTATTTTCTTTATTTTTGTCTTTTCCCTTCATCTTTCTTACGTTTGTTCTTTCCTTACTATCTCTTCTCCTTATTCCCTTCTTCATTTTTTTATTCCTTCTTTTATTTCCGTCTCTCTTTTGTGTTTCATTCCTTCGTCCGTCTTCCACCTCCCTATTTTTAATCTTTTAGGCCTGTCCTTTCTTTGTTTTTTGTTTCTTTCAGCACCTTTCTCCGTATCAAGACACTTTACCTTTATCCGTTTTTCCTATGTACCATTTCGCCTACAGCAATTTTATTTTCACCACCCTTATTACATTCATTTCGCCTACAAGCCATTTCACACCTACCTTTCCTTTTACATAATACTCTTTTGTCTATTCCATTTTAGCTATATTACTTCCAAGAAAACCATGTCCTTGCATTTTACATAGGGAGAAACTGAATCCTTGCATTTTATTTACATAAGCAGGATTCTATTTGTAAAGTATGTCGATTTTCATAATCTATTTGTCTGGATAACAATGTTTCATATTTTTTAAGTGACTTTGAAAGATGATTAAAAATAAGGCACAGACTTTGATTCTCTGCTTTTAGGTTTTATTGGGTTAGTTTAGTGTATTAGTTAGGTTTTTAGTTTATTAATAATTGTTTTTATATTGCGGAGTCTGGAAATTAGTAACCGTCATAAGACGTTTGGATAGCCTATGCTTAGATGTCAGAATAATATTAGAATGAATCATTGAATAGTTGGAAGAATATGGCATAGATTAATTTCGTTCAGAGTCGAGACTAGTCGCGGATTCTTGTGAAGACGATAATGTACATAATCGAAAAATCACGCAACCCATTCCCGACACATGTTCTATATGTCAAAAAATAAATTACACTGAAATCAGAAAAAAAAAACAATGTTGCATTAAGTATACACTTTAGGTTCAGTAAAAGATCAGACCTATTTTGACTAGCTGAGAGACTAGTGGATTCTGAAGAAGTGTTCTTCCGTATAGATCCCCACTAGTAGATGCTACAAATTTGACGTCCGCTTTGGTCGCAATAAATTTCCATCATTAATTAACAGGAACTGTGGAGGACGTGTACCCTTGACTGTGGTTTGCTCTCATTTGATATTTGTTGATTGCCCAGCAATGATCATTGGTTCAGAAGCCCTGACGACAAATTGGGCCCATAATGCGGGGCATTAGTTATGGTACCACGTGGCAAAACATGCGTGTCCTCTTTTTTTTTGGTCCGATCAAAATCGAAACATCACGTGCCATGGTTGTTTTTTGCTTGTATGTAATTACAAGATTTTACCACGAGAGCCACAGTACAGCGCATTTCCTCTCTAGCACGATTTTATGATCGTTACAACGGACTGCAAGATAATGAATGTCATGGAATGGGCGCAAAGAGGATTTTTGTATGCTGTAACTGCACGAAATCAGATGCATCTTTCTTTTATATATTGAGCATCCATTTTAAATGTGCAGTACTTGTGAGAACAAAGGGCATTTTCTATTTTACGTAATATATCATGAAATGATGATTCAATTCAATTCAGTTCATTTATTAAAGTGCTTGACAACAGTCAAAAAGGCCAATAACAGCCAAGCACTAACAACAATACAAACATTACAATACAAAAGCAAACAAACAATGAACTGAATATATAAATGTACAATATTAATTTATTACAAAATAATTAATAAGTAAAAGAGCTAAATATTATGCATAAGTAAAATAATAATTAATTTTTGAACAAACGACATATAAAATAAAATGTTATACTAAATAAAAATAAAAACAATGATTATTATTTAAAAAGCTGACTGACATCAGTAAGCAAATAATAATGACAATAATAGTAATGATAATAAAGACCGCTTATTTAAATTATTGGTTTCGGACCGGGTTTGGGGTCCTCCCAGCCTTCAATGATATGCTTAAAGGGGTTTCAATTCTTGAGAGGGGAAGAGATTGCTGTTTGTCGACAGGCGAATTGGTCATTCACTTTTACCTAGAGTAGAGAGTAAGAATTTATGGAGCCTTTCTTTCACACACCATACGCCTTCAAGAAGGAAGACTTATATGTTGGAACGACTTGCATTTTAAAACTCAGAATAATGCAATACCCAAGGTAGAAAATAACAAATCAATAAATGTAAGCATAGAGAGACATTTATAGCATGTTTATCATAATTTTACTTTTGTCAGATGTAATACTGGAAGGGCACTGCTTATATCACAGAAAAACATGGAAGAAGAACAAGAAAAGACTGATTATTTCTTAAATGTTACAAGAATTAGCTGGGGCAATGCCATCATCAGGGGCGTGGAAGACCATGGCTGATGACTTATCGCTAAGCACCGCCCTCCCACTTCACAAATTTAATTATCGATAACGTTGTTATTGACTACTGTAGAAAGTCAGAAAGTAGGTTTTTGAAAGCCTGCAATGGCATACTGTCCACAAGAAGTTTTATAAAAATCCGTGTATTATTTAAAGATTTACAGACTATTCGTTGTTATGCTGTCATCAGAGAGTAGAGAACTATTCGTAATGACGTAATCGCGAGGCATGATGACCTTTTCATATCGCAAAATTTTAGCTCCCATCATGTTTTGTAATGATATAAAATTATAAAAATATGAATTTAGAGTAGCCTGCAGTGGCAAAACGTACATACTACACTTCATGAAAATATGTCCAGCCAATCTCCAGACGTTATATGTGTATAGGTAGGTCGACGGGCGGACGGACAATACGGTCACTTTAAAAGGAGCAGGCTAGCGCAGTAGTCGTAGAACTTGGAGGGAAGGAACGAAATTTTATACTTCGACGTACGCTAGATGGATAGATTATACATAATTTATGTCAAATAGGGTGCGAGAATGTGGATTGGATTCATCTTGATTATTATAGGTTCTAGTGGCCACCTTTCGTCAACTCAGTACGAACCTTCAGGTTTTATAAAACCCAAAGAATTTTCTTCATTAGCTAAGTGATTATTGAATTATCTAGAACTCTGTTACACGGAATTAGTTATTAAAGATGTGAGAAACAATAAATAAATAATTTTATTATTTCAGTAGGCGCAGTTTATTTGAAAATAACAAGGCGAGAAACACCGGCTGTATCCGTTTAAGACATGGACCCTAAGCCTATATGGCAGCACAAATTTATCTGCTTGAATAGATTCATGGACACGAATGTGTACATCGACCCGTCAGATGCTTCGAGTCAATGGGTTTTCTGACTCCCTACAAACATCGGTTCGTCCTTCTCGTTTCTGCAGCGAAAGCAAAGGGATTTAATCTGCTCACGCCAAGGGGTTTGTTATAACATTTCTGAATTAAAAAGGGAACTTTCTTGAAGACGTTTTAGCACATGAAAGAGGAATCTGAACTTCTAGTACTGGTACGTCCGTAATAACTCTGCCGAAGATTTGTAGACAAAGCCTTCTCTGGTATATTCCTTGCAGCAGACGTAGAGGAAGAAATGGCCACTCTTATTGATAGAATAAAGTTTTCCAATCTAATGCTAAACATTTGAAACTTATGTTTTATAAAATATAGTCACAAAAATTAATAACGAGATATAGCAATTCCTTTAATCAATTGACAAGCCGGGAAAACTTACAGGTAGTCTCTTTCCTCAGAATTCTATTTAACAGCTCTCTTTACAAAAACACGCTGACAGAGGATTATAGCATGCCCGGGCTCAAATCTCGGCCTTTAGTCCCGCTACCGAAACTGAGGTTTATCGTGGTTTTCCTCCAGTTTCTCCATGCAAATACTAAATTAAATTATGCTAAGATTGTTGGCTTGTATACCATGTCCAGTTTATTACTTATCATCCTATAATTTAATATCATACAATCGTACAAACTCCTTTATTTTGCTTATGGAATTTTATTCAATTTTGTTATTTAAATTATAAATACTGTGGTCCTTCAGTAATGTAGATACAAATGTTATTCAGTAGAGTTTGAGGTTTTCACGGCGGTGAGCCCGAAGATGGCTGTCTTCTGGGTTGTTGCGCCGTGTAGTTTGGTAGAAGTTTACAGACGTTTCAGAGGTCCTTGCTGTCTGTATCATCAGGGCGATGAGTAAGAAGCCATCTTCACAAATGTTATTTACATAAAATGGAGTAAATATGTAGCTGTACAATAAAACATAAATTGGTGTACTGGATGTGGAAATGCTTACGGCATATTTTAATATACCGCCCATGAAAAATGTTGAGAATCTCTGGGGAAATGCCTGAAAAATTCTGTATCTGAGAAATAAAACTTCGTGCCAAGAGAGGCATTAAGGCCTTATAAAGACTTCTTGTCTAATATAATGTGTAATTACTGATGATAGCTGTAGGTTTAAATCAGTATAAAGGCGAGCGATGGATTACATTTAAAATAAATCTATTCATCAATCATTACGGCCTTCTGTTTGATTATGCTTATTAACCGGTTACACCAGCTGACCTTGTTCGTGTAACGTCGCTTGTTCATAGTTTTACCAAGCTGACCTGCTACTTCTGGGTTAAAAGTGGCTTAACTACACTTGTTCTTTTCAGACGCAGTCATTGATAGATGAAGCCGAGGACATGAAGCAGAAATGTTTCGAAGTTATCTGAAAGTTGACATACGACCTCACCAAACCAAGACCTATATGACATATGAGTATATCCTGTTGCCAAGCCTATTGGCGGTTGATGTATCGATTTCAGGTTGTAGCCTATAAAACCTGTCTCCCCAACCCTACTTCTTGGTATGCCTAATTGATGGCTATACTGGTCTCACAGCACGAGATCGCTCTACGTCACCATAATCCAATTATTGAATTAGATTTGTGTGTGCGTGCGTGCGTGCAGGTGAGGTTTCACGTAAGGGCGGAGCCCTCGGATGACATTTTTATAAGTTCCAAAAGGTGGTCCAATTCTTTTGTATCATTATTTATGAACAGTGTAGGACTAAACGTAATAAGCTCAGGTTAAGTTTACGATTTGTGGAGTGAAGGTTTGTTTGTTTATTTTGGTAAAGTATAACAACAGTAAAGGTGCGTTTGTAGGGAATTGTTATATGACAGCTCTGAATTCAAGTATTTATAGTTAATTAAGGGGCTGTGTGAGCGAAATGAGGTGACACGCTATAAACACTTTTAACAAAGGGGATGTGTCTGCATTTATCATGCACGGGAGAAGCAAATGAGATGTGAATTATTGTTTATGCCTAGATTCAAGTACAGAATAGAGCAGCTTGGTTTTCTAAATCAAATGTTTTAAGTTCTGGAACAAATTTAATATTCTTGCCTTCCTTCAGATATTATATTTTACGTTGTGAGCGGAGCGAGAAATGTAGATGAATTATTATGTAAGTCACTGATGAATTCTACTAATACAAATTTTGACTGCGTTAAAAGTGACCTATATTAAATTGAAGTTCTAACACGTCAACATGTTTTTAATTCTCAAACGTTCTTTCATTATTTATATCTACATTTATAAAAGAAGTTTATGTAAAACTTCGCATTCTGTTCTGTAGGAGCTCATTAGTAATTGCATTCAAACCGGAAGTTAAATACAGAGTGTTCTAAAATATATATATACACATATATGCACATTAGTAGCCGCTGTCAACTGTGCCACGAAGCTAACAGTGGTCATTTTGAACACTTACACTATATTTGTTAATTCGCTAAGTGCCAATGCTGACGTATGTAATGGTTTAGTTTATTAAAATGTCTATATTTCATTCATTAAATGTGTGTATATATATTTTTTGGACATACTATATATATTTTGTGCGGTTGCTACGTACTTCAACATTCTAAAACAATTACTATAACAAATTTTTACATTTATGACGTTACATAGAATGTCAGTGTCATAAATTGTGTACCGTTAGTGATGCTCTCAGTTCAATAGTTTATGCCGATATAAATACAGTTACATTTTCTGTGTCCTTGCTTGCCTCACTGGGTTTGAGGTTCACGTGTTGGGAGATGCAAATCTACTATAGCAACGTTATCAACATTTAAATTACCACACTTCGTTGTTTAGTATATTCTGCTATTGATAACAGTAAGAAATTCGGCAAATAATACATTCCATGCCGATATTAATTACTTTTACTTGTATTTCGTCGACTATTAAACAATGAAAACTATTCTGTATAGAAAGTTATACAATATACAATATAGTTCTTTTCGATTTTGTCTACCGTTTAAATTATAAAATAAAAGAGCTGCAACATTTCGGAAACTTTTCTTCGCTTCCGTTGGGCGTAAGAAGGGGGGGGGGGGGGGACAGAAGTCATATCCGTTGGGGCCCCGGGGTTGAGCTAACCTCAGATAAGAGATAAAAAGTAACAGGGTATCAGAGAGTGGAATGAGAGGTAATATTTCGTTCCCAAACATGATAGAATACCTAACCCCTGCTGTCGGTAAAGAACATGCAGAATACATTTATTCGTTACTGAAGAAAAAGCAGATTAGTAAAAATGAGAGAAAAAAAGAGAAATAAAAATAAATAAAACAAAACAGGTGTGATGTTGGTTATTTGGATTATGAATAAAACTCAGTATTCATTAATCTCTAATTAGCTGCCAGTGTTGAAATGAAATTTGTCTGAATTGGAATAATATTGATTTCCTTTGGTATTCTGTTATGAGCAGGTCTTACAATATAATTAAAATCTATTTAATCATTATTTCGACCTCCTATTTTGTATATCATTCTAATAAATCGCTTGACATCTAATTAAGCTGCATTTGATCCATTAATGTAAGCTCATGATTCGATTCACAACCTTTCATTATCAGTACGAACTCCACAGAACTTTTAACTTCCTCGTTTATAGAATTGCACTAAAACTAATGAGAGTCGTTGGCTGAGACAAAGGATTTTCATATCCTCAGAGCTGGTTAAATTAACAGACACTTAATGAGCACCAAACGTTCCCTTGGTTTTGTCTTTATAGACCTTAGTCTGTCTATGAGCTTGTTGTATTTTAAATACAAGGCTTATATGGTTTGCTCTAAACGTGTGTTTATAAGACAGAAGAGATGAATCTTTGAAGTGGTTGAACTCTTTTTTGTCCCAGCGTCTGTATTAATGGTTATTTCGTAGGCTTTGAAGTGTTATTTCAAGTCACGTCTGTGCACCAATAATTGTACTGACATTTCCCTTTCCTGTGTTCATGGGTACGAAATGAATGTGAGGATATTTGAACTCCTCCCTCGCGGCACAAAGAGTTTATTTTCTTCTTTGCTGCAGTTGAAAAAGAATTACCTAATCTCTTCTATGCACAGAATATAGAGTGATTAAAGAGGTGATATGTGGAAAACGTCAAAGGCTTTGTGAATGAATGTCTGTAAAAAAAACACATGGCCCTGAAATAAACTTCTATCCAATCCAATATGGTATTTCCTACCTGTGAAGCCTCAGTCCATTTTCACAATGAGGATAAGAGAAAGAATTTGCAGTACAAAGGAAGTTTTCGTTTGTCACGTATCCAAAGTAGTTTAATTTATTAATTTTGTTCTAATTATTTGCCTTTATTAATCTTTATAATTAATATTTTATTTTCATTATCTTCCTTCTGTTTTTCCTCCATATTCTACTTATTATTTTCGTCTCACTTTTCTCTTCAACTTTATTATGAAGGTCTATTGGAATACTGTACTAGTGTCGGAATAGATAACCTTTTTAACCCTTGTTATCAAAACTTCTTTGTCAGTTTTGTTTCTTGAGAGACTGTGTAATAAAAACAATTTTCGGCTGCATATATTCAGTAGTATCTAATAATTTCTGGATGGTGAAAGCTATACTAGTAAGCAGTAGTGGACTATTTTAATGTCCTATTACTAAGTTTACCTGAAAAATCATTAAACATTGTATTTATTATAGTATGTTGTTGGAGCCGAGGTTTGAAGTTTGATCTCCCGAGCAAGAAGCTGGGATGTTAACCGCTGTTTCACTCATGTGTTTATTCTTAATACGTACAACATCAAGAAATGTCAATACTACTTCTTAATACATAGTCTATAACGAAGTCAGATAAACGAGTTTCATAAAAACAGCCATGTTCAGAAAGAAATAGTTTGTCCTGCCGGCTTGTATGATCCCAGACTCCAATATATTTCATTCGGCACTTGCGTCTGACAGGTGTGACGTCTTTCTGTTGTCGAAAACTGTAACTTTTAATTAGAAATCTTATCAGTAACTATTTGAGAACTCGTTTTGGGTCTCTCAGTGTATTTTCTTTTATTTTGTACCCAATTTCAATTTTCTGGTTCACACTTGTCACAAGCACAGTTTGGAAATAAAGTTTTGGATGAGTTTTGCTTCTCTTTGAGTTGGCCAATCGATTCCTCGAAGCTGAGAGCTTCTTTCAATGTTCTCTTTGTTTCATACTCTGTGCTGAAGATATTTTGTGTATAGTACTGCAAATTTTGCTGTCCAGAATTAAAATACTTTGCACTTATTCGGGTAGGTTTATTTAATTTCAGTTTATGTTAGGGAAATCGTGATTGATATTTTGTTATCTGCTGCCAATAATAGCTTCGCTCGTGAGCTACCGTTACTACCGGCTTCTAACGGTCACGGTGGAAGTTTCGACCAAGCTTTTCTGAAAAAATTTCTCTCAAGTTTCACTTCTGGATAGCATTTCAAGCCGTGAAAATATGTCCATGTTCAAATGCGTTTTAAATTACTTGTAGAATCTTTGTTATTGAACCACGAAAGTAAGGCAAAATACATATTATTTTTTGTTATTCCAAATGTTAGCCGGGATAACAGGGTTAACACGATTAGCATGAATGCTCCGACCTTGCTGTGTATGGTTCTCCCTTAATATGACTTACGAAACTGAGGTATCATTGATTTTCAAATTTATAAGGTGTTTTTCACGTAAATAACTCGCTATATAAAACGCTTTCAAGATATATAATATGGACAAACATTCAACATCTTTCTGGCATGTTCCTTGGACCAGTGACTTCGAACACTGAAGATTTAAATTCAAGATCTTATTGATTACATATAAATCACGATCACTAAAGTCTAACGACATCTCGTAGTTACAAGGCTTGGTGAAGTCAGTTCCGTTAATATTACCACAGTTGCTACATTAGGATCTATTACTTAGCTTTAGTTATGATTACATTTAAACCGGTTCACAGTTGCATACAAAATTATTCGAATTCATTTCACTGATCGTGATAATGTCATTAGCAACGTAAAGAATTCCCACACACGACTCCACGACTCTTTGAGTTCGATTATTGTAAGCCTATTGAGTCACTCATCGATATTCAATGCTAGAGACGTTTTCTTTATTGACAGTAATAATAAATCATGTGGTTGAGCTATCTTTCTCAACTATCACAGTTGGACATACTAAGTCCCTTATTGAATATTCTAACTGAGATTTCTCTTGGGCGCCTCTAAGATGGTATCAGACACGTGTATTGTAATTTGTGGGCGCACTAGAGTTGAGGTGAGACTGAAGGTAGCAGGGACGAGTTATTGGTGTTCAGAGTGAGGGTTCTTCTTCCATAGTCACGATGCTGTCAACTTGTATACGTAACTGTTCTAAGGCAGAAATAAAATGGCGCGTGCAGATCTATGAGCGTAACAGCAAGTATTGTCACGTGACAATAATTAGACTAATTAGTATCAGTCTTAGATACGCCCAAAATGGTATTGTAATTCTTGGTACTTAATAAATACTACTGCATAAAATATGGGGAATATGGGGTCGTACAATACCGAGGCTGGACTTATTCTTGGCCTGAACGCTACATGGAGTTGAGTGTCATTATCTGTTATCGTCCACGTTACCTCGTCTGTGAACAAAGTAGCCAAGAGAAAAATCTCTTGTAGTTGGCGGAAATAAAATCCCTGTCTCCAATAAGTAGCCATTTGCTATCCTGATTGAGCTTCCAGGGTTCTCACGGATGATCGTCTCATACTATCCATTATATCACACAACGTATTTCTGTATTATGGAAATATGTTGTGTACATGAGCCTGCCTAATAATTTTAAAACAATAGAAGAATTTTCATGAAACTTAGTAATAACATCACATGACTAGATGCCATCCTATATTTATTTATGTTTTTAGATGTCTGTCGATGTTAATACGAGCTTGGTGGTTCTGCCAACGTCAGAGCTGCTAATGCCACTAGCGTCATTTATCGTGTGAATGCGAAATCTTGTTATAGCTCTTTGTCTGATATATAACTGACGAATAGGACATACAATTCTGTAAGAAGATATCTCATAAACATTTCCATACCTGCAAGTTTTCTATGAAATATTGTTCTGTATTGCAAATAAAGCAATTATATAGTCTTAGGTTTACATATGGCACATTTAACAGCGTCACATTTAAAAGTGGTCGAAATTAGGGCTTTTGACACAAATTTTATACTTAGAATTTATTAAATGGTAGTTTCCACTAACATTATCATATTAATTAAAGAATTTTAAGTTACGTTGGTGCCATAAATTTTAAAATAACATCACTAATTAATTAATATGGTATCTTTGTGTCTGATTTAAGCTATTTATGTACTTAGAAGATCAGAGGATATAATTCTGTGTCTGTGATAAAATGACGCACTTTGCCTGAAGTTCCATCACCTCTGTAGTAATCTCCGCACAGAACTGTGGGACGATAAAGTGAGAAACAGCTAATGCTTTATCGGGTTTCTGCTTTGTTTCGGTAGTTAAGCAAATCGTGGGCTTAGTTGTACCTTGAGCTGAGTTTGTACTGCATAAAGAACTCCATTTGGTGTAATGCAGAACAGGCTTTAAAACCTGATTACGGAATTTGTGAACGAACAATTCAGTTTTAGCTATTTATTTAAAGAACAGAAGAGACAAAGGCGAGTACCGAAAAACACAGTCGAAATCTTTTAAATGATACTAGTTCAAACATTTCATTGTAGACTGAAGGAAACGATAAAATTTAAAGTAGCAAGCATAACGTTCTAGAGAGAAATACGCTAGTACATCAGAGAACATTGTAAATGTAGACAAATGAAACGAATCAAGCTTTTATTTAAAAATCGTAAAAACTTAAAATCATAATGATATATCCAGTAGAATGTGGAACGTACTTTTGTTTCGTTAAATCTCTGGATTTCTATTCGAAATATCTACTTTGAATCTCGGGCAGGTATTCTTTGTGATATTTCCAGGCAATTTTTCGTTTAGTGACTTTAAATATGCCACGATCGACTCTTTGTCTATCTCATCTTTCATGAACAGCTTCCTATCTGCCTCACAGTTGCTCAATTGGTGCAGTTCAAGAGACTAAGAATCAATTATAATAATGGGTAATAATAGCATCAGGGAAGCAGCTCTTAAAAATAAGAGTAGAAAATACACGGATATAGATAGACCAGTTTAAAGATGGTTTCGAATTTGTAACCAGAGCCATGATAATGACTGGTCACGGATCGAATCGAAAAGCTCGTTTTCCGGAAGGGAAATTTCTTTATCACCATGTCCTTACCTAATATGAAGACCACCCAACCTTCTATATAAGCGTGCCGGGGTTTTCCCCAAGATGATGAAATGTGTGGATTGACAATCATCTCTGAAACGTCGGTAAACTCCTACCAGACCCGCCGTCAATGTAACCTGAAATCTTATCTTGTACCGAGACTGATAATGCGGTCTTCAGATATGGACGGCCGTTGTAATCGTAGAGAATAATTCGCCCGCAGAAGACAATAGATGATTCTCCATTTTGGGGGTGATCATAAATATCACAGAAACTACCAATTTACGAAATGTTACACAAAGTCTCAGGCGAGCTCCTGTGAACACGGTAATGATCCTTTGGGTCTATAAAGGGCGGGAAATTTCTTGACTAGCCAAACGACAATAGCTTCTGAAAATTGACTCCGGTCCACGAAGTTGGCGTCTTATTTTCATTTTCTCACTAAGCTTCATTTAGTTGATGGTAGGACGCGCTTTACAAATGCTCCAGCAAAATGTGCAAGAACTAGCAAAGAAAGGATGAGAAATAAAAGGCTACGTAACTCAGGTCAACATTTCCTAATCTAAGCGGTAAAAATTGTATCCTTTT
Organism: Zootermopsis nevadensis; assembly: GCF_977971745.1. Taxonomy (NCBI): domain Eukaryota; kingdom Metazoa; phylum Arthropoda; class Insecta; order Blattodea; family Termopsidae; genus Zootermopsis; species Zootermopsis nevadensis. Next base: position 11,435,244 of record NW_028259142.1, read on the forward strand.
ACTCTAGTGCGATAATGGAACACTGAGGAAAGTGTCCCACGTCTCTGATAAAATGACCGTCCGACTAAAGCAGCGTTAGGAAGGCCTATATTTCTTGTGGGAAAGGACGAGAAGCTAACCACACGGATAAAAATGTTACTTTGCTTTCCCTTCATTTTTTTATTAAATGTGGAGGATTATAGTGTGACGGAAAGTGTTAATAGCCTTTTGTCACGTCAGTCCTATGATTAATTTTTCTCGATATAGGTGGACCTACTGGTTACACGAAGTGAGACTTGAAACAGGCGTCTGGTCGTTGAGAATATAAACAACCTGGAATTCAGCAATAAAATTTAATTAATACGTACAAAAATTTGGTCTAGCCTCTAGTGACATACACTATTGTTGATTCCAAATTTAATCGAAGTTCACAATTTGATTCACAACTTACTATAGGGTTTGATACAACATGATCAGATACACGAACGTGAGGGTAAAAACAATACTTGGACAGTGGCTTGTTGTGATCCTATATTTAATGACTATAAGAATATCTTTCCTTTGGAAGTAGAAAAAATATACTAAATACATTATTCTTGGCATTTGGTAGAGAACTGGGGGTGAAAGTATACAATATTTTACAGAATGGTGCCTATAACCTCTGCAGAGAAAGAAAGATTATTAAAAGAATCGTCTAATTAAAAACGAATAATAAGAAGAGGAGAGTCAGAATAGAATTCAGACCTTCTCCGTGATGTAACAGAAGTTAACAGTTGAAAAATGTAGTTTTAAGTAAATTTTATAACTGCGCTGCGTCAACTATAGAGTTTTTCGTAATCTCGAATTTAAATGTTAATTGTAGGAATTGAAGTATTTGTTTTCATAAACATCAGCCACGTAATATTTGTAATAGGGAAGTGTGATGTTTTCTTTGGAGCAGGGACTATATTTTTAAATATTGTATAGATGAGCTTCGACTTCAAGGAGATAAGAATAAAATTCTTCTTGATATTATTGGAGGGGAAGTAAAGTTAGTTAAGTACCTCCGAAGAGCATAGAAGTTATAGAGATTCCAATAGCGGTTTAGCTAACCAAGACATTTTTATGCCATTCATGGGACCATCGGATATTTAAGGAACTTCGGTAAACATCTACAAGACTATATAGAGTTAGAATCGAGAAGACAACAGTCGATACGTTTTTTTAACCTGATCATAAGATGTGTCATTTGTCCATATTCGGAACCAGACTCATTCTTTTAATACCTCATTGTCTTCTCAACTGTGCCTCACATGGGTCTGTTCCTTTCAATTTTTCCGACCAAAATTTAATATTCATTTCTCTCTTGCGACTTGTGCCACCAAACCATTTTCCTTCATGTAATCACAGCCAAAAATAATGACAAGCTAAGCGTATTTGAGAAAGTAACATAAAGTTAAGAGGTATTTTTCGTTAGATGTTTCTACATGTCATATTTTACAGACATTAAATTTGTAGAACATATGGGAATCCCTGAGTGGGATTCGAAGAGGCTGCCTCCTGAATTCGAGTCACGTGCTTGTCTACACTATGAGAGTATTCATGGGATAACCAAGATGCTGCATCTTAGGATAAGATGCGTTGTGTTTGAAAATTATGACATGCTAATTGAATACACACACAAGACGTAAGAAATGACTGGTAAGGTGGGCTCTCTCTATTGTTTTAGTAAATTGTTTTATATTCATAACACAAACTTGTCCTGGGAGTGCCGACTGATGCCTGATATTCAGTATAAAGGCTCTGTGTTTCAGTAGAGTAATGTTCAAGTACAGCTTCTTACAAGAACTCAAGGTCAGGGTCGTGTTTTAAGAATGTGTGGTTTCTGAGTCAGAAATATCTGAGATAACATTAACAAGTTTTGATAACTGTACACCGGTCTGGAGTACACATATTTTGAGAATGATTTTCTTTAAGATTTCTTGTATTAATACCTTACTGATTTCGATCTTAATATTTTTCAGTTTTTTTTTATTTATTTGTGGTTTCTAGAATCTATAGACTCAAATGGTAGCGTGTGATTAATAAATTGGAAAAAGCATTAAAGAAGCGATCGTGGTCTAAGTCAGTGGTATTCAACCTTTTCTGTTCGCGTACCCCCAGATATAATTTCTCTTCAACTTTGTACCCCCAAAGTTGTTGGTGTTTAATTCAAGTTATGCATAGTGTATAATCTACATCTAAAATAAATTAAATTACTGATCATTCAGTGTTTATCATAAAATAATATATTTTTTTTTTAAAATTTCACGTACCCCCTAAGATGTCTTCGCTTACCCCCGGGGGTACGCGTACCCCAGGTTGAATACCACTGGTCTAAGTTACTGAAAAATCTCTACATTTGCCTCGAGGAATTGTAAAAAAAAAAACTGCATTACCCTCTCTCTAACTGCATAGAGGCCAAGTCAGAATGTAATGTCATATGAATATTTATACACAAAAATAAGATTAACAAGAAAAATGATATAGAATAATAAGAGTAGATGGAATAAAACAGATTTCACGTATTTAACCTTGGCATCTAATTTGGATTAGTGGTCAACTTAATACAAACACCTTAACCCCCGACCCCAAGAAAGAGCCTCTGTTGAATGCCTCACAACAGGTATGAAGGCGGTGGCGCTGTGAGGAATGTGATCGTCTAGTCCTCAGCAAATGTGCTCCTTATTACGTACCAGTGGAAGAAAGCCCACTCCTTACGGTCTGTTATATAATGCTGCTAGTGATACTTGAGGCAAGAAATGGTATTTCTGCTGGAACCATCAGATAAACCTATCCCTTTGGAGAGGGCAAAGTTGTCAGTGTGTTTAATTAAGCACCACTCCTTATAGATGAATGGGGGTGAAGAGGTACTGAACCATGCAGTGTCAGCCTTGGCACAATTTTGAAGTGGATGGTTAGCTTCACGCCCCGGCCTCTTTATCCCGGAAGTAATTGAGTTAGAATCTGTGTGGATTCGAGTGCCTGTCTGTACGCAGTGATATATAGATATTCATTTTTTCCTCCTGAAGACGGAGACGAAATCACCACCCGAAACATCGTACCTGCACGTTTTTTTGTTCAGAAATTGGGAAATGTATAAAGAAAATTTTCCTATAATGATAATAGACACAGAAGTTTAGAACCAAATTAAAAATATGGCATCCCAACACGTGCAACTGTCTCAGTGGTATAATAAACAGATTAAAAGAGACAGATGTGCGTGCGTGAGACATTTGGTGGCTGTAGTACCGACCTGCCGGCCGTGTAGTTGACTGCACTTGGTTGAGGCAGGGACAATTTGAGCGGCCATTCTTCCAGAGAGTCGGTTCGCAGCGGGTGAGCCCACGTCCATCATGGCCTCATTGTGGATTTCAAAAGCAAGGCAGAGGTAGGGCTAAGTCGTCTGCGTGACATTTTCCGTGCTCTGTCCCTTCAGTTTGGGTGGCAGAGGTGCTGTACTATGCATCTGAAATTATTTGACCCTAAAAACAGGGTGCCGAGAAAAAAATATTTGGTACTCAAGAGATGTTAAGACAAGGTGCTTTGGAAAAGTGCGTGTTGAGCTTCCAAAATCTATAATTTTCACCGGGCATTATTAGAATGTTCAGATGAAGGAGGGTGAGATGAGCAGAGCATGTAGCATGCGTAGGTAGCAGAGAAAAGCGTTCAAAATTTTTGGATGGCAATCGTCAGATGAGCTACATATGGGAATAAGACATTAAAATATAGTGTAGAAACTCGAAAACTGTATTTATGTGGTTCAGGATCAGAATTAGTATCAAGCTCTTTTGAACAGGGTAATGATCCTTCGGGTTCAGTAAAAGGCGGGGAACTTATTTACTAGCTGAACTAGTATCAGCCTTGAAGTACTCTTCTATATGGAGTTAATTAGGTTAGCCAGTTATAAGATCTCGGAACTTACACAAATTACAAGTTAGAAAATGTGCGCTTAGCAAAATAATTTTGGTGCGTTCGCCGGAAGTTCACTTGCAACTTTGTGATTGGCAGGGGACTTCACCACGTGATAATTCCCAGGATAGGAATTCCCCACTCAATTACTTACACGCCGAAATTCGTTTAGTTCTTCACAAATGGCCGGGTTTTATTGTCTCTTAAAGAAAATAAATGTTTTTCGATAAATGTTAGTGCAATTTTCTAATATTAAATTTCATTGAAATCTGTGCAGAACGTCTAAGACTTTGATGTTTTAATAAACACTCCGCAGGGTTACAAACAAGCCTAAAATGATGGAATTCGCTCTGAAATGATGTCTACGACATTAACTGTGCACGGCTTCTATATTAACAACCCACAGCATGAGAGATAACTGAAATATTTCATATATTACCCTTGATATTTAAAAGCACCAAACGAAAGGGCTACGAGACGTGACCTACAGAAAAGAATGATGGAATACCAGAAGAGGCTCAAGAATATAAATATGTACATTGCAACGAATCCTAAATCCTTAGCAATTACTTCATCTAAGAGTTTTTTTTAAACAAAATTGTATTTAGTAGACTATTAATTGTTAGGCTGATTTCCAGCTTCTTTAGAGTCAACTTGACTATTATTAGCGAATAATTTTCTCCGGATTATCTGCCAAAATCTCACAGCTTATAGATCACAAGAGCTATACATAAAATATTACTTTCCGATATTCTACAAATCTACTTCTCAAATAGCAGCATAAAATATCGCATATTCTGGTATGTATTTGCTAGGACTCCCTTTTCTCTTTCAGAAAACTCCAGGTTAGAATCCGGGCAACCTGTAATATATTACTGTAATTCTTTCATTCTAACAGGCGAAGTACAGAAAGTATACCTGAATTTAAAACAGTAAGAAACGCATATTATAGATACACAACCCTAATATTTAACAGATGTTAATACCAGAGTCGCCACTGGACATAATCCGAAGTCAATTTAATCCATCGCCAGTTCTGACATGTTTTTTGTGCTCTGTATGAATGGAGTACTCACATTTTCTTTTCATTCCAAGTAGCTCCTCATCATGAGACTTCCTCTATTCTGCTTTCACGGCCTTTCTGTATGGCCAGGTAATTATCCCCGCCGCACGGTATAGGTGAGGGGTCAACTTCACGCCCAGCCACCTTTATGCAAGGAGAAAAAGTCATGACGCGGATTGGATAGGAGACTGGGTGGGCCACAGAGCCTGTCTGAACGCGGTTGAGGCGAAGAGGAAAATTTCTGCCCTTACCACGAACCAAACTCCGATATTTCTGCCCCTAGTGTCAACAAGCCTAATGAAAATATGGATATGTAATTGATTCTTAATTCTGTCAATCTAATCCAATAAAAATTCTTGGTTAGGTTGTGCCTAAATTATGTTTGCTTGTACCGGTAAGACTGCTACAGCAGTTTATGGAAGTCACGCTATTCTAGTTTACTCACAGCTAAGATCATTAGCATCACAATAAAATTGCAGGTTGTAACACAGTAATCTTAACTGTGATTAACTGCATTGTTTAATAAAGGAGTGCTTAACTGTGGTTAGCAGTGTCGATGGTAATGAAACTTGTTACTATTCTAAATAGGTGGGTGGGCAGTAGGAAGTCTTTTATCTCGTACTTCATAAAGTGTGGTTGCTACCTCCTGAGAAAATGCAATACGTCACGTGACTTTTATTTCTTCGCGTTTTATATCGAACAGAATTACGTATATGCAACACCAAAAAAGGCACACGAAATGGAGCCTTACATCCATTTTCAAACGACTTCATATTCCACCCATCATGTAAGACGCTTGTTGACTTTATTTCTTTTCTGTGTTTATATTTGTTATATTCTACCCCTTTTCAGAGTAGTAAATTTTGATTTTAATATTTATTTTCTCTGAAACGAGGAGTTTATTACTCATTTCTAGAATATTGTTTTTAGTCTAATATTTCTGTGAAATTTTAAGTGTAGTTCTCTTATAAAATTGTACTAACGAAAAGGATGATTAAGCATGTGTCGTATATATATGGGTCTATTATAAAATTGGCGTAGTTTATGAACACATTTATACGTAAGGAGATTTCTGTCTTCTGGGTTGTTGCGCCGTGTAGTCTGGTCGATGCTAACCAACGTTTCAAAGGTCATACTGCCTCCGTCATCAGGGCGATGAATATCGCAACAACCCAGAAGACAGAAATCTTCATACTCAGCGCTGTGAAAACCTCATATCTTACACATTTATACGTAGACATACATTGGTAAATTACGTATTTCCAAATTTCATAATACTTGATTTCGTATGCGTAAGGTACTAGAGTATACCCTATTTCATTGCATGGTTAACAAGACATGAGCCGGTTAGCTCAGTACGAGAAGTGAATCACTACGAACTACACGAAAGGGTTTTGATTCCGGGTAGGGAGTGAACAATTTTTTTAGCCTCCTTGTCCAGACCGGCACTGTAGTTGAAGCAGTGCCCTACGCAACTGGTAGCTGGGGTCCTTTCCCCGTGGGCAAACCTTTCTGGGCCACCTCCATCTAGAGCCGGAGTCGATAAAGAGTGTTGCTTTACACTCACTCTACCTTACATTTTCACTTTGTGATGCTTAATAAGTATCAAGTTTTAAAATATACCACGACAGCGTTCTTCCCCATCTCCATCAATTCATTGTCCATACTCAACATACTGTACTTCACAATGGACTGATTAGCACTCTACTTCGAATTAAGGAGTTCCTGGGCTCAAATCTTACCCCGGGAACCAGCTGTTCTGCCTGGTTCTCCGTGGTTTTCTTAACCTCTCCGACCTCAGCTATTAATACAGCGTTGTGACAACTGAAGAGTAATCAGTATCTGTGTAAACTGCTCTAGGGTTTAGCAGTTACGCAATGCATAGTACAGAAGTGTCACCATCAGAAGGCTGAATACTGAAGAAAGACAGAAGTTTCAGGCACATGAGGGGGAGCCTATATTGGTCGACCTTGCGGTTTACGTTTCAACGACAGCAGAGGTCTTCCCCTACCCTCGTTATTTACCTCCGTCAAACCCCTTATATTGTCCCTGAATGTCATTGTCCTTCGCGGTTTACCAATTCAAGTGTTCTCCCAGCGGACCCTTACCCACGAATCAATGTGTGGTATGCTTGGTATAGGTTCCATACCATTAAACTTCATGTCTACAGGGGAAAAAATCTTACCTATTTTCTGAAAGCAAGTCGTGTCCATAATGGACCGCACTACAGGCTGCAGCACCAAACCGACATGCCGCAGAATCAATGCTATCTTCTTCAATTATCGACCTCGACAGAACCCCAGAGACTCCTGAGATGCAGAGATTAAAGCCAGGACTTCTGCTCTTGTTATATACCATACTTCGTGATGTTATCTTGTATTTCCCGACTGGAAGAGGCCCTTAGAAGAGTGTCAATATGCCCAGCAGCTGCGTTGTACAAGATACATGGGACCTAAGTTTGGTTTCACAGTCCCGATAACTGGAACAGGTCTGTGAGTACAGATACTTTAACTCACTAGTGGGAAGATTTGAGGACGAACGATAGGCTGATGTAGAACAAGGATAAGAGAAAACTAGTGGAACATACGGTATCGGGACTCGATCAGAAAACCACCGTATCCAAGCCTTGGCAGCTTGCAGCACCGTCTTCAAGAAAGACTAGATCAGATTATCGGATAAGATTACATCTTCTCTCAGTGTCTGAAACAGCCTGTAGAAATTGACCTGGTTATCCCAGGAGTATGTTTGTGTGTGCAGTGTATAGCTTCTATACTTTACGTCCATTCCATGTTCTTTGTCCTCTCGGTCTTCGTCTTCTAGAGAGATGATCTCTATGGAAACGGCATACTGCTAGCTGCAAGACATGTGTTCAGCTTGAGAGCCTATCATGTCTTTTTACTATGTCAAATGCACATGTCTCTTTTGTGTGCTAATAATGCGCCAATTCATGCGCATTTCCTCAGTAAACACACCAGACGAGGGCCAGAAGCATACATGTTGTGAAAATATGGACTTCTATCCTAATTTTGTAACTTAAACGATGCCATATTTTGCATTTGTTTCCTCTCTGTAAGCTGTTAAGTGTATTCTGTCACGTGATAGACGAAACAGTTCAAGAATGGAAGACTGTCTTTTAGGTTTTCCGATCGAAATTATGTATGTGTTTCTCCTGCCATACGTGCTACAATCCCTGCCCATCTTATCCTCCCCAATTTTACCACCTTATTAATCATTTGGCGAAGGGTAAAGACAGCGGAATCCTCATTATGCACCATTCTCAAGCCTCCAGTTATTTCCGCTTTCCTCGGTTCAAATATTTGTGTCGCTTTAAATCAGCAGAATATAACTCAGTACATGAAATATTTATTCACCTGACATGTTTCGACCCGCCGGGGTCCTATCCTCCATGGAACGACATGTTACTAATATCATGTACTCTCTTGATGATGGCCATGGTGGGCCGAAACATGTTGATTAAATAAATCATAAATATACTTGTATTCTCTGGTAGTTTCCAGAAACATTTTGTTAATATGAAGGAATGGCATTCATTGTGAAATGTATAAATATTATGATCAGCATACTCTTTTCAAAATTCACAAAACATTTTTACTTTACGAGAGCGACCGTAAATGCCTGTCTTCTGGGTTATATTGCCCTGATGATGGAGGCAGCAAGGACCTCTGAAATGCTGGTAAACATCTACCAGACTACATGGTACTACAAACCAGAAGGCAGCCATCTTCGAACTCACCGCCGTGAAAACCTTAACTCCTACAGCCATATAAAACATTTAACGTTATACGCATTTATATACCAGCAAGGAATTTTGATCTCTATGTGAGTTATTTAGACGGGAAAAAGAACAGCAAAGGATTCTGAGCAACATTGCATTCTCTGAATTAAATTTCTCATTATTTCTTTGTTATTGAAATGTTGATGTGGTACTGTCATTTCGAAGCATTTTATCAGTAATTTTATCTCTCTTTATATTATGAATTTGTTTTATAAAAATAATAGTTAATTCCTTTCATTAGTTTATACATGTCTAGCTCTCTAGACGCAGCACTGTCCTTTGTTCATCCCCGTAGCTTGTCAAAGAGTCGTGTATGCTCCAATTGGTGTAACGACTGTCAGCTGTTTCAGTTTTTTTCTGTTTTGTGGCGATGCAGAAATGTGTGTTGCTATGTACGAAGGACGCTTTTGTAAACCACAGAAGTGTACACGTGGATAAATGATTGAAAACAAAGAACTGCAATTTGCTTTACATTTGTTTCAGTACATTATTGATTAAAACATTCCCAGAAGAATATAAACTGGTTTATGAGTGATAATGATAAAATCATCTCGACAACTTCAGCTTGCATGAATTGAATGATGCTTGTAAAAAACTGTACAAATATAATTTGTATTTCCATGTCTTCACGTAACAAAATTTATTTGATTTGACGATGAAATCACAAATCATTTTTTCAAATTTGTTGAGTGTTAAGTTTAATATACGATTTATTGTTCACACGTCCTGGAGTGACGGTTTTGAGAATCGAACAGGTCACATGTATATCCGTATTTTTCTGGAAATATCTTTTTCAAGATAATTTGTTGTTTGCTTTATTTGAAACAATATCCGTTTTCTATGTTCTGGTTTTATCACATAATTTTGTCAATGCACACGTTTTTCGGCTCATTCAGGCACCCTAAATTCAAACTCCTTCATTATCATAATACGTGCACATTTCTCGAATGCTTTTAAAAATTTTATAAGTATTATTCTATAAACCTAATTAATATCAGTGCTATTAAGTAAGAAGTATTTTCTACAGAAAATATATACTTGTTAATTTTAAAAGTAAGACAATTTATGAAACATTGTTAAAATATTCGCGTAGTTTACTATATTTTACAACACTAAGTTTATTTCTTGTGTTCTAAAAGGGCTAAAATTTTCATTACTCCATTTACTTCAGTACCTGCAGGCATCTCTTGTGTTTGTTTTTCTTATTTTATCACAGTGACACATTTCTTTACTGTGTCATGCGACTTTGAACAAAATGACGGAATGATTCCAAGATATATCTTCACAGACATGAAAAGAAGTGGTCGTGACCCATTTTAACCATTTCACTATGAACTACGGAAAAGTCATACTCCTAACTGTGTATTTCCCACGTATCGAAAACAAGCTGCAATTTATTTAACCTTGTAATATTTAATTCATAATACAATTTTAAACAATCTTAATCTTATTAAAGTTTATTAGGCACATTTGAAATATACAGAATGCCTAAAAGAATATAGGCCTATGCACGTTATAATAAAGAATATATAGTAATTCGAGCGATATTCTAGCACCACTTTAAAATTAGTCTGCTTTGCTTGAATGTTAAAAAACACCTCGCCATTATATACTGCCAACGAATCAGCATGAGAAATAGCACCCTCGCTTCAAACAACTCTGTGCTTCAAGCTCATGCCACATTGCTTCAGACCATGTTACATTTAGTTCCATCATGATTACATAAGTATACAGAGTGTGACTTGTATTATGCATAAGTTACATAGACGTGGGTTAGCCAACGCTTACTTTTAGAGTTACAGAACGGCGAAATATTCCGAGTAGTGACCGAATACCTGCCCTAACCGATGGATAGGTTAAGGAGAAACAATTGTGTGACCACGCTCATCTGACAGGAAACCCGTGGATTTCTAAGTGTGACGTGTGGACACTAAAAACCTGAAAACCCTCGTTTCTTCATCTGCTGTTAATGATGAAAATCTTCAGCAGCACATTTTGAACGGCTGTCAAACTCAGTACCCCCGACATCTCTGAACATGTTCGACAGTCAATAATACGGAGCGTCCAGGCATGGCTGTAATTCGGAAAGAATGCTTTCGCGGCGGATCCATGTTAATTTTAACTTCATGTGTTGTTTTGCTGTGCAGAAAAATCCCAAGTTGGTGCAGAACTTTAGGTATATTTTATATTCACATGTTAATGTCAGGACTATAATTAACGTGGTCCCGAGTAATGCAGCTCTTAGTCTGCACATGGCGTTGGCTCTAATAAATAGTTTCTATGCCTTATTCTCATTCAGCCGAAGGATGAAATGAGAGTTTGTTTAACATTCAAGCAACGCAAGCTACATTTGAAGTGGTACCGGAAATTATGAAATGTGAAGTGCAATTCAGTCTCATGATCGTATCGTGTCACAAATGACTATGGTTTTTTTTTTCAATTGTAACACCACAACTGAGTGTTCCTATTCGTTGAAAAACGGGGTGTTTGCACTGCACCATCGGCCTCAAAATATTCTACGAATTCCTGTCATTATTAGGCTTTTTACAGGCCGGGTTGTAAATTGTGGTCTCTAGTTTTTACAGTTCTTATTTTCGAATGTGTAGAAACCCCCCCCCCCCCCCGTCACAGAATTAAGATACGGCATATGCCCATAGTGGCACCTCGTTACAACTGACGCTATCTATTAAGTACATGCCTCACTACTTCGTGTTATGCAAAATTTTACCCCGCCATGGACAAATAATGTGCATTACAGTATATTCTTTATTAAAATGCGTACAGGGTATATCAGAACCTAAGTTGGAGGTCTTTATTACTATTTTATTTTTTTTTATTTAGTGTTCTGTCTGACGACAGGTCCATATGAACTGGATCCTTCCATCCTTTTCTCGGACTGGGACCTGTTCATATACGTTCTTGGCAGATGATCCAGAAGTGGTTTGCCATTGCCTTCTTCTGTGTGAGTGTGAATGGAGTAATTGTTGGGACGCCACGAAGGAAAACTCCGTGTTGCCTAGACCACGGCCTTGCCCAACACAAGTTATAAATTCGGGCACAGCCGGGAATCGAACCCGAGACCCCAGGATTACAAGGCCAGCGTTCTAATTGCTAGACCACCGTGGCTTAACGCCACTTTAATACTACTAGTTTAAAATATGAAAGTGGATGTGTCAAGGAAGCCAGGCTATTCTGATATTTTTGTAGGAGACTGATAAAAGCCACAAGTCTCAGCCAAGTGAAAAGGTAATGGCTCGAAGTATGAACTGTTTATTTCCTGAAGATGGCTGTCTTCCGGATTGTAACATCGTTTAGTTCCTAAACGTCTACCAGTCTACACGATGCTACAACCCAGAAGACAGCCATCTTCATAATCTACGCCGTGACAACCTCAGATCCTACTGTTTATCACCTGAACACAGGTGTAAGGTGTAACGTGAAGCCGTTCTGTAGGAGAGGAAATGAAGTATTACGTAGTAGTCTAGTTGAATACACGAGTAAAATTGGGTTTTCCTGCACTTGCATCAACTAAAATGTTACATACAGTGTTTTAAAAAAATTACGAGTTTTATCATTGAGTATCGGGTTTCAAAACAACGAAATACTTAACTTTCTGTCTGGGTGTGGAGAAAAATGTCAGTTTCAAAGTGGGCTTGGAATTGAAACATGCAGCTCAAAATATTCTCAAAATGATTGTACTTTTTTGCAGAAATTTGTTGTATTTGAATTTACTCTGGAAGGAAATATATATATATACCCGTTAATTTCTTCTGAAATAGTAGTAGGATCCTTATAAATATTTTGTAATATTTTAGCATTCTGATGAAAAACGCTTGCTAAATGCCATCACTATACTTTTCAGAAGCTGAACTAATGCAGAATGTCAAATCAAGAACTATATTAAGTCTGCCTGATGAACACATTCATGGATGCATGGGAACAGCAACACCATTTGAACCAAGTTCTTGTCCCGTTTCGGCAGACGTTACTATTGCCATCTTCATGTGGGAGCTTTAATGAGCCAGTAATTCCCTTTAAATTACGTTCGCCACAAGTCTACTGCCTGCTCTACATAAGGCTTCCTAATATTCCAAATACGTATTCATCCCCAAGATTGTAACTGCAATATTATAAAAATTAATTACTGTGGAGATAATGTGGGAAACAAAGTTAGTTGGGTCTCTGAGCCAGTCTTGATATGACAGTACAGAGAAAAATATTGAATTTTCCGGCAGTCGAATTACGATCCCCCAGCTTCGTGTCTTCAAATATACTGGTACTTCTTAAGTTCTTAATCGAATAAAATTTCTGCACGTTGTTTCCTTATGATCTAATTGTTTGTGACACGGTAAGTGCTGCATGGAATGTGGAATTTCAATAGTCACGGTGGCCTAGCGGTTAGAACGCTGGCCTTGTAATCCTGGGGTCTCGGGTTCGATTCCCGGCGGTGCCCGAATTTATAACTTGTGTTGGGCAAGGCCGTGGTCTAGGCAACACGGAGTTTTCCTCGGGGGCTTCCCCGGTTTCTCCGTGGCATCCCAACAATTACTCCATTCACACACAGAAGAAGGCAATGGCAAACCACTTGTGGATCATCTGCCAAGAACGTATATGAACAGGTCCCAGTCCGAGAAAAGGATGGAAGGATCCTGTTCATATGGACCTGTCCTCAGACAGAACACTAAATAATAATAGGTACTGTCCGTCCCTGAATGAAGCGTAATTATTCAAAGAAGATGCCTTAGCGCAGACTGTATAGCGTTCGTTTATAGGGTAATTAAATGACCTGGAAATAATACGTAAAGTAGTGGCCATGTCCTTATGCACTGTACTCTACTGGCATTTGAATGTAGGGACTGAGAACAACCGCGAGAAACTTTAGTCGGGATTTCCGGTCTCCAGGCCGGGATTTGAACCCGGGACACTCCGAAGACGAAGCACGAGCAGGCTGATAATCACATTTCGTCGTTCGTTTGGTGCAACCGAAACATTTGATAAATTTTATAATTGTTATATATATACTTCACACGAATGAGGGAATCCACTCAGTTGCGCTACTATCTGAATATGAACAAATGGAATTTTATTATTCTTGTTAACTAACTAACTGACAACTGTGTACCGCAGAAATTTTTGAAAAACTGATTCATGGTTGTCAAAAATCGTTGTCTTCTATAGAGCTTTCCATATTTGTTAAGCATATATTTTCCTTTAGGTTTCGGATGAATTTCTTATCTCTCAAAACTTTAAGACAAACATATTACTTAATCCATTATTTAAAGTTACATTTTACAAGTAATAGAAAGGCAGTGAAAAGTGGTTTCCCTCTACTTACCTTTAAATGAGGTATTCGTTTAGTTTGTAAAGCTTTTTTTGTTATTGAATAACCACTATTATAGGCTACTGTTGTTTTCCTAAAACGATTTAAAAATCCTTACTTACCCTTTTAACCTCTTTTCAAAGCGTTATTATAAACCACGTTTAGTACAGACTTAGGTCTCATTCTTTAAATTGTTGACAATCAGCGTTTCAGACGCCAGTGAGGCTTTTAAAAGTGCAAAGTGAGGCTAATCTCTTGGTTATGTTCGGACAAAGACAAGGAAACAAAGGAGCTGTCAGACGGTATTGTTGTCTCGACAACACCTTTCAAGTGACCTCTGCCTGAAAGATTCGACGATAAACGAAGGCAGCGCCTCTGTCGAACCATGGGCTCAGCAGTCGGTCGGGTATAAAGCTACCATTACACACGTCAATCAAAATGGCTGCCTTTAAGGAACCAGAAGTAGCCTGTACTGATGCACGTATAGAACAAAAAGCAAGGCACTGTAAAATAAATTTCTTCTTAGCGTGATGACGTTTAGGCCACCTTTCATTAGACCGTGTAGCTATTTGGGAACAAATATAAATGTGGTTCATGATGAAATTAGGGGAAGCTAAACAAATAGAATGATTATTATTGTAATTTCAGAGCTGTAATCAATACTTTTATTTTTTAAAACACTAAACATCAAACAGGCTTATGAGATCCATGGTTTTCATGGTGATCTGGGCTGTGAAAGAACTGACTGCCTCCATCTTCCAAATCTTTTCATAGTTTTTAATGGTATTTACAGACGAATATCGCGACAGAATCGTTTGTCGCTCTTTCCAAGTTCAATGAATACGAAGCAATTATGGAATTTCTTCCCTGTTTTATGTAATCTTTATTCAGCAATAATCCGGTTGCAGAAGCATCGTTTTTGATGCAAAAATCAGTATTGAGGCTGCACGCCCTGCATTAGTCGACACGAGATTCAAGTGAAATGTTCGTCATTGCTGTCAATATAAGTGACCAAATAACTAACCAAATAGCCTAGGCTTCTGGAGACGGAAGCTTCTAGTTCTTTCCCTTTGAGGAAGGTGTCACTGTACGTTGGTGACGATCAGGAAGGCTGCTGTGGTAATACTCCTATGTACTTGTATTCTACAGGTACCATTTCGAATCTCGACTTGGATTCTAATTCATATTTTCATTCACGTTTTGCTTACTTTCTGTAGGTGCTTACGTATAGACGTTTTATTACCTAAAGCACGGTCAAATGCCCTTAACTTGCCCTCCCTTTAGTCATTTCTTTCTCAAATTCCTCTTCTTTTTCTGTTTCTTATACATCCTCAGTGTTGTGATCCTCAAATTTACGATTTCAGAGTCTGAGAGTGTTTAATAATGGAGCTCAAGGAAATGAAATCAAAGTTTTTCTACTTTGCTGACTGACGTGTCTCTCCCAAAGAGTTGTTGATTACTTACCACATTCTGTTTATAACACGGGTGTCAGCATTGCAATAAAAATATGCCTTTTTAGAGAAGCATTAAGGGCATACCATTTTGATAATGCAGTGCTTCCATCTCATGACCAAACGAGAGATGTTTGAACATAATCCACGGGAGATCCAGACTGCGTGCTGTGTCCGGCAAGTGCTTTTGTGTGTTGCTATTACAACGGCTTTGCATTCAGGCTTTGCGCTCCCTTTTTATTATTAATCCCGTGTATGGATACAACTCCAACGAGGCGGGGTTTTTTTGCTGCAGTTTCCGACCTTGGATTCGTTAATTATTCTTAGTGTTATTTTGTGATATAACTCGGCTGGAATTAAGGGTATACATTCATTACGACACAATATTGTGCTATCAGATTATTATCAATCAAACCAACCAGTATTTTGTTTAATATTGTGTATCTGGTGTATGTTTGATAGACTGTAAACGACGTTTCGGGAGTTGGATCTATTTCCCTCGTCAGACAATTTGTTATAATACTAGCAGGTTTCTTTATTAAATTTTACTGTAGGCCTTACGGACACCATGGGTTTATGGATATTACGTGTGCGGCTAGCGTATGGGATATAAGCTTGGGTTTCGCCCCAACTGTTGTCACTAATTTCAAAATAAGTATCAGTAAAAATGTACCATTACAATGACAACCAATCACCTAATAACTTGAGGAGCCAACTCCCGAAACGTCGTGTTTCCTAGCATTTATACTGTATTGGATAATGGACAACGAACAACAAGTAGACCATATGTCGTCTACTGTCACAGAACTTTAGAGAATCATTAAGTTCTGTTCCATTTACGTTAATGAATATCTCAAGAAGAACTTGGCGCAATAGATTTATTCACGTTTCTCTTCCAATTTAATTTGACGCTATTTATCTGACTTATGCAGTCGAAACAGCATAATTTAACAACCCAAGGATCAATATCTTTCTTCTGGAAGTAATAGTCTAGTTCTTTAATTTATATTCGATCTGTAAGCCGCTCTGGAATATGGAAAGAAGATAATTCTGCAAGAACAAGGCTTATGATGCACGCTGAAAAAATGAACAATCTTGCCAGTATTTGTTACTGATTGCTTGTTTTGTGAGCCGAGAACACAAAAGACAAACATTTCATAGTGCATGCAATGTTTGAAAAGTTGGCTGTTTCTGAGCTGCTCAACCCCCCACCACACTTATGGAACCTCAAGTTTTATTATTGTATTCACAAAAGCCTTATCCAAAGGCACTTAAATCATCTCATTTGATTTATTTTTTCTGCAAGACACCTTTTGCTATTAAACTGGGATTTAAGAGTACCTACTCTACCCCTTTGCCCATTGGCGTTTACGCATATTACATAGACAAACAATACTGTCATTAATTTCCTGGAAAATGACCTGGATTCTTACAGAGCTTCAAGCATTCCTCAGAATCAATACTTGTTTTTATGTGATGTCGTTTTTATAAAACAGGCGTATACAATTTTGATTTCAGGTTTTGTTATTGATTTTGTTATTTTATGATAGTTTAATGTAGGAAATTGTGTCGTAAGTTTACGTCAGATCGAAACAAGCACGACGTATTTTGGTCTGCTAGTAGTGCAACACGTGACTTCCCAAGCCACTAACGTCACAGGTGTTTACGTAACTCTCCCAGACGGTAGCTTCTAAAGAACTCTGCTCCATAGCGTTAGTTAGAAATCGGTAACATTTTAAATACAGTTCTAATAGTCATGTCTTTCAATAGGGTAAAATCTTCCCTCAGTGCACAGGATACTAATATAAAAGTAATGGTGATAATAACCTCCCTCTCTACGAAGGGGACGTGAGCAACTTTCAAGAGACACCTGTCTTATAATAATACCACGCAACCAATAGTTACGTGTATCACCTAGCTCTACCTTGTGGCGTGGTGAAGGTAGTCTATATGCCGGGGTAACTGCTTGCTGGTAGGAGAGAGGTGGGCGGCGTAAACATTCAGCCCTTTCCACTAGTATTATACAAGCACGCAAACACAACCAAAGAAACACAGTGACATGAAGAACTCACACACGCAAGTATAAATAAACGCTTATGTACGATATCAGTTTGACCGGGGAAAAAAAAAACTAGGTAAACGGTACAGTCACGTCTGTTGCTACGTTTCTGTGGGTCATTACGTCATATAACTGTCAGATCAACGTAGCAAAAATTTCGAGATAGAATTAATTTTAAGAAAAGTCTAAACGTGTATTACACTGGAAGATAAATACATAAGAAACGTTTTTTGCTATTTTGCGTGCCCCTCCAGGCCTTTGATGCTTATTCAAAGCAGATACAAATCTTGATACAATACTATTCGCATTTCATATATTGTTTTTTTGTTAAATGCTTGTATTATCAAAAATAAATTCAAATTATTGTTTTAGGACTTACATCTGTATTTAATTTTACAGGCCCAGTATGTATTTCTTTCTTACGGTTTTAGGGAAAGCTGATTGACTGAAACTAAATTTAAACTTTGAATAAACGAATACTTAAAGCTGCCCCGCTACACGCCAAGCACTTGAGGGAGGGACGGACGTACAGAAGAGAATTTTGTAATGGGCGTCCATTTTTATATTTCGTGGTACTATGTTACCTAGGTCAGTAGATTGAGTTAATTTCAAGCTTCGCCGCTTAACCCAGCATATTACACGTTCCTATTTCGGATAGCGTAGCTCCTCGGTGAGTAACAGCAGCGCTGTGGTGGTGGCTACAGGTACTTGAACCTATTACCCTACCAATTTCTCAGCTTCAGTTCAGTGAGCGTTATAGTTGTGTATTAATGACAGTGTGTGTATTTTTGTCAATTCTAGTGCTAAACTTCAACATACCGAGCCAAGACTTTATCAGAAGGTGAGTTTTACCTTGCATATCGTTAAAACGAACTTAATTATTAAGCATTAAAGCCTGTCTGGCGTGTGTTTCGATTGCTTCCGAAAGCTTTAGTGCCACGATGTACAGCCATGCTTAGATTAGTAGTAGGCTGCCTTTGTTTCGTGTTATAAGTTGGTTGCTGATTTTTTATATCTGAAACCAGGAACTTTACTTTGTACAGTCCTGGTTGTTTATTTGTTATTAGATGGCTGCCATGAAAATAAAATAATGCACTTTATACTTCATTAGAAGTGCATTTGCAGGTTGTAAATACAAGGAATGAATTTTATGAAAGCTTCAGACACTTTTAACATGCTTAGGCCTACTTTGCTAGGCTGTATGAAAAATGCTAACTGGGAGAGAGGACTTTCTGCCTCGGTTGGTAGAAAATGTGCTTTAGGTAATGAACTAGATACAACTTGTCAAGTTTCATCATATAAAGTGCCGTAGATATTCTGGCCCGTGGGAAGAGATATTCGAGTCTCGGAGTAAAAGCCTGCCTGAAAAAACAATGTAAGTTTGCCGTCGCTAGGTTTGTTATGCATTATCATCAGTAACGAGGAACGTTAACGGCGCAAAGGATAATGTCTAACGAAAAATCATAACGATAATAGTGTTACAAGTTTAATTTTCATTGTTATGTCCCAACTAAAAGTGGTCTCACTTGACCGACGAAGGCCGCGTATTTCAATAACGTGGCACCTGCTCGCGAGGCTAGTCACTTCCGGCCGAAGATACACGTGTCACTCAGTCTCATGTTGCTATTTCTTGCTGTCCTTAGAATACAGGTGAGTCAGAAGTATGTTTACAAATTTCGTGTGCGTGTTCCAGGATCAAAAATAAGGGAAAAAGTTCCTATGATCATGGGGTCGCAAATGTTTCATTTTCAAAATAATAACCAAAAATAAATTTCAATGAATTGACTTTATATCAAAGTGAATCCAGCTTCCAGCACAGATTTTCAATTAACGTTTGGGCAGGAATTGTTGGCGACATGCTTATTGGCCCACACATGCTTCCATCACGTCTAAGAGGGCCTTCATGTCAGCGATTCTTAAGAAGACACTTGCCACGTCTCCTTGAAGATGTACCACTGAATACAAGAAGACAAATATGGCTTATACACGACGGAACACACTTCTCCCATCGCGTCAGATATCATCTCAATGAACAGTACCCTCAGCGATGGATTGGGCGTGGTGGCCCAGTTGCATGGACACCGAGGTCACCGGACCTGACTCCATTGGACTTTTATCTGTGGGGGTCACTTGAAGTCCGTCGTTTATGCAACACCCATAAACAATGAAGACGACCTATGGGAACGTGCGCAGAATGCATGTCAGATGATTCGAGGAAACCCTGGTGTGTACGTCGTGCTCGTGCTCGTGCTCGTGCTCGTGCTCGTGCATGTGTGGAGAATGGCGGAACAACCTTCTAGCATCTGTCATAAAGAAACATCCTTGTCCTTATACTTGGCAATAAAGGCATACTTTGAAAATTATTTTTGGCTATTATTTCGAAAATGAAACATTTGCGACCCCATGTTCATAGGAACATTTTTTCTTGTTTTTGATCCTGGAACACGCACACGAAATTTGTAAACATACTTCTGACTCAACCTGTATTACGAAAGACCTTACTGGGCTAAGAAAATCTGTTGTTTTCTCAGCAAAGACAACAGAAATTAAAGTTTCCCTGTATGATTTTGTTTGAAAACATGTATAAAAGTGCAGGTCGTCAGGTAGAGTAGGATTTATGAATATTACTGAGTTTATTACAAAGACGTTGTTTGTTATCTTTAGATTTAAAGTCACGTATTTTAAATTTTAGTTATTATTTCCACAGCAATTTTCATATAGTTTTTTTAATTATATGTGGTTCCAATGAGCAAAAACGCGATTTTAACGTTAAGGCCTACATACACGACATTTGCATACATTAGCCTAAAGATTTTTGCGACTATTTGTTATTCAGTAACAAACTTTTTTTCCCTTCATACATTAGCTAATTCCAAAATTATTTAACGGGCCTCTTTACAAGTTTACAAGGGAACATGTAAACGGGCCGTTTGTTACTAACCCCTGACCCGCAGTAAATTAATAATTGTATATTTTAGTATAAATTTGTGTATTTGATGTCATTCCTCCTTACGTGTATGCCTTCTCTGTGGGCCGAGTCGGCTATCTCATTCAGTATAGCTATAGCTGGGAAATGGGGCCTGTCCCCCGGACGTAAAGCGACCTGAGCGTGAAGGTAACCATTCACAATTTTTAGTGCTAATTTATGAAAGAGTTAAAACGTTACCTGAACCCGCTATTTCGTCGTAGAATGGTACATAATAAGCACCAGGGCAACTTTTTACATTTCCTGTGCTATTAGAATCGGTTTTCGGTTATAAATACTCAAAGAAATTCAGAAGGGGTAAATCGAATTCAGTATCCGCCCGGGAACACAACCCCGTTTTCAACATCGGGGTAAATTGGGTTATTTCATTTATTGAATGTGTATATACATTTTTTGGGCATCCGGTATCTGGAACTCAATAAGCAGTTTATCTCCCAACCGCTACTCGAATTTATGGACTGCAGTAAAGGATTCTGTCGACAAATCTGGAGTCGTATTTGACACTTGTCAAATTTCCTGCTTGTACTGTACATCACGCATTCGAATGTGTAGAGTTACTTTCTCTCGGTTTTCAATTACGGGCTTGGTAAAGCGAGGCAAATGAGGGTAAGTGTAACATTTATTTTCGACCATGTGGAACAGAATTGAGATTGGGTGGTAAATTAAATCACTGAAGGTGAAAATTAATGGAGACATTCATTACTTCCTCTTAGTCTTATCGGTTCTCGCGTGATTCGCCAGATTTATTCTCCCTTTCTCCAACCAAATGCATGACCTCACATAATGATATTGCTCACGAATGTGTGTGTGGAAGGTTAACAATTTTTATAGCCCACAAAACCTTTATAATCTTTGTAGTTTTCCGTAAAATTTACTTTCAAGCCAAATTTATACTATAATACGTATTATGACGACATTAATTTATGTGGCGGTGAGCATTCAGAGACATCCATCTCATGAGATTATGTTAGTGAGAGGTTATGAGCTGTCTCTGCCCTGTCTTGGGCGGAGACCGCATTTAACAACGGGATTTGTTGCTAGGGACCGAACCATTTGTGTACTTAACTAAGTGATGTGTGTTGCCTGTGTTAATTTGCTTAGAGATCCGTGTAGCTGCACTTACAGATCAGCAACCGAGCAATGATGTAAAATATAAAGTAACGTTAAGATAAATTAAGAAATCAAAAACATTGATGCGCGTATATGCGAACTAATTTGGTTATTTTATTTTTGGGGTTTAATGGCGCTGTTATAACTGTGAAGATTATATTAAGGTGGTTGGTTGTTTATTTTATTTAACGACGTTGTTGAATTTTTAGCTGTTAGGTTAGGCGATTATTTCTTTGAGAATCTAATTTCTCTATTACAACTGTCGAGGTTATAGTAAGTTGGTTGACTGATTTGTGGATCACATAAAATCGCTGTTACAACTGGAAATGCTTATAAGTCGTTTGGTTGATTATTGGGGAATTTAACGATGCTATTCTGTTGCTGAGGTTAGGACTAAAGAAATATTTTCAGCAATTTTGGGGTTTAATTCTAAGCAGGTTTTACTTCAACAAAAAATAATAACATTAAAAGTTATATTTGTGAAGTATTAGGTCACGTGGTTTTATCGCAATAACATACAAAATATGAAACATGTGGAGCTTCACCTCCATATTCTCTGTGCATTTATAGCATGAGGCTTGAGTATAGTGCATCAGGATACAATTCACTTCACAATTACTACGCGCCCGTAGACGGACTGGCGAATAAACTGAGCTCTGATGAACTAACACGGACCCCGCCAATGCCAGGGTTGATAATGTAAACAATTATCTTACACAGCGCTGCACATATCTGCACGTGCACTACGCGTTTGTTATGAGTAGGCTGGTAGGCAATAGTTAACGACCTCGTGTTTGATATTCCTGTATTTGGTATCCATTGATGTTATTTTGTGGCCATGTCATATTAATGTTTACCTCGTAACCATCCGAAATCAATAAAATTGTACTGCCTATATTCTAATATATTCCTTTCACCCACTGTTATCAATTTTTATTGCATTAAACTTAAGTCTGAATAACCTTGCGTACTTCAGCGATGGTTCCCTGAAATTTTTAATGAAGGGAACGACGTTCTGGACAAACGGACGTATGATCTAGCAAATGTATCAAAGTTTAACTATAACTCTAGTCGTCGTACCACAAATTTCAACGTCGTCATTCTCGAAGCCCCTATCTGGGCTAGTTCCATCCACTTCACACCCACAAAAAAAAAAATCTGCTTGAGACTTTCTATACTACGAACGGGATAAATCATTCCGGTACCTTCCCATGACTGGCTGTCGAGTATTACACAGTCAAAACAATTGTCTAGCAACGTCTTTCTACAATTAAAAGTCAACCAACTTGTAGTTTGCAGGCAATGGAAATGTTTCAGTTGATTTCTTTCATGCATGTGCAACAAGGAGAATCTTTGCTTCCTGGGGTGACGGTAATGTGCGTCGAAATTTATGGCAACGACATTTATTCCTGGTTTCATAAACGACTAACTTGCTTGTATTTGCGGTATTTTTCTATACGGTTGGCTAATGCTGCAGGAATAATTATCTTTGCTTGTCTAAGCTCTTGATGTAATTCTATACACACAAAAATTTACAATCATAAAATAATTTATTACCTTATAAAATGAGTTAAGCGCTGTTGTTCCACTTTATAGCCGCGTCATGGTTGATTTAGATTTTCCATTTTATTTGAAGAATTTCGGTTTCTGAACTCATTCGCTTGTAATTATGTCCTGTTAGTCTTGGAAATGCAGATAACGGCAAACCAATCAGGAATAAAACACAGAGTCGAGTTGGGCTGTTTCTTGTCCAACAGGCAGTTTTGTCCAGTGATTGTTACAACCTCAGAGTCTTATAACTCTTTTGTTGTTAATAAAGTAAGAATCAACTCGCTTGCGATAAAAATCAGATTTTTTAAAAATAATTAAATTTTCATTTGGAAATAAAGTTATTTGGAATAAAATCAAACTGAAACGGAAAGTAAATTAACTTGTAATAACCGCGAAATGTCTAACAATTGTATTTAAGGCCGAAACAAAAGATAAGCGGAAATGAATTCTTGGGCGTAGAAGTTATAACACTGATTTCTTACAGTAACACAAAAATAAATTACAAGAACAGGAAAGAATGCCCGGAAACCAAATGGAGAATCTGTTGTATCAGTACAAACCGAAGTTGGAAGATGCCAGGACCGTCCATCAGAATAACGAAAGAAACAATTAAGAAGTCCTGGAAGTTAATTCATGACGATAATGAAATAGTAATTAAAATGATCACAGGAATGTACAAATGGAATAACTAAATTTTTCTTGCATCTAAATATTATTCTTACCTTAATTTTAAATTTCGTTTAACATATGACTTCCAACAAAATTAGGCTAATACACCACATTCCACAGCTATACAAAAACCACAAAATATTATTTTGAGCTGCATAATAAGTGTTATTTCCATAGATATGTGGAAAAATAAATTAATAAGTGCACAACATTCGTGAATGTAATGCGCGGTCTACGGACATGTTAAATAAAATCCGAGATTCTCAAGGGCGTTTAGACTTCCATGACGGTATCCTGGGTTGAGACACCGTGAGGACTTGTTGTCTTATGGTCGTATGATCCAGTAGATCTGACTTCATAAGTTAGAATGTATCTGGAGCTATCAAATAACGAACTCGACAACCCAGTGGTCGCCATAGCTTAGTATTCTTAGTGACAAGGACTTTGAAGTACCGAGATGGATTCCATACATCTTTCCCGTCAGACTCTTCACACCGAGGTTCAAGAAAATCAGGCAAATATTCCTATAATATTTATGTCTCAATTATGTAAGAGACGGATAGACACATTGACCCTTAATGGATTCCGAAGAAGTAACTCAGGTTATCCAAAAAATGAAACTAAACTGATGGAGCAGAGCGTGTCTTGAGAAGCTGATAGTCACTTAACGGATCACGAAATTTCCCTCTTTTATGCAACAGGGAGGTGTGATACTGTGTTTGTATCAGCCCGTAACTGAGCCCTATCAGGCTCTTCAAAATTAATTTTAATATTATTCTTTCACTACTCTCAGGTATTCGAATTTTAGATCTTCTTTTCAGTTTTTGGAATAAAATTTTGTGTCACATGTCTCACTCTTATCATCCTTGATTTCGTCATACTAAATCATTACGTTCGAAATGAATTAAAAAATGAAACAAAACATTCTTATCACGAGACAACGAGATTTTATGGCTAGTTTTCCTACTTAATGTTTTAGAGATCTTGTGATTGAATTAAGGCCCATAGACCGACAATTCTAACAGTTTTTTCGTCGTTTTCGTTGTTAGTTCCAGGCGAATATTGGAGTAGTGTATTACGTTAGACCGTCACCACTTTGTTACGTATCCTTTAAAATCTATTATTTATTAGTTAACGTAACATTCCATTCGTACTGCTATATTTTGAGCTGTTGATAACTTAGTTAAATAAGCTATAAATACACAAATCGGTCTAAATACATGAATAGAAAGAGAAGAGGCAAGTTAGCAGTGTTAGTTGATCAGCAATACGATCGTCAATAAGTTAATTATATAGCCAGTTGTTTAGTTAGTGTGATGTGATGTTTTACAGTGTTTAAGACGTTTATCAAAGATGCATATAGAAGATTCGCCCAATATATTCACAGTTATGTAAAGGTTTATTATGGATGTGTTTTATTAGAAGTAAGTACGCATAATTTAAAATGAACAGATTTGTGGCTGCCTCAGCATGACATACAGACTTTTATGAAAAACGGCCAGCTGATTCAAAATTTATTAAGATAGAAAAGTCACACGGACTTACGTATAGACTGGGCCTATCTTTATTTGCACAAGTTTTTTAGGGTAGAAAATTTTTAATACTGGTTACCACAGGTAACGAATTTTTCGACAGGTTGTAACTGGCTTTTATGGTACAGTACAGCCTGTGTGGAATGAATGCTGTAAGGGCAGAGTGATGGACAGAAAGAACGCGAGATTTATTTTGTGTGGCGTGTTTCGCGTTAAACCATGTAACATGTCGCATGTTTTAACATGAGGCACGTCAAACGTAAACAAGTTTGTATTTGAAAATTATTATATAATTAGAAAGGTTAGCAACAGATCTGGATAGTAGCCTATAATTACGTAAGATTGAATGAATCAGTAAGGATGCAATAGTGGACATGTAGCACACATGGGTAATTGAGAAATGCATATAAATTACTATTAGGAATCCATAAGGGTAATCACCACTTTAGAGCCCAAACCTTAAATCGGAGGATAACAGTAAAATAATTCTTAGACTGTAGATTGTAGAGAATTGAACTGGATTAAATCGCTTGATGGTATAGTACAGTGATGAATTTTAGTCAATACTGTGATAAATCTTTAATTTTAAGAAAATCAGGATTAACCGAGTAAGTATGAATTGTTCGAAACAGATCGCGTTCCATATAGGCTTGACATTTATGCGCAGGCATGTATGCGTGTATGCGCGTAAGTGCGGAAGGATGTATGTATGTAACATTCTTAAAATGAAGAGAACTTAAATTTTATTCAGAGTTTTGTAGTGATCGTGCGAAAATAAGCTCCAGAAATGTGTGGTGTGTGGTTTAGGGTTTATCTCCCAGGGCTTCTCGTTTTGTATTGCAGTCTAAATGTGTAAATGCAAATTCGTAACCTGATGGAATAATGCATTTAACAAGGAACTAAAATGCTGTTTCGAGTTCTGTTTGCGCAGACCAAACACAAGCGAATCCATTAGCTAATGGCACATGCTTAGAGTTCTGCACGCAGGATTCGTGCTAACTAGAAGGAGGCCTCTCTTATATGATCACCGCTGACCCTCGTCCACCAAATTGTGGGTGTTTCTACACGGGTTTAACCTAGCGTTTCTACGTAGCAATTACGTATTTAAGGACTTGTGAAATATGAACCTTCATTTATGGTAAGTTACTTTCCAGAAGGAAGAACATCGCTTCTTCTAATTACAAGTTACGTACGCATATGCTAGTATTTGTGTACATACTTGTTTTTATATTCCTTTTTTTTAATAGCAACTAGGAAGCTGTTTGTTCCGTGAAGTAAACAATTACTGTCCGTGAACACCGGTAAAGATAGCTTGCTATAAACGTAATATCTTCCAACTGCTGAACCCCAGATTTAGCGCGTTAATGAACCTTAGTCACGAAATCACTTAAACAAGTGTCTGTTTACTAAATTTGCTCAACAGCCTGGCTACAGACTAATGATCAAAGTAAAAGATAAAAACCCAAAAGTTATTGCCCGCTGACTTGTTGTTTTATTGAGTATACCATAATAAATGTATTATTTAATTCAACATTAAAGTTTCTTACTTTTGTGTCCGAAGTAAATCACATCTTACGGTGTGTTTCGTTTGGTAGAAAGTATTATCTTTAGAGTTCTTCCATATAAGGTAATTCCGGGAGAGATGCCGCACTTTTTCCAACATTTGTTCTAACTCAATCCGAAAATGGTCAAAACGGCTGAAAATTCATGAGATATTATATTTAAAATCTATTTTATACTCATCCGTAAACAAAATATCTAAAGCAAATTAATTCTCAGAGATACAGGGCAATAAAAAATGTTGTATTTGCGGCATCTCTCCCGGGCATGCCGGGAGAGATGCCGCTCTTTGAAAATATCCTTGAATTCAAAGAGAAACATATGTAAATGAAAACGGATGAACTTCATTGAAAGTAATTAATTATTGTGAACATTAAAATAGAAAAAATGTATGAATAAAAGTTTGGTTATGAACACCAATAAAAATTGAAAAGTTAATGAATATTCAAATGAATTTTCAATTATCGAGTAAATTGAAAGAAAAATGTTCCAGAGTTGCTTGGAGTCTAAGTGTAAACCAGTAAATTTAGAGTCTAAGCGTTAGTCAATGAAATTTGTACGGAGAGCAGAACTCATGCAGCCAGTTTCTGCAACAGTTTTCCCAGTACTCACAGCACTTGTTGGTGTTACAGTTTTCAGGGGTCTCTTGATTAGAACTTCTTTTTTTAAGTTTTTCAACCTTGTAGACCAGAAGTACTCGGACTGTTCACCTTTGCCTTTTTCCTCTGCTCTTTGATTTCATTTCCTCTTTGCTTCTTTCGCCTTTCCTCTATGTTGGCTGCTTCAATGAGGACAGAAGCCAGTTGAGTTTATTCTCGGTACTTTCAACACTGGACTAATCTTCCTCAATAATATAAGATAATGCAATAAACAGGCATTTTTGAGTACTCTATAATGTATGTGTGTGATTTTTTAAATCAGATCTGGTATTTTTTTAAGTGCGGCATCTCTCCCTTAATTTCTTGTGGCCTCTCTCCTTATCTTCAGGGAGAGAAGCCGTCCCCTCCCACTTGCCTTACCCAATGACCAACATGGCGGCCACATCGTGTGAAGTCTAGACCAACAATGCTGGAAACCTCTAATGCATCGGGATTTAATAGTTACTTCGACTGGAACTAAAAAGGACACATTTTATGAACAGCTCAATAGTAACTTTCTGTCCCACCTGCTTCAGCCATAAATATCTCTTCTTTTGTATTTATGGTTTTCGTATGATTGTTCCCAATGTAAACTGGTATCAGGCTTATATCCTTATCTTTGTAATGGTAAAGAGTTTTGTTTTCTTTGAGGTGCGGACTGAATTCTTTAGTATTTTTTAGATGAGCTTTGGCTTCAAAGGATTTATCACACTGTTATGTATTCATATTATGTAAAGAGCACAAATTATGCAGTTCGTCGTCATGAATTTTTCTCCCCATTTTAGT
The DNA here is from genome assembly GCF_977971745.1 of Zootermopsis nevadensis. Taxonomy (NCBI): domain Eukaryota; kingdom Metazoa; phylum Arthropoda; class Insecta; order Blattodea; family Termopsidae; genus Zootermopsis; species Zootermopsis nevadensis. Next base: position 11,463,674 of record NW_028259142.1, read on the forward strand.
TTATCTTCTTCGATGCCAAGTGCATCTTACCTATTAGACATCTTTTGTGTATTCTCACAGACAAATGAAGTGCAGTGTCCGCCATTATGGGAATGTAAAATAAGTGCTGAATAAAAGATACATCCGAGCTAACAGGTTATAAAGTGTTCTAGACTGTTCCTGATAATTTGGGCTCAGAGTTTATGATACGAAAACCCTCGAATTATAGAACTGATGGAAAATTAAATTATTTTGGCACCACAGAAGAGACTGCCGCTTTTGATTGTACTGTCTTCCACACATACCGTTGTTGTCCCATTAACTCTGCTAGCGCACGGCAAGGCAAAAACGAAGAACAGCTTACAATCTTGACGCAGGAGAGGTTAGACAGGTTTGGTATAGAAATTACCTGCCATCATGGTCTTGCTGTGTGGATACCCACAACAACAACGGCTACATCAGTGACTACTACATTTTCATACACATACACATCCCGCACTACCAAGAGCCTACTTCATAAATTGCTCGGTTAAGAATTTATGGGCCATCTAAAGACAAATAGAGACACAGAACAGATTACTTATTATTAAAATGATAGCTTGGGTTACTTCTCTGTAGAGAATTACATGAATCCGTAAATCGTAACTTGGCTCTATTTTCACATAAATATTTTATTACATTCATGCATATGTAAATGATCTCGTGCTGATACTTGATTTTTTTTACACTTGGAAAATTAACATATTTTAATGAGCATGTTTACTTGTGTTACGAGCAACATATGTTCTGTAAAGATAAAGGAAATTCTCCTTAAACATATGCATCGCTTACTCTACAGTAACTAGTTTTTAATTACGTTGAACAGAAAACAATTTGTCACTAAGTATTGCACAAATAGTTTATGTTTTAGGAGAAAAGGGATCGAATTATATTAACTCTATAATCTTCTGTAATCATTTCTACACTAATTAATTTATTAATGGAATCATTGATTGGCTGACTGAATAAATTAACCAACAGACAGACTTACTGAATACTTATCCCCGCAATTTTCCTTAAGGATTTATTTCCACGTGTTCATGGAAATATTTATTATAAAACTTGCAGTTTTTTCATCAAAACCAAATCCGCTCCTGGAGCCGTACATGTTTATAGACGTTTACTCGAAGATTAATTTATACATTACAATCCCACCCACGTTTCTATAGCCCATGCGTGCTACATGTACCGATCATTTTATCTCCCACACTATATTTGTTTGTCTAATGTCCAGAGACGGTTGGAAATGGTCGTTTATCTGATCCGTTTGTCAGAACGTGCGGATTTAATTTCTTAGCAAAGTTATTTCAGGTTTTTCATGAGCCATACTTCTTCCGCTTAAAATATACAGGGATTTTTACAAGTTTTTTGCACAAATTATATAAACGAAATGCGGAATTTGGAGATTGTGTCTGGTTATTAGTATGACCAGCTCTTCCCCGATTCAATCTCTAAACTCTTGGATGGATTTGGATTAAATTCCCTACTGAAGTGTTTACATTGCCCGGCGTGTTTTACCAAGTTTATATCACTCCAAGAAAGTGTTTACTTTGCATGAAACTGACATATAACTTTACCATTTCCCGCAAAACTGAATTATAGGTAAAAACGCGGTTCGTGATAATAAGTATAGAAGTCAGATATGGCCTGTAACCTTTATTAAAATGTCCAAAAATGCAAAGAAACTTGTTTCTGACTTTTCAGTTTGATGACTACAGAGTAATTAGCTTCGAAACAATCGAAATAATGTGAAGATCATTCAGGTACACAAAATTAGGTATATATACACTAAGGAATTAGTTCAGACAAAATATTGTAACGCTTAATCTCCATTTATGAATTCTGAATGACAAGTTACTACTGCCCACTGACGAAAAAACTGTGCAAGGAGATAACGTGTCATAATTATTTACATTGTAGAAGCAAAATGAATAATTCCTTCTCGACACACGCCAGATAATGAAGTACCGACTGAAGTTAAGCCAACTTATTTAAAATGCGGTATATAATGATTTCTTTATTTTTTAGGCCAGCTTCAGTGGAAAGAAGGGCTTGCAAAGTTGATGCATAATGCAATAAAGTTAATTACAAAACAGTTTTGTGGGCCTCGGGTAACTGTTTGAGGTATAACAAATATTCAAATTTATAAGGCCTACCGGTTTTATTCCGAACGTTTTTAGGATGTGTCTAAAATAAATCTTAGGCATTTCCTGAGGTTTGACGAAAGTTATACATTTAGTAGTCTTCTTCTCTATTTGCCTTTATATGTTATAGCCCATCAACATCCATATCACATAATATTTAACTCTTTTAACCGTAATAGTAGGCTAAATAATATATATATATACACATGCAGCTATTTGGGAAAATGGAAGCTCTTTGTTCTGAGAACGAAACGAAACGAAACGAAACGAAACGAAACCACTAACCTATAAAGAGCAAACTCGTGAATGAAAATTATGCATCGAACGATTCATATAATTTTCGTAGATGCATTATTAAACGTAAATTACCAAAATAAACCACTGTGTAAAGAAATACTTAAATTCAGTATGCATATAACTAAAACTAAAGCAAATAAAGACCAGCAGTCACAACATCGAATAACAGCCCATATAAGAACTTTACTACCTATATATATATATATATATGATCCGATAAATCAGTTTATTCTACAAAGAAAGGTTTATAAAAAGAACAGATTGTTAGATTTTAACTTAGTACATGTCTGATGCGTGTATTTCAGAACAGGGTGCTGAAGTACAAATTCTGACTTAGGACTGATGAAGACAATGACAGGAGACTGGAGTAAACTGCATAATCAGAAGTTTGATAATTTCTAGTCTTCACCAACTTTTATCAGAAATATAAAAGTTCAGAGAAGAGTGAGATGGGCGTGGCATACAGCAAGCATGGGGAAATGAGAAATAAGTAAAAGAATTTTCGCTAGAAAGCCTGAAACGGAGAGATCACTGAGAAGTCCTGAAAAGGATATTATGTTAATAGACCTAGGGCGGGAGGGTTTGGACTGGATTCGCTCTGGCTCTGGGAGGGGGCACGTAGCAGCCTGCATAAGGTAGTGAACCTTAGGGCTCCATAAGAGACCGGAATTTTTGTGACTAGCTGAGCAACTCTCAGCTCCTAAAGTAAGAACTCTGCTCCATGGAGTTAGAACCAAAATTATTTTCTTTCGACAGCTTTTGAAGTACATAGAATCATTTATTAAAATTTAATTAAAATACTTTTTGGAGATGTATGTAAACGGAAGACTTGAAATCACTAGTTTATTTGTTTACATTGTGTAAAGAACAAATAAAATAAAGGTAATGAGAACCAATCACGTAGAGATGGGGCTGAAAACAACTGACGAAAGTATGACAATATATTTAGACAGTGTTGTATATTTTTTAAGATCTGTTGCAACACAAATTTCAAGACCGCGCATTAAGTGACGCCAATGTCTCTCAAACCTAGGAGTGTTCTAGGCCAGTGGTGTTCAACCTGGGGTAAGCGTACCCCCGGGGGTACGCGAAGACATCTTAAGGGGTACGTAAAATTTTAAAAAAAATTATAAACACTGAATAATCAGTAATGTAATTTATTTAATTTATTTTAGATGTAGATTATATACATTTGAATTATACCCCAACAACTTTGGGGGTACAACGTTGAAGAGAAATTATATCTGGGGTAAGCGAACAAAAAAGGTTAAGTACCACTGTTCTAGGCCAACATATTGGCATTAATTATTATAAGAAATCAAGAGTGGAGTGTTTTTATTAAATCTAATGAAAATCCACCAGTTGATCAGAACATCGTTGTGTAGGACATAAACACATTGACGTGATATTCGTAAGCCCGTTTGCTTATAAAGTAAAAATGTCTAGTACAAGATAATCACATATCATTCACGTTAAGCGTGGTTAAAGACACGCATAAGATATGTGAAGGCTGTTGGTTTCACATTTTTTTTAAAAACCGCTTACATGTTAATTCAGTTTATTATTTGTTGGTCTACCGCCAGTTCCATCAGTTCTGACTGTGTACGCATGCCCTAAGCGACCTTTTCTTCTAAGTTAGAAGCACTAGAAAGTGTAATGCTCTGGTTAACGGTTCGTATAATCCTTTTATTTTTTTCCATTTTTAGTGTAATTACATTTCTACAAATTGCTCCCTTGTTTGGTCAGGTGCCTTCGTGCGGGACATCTCTCTTTGAAGCTCGTTAAACAAAGAAGTGTACCTCGAACCCCATTATAACGGCAGACAGTAGCACATTTGAGTTAACCCGCTCGTATAGTAGTTCGGCGATCACAAAAGAAATCTACTTTCAACACTTCTTAGTAGGTTCGAGGTGTGTAAATGACATTCTAGAACTACGCAGAGGCTGCGAGTTGAAAGCCCCTAGGGAATAAGCAACACCTAACATGTAGGAGATTATTACAATACAAAATCGAGAATTCGTTTTGACATATGACTTGGAAAGTTCTGTCGTCTTAAGGCACTGAAAATAGCGTAGTTAAAATGCGCTCAGGAACTGAGTATGTGGTGTCTACGGGCCTGTACGCTCATTTCCAGTCCTTTATATAAGTTAGTAGCTTCATAATATAATTAAAAGTAACTGTTATTGTTCCTGCAGGAATTATTAAGACAAAGGACAAGGAATTGCATTCTGTAGATCCCTTGATAGACCAGGCTTTAATTATCACCAAGGCGATGGGAAACGAAATGAAACAGTAACATATGAATTCTGTCTTAATTATATGATTGAGAAGAATTTGGAAAGAAGAGATAGTGACATATTTTTAAAGATATGTAACTTAACAGATAATGGTATAGTAGTTCCTGGTGCTTAACTGAGGACCACGCCATGGAAGTAGCTGTAAGCGTTAGTAACTTTCGTACGAAGCTTTGCTAACAGTGACTTGTTTCTCTGAGGATGGATTTCTGCTACCCACTCGATAGGAGAGTGGATGGCGCCGAGAGCAAATTTTGACTTCATGGCAAAGATAAAATACCTCTGCTGGGAATCGAAACTTGGTCATTCAGCCCACAGCTTATTTTGAAACCGCCTTCAAAGAAAGCATGAAATATACACCGTAAAAAGTGTCCGAGATACTTCGATGCTCATCTCTCAAGTAACAGTTTGTACAAACAATAGACGGTCATGCGAACAATAGACAAAGGAGTAGGAGTCAGGTTGTTGTCTCGACTACAGAGAGGGGGGGCCCACCCGCCTCGCTACTGCCTGTGTATGGAAATAACAACACTTGGATATTAATTAAGTAGTAGCTTCATTAAGGATCGTGGCGACAAGACTTTGCTTTTAAACCGGGACGAGCGACTTCATAACGCAGACACTCAAGCAAGCAAGCATAAGAAGATCGCAACTAAGGAAAAGGAAGAAGATGCATTGTAGAAGCAGTAAGCAAAGAACAGAAGCAGAGAGCTAAAATAAAACGTACGCTTGACTTACTAGACACTCCCCGGTATAGAGTTATATTATATTCTACATGTAGAAAATGCTTCTTTTAATTACATGGCCCCTGTTAGAGAGAATTTTATTATGTAATCAAAATGGATGCCATGGCTTAAACATTGCTTGCTCAATTATGAAAGACATGCCTATAGAGTACTATAACATCATCCAGAGTTTAATGAATATGCATCATCCGTGTTCAGCTGGAATTAGTCATAGACAGTTTTAAACGATCGTATAATTGAACCAAAGTTGTGATATGAAACAACAAAACCTCAGTTGAATGAACTAACTGAACCAGCTTCATGGAGCACAGTCTTTTTTTATAGACTACGGCAGTCGGCCACCTTGTCAAGAAACTTATTGTCCTTTTTAAGGCATCTGAAGGGTATCTTTACGAAGTCCGTCACTGGACTTTGTCTACAACAGTCTAGTATACTTTATCGCAGCCTTCTTTTTAAAGATTGTTTCTGATTTTGTCCTCTCATCTAAGCTTGTCTTTCAAGTAATCGGGACATGTGGCACGCGTGGAATAAATTGAAAATTCGCCTACAACTCAAGTCCGAAAACCTGAAGAGCACAGACGTACACGCACGTTAATATTAAAATGCGTGTGAAATATATGGAATGTGAGAATGTAGATTGGATTAAACTTGCTCAAGATAATGTCAAGGTGCAGGATCTTATTAACGCGGTAAAGAACTTTTGTTTTCAGTACAAGACAGGGAATTTATTTACCAGCTGATCAACTGTTAGGTACTCGACTAACATTTTGCTCCGTTGAATTCTATGTAGCTTATTTGAAAACATATCTACTCTATATTGAAGTACCTAGGCCTTTAAATTTGTACCGTTGTTCTACTTGGGTGCCTTTTTTATTTTCATGTACGATTATAATTTATCTCTCCTTTTAGATTCCCTTAAATGTTTACTACGAGATTAGGACATTCTGAAATTTTATTTGTTCTCATGAGAAACTACAGTGTTTCTTGAGATAAATATTTTTTCAGTAGTTTAATATTATAAGGTTACATGAACAGGCGGTTAGATTCTGGCTTCTCTCCCTGGAGACTGGGGTTCGATCTCAGCAATTTCAAGTTAATTTCGTAGTGGAGAAAGCTACACTGATGCAGTTTTATCTCACATATCTGTGGTTCCCCCCAAGCTAATAATCATTGCACTATTGCTCTACACTCATCCATCACCGCCCCACGAAGTGTGCGTTCCCCGTAACCTACCAGCCCATCATCATACCCTCGAACCTAAGTTATTGACTTTCTCTGTGACCAGACCCTTGGCTTGTCTCGACCAAAGGTTAGGTTAGTAAAAATCGTATTATAATGTTAGAGGTGTTGATCACAGTACCTAGCCACCGGAGCTATATAATATTGTTTAAATACATTATTGTTGAATATACTAGCAATTGGAAGTTTTTTTTTTGGATACTCGGTGTGAAATTACGAATTTATAATTATGTAAATTTGTGGCGTAAAAAAATAATTGTAATTTATTTATTGAATAAAGCGTTACAAGGCATCATCGTAATTTTGTCTAATAAGGATTATATTGTATTGCGTTATTTTTTGTGATAAATGTATCTTTTGACCAAATGCGGAAATTTAGACTTTTGGGAAGGGTCCTGCGACATGGAGTCAGTCATGGTGCTCAAAAATTAATTTTTATTGCTCTAAATTTTATCTGATCTGTTCAGCCACTTGGAGCGATGGGAAGCAAATTGGACGTTCGAGAAATCGATCAGTGCGGGTCAGCCGACTCAGACTACAGTGTGTTTGCTGGCGGTGCCTTGAACGTCTGCCGCTCAGCTAGAAGTGCCTTACCTCGTTTCACACTGATGACTGACGAAATTTTGACTAATATCACGATCACGTTTTCCTCATTGTCACTAATTGGCGGTGTTGATCCCATCTACTGGTTTTTCTGACCGCAGAAATTTGGCTCTTATACCGTAATTATTTAAAATATTTTAATGCTATGCAGACAGCTAGTTGAAAAGGTCCGTATATATTAAAAGAGGGAATTATTTATTTCGTATATTCAACATTTACTCCGTTTGTTCTTAGCTGTTTTCCTATTATACATTTATCTTCCGTCTTTTGTCTCGTATTTCATTCTAATTTTTTTTCATTTCAAGTCTGTATCGCACATTTTTAAAGTATTTCTGATAGTTGCCTAGCGACAGCAGAGCTTGAGAATAGAGCTTTTTTCTTCTTGCGGCATTACTGAAATCTTTAAAATTCTATGAGGGCAAGGAAACAGCCTTTTACATGTTAATAGAATTAGAATGAATCATGAAAGAGAGGTTAAGATTAAAGCAGATTTCAATGACGTGAATTGTGAGGTGGGTGGATTTTTATTTCTCTCCAGTGTCGGATTTTGATTTATTAGCCATTTTTACCCTAAATTCTGCTAACATTGTAAGTTATTTTATTAGCAATAGAGATACATCGATAGAGTACAAGGGTATGTGTGTGTGATACGATTTATGAATAGGCTTAAAAGTTCTTAGTAATGAAGCTAGAATGCAAATTGTTCTGTTTTACAATTGCTGACAACTTTAGACAGCTCTTTGTAGTGTCTGTAATATTGCTGACAAAAACTTTGAATGGGACAGGAATCGGAAAGGAATACTGTAGAACAGAGAGAAGGAGATGAGGGTAAAAGAGGCACAAAGGAAATTAATGTTTTAAAAAATTGACACTGGAAACAAAAAACTTTACATTGAATTCACTGGTAAAACGTAGAAATTATTTATTACACAGAAATCGAGTTTAGCTTACACGATGGTGCATCATACAACAACTTTTTTAATCCCGGATATAATGACCTGGAAGAAAACACATGTCCATTACAATGACATGTTGGTTAATTATAAGGATATAATCGCTGTTTTACTACTGAGAATCATGTGAAACCAATACATGAACTCTGTGGGCTAAACTTTGGGGTACATGTAAGTACCCACTTGGCTTAAATGATGTGTAATATGTGAAGTAATTAATTATTATTCATTTGTGATGCTTATTTCCACCTCTATAACTTAAAAACGTGATAAGCACGGTGTGTACTTTTAATGAATTTTCTTATTTCGGGTCTGTGACCTTTATGAACTATTTGATTTATAATTACCGCTGATCAGTTTCTCTTACAACCTCAAACGCAGTGCACACTTTTTTGTATAAGGCTGCCATCTGGCAGGGAAATAACAATAGAACAAAGAGGTTGACGTTCTATTCTCTCTGCTAAAAACCCAGACATAAAATAAAGCAATTCGATTTCATGAGATTGGTTTCCTATGCGATGATAGGATTTTTAAAGGTAGTCTCTATGAAATATCCTTGATATTCTCTTAGTGTGAGTTTGCTTTTATAGATTATGAAGTCCTATCCTAAACAAATGACAACGGATTTACTAATATTTTATGCAGATATGGTTTTGAAGAGTATTAGTATTTTGGATACAGTGATGAGCCTAATTAAATTCATTATCAATTTTATGTTGGTCCACTTACCTTCATTCAAAAGCGTCATCAGTTTCCTCCCTCCCCGTCTCTAGGTCCAAAAATGTGTTTCTTCGATAAAACACATAGTTTGTTGCACGTATGTTAAACCGTGTTTATTTACGCATACGCTGTGCCGCAGAAAACTGTGTTCTTACGGTACATAGCTGTCCTACTTTTTTCTTGCGTTAACGCTATGCTTATACCATACGCGTAATTTAGTTTTACGTCTATAATTCTCTCCCTTACCCTATGCCTTTTTCTCTTATCTTCCTAACTTTACCCTCTCATTTACGTCTAAGGTTTTGTAAGGAAATTCACATTCTTTTCAATCAGTCGCCTTAGTACAATTTGTTATTTTATTATCAGGTAGCTCTTTATTTATATTAAGCTATATCTTAACGTAAATATTTGTTCCTAGACTTTTTAGTTTCCTTATAGTGTTATATATTTAAAACCTTTCTCTTCCAAACACGAGGGGCAAGTGTGTCTCAAAAAACTTCTCCCGATGCTTCTCAATTTTCAGTTCCTTTAACCATGGTATTCCACTTCTGTCCTTACTTGCACTACAGCAAAATAATCCTCTTGGTTCATACGAAGAAACACATTTCTCCTTCTATTCTTTTTTCGAGTGAGGAGTGGGAGGGGAAGAAAAGGTCTATGTGTCGACAGAATGACTTGAAGTTGTTATGTTCAAATTTACTCAGTCAGCCGTAATTAGATTTTTCTATTATACACGTTATTTCAACCACAGTACAGTTAATAGAAGAAAATTCAATTTAGTTACACATGAATTAAAATAGAAGGCGATAAATGGTTCCTGAATGATTTGTTGATTCTTATTCTATTTAAAGATTATTTCACAACTGAGCTGATTATGTAATTTTTAGATTGAGATATAAAGTTTTAGTAGTAAGTAGACACGAACTTAGGTAATTCAACTGGGAAGACTGAGGAAAAGCAGGGAAATTTCAGTCGAGATAGTCGGTATCTTGGCCGAGTCTTGAAACGGGTACTCTCCAAGTGCAAGTCCAGAGCGTTACCCCCATGCCAACCCGCTGGGTTTGACCGTCCTTATGCGCCAATAGAATGTGGAATGTATTCGAACTCGCCACTGTTTCCTACGGGCGGAAAACCTGCCGCGTCATGAGAGAAGATCAGTTCCTGGAAATTAAAGAAAGAAATACACGAAAAGAACGGTTATGAACAATGTTTACAAATGCAACATCAACAAAATTAGTTGGTCAGCCACATTAATATAACGTTCACAGAGAGAAAGCTACTTCAGAAATAAGTCTAGGGATTAAAATTGTGTGAAAGTGTTTCACCTCTTACCGCTTTTTAACTGAATGCCTAGTAACGACATTTAAATACACTCACTGGTATTTACAGAATTAATTTGAGGGTGTGGGGTATAAAATGGTGAACAAACAGAATAAGGTTTATTAAGTCACAAATGAATATTTAGACCTATGCAAGAGGATGGTGAAAATTACTCAGAGAGGAATTTTAAAATCTGGCCTGCTCGTCACCTATTATTAGAGCAGTTAGGCCTATAGCGTTGACATGAACGAGAGATGGAAAATTAGTGCGACATTCAGAAACCCTATGGAGAGGAGTCGGTTGCAATAAACAAGAGTAGGTTTGAAAATAGTATTTTACAGAAATGCTAGTGTAATGTTAGGGGGTGGACTAGGTTTAATAGGGTGTGATAAAACCTGGAGTTTCTGTTAACGTGAGAGGGCAAGTTAAAGTTTCACAAAGGCACGGCTTTTTCTTAACCTCATAATTATCAATTTCTCGAAAAAGGACCCCAGTCAACAGAAATATTTAATTAATTTTATCACATGGAGATACATTTTTGACTTAAATATTGGTTCCTTTGTCAGCCCTTCATTTTTCTTCCGAACTCTGCCCTCGTAAACATCCTCATTGGCCCGAGCTCTAATGTGAAGTCTCCAGAATGAAATTGTTTTGCGACCTGCAATAAGTAGATAGCTTCTTGTCCTAATGTCTTTAATAGGACTGCATAAATAACCAACTGAGAAAATTGGTACATTTCATAGCCTCGTGCTCATTTTGGTTCTAACCGGTGAGTTCTCAAGAAATTCATTTCCTTACGTTGAAGCCCGTGTTACCCCGTAAGACATCATGCTGGCTGAATCCGGCGTTACCTCAGATGCTACCACAAATAAAAGTCCCAACGGCAAGGCTGTGTAACCAGGCCTGTCGCCGCGACATCCCACTTTCCAGTTTCAATTTGCCAGTCGTATGATACCATTAGGCAGGCAGAATGCTTCTTGTCTGTGAGACTACTTTAAAAGAACTTTATTGCTAATAACTCGAGTTTAAAGTGTAAGTTCCAAAGTTTATTTAAGAAGCTTCTTCCGAGCAGGATTTGTGGTTCTCACAGCGGCGAGTGTAAAATGGCTGTCTTCTGGATTGTAGCGCCGTGTGGACTGGTAGAAGTTTATCGAAGTTTCAGAGGTATTTGCTGCTTCCATCATCAGGGAGATGATAACTATTACAATTACAGAATATTGCCTTAACATATTCTTTGAACTCTTTCTTCCAAATTCTTTCCAAATTTTCATTCAAATTTCTAATAACATTCGCTCTTAAAGAAACTGCCTAATTGTAAATCGTTGTTAAATTAACAAATGCGCATTCAAGATTTTTCCAAATTAGGCCACACTCTATAACAGTTGGTAGTATTACAGTGTAATGTAAAGATTTAAGTACTCCGAAATCAAATTATGTTTGTTCAGAAATTTCCGGTACACACGCGTACATATTTAAGCCTACAGTAGTGTAATGCCCGTTGAAAATTGAAAGGAAAACCTCATTTGATAAATAAGCTACAGATTAATTGCTACTGATTCAGTGCAGTTTAATTATGACGTTGTGCTTTTCGCACTAATAACAAGGGAAACATGGGCTTGAGAAAGGTGTAATAAGCCTAGATGCAAATTAGGGTGTCCTGAATTTACAGCGTTTGAGCAGATTTAAAATCGCGGTGAATATTGGTCCTGTCATTTTGCGCTTGCGTATTCTTACGTACTATTTATACTTCAACCTGTTAATTCGCTCGTCGAATTTATTTCACTACTTTAAAACAATGAATTATCGAACGTTAATCTCCTTATGCATTAAATGAAAAAGCGGTGAAAATTTAGGCTTAGCGCTTGCGCAGGTGAGTCGTCCGAGCAAAAAGGCCTACATGTTCACAAGAACTTTCTTAAGTAAAAGCTTTGTATGTACGTACGTATGTATGTTTTTTTGAAGATGGCATTGGATTAAAGTGGCACAGAATTGGATTAACTGGCTGGCTTTTCTGATCAGTGACTGTAATAGGCATGTAGGTTGCATGATTACTGGGAATGTATTTGTCTGCTGAGCCACTTCAAACCTTTAATAAGAACCATGCGCTATGGAAAGTGACCAGGAATATACTCATGACGAGCCATTTTAACAGACGAAGGCATTAAAAATTTATAATTGGCTCAGTATTGAATAACAGCTGAAAATAATGATTAATTAACAATGAGGTTTGTATACAGTGTTCACTTCTTCCTGTTCTTTGTTATAATTCTTCGTTTCCTTCTTTTCTGTCTGCGCCCTGAAATTTATTGCCCATTACTATTCAACTTTTACATTTCTAAATCCAATACTACTGTATATTTGCTCTTAACACTTTGCTGTCGTAAATGTAACTGGATCTATGGTCATTTCATAATATCATACTTCTTTGCGGTCTGTGCTTTTATCTCGTAACCTTCACCCTTGAGCCCAGCTTTTGTTAGCTTCTCTCTGACATTCACTTTTAAATTAGGCCAAGGAACTTATCTTTTTGTTATACTAGTCTTTTCCTGTTTGATACTCGATATACAGTATCGATTGTTGTTCACTGGGGCCATTAATAGCCGTTTAATGCGTTTCCTACGTTAGGACACACAACACGTAAATTGAGAGCTTCCGGCAGTGTCGGGTCCTGGGTCCTTCCAGTTACAAGCAAAAGGGAAGGCCTAACCTGTTCGTTCAAAGTTTCGCGTGACCTGTTTCAGCAGACAGCAAGATACCCAGACACTTCCCGAACCGTCTTATTTACACATACTTTCGACTTTATCAGTATCCAGGCATGTCGAAATAACGTGTTCTATCACTTCCTGGAACTGAAATTTCGCATCGAAAGAAGAATTTCCCTCAGACTTACGTACACATGACATGAACATTTCATTCTTCCTTTAAAATAGTCCCAAAACAATAATTTGCTTTCAAGAAACAATATATGTATGTAAGAATTCCCACATGGTTTTCCTCAGTTATAAGAAAAATGCTAGGTTATAACTGAAAAAGGGCTCGCCTCACCTACCCCAATCATGGAGGCCTTCAGCCAAAATGATTCCCTTCGAAGTCGAAGAGGCCTTCAGCGAAAACAATCCAAAAATATCTGGGTTTAATTCACAGATATCGATTGAACCACAGTTCTTTACGCAAAGGACAAATTTATGGAATCATCCACCCACCAGAAACAACAGCCCGGAGTCTGAACATGTCAGAAAGTTCCGATAAGACAACAATCCCATCTTGCGTTTTTTATAAGACTTTGCCCTTAGTTAAATTCTGGTTTTGATAGTTCATCGCGGTTACCCCATTAGTGGATTTCAAGTAACCACGGTTTCCTATTTTATTCAGGTTTATCAACCGTGGTATTTGGATTTATGAACCTGTGGTTTTTAATTAGAGTACTTAAAAGGAATTGGTTGCTTTCGTCCCCAAAGATCCACATTTCCTTGTGTCAGGTCTGTAAGAAAAATTGAAAACATTTTCTTGCTTCCAGATTACCATTGGGGTGCGTCTTTATACTTTATTATTAATTTATTTTAGGCGTTTTAGGCTTATTTTGACTGTTGTATGGTGAATGTGTAAACAGACAACTGACGATTCAGCGAGTGTTAAAATCGGCAGCTTTGCCCATAATCACCATTTCCCCATAAAGTCGCAGGTTTGCCAACTTGATGTGTATAAATATGAAATATATTTAGCTCCAAATAAAGACCTCTTCGGTCCAACGTGTTTGCATTCTTTAATTTTCTGTACTAATATACAAAATATAAAATTATGGAAGTTACTATTGAATTATCTTATAGAATAATAGAAGATTTCGTTTCCATCTCAGAATTTCTTAAAGCCGCCTTGTTGGTACGATGCTGTTGACTACTTTATATTAAATGTGCTGAAGGAGAGATTACCTCTAGTGGCATGACATTTGTACCGGATTTAATTAAAAGCTGTTTTTGAAATTAGATGTCATTATCCAAGCAATACCAGTTGTGGGTCCAAATATTTATTTACAAGTTTTCTCTCCATAACTCTTTCTATCTCTAACAGTTACTGCCTGTGTTTGGCTTTTGAATCCCAATAACCACCAATATTAAATTTATTTACAATAATTATGACCGTCAGTAGCCAGAGGAAAAACTAAGATTAGTTGAATATTAATAACTATTAAGTTACACCACTGATTACGTCTTAAACTGAATAATTTTTGATTACATGAACACCGATTCTTATATCTGGACTAGTGCAAAGTCTGTTTCGATACGGACACTTTTACCTTCTAAAACAGAGCATGGGTAGTCAGCCAGTGTGTCATTTGTTTATTATCACAGATTCAAGCACGCATTGCCACCCATTGTATGTTCTAAATTGCTATGGTGTATTGACAAGGATGGCTTCCATTATTATATTCATTGTACTTCTTGAATAGTACGAAAAGAGAAAGCTTATTACTGATTTATGACGTCAGTACGTAACAAACTGTCAGACGTGCAGAAATTACAGAGTTGCAGCCACAAGCATTGCGAAATGCAGGTATGCTATTAACCATACATAAAATGTAGAACACCGTACTTACATCCATGCGATAATAATCTGCGCGTGTATTCCGGAGTGTTTAGTTCTAATCCAGATGACGTGGTTTTACTCAATTTGTCCATAAAAGTGTCAACTACCTCCTTCAAAGCCATTACCTGTTTATTATACCCCTAAACTACTGAACTTTATATAATTTCTACAGTAGAAACAGCTTCTTTATAACCTAGAAACTAGTCACATTTCCGTCCATCCATTCCCCTCAATCCAGTCAAATATGGAATTTTCCGTTAATTTTTATAGGTTTACAGCCTTCTATGGAAAGCTAACCTGATGAAGATTTCTGTATTCTGGGTTGTTGCGCCGTGTCGTCCGGTAGATGTCCACCGACGTTTCAGAGGTCATGCTGAATTCATCGCCCTGATGACGGAGGCAGCATGATCTCTGAAACGTTGGTTGACATCTACCAGACTACACGGCGCAACAACCCAGAAGACAGAAATCTTCATACTCATCGCCCTGATGACGGAGGCAGTATGACCTCTGAAACGTTGGTGGACATCTACCAGACGACACGGCGCAACAACCCAGAAGACAGCAATTTTCAGACTCAACGCTGTAAAAACCTCAAATCTTACAAACTTGATTATACAACCACGGTTGATGACTGCGTTAGGTTATACATAGAACTATATTTTTTTTATAAATATGTGTGTAACAGTTTACTGATTAATTTAATGCTTTATCTTTATTTTCTGAATATTCGTGTTAACTTAAAATTTACGAGGAGTTACTGGAATTGTTATCACCGAAGCTGCTTTCAATAAACCTAGCCTTCATAGATTGTCTGACGTAAGGATCAGTTTCTCTGACATTGAAAATCGATTCGCCATATTCTTTGTCCCATGATATTGTGTCCTCTAGACTGCAGAATTTTTTTCAGTGTCAATAAAATGTGATGCCTTCCTCTGTTTTCAGTTGATGCTGATTTCAAAGGAATTTGTGTTATGTTCTGCAAATAAGGAAGTTCACAAGAGTGATAGAAGCTTCCGGTTTACTGGAACATCGATTGATCTTACATTGCATATAATATCTAACTTATTTTGATCAAGGGGCGAATACCTCAGAAATTTAAATATTTTCTGTGTGTGTGACATCTGTTTTTCAATATCAGACGCAACACATGGTAATGGTAGAAAGACACATTGCCCTTTTTATGGTTCAAGGACTTCCATGTGCAGTTTGTATTCATATTATAAAATAATTCATAGTTTTATGGAATGCGCAACTTAATTATTGTCTCAAAGCTCGCCTTCGGACACCACCCTGATTAGTTGCATTCCAAACGTCTTTAGAGCCTTTTTGTCTTAAGACTTACATTAATAAACCCTTTGGTATTTTTCACGCGTCCTACATTCTATAATCACCTCTTCTTTTTTACTTTAATTGCTTTGACAAATTTTCTAAATAAATACTAATTGTTAGGTTCTTAGGAATGTTATTATAACCTGTTACACTTTTTTCCTCTCTCGTCCCACTACTGTTGTCAGAAAATTTTTCCTAAAAGGAGTTTTTCTGCGTTCACAAAGATGTATTTTATGGTTTTACGAATTTTAATGTTTCTCCGTTCTTTGAGAAGCAGATGAGACAATAATGGGCAGGTATGTAGCACGCACGGGTGAGATAAGAAGTGAATAACAACTAATCGGACAATCTGAAGGGAAGTGATAAAATTGCATACATAGCCGTAGATTTGTGGATGATGATAAAATGGATCTGAAATAACTGTAGTGAGAGAATGTGGAACTGATTCAAGTGGCTCATAATAGGAACCAGTGGTGGAATATTGTCAAAACCGTAACAAACTTTTCGCTTCAATGAGAGTCCAGGAATTTCTTAACAAGTTAAGGTCTTTGCTGCATGGAGTCAGATACTACAAAATACTATGAATAAAAGAGTATTTTTACATTGTGGGATTATTTAGTCCTTGATTTTATTACGATTATAATTTATATTTGTTACTTTATTTCCCTTGAACTTTGAAGAGTTCAAAGAGTTTCGTTAGCGAAGAAAGGAACATAGAATGAAAAAAGAGAGAGCAGTTGTTGATTGATTTTTAAAATGTAATCTGAGTACCTGACTGGAAGGCGTTATTAATTAGCCTCTTACTTATTCAGAATACATTCTGTATGCGACTTCTTTCCATGAGCACAAATCCTGTTTTGTATGATCGACAGTAGACTATTCTCATCAGCAACCAATATAAATGAAAGGAAGTTCCTAGCTTTTCAATATATATATATATATATTACAAACTTCCGGCGTCAGGAAGATGTACAGTTGAGCTATGAAGTTGTATCTACGTGGTATCTGAAATGACTAGTAAGGACTTACTATATCGATTGCACTGATGTCATCACTATAAATTATTTTATATGCGTCTTATTTCGTTAGTTAAAGGTTCTGTTTTATCCATTACACAAGGGAATATTAAGTTCGGTGAAGTTCGTTTACGAATAAGTTATTTGACCCTCACTGTCATTCAAAGTGAAAGGGCATTAATATGCAGCGACGTAACAAATGGATCTAGCAACCACTGAGATATTTAATTCAGGAAGTATCTGGGACAATACGAGGAAAATACTTTTTATTGAGAAATAAACATTTTCTAACGATGAAATTAGTTGTGCGGTGTAAGTCGCTGTTGAAATTCAGGCTCGTAATAGTTCTGTTTCCGTTTCTCTGTGATGTTATGAAGGGTCGACGAACCGAAAGAATTGTCCTGAAGCCCTACACTTACAGAATGTAACAGACCACACGTTCATAACCACAGCCCAGGTTTCAATGTATGTACAACTGAAAAAGTTAAATTTCAGTAGTCTAAAATAATCACCTAATGATTTTCGACAAAATTTGGTGTTAAAATATGTGATAAATAAAAGAATTCCATACAGTAACCGAGTTAATGACTTAATGTTTATGTGTCTTACTACTGAAACAGATTCAGGTCGTTGAAACATTGTCATGTTTATGTAGTCAGAAGTAGCCAACAGGAATAATTAGGAAAGTCTTATTGATATATTTTGTTGTTTATTTGACTACGGTACTAAAAATAAATTTAATTGTTTTACTATGTAGCAAAGATCACCGTATTTTTATGAAAGACGCTTGGATTACAAGCCGCGTCAGGTGGCTGAACGCTGAATAAACCATGTCTTTTGCCAATGTTTCGAGAGCAATCTCTGCTCTCATCCTCAGGGCTGTCCGAGAGGCTTTCATGAACTTCAATCGCCGCGAAAGCTTCACTTTATACGTACATCACCGTATTTTGCCAAAAGGGTTGGAGAGAGCCAGAGCGTACCTAATTTGTACCGGAAATTTTCACATTGTGGTTCCTGTTTATAGAGTTATAGTGAATTATTGGTCTAGTTCTAATGAAAGTGAAACTTAAATCGATAACGTTCAACGTCAGAAATAACAACTGTTAAAGAAGATTTAGTGCCCTAACTGACGTGGAGTGAGTATGATTATCACACAGTCTTTTGAAATCTTAGTATTGATCTCTTGGCTTAATAGTGAGAATATATTAGCATTATGACAACAATTCATTGAATACTGGGGAGCGCGTGAAGGACGTGTCGCACTTCAGTTGTGAATGGTAGGCCGTGTTCTGCCTACAGAATTAATTATTCTGTTGGATTAAATTGATGTTATGTCCTTTAAAGCATAATTAGAGGTTTTCAATAGTGTTATCAATCATTGTGAGAAGGAAAATAAGTTATTTTCGCTCAACTTGTTAGACCCTGACAAATCGAAATATTGTATAAGGTCGTGACGAACATGAAAATCATCCCATTGATGAGTCTCAGTCAAGTTCACTAAAATAAGTATATAATTTCAACAGTGATTCACCAGCCATTACGACCGGGTGTTCGGCTATTCTGCTTCGTATATGGGAGGTTCAGGATTCATATCTCGGCCTGGAGACCGACTATCCTGACTCAGAATTTTCGTGGTTTTCCTCAGTCCCTCCAACCAAATTCCTCAATATTTTATCAAAATAGGTTACGATCGCTTATATTTACTGATCGTCGTAAAACTAGACACTGTATTGTTGGAGTCACTGACAATGTCGCCACAAATAAGCAAATAAAATCTGGAGTGAGTGTAATAATTTCCGTTTGGTTTTTGCACCTAGTGTTCAGTGTGTAACTTTGGCTTTGGAGGGTCAGCCGCGTCGAATGTTGAGAATTATTCTACGTTTTGGTAACCATTACAATTAACATCTTCAGGACAAATGTTTAAAGCCTTTGTAAGTAGGCAGTATCCAGCAACCTCGTCTTCTCCTCGCCAGTCAGATCGAACCTCCTATCTACTACCTGTCATATTTAAGGCTTTATAAAATGTCCAACTACTACACATTTTACCCTGAAGATGGCAACTGAAATGTTTGCCGAAACGTTTAATAGTTCTAAACATTCGACACGACTCATCCCCGAGAGTCGAAGTTACACAGTAAATCTAATATTTCATTGTTGCTACCAGCAGAGGCAAGAAAATTAAATTTCCTTCAAGCTGCTGGGTCCAACAATTCTACACAGATTCAATGTCTGTAGCAGCTTTATTTCTGTATGAAACATGATTGGCTTGTATAAAAAGGCTTCGTTCCAGTTACGTGCGTGAAGACCGGAACGGCACACACAAAACAAGATGAAGGACATGGAATTTCTAAAGAATGGACCGACTGTGAATCAAAAGTCAAGCAGCGAAGTACACTGGGAAAAATTTAGGCCTACATTAACACAGGCAGCTGCTGTGAATATTATATCTAAGACATAGAAAGAAAAAATAAAATTGTGCCCTTAGGTACATTCTCATTTCGAAGGAAGAACTGTCAAAGTGTTTGGGACCTCATATCAAATCGCTAAGGAGAAACAGCGTGATTTTATTCTCTGTGTTAATTTTCAGAAATTAAATGGAGCGGATGTAGGCCACACGCTACATTATAACGTGAGATCGACGTTAACTATTATGATCAACTTAATTGTAAATCGAATAACTTCATACCTATAACTTGCCATATTGATTGTTAGATCTACGACACTAATCCAAACGTCAATTGTGGTTTTACATGTATCTGGATTTTATAGCACTAATTAGGAGTCTGCAGTCAAGGGGTCTTAGTTGCTTATTTTTAGGTAAATCTTGGTGGCAGTACATTTTAAGAGTGATTAGAAGAGTAATTGCCTGTGCTTATTTTGTCAAAATTTATAATAATAATATTGCCATTAAATATTCACTTATTTTCGTATGAATAGGCCTATATAGTGTATTTGTATAGGAAGTTAATTAGCTTGTAAATTGAAGCTCAATTATTTTGGATCAATTCGTTATCTTATTAAAGTTAATGTATGTAGCTGAATAATCTCTTTATTCACTACCGCAGAGCTCATTTTACGTACAGGAAGGATGTCTGAAATCATTCTACTGCACATGAAATGACAAAAGGTTCTTTCCACTGGGCAGGCAGATGTGATAATGACAATTGGTTACATTCTAACAAGGAGAATACGTACACCTGCCACGAAGGCTGATCTCTAATCTACAAAGAACAAGATCCAACAGCTGTGAGGAACGGTTGAAGTGTAGACTACAGGCACTTATGGAAGAATTATCACAATTCCATGTCTCTTTACCTGCGACCTGTTCTTCCAAATGTCTTCTTCTGCCATTTGATTCAACTAAAGAGAACTAACCAAGCAACAATAGTTCAAATGTGTCTTAACCTCGATGATCTTATAGTGCAGACACAAACGCATTGTTATGACGTCGGTGATCATCTTTTGGGTGGCAACGCCATGTGGTGCTGTGGGTAGTTGCCAGCACTTCTGAGGAACATACTTTCTCGATCTTCAGGGCTGCAGGAGAGAGTATATTGGTTTCAGAATTCAAATAAATTTATTCCGAATATCGTTTAAAAATCTTTGTTTTAGTCAAACAATGCTGCTAAAGAAGTTTATTGTTCGAGATATTTAGTGGAAATAAAGGTATCAATTTTATGAAATATTTCTGCCTCAGGCTCTCACAAGGACTTATTTGCAGTTATCGTATGCATGTGGCAAAAGATCTTCAGCCTCTATCATGACTATAAAATTCTGTCGATTATGAACTGTAACACACAATAAAACACTACCCTTCGCTCTGTTTACCACACTGTACAGACTATCATTTGGCATTACGAGAGCTGAAATTACGATTAATGGTATGGTGACTGTGAAAGTCTAGGAACTACAATTCCTCCTCTGGTGTTTACAACACCAATACGTATCAATGTTGAACAAATTGGTATGTAACATGAATCTCGTACTATGTAACTCTCAAACACAGGTGCAAATGACTGAGATGCAGAGGAATGCATCCACACCGCATTGCGATGACGAATAAAAAACAAGGAACTTAGTGACGCGTGACCGAAATTTCGTATTGGCAAATAGCAAGATATCAACGCCACAGAGTGGAAAATACAAAACGACAAAACTGTGGACGTTTTTAGGTCATTTAACGACGACTACAGAGGTCAAACGAACTGGAAAAATGGTCATATGTGATGAGTAGGTAAGTGTCTGGTAGGACGACGTCATTATGTAACTTTGAACGAGAGGATGGTTAATGTATAATGAATTCTAAAGGATATGGATGAGAGCGGTTTTGGCCTAACTTAGAATACTATCCTGGAAGTTGTCTGGAGAGACTGAGGAGAGCCACGGTAAACCTCAGTCGGAATAATCGATTTACGTTCCGAGACCTCCCGAATACGAAGCAAGAATACTAACCACGTAATCACGAAGTTTAGTCGTGGCTTGTTGGGGAAAATGAGTAAAGAAATCCTCAGACAGGATACACAATAAAATAACCAAGACTCAAACCTGTTACTTCCAGAATACAAGTCTAGAAAGTCATCACCACTTTGACCTAGACAATTAAACTGTGAAACAAGAACATTTTATAAGATGCATTTTTATCAACATCAAATTCCAGTGGTATTTTTCTCCACGCTATTAATGGGCAATCTTTTCCAAGGTCTAAACACGCACGTTGTTCCACTGGGTGTGTGGTGGTGAACAGGATGTTTAAGATAGCTGTGTGGTAGTCCATACACTTATATCTGTAGTACAGTGTTTCTCAAAGTATGTGAAGCAAGTATGGCCGTGGTCTAATACAACATGCAAAATGCCGTAATTCATACAAATGCAGTTACACAATTCAGTGTATATACACTGGATAACTTGTGTGCCGTAGTGGGGTTAGTGGGGTTGCATGTACCTGTCATCTCAATGTCAGCGTTGTCAGATCAGTTACACGTGTTTAATTCGGGAGCAGGGAAGTTAACGTTATTAAAATTTGCATTTATCAGAGTTTGTCCCGCTTTATACCAATACTGTCAGCGTCCGTCCACAGAACTGCTTCATTAGGTGCAGGTAGGCGATCGACTAGGGCGTTTTAGAAAGTGATTTTTACGCAAATAAACATTTAAAAGTAATTAACACTTTTCTAACAATTCTTTAATGATTTAGAAGTGAAAGTTGCAAAGATATTTTCACCTTACGAAACGTGCCATGTTAATTTACTTTATAATTCGAACGGGCAGATAAAATGTTTTTAGTTCCGATGTGTTATTACTTATACCTGTATCGACCCACATGAATCTGGGTTCTTTTTGAGTAGCTGACAGTAGCTTAGCTACTCACATCCTGCGTCTGTAAAACGCATTATAACGTTATTAGGTAGTACTTTCCTAAAAATTTTCAACTAAAATTTTTATTTGTTTTTCATGTCTCCCATGTGTGCTGCATGTACAGACTACTTAATTATCATTAAATTTATCTCGAAATAAAATGTGTAATTTGTTACGTGTTTTAATTCTTATGATGTTATAGAATGTGTGTATAGTATAAAGCGTGTTCGTATATAGATCTACTTTTACTATTGGACGATAAATTAATTTTTTTTAATGTTTTACAATATCTAGCATTCAGTAGGTACAAATGTATCGTATCCACAAGCGAACTAATAAGTTTCAAAATCGAAGCACGTCTACAACGACTCATATGGGAACTCTTTTTTGTCTTTCAGGCAGCGTAGGTAGCACAAACCCCAGACCAGGCACAACCAAACCATACCTCAACTCCTCAGGGCATTTCTGTGGTTTTCCTTCACAGTCCACCGACCATTAGGAGTCAAGCACTCTAAAAGTTAGCACTTCTTGCGTCGGAGCGCCAGGGACTCTTAAGTCAATTGGCGTTGTTTTCGTTTTTTCGCTTCTCCTCCCATCCGGCAGTCTTCGTTTTTGTCTGAGGTATTGGTGGAGGAAAGGGACTATAGTAATGTAGGCTGTCTTAGATACAAGCTTAATACAAGACACGCGTAAGGAACCAAACACATCAACAAGAAACATAACGAGTAAAAGAACAAAACGTTATAATGGAATAGTATGTAACACAGCATGTTTCATAATATTTTTGTAACAAGGTGTTTAAAAGTAATGACAAATAGAATAAAATTATAAGAACAAAATAAGGGAAATAATACATTTTAGAAATACCTGTCATCATACCGGGCTTCGAAAACAAACAACAGTTTTACCGCTTGTCATGTATGGTTATAAAACGCTGCCTTTTACATTGACAAAACAATTTACAAATATGAAGTGGTCAGGAAAATATATCTAAGAGGGATGAGTGAAAAGTTTAGGACCTTTCATTACTAGGTAGGCACGCGGGGAAATTTGTAATTTATTACAATGAGTAGGTTACGAGCCAGACAAACGGAGTTTAACTTCATGTAAGGGCATGGATTTTATAATCGCCAGCTCCATCCAAATTGGCTCTGGGTCCACCTCAGCTCTTATGCAACGGGTAATAGAGTTTTTCCCCCCCTGGGGTAAAACCGAACGGCCTCTTTGTCTAGTGCCGATGTTTAAGAATTCTCGGAGCTCTGACTCAACTTTTCATGGCGTTGTTGTTAATTAATCACAAGTACAATCTGATTTTGCGTTTAAGTAACATGGATATCCGTGATTTAAAAAAAATAGTAACACAGATTATTTAGAAAAGATACATCTAGGAAGATTTAATTGGTTGGGAATGGTGGAGGAAACAAGGAATTCATATAGAATTTTCCATAAAACAATTAGTTGGGACACTCAGAATGAGATGGGAGAGTCAAATTAGGACGTATCTCGGGGAAACAAATCAAGAGGATGGGAGACTGATTAAACTGATTCAGCATCGTGTTCAGTGGCAGGTTGCTATACTAGTGGCGTTCGTCCATCGTGTTCCGTTGCCATAGTAAGTCGATAGCCTATTGTTTTCGCCTTTGTGCGGTTGAAGCACCATTTTATCGTCCTTCATTGATGGCCTAGACTCTCTGTACGCCTCAAGCGAAATGTACAGTAGCCTAATGTGGGCGCTTAGACCCCTGATTGCTGCTCTTACAACAATGGCGACAACAATGGGTAGAAACCCGCACCAAACAATAGAGGAAAGATGTACCCTAATCGAGTGGACATATTTTTCAAGTGCCTTACTTCAAATTTTTCATACGCCATTGCCTTGCACGTTAATTTATTACGTGCACAAATATCTGTTACTGCGAAGCTGGGAGCACCGCACATTCAGGAATTATTTTGAGTTTTATTTTATGAAGTATTCACCCCATCGAAAAAAATGTTACAAACAAGTGTCAATTTTGAAACTTTAGACTTTGGAGACAAACTGCGTCGAATGTTGAAAGTCATTCAACATTTCGACAACGTTTCTTCAAATATTGCAGTTGTCAACTTCAGGATGAATAGTTAATTGATTTTAATTAGTTCTATAATTTGTATTTGTCTACGTCATACTATTTCCTATGGCGACCTGAAAATTTTTAGAAAATACAATTTGGCCGTCATATAAACTCCTCAGAGCTAAAGTATAAAGAGTCAAATTATGTTAATGTCTGAATGATTTGAGGTTCAAACTGCGATGAATACAAAGCTTGCCGTGTTCTGAGCTGCATCGTCATGTTTATAAAATGAGGTTTTACGTTAAACCAAATAAAAAAGTATAATTTGGTGTGCTTGCTAGGAAATGTTATAAGCTAAATTACAAATGTATTTTAATTTATTGCAATGAATACATTTCATACACCAGAACGCCCAACTCTCCCATGCCATTGGTGTTAACTTATACTAATTAACTCATGTAAGATACTGATTATAAGAAACTTTGTAACTGAAGTGGAGAAATTTTATGTGATAAAGTTGGCAGGCTGTGAACAGTGGCAAGCGTCCTCACCTGAGGCACACGCGTTCTGATCCAGTGTGCACAGAAAACGTTTTGTCAGTGATAAATATGGCCACAACGTGAAGCTGCCCCACTTCACTTCTGCACATGAGCGTATTGATGAAGTTTGTTCCAGATAGAATGTATCCTTCGGAATCCTCGATGCACCGCTCTAGCGGTGAGTGCTTTTAAAAGTTCCTGTGTAAAATGATAAACAACTAAAAACAACGAATGAAAAATGTCGCTACAGGACGGCTATATTTCCTCCAATTAAGAGTAAATTTCAGTTTATACATGAAGTCACGTTTCTGGCTGAAACGTCTGCAATTCTTGTTGTCGGGCGATTTTATGTGCCGACCGGCAAGTAAAAAGTGTTCTTGGTGCACGTAAAGACATGACAGAACCAAATTCAATGATTGCTTGTGTTTGTGACGCATCTTGACCGTGAAATTGCAACTACGACATGCTACGATTACATCTATAGCACAGCGGATGTTCATTAATCGAATCAAGAAAATAAAATGCAAAGTGTGGAGCGTCTACCTTACAGAAGGAATATCTAAAGTGATTCAGCGGCAACATTTGTTGTTTCATTCCTCTCTTCCCCCCTTCCGGATCTTTAATTAAACAAGTTAGTAACAGTATACACTATGGGGGTGTACTTAACAGGCGCCTTCGACAGATAATCTAAGAAAAGTTATTTATTTTCTTATGTAAAATGGCTGTTGAAATTGTATGATATAAATTAACGTTGTAATGTATCGTAAATTCCCCAGTTTAAAATTTAGTCAACACTACTTCATCCGTTATCGAGGTTTTTTTGCGATGGACAGAAAGGCGGACGAACGGATGGACTGAACGTTATAATACCTGCTCCGTAGAATGGTGTAAGTGCTTAAAAAAATGAGATTGAATAGTTACATGATTAAGGTTCTTTTAATGAAATGTAATATTTATACTGAGCTGATCAAAAAATGTATTTGTTTCATGAAACCAAACATCCTCAGTAGTTGAACTGCCTTTTGAATGTCTAAAATCCATATATAGTACAGTTAAAATTATTGCTTTAAATAAGTTACCGAATTTTTCAGATTTGAAATGGTATACAAGATTCTGAACTCAAGATTAGTAGTAATCTCCCGAATTTAATTTTACCCTTATAAAGTTATGTATTTGTTACTGTAAAATGTAAAGTTTGTCCCACTATACGCCATGTAGGCGTTTGGGGTGAGAGGAGGTATAGCTCCTCTCTTCCTTGACCTCGGCATTAGATGGGGGTGAGTGGTCGGAATCACGCCCTGGCCGGCTTTACCCCCGGGAAAGGACCCCGGTACCCATTGTAGAGGAGGCTGGGTGGGCCCCAGAGCCGGTATGGACGCAGAGGCTAAAGGGAAAATCCTCTGCCCCCGTCGAGGATCGAACCCCGGTCGTCCAGCCCGTAGCTAGTCATTATACTGACTGAGCTATTTGTTACTGTACTTAGTTCAAAGTTCTTAAACTTTGCCAAATTTTCAAGAATTTTTTTAGCTATTCTTATATTATGATTTTGTCCTTCATTTTGGGACAAATACTGAAGTTACTTAGCTTTTCGCCCCAGCCGGCTTATCCTTGGATAGAGAAACCATGTGCAAACTCTGTAGGAGGTAGATTGTGTGTCAGATCGATCTGAATGTCGTGGTGGACAGGAAGTATTCTTTGTCTGCATGGAATCGAACGTCGGATGTTTAGTCCGCAGACCATGAACCATCATTTTTCTCTAAAAGGATTTCAGTTTCCATTGTACGATCGTATAATCATGACTTCAACGTTCATGAAGATTAGAGTGACTTCTTCGTCCGGTTCATACACTTTCAGTGGATTATTAAGCATGAATTAAGAACAAAGGCACGGAAAAAATAGTATTTAAATTAGAGGTATTATGACGTCAGAGGTGTAATTATGGAACACGAAAACAGCGGGACCTTGGCTTGGTGACCAGTTTCATTTTTCTTACACTTCAGTGCGTTCTTATTGTGCAACAGGACATTGTCAGAACAAGAACAGAAACAACAATAACAATAATAATAATAAATTCTGTATGATCTGAAGCTTTCACGGCAACCAATTATAATAATATATATTCTTCATTAAGCCACCTTACACGGCTGGTAAACCAAGAATAATTTATTATAATAATAAATTCATCTTTGTTTATTCGGAACTGACATGTTTTATATCCAAAACCACTTGTTAATTATTGATTTTCTGTTACATTTACTATTGTCGGTGTACCCTAAAATGTTGGATCTGAAGCTACACTGAAAGTTCGTTAAATTTTTGTTTTGAGTTATATTTGTCCAATATAATACTTAATTTGCATAAAAATCAATTCAAAATTCACCGTACTTCTCAAAGCTGGATAATCATAATGAAATAGTAAGTTAAGCAAAATATACACTTGATTAAAATCTGTGACTCGTAATAGTTATAATCCAAAGCTCTCAGTAGCTTTTGTTTAATGAGCTTTTTCCGAAAATATTTCCTGGCTCTTTTGCTGTAATAGAGCTGTATCTTAATAAACAAACCACAATTTCGTGTTTGATGCATAAATTCGTAAAGAACGCATTTGGAAAATTTGTGCACTCAAATTGCAGTACAACTTTTAACCTCGTCAGCTTTAACAAGTTCCCTTGTGCACGTTAGTCTGTTCTTTCCCTTTAAGACGCGCGTATAAATACTCTCGTAAGGGGTTTCAACTCTTAAACCTCCATAGCTTGTATGGCAAACCATTGACACTGATGCCAATTGTGGCACCAACATTAATTTAATTTGGCAGGTTTTGTCTCTATTCACGTCTGGATCCACATGGTAATTAAATAGTTCATCTGACCACAATTATTTGTGTAAGAATTATTTATTTATTTTATGTTTGTTTCTACCCTGAGTGAGTACTTACCGAAAAGATTCGTTACTCTTTCTTTTTTATATAGATTATTACAAATGTTATCACTTTTTTTACTACAGAAAACAAATCTATCAGCAAATAATTAGTCGTTTAGGTAAAGCGTAATCTCCTATTAATAGACCTACTGAGAGATCGTTAGTGCAGTATAATTATCCATGGCGTAACGAAGGGTTAAAGTGGTGACAAAAGGATAGTTTGGGACGAGCAATTCATTATTTTCGAAAACCTCACATCATAAATATTTTAAATTTTATTGTGTGGGAAAATCATTGCTTTAAAATTAATTACAGTTTTGGGAGTTGTTTGCTGGAAGTGTCAACCACAGCGCATATTAAATGCACCCAAGCACTCCCCTCCCATACGAGCTCATAGGGATTAATTTTAATGTTTTCATAATCAGTACCATCAGTTGCTAATAAAGAAACCAGAGCGGTTGCAAGTGGAAGTACAGTTCATTATTGTTATTACACATACTCTCGTGGAATCGGATCGCAGATGAGCTTGTTAAAAGCACATATTTGTGTCTTTTACTCCAGTTCACGTTATTTGTAAAATTAGTAGGCCTATATCATAAATTTTGTTTATTTGACAACGAGACAAACATAATTCATACAAATATAACAGAGACATGTCTTGCTGGATTGATGCAGAATGATCATTTTAAAACGTATTCTAGGCGTAACGTTAAATTAAATTTAATAATCTAATATTATCTATATAAATAAAAATGAATAATATTTCCACAAATAATTTATGTCGAAACTGTCCTACTTCACACACTGTTCGTATAATACGCAGAACCTCACTTTGCGTTTTAAAATTCTGGGTTTGCGTTTAGAAACGTTCGCTGATTAAGAAATTTCGATACAGCGTACAAGTATGCCGGTGCTGGAATTTCAAGATAAAGGAGTCACAATAAAAAGTTTATGTGAAATCGGAATTTTGTTTGCCGTTTTGTATGTGTGTGAAACATAATTGTGTATTTCGAGGCAAGATGATTGATTGTACGTCTCTGAACGAAATTAAGGCTGCTTGGATTGTGTTTATTCCAAGTATGACGTGAGTAAGTACAAATCAAGATATTACACAGCTAGGAACGTTTTTATCCAGGAAACCCAGCAGGCCTGTAATCAAGAAGGCTGCAGTAGTCTGGGAATGTGGGTGAAATGCTACGACTATTCCGTGGCATTTGTAGTGCTCTCGCTTCCTTGTGGATATAATGACAGGCACAAAATGTATGTACAGAATTTTGATGGAGAAAATCCATGGAAAAGATCACTTGTAATACCGAGAGGTGAATGAGAGGGTGACATTAAGTTGGATGTAGGTAAAGAGAACGCGAGAAAGGGAGGCTGAGAATTATGTCCAGTGGTAATATTTTGAATTAGCGGTGCTGAATATTAGTTCTGGTACGAGATTAGCTTTGTTGTTTTTGTTTGTAAAGACCATACTAGATTTCTGAAAGTAGGCTATATAAGAAAATGTATTTTTTACCTCAAAATTATTATTAACTGCTGTCACAAGGTGGGGTGTGGCAGATGTGATACTTAATTGCAAGGCATTTTTATCGTCATCATGGGTTAGAACGTTTCTAGGTACATGAAATAAATGGGGAATTTTATAAAACAAACACAAGTATCTTATGTTATTTCGGTATCGAGTTTCACATCGAGGCTGAAATACAACTAATTAATTTTAATTAATTTGGTTTTACTTCTGTGCATAATAGGTATGCTTATAGGCCTACACTAATGATGGTAACATAATGATAAAGTTTGCGAGATTCATATAAGCGTTCTTGTTTATGGAATTCTGAGAATTGTCAAGTACAGAATCAGATTCAGTGGGTACAAATTCGTAGCAGTCCATGTTGTAAGCAATTCAGATGGTAATAAGATACCATTTTTATAATTTAAATAGTCAAACAAGGTTTATGTAGAATTAATAA
Organism: Zootermopsis nevadensis; assembly: GCF_977971745.1. Classification (NCBI taxonomy): domain Eukaryota; kingdom Metazoa; phylum Arthropoda; class Insecta; order Blattodea; family Termopsidae; genus Zootermopsis; species Zootermopsis nevadensis. Next base: position 11,493,776 of record NW_028259142.1, read on the forward strand.
GTATTGGTTTCAAGTTCATAAAATAATAAAGTAAGTTTATAGATAATTATTAAAAAAAGTTTAAATACCAATACATATCTTACGGTAGATAACTTTATTAATCACACTGTAGTTTCGCACCCCTTTCACGATGGTGTATATAACCCTTACGTTTTATCCTTTGCCATGTTCCCGTAATATAAATTGGTCCAGACAACCCCTGCGTTTTATTCCCACCGTGACGCCTTTCTAGCCCCTCTCTGCCATCACCCCTTGTCCCCCATCCCCGATATACCGATAAATCACAATTATCGCTCTTGCATTCCCTCAGTGCTTAATGCCTAACCATATTATTAACGCTGTCACCTAGGGTAATGCGACGTGTGGTTATGGTGGTTGGATAAAGCCAGTGCATAAACACAGAGCAGACGTTAACAGCATTACAGATGCTACGCTGATTGCCATCTGCATCTGCGTTCGTTAAATCTTAATGCTCCGTTCACATGATCCGGTCAGTTCTGCATGCAGACATATAAAACTCACTGCTAGATGGTGTGGACTAAGGGTCTTCTAGAACAGTGGTATTCAACCTTTTTTGTTCGCGTACCCCCAGATATAATTTCTCTTCAACTTTGTACTCCAAAAGCTGTTGGTGTATAATTCAAGTTATGCATAGTATATAATCTACATCTAAAATAAATTAAGTAAATTACATTACTGATTATTCAGTGTATATCATAAAATAATATATATTTTTTTAAATTTCACGTACCCCCTAAGATGTCTTCGCGTACCCCCGGGGGTACGCGTACCCCAGGTTGAATACTACTGTTCTAGCACATTCTTTCTTGCGTTATTACTGTAGTTCGCGTCGATGTTATTCATTGTGTGTTGTTTAAAGGTGTAAAAATTAAAATTCTAGTTGCAACTACGAACTGAAAACAGACTTTGTCTCCCGGCTTCAGCTAATAGGATGCCTGCCTGCTCTATGGAATCTTCCAGATAGATACGGCTAATCTCCACCCACTGCTTCATCTGGCTGACCCCGCGGAGTAGGTACCCACCTTCTTAACTCAAGACTCAAGACTCACTCGAAATGTAGTGACTTTTTAGAATCTTAATATTTGAACCATTCGAATGCTTAAACAAAAGAGAGTGGACGATGTCCAAGCAAAGTATTGTAATAATGACAATATAACATTATCAAGGAACTTTAAATGACATATTTTCTCGCGGCATGCAAATTTTATGGCTTATATATCTTCCTCTCGAAATCCTAAATTCCCATATTTTGAACGCAATGTTTTCTTCGTCATACTATCCACCGTAAGAACCTCGAATATCACTTCACTTTTTTATATTTAAAAATTTACGTTTTATTTCTTGTTTCTGTTCTTACCATGAACTTCAAATTATCCCTGTCGAACGGCAGGAGCTGGGAGGGAACGTATAAGTAACATTTATTCTTGTTTAATTTTAAAATGAACTAGAGGTTCAGAGCAAATTGGATTACGTCCAGTGAATCAGAACATCAGAATGAAGACCGCTTCTGCTCACATTAATTCTATAGGCTACATTAGTACGTCGTATTTATACGTAGCGTTTTCATTACTAGGCTTTTTATTAAATTCTAATCTGACGTTCTGTACTAACTTTGCATTAAATAGGTAACATATAACATCTTTAATGAGTTCACTTATCTCAGGGGATATCCTTAATATTGAATAATACACGCTAGGAAACATAACGAAATTAAAACAGAAATATGATACCAAGCGTACAGATAACAGGCATTATATTAACTACTTGTACCCTGTGCTGTTTAACAACGATAGACTAACATCGTGTGGCTTCCTTTGTTTGGATTTATTTTCCACAATATTCTGGAAAAACTTATTAATATTAAAAACAGTAAAATTATATTTATTACGTAATATTTTCGAGTTAGATATACGAAGATGATGCGTGTGTAATGATGCTAAGCCAACTGCAAAGCCCTAAGTGTTTAATACAGTCTAGCTGTTACTGTTATGAGCCAGTATTGTATCAGCTGCAGCCCTTTTTTATGTCGGCTCTCTCACCCTCGTAGTGGGGGTGTGTTATGATGACAGATTACTGTTTTATCATCACGGTTTATTCGCCCCTCTTGCAAGTATGATGATACGCGTAACTCCGAACATCACTGCAGAGTGAAAACAGAATAGTTTTGGTTCGTTTTAGGAGCAGAAAATTAAGATTTTGTATGAATACGCAAGGACATGGAAGAATATCCTCATCCATGTTTTAATTCAATTCAATTAATTTATTTCAATTCAATTAATTTATGTTACCAATTATAGTACCAGATCATTACCCTGTATGCCTCTTAACACGTAACTGCTGAATAGCCTCTTTAAGAGAAGAAAGTGCATTATTTCTGATGGCGTACTGTATTTACAAATCTTGTAACTGAGTTGCATGATAATTGATATTCAAACGCTCTGCTAAACGTCTTTTTGTTCTTATCCGTATGGTTCGCCGTGTTCTCTAGTATAAATGAAAGAAAAACAAAACTTCATTAGGCGAGACTTCAGTACTACACGTTTCGTGGATAATGTCAGACGTTTCAGAAGTTCTTACTGCTTCCATCAACTGCTTTAACAATTAGGAACTTTGTGTTTTGTTTTTATTTCTTTCGTATGATTCTCGCTGTAAACAGCGATTATTTCCTTAAACAGCATTAACAAGTTGTTGTTCTTTGAAATTTTGATGTGTTTTATTTGTGGTACAACTTAATTCTTAAGTTTAATTTATACAAACTTCGACTTTAAAGGGTTAACGGAACTCGAATGTTCATAATCTGGTTCACAAAAGTCGACAGCGGTGCTTATCCTGATCTACTTGAATATACAGTAGATTCTGGTTTATTGGTCCATCAACCGATGGACCAATGAGAGCCGTTTATTTGGAACAAAATGTTATAGTTCCGATGTGTCCTAATTAACCAGAATCCATTGTTTAGGATTTGAGGTTTTCATGGCGGTGAGTCTGAAGAGTGCTGTCTTCTGGGTTGTTGCACCGTGTAAAAGGTAGAAGGTTACCAGACTACACTTCGCAACAACCCGGAAGACAGCAAACTTACTTGAATATTGTCCACATACGTCCATTCTGTTTCCACATATCTCCAATTTACACGCAGGTCCTCAGAATGGTTTATTTCCCATGTGATTTCCAACCATCGATCTCACAGTCCTCGTTTTGATGAATCTAACAATATTTTGGGAAGAGTAGAAATTGTGAAACTTCTTATTACACTATTTTCCTCAGAATTAGTCACTTCATAAATTTTATATTTTTAGCTTCAGTTTGAATTCTCTTAGTTTGTGCTTTGTTTAGATTGTACAGTGAAAACTACTTCTCTTGTAACTGCAGCTACTGAGTCCATTTTAAAGTTATCGATCAATACATACTCATATCATAGATTTAGAGATCCACGATTTATCTAAATTTATTATCACTTGCATCAGGTAATAAAAGGTGGATTAGGTTCAGCACAAATCAGACATTAAATTTGCAGTGGAAGCTCTACCATTACGTAATTACAGAAAACCGACTCAGGGCTGCTTTTTTTGTTATGTGAAAAAAATTCCACTAATAAGAATTAAAACCTTTGTTTTATTAGTATTAATTCGAGTATAAATTTGCATTCAATTATTTAAAACCTTTATAACCAAGTTGAGTTGATTCGACTCTAAACCCAGGAACTAATATATCACTCATATTAGATGTAATTTATAAAGGATGTGAGTCGTCTGTTTTTGCATGCGTTATGTTTTATAGGCCATGACTCACGTGCTGGTTTGGAAGCCGACTTATTACTCATTTTATGCCTATTCGAATCATGTGTTATCCTGCACCGACAGGGGTTTAATACAACGCAGGGAAACTTAATTTCGTTACGAATTGCATGATATTAACAGGAAACACAAGCAAGGAACCTGATATACTTTAATAATGTCGAGATGTAATATTCTGTGATGCTGGCTTCAACTTTGGTTGCATTAAACACGGTCAATGCAGTTAAAGAAGGATTTGGATATTACGATGTAGTGCGGAGTTTTGCTGTAGAGTAACTATATATGTAGATAACTGTGTTACAACATAATTACTACCTCTGAGACACAGAGTAAATTACATAATTAACCCATGTTCTCCTGTTCAGTTGTGTTTGAACATACATACAATTGGTATGATTGCCTAATACATGTTAGAAGTAATATTATGCTGTAATTTACCTGTTTATTTGCTGCAATTTGGTAGCACTTGACTAAAGAGAGTTATATTAAACCCGTCTCTATGTAAATGTTATAATTCTCATAAACAACTTCAAATCTTATATCCGCAAGAGATTTTGAAACTCTGGTTTTGCTATTATAGTTAGTGATTGAGGGCAATCGGGAAATAGGTATTTATAAGGGAGTTTCTGCTGCTGCAAAGACTGGTATTTCGTAGTGTGATTAACTGCTTGCTTGTTCCATTGGCGAACCTGCAAACTTTTGCCAGAGATAACATTATTTGTTGCAGACACTTGTGATCCCGTAAGTAAGCAAATGGACCTACCCTACCAATTATCCAGGGGATATATGAGATAAATTCACAAAGCAGAGGACATAGGCAGGGGGGAGGGGGGATTTGGCATAGTAACAAATCCGACCACAGTTATAAATGTTTGTTGGTCATTTTACATAGTGAAATATAAAGCAGTACATCACAGACTGCATCACGGAGAAACATTGACAACTGAAGTGATTTTTGGAATTATCATTACATTCAATGTAACTGTTGTTACTGTTCGGAATTAATACGCCACTTTAGAACCGTAAAAGAGCTATCCTCACGCCAGGTGGCTGAATTACGGATATTTATATCACAGAGAATTACTGACTGATTTTCGGGAAACTTGATATAAATATTACTCATTACCCTTTTCAATACTTTTAATTCACTGAAGATGACAGGGTCCTGGTTTATTACACCGTGTATTCTCGTAGAAGTTGTCTTGACTTTCCAGATGTTCTTATTGCCTTCGTCATTAAGGTATTAATCGCTATAATTATGGGCGCAGTAAGCTCCACTGAAATGTCAGTCAAATTATGCTAGAATGCACACCGTAATATTATAGAGTTCTGTAATTTTTATATTCGCCACCGTTAGAACCTAAAACCTTAATTTAAATTACCCGTTATCAGTAGCATACCGACATATCTGCCGTGGAGGATTGGAGAAGTCATCAGATAATTGCGTCATTCAATGAAAACAACGTAGGAATTTAAATATTCTCTAAATATATGTGACAGTGACTGATTCAGTGTTTCGACATTACGTTGGGCATTGTTTAGTGCCTGATGTGAATTTGTCATAGGCTTACACATTTCAGGAGCTGGCTCTACTTCTGTCTGTAGGTGGCTGGTTATCATTATGTTGACAGTATGTTTTTTTATTTTGTTTTATTATATGTGATAATTTATTTATCTGATTTATAAGGACACCCACCTGAAAACGGGACTACAGCTACCTCCCGAAACGTCATGTTATATATATACAATTCAATTCATTTATTTATATACATATAATACATTTTTATGATATGAGTGTCATCGGAGCCGACGTTTAATTTGTAAGTTTAAAATTAAAATAATAACCTAACTGATTCAAATAGATTTGCAGTTATTTCATTGGTATCTTTATTACTATTGTTTCCGTGTTGATGATTTTTTTACGTCTTGTCATAAATAATACTGTAGAGGTCACGGTCACTGTTCTCAGAACGGGTCTTGTATTTCAGAGAAGCAGTTTTGTGTAAAAATCCCCTAATACATCTTTGCATGATTTTATTGAGAATATTCAGATTTCGCATCTACATTTATGACCCGGTTTATGATTTACAACACGATTATGGCCTATATCAGAAATAGTGGTGTGCGTTTTTCTAAAGGTTCACGTAGGCTACACTTTCCATCTTAGACTCTGTTATATATGGTTCAAGGAAAAGGGTGATATTAAAGAATTCGTTTCTTTTTTTCCTCAGGATTTGAACTCGCGTGCGTTCTCACAAAACTCTTCAGAAAGTCAGGTTACCGAATGAAGAGATTTATTCTTATCTTTCTTCCATAGTTTTCCCCCTCATTGTTTGTTTTTAAAAGTTCTCGAGACCCTGTGTACTTTTGAATAATTTGACGTGTTTATGAGGGCACTGCCATATGATGCATCGCAAATAGACCTACGGAAAAAGAACGATATTGCATGACTATTCACAAGACGCAGAATCTAAAATAGATATAAGGAGACTCAAAGGAGCAATGTTTGCCCCCTGGAAGCCAACGTGGTTTAGATCACAATTAATCAGTTTATTGCTACATTAGCTTACGGTAACATATACACATTATGATTCTTACTTAGATACTAATTCAAACACAAAACACATTGGTTTTGTCTGTGAACATTTTGGTTTTTCGAAGGATTGTGTATGATTTGAGGTTCTCACAGCGGTGAGTATGAGGAATTCTGTCTTCTGGGTTGTTGTGCTGTGTAGTCTGGTCGATGTTAACCAACGTTTCAGAGGTCATACTGCCTCCGTCATCAGAGTATGAAGATTTCTGTCTTCTAGGTTATTGCGCTTTGTAGTCTGGTAGATGTTAACCAACGTTTCAGAGGTCATACTGCCTCCATCATCAGGGCGATGAGTATGAAGATTGCTGTCTTCTGGGTTATTGCGCTGTGTAGTCTGGTAGATGTTAACCAACGTTTCAGAGGTCATACTGCCTCCGTCATCAGGGCGATGAGTATGAAGATTTCTGTCTTCTGGGTTATTGCGCTGTGTAGTCTGGTAGATGTTAACCAACGTTTCAGAGGTCATACTGCCTTCATCATCAGGGCGATGAGTATGAAGATTTCTGTCTTCTGGGTTGTTGCGATGTGTAATCTGGTAGATGTTAACCAACGTTTCAGAGGTCATACTGCCTCCATCATCAGGGCGATGAGTATGAAGATTTCTGTCTTCTGGGTTGTTGCCATGTGTAATCTGGTCGATGTTAACCAACGTTTCAGAGGTCTTACTGCCTCCGTCATCAGGGCCATGAGTATGAAGATTTCTGTCTTCTGGGTTATTGCGCTGTGTAGTCTGGTAGATGTTAACCAACGTTTCAGAGGTCATACTGCCTCCATCATCAGGGCGATGAGTATGAAGATTTCTGTCTTCTGGGTTGTTGCGATGTGTAATCTGGTCGATGTTAACCAACGTTTCAGAGGTCATACTGCCTCCGTCATCAGGGCGATGAGTATGAAGATTTCTGTCTTCTATGTTGTTGCGCTGTGTAGTCTGGTCGATGTTAACCAACGTTTCAGAGGTCATACTGCCTCCATCATCAGGGCGATGAGTATGAAAATTTTTGTCTTCTGGGTTATTGCGCCGTGTAGTCTGGTAGATGTTTACCAACGTTTCAGAGGTCATACTGCCTCCGTCATCAGGGCAGTATGACCTCTGAAACGTTGGTAAACATCTACCATACTACACGGCGCAACAACCCAGAAGACAGAAATCTTCTTTCAAAGGATTAGCTTGTAATAGATTGAAAGGACATATATTTACAGTGATTAAGAACAGAGCGATGAGCAGAATATTCGGGCATAAAAAGAGTAATTAAACAGGAAAATAAAGATGAGTTTATAGCGAGCAACTTTATAATTTAAGCTATAAAACAAATAGTACGGTTGTGTGGGTTCTACAAATCGTGGGGAATATGAAGTATGAGTTGTGTAGCATTTGCGAAATTAGAAGTGCGTATCAAATGTTAGTAGGGAAATGAAAGGAAGAATTTACATTAAAGTGATAGACATATATATGTACGAGGATAATATTAAAACGGTTCTTTAATAAATGTGTGAATGATCTTACTGGATTTAAGTGGTTCAGGATAGGGTTAAATGTCGAGATCTTGTGACTGCGGCAATGGACTGTCGGTTGCATAAAATCCGAAAATACGGAACTGAGCAACTTTAAAACATTTCCAGGCAATTGAGAATTATTTCCTGCGAATGTAAACTACTCATGCCTGGTTACGTGGGTCTGTGGGTTTCACACTAGTAACTTTATCAAACTGAAAATTTTCAAGAATGATAATTGCTCAGTGAAGAATTTAATGCATATGAATCTGCCAGAACTTAACGGGTTGATTGCTTCGATGAAATCCAACGTATGACTTTTAAGTAAGGTTCGTATTATGTTATTGGCGATGATGTTGAATTACCAATTTCAAAATTTTTGACTTTTTAAATAGCCATTGTGCTTCCTTAAACTACTGCGTTTCGGGAGATGGCTTTTGCTCTGTCCCCAGGTAAACCTACACAGTTGGGCCCATTAGATGGGGCTACGAGATAAGCTCCATCTAATGGACCCAACTGTGTATGTTTACCTGAGGACAGGGCAAAATCACAATGTCGTTTGGAAAGTAAAAAGAAAAGAAAATCGTAATAAAGTAATGTCATTTGGCGACTGTGCCGCTAGGCTAGGAAAAGCGGCAACGGACGCACTGATTTTGCATAGCGGAATGATGGTGTCGTGTCCCAGGCAAAGCGGTTGAATATCCTCACGGTGTAATTGCTTACAAATTCATTACTTGCTGGTGATTAAAATGGCATTCCCGGAATCTGTGGAATCCGCCAGTGAACCGCAAAATTTGTTGCTACAGCCGAGTTCAATTTGGTGTAGAACGTAGTGCAGTAGATTTTATTTACATTTTTATTTATTCGTTTCATTCTTTCTTTCTTTCTCTCAGTGCAGCCAATTTCCTTTTCGATTTTGTCTCTTTTTCTTCGTTCTTTCTCCAATTTCTTCTCTTCCTTTATCGCTTTACTTCTTGCTTTCGTTTTATGTGTGTTCTTTTGTTATTTGTTCCTTTGTTGCAACGTCCTTTGTTACTTTCAATGAAAACTCCTAATTTGCATGTGATTCAGATATTACAGGCTCCCATTTATATGGAACACCATTCAGTCGATTCGACGCGTTTGCCTCACCCTTGATCCTCTTGTTACAAGGTCGTACCCAGTAATAGCAATTAGCAATAGGACGCCTTATATGGGAGACAAGACAGGGAGTGAATAGCACAGCGGGACTCAAAGTAAGCAAATTGTTTGTGCGAATGGCTCACTGCTGAATGTTCCAGCAAGGGAGTCGAAAGAAACCAGAGTTTCAACAAATGGACTAAGCCAAGTAACTTTTTCACTTTATAATGGATTGCCCCCCCCCTTCCATTCCAGACACACACACACATGCAGACCATGCTGAAACAAGGTATATGAAAGGGGGAGGCAATGGGTTATTGCCTGCTATGCATCTCCCTTTGGGTCGATCAGTCTCGCGTCTGACTCATACTATAGAGTAATTTATTAGAATTTTCCACTAGCCTTATCACCCATATTTCGTCAGTCATTTTCTTTTTATGTTTTCTTTACTCTATGGAGTTTTTCTTAGACTGTGGCAGGGCTTAGTAAGATTAGACATTGAATGGACCAGTTCACTATAAGAAATGCAACCAGTATTCGTTTTGCTTATTTGGAACTCTTGTGTAGCTGTAGGTTAGCGAGTAGGGTTTATAACATACGTATTCAATCACGTGAATTATATTTAATATATAAAACGGCCTGAGCGTAAAGCTCACAAATCAGGTTATTACAGAGACGGATCTGCTACTTTTTGAACCTCGAGACGGTTTAAAAACCTATTTCTTCAGTACACTGGTCCGTAGAACAAAGTTAAAACTGTGCTAATAATTGTCGGACAATTTATATTTTCCCAATTCCTGACTTTTTATTCTTTGTGGCTTCTATTTCTCTGTGATGGCGCTATGTAGATGTCTCTATTGATGATGTACCGAACATACATAACTGTCTTCATCTTCGAGGTAACATCACCCATTAATATGATGTGAACAACTGTCAAAACGTAAAACTGATTTAATGCTATCATTCCATGTGCTATTAGGTTGGCCACATTGATTATTCCTCTGATATTTTAAAAGAAACGTTGTCATGTATTTCCTACGTGTACCATGCGTGTTACAGGCGCCATCATATTTATCCTCTCTAACATAGTTTATCACCTAATAATATTATGTAAAACGTAGGCTATAAATTATGGAGCTCTCTGTTATGTAAACTGTTATTTATTGCATCTTAGGTCCAAATATTCGCTGTTTCACTTTGTTATCAATGGTTATTTTCCTCCAGGGTGAGACACCCATTTTCGTCCGGATACAGTAGATAGATAATACACTGCTATCTCATTTCAGCGTTAGTACTTCGAAATCAATACTAATAAAGTGTGGCACACATGAGTTTGAAGTAAAGTGCTAATGTCGTGCGGTGTGGGCAAACGATCACAGCAGGACGTACTTCTTCGCATGGGCCGCGTTTGACCGGATAGCCGATAAATTCCGCAGTCCTCTCTTGCCCAGGGGAGTAGGTTCAGCCTTCCCCGTCGTGACGCGGTACGAAGTGCAACCACCAAGGGACCGCAGGTCTAAAAATATGATCATAAAGGAAACATTGGGTCCTTGCACAAGCTTCAGATATAGTGTCAATGCGTTTTATGTACAATGTATTACAGCTGAACTTTTGGTTGATCGAGAAAGTTTTATTTTTATAGGCTTCGTGGGGGTCTTAAGAATTTCTAACTTAAGTGGACAGGAAAACGTATGTGTTTGTTGTGCCAACGGCATGTCGTAGATATCTTTACTGCGGCTTCACGTTGTAATACTGGTAACCTATTAGCCTGTTAACTCATGAGACTGCATTTCATGAAAGGCGACGTAATAATAATAGTAACAATAATGATAATAATTTTAAGGTTTGCCCGCGTGGGTGCCAGCTGAAAACATTTGTATTGTTTTCAGACGATTGTCACGGTAACTCGGGCATGCTGAAACTCGTGAAAGAACAATGGAATATTGAAGGACGACCACTTCTCTCGGCTACTCGCAGCCATCTCTTTGCTGGAAGGTAATACGTAAGTCAATATATTTATATAATTATTCTTGTATTATCTTCTTATTTATATAAATGGTGCATTACGAATTATTCTTCATATAATATAACCAAAGTAGTGACGTTAAAGAAACAGGTTTAACACCAAACACTTCTTAATATGTACTATTTTTAAAATCGCAGCATCAAATGTAACGATTTGTGATGCTATAGAGGGAGTTATCTCTTTGCAACAGAAATAGCAATACAGACGAATGGTATGAAAAAACAGTGATAAACAGGATGTCTTTTCGTTTATGAAACAGAAGATAAGAAACAGGTTCACAGCCATAAAATCGTGGAGGTGTCACATGAATTTTGTTCTTCATGTTCACACGTATTATTATTATTATTATTATTATTATTAAGTGTTCTGTCTTACGACAGGTCCATTGCTCTTCCCAAAAAGAGCTCTCCAGTTGTCCCTATTCTCGGCTTCTCGCTTTAATTCCTGGAACGTCATCTTCTTTCCTTATTTAAGGTCGTCGGTTAGCTGTATCAATCTTCTTCCTAGTCCTCGCTTTCCTTCAACCTGGCCTTCGGTGATATCACTCAGTAACCCATTCCTTCTCATAATATGTCCCAGCCAGTTAGCTTTCCTTCGTGTAATCGCCTGCAGAATGCTTCTTTGCTCGTTGACTCTCCTCAATACTTCTTCGTTGGTCACTCGATCCGTCCACCTGATCTTCTCTATTCTTCTCCAACACCACATTTCAAAACTTTCTAGGTATTTCTGTTCCTTCTTCCTGAGTGTCCAAGTCTCTGCTCCATACACACGTGCGATACTGAAATGCGTTTGAGCGGATTTCATATAAATTCCACAGTCCAAAAAATTACAAACCACATGTACAAAAACTCCAGGACGACCTTTAAAAGGATTCTTGGACAATAGAGGCCAGAACGGGAGAACACGTCTCTCGTCTTGACAGCTAAATTGTGTGGAATTGTTACAATCTATCCAGTACCTTTATATGTCGTTTTGGGTTGTGATCCAAAGCGGTCTTATAGGTGGTTAGGGGCATGAAATTATAAGAAAAGTAAAATAAAATTTTCGATACCGATATTACATGTCAAAGTTACAATGATTCACGTGTTACCTTCTTACTGACATGTTGACGCTGTCCTCAAGAGTATAGCAGCAAATATTCTGAATGCTCAGTTCTTTTTTTCGTTCACACAGCTAACATTCTAGGAGATCATTATTCTGGTATTTGGGATTAAAAGTATGCAGCTTTTAATTAACTGAGTTAGCACGCAGTGGAATTTGGTTACGAAATCCAGAATTAAAAAAAATGAATGGTAGTGAATACTAATTATTACTTGGGCTAGATCCGACAGGATGTAATTTTGAGGTATTATATTAGGGTCAAAAGGAGCTGTTGCCTGCAAAGATATTAAAGTCACAAGTAACCTTAGCTGGAGTAGAAAATACGATGCATGAATCCCAACTCGGTAGTCCTCTGATACGAATCCAACACTTCATCGCTTTGTACACGCGACTGATGTTGAGTAAAGGGTTTATTAATTGTAGTATTTAAATATTATTTAAAATACATATGTTTAAGACATTACCAATATTGTAAATTTCACGTAGATCTGTTAGGTAATTCAATTTTTTTCTAAAAGTATAAAGTTTGATGGTTTTGATAACATTTTCCACAGTACCAAGTCTTTGAGCTGGAATTCTTTACGTCTTTATTAAAAATTACGTTGGCCTACCATTCTAGCAAGCATTCACTTTAGGCTATAGACAGAAATTCTGACACAGGAATTTCGCGCAAATATACCGTTCAGCACAATTTCACCGACTCTGCAGCTGGACAGATTTTTGTTCTTGTAGCAAGTCAGATGACAGACGCGTCTCTTCTTGTATCTGTGCTCTTAGTTTCTCTCACTGTTTTACCGACAACTACTTACAGAATACATCAGGGGCAAAGTGTTCATGTTAGCCATGTTAGCTCGGCTAACACTTAAAAAATTAGAGGTCTTACTTTTGTGATTTAGTAGAACTCCATAAAATGGAACACAGCAGAACTAATCAGATAAAATTTGTCGATAACAAACTCCAACCAGCCTATGTTATCCACGCGTTCCCCGTCTGTTTGCGCAGGCGCAATTAGAAGAGACAGAGGCTTGAGGAGTGAAGAGACTGCACGACCTTCCTAGCTGTTAGTCAAACCGGGACTGCCAACACGCAACTTGTTTACGTGCAGGTTTTTTTTAAATAGGGCGGTTTTAATCTCCTAAAGTTTGTTTCACGCGAGTGCCATGTTGTGTCTTGTGCATCATGAAAGATGAAAAACTATGAAAATACTCAATTTCCAAAATGTTCACTACCCTCATACAGCATTGAGATTTGGCTAATATTTTTGAAAATGTCACACTCTGCCACAGGAGTACATTAACAATGAGGTGGAATAAAGTATTGAATTTCTAAATAATTATTTGCAACCATTTTAATATTTAATTATCTGGGAAAAACATTGTTACTTTTGAGAGGCGTTTTGTATGGGTATGAAACGTGGTCCCTTACTTCCTTTTGTTCATGATTCACTTAACAACGCTGTCGATAGCTTGAATTGTACAGAGTCGAATTATAGGATGATTTATAAAGAATAAATTGGAAATGGTATAGATGACGGGTTACGTGGTCAAATTAGCATTTGCTTGGGGGAATTTAGGAAGGTTAAGGAAAATTCAATTAAGATAGCCAGACATATTCTCTCCTTACGTGTTGAATTTTTTTCACTGGTCCATAGCACGCACAAATTGTTTCAAAACACTTGGTTTTTTTTAAATTACACGCGAATCGGATGCTGAAAATTTATTGCGTGCTTTCTTTGTATAAAATACGTAAAATGAAAACATGATGGATTGTGTCTGGAAACTAATTTACAAATGATTTTTGAGGAGAGATACTGTTCCTTTCCTCCACGACACATGAACTGTAAGAAAAACCCATACTTTATAAACAACCTGCATCTAACTTTAATAATTTTCTCAACAGTGGTTTATCGTGTAATGAGTTTTTTACACGTGACAGAAATCGTACGTCTCTATAGGATCCACAGAATTTGTTTGAAATATTTCTTGTTGCTCGTCTTCAATATTTAACTTAAAACAACGAACTGTAACTTTTATGTCTCTTGTGTGAAATATCTGAAGTGAGTTATGAACATTCGGAAATAGTTAATCTAAAAAGTGTATTCCTGTAGGTATTTATCTCTTTTCATTCTTTATACATATGTTATCTGTACTTATACAATATTCAACCAAGATCTGGAAATCCCTGCTTTTTGTCTTCATTTAATGGGCTCTGACCGTTTTAATTTCCACTGACAGATAACAGTATAATATGCTTTGTAACACGAGCTACAAACACGATTTCTTGGAATACGGTCTGTAGACCACATCTCCTCTCGGTTCGCATCGCATGTCCGGTTATCTGACTCACATGTCCTTGCTTCTCATGACGCGGTAATTGCATATGATTCACGGTTTACACAAGAGTCATCTGCAAAACAGAAGGAAGTTACATGTTTTTGTATTTTGACGTAAATACGTCTATAAGGAAGGGTCATTCGGCGAAAAAGTGGAACGAAAAAGGGGAACGAAAAAGGGAAACGAAAAAGTGTAACAAGTGTACCTAGGGAATGTCGTGTTTACTCGGAATTGTTGTTACCAAGGAAACGTCATCTGTTTACTCAACATTTTTACCTAGGAAACGTTACATTACATTACATTTCATTACATTACATTACATTACTTTACATTACATTCATCTACCACAGACCCATCATAAGCGTAACTAATTCAAGTTAAATAAATAATGTCTTAATCAAACTTTATTCAATTGTAAAGCATGTATAAAGTAAATAATTTGAATAAAGCCAATATATAAACTTCCTTTCCGTATAGACGTATTTACGTCAAATTCTCCGGAACCGTAGTTCCACTGTCACTTTTATTCAGACAAATACTGAAACAATTTAAAGGGTGTTTTAATATCTGATGTAATGTGTCTATGTATGAACCAGTTTATGTAAGATTCTGAATTTAAAGTAGGCTTCTGAAGCTCATCATACAAGTATGTGACTGAATGACCGACTGGATGATTTATTCACTGACTGAAAGATGACTAAATAAATATCTAAGCAAACGACTGACATATAAATAAATGTAATAGCTGCCTAACCGTCTACGAGATTGACAAGCACAATGAGAAACAAACAAGATAATATTTTATGTCGCTGCTAGAATGAAGCAAAAATGCAAAAATCTAAGTAATTAGTATTGGGCATATTCATTACTCTTGTCATAATACGTATTTGATATTTCCCTCGTCTGGCACTGAATAGAAATAATTCCCTTAGATGACATGAAAAATAAATGATAAAATAAAAACATACGTTGTGGAATGTGTGATTCAAATGGCGTTTCCTTGTTTCAACTCAGTTCAGTTTTGAAAATTATAGCGCGTTCTAGCAAAATGCGAAAACAAAAATATCAGTATCTGTACTTAAACCCGTTTTATGCAAATTATACATTTTTTTTAAAAAACATGATCAACAAGAGAAACACACACACTAAGAACCTCTAAACCGTGCCAAAATATTATTATAGAGTGTGAAGTTCTGAATGGATCAAACTACCGCGGTTGTGTGACTTTCATCACACAAAACAATAAATAAAAATGTTACATTTATATCTGACATAAAATAGTTTCTGGCAATGTTATTTCCTTTACAGCACGTACACAAATTTTGTTTAAGATCGAATGAAACAAGCAATGAATTAAATTCTGTACCTAAATTTCATCAGAAAGTGAATTACTCGCAGTGGATTCGTAGTTGACTCGACGGCACTGGTTGGCCACTGGGCAATTCAAAAAATAAATTAAAATTCGGAGGCAAAGGTTCTAACAGTAGTGAATTTGTCAACTGAGGTCTTCTGGGTTTTAATGACGGTCGAAATTTAAAGATGATGGCGATACACTACGTAGAAATAGAAAGACCACAACAAGCATATAAAATACAAATTTAAGAACTTTTATACATCAAATATAACCCAATTAATGACAGCGATAGCCTATATCATTCGAGACACATTTTCTAGTTTTACATTTAAGGTCCAAATTCATAAGCGATAAATTATAAAACACTCAAATTCCATCTGTAAGAGAAGAACGCACTAAAATTTATATATCCAGTGGTAGAAGTGTTAGGCTAGCCGGTGGCTTTATTATCGACTGATATAGTCGGTTTATAAGCAACTGTCACCAACCAAGCCAGTAAAAGAAACACAGTTTTAAGGATAAAATTTTCGCCAAATGTTATCCAATTCCTGACAGTGGTATTAAACTCATAATTCACGTATTAACGGGTTTAAATGTGAACTTGGGGTGAAGTCATAAAAAAATGGAATTTGTCGCTTGGTCCAGATATAGGCTTATAATTTAGCCGTCGTGAAATTGGTCTCTGGTAAATGCTGGCTGATATTTCTGTACGATATTGTTGCATTGTGCACACTGCAGGGCATGGCAAAGTATATGTGCCTAGGCTTTCTGTAAAAATTAAGCCACGATTATTACAACAATGAAACAGCAATTCACAAAGAAATTCGAGTGTAGATGATATTCTGCCGTGTATGTTCTATACAATTCTGATTGTGAAATTATTTCCAGTGATTTGCATCATAATTAGTACGATGTCGATATTTGTTTAAATTTGACAAAATAGGGAAATAAATTTGGAACATAAGTTAACTTTTGCACAGAATTGAAGAAACATATTAGTTGCTTTTGAGAACTATGTTCTGGGTTGTTGCGCCTAGTAGTGTGGTTGTTTCCCGACGTTTCAGAGGTCCTAGCTGCCTCCATCATCAGGGCGCCGGTAAACTTATACCAGACTGCACGTTGCATCAACCCAGAAGACAGCCGTCTTCAGACTCACCTCCGTAAAAACCACAAATTCTACAGAGATTATTACTGTTTTCTCTAATTTAATTTCTGATTCTCACAAGTAAATATATTAAGGAGAAAAAGTTATTTGAGATATCAGGTTTTTAAGGCCGTAAGTGCGTACATACTGGCTTGTTTAATGTTGCACGTGTAGTCTGGTAGCAAATTGCAGACGTTCCAGAGATGCCAGCTGCCACCATCCACATCTGCTTTAAATGAATATCAAATTAAGCAGCGAATTACCTCAAAAACGTCTTTCCGGACCCAAAGTTAGTAATGAATTTTTTTACGTATCTCATTAATATCTGAGGGGTTTCTTTGAACATTTCTTTTCTGAATAATATGTCCATATAACGAAATGCAAGGATTAATAGATCCCAAAATACTCATACACAGAATACTATACATTTTATTTCATGTTTGTAGGTCTATTCTGTGCACTATAAGATACACTAAAACGCATCCAATATCCATATCGTGCTTTTTGATCACATTCATTTCTTTGAGTGGACGACCGATAAGTATTCGTAGAAAGTTACTGTTACATGATAACTGGAGATTCTACGATATTTTAGCATTCCATCGTAAATGTAAAGCACTATATAAGATGGCATCCAGTCAAACGTCGCATTTTAAGTTGCGACTGTCATGACTCATGATCTGGGATCTTCTCCCGGGCCACCGTAGGGGTGGAAGTTTTATATGACTGCAGCTCAGAGGGCATCACAAGCCGTTGGTTCAGCTAATGGCCATCATCGCGCTATGTCGTCCATAGCACCGACTTTTAACTTAAACCCCCGCTCCTCCAGTGTCTACCCTTTCTCGCGCGCTCGGAAACTGCAATACAAATTGTAGCCATTTAATTTGCAAGTTGCTTAGAGTGATGATGATCAAAGAGCTCTGTTCTGTTAGGGGGAGAGATAGACACGTATAGAAGGGTCACTGCTCGTGAGCGCCTGTTTGTGTGCATTTATTCAAGGGTGACGTTGGTCTCGTAGTGCGCACAAAGGGTCACGTGAGACTAAGAGGTGTCTCGGCTTGTATTAGTGTACACAGACGGACATGGAACGTCTGTACCGTAATTCATAAAAGTAGTAACAGAGCTCGCCACTGTCGAGGTTCCGGAATTTAGTAAGTTTTAACTACAACTGTTTTTGATTAGAAATAAAATTTTCAGCACCTCGTACACAATAATTAAGCATTAGATCCGATAGTAATCACCCTGCTATCCTCACAACATGTTATCTTTCATTCTTCTCGTACTTTCAAGTGGAGTTTTACCGAACAGTATTTTTTTCAAATAAATTGTTTATATATTTCTTGTTTCTGGACCCAAATTCATGGTAGCCCCTTACCAGAGATGATATTTATTCGGAAACAATTCAAATGGCTTCCCACAGAAACAGCACAAGTAGATCGAAACAGTTTAATTTTCTTGTAGAATATAAATAGATAAATTAAAAATATGACATATTTATTGTAATTGAGGTAGAAAATGATTATGATTTTGGTTTCTTCGAGAATTTCGCAGTTATATTATTTTGTGGGCAGTCGCCAAAATTTGTCACTGTGTGAAATGAAAAGTCTGTGTGTAGTGACTGAGGCCAACATTATTTTTATGTAAAGTTTCAGAACTTCTTATCTGGATTCGTCATAGAGGTATGTCCCACAGGTTATGAACCAGGAAATTAAATGAAAGCGTTCTCTGCTTTCTAGGGAGACATGACGTCAGTATTTTGCAACGAGCTTCATGCGAAAGGCTAACAGATAAATTGTCAAAAGTGTGAAGTACACGTGATACGACTTGCTTTTAGCAGGTGATTAGAATATTTATAAATCTCTTCCACGACCTCATATTTCTCAGGTAACGATTTTTCAAAGAGCTTTATTATGAAATATATGTCACACAGGACACGATTTCATTATTTGATAGCTTAATGCCGGAGTACCTATAAATTCTTCAGTCAACTCATTATTATTATACTGAAAACAAATGTGTCCATGTTAGCGTATGAGTGAGTAATAATAATAATAACGCAATGCGTGTGGTTTGAACATTAAACATTTTACTTTAACCTGTTGGTTAACAAACGGGGCCGGTACTGCACGAACCCCCAGCGTCCTCTAGCCGTGATAATAAATAAACTAAGCGGTAAGGCTTTGATTTATGTGCTCCGGACTCGTGATACGCGGCTATAACAGCTCACTTTGTGTGATTTCCTCCAAGCGGTTGTTTTCTAACCTCTTGTCACGCCAGTGGGATTCTCTCTTCTCCCGAATCGAGAAGGAACCATGTGGTTAGACCAACACCAACTGACTTCTCTCAGTCAGTGCAGAAGTTTTAGCAGTTTACATTCCTACTATCTAGCAGACCCTTTCCATTATAGTCCTATATGAAAATTAATTAAACTTCTGTGTAACCAGGGGAAATCTTGTCATAGGGGAAGCTAAATGGGATAAGGGAGGTATGCTTCTCATAGGGTGGAAAAATGTTGAAACATTTATGTCATTTCGAATGAAGCTGCTATGTGCGTTGTGTGTGAGTTGGTAGGTGGGTGGGCGAGTTTAAAATTAAGCCGAAAAAATACATAATGAGACTAAAAAGATCAATAGGGCTCAGTGTGGTTGATTCTGAGTTATTGTGTCGGGGAAAGGGAAATTGTCTAAACGTAATTCTTTGATATGGATTTTTGTAAGAATAATGCAGACCTCCCCTAGCTTTCGTCGGTAGGTTGTTTGTATTATTCAACATATGATATTTTAGGGATGGAAATTGATGAATATTCATGCTGCGTTTGTTTTTTAAAAGGGGTGTAAAAAGAGGGTGAAATTAGATCCTGTGAGAATTTGAGCACAAGTCATCTTCCTCAATTAATGGCATTGTTTCTAGAGGCGAAGCCTAAAGGTGAACGTTGGACCAACGAAAAATTATTAACAAAAACTATTTATTCAATTTCAAAAGTAAGCTGTAACTACAGACTTTCCATGTGCCCGTGTAATAATTTTTCAATTTAGTTTACAGAAACATCACATTATGAAATTAAGGTGTTATCTTATGTATCAGTTCAGGGTAAGGTTTTTGGAAACCGAAAATCTGGTGTTTGTCACGTAATACGGCCGATTTTGTTTAATTTACAATAATAAAATGAACTTGTGATATATAAAATAGAGTTGCAAGAAGTGAAAAGAGAAAAACTTCAGT
The DNA here is from genome assembly GCF_977971745.1 of Zootermopsis nevadensis. Classification (NCBI taxonomy): domain Eukaryota; kingdom Metazoa; phylum Arthropoda; class Insecta; order Blattodea; family Termopsidae; genus Zootermopsis; species Zootermopsis nevadensis. The sequence continues at coordinate 11,513,974 of NW_028259142.1, forward strand.
CAGATTTACATATTCAATAATAGTCTATAGATGATAAATACGATAGATATATATTTATTTACTAATGAATAAAAATAGTTTAAATTATCTCGAATGTTCAGATATTAATCTAACATTGTCATATTGACTAAAACACTGCCCCTTATTAAGACATGACATCGTGGTTTTACTGATTAAAATTATTTGAATAAATTTACTCTCGTGTATATTCACGTTACATCAACCACAATCCTGTGAACATCCTGAGGTTACAAGTGTCTACTTTTAGTTGTTTTCAACATGCTACCATTAGAACTGGTCAGTAATTAATTACATTATTGTATTATATAATTTCTGTCATTAAATTTTGAAAAGTTACTAAATACAATACAAATATAGCAAACTTTGAAATTAGGTTGTTACAGTTGTAAAATAATAACAATAGTATTGTGATAATAAATCTGTTTAAATAACCGAGAAATATTATCGATATTATTTCAGCAATTAATCTTGAACAGTCAGAAATAAAGATTGAATAAATCTTTCACATTACATGCGAGGAGATTAAAAAATAATGTCGCTAAAAGAAAGGAATTACAAATTTGAGAGCCGTACGCAGAAATAAAATAGTACATAAATTAAAGAGAAACTTTGGCCTAATTCCTCGACACCCAAAACAGTGACATGGAGAAACGACTCAGTGATCAGTTCTGAAACCGTGTCTTAACATTTGCTGTCACACACACGAATATGGTCCCATAACTTTTCTGCAGAAATTTCTTTCCGCCATCTATAAACAGAAAAGGTAACTATTTTTATCTTTACAGCAACAGATATTATCCAATACGTGTACATACAGTAATAGAACAGCATGGAAAAGGTTATTTCGCCTGATGATGGAGGCAATAAACACTTCGGATAGGGCAGTCAATTTCTATGAGACTACACGGCGAAGTATCACAGAAGACAGCCATTCTCATTCTCGCCATTTTGAAACCTAAAATCTTACCTTTTTTACAAAAGTTCTGATCACAATGTACAAGTAGACTGCCTACGTTTGTCACTAAATGGCCAGGTACCCGAAGCAAATATGTTTACGGCAAAGGCAGAAACTCTGTACTAAGAGTCAGTTTTGGATATGCGAGCAGTTGGAATGCGCTAAATTTCTCCCTCGCTATCAAACAGCGTTTTTTGAATACACTGCGCGCTTTTAAAATAGTGATAAGAAATTAATGTAATTCTGTCCATACCACAAACGGGATAACTCGTTTAAAAATACTGTTACTGAATTTGTTGTTTAGAGAAGTTCCACAACATGGTAGTTGTCGATAGTTAAATTTCCTAGCCTTTTACATTTAGAAGGTTTTAAAAACCTTAATTAAAATCACCGTGGAAAGAGTTGGCGAGATTTTCTTAACAAAATTAAGTTCTTTTTCTTTTTTTATTGTAGCTATATTTTCATATTACATTTTTCTCGTGTTGCTTACTTTCCATTACTTTCTATATATATTTCGCGGTTTGTGTACTTCATATGTCAACATCAAGAATTATAATGGATAAAAACTCTTTAAACACCCATTCATACACAGATTAAATTAAATACTGCATACGATAGTCACATCAAATTGCTCTGCATTGAATACTATGATTCGTCTTTCTCATCTGAAAGCTGTATTCCAAAATTATATAATATCAGATCATATTTGCTTACATACTAATTTAAGAATTTTTTTCATTTCCCACATCTGCACATCCATGTTGAACAGTGGATGATACTGCACACTGTAATAAAAGCAGATAAGCATTTAAATACAATTTCATCAGAAATTCATGATGACTGGTGTCACTGCAGTATTGGACATACAATATCAGCGTTTCTGAGAAAAGTAATCAGCCGATTTCCATGTACATGTGCATCAAATATTTATTCCTGTCAACAATATCAAGTTTTATGGTTTTCTGTGGTTTAAAAATTTACTGTCGGTCAATTTTTTTAAGCGTATCATAACTTTAATTAACCTAGCCTATGACCCGTCAGAGTAGACGGGATTGAACATTTTTGTTTTGAATAGTAATGTAGTTTATTGTAGCATCGCTTTACACCGCTGGTGCCCGTCGCCGGTCCCAGTAAGTCACATTAATTCAGTACACATACTCGCAGACTATTTTTTAAGATCCATTCTATTATGATTCAATCATATACACTTAGTCTTTCCAATTGTATTCTTCTGTTCAAGTTTTACGACCACCATTTTGTATGCAATTTTCCTCCTATCAATCATTCGAGTTGTTTATTCTCATCTAATCTTTCTTGATCACACTAATAACGTAATATTTGTTTGAGTAAATAGGTATGGAAATATGCAATGTTGAAGAATTGATAATATTGACCGTGCTTTTAAATACGGCCCCAACTGCAAACACACAGTCAGACTCAGTCAAAAAAGTGTAGACGTAGCCTAATAGTGTCGCCAGAATCTTCACTTCTTTTCCATTTTTTATGTTGACACAAACATTTACCATATGTGTAACAAATATCACGATAACTTAAAAAATAAATACATGAAACTCTTTTTGAATTTAGAGTTTTCGAAAAGTACAGATTGAGAACATGTCATATATAGAATTTAAATTTACAGAAACATAGCGTAAAAGACAGAAGAAAGTTATACCCAAGAGTTTTGCATTACGACCCAAAACGAAAACGAGTTTTTGGAAATCTGTAGAAGAACGTACTGTCCAAGGAAGACTTTTAACTGGAACGATTTTTTTTTATCTTAAATTTTGAAGTCCAAGATTATATACAATATTATTTTTTTGAAACTAGTTAATTACCTGTCAAGAATGATGGAAAATATAAACATGTACTTAAAAATACATATTTTATTGATAATCTTAACGAAGAATCTTATAACAGTTAGAATAATCCCTTATCTTTGCTTAATTAAAGAATATAATACAATTTAATCTACTGAAAATATTGACTTTATGAAGTGATCACCAACAAACCAACCAATTCTTGTCTTGCTATATTTCTATATGAAATATGCATCTATTAAATCTCATAATGGAAACACACACAAATAATGCACAACCTAAAATATTTGTGACGTAATAATATGTGACAGTAATAGATAATACATATTAGCATGTACACAATTAATAATTCACAATTTTTCAGCGTGTCTCATGTGCGTGCCATCACTTCATACAGAGAACTGAAATAGACATTTATTACTCATGATATTTGGGACGTTTGTGTTATTTAATGTAACAGATTTTCTGTGTAAGAAATTGGTGTGTTGTAGTAGAACAGAATGGCGTCTCGTAAGAAGGCAACTAAAACGTTACACCAGAGTACAACTATCATAAGCGTTTACATAATACAGTATTTAGAACTGGCCTACCTTGTTTTTTACTTTGTAACCTTGCTGTCTCTGCAAACAATTTGGTGTACCGTTGCACAATTGTCCCGATTTCACCTGAATAAAATATTCTTGAGGACTAAATTAATACTTGTACCATATCTTTACGTGACTGATGCTAATTCTAGACAAAATTTAATCATTGTTAATTCGTAGCTTGTTCCGGATGTGTTGAGATCACAAAATGTTCTTACTCGTTGGGACCACTCAAACGACAATTAAAACCAACAAGATGCAAGTGAAATCATTATCCGCCATCTTTTCAGCTCTGTAATGGAAAACTGCGTGAGGCTGTTCTTCAGTAGATGATATGTGTATCTAGCCAGGAGGAGGTTTAGGATCGTGCAGAAATAATGAACACCCAAACTTCCAGAAGTAGTTATGTGGTTATCACGCGCCAAGGCCCTCATTTATTAGAACGTGTGAGCACGATATGGCCATTACGTAGTGTAGCTGCTATTTTTACTGGCAACCCCTCCATCTTGTTTGTACATGAAACAAGCATGTGTGTTTATCGAATACGTGTTCGATAGGTGTCGATTTGTTTACTTGTTGTCTCTCGCAAGTATAAATTAGGTGCCTTATTACTCTTATTACCTTTTGTTTACAAAGAGTATTGGCAGTTAATGGATGTGAAAATGGTTATAAAATTATTATACTGTACTGGAAATTAAAATACAGGCCGTAATGTAAGATTTGAGAGAAATAGTGAATAATAAATTAAAGTAAGATTAATAGAGAAATAAATAAAATTGGGAGAGGAAAAGAAGTATGTTTTTAAACCTATTTTTAGAACGACATTTTATCAACTGCAAATTTTATGATCGATTCTTAAGTGTTAAGTTTACAAACTTTAATACGAAGACTGTCAACTTTACTGGATAGGCCGAAAAGATAGCACATTCCAGATTAGATTCAAAGAGCACGTATAAATAATACGCAACAGTAAGGAATCGTCTAGACATGCTTAACATTCTGAGCAGAGATTATCATATGGATGATACAGTGGAAATTAAAAGAACAGTTAGGAAACATTTAACATGGACTCTTTCCGAAACCCGCTTTGTATCTACGACAAGCAGACCTACAGAAAACAGAGAATCCACAACTTGGTACCCTTCACACATTGACTAAATTACGAATTTGATTATACTCTCATCCAGTTACAGTGTTACGTACGTAGGCCTACATGAATGCAGATATAGAATTCCATGTAAAGGCAACAAGTTAATGTCATTTCGTTGCATTAACTTCAGGTTGTAAATCGGTTAAAATTCAACTACCAACCACAATTGTATACGTAACGCAGCTGCTGAATGTGGTGTTGGAACATGATTGTTATTAAACCATAGAGAAAAAATTAATCTTCCTGATACCGGTAATTCCATATTGTCCGTACAACACAGGCGATTATTTGTTCATATAAGTGTGCTATTCATGACGTCATTGCTCCCAATTGGCAGGAAATGTCTGTCAAAATCGTACACATCGCTGGAAACAGTATTGGAATGAAAAACCAAAGATCAAATGCGGTGTAATGAACAAAGTGTTTCCCATCTCTCGTGATAAATGAGGTAATTTAAAAAATGGCTTTATAATTGTTTGCCGCTGATAAAACGTTTACAACTCTGCTAGGTCAATTAAATACTTCAACCAAATGTTAAAAAAGTAGGATCTCTTTGTTCACCAGTCATTTCGATCCAGACGATCTTAATCATTAATACATAGCGCGTCCTTCTGATCTTAAAAAAAGTATTATGGCTACTGTCTTCCCAAAAAATGTTATACATATGTGATTTTGTAAAAAAATATATTTCTGTATTTAGTACTAAGTATCTGATAATATTATTTCGATATGTTACACTTCAGTAAGAAAATTCCAAACGTAGAGAAACAGAAAATATAATAATTTATAAAGTTTTTTGTGAATAAAAATTGACATTATTCTTAAAACCTTGCATACCGTGTAGTGTATTGGAATATAAAAATATGCATACAAAGAGAAATGTTTACACTATGAAGGACACTGATGCCAAACGGGTTTCGACCTCAAGAGGTCATCATTAGTGGCAAAAACAGAAGTTAAATCATATAATATAAATCATTATTATAACACAAGGAAAATTATAAAAATTAAGCTTCAGAATAATGACAGTTATGATAAAAGTAATGACAAGCCTAATAATTCAATTAATTTATTAATGAAATTGGCAAGAACTGAAAAGTTAATTATAGGTTAGCATTGAAAAAACACAATGAAACAATTTAAAACAAAAATATGAATAAAACAGCAAAAAGTATTCAAAAAGATGTGTCATGCGTATGTTTGGAGATATGTTTCGATTCCTGTGTATTGTATACAGAGGTGAGCGCGGAAAGGACATTTCTCACTTTATTGTGATCAAATTGCTAAATAAGATATGTTTCTATTTTTTCATATCTTCGTGCGTTTATGTCGACTGACTACTCGTAAAAGTATCGTCGTTGAAAAGACCATGGTATTACTTCAGCGAACTTAATTCTTATACCGCCATGACTCTCCGTTCCAGAATTAAACAGCGCATTGTTCATAAATTACAGCGTGTCCCTAAAAGGTGTTTCACACAAGGTTGATATTCGGTATTAAAATATCTATGCATGTTTTTTTGAGCATTATCTATATGCCATGGCTTCTCTTCTGAAGATGTAACTGTTCTTTTACCGTGACTTTGTCTTCAGAAATTATATGGTGTTACTTTCTGCAATGTCTGCAATGGGTATGCATCTATGAGTCTTCTGTAATTATCTAGTGACGTGCCTTTGAAATGTATAGGTCTGCTCTTGTTATGCGCCTACGAATCGGTCTTCTGCAATAAGATGGCTGTAGTTCCTTCACATATAATTCAGTGGCACCACGATTCAGTCCTGTGGCAGATGCGTTTACTACAAAGAAATATCTGGACCAGGACTCGGTCACCAGAGCCACATTAATAAGAATCGTAGGTGCTAAGTGGCGTTAAAGTAGGAGATTCCTTGTATTAAATAATTATTACATCCTGATTTATATCATGCTACAGAGAAAGCACAGTCAATAAGTTCGTATGGTGTATAAAATGCGATTGATTACGATAGAATGATGTGACGTTGTTCTGGTAATTGAGAGCAGTGCTGATATTATATACCATTTGATCTTCTGCATTTAATATATGATCCGACTGCAGTAGAAGAAATAAATTCGTACGTGTTACTTAAGCGGCGCGCCTCAAAACACAGCAGCAGATGTTGCTGAAGGGATCTTATATTTTCTGCTTCTCTTTGTGGGGGGTGGCTGAATCTAGTGCAAAGTCGTATGCGCCACACACAGTTTTAGTAGTACGTGCCTGACCTAAGCATCTGAGTGTGGTTGTAGGGAAGACGACAGCCCAAATGTGATCTGGAGGTGAATGAGCCTCTTTGGTAGCGTGAAGGAACTTTACGTATCAACCCAGAAAACACAAGATCACGAGAACTTCACGAACTATTTTATGTGGGTATCTGAAACTTAACATTTAAAGATTTTTTCTGCTTTTCTCGTTTCATTTTTGTCTTCTTAATCGTTCGATTTTTCGATAATTCTTTCGAAATTTGTGGTTATTTGACTGACTGGTCTGCTAAAGGAATGCTACGGACTGGTGATATTTATTTTACCGAATAAAGATAAATTGAAGTTATCTTAATGTCTGCAGTATTAAATAAGAGTTAGCAGGCTGTAAAGAGAAATAGAGGGCAAATGTAAAAATCTGGGAATTCTAAACATCGATTATAGAGGTGTAATCAGCGGGACTCTTAACTTTTTTTTCCCTTTTCCCAGCTTAGAAACTGTGGACTAGCCCCTATACCGGTATGGATGTGATGCCGCTTAGAGGAATCATTTTCCGTTCCGACTAAGTTATCGCGTCTCATTCCGACATAGCAACGTCAGCATCGCAGGGTATTTCTGAAGGCCAATAATAATTTGCTCTCTCCCCTTCAAAATTTTGCTGAGAGATTAAAATAGGTGCGTTATTGTATTGAATAAACCTATTTTATAAGAAAACTTTTGGTCTTGGAACACGAGACGGGATGCGTAAATATATGGTTCACCAATAATATATTCGTCGTCCCCCTCAATTGCCCAGCAATTTTAAAATTAGATTCCACAAAACAATTTCCGTTGTAGCTATAAGTAAAAGTTCAGCTTTCAGAAATTCCCCCAGTAATTGCTGCTATTGAAGGTTGAGCAGAAATGGTTCTTTACTTTTCGAAATAATGATGACCCAGAGGCAAAGTAGCGGCTCCACGTAGCTTCAAAAAATAAAGATTTCTAGACCGTAATTTAAAGAAAAATATTTGGTGAAGAGATTTCCTTCAGCATAAAGGCAGCGCCTGGGGTTGACGGAATGACCTGCAGTTACTCGGGGCTTCGAAAGGACGCCCATGTCGCGTTCTCTGAGAATAACCTACAGCAGAGGTTATCAAAATGTGAAAATATTATTTTCCAAGAAAACTGTCAGATGTAGGTTATACGGAATGCTTTTTTATTAATCATAAGTAAAAAACTATCGATAATGAATGTTAAAACGCACCGAGCAAGTGTTTTAAGCGAGTTCCTAAGAAAGGCTTAGAAAACCACGTACTATTTCACCTTAAGTTCAGCTGAACCAATAGGAAGGCCAAAACTACAGTGCCGATTTTGTTCAAATTTCGTCTATTTTGTAGGCCTACACTAAATGTTATTGGTATTATTTGGTAGATTTTATCTGTTTTATAGGCGCAACTTAAAATTCGCACCTATTTCTGGGGTACATTGACACATTTTGATCAGACTTAAAATATGACAATTATGTTATTGAATATTACGTGTACGGCCTAAATGTTTATTTCGGTTTAATTAAATTTAAATATCGCGTTGCTTAAAGAAGCTACATGGACGTTTCAAATATAGGCCAAACTCGTCAGTGCTTTGAGACACTTTCCAAGTACTTCCGTCTTAAATATGTAGTAGGCCTAAGTGCTAAGTGTAAGTTCATAGTCCTGTACTTAAGTTTAGTTTGTTAAGCGTTTAAATTAACTTTTACGTGTGTCTTCCGAGTCATTTGACTTAGTTTGATTAAACCTATACGGGACGTGTTTAAGTAACATCACTTAATTCTTCCCAGGGGTGTACTAAATGGCGTAATTACATATTTCGGGGTAGATCTGTCTAGCTAATTATTCAAATTAGATAACACTATCTCGATTAAACGTTATAGGGGGATCTGAAACACATTCATTATTTTATTAAATATTTGCAGAAAACTCAGTAATTAGCGCCGGAGAAATAATTGCCATCGCATTGTTGTAATCTTGTAATCCAACTGTTTCAACGCATCACTGAAAAACATAATAAGCAGCAATTATTTTGTGGACGATATTTTGATGTGCTAGGTTCATAGACTTCAGAATATTAATTCTAAACAATCTACAGATTATCATGTTTAAAAAATATAAGAATTTAAATTGTAGTGCTCCAGGAATACGTTTTTTAAATTCAGGGGTTAAATTATACATTTTTATTCAGCAGTAGCCCGTCTGCAACACTTTATCACGGTTAATGTCTTAAGTGTTGTATTTTCATCATAAATTTAATTCAAAAATATATGCCTTAATTTGTTGATATATTTCCGTGGTAGTTTTGAAAACATGAACATTATAAACCACCGACAGTCAGTTGGCTTGCAGAGTTTGGAGACGACAAGTGAATATATTTTCACTGACATTGTCAAATACAAACAATTTGTGGAGTGGTAACAGCCATTGTTTCTGAGTAAGGGAGTTGGTGTATACAATGGAAATAGTTGAAGAAAAACTGCTAAATTCAAAACCAAACTATGCTACACACAATGTTAGGCTCTTGTTAACAGACTAAATATTGTAAACCTTTATATCTTCGTTCTCTTTTAACTTCTTTATTTGTTACATTTCTTGGAATGCGGGAACAGAATTATCACCGATAGACTCCCTTCTGGTTTAGACCTACGGTCAAGATGTTCAACAAATCATCAGTGTATAAATTATTCTATTTTTCACACAGAATACTCCCGTTCTTGAGTATGGGCCCATTATTATTATTATTATTCATCCTGTCCCAAATACTACGTTTCAAAACTTATTGGGTAATTGCCACCATTGTAATTGGTCTCTCTTATTTGGTTGATGGCTATTCCAAAAATGTTATCCTCGTAAGGAACTCTTAGGTTTATCACCGTGTTCTCAAGAGCCCATCAGCGGACCCTATTCTGGGCTAGTTCAACACAGCACATCATTTTATACTCTATGTCTGAGGTCAGTTTTAATATTATCTTCGCATATATACATAGCTCTCCTGAATGTTTGTCGCTTCCTAAACAAAATTTTTAAATATTATTTTTATCTCACTTTGTCTTTTCTGATTAAATTTTGTCAAAAATAAATTTCTGTTCATTCAGTATATCAGCAGTCTAGTTTTACTTCGAGGTGGTAAAGAAGTGCTGACGTCACGGGTGACTAATGAACCATTATGTTCAATTTCGCTTTTAAGCCTCGGGCGTCTGGGGTATGAATCAAATGGGCTGTCATACAAAATAAAGATGACACAAGCACGCGACGTCTTATATATTCGCCTGTAGTAGAACTGTTTTCTACTTGCAGGTAAATGTTCATAATCTGTACTCTGAATAAACTGAATCAAATGGCGTCCGCAAGGTATTTTAATCCCACTCGAAATAATAGCGTTTGTTTGCTTTTTGTGTTGTGATGCGAAGGCCAATCAGGAGAGTTAGTACCCATTTGAAAAAAATATATTTAACTTGAACTCCTATAGTATCTGTGCTCTGCACCAGGGTTATCAAATCGAAAGGGAAAAGGTTTGTGAGTCATGTAGCACGTACGGAAGAGCTGAGATATGAATGTAGAAATTTGGTTGTAAATCTGAAGAAAGGAGACGAATTTGGACACACAGACTTACATAATATGGTAATACTAATATCGACTTTAACAGAATGTGATATGAAGATTTACTCAGGATTTATACGGCTCATGATAATAGCAGGTTCTTGCGAATATGTCAATGAACCTTTGGGTTCCATAAAGACGGACAATTTCTTTAGAAGCTGGGTGACTATTGGCTTATGAAGGACTCAGTCTCATGGAGGTCTGTAGACATTGCCAAGGCTGCTATAAGTTCGTAATGCCAGTAAGATCTGATAAGACCAATCAACGGGAAGGGACGATCTTATTAATTAATCTTTTCATGCTGAGATTTTAACTGGAATAAGATTATTGTGCCTTTTATTTTTTATGGTAAGTTATAAATTAAACTGACAGGAAATTAAAAATGGTCGTCACGAAGAACTGTTAGAATGCATGCAGGGAATAACTTTCAGAGTACTCAACAGTTTTAGACACACATGCATGCTACCAGTGTACACCCACTTATAATCTATTGCCAGTAAATTATGAATTTAGTCAAGTTTATTCTACATAGAAAGATGGAACTGAACATTTTTTCGGTAGCCATTAAATGTATAGGTTTGTTGAGTTCGTGTGATGTAACTTCTAAATTGTGTCTTTTATTTATAGACAAAATACGTTTCTGTTAATAATTGTTACACAATCTCCAGAGCTACATTAATGCCATTTACGAGTGCAGGGGACTGAAATTTAATGCGAAAGAATACATCGAAAAACGCAATTTTCATTAAGGCAATGTTTGTAAAATTTAAAACAGCTGTCTGGTGTCAGCATAATTTCTATATTTAGTTTCAACTTTATGGCTCTAAGCAATACATCATTGGGGCTAGGCATGTAGTATTTAAGATAATTTGATATGGATCTGTATACTACGCAGTTTGTGTGAGCATTCTTTCTATATATATTAAAATTTACGAACATGGCCAAGTTGAGAAATTTGAAGATCCATCTGACATTTAACGTATGAAGATGGCTGTCTGCTGAGTTCTTGCGCCGTGTAGTCTGGTACAAGTTTCCGGACGTTTCAGAGCATTATCGCTCTGATGATGGAGACAGCAAAATAACCCAGAAGACAGCCATATTTCTGTTAATACTAGTCGCCGTGAGAATCTGAAATCTCAAATTTAATGTAGTCTGATGACAAATATAAATTGTGGATCTCTAAACTGCATTATAACTGCAAATTTGTAGTACCTAGTTGTTCCACAAGAAGGAAGGTGGGCGTTATAATTTTATCCCAGAACTTCTTGTTTTACATGAAACGTTATAAATAATTTTATGTTTCTCCTAAATTCAATTTCTATTAGCTCCTTGCTCATGCCTGGTATGGAATCTAGTTAACTCATCTCGTCTCTTTAACGATACTTGCAAGGCAAGTAGAGGGAAGCCGAAAGAGAATTCATTATCACCCTTTAATCATCCTACAGCACTCTTGAGATTTCCGTAACAACCAAGAATCATAACTTGTTACGACAGAAACAGTGTTAAGTCTATATATTGAAACATTTTGGTTACCAAGAAGAAGTAAGAGGTTAGAGAAATCACGATAACTCAAGACGACGTTTGTTCAAAATTTGTATGAATTGTGTTTGAAACTGTTAAAGTATTTTTCTGACTGCAGGCAAATTTTACGGTAGTTCTTACAGTGGGCTAAGATCACTTCTCCCAGCATCATACAGAATGTATCCTATTGTTACATATCGAATTGGGAAAACGAAATTTAGTATCCAACAGATAATTAACAGAATCCAACAATCCGGCAGACTGCTGTGTAAATCCATTAATTATACTCATAAGTTGCTTCGACGTATGATTTTACGAGCCGTGACATTTCTAAAAATTTGTTGCGTTTTAGAATGTTTATTCAGCCTGAGAAACGGAAATAAGTCTTAACACGGAAGCGATGGCTATTTCGAACTCTGGTAAGCACATAGAAGGTTACACAGCATCACAACTCAGAATATCAGTCAGCGTTTCTTTCTGTTACATTCAATTAAGCGACATTGAGTTTGTTAAATTTCAGTTACATATTTTCCGACTAATCTTGAATTGATTTCTCATCTTCCTACGCCTGGTACAGAACATATTTAGATAATCTCCTGCTTCAGTATGTGGTCACACTAAGAATATCTGGCGAAGGGTATAAATTATGAAACTCCTTGTAGCACATTCTTCAGCCACGAGTTACAGGAAGTAACTCGTGGCTATTTCTGTTTAAGTGCCCTTTTCTCATGCGCCCGCATTCTGCTTTATTCCCTCTGGTTAAAAGAGATTAAGCTCCACATCGGTAGGAAAAAACAGTAGTAAGTAATCATTTATATGTTTTGTAAACTTTTTATAGGGACGGGTTGGAGGAAATTCTAAACTGAATGGTGAGAATGGCGTTAATATTAGAACTTTTATTTGAAGGAGCTAGAGATGGGTAATATTTTAACGAATATCTTCTGTCCCTTATAAAGTTCAGGCTTCATACCGCCGGTACCATCAGCTGTCAGCAGTAGATAAATACCCGTGATAAATGAACACAAAGTTCAAAGAGGATGCAAAATTATAAAGATTTTTTTTTAGAAATTTATGTATTCCAAAAACCAGTATGCCCATTTGCTCATGTTACCTTAAAACATGCCATGTTCTTCGCCTAATTTTAGGTAAGAATATACGAAGCCTAATGTGTATGGTTTCCAATCTGAAGTTGGTTTTCACAAACTTCTTGCCTGGAACTGAAACTGAATGTTGTTTGAATGACAGCTACAATGTTGTGACCTTATTTAATATTTAATAAATCCATTCTTATTTGACAATAGCCTTGGGGTTTATTCAGCGTGGAATCACATGGGAATGACGTGGGAATCATGAACCGTGACGACATAAGTATTTGGAAGCAGGCGGAAGCAACATTTCACTGAATCGACGAGAAGTCGGTAATAATTCTAGGTTGTTGTTGAATTTAATCAATTCATATTTAATTTAAATTATATGTATATGGACTTTTCTATAAGGATATGTAATCAGTACGGTGAAATGTGATAAATAACGTAATTTAATGTGAGAAGAGAAATGAGGAATTACTTGCGAATAAATTTAAATAGAGTTTGTTACTATCCTATTTCTGAGGTCATATGAATGTGGGACTGATGTTCAACGGTTATGGAATTATGAAAATTTGAAATGTAGCTTGACTTGAAAAGTATTTTGCATCTAGTAATAGGGAGATAATTACAAAGGGTTGGCCTTGAAGTCTCGATGGCGGATACAAGAAACATAATAAATTTTGATGGAGAAATATTCTGCAATGCTCAAGATTAAATAAAATTACACAGTAAAATATACGGTAGGGATTACGTAGCCTAATTATTTCACAACTCAAACGTCACAGCTCTAGAGATCTTCACTGGAAAGATACGGTGCTCGTCATTTACCTTGGCTTCTTACAGAAGGTGGGCCGGTTATGAGTGGGGGGTGGGGGGGGGGGAAGCAGAACACACTACGCGCATGCTCTGTTCAGTACTAGAGTCGAAAATAGCATTTATGTTCCACATACATTATAGCGTCTTACACGTGTATGACTAAACGTGGTCGGTGAATACTTGCTCTGTAGTTTCATTATATAAATGCAGATGTAACGAAATTCGTACTGCACAGTGCGAACGAAGTAAACTGATGTAGAGAATAATACCACCATCTTGAAGATCTAAGCAGAAACAGACAAACGGGGGAGAGAATACGAGCAGTCATTTCCAGTCTCGCATCTTCGCTCGTCATTTTGTGAGTAGGCATAAAGTAAAGTTAATTATATTTTTATAAAAAGCACAGAAGAGTGAAATATTAACTGTGCGAATCTTCTGTTGGAAATAAATGGCTATGTCACATTTATATGTTACAGTTTTTGAAGACACGAGACACAGAAGCAAGTAATATTGCTAAGAGAGTTCCATAATTCAGATAATTTTGATCATTAAGCTTATTCAAAATAATTTATTTCAGAGAACAGAGTCTTGCTTTGAAGGGTTGACAGTTACGAAGCTGTGCAAGATATTCATTGCTTTTATACAGGCCGAAGGTTCATTATCCAGTCCAAAATTGTCTTTATGATACATTTTATTAATATTTTTCTGCTTACGCGGAAGGGTGACCAGCCCGTAGCACAATGACAAATCTGGAGGACGAGTGGATTGTTTCTTTGTCTGGCTACTCTCTACATCTGTCGGTGTACCACGTGCATTTGCTTACACGAGCTTCCCCACCAGTGGCAAGGTCATGCAATCCTTAGGGAAGGCAAAGTACGCAAATAAACCATGTTACAATTTTATAAAGTATTGTCATTGCCGATATTAATTTATGGAAGTAAATGATGGACTATTGAAACGGAAGATCTGGAACAGATCCAGTCGTCGGAAATCCGTCTACTTTCGGATGAAGGGATGCATACTAACGGATCATCTTACAAATGAATCCATCAGAGAGGATAAGACTGGAGAGTATAGGAACAAATGGAAACAACACTTGAACAGGATTGATGACCGACGGATTCAAAGAACAGTATATGAATGTAAACCAAGAAGAAGAAGATAACCTGGGAGACCTAGAAAAGAATGGTCTCTTGTGCCGGATCAGGATTTTTAGACCATCCCATAAAGCTGATGATGATGATGACTGTTAATTTCTCTTTCGCAGTTCCAGAAGATTCTCTTCCAAAGAGTGCACTGTGGGGAAATGTCACACAATTAGGCCTCATCAATTTTTACCGATTTTCTCGTTGAAGAGACCTTCCCACGTACTTAGGATTCCAGGATCTCTCCTACAGGACCATAATACTACGGTTAGGACACCCTTGTGAGCACGGTAATGAACATCCGAGCTTTATAAAACACTGGAAATTTTTTTGTCTATATAAGTGACTGTCGGCTTCTCAGAAAAGACTTCGTGGATTTATATAAAATTAAAAACCACAAAGTGCAGCTTCCCCGATACACAGCACTTACGTTAATGGAAAGCGCCTTTAAACACGAAAACGCGTAAATCGAAGACGGTACTTCAGTGTTAAAATGTGCTTATGTTCCTAAGCGGGCATTTCCGTAGTTAAAATTAGCGATTGCAATTTATTTTGTTTCAAATTGCATTAACATTAAATGTTTTTCGTTGCAGTTTGTAGTTTCTCAAATTATGCCTTACAAAAGCAAGGGACTCCCGACTCGGTGTTTTGTCGACGTTCTCAGATATGGCTTCAGGTGTCTGTTATTTCTTTTCCACCCAGGGTAAAATTGTAGGTAGTACTGTAAGAAGTTCCGAACACTTTATCCTTTACCACAATTATTGGGGCTATAATTATCATATTATTCATTTTCTTCCATTTCTATCTCTCATTTTTCTACTTCATGTAATAAATGTTCTGGCTGTTCGCTTTTCCATCTCTCCCTTGGTCTTCCTATACTTCTTTCTTTCCATTCCTTTCAGTAGGACTAATCTTATAATTCTCTCTACAAGTTGTAACCATTTTTCTTTAGTCCTGAGTGTCATTCCTTCGATGTCCCTGACCTGAGCGATCCGATGTGTCCCTATTCGATGCCTATTAGAACCTCATCAACTTAAGTTTAGCCAGTTCAGGAGACGACTAAGGCAGTGCTGCCACCGTCTGAAATTATTCCCTTCTGCAACCCGATGTATTGTCATAGTGTCAGTGCCTAATGAAGGTAATGACATCAAAATACTTTCTTCGTGTTGCGCTAATTACTTAGTTTAGCGCTAGTTAATTTTACTTGAAATAAAGTAGTATCTTAAATACGTTCTTTACAAAACTACGCCAAGTCTTATTCCTAACCGAAACAACAACAGCCAGGAAGTATTAAATTTCACGTAATAAAAATTAATTTCATAAACTGAAAAATCGATAATTTTTAAATCCGATAGTAGCTGATCAAATTAATTGCTATAAGTCGATAGGACTAAAACCATGTTACATAATCTGTGAATTTCAGTAATATCCTTGCCCGGTTTTATCCTTTCTGCAGACTTTCCTCTTGTTTCCGTCTAGTTCCTGTCTGTTTTGAAACTCCGATCGGGTGGTGGGGATTCGTGGGTGACAAACCGGTTTTTGGGTGAAGTATATTTTCTAGATCTGTTGCAGTATTCCGTAAGTATGAAAATAACTGTCTTCTGGGTTGTTATGCTGAGTAGTCTAAATAGAAGTTACCTATGTTGCGTGCCCTTCGCGCAACGCCCACTTTAACCGGTAAAAATCCCCTCCATCCTGGCATATTTCAAAAACATACATTGCGGTGCGTTACTTAAAGAGACGTATAATTGCTATCACGGTAACGTTTAATGATTGTCATATAGAAGGAAGTGATATGGCAACGTTAATATGCATGACATTTTAAGAGTGGGTGAGTTCCTTTTATTGGGTCTTTAATGAATCAATTCATGCACGTTCTATTCGTGAGTTGGCCGCATTTAGCTACAAAATTTACAGTGTCGAATGGGCTATAAACCCATACCGTAGCCACCGATTTGAAATGTCGCGATAACCGAAGGAACGGGCGGACCGCTTTTCAAGCAATAACAGCCGAGAACTTGCACGCGGTGAGCGTGTCTGCACACACTGCCTAATCACGTAATATTTTTAATTGTTTCTGTTAAATTAAATGGGGAAAAACTATTATTTTTTATCATGACTGCCCTTCTACTCGCATGTAGACCTAACAGAATTGAAAATATGGGATTATTTAATGCAACTCGTTATGATATACTTAAATTAATTGTGTATATGTATGATAAAAGTGAAGTTATTTTATTTAACGACGCTTATTCAGTAGCTCAAAATATATATAGTGTCGAATGAGAAGATAATAATGAATTTAAATGGATGTGGAAGGAAGCGTTCGTGGCCTAATTTAAGGCACTGCTTATTATTATTTTAAAAATGCAGACCGTGGGTCTTAGTAGGATTTGAGGTCCCTTGAGTCTGATGCCTTGTGCAGAAATGAAAGGCAGGTTTCAAAAAAGGATACATAAATAATGCACTGTTTTTGACTGGGTACGATATGCTGTTGTTTATGATAAAGCACCAAAGCACGAAGTTGAATTTAGTACATGGGATACATTATAAATAACTTCATCCACGGTACGCTTTGAACACGATAATGGATCCTTGTGTTTCAGTAAACGAAATTTGGAGACCAACCAGTAACTATGTTGTGCGATTATCTGATTCTATTTCAAGTCAGAAAACAGAAAAAGCCAGGCTTCCATTCCAACATCCGTCATATGTTATCTTTCCTTGAGTTAACATAAGTTTGTTCTTGAGGGACTGTCATTATTTCTGGACTGATATTTATGTTAAAATAGAGACAGTGGGACGGCTGCTTGTTGACGTTTGTGGTGAATGTTCGGAAGCCTTTTTAATTTATCCTCTCTCGTTCTTTCATTGGTTTCTTCAACTATGTCATAATCTAAAGTCAATATTGCCGATATGTCAGTGAATTTATATGGTGAAAAAGGTCGGATTTGATTGTTTTAATACAGGACAGGTTCGATTTAAAAATATACGGAAATATAATTTTACGCTTTGTTTCACGTGGGCGTAAATTTGATATTTATCTTCCTGCCGTGCAAAGTCCTGTTTTTATGTAGGATTTGAGGTCCTCATTGCTGTGAGTTTGGAGAGGGCTGTCTTCTGTGTTGTTGCGCCCTGATGATGGATGCAGCAAGGGCCTCTGAAACGTCGGTGAACATCTACCAGACTACACGGCGCAACAACCCAGAAGACACCCATCAACCTGTTTTTTGCTAATCATTTTCACGTTCGATTTCATACCCCAAATTATTGGGGGTTTTACTTTGACGAAAGAAAGGATTTAATTTGTTTGTGAACAGAATGCTCAGGGGAATTATACAACCCAAGAAGAAGTTACATAAGGATGGAGGAAATTATATGAGGCGTTAAGAGTTTGTACATTTTGTGAGATGGTCTTCATTTGATCAAGTCAAGGAGGATGAAGAAATGGCTCACATTGGAGATATTACATACATACATACAAAGTTCTGAGAAATATTTTTTGTGACCAGTTGGATGGTTTAGGAATAGGTAGGGGAATAATTTTAAATTGAGATTGGGAGAGGTGGATTAAATCTGGCTCAGAACTGGGTCCAGTAGCTGGCTTATGAGGGTTCCATAAACACGGAAATATTTTAACCACCTTAGTAATTGTATCTAGATTTAAAGGAATATCCTTCATCACAGAGTTAGTTAATTGATTAGTTTGTGATTGATATGGTAGTTGGTTGCTCAGTGAGATGGTAAAATACACAATCATTTAGTTTATTTATTTAATTATTTTATTGGTTGTTTAGTTGTTTAGTTAGTAATAACATTTAAACAGCGTAGTTTATGATGTTTGTTTATGGTTTTCCTCCGCTTACTTTCTGAGTGTGAAGTATCCGGGCTCGCCAACAATTAGATTAGGCATGTCAGTGATGCGGAGTTGTGTGAGAGCGTGGCTTGCCTATCGTGTCGTATAAATGGGTAGTCTTCGCTTTGCAGCATCGCACGTGGAGTTTGGAATGAGTTGGTGACACGCTGTAGCTTCGCAAGGGAAGGCAAGGAACTCGCATTTAGGGCACATACCTGTCCTCACATGCCCCAAGTGGCGTGATGGATTACATTTTACCACGTTTGTATTAAAAAAGTTCAAAACATGACATACCTTTATATCAACAGATATGCGATGGAGGATTTGTGCTACAGCAGTTCATATTAATATTTTCACAAGGCAACTCAACTTAGGTCATTTATAAGTTATGAATTTGGATTTTGTTCATATTTCTGCTTTTACTTCGTAAAAATATGCTCTGGTCAGGTTTTTTTCATTGATAAAGCAGAACACAAGTGTTAATATTTCAGTGGCGAAAGTGGATTTTTAAGCTTTTATTTTTAGTTTAATCAATAGGTAACCTGTGGTTGTCAAACATACCTGTTCATAAAGATGACAGCGTTCCATAAAATGTATTCCATGCATTGGTGGTCTTTCTTCCGATACTAATGTGTATTTGGCATGAAATAATGGAAAAAAAAAGTTATAAAATGGTGTGTACCTTTGTTAGGTTAGCGTGCTCGCCACTGGACTCAAGGTTCACGGGTTCAAACCCGACCGAGGTCGATGGATTTTTAAGGGTGATAAAAATCCGTATCACAACTTCCTTCGGAGGGGAAGTAAAGCTGGCGGTCCCATGTCGTAGATTTACGACATGTAAAAAACCTTACGAGCATGAACGAGATGTTTCGTATGGTTATGCGATCGATTTGCTGATCTTCCGCCATTTTGCCATTATCTTTTCAAGTTACCCTAAACACCTTTATTTCCAAAGCGTTTTTCTGCTGTCATTTAACTCCCGTGAAGTTATATTTATTTATTTGTGGTTTATTTAACGACAATGATATTAGTTCATGCTGTATGCCTACATGGTCGAATGATGTGATGATTAATGCAAAATGAATTGGAGTGGAAATGAAAGAAATCGGTCCGAACCTAATTTAAGGCACTATTCCAGGCTTTGAGTAAAGGGACAGTTGAAAACCACGAAAAATATCAGTCAGGAAAGCCATTTTCCAAGCCAATTTTAAACCTGAGACATCCCGGAGCAGAAGTATACAAAGTCATTAGTGGATGAAATTCTATTTATATACAGTTCAGGCCTGCCTAATATTCCAAGTACCTTGGGTCATCAGATGTTTTAGTGAAAACATTGTATACTTTTATATAACAAATACACTTTTAATATTATAGAAACTGTTTATGAAATTGCCCTACTGAAATACACTGGCTAATACCACAATTAATGTGCGGCTCTGATAAACAAGGCAATGACTGGAAATCAAGAACTGCGAATTACCAATCGAGTGAATAATTATTAACTGAACAGTGGTAAAATCTGGGAGAAGGGATGACTTTGTTGATGTGCTAAGGTACAAGTTGAGGACCGAGTTCGATTACCGGCAGAGGTACGCGTATCTCTGTTTGACACGCTAGGTACAAGAGATGCGTGTGTGGAATCGAACACTGACCTTACTTAGTGCCCAATTTAGAACTTTACCCATTGCACATACGTTTGTGGCGTGATGTCCAATATTATTAATCACAGCAAATAACTTACCGCTTCCTTTATACTAATCCTGTACCGTAGAGTTAGTTAGTTATATGTACACTTAATTAGACAGTTACCATTCGTTTCCAAGTTATGTTCCCCAGGGGTATTCAATCTTTTCATTCACAGGGGACTACGTTGGCTATTCATATCTTCGCAGAGGGCCGCACTAAGAAATAACAATGTCGTGGACAGTATTAACTTGAAAAGAGCGTATTTGTTCAAACAATTCAGTTTATTGAAAAAAACATTGTTTGCTTCCAAATATTTTGATTTGAAGTTGTTATTAATTTTACAAAATTTGTTATTAACCACAATAATTTTCATATTCTTGTGTTAAATTTCGTATGATTTGAACAACGGGACAATGTAAGTTTTCGCAGTAACACGATTTTAACGTTTTTTTTCTACATCTAGAACATTTTTAAATTCTTTTTATTTGCGAGTGTTTGTTCTTACGCTTCGGTGTTGTGCATACATTTGTATCAGTATTCTCCTCAGCAGTAGTAAATGTCTGTCATTCTCTCACTGTCGAAATCCCAAATCATTTGACCGTCCGCATAGAAAGGCTGCTCACCTTTAATGTAACCGATTGGAAGACCCGGACTCCGCCGCGAGGTTTTGCCATGTGAGGGGAAATGCCAGGCAAAACAAAATTGGTCTGTGGAGGTCAGGTTCTGTTAAACGATCCCGCAGGTCGGTTTAGAGGTAAAAATTACCTAAGCACCATCTCCCTCAAGGCCCACGACGAGAATGGATGTGTGGAACAAGCTGAGTTAATTTCAACGCAATTTCGCTGTTCTGGTTGGGCGATAACTTTGACCGTAAAGACAAATAATTTGAATGAAACAACTTTGTGAAGCGTGAACCTTGTTACAGACAAATCAGAACGTATATAGAACGCAAGTTCTATACACAAAATCACAGTTGTAAACATAATCTAAGAGACCAGAGTTCGTCAGCGTAGTTTAGAACGCAGTAATGAAAACACAAGAGTGGCTTATGTGTTCTGTAACTCAAATGGAATGGACCTACGTTCTTTTGTTATTTTACTTCTACTTCATTGGACTTGTGTTAATTTATGATGGAAATCAAATGCTGTGAAGGTAATCACACTAAAGTAGTCAAACTACAAAATATCACGAAAACATTTTCTTGTCTTTCGCGAAATATTTTGTGTGTCAGAAAATGTTTCAAATACAAATTGCAGGTCTTAATTAGATCTGTATTTTTCGTCAAGTGTAATTTTGTACGACGAAATGTTTTTGAGAAAAAATATGTATTTAGGCTTCAAGTTGAATAGGGTTTGTATTACGGAATAATCTAAATTAAATTATTTTTACAACTTTTAGCACAGACTGCAGGTATCAGATTTGATCGTATTTTCGGAAAATAACGCGAAGGCTGACGGACAGACAATGCCCTTCCTAAATCCGTTTGGTTTGTGTGAAGAGCACGTAAACATCCGATGTTTTTAACGGGAATCGAAATTTGCTGATGGACACTGCTCATAGAGCGATAATCACTTTAGCAATACCAATATATAAGTGATATTCCAAATAGACAGGAGTTTCCTTCCAGTTATTATAGCAAGCTAGAATTTCCTATGTTTTTGACTATATATCCGTGATAGATTTCCTTCATGTTACTGTGTACTTATTATACTACATGGTGCAATGAATTAACCCTTTCAAATCTAGTTCTGAAGACGCGTGTATTTCCTACAACAGTAAAAGCCCTTTGATCACCTTATCATCCAGTCATGTCTCAAAATTAATTCTAATGCAGAAATATTTAATTAATTTAGGTAATTTTTGTAATCAAAATACTAACTGTAGTCATAAACACACAAAAAGTATTTCTGTAAGATTTTCGTTTAAGACGTTATTCTTTGTGGATGTTTCAAACAACTGGCTCCGCTACGCGGACCTCAAGAGGCATGTAGATGTGATGGTTGGCGTTTCTGCAGTTCACTTTGTTTCGTTCTTGTCCGATTTCAGTTTCTTTCATTTCAGTGCTTTCAAATTATTCACTGCGATCAATACAACGAATGCGAAATGTCCTACAGTAGAAACAAAAACGCCAGGAAAGCAATTAAAGTAATTGAGTCGTGATTAATTAATGAGAGTCATTATGCTGAGCCACGTAATATCTCGTAAAATAATGTCGCTACGTATTCAGTGGAAGAAAGGTGTTAGTAACTGGCACGTAAGGGTGCAGCTGATTTTTACTTTTAAGTATTGAACGTCAACAGGCGAAATCATATTTTTAAGATACCTTCTGACTGTAATTAGAAGATAACTCACAGCTCATATTGCTTTGTTCCTTATTTTAAAACCCAGTCGAAGAAGCAAATGTATTACCAACTGTTTGGTGTATAATTAACAACAGTTTATAAACTGATATCCTGGCAGAGTTTTTTCCTAGTTTTCTTCAGTTCTTCTAGGAAAATTTCTGTATGGTACTTAAAGACACTCATCTTATATAATGTCTAATTCATTATTCATTCCCTATGGTTAGCCTTCTGAGTTGGGATGCCATTTGGTCTTGTCGATGGTTTGATATGTACTCAACTACACGTCCACACTGCGTCATAACGCCGAAGACCAACATGGACAATTTTATAGCCGCGAGAACCTCATAACTCGTTATCCAGTAATTAGAGCTATTTCCATCGCACTCTAGTGGATCACAAGTAAAAATAAATTGAACATTAGTCTTGTGGAGAATAATAGTTGCTACATTTAAATTCATATGTATGTGTAATTTATTTTGTTGTCATTTATTTAACGACGCTTTGATGAATGTTGAATTCTATAGCATATAGCAAAGAAGAAGCCAGGATGTTATTTAAGGTACTATCGTAGCATTTGCTTGCAGGGACAGAGTAAAACAGCTGTAAACCTTAATCAGTGTAGCCAACCTAGGACCAAGATTTTCAACCGCGATCCCTAAAATAAAAATAACAACTGGCCACGACGCCGCGATGCTCATTGCACGCAGTTCATAAGTTTTCAACAAAGTTACACTCTAATTCTCGTTGTTCAGCATATTAATATAGACAGAAATTGTACATTATACATCTGACGAAATCGCTGATACTTTTTCTGTTCGGTGCTTTCACGAATTTATTTGATTTTGATAGTACGTTCATGGAAATTATGCGTAGTTAGGCAGCACAAATTCATACAAGCTAGAAATTAATAGAATTGACTTTAAATCGTATCCGTCTAATAGATTCATTTTATATCCGCTAGACACTTGCCTAGCATAATCACAAGGAACTAAGCAGTAGAAGCATACACATAGAATGCTAACACGCGTGACATTTAAAGGTTCTGTATTCATTTGCAAATGGAGCGCCAGGTACAAAACTGACAATGAATATAGCCCTTCCACCGATTAAGTTAAGTATTTAATTCTTATAGAACACAAACTTGACGAACAGATAAATAAAATTCAGGGTTTAAATGAGTGAATAGCTAAGACAGCATATGATATTTAGGTTTATAGTTTAAACTAGGACACCGACAAGGTCATTGCTCGGAAACTGTATTTTGCTTGTACGCAAGACCATTGTAATTCTCGTCGTAGTCTGATGTCCATTCAGTTGTTGAAATTACTACAATTATTAAGTGGTATGAGCACTGTACTTACAAGACAAACCTCTCGTCTCTCGTCCGCAGTACTCCCGTCCTCTGAGGCTTATTCTGTGCAGCCTAAAATACTAACTGGATAACGACTTCAGTTTAACATTGTTTCTCGTCGTTTAAACCAATACGCAAATTTGTACAATTTTTAAGTGTGGAGATTCTAGTCCATGTGAGCTTACTCAAATGACACTTTACTGTGCTGGGCTTTACATTTAGTCTTAGTTTAAACTTAAATCATTCAGGGTTCATTTTATGCTGTATAACGTGAGAATATTTGAAGATTTCCGTCTTCTGGGTTGTTGCGCTGTGTAGTCCGGTCGATGTTAACCAACATTTCAGAGGTCATGATGACGGAGGCAGTATGACCTCTGAAACGTTGGTTAACATCGACCAGACTACACAGCGCAACAACCCAGAAGACGGAAATCTTCATACTCACCGCTGTGAGAACCTCAAGTCTTACGTGATAATATTGCCTCTTTTCTGAATTTATAACCATAGTACTGTTCCATTTCAATTCAATTTAATTCAGTTTAGACCAACATTAACAGTTTGAAGTCAGTTTCTTCTAAATAATACGAGGCGCGTCCACAAAGTAAGTTTCCCACTCGTCCCACAGCTAGCAAACCTTATATTGCGCGAAGCGACTGTGCGTACGTGATAGAGCAATGACGTAGCATGGCGCATGCACTAACGGTACTTCCCGCGTTCTCACAGTAGCATCGTTGCAGCTGTTGAAGATGGAGGTTCTTATTCCAGCTCCAGCCGACTGTGAAGTGCGGTCAGTGATAACGCTAGGCCGCACACGGCTCGACGGACAGCAAGTCTCCTGCAGGAGTTCAGCTGGGAGGTGTTTAATCATTCACCCTACAGCCCGGACCTCGCTCCCAGTGATTTCCATCTTTTCCTACACCTCAAAAAATTCCTGTCCGGTCAGCGTCAGCGTTTTGAGAATGACAGAGAGGCGGAGATGGTTGTCACACAGTGGTTCCAATCCCAGGCGGCAGACTTCTACGACACAGGTATTCAAAAGTTGGTCCCACGGTATGACAAATGTCTCAATTCCGGTGGCGAATATGTTGAAAAATAGCTGGACACTTGCTGTATCTGTTGCAATAAATATTTCCATGAAATTGTGTTTTGTTTCAGTAAACGGCCCCAGGGAAACGTACTTTGTGGACGAGCCTCGTATTTACCTCAAAGAAAACAGTAATTCCCCATTACAAAAATCAGTTCTTTAATGCTGATTAAGGAAATAATTCCTGTTTATGCTCCTATACAGGAACCATAAATACCAAATGCACAGTTACTGATTTTTAAGGCAGGAGGTACGTATAGTTCCCACTGATCTTTAAAGGGTTATTTAATTTCACACTTTTTCAGTTAATGACGTCATACAGCAGTCATTTGAAACCTGATGACCACTCATTTTTTAAAGAATTCCAGTCTTTTATGGAATCAGAAGGTTAATTATCATTGTCACCATACCTTGGCCTGAGACAGTTAAATTTATTCCACACCAAAAAATCCTACAGAAGGTTTCTTTCTTTCAGGCTGCCGGATCAAAACGTTGCATAGACCCACATTTCTAATTTCTATCATTCTACACACGCATCCTATCGTCCTTGGTTTTATCACCCTAAAGCTATTAGGTGACGAGTTATTTCCTCCATATTCCTGTATTTCGATATTTGGCAGGCTGAGAAAAATAATGTTTGACTAGGAGAATGTAATCAGAGCAATTTGAATTATGTGTCACAAGCTTTAACGCTCATTCGTGTGTGAGATGTCTTCTTTTGATTGTTATTTAATATTTAAATGTAATTACTACTACTGTGAAGCGAGAAATATTCAGCTGTTAAGATTGATGGAAAAGGTGCTTTACTGATCTAAAACAAAATGTAGGCTGCTTAGGGCTTCTGTTCGTAAGAAAGATACTTTGTAGATAATATAAAGCGGGTTGATCTGTGAGGATATTTGGTATATAATTAACTTCTTATAATTACATCAGCATGTCAGACGAGATGCAATTTATGTTAAGAAACACATTATGAATTTAATGGCGTCGATAAGTTAATGGTAAACATTTCACTGTCTGGCGATAATGGATCATTTTTTAAGCACTGGAATTTTGTAGGGAAACCACAACAGTCCTTGAGCGGAGATCTTGATGGATAAATGTTTCTACCAGCGTTTGGTTGCGGTTAGCAAGTTGTTGGAATGCGCATGGCACCTGACATTGGTAAGTGTGCGGGTGTCAGAGTTATGGAATAAATGTCATAGTCCATTCGGAAACTTATGACGTAGGCTAGCGGGAAACAAATACCACATTTGTGATTTGGAGGCCCGTTTTCGGTTTGCTTGTTAGAATATAACTAGCTTGGACTTGTCTTTGTAAGCTAATGTCCGTATTTTGTATGGAACTATAGGTTTGTTTGATCTTGTGTTTTTATGGCCCCTTAATGGCATATATTTTAAACCAGTATGCGTTCTTTTTAAATTAAATTTCAACATATCAAAACTGCAGGCCGCCTTGCCTTTGGTTTTTTCTTCAGTTTACTGATTTAAATACTAAATCATACAAACATAGTGGTCGTAGAAATATCTGAAGCAGATTACACCTTAGTGTCGAATAATTTAGGGTCCCTAAATATTGTGTGCGTATGCATTTTAGAAAATTAATGTACCAGCATTTTTAAAGGATAAATTTGTCCGTACAATAAAAAATATGGTGGCTGTACGAATTCTATAGCCTGTTTCATTTTGTTTTTCGCCTATCATCAAGGGATAAATAGAACTAAGCATATGAATCTCTGTTTGAAGATTACAGACAGACGTACTTTTCTGCATTAAAATTCATTTTATGATAACAATTAAAATATGGCGACGATGACAAACCTTTTGGTTATATTAGATATAACGAATTCTGACGAACAGACAGGTGTGCAGATATGTACAAGGCGCTCCAAAAAGGGATATTCGCATTGAATGAATGAAATAAAGAAATTTTAATAAACTATATCATTACATACGTTAATAGTGATACTCAGTAAATTTAGCGTATCTAATGTAGGTGTTTGAAATGACCCTCGTTAGCTTCGTGGCGGCGAGCAATTGACTGACACGCGCCCACGAAAGTTGCTTCTGTGTTTACATCTTTTAGGGACACGTGTAATTTTTAATGCATAGTTTTTGCTAGTCTTAGCATAAAAATTAAAGCATACAGTGAAAAATTAGCGCAGTAAGCTCGCCCCGCATAGACGGTTACCCATTCTTTTCTAATATTTAAATATAAACAATGAAAATATATTTGTTTTTATTGCTTAGAGACTGTGTTCTGGACCTAGCTCAGTGTATGACACAGAGGCAATTATGCATAGGGAATGGACGAACACCAACTATTACGAAATGCGTGTCAGGACGCGGATTCCGCGAAAGAATCTACAAAAGGAAATAATTATAAATATGCTACAGCCTAAATCAAGTTATTCCCGTTTAGGCCTATACAAGATTTGTGTTTCGCCATCCGTTTACTGTCGTTCATATATTTGTTGCAGATCTGCTTATTTATGGAATTATATGTTCACAAGCAATGTTTTTTTCATAATATGATAAACATCGCTTTCAGATTGACCCAGTTTTTTTTACGTTCTGAAGTAGCAGTGACAGTTGAATGCGTCATACTTCTGCCTGCTGTCCGCAAATACAAGTGGCTTACTGTTAACAGCATTTGAATTCGATTGCACGGTAACAAAATACGATAATATACAACAAAAGGATATAGCATAAATTGAAAATGTTTCTCTTTTTTTTGCGACGTTATCGTATAGAATTCCAAGTTATCGATCTGACTTTTCTATAGAAACATGCTCACCGTGTTCTTATAAAACTAACTCCAGTGTAGTTCTTTCATCTGTTGCCTTTTTTTATAAACACAAAATAGTAAAAACGGGAAAGGCGTGTCGCAATAATGTCAACACTTTGTGCCTATGAACCATGAATCTCTTCCGCCCCCCCCCCCCCACACACACACGAGAGAGAGAGGGAGAGGGAGTGGGCTCTTGCTACAGAAACGGACCGACAACTCATGTAGTCGATATACAAGAAACCAGTCGTCGGTTTCTGGCTCTTTATATACGAGGTAGGTCGTCACTTCTTACATTTAACGTTTCTTTTAATTTATAATAGTTGTTTGGAAGCTTCTAAGTAGGAACCCCAGCCCATTGCATATATATTACCAGTGTTTCCAATAAGACATTGTTCTGCGCAATATAATAGGGATCTGCCTCTAGTGTCTACTGTAATGGTGGATGCTGATGTTTGATTGAGGATTCATTGAACATCACCAGACTTCTGTTCTTTCATTTCTTCTAACGATCCACTGTGTAGTTTAAAGCAAACCTGTGGTGCAGCTTGCATAGCCCTCGACAAAGTCTAGAACATGACAGTTTGGTTTAAACGCTCAAAGACCAATCCATTACAAGGTACACTCCGTGGCCGCTCGAGCTATGGGTGTGCATCTGAAGAAGTGATGAACAGTAAACTCTTGCTAATGTAGCTAAAAGCGCGCTGACTGACCTCTTTGAAGTAGATTTAAGGACTGTGCTTTATGGTTTAGAATATCGGTGACCGAATGTAGGAGATTAGACCCATTTCAAAGAGCGACTTATTCACTGTCTCGAACCAAAGCGTTTTATCTGAACGTAGGGTTTGTCGGTTTTTAAAAACCGGTTTTTTGGATAAATTTGTAAAATTCGAAAACCGGTTTTTAAAATGTAAAAAAAACCGGTTTTGATACTAGAATTAATATTTAAAAATTAATTAATTAAAAACGTTAACATTTTGACTTGAAATCGCCTTGGGCACATGCATATTGTAGTAAAACTAATGTTCATGAGTCAGGCTGAAATTAGTTCCAAATTATTAAATGGTTTAGAAGTACGAATTCAAGAAAGAAGACAAGTTTGATTGGTAACCCTTTTGCTATATTTGCAAAATCCATAAAACATTTCAACAAAGAAATTTAGTGTATTTCCACTAGCTTCAAAACTCGATATTATTAAGTTATCTGGAAAAATATTGTCTAGAATATATCCAAATTCTTGTATGGAAACATATTCCGATGATGAATATATTGGAGACGGAGAAACTATTAATCAGGGAAATGCTCTAAAAGAAGCTATGGAAAAATCAATTCATAGGTTTCTTGAGGAACCTGAAGAAATAATATCAAATCCAAAGACATTGAAGGCCGAATTTTCAGTATTTGAGGCAAGCAATAAAAGAACAAAGAATTTAGATTTATTATTTGATGCCCTGAAAACGATAAAACCAAGTTCACTAGCCAGTGAGAGAGTATTTTCTATTTCAGGCAATTTTGTATCTAGAATAAGAACAAGATTAAGCAATCGTTCAGTGGGCATTTTATGTTTTTTGAAATCACATTTCCTGAAGAAAAATACTGAATGAAATAAAAATTTATAATTTATATTTTGTACGGATTTTAGTTAATTTATTTTTTATTTGGTTTTGTATGTAGTATATTTTATTTTGTTATATTTTGGTAGTTCCATAAATATTATGTAAATTGAATCTTTTTAAAATAAGTATAAATATTTTTTTACTATTTTAATTATATTTTGGGTTTTTTGTAAAAATTCGAAAATTGTTTTTTTGGAAATACTGGGATTCGAAAACCGGTTTTTTCAAAAGTCGGTTTTTACATAAACCCTATCTGAACGTTATTGTAAGCATATTTGCATTACTTTACATAGATTTGATTTAAGACATTTTGTTGCTTAGTTAATTCTGGTTATATATAGGCCATATAATTTTTACCCATGGATTGCACAATTTTGTGACAGAATTAGGTAAACCGTGGCATGAATCCTTACACTCTGAAATTAATGAAGTCATCCCTTTTATTGCTATCCAGACGCTTCGAAATTCCTGCTGTGATCCCACAAATATCGCTTATACACCTGATTTTCTGTAAGCATGAAACAACCAGAGAACGCATCAACTGTTTTAATAAAATACTATATCGGAAAGGTTTACGTCTGTTGATACACATTAATTTTTGTTAAAATCGGATAGAAATAACAAAAAATTCACACCAAAATCTGGGAGCCAAAGTGACGGGTCGGGGATTCTTCAGTATAACTTAGTGAAAATGGCTGGTATGGTTACCTTACTTAATGGTCATAGTTCGAATCCAGCTAAAATGCCAGAATTGTTCCACTGTGCTTATGTCTCTTGATTTGTTATCATTTAAAGTTGCTATTACTTAATCCGTAAAGTAAAGTAAAGTTTGTCCCGCTACGTGCAATACAGGCGCTTGGGATGAGTGGAGGTATAGCTCCTCTCTTTCTTGACCTCGGCACTATATGGGAGTGAGTGGTCAGTATCACTCCCCGGCCGGCTTTACCCCCGGGAAAAGACCCCGTTTCTCATTTTAGAGGAGGCTGGGTGGGCCCCAGAGCCGGTCTATATTTTTACAAATTAGTATGTAACACACCGGATTATAAAGCCGGAACAAAAAGGCTAAGGACTTTTCAGTTTAAGTCTGTGCAAACACTCAAGCTAAAAAATACCGTACAATCTAGGAATTCACATTATCAAGAAATTAAATTTCCGAAAACGAAGACCGTTTAGATCCAGCTCTGGAATTTACAGTTGAACGTTTATAATTAAGGCATAATGACTTTAGAAAGACAAATACACATTTCGTGTGAGAGAAGCTTCCGGTTTGACAGGTAGTAAATTGAAATATCTTTCACTATTAAGTATAATTTATCTACACGACTTTGTATACGGGAGGTTCTCTTTGTGTGAGCTTAATTTAAAAAAAAGTGTTAAACGAATCGCTTTGAAGTCGACAGCTGCCTGTGAGCTGTGTTACTGGACTCTGTTCATGCATTTCAACGACAGAGTAGAGTGGGTAGCTGTTACGTTTTGGACTTATTCTTGGGAGGTAAATGGTTCTGATTTCGTCCGGGTTATACGTTATTTTCAGGGATGTTTTTGGTGGATTTTCTCAGTCTGCACTTGCGAATGTCCGGGATATAACTTTCGAACAATACAGTAAAGAACAAAACAAATTCTTGTGTTCTACCATCTAAACTCGTTGAACTATTTCTGCAATATCTTAAGCTGCTTTATTAGATAATCTCAAAATCAACCAAACGTTACATTTTCTGTATTTTTATATCGCAGATATTTTTAAAGTAATTCTTGAAAATTGTTGTAGAATGTAGTCGTGATTCAGTGTTTAATGTTATTTATTGAATTTCGTTCACCTGTGTAGTTGGAAGGATGATTGTGAAAAATTTGTCGTGGTATATTTTTCTTTAGGCCTGTTGGTACTAATAGAAACTTTTCAGTATAGCAAATGTCTGGGCTGAGATTTCAACCCGCGACTTACCAATTAGGAAGCAAAAGTGCGAACAACTTAACTTTAATGTTCGTTGAGTTAGCTTTGTGTATGCTTTAAGATGTATTCAGACTACTATGGCTTGTTACTACAAAGACTCGAGCTGATTCTTGTGTAGGTTCGCGCTGCTAAGAAAATGGCTCGTGAAACCGTCCACATTTACGGAAGCACACGATACGGAGCACAAGCCTTAGTGATCTGGACCGTCCATATAAGCATATGTAGAGATGTGCCATTTTGAAACTTCTTAAATATTTTATTTGTCGGCAGTAAATAATTAGTGAAAGAATAAATATCGGAAGACTTGCCGACTTGTTCTCGATACAGAAGCCCAGTCCCGATCACATAGTGATTTATATTACCACAATATGAGACACTCCAACACAGAGCGTCATACCCGCGTTACGAAATGCATTTGGAAGGAGAGACTTGTTGAAATTTTAATGAGGTGGAATCCGATTTTGAAAGGAGAAAACAACACGGCCCATAAGTACATCGCAAAGGAGCTGAGTGATTGATTGATTGATTGATACACTGTTTCCGTTCGTGACACCATCTTGCCAGTCTTTGAGACTACCTAAGACGAAGCCCCGACCAATCCAACTTATTTTATTTGGGATATTTGACGAAAAGTAACAGACATGCCGAAATAGAAGTTCGAGTACCAACTACAGACCGCGAATTGATTACTGAGTCTTTTGCCCCTTCTGGTCTGTTTTCAGTATTCTATAAGTAATGACATGTCTTAATGGTACCATGTTGGCATTGAGTCAGAACGTGTGTCCTTTCCAGTAATAACATTTAAATAGCCTGAAGAATTTTTTTGAGACTATGAGTGGACATCATTCAACTACAGTACACCGAATCTTTGTACTGCTTAAGTTTCGACTTCAGTTTCAAAATCAGTCGAATTGCTTTATTATATACATGATCTGTGTATAAGTAGGAATGAGTAATTTCTGTAAGCAGTTGTGGGACTTCTGATGATAGAAAAACACTGAAATTGCTACTATACTATCATTAGGTACGTTAGGTTGCTGTAGGTTTATGACGCGCAAACGAGGCATATCAGGACATATAGGGCATTGCTCGGAAATACCGGTCTACATAGGTAATAACGGGAAATTACGGGGCACATGACGACCTAACTTAAAACAACTTAACAAATATGCATCCTTAGCATCTGACCATTGTTCGTGGTCGTTTGATCATGCCAGTCACTAACCTAACTTAACCCGAAACAAGCTAACCTAACCTAACTTAACCTAACCTCATCCAAATCTACCATCTTAGAATCCGACCACTGGCCATTGCGCATTGCCGTCTGCGCATTCGAGTCACTATCCTAACGTAATAAAATCCCAACCAGCCTTTACCTAACCAAATCTTCCTTTGCAACTGATAATTGCGCAGGGTCGTTTGCGATGGTTTGATAAGGTTAGGTTAGTCTAAGCAAAGTTATCAGTTCCATGGCATGCCTGGCGTGGAAGTTTATGCCAGTTCATGCCTGGGCATGCATAGAAGCATTTAAGTACAGTTCCGTTCATTTTATAGGTCGCATGGGAAGAAGATAAATAGTGATCTTCATGTTCCAGCCGATTTATACCCAGCGAATTCGCCCGTGGTGTCGAGTGGAGAACAGAGTAGAAATGTCTAGCCTCAGAGCTAGTCGGGTGTGGGTTTGAAAAGATAAATATTGCTGCTCTTGCCCGGAATTGAATTCCTGTTTCCAAGTAGGCAACATCACTTTGCGTGTTGTCTAAGTGATAATGGTGGCGACTGTATCCGTTAGAAATTTAACCTCTTACATCCTACGCGTTGTGTTTTAGAACGCGAGTACAGGTACGAAACTTTTGTCCAGTAGGGATAGAAGCATACTTTTTCAGTGTAAAAGCTTGCTGTAAATCAATCTGTTGTGCCAATTATTGTTTCGGAAGTGAAAACTTAAAAGGATAATTATATGATTTATTGAAATTAAACTATTGCTGTATGATAGCATGAAGAGATGAAGTAGCAGGTCCATGGGACATGTATGTACATGAGGTTGTTAAATACATAGATTTTTTTTGTGAACCTCTTAAATGGAAGGGCCAATTGAGAACTGTAGGAATAAATATGAGACTGATATAAAAATTGGTCTTAAGTAATTATGGTGAAGGCGTGAGGAGTGGATTCAAGCGGCTAATTTGGAAGTCACTTCACACTATCACATTCAATTTTGTTATATTAATTTTAATATTATCTTACAATCCAGGCCTCTACGCCAAGGTCTTCGAACTACTTTATTTCCTTCAGGGCTCCGTACTAAAGCTTATTATGCAATGTTTATCGCCCTGTATATGCTGTTCGTCCCGTCCATCTCATCTTTAAGTTGATAATCTTGGTAATACTGCACGGCGAACAGTGAAAATGACGAAACTCCTCATTATGGACTTTCCACCGTGTTCTGTTACCTCATCTCTTTGGCTGAAGCATTCTTCTCAGGATCCTGTTCGTGATCTGATTTGTAGGGGAGGGAAATTCAAGCGACCTGAAGGTCTTTTCGTGGCCACTTGCCAACTGATTTAACTGTTATAATTTATTAGAGTCTTGGAAGAAGGACACGTGTTTTGTGCTGTCGGTTTCCTCTGTGATCTCGTTAATTTCTGTTTTATAGTTCAGCTATCTCACATTTCTTTCTGTAGTTCGCAGGAAAACGACATCACGTTGAGTGTGTGGGTGTAATAAACACAATATCATTTACTGCAGAAACAGGAACGACGAATAAAATATCAGCTTGGTCATATCATATAAAACTTACATTACAGGTATTTTGCCTAAGGAAAGGAAGTGACAAGAGAATGGAAAAATACACAACACGGAGCTTCATAACTTGTAAAGGGCGTTTATTAGGGCAAACAAGTAATGTTGGATTAAATGGGTGGAACATGTAGCAGGCACAGAAAGAAATAATGATCTGAACATTAAAAGTATTTTGCCTCGTATTACAGCAGCTGTCTTCTGCCTGCTGTAGCATAATGACGCATTGAGATCACTCCAAACCACACACAAAGTAGTTCTGAGTACTTCAACGCGATCGACTCAGATTCCAAGAACCTTCGAAATCTAGATTTGTATTTGCGCCCACAAATCATTCTAACCACTTTACGAGAAATGGGTTTTGGCTTTGGTTTTGATCTTGATCTTGTCGGTAGAGATTTACATAAATCGAAATATATTCTAGCATTCATGTTTCCTACTGTCTGCATCCTTGTTGCTGTTAATATAGGTTATACATGCAGAAATTTAATCAAAATTGTAGTTATGCCTATGTTTAATACACTTATCAGTACAAAATTTGGTATATTTCGCACCAGTAATTAGTCTTTGTTTCCAAACTGAAAACTAAATACAGAGTTTATGCAACCATCATGTTTTGTGTTCCAAAAATATTAGTCTTAAAGTTATCTATAACATTACAATTTTTTAAAGCTATAACTTCAGAAGCGTGTAGGATGAAATAATAGTCCCATGCTCTTAACTCAGAAGCTCACAGGATAGGATATTGAAGAATAAGACATCCATCGTTTGATTGAAAAGTAGAAGAAACAACACGGACATAACAAAAGCGTCTCTTTTCGTACTTACCACGCATGCTAGAGCAATTGAACGTGTAAGACTAATTACAACAAAAGTAATATTTCAGAGGGGTACTGTTTGTGTTACACAGATATTTCAAAGTACACTACATAACATAGGTCGTTGTTGCACCAATATGATCCTAGTTCACTTTTAGCAACAATGTGTTCCAACAATAACCTTGGTTTCTACTGTTTCCCAACGCTGTCTTTAGGTTGTTCTTGCACGGCTGTGGACCGATGTTCTCTTTTAGAAATAGTGTACAACTTGTACAAAACATTCCACTAAACTTCATTCTAATACTCTAATTAGGCCTACTAAGAATATAACTTAGTGCAACCATTTAACTACAAAAATAATCTGATTAATATTTAAAAACGCGGTACGTACCTCCTAGAAAACACGCCGTATCTCAGTGAGTTATCTTACGCGTTGTTGCGCCGTGCAGTCTTCATATTCTATGCGGTCAAAAGATTGCACAGTTCAACAACCCAGAAGATCAACATCTAACTTAATATCACAGAGCCGTAAAAACCCTTAGATACTGCAATTCCATATTCTCGTTATAAATGTCAGTATATAGTAAGGACCAGACTTCTTGCGTGTTCTATTTGCAGGGGTGAAGAGCAAGGTGATAAGCACTGCGCGCGCACCTCCACTCGTTCTACCTGGCCGTTCCGTGCACCGACCAGGCCGTGCCGAGTGCAACTATCCACAGCACTAGGGAGCTCAGCTAGCAAGCAATCTGGTCACTAGGTTTACTTTGTTTTAGATTCCTCGGGAATAGTTTTTCGAACGTAATTCCACAATATGAATAAAAAATAGTTATATATCAGTCCACACTTGCAAAGTGAAAGACTTTCCTCATGATTCTGATGTAATAAACGGCTAGAAAGCTAAGCTTCTAAAACCTGTTAAGAGTTATTAAATTGTAATACCAAATCTATGACACATATATTATAAGAGAGCTATATAAATTAAGGCTCTATGAATTGTGGTTTCTGCTTTGTTTGTGGACCGCGTGTGGAGACAAAGTACGATGTTTCCGGAGGGTCGCGCGCGAAATGTCAAAATTGTTACGCAGGAAAGGCAAACTTGCAGTAGCGGAGCTGAAAACTCACCAACGCCTGTTTTACAACCCCATAAAAGATGGCAGTGTAAATACGTCCTGTGTACTTTAACGGGATAATACTGTACATAGTAGGAGAAACGTAAAATCCAGAACAATGGGTGGATCCCGTACACCACCTAACCCGTTGCGCTGGTCGGTCTGGCAGTAGACTATAAACTGCAATTACCGATTTTTATGTACTGAATTTATTTGTTGTGGTGAACCGTAACTTGATGGTACGCAAGAAACTCGGGTTATTTGTTCGAGGAAAGTAAATGATGTCTTGGACATTCTGCCATCATAACTACAATTTATGTTATGTATTTTACTTATGATTATTGTCCTTGTATTCACGGGTCAGGCATTTCAATGGCTGTATAAGCCTAAAAACCATTTTAGTAGAAGCCATTGGTCTATTTCTTCTTATCCGTCATTGAGGTTTATCTTTTTTTATATATTCCTTTACATCTGTCTTGATCAAATTTGCCTTCTTAACCCCTCTTACTGCTGTGTATTAATTCTTTCAAGTATGTAACAACCTTAATATTTTTATACATTTCAATATTTATTTGTTTTCTTTAAAATCTCTGTAGCTGGCAGACTCTCTACTGTTACTTTTTAATCTAGTTTGTCTTCTCGCATTCGTGTCTCCTTACAGTATTTCACCGCTAAATGAATGTCGCAAAGTCCTTCTTGAGAAGCAAAGAATCGCTGTTAATCGTGGAAATGGAAAGATGGATTGGAAGTGTGGATGTTTAAGGTTGAGGGGGCAGTGAAATCGGCTTATTCTGATAGCAATAAAGAAGAGATTACGGCGAATGAGACGATCACAATTAACGTCTTAAATTGTTATTGGAGGAAACAGTTTTCTTGCACAAAGTCCAGAAGATCACAGACCCCGTCAGGTCTTTGTCGTCTTCGCTGCAATTTCTAAATATAAACATTCTTAATCACTCTAAGTGTCTGCAATGTTGCCGACTCTCACACAAGTGCGATGTGTCGCTAGTCGTAATCAGATCAACAGCCAAGGACGCCGAGATCATTTCAGAGACGTTGGCTGTATGTGGGAATCCCCAACACCAATATTTTGTTTGCAGGCATAACCCATATGTAGTGTTTGTAGGTCTAATTAATGTGACTTGCGTAACATGAGGTATAATCTCGAAGGTGGGGATATTATAGTTCTCTGTATGCAGAGCTGGGCAGGATTTTGTTACTTTAATATTGTCAGGTATAACTACCATACTGAAAAAGATGTGACACTGTTAATATTTTGTTATATATTAAGAAACGAGAGCAGTAACTGAAGCTGTTCTTTATATGCTCAGATTTTTAAGCTTCGTCTTTTATAGATAAATCATAAGCCTTTTCTGAACTATCCCTGTGATATCACATAATTTTGGTTTGCTCTGAGACGAATTTTTTTTTGGACTCCCTAATAGGCATTTTCTTCGAGGTGAATTTAATGGTTAAACCACGGAGAATGGACAGAAAATGTAGCACGCATGACGGATGTGAGTAATGAATACAAAATTCTGGCTGGTAAATCTGAAGGAAGTGACGATGTTGTAGTCGTGAAAGAAAATGGATGTACTGTTGAAATGAGTATTACAGAATAGGATGTGTGTGTGAGGAATATGTGGCTTTAGTAAAAACGATAATGAAACTTTAGGTTACGTGAAAAGCAAGATATTTCTTGACCGGATTAGCTACTGAAAGCTTCTCAAGGACAGTTCATGTTTTCAATACGTTGCCGTTGCGAAAACTAACTAAAATAACCAAATAATTAACTTATGTGTGTATGTCTTTCAGAGGATGATTTTGTACACAGAACTTTCTGAATTAACATGCACGATTATTTAAGAAGTAAAATATCGTAGGATTAAAGAGACAATCTGTTGAAATTACTGATTTGTTAGTTTAAATGAGATTTCTTCTGCCACACATACGTAACTTTTTTTAAAGTGGACTGCAATTTGAGTTTCTATACTCGGATTCAGTTGTCATTTTTAAGACGACCTGAAGTGTATGGTATTTTCAATTACCGCAGAATTCTGTGAAAGAGATTAAGCATATATATTAGATATAAGATATATAGATACAGATTAGAGATAAGCCTGAATATTATGAATCTAAGTAGGATTTTAGGTTTTCACGGCGGTGAGTCCGAAGATGGCTGTCTTCTGGGTTGTTGCGCCGTGTAGACAACCATCTGCATTCTAAATCTATTTACGTGGATGAAATGGCAGATAAGAAATTTGCCTACAACTGAAGTAGTACAGTAACAGCGAACTGATCTTTGTCAGTAATTTTACACAGCTTATATTATGTATTAATAAATTCTGCGGGTCGTTATAAATTTTCGTAAGTTTTTAGAGTTAAAATAAACATTAAAAGCTTCTAAACGATATCATAGGAACAAATTGGCTAAAGTTCTGTGGTTCTGGTTTCTGGTGTCAAAATATGAGAGACTTGCTTACGTAACAAAGCTAACAATAGCATAGTCTTTGGTCTGTTCGACCTCTATCGTAATAATACGTGTATGTACCACCTACTTAAACATATAGGAACTCTTCATGTTGCCCACACTGTGTTTGTTTGTGTGTGTGTGTGTTTATTTCATGTGATTATCAGAGTAAACAGCGATTATTTTCCTAGAAAGTATTGACTAATTTATTTTTGTAATAGAGAAGTGTTGTGTTTTATTTGAGGTAGGACCTGAAAGGTTTAATTACTGTTATTTAGATGAGCTTCGGATTTCAAAATTTTAATGCTGGTTGTGTAATGTAACATGCTGCTTTTGTGAAGGTCTGTCGTTTTAACCCTTCAAAGGATAATAGCGCAACATATACCACGTGTTATAAATGAAGTGAGTTTGTATTTTACCCACACCGTCTATTATTCGTTTTTTATATATTTATTTAACTAATCAACGGCACTTTTCAGTAGCTCAGGCTATATGGCTTTGTGAAAGGAAGTAAAATTTTAAATATAATTTAAATGACCGCCTTGCTTCAGAAGATTAACTGCCACGTAACTCTTAATAAGCATTCTGTCGTAAAACATGATAGACATGTACCACAGAATGATTTTAAAAATCATGTGCGCATGCACTGGAAGATTTTAAAAATATTTTAATTACCTAAGGTTCTTGTTGCTCGTACGACCAGTTCAGCTATCGTTATAGAACATGCATCTTTTGTGAAGGTTTTGTGTGTTGATAAGTTGTCTTAATAACGGTAACCAGTCGCCTGTAAATTTGACAGACGACAGAAACAGAAGGAGGCTATATAGTCCGTGTGAACCAACACAGAAGATTTTAAGCTGTATGCTATTTTTAATTACGTAAGCAAATATTTGATATGTCACTCAACTTCCTGTAGACGTGTGTTTACGTCTATCCTGTTTTCTAAAATATGCTATAATACAATGCAACGGACGTTCATAGTAAAATACCTGATGATGTCTTTTGGATGGAGGAAAGTGTGCGGATTATCTTTGCGCGGAGCACTTTTATTTGGAAATGAATGTAAACCAAGGTCGAGTGACCTACGTGCTAAAATATCCTCGTAAAATGTTTGCTAAACCACTTTTATTTTCGTCCACACAACAAATAATAAGCCTTTAATATAAAACATTTAATTACTAGTTTCGATGTCCATATGTTAACCATTAGGTCTATATGTAATTACTTAATTGTATGCATATCATTAAAAGTCATTTATAAATTAAATAATGCGTTGTTACATATGTCTGGGACTATGTACTATGATTGTTATAAAATGTAGTTAATAAGAACAGTACGTATGGTAAAGTACTTTTACATTAGATTATTTAATAGTTTGTAGTTAAGTTATTTAAGAAAATATATCTTAAATATATTATGTCGAATTATATGTGTAAATAAGTGGGCCTTGGGATATCCTAGAAGTCATAACATTATTTATACTGGTATGTGTTGTAAGAGATACTGTTTATGTTCATTGCTAGGGGAACGTCCATTTTGCATGTTCTATTATGCTTGTAGGTGCATATTTAAGTTATTCATAATAATAATCTTTCTAATATTAATACTTTGAATTCATTGTGTACACAGCCTAATGCCGATCTATAAGTCAGATCCTGCTGAAATGCAATCAAACCACAATACTAGGGTGTTTAAATAATAATTATTATTAAAATACCCTAGTATTGTGATTATAATAATTCAACTGGTTTACGTTGCTTGCCATTAATTCTTACCCAT
The DNA here is from genome assembly GCF_977971745.1 of Zootermopsis nevadensis. Lineage (NCBI taxonomy): Eukaryota > Metazoa > Arthropoda > Insecta > Blattodea > Termopsidae > Zootermopsis > Zootermopsis nevadensis. Next base: position 11,554,565 of record NW_028259142.1, read on the forward strand.
TACTCGTAGCTAACAATTGTCATGAACACCTCACTCTCCCCACTTCAAAAGCGAATGTCGCCTGTTAACATTGCTACAGATGGAAATGCTTTGGTTTCTTTTTTGAGTTAGAAATTTTTTAATGAATAGTGAATAAACACTGTGCTGCTGTTTCTGTTAGGCCCGATACTCGTATTTGACGTCATATGATTCTGCGAATCTGCATGCACGTTATTCTGGTACGTCTTATTTTTTGTTTGCTTATGTGCAGTATCTGTACAATGAATTCTAAGGGTATCCGGAAAGGATAGGTGTTTGTTTATGCATTGTTTTGTAACGTATGTAAGATGTCATGCAAGAGCCATGTGTCCTGTTGGTGTAGGTAAGATTAATTTCGTTCTCAGCTAGAGTATCGCTTCATTATAGTGGTCCTCATTGATGTCATACAAATTATTTTCACCAAACGTGAAGTTAGAATTATGGATTTATCTATATATTTCTTTAGCTCTAGAGGTAGACAGTGACTTCACTATCAGCCTGTACTGTTTTAAGTTTTTGAAGCTTATCTTTTATAAGATTTGTTTTATGGTAATTAGAAAATATTGTTCTGGTTAGGTACTGGAATAATAAAGCCAGCTCGACCTCGTTCGAACTTCATTTTCCAGATTTGACAACGCCACGTAGCACAAGTGTAAAAACTAGGGGGAGATGTGAGCGGAGGGAGGTCATATCTGTTGATTCCCAGAAACGAGTCTGTATAGTGTACAGCTTATAGCCTATCTTTTTAACACATGCAAATGGCATTACTTAAAAGTTTTAGCATGTAGAGTAGTAAAAGGGTGGTGAAGAGCTGTGTTGTTGGCGTAATGCAAATTGAGTGCCGAAAAGGGGATAGAAAGCGTTGATAGAGAAAAGTAAAAAAGAACGAAGTTTGGGTTTAAATGGCGCTAAGAAATTTATGAAGTGTTTATATTAATCAGCAATTAACATGTAATTGGAGAACATCTCGCGCAAGTGAGGGTTGAAGTTTGGGATTATTGCTTGACCAGATTGATAGCTACATACATAATCCCTTACTCAACACAAGCATGTTTTGTCGTTGACTAGAGGTAGAGCTTGTGTTAAAGTAATTAAGGTTTATGCAGCACCGTAACTTTATAGACAATTCGTTCTATGCAAACTGCAGTAGATTGTGATTTCTTGGTTATAAAGACGCTCTCCATCTGTATAAATTATGTAGAATCGAATTATAGAAAGATATCGAATGATAAATTTGCTGTTTTTAAGGTATTATTCAACATGTTTCTTTGAAGGCCTACAGGTGCTTGCTGTCTCCATCATCAGGGAGATGATTTATGTTCGAGTGTTTCACTTCTTGAGGTCAAATTCTTTGGAATGACTTGTTGAACAGCTGTCGACTCCTTGAATTGTGAAATCACATAAACATTATTCATACCTATGCTACTGTTGCTAATAGAAATTACTATTACTCTTAGTAACTATTTAGCTCATCTAATATTATATTTTAACTAATTTTTAATTTTAGCCCAGTCAGTATAGTGACTAGCTACGGGCTGGACGACCGGGGTTCGATCCCCGACGGGGGCAAAGGATTTTTCCTCTAGCCTCTGCGTCCAGACCGGCTCTGGGGCCCACCTAGCCTCCTCTACAATGGGTACCGGGGTCCTTTCTCGGGGGTAAAGCCGGCCGGGGCGTGATGCTGACCACTCACCCCCATCTATTGCCGAGGTCAAGGAAGAGAGGAGCTATACCTTTACTCACCCCAAACGCCTACATGGCGTATAGTGAGACAAACTTTACTTTACTTTACTTTATTTCTAATGTTGAAATTTAAGAGAAACGTAATAGCTAATACGCTAGTAAATCCAATACATGGGGATTTCAAAAGTTTTAGGACGAAATTTACTTATAATAACTTTAAATATTGCAATAACGTTAATTATGGTTACCATGTGGGCGTGGCACAGATTTATACGAGAAATGTATGGCGGATGTTTAAGTAAAAACTTGTAAGCCTGTTAAATATCATCATAAAGAAGATGTCTGATTTCAAAAACCATACAAGGAATCAGTGTACTAGTTATATTATATGAAAACATATGCACATATTGATCTTGGTGTTCTGGAACACAGACGGTATGCTATCTCAGACTCCGTAAAAGCCGAATGGTACTGGACACTTCTTTCAGTAGCGAACTAAATTCTTATGGACAGTGATATCGTACGTGGCTGTGGAACATAGTCTCATACTTCCAAGGAGGAAAATAAAGGTGCTTATGGATATTCTTTATTTATACAGGTCTGTTACAATAGTATTGTTTGGACAGTGAAATCTTGGAAACTACCATTTAATGCAGTTTAGTTAACTCGGACTGAAAGACAAACACGTTGTAGGTATGTCATAAAATGGACACTTGGAAGATCAAATTGAAGATGATAAAGTAACATCAAAACAAAACTTTGGGAAAGAGGTTGCAACGATAGGACATAGTTAAAATTGGCTCAGAATAATTTATATTAGCAGAATTAATTGTCAAGATGTTTGGGGTTTTCTTAGCGGAGAGGGTCATCGTTTTGTATTATACACACAGAGTAGACTTTCGATTCAAATTACCCTTCTTCTTTGTTAGATTTAAAACATGAAAGCGAAAGCGTATTGTTTTACTTTTTATAGGGATTTGCAAGAAACCATAGGAGATGCCGCGCATCTGCAGGGACTTTGCGTTTCTGCAGTAGTCTTCTCACGGGAATCTAAAGGCGATGAAGATAGATTACTCTGAATTCGTTGTTTTCGGATACTGGAATTGTTGATTACTCTCTCAACGTCTTTCTTGATGCCACATTCCTGTCTTTCTTTGGCACATGAGGCTCCCTCTGAGACAGAAATGCGACCGAAACCAGTTTTGGCTGTCAGCGAGAGACTGGCATGCTGATACCAAACGCATGGCTGTGGGATTACCAGTTGAGTGGTTTCAAACATCTCATTAAGGTAGTTTAATTACATAACAATTATCAAGACAGGCTTGTAAGCAGTAATGCGGCCTGTGAAGAGCGATTATCTTCTCTAAGAGGTCTTTGAAATAGATTATTGTGGATGTCACAAGAACAGCCCAAATACAGAAAATAATTTGAATAAAGAATTGTGTATCTCTGAGTAAGGGAATCCTATAGCGAGCATAATATTAGGTTACTCAAACAGTGGCGCGTATTTCTCTTGGGAGAACGTATGTATGTATGTGTGTGTGTGCATGTATGCATGCGTTTTCATGATTTGCCTTTGACATTTAATCAACGCTTGATATTAGATTCTGTTTAAAGTTAAGAAATTAAATTAATGTAAGTCATTCATGAGATACCGACAACTGACAGTCGTTCACTGTAGCCCAGGATTCAGTAACGCTTTCACACAAGACCAACATTGTACTCATTACCAAGACGTGCAAGTCCCATACACATCTTTACTTCATATTTTTCTAAGATCAAATTTCACGTAATTAATTCGCCGATTTCCTGTCAGTGAGACCCTTCGTCTAGCATCTTACAGAGCTGTCGTAAAGACATCAAGCTAAGAAACGATCCTAGCAGCTCTCGTAATGAATGACAGTTTTTCAGGATTGTATGTAAAGACTGACCGTCAGACACACAAATAGAAAGAGTTCTTGTGTTTACATTTCCCTACTGTCCCTGGAAAATGGGGTCAAAAGTATCCAATTACTTCCAGAGTAAGTCCCGAGTCTGAAACATGGAAGCTTGGAGTTTCATTTAGCAGCTGGGTGGTAAGATCCAAGACGGTCTCAATGGCGGTGTAATGAAAATAAGGCGCGCTCTGTATACGAAGCGTGGAACAACTTAAAAAATATGACTTAATTTTCTGATTTATTTAAAATTTTATTTTGCATGAGTTATTTATGACCTAGGCCTATTTAAAAGCGCTTAAAAAGGATGTTTATTTTCATCTAAACCGACTACAGGACGTGTTTTTCTTCCTAGGAAAGGTTACCACGGGATAAGGCGGACGAAGCCTCAGTATGATCGGTCACCTCCACCTGGTCCAGAGATTAAGACTGCGTGGAGTTTTACCTCCAGCGACGGTGTAGTACTGAGGTACAGAGACACGTTTTCTGCAGTACTACACAGCCATATTATATTTCGAAACGACGAAGTGATTTGTCGGTATTCACATTAAAAAATGCCAGTGACTGGTTATTTGATAGAGATTAATTTTACAGAATCTGATGGTGATTTTACCTGTAATATAATAAAGGTCTAAAGAAATTGGTGGTTGGCCTATAACATACAATTTTACTTAATTTTATTCGCGCCCGTAAAGTTTAAACCTTGTTGTTGTATAGTGACGTTTCGGTGCCCGGAGTAATCAGTATCCTAAATCCAGGTAACGTAATCAAAACACCCTGTTAGCCGGCTAGCCAAAGGAATGTCTGCCAGAAACTACACAGTCTTAAGATAGACTCACAGGGTTTATAATCGCCTCGTACTATTATAACAGGGCTGGTTGAACGCTGCATTAAAGTTTACAGCGTAACATAATACCACAGCATTGAGGTCATTTCTGTTCAGTGCAGACGGAGAGAGAAAATGAAGTTTGTGAAGAAAGAAATGGGTGAAGTTTCTGGGTAATTCTATATTTGTTTCTAGCGTTGATAAGTACACAAACTTTCATACGTCAGATGATTGAAGTGTCATGTTTGGAAATGTATTCTGTGCATAGCGTAACAATTCTGAAGCGTTCGTGAGAAATTGATCTTTGAAGTCTTTGAATGCATGGGAGTTCTCGGTTTTGGAATCTTCCTGATGGGGAGTCCCCATTCTGTCACTTTTCTGAAAAACGCGTGTAGAATTTCTCGTAAATTTCTCGTAAATTGCCCGTTTTTTGTTCAATTTAAACTAAAACTGGATTGTGCAGACAAATATTAGTATAAAAATTATTGGAAGTGTTTTCAGCTGTTACCGAGTTGTTACATGCGGACGGACAGACATGTGGACAAGCGAATACGCGCATGTTTACAGCCCTGTAAGTGTTATAATGACACAACATGGCGCACAGATCTGTTTAACTCGGATTATAGAAGTTAAACTTTATAATGGAGACCCTGCCTTGAGAAGTTAATTATTTGCTTGATAAAATGATCGACATTAGAGATGGCAGGCGCACTGGAACATGTTTCTTTAATATCTGTCCTATGTAGAACAAGAATTTATTGAGTAAATATATTTTTATTTTGTAGACCTATTTTATATTATTGACGTCAATGAATTTGTTAATTACTGATGAACAGAAACTTCAGCCTACATCTGTACCATATTAAAATCTATTGATCTCTGTTTACTTGACATATTTATGCTTTGAATTTGCCATCATCATTGTGTATATACGACATTACCTCTAAATTATTTGTGTATTATTAGTTCTTTTATTAATATACTTTTTATTAGATCTGTGCCTATTATAAAATTGTTATTTAGATATAATTATGTTCATGAACTATTTTATAAGCTGTCTATTACATTATTCGTCCTACGTTTTAGCATTTTATGCACACCTCTAATTTCTGTGTGTTTCCATTAATTTTGGTAGCTCGTATATTCTTGGCTGTAGCTTCTGAAACGTTGCTTAACTTCTAGCAGACTACACGTTGCTACAAACCATCTTCAGACTCTCCGCCTTGGAAAACTCAAATCCTATCTGTTACTTTTGTCGTTTGTATTATGTGACATTTAAATTGTCGTCCATTGGACTGTTTTTATTTTTTATTTATTTTTTGTTGAGAACTGAGTGTGTGCGATGTTCATGCATTTGTGTTACTGGATGTTTTGCCAGTATGACTGTTTTGATGTTTTGGTGTGCGCCATGTTTATCAGTTTTCATATTATTGTCACTAGTTTGTTGCTAATTTTAGTTACTTACCTGAACATTATGTTATTTTACCTTCTGTTTGTCACACACGATGTACTTTATTACGCATGTCCTGCTGTGTAGTGGTTTACGTCCTATGTTGTGTGTAGGTTGCCTTGGTCTGCGACTATCTGATGTGGAATCGGTTATAGTGATTGCTGGTGTGTGGGACGCAACACAGGGGTTAGGTGAGTGAATTACTGTTTAACATCGAGGTGTGAGAAAGTATGGTTAAATAAATCGACTTTTCTATAGAAACAATAAGCAGATAAAATATTTTTAACTCATTGGTAGCAGGCATTTCCTGTTCTGTGTGTTACAACCAGCCTAAAATCTCTCATTCTATTTGTCTAACAACCATTCTATTAATAATAATATTCTTTTATTTGGACAAATTAGTCGTAGATGTTGTTAATGGATGTAGCATTCAGTCATGTGGATGTGTATCCTGTCACGTCTGTATTTTATTATTTCTTTGGGAGATAAATTAGTTTTTTCTATTAAAAATGTAGCTGTATGAAGATATGATTGTTAACCAAATAAATTTATTCAAAATTCTGCACAGTGACAACAATGGAGTAATCTTATAAACACGTAACCGTTGATTAGAGAGAGTAACTCTGATATAGGAAATTCTATCACGGAGCGTTACAGAATGCAAATTTTCTGGATTCTTTATTTCGCCGCATTATTAGAATATTTTTAAAGCCAAGGGGTTCTTTCTGTGAGTGATCTCAGTTGTTTTGAAACATTTTGTGTGTAAGTTTTCCCAAATGTTAAAAGAAGTAATTATTTTTGTAGGCGTTAGTCAAGTGAAACTAAAACCATAGCCAGGAAAGATTCATCTTCACGACTCTGCCTTTAAATATCTGCACCGATTTTAATGAGGATCCAAAGACGGGGTTGACGAGGTGACGAGAAATAAAGTTGTTGTCCCCTGATGATAATTGGAATAAAATCTTGTAGTTTGTAGTCATTTCACTGCATCGACTGAGTCTGATACTTGTAGCCTTAACTAGAATGTGTTAGGATATTCGTAAATGGCTCGGGAACGAGACATTGCAGTCGTCTTACGAAGGGGGTGCACGAGTTGAATATTAAGTAGCCTTCTGTCACTCAGTGTAGCCGATAGTACGGAATTAGACGTGCACAGAAGTCCTCCTGAAATAGGTCTGTTTTGTGTTTCACAGAGTGCCACATTCCGGTACGGAAATACGACGAACACAAGACGTCGTCGAATCAGGACGCTTTCAGTAGCTTCCGAGTTCGCGAACTGACCCGGGCATCGGCTGTAATGGCCGAGTCTTTGTGGTTTAACTCAGGTTATCCTGTGAAAGTGTGCTAAAATAGGACATTAACGCTTACGTACGTGTTCTTTCCAATTTATAATTTTTAGTCTTTCATCAGTTCAACGCCATAATTGCTTTTGTACTGAAGTCTTTATGAAATGGAGACCATTTACAGGGATGCAGACTACAGAAAGACATTTTTTTATATTCTACTCGTCTTCTTCATCCTATCTATTAACCTGTTTCGTTATCGTTTACCTAGTATTCTCGTTTTATTTCTTTTTATCATGCGCTTTGTCTGTCTGCTTAATACTTTTGTTTAACGTCTTGACACGTACACTTATATGTTTAAATTCTGAAAAGTCTATAAATCTTACACAGTTGAAAAGCCGTCATAATGAATCCATAAATGTTTACCAAAACTTTATACCTTCGATCTGAATCATATTAGAAATTTGCGTTCATTTCTATAACTTAATTTTTCATCAACTTTTACAGGACAGTGGTCACTTGAGTTATCTCCACAGCCATTTCATTCTTTGTTTTTCGGTTTATTTAAGTATCTGCGTCTGAAAGCTTGTGACGTCAGATATGGAGAATGCGCTAAATTAACAACACAAGAGATTTTGTTTGTCTTGAACATTAAGTCTGTTTCTGTTCGTAGAGCATATATAAATTATTGATCTCTTAAATACTAATTGATGCTGTGCAGTGGAGTAAATTAAACACTGCGGTCTGCACTTGAAAGCTGACGTACAAGGGTCAGTGACCGTTAAAAATAAATGTATAACAATTTTGTAAAGAAGGAAGAGTGCAAATAGGTGTTTGAGAACAGAGTGGCGTGGATAAAATTTGAAGCTAATTAAGAGGATGTATGAGGAAAACAAATAAAGATCTACATAGTGAGAATTTTTATGACTTGTTTCCTCCTCAAAATACTAATAGATAATGAAATTAAGGAGGGCATTGAAGAGGCAGGCTATATTTTTGGGCACATGAAGACCTGAAGAAAACAACATTTCGAAGACCTATGTATGAATTTAGGATAATATTAAAGTGGATCTTAACGTAATGGTTTTAAGGATGTAGACTAGAGTAAACTGGCTTAGGATAGGAACTAATGGCTGCTTTAGTGGACACTGTAATAAACATTTGGGTTCTGTATAACAGTCATATTTCTTGACCAGTTCAATAATTATAAAATTTTGAATGCTGTTGTTGCTGCGTATTATTTTAAAAATGGCGAAATTATGGCTGATTTTAGTTTGAATACATTATATGCAGCGTGTATCTTGTTTGTAGGTATCCAGATTTCAGTATAAGTCGAATGAAGAAGAACTAAGGGGCGAACAGTACATGATGGAGTGCAAAGTATTTTAAAATTATATTATTCGGAATAAATTGGAATCTGGAGACAGCAGGATATTGTCCGATTCATGAAGGAAGCGGGCGACGATACTAAGTTGGCCTCTTTGGAAATACCAGAGAAAAGGCGAAATGTCTAGGGGAAGCTGATTCAATGCCAACGATAATTTTGAATCTTCTAGCGTACTTACACAATATTGCAAAATATTTTTTCGAGAAACTATTAGTTAATTAGCTGGTCAAGGAATTTACCGTTTATGTGATACCTGAATGTCCATCATTGGAACCTTCACTAAGGCAGTTGAACGCAGTTAAACATTTCACATTTCCAAGTTTTAATACCAAATTTCGTATAGAGATGTTGAAAAAATCAGCTTGGACATTCTGTCAGTTCGAGTAAACCTGTTATGTGGTCCAGTTGTAATTCACTTCATGGCAGCGTTCCGTGACATACAACTGGGAAGCCAGCCCTATGTAAAGAGTTACATTAGCAAACAAACTTCATTAGGGGATGTCTAACTGGTGGACATTTTATCGTACAACCGACTGTCGAATGGTTTTCTTTCTGACGTGGAACCATCCATAACCGACAACTTTCGTCTTCTGTTGCCGGAAGGTTGAATTTTACTAGTATCGTATCCGTATTCATTGGAAAATTAAAAGTAAACAAAGACTTTTCTGTACTAGAAGAATGGTTACTAACCGTGACCACCGACTGTTATCATCAATAATACAAACATTTCAAAAGCAACAAGTCTTAATTGTAGGAATTTATATTATTCTTCGTGTCCAAAATAAACTTTGTAGGTACTCAACTATTTTTCGATACAGTCAAATGGTAAAAATTCTTATAAGTTGAAAAAAGGCATGACATTTTTTGTCACAGTTCCGTTGTTTGTAAATTTGTATTACTCCAGTTGACACCCAGATTCGTAGGTGCAGCACTTACTTTTAAGTTTGCAACTTGAATCAAACTAATGATAACTATAGTAGTAGCTAGACTGGCTTTTAAATTAGAATATCTTGCATCGTGACGTGTAGGTTAGAATATGTAGCTTGTAATATCATTACGAGATAAGACAATGTGTTGGAACTTAGACAGAGTGAGATTGTAAATTGTCAGCTAAATTAGCATGCCTCAGGGTTCGAAGCGGAGACCTCCTGTGTAGAAACCTCAGAGGCATATTCCAATAAGACCACCCGGTATCGTTTGTGATAGAATTATAATAACCATAAATAGTACGCTTTAGAAAGAAAGCCCCCCCCCCACCACACCATGCTGTCTTTTAAACATGTTCCTCGTCAGAAATGTACAATACGTGAAAGCTGCGGGAAATCTATTGCATTAAAATTAAAATGTGTTCTCTAACGTGATTCAATGGTGACTGGCTGAAAAATTTAAATTTTTTATCTTCTTTGTTAACTACTCTCGTACTGAAGAAAAAAAGATGGCTGCAAGTTCCCCATGTCTTATCCCGTTTCATAACCCATGCCTATTGTGTTGGGACATCAGTAGCATGTGCTTTGCCAAGCAAAACGTCGTTATTTCTGTAAAGTATTGCAACCATAAGCGACTTATATCTCACGCTTTTATTGGCCTCGATTTTAAAATAAGTTCGAATGAAGACGATATGTTTATGAGGTCAGAAGTTTTAGTTTTCTAGAATTTCACTGCTTTACTTTATAATTTATGAAATCATATTCAACGAAGCCCGTTAAATAGAAGGAAACAGAACAGAAGTACGTAGAAGTGGACGGGACATGAGGACATGCCACTAGTAAATTTGTAGTTAACATTTGTCTCTGCCCGTGAAAGAAACATGAACCAAAGGTATTTGAGAACGTCCTGAGGAGAATATTTGGATCTAAAAGAGAGGAAGTAACACGAGGCCTCAGAGAATTACACGATTAAGTACATTATTTGTACTCTTGTAGTGTTCAAAATGCATTTTAAAAAATGGGTGGAGAATGTATCACGCTGGCGGAGTTGGAAAATTCATACAGTAAAATGGAAGAAGGATACCATATCATGGACCGGATTCAGCTGGCTTAGGATATGGTTCAGTGGCTGAATCTTGTGAATACGGTAATTAATTTCGTGTCTCATAAATTGCTGGGATGTTTTTGACATGCTGAGCGACTATCAGATAATCAAAAGGACTCTCTTCTACGAATTTATTAGGATGAAACAGTGGAAGGCAAGGTCTCTACTCTGAGTTTTCCCGACCAAAGTGTTCTGTGTACTTTTTCTCGTATTCCGCATACCTCTCCCTTTTCATCATCTTTAATTTAATCGTTTTAACAGTATGAGGGGAGGTATAACATTTCCTTCAGTATTAAATGTTACTCCCTAAACCGGCCGTCGGCCCCATAAATTTCCACACGTGGTTTATTTCCTAGAGATAAAGCGGTCTGAGCGTGAAGGTATCGCTCACTCCCGTTTAGTACTGAGGTGAACAAGGTGTGGAGCGTTATTTATGAATGGTAATATCGAGATCTTTTAATTTAAAGAAGTAATGTTTTGTAAGTACCGCTATTAAGTCACACGCATCCGCGAATACTAACGATACCACGACACTGAACACGCCATTTGAGGAACAACACACGTTTGGTTGTAAATGAGACTGTTTACAAACAGACGTGTGTTGTTGTAGGAATAACTTCATTGTCTCTTACGTGGCTGAGAGCACTAACAGAAATTGATTTTCTCTGTACTGTTTGTTCAGAAATTATTATGGTATGTAATCAGATGACAAACTACTGTACGTTTGACTGCTGAGAACAAGTAATTCAAATTTCGATAATGTCGTCGCCCTAAATTTCCTGAAAACAAGCAAGATCACTCAAAACACTTAACTGTTAAATATCTGTCCCTACTCAAATTGATTCAGCGTAGTCATGTCATAAAATATATTTTAACGGAAATTAATTTAGAGTGCGGTCAGTTATGTATGAGAATTTAGTTTGCTCTGACATTGATAAATTCGTAACCTATTAAAATGTTATACTTGGTGATACAAAGATAACGCTCTGATCTTTACTCGCTTCGTTCCTGTTTCGAATCCCGATCGGACGCCGGTGATAATGACTGAATATTTCCGTGATTCTTTTCGTAGCAGGCAAGTAAATATCTTCCGAATTTAACTTCTCATATATCATATTCACATCTCATTCGGGTGCTATATAATATCCGCAGCTGTAATTAACACCGTCAAATAACGTAAAAATAAAATGCATTTTTGTAGTTTGAGTTTAATATAATCTTCCAATCACCTCTGTCTTTGAAGTGATCGTATTTTTGAGAGATTTCTGCGGAAGAGGTTTGTAAGTGTCCTTTTTTCCCCACCCGCCTGAGCTGTGTGTGTCAAAATCCTTCGCTGCCTGGTACTTTACCATTTAATTTACCTGTAGGCCGTGTTTTGTTAATCATTTCTTATGTGTAACGTGTGAAAGGCTGCTGTTGTTTAAAAAATAAGATTAATCAAGCACTGAAGTGGGAAGTATTATTGGTATTGTTCAAAATTTAGAGTCAATGAAGCGTGCACCAACAGACTTCCATAGAACATAATATTTTAAAAATAGGATACATAAGAACTTGGTTGATTTCGCTAGGATTTTCATTCTCATTGGATAATTTTAATCTTTATTTATTACTAACCAAAACAGCTGGATCTTTTCCCCCGGATATAAAGCGTATGTGGTATGAAACTGACATATCAGCTGTTAAACAACGAAATAAAGAATGAATGGTTCTATACCTCACGACTTCAAACGTATTTGTCGCTTGGTTCTTAATGAACACCGATGATAATATAATATTTCACCGGCCAGCGGTCCCTAAGTAGAAATAATTGCGCATTCCTCTTACGTATAGGGTAAACACAGGCTACACTGCATTGTTTCATGGAAAATAGACTGTTTGCTGCTGGAGTCACAGAAGACTTTTTGTCTGTGAAGTTTCATACTCTAATGTCCCTCTGTGACGACCTTCATTCGCAGAAACGTTCGCAACCAAATTTTACAAATGAACGTATGTTAGTTCCACCATGCTTGTCTGTCTGCATGTCTTAATTCAAGCATGGCTGAATGAATTATCATGAAATTTGATACTGGGCATTTGTACTAAAAATTTTCGACATATTTTCATTGAAATCCGACAACAGTGATGAGCACTTTACATGAAAACCTCCATGCGTTTATGAGCCTTTAAGTAACTGGATGAGAAATCCCCAGATTACCATTGTCGTCATGATTGTTGGTTTTAAACCCCGAATGGGGAACCCCAGTCAGTTGCGCAACATGGAAGAATCCTTCATGATGACCAGAAAGCGGCACAGGCAACAGAAACCTCGCGCATGCAAAGGAAATTGACCCCAGACAACCGTAACAACACTGGCGCCATTTGTGAAGGTCAAAACTCGAATTCTATAGAACGAACCAAAATTGTTAGGCCGTGCCTACATTTCCTAACTAGTTCTGAAAGCTCTTTGAATAATTTACAAACTGTCCTCTCTATCTTTCTTTCTTTTACTCTCTTCGCAAGTCTCATTTATTTAATGCCATGTAATGATAAGCATTTGCTTGGTAATCTTGTTTGAAGTCAAAGGCTGCTCATTCCGATCTGATAACTTTCAGGAGTACTCAATTGGCCACTTAGAACGAGGTTGTATTTTCAGCGACACCATTAGTGTAGGTCCTCATTTATGTTTCATATAATTTTCTTTTTAAGTTGCAGTATTAACCACGCTATATATGGTAGCTTTTAAACGATTTTCGCTGGTCTCTTTCAATGCCTGCTGTGAGTTTCGGGTCATTTGATTTTTACTGCTTCTGTAGCTAATGAGCTTATGAACTAGAGATAGAAGAAGCTGTTGAAAAAGTAACGAGCGACTTGGAGTCACGCTCCGTGTATTTCTCGTGCACATGCATGTCAGTATTATGCTAATAATTTGCTAGCGGTAGTGAAGGGAAATGATTATCGGCCTGAGCTCTTATGGGGGACATTTAGACGAGCTGGGAATAACCCAACCTCCTCTTCTTCATCTGACTGTAAGATTTATAACTCTCACAGTGATAGTTTTTAAAAGAAAACTCCCTCTTTGCATTAAGAGATATTAGATTCTTCGTATGATATGAGGTTTTCACAGCGGTGAGTATGAAGTTTTCTGTCTTATGGGTTGTTGCGCCGTGTAGTCTGGTCGCTGTTTACCAACGTTTCAGAGGTCATACTGCCTCCGTCTTCAGGGCGATGAGTATGAAGATTTCTGTCTTATGGGTTGTTGCGCCGTGTAGTCTGGTCGATGTTTACCAACGTTTCGGAGGTCATACTGCCTTCGTCATCAGGGCGATGAGTATGAAGAATTCTGTCTTCTGGGTTGTTGCGCTGTATAGTCTGCCAATTGGCACATTCATCGCCCTGTCTGGTCTGGTCGATGTTTACCAACGTTTCAGAGGTCATACTGCCTCCGTATTCAGGGCGATGAGTATGAAGATTTCTGTCTTCTGGGTTGTTGCGCTGTATAGTCTGGTCGATGTTTACCAACGTTTCAGAGGTCATACTGCCTCCGTCTTCAGGGCGATGAGTATGAAGATTTCTGTCTTCTGGGTTGTTGCGCCGTGTAGTCTGGTCGATGTTAACCAACGATTCAGAGGTCGTACTGCCTCCGTCTTCAGGGCGATGAGTATGAAGATTTCTGTCTTCTGGGTTATTGCGCTGTATAGTCTGCCAATTGGCACATTCATCGCCCTGATGACGGAGGAAGTATGACCTCTGAAACGTTGGTGAACATCGACCAGACTACACAGCGCAACAACCCAGAAGACAGAAATCTTCATTAGATTCTTCGTCCACTGGTTTCACTGCTCTGCTTACAGCTAGCTAACATTAGCATTAGCATTAATCTTATTTGTTCTGTTACAATGCATGCACGGTTACAAAGCAGTGGCCAGCCAACTCGCTGTTTCAAAAACATAAAGGAAACAACCCTGTGTTAAATGGGAACCTCTCCCCGGAATAGGCAATAGAGTGAAAACTAATGAAGATCAGTATTAATAAACAGAAACACTTTGACATTTTAATTACGCACTTCAGTGTTTATCTTTTAGAAAGCTGGCTGTCTTTTGGGTTGTAACGCCATGTAGTGTGATGGAAGTTTACTAACGTTTCAGAGGTCCTTGCTGCCTCCATCACTAGGACGATTAATAAGTGAGACTTTGACCTTTGAGGTTTCCAGACCTCAGATTAAAATTAGACGTTATATGCAAAAAACATGTTAGAATAGCTGTTGATTCTTATAACTTCAAGGTATATGTAAACTTGTTCTTGAGACTAAAATACCGTGTCATTAACGTAAACACGAGACGTGGTTTGTTACGTTCACGGTGACTAGGTGTCAATCAGATAGGAGACTGGGTAGTTTCAAGAGCGTTGTGGCGATTAAGGAAACAGTGCTCTGCCGGATATCGAACTAAGTCTTCCATGACAAAGGAAATCTGGCTGACCGAATCCGGCTTATGTTAAATAACGGTACACAATACCTTCATGAAACATATTACATTATGAACAAAGTAACGCAAATATTGTCTCAGATTAAATAAACTCCGTTGTACAGATCTTTCGAAAGTTGTTAGTTGCGTAGCCGATAAAGAAATTCTCCGCTCATGTGGAATACGAGGTGCGATCGGAAAGTTTCCAGACTGCGCCTACTTAAAAAAAAAAAAATCGTACACTTATCTCAGGTATTAAATTCATCCTTCACCCTCGAAGTAGTTCCCCTGGGAGTGAACACAACGATCCCAGCGCCGCTGCCAAGCCTGGAAGCATCCCTGGAAATCTTTCTTTGTCAGCCTGTCAAGCACCATCTGCGATTCTGCCTGAATCTCTTCTATCGTCTCAAATCTCCTTCCCTTTAGCTGAATTTTCATCTTTAGGAAGAGGAAGAAGTCACACGGAGCTAAATCCGGCGATCCGGCAAGATCTTTGAGCTCCTGGCAAACGAGAAGTCGATTCTGCTTCTGGTCCTCAGACAGGAGCCTTGGCACAAACTTGGCTGCGATGCGTCGCATGTGGAGTTCTTCCTTTAGAATCAGCTGACAGGTCCCATAGCCTATCCCAACAATGTCGCACAAGTCGTTGATGGTACGACGTCGATCTTTGTGAATGGCCTGCCGAATCTTCGTAACATTTTCGGGCGTTGTGCTCGAAGATGGTCGTCCAGAACGCTCGTCATCATCGACAGAGGTTCGGCCATTTTTAAAACGTGAATGCCACACAAAAGTTTGTGCACGACCCATTGCGGACTCCCCAAATGCTTGCTTTAGCATTTCATAGGTTTCCGTAGCCGTTTTGGCGAGTCTTTGGCAAAATTTGATTTGTTCATGAAAATCCGCCATTCAGAAATCGCTGGAGGGTCGGTCTAATGCACTAGCAAAACGCCCTTAACTAAGAAACAAATGCTAATTCGATGATGCCGGCTGGCACACTGATTCACTATGAATGTAGGCCGCACCCCCTAGCGGCAGAAGCTCGTACTACATCCGGTTCGCCCTCTGTTGACACAGTCTTGAAACTTTCCGATTGCACCTCGTACGAAGACGCAAAAGGCCTGCTATTTGAACATCATCTGAGGTATCATACTGCAGTCCACATTTTCAAACCTCACTTCGCTAAGCTCCGTTAAAAAAATACTCTCCCATACACACGAAGGTCGCAGAATTAGTCTTACTTGGATTTTTTCGACAACATTTTCAGAATCTGCCTTTCAGTATTGTGTGCTGATCATCCAAATAATATTCGGTAGACAGTATTAATTATGAAGCAGGTATTGAGTTTATTAATCACTGGACTCACTTATACTCGTATCTAGCAGCCACTTTAAATTGTGGTTTGGTTGTCAAATAACTTCAAATTTTCAATGTCTCCGTCCGTGTACTGTACGTATTGTACATAATTAGTAAAATGAGCGCATAATAGGGAAGTCTGTCTGGTTAGTCGGATGTTTTCTCTTTAAATTTACTTGACGGATTGAGATTAAAATCTACGTTGAGGGGTCTAGGCTAAAATTTGTCCAGAAATTTAAATTTTGTCTGCTAACTTTATTTTATATAAAGACCAAATAAAATTTTATGTACTTTTTCAAAAAAATTTCAGTATACAATTACTGGTTAGACAATGAAAATACATGTCTCATGAAGGTAACTGAACTATTTCTCGGCACCATTTCTAGTCTACAAAATAAAAGGAAAACATGTTTTTGGACTAATACAACGTGAGCTGTATGAATGCATTTAGCTGACAACAAATATTAACTTGAAATGACACAATTATACAAGCCTTTGCAAGAAGTTATCACCAAAAGTGAACAACTTAGGTTGTGAATGCAGAGGGCATGGCGATTGGTTAGAAGCCCAAGAAACAAAATAACCCCAAGGCCAATGAGGTAACGGTGTACGAAGTATAAAAAACTCGTTTCGAAAGTATGTGCATTCTGTATCACTGATTCATAACCTTTTTGTTAATGTAAGATGTAAAGGAATAAAAGTTACATTAGAATGCGGAAGATACTCATTGGTGTGACAGAAAAAAGTCACTGTTGACTTTTGTTTGCATTGTGGTTGTAGTTAAATAAATATGTTAAACAATATTATGGATCATAAAGTCCTAATGCTTGACAAGGTAGGTTTCCTAGATACAGCGTTACTTATGTCTTAAGAAAAGAATTGACTCTTATGGACCATGAAGGGACAGTGGTGCGAATCAGAGCGTTGAAAAAACGGGGAGTAAGGAATAGAAGACAACGGAGAAGAAAAGGAAGGAGAGAGGAATAAGATAATACTGAAGGAGGAAAACGATGAAACCTTCACAGTCAATTTATTACATCTCCATGTATGTGATGTTCAAAAATTCATCTCTCCACATAAAAGTTGCTTATTCCTGATGACGTGGGTCTGACAGAGTTAATTATATTAACGCGTGAGATTGTACATTCTTAGTTCACTCACGTTACAAGGACAACCAGTGGATTTATGTGGGCCGACCTGCGTCTGTTGTGTCCCTTGATGGGTAATGTTGCATGCCGGGTCACACCGTCACGGACCATGCAGATGCATTGCACGTTCCGTGTCCTACAAACAAACCCGACGTGCATATAGTGTGAATCAAAGTCAGACCAGTCAAATAGGACGCCAGTAACTGTAATATTAACAAAACAGAAAACACCAAATACTCAGAGAGGCACATTTCTTCCTCCGACACTCAGGGTCTCGACGGAAAGAATTTTTTTTAGTTTTTACCTTTCTTTAAATGTGGCGTAGAGCAGATGGATCTTGTAGTCAATGTTGGTTTTCTGGGCTAAAGATGGAGGCAGTATGTTCTTTCGGAACGTTGGTGTCTGCCTGCAAGTCCACTGGACATTTTTACCTCCGCAAGACCATCAAATCTCATAGCCTCCTGTCTAATGGCTTTAGGTATATATTTTATAGCACGAAAAGATGGATGAAGCTTGAAAAATGAATTACGAATCTTACAGTTTCTTTCAGTGTAACCAACAAAACAATAAAATATTCCGTTTCTGTTTTAAGACGCTGAAGATGTAATATAATTACGTTCCTGATGCAAGTATGTAATAAAATATACTTTCTTCCTACTACATTTCAAAAATTTAAAAAGCCGAAATGTTACTTTCTATAGTTTGATACACGTGAATGCCGTGTTTGCCATATGTGATGTCTCATAACACCCGTTGATAACCCGTTACAGCCCACAATATTGTAAATAAAAGCATGTTTAGATGTGTTTATCAAGGCTTCAAAACATGGCTGTGTTTGCTCTAGCAACTGCACGTTGTTACTTTGCTGACATAAGAACGACGTCTGTGGTGTTACAAACTCCGGACCATTATCATTCAGCTCTTGACAATTTGTACTTTTACAATTACGTTAGTTAAGTGGTCCAGAAGCCTGCGGGTCAGGAACTAATGACATTTTGAATGTGATCGATGTTGTTCATTGCCATGTCAGTTCTTTCAAGTGAATACAGCCGAGACCATAAGTGAGGCATCAGGTTCCCGTCTTTTTATCATAAATCGCCATTTACAGAATCAACCTAATTTTGACATGTGTTTACAAATGACTTCGTAACCTATACCTTTTTGAATTGTACCCGTGTTAAAAGGAAATTATTTTGTCAAAAGTCATTTCATTTATTTACCCAAGAAGATTGGCAAAACGCTTCAAAATCATCCTGTATAATGTACATGAGAGATGAACAGGGCTTATAAGTGCAAAAGCGTATAAAGACAGTAAATGTAATGTGTAATTGTAACGCTGGGGTATTCTGTGTTATTTCAAATCGGCTTTGCAGTTCTTGCTTTCCAGATTTAGTTTCTTGCAATTTTACTTACGTCATAGAACTTGTAATGTCTGACAGAGGCAAATATGTTTCTGAGGATAAATGTGTTTCAAATTAAAGTTGTTAACTTTTGTATATCTTGTAAGTTATGTGTACGTTCTTATACGTTGAATCATTTTTGAGAAACTGGCCGAATTTCGGCTTGATATTAATGTACAATAAGAAGTACATTTTTTAACACAAACAGCGAATTAATTACGCCAAACAACTAACACCGCAGTGAAATTTATGTGTCAACACGGCGGCGAATATAAAGATGGCTGTCTGCTGGGTTTTTGCGCGCTGTAGTCTGGTAAGTTTCACCGACGTTTCAGAGGCGTTTGTACTATCACAATCATCCTCTACCAGACTACACGGTACAATAACCCAGAACAGTGTTATCTTCAACTAATACTGTTAACTCTAAATACTAAATTTAATAAAAATCCGCCAAGTAGTTTTCAGAGCAAACGTGTTGACATATGAAGTAGTCACGAGTAACTTGGAATCAAGGGACAGTGAATGTTGATGTACTTTGCCTAGCGCACAGAAAGCCACTTTGGTCCCAGACGGACACTGCTAGTGAATAAAATATTATTGTACCTGGCGAAAATCGAACCCCCGTCTTTCAGCACGTGGACAAGTCACTTTACTGGCTCACCTACTCTTGCTTGTGTGGATTATTAATCATCACCGCCTCAATTTTTCAGAGGACCTCTATCTTTGTACAATTCGGTCCATGTGCATGTGTTCTATGCATGGCCGATCGTTTTCTTGGTGATGATACGTGGAGGAATTCTCTCAATTTTAAAATTGTTGTTGACATTAGGCTGCTTCAGAAGTATTAATGTGGTTTAATAAAACGATGAAAAAAGGGAAGGGAAGATTTGAATAAGGTTTGAAGGTGCGAAGAAATAATTCTTGTTCAAATTCAGCTTGTTTGTTCATTAGTAATATATTAAAATGGTTATTAAAGAAATAGGTTTGATTGTGTGGATTTGATTTATCTGGCTCATGATAAGAGACCAATGACTGACTATTCTGAATACGATATTGAATCTTGAAGTTCCATGGAAGGAATAATAATGTGTTAACTAGCTGAGCTACTGTAAGCTTCAAAAGGACTCTGATCGGTGGAGACAGATGCACAAGATGGATATTAGAAGCTGAATCATAATTAAGCAGATCGGTATTAATAATTTCAGGTGTAATGGTCTTTAAATTGAATTGCTTGGAAATTGAAGGAAAGGGACTCAGTTTAACATTTGAGCGTATGGATACTAACCAGGCCATTGAAGGTCAGAATCAAATATGAAGCCAAGTTTCCGCTGCAGCTAACTATGGATGGTTCTCGTGGTTAGGACTCTTCTTACTCGCCACATCGAATCACCATGATGCCGCTGATGATAATAACATTGTCCCATTACCACTGAATGCCTCATTTAACATAGCGTAAGCAAACCGTGACCTCGTGTTCTGGCTTGATGTTACTTCCAGGCAGATGACTGTGTCCAAAGGCTACGACACTGGTATTGTTTAATTCTGAAGCCAGTATCCGTCTAAATAGCAACAAAATAGCGGTGTGATAAGTACTACAAGACATACAATATTAATTAAAATTGTTTCAGTTTATTTTGCGTCCTTGGCACATATTTCATGTACACAAACTGCATTGCAGAGTCTTCCTTGGGAAATTGACCATTACTTTTCTGCTCAAGATATTTCTTTCATGTAATCCGAAGATTCAATGCCTTCTTTAGGACAGTCCGTCATTGAACATGTCATCAGCTTCACATACTGCTTCTTTAATATCGATTTAAAATTATCGTACCGTCTTCCAGTACTGTTATCTTCAAATGAAGAGACCGAAATCTTATATGCATTTATATTCTTCCAGAGTTACAACTCAGAATTTGTGTACTGGCATGAATCGATTAATCTGAGTAGAGTTAATTAACTTCATAGAGAAGTTATACTTTAAAATCAGATAATCGCACAGGTGACTGAGAAATTGTTATACTTTTATGGAATCAAGAGGCCCTTTACTGTGTTCACAAGAGCTTACTGAACACGCTGTTGAATTTATCCCACACTTTGACACACTGCTACCGCGAGGGTTTGTAACATTTAAAGTACAATTTTGTGTCACTCTGAAATATCCACTACTTTCTGAATGCAGCTGTACAGTTGACGTCTACTGCCTTCCGCTTGAAATGACGCAAGTGGATGGGCAATGTCAAATGTCAATTATGGGCACTTGTGACATCATACAACCGAGAGGGTCGGAAAGACAAGCATAATATAAACGACAATTAATGCCCAACATTTTATTGCCTTTTGTCACTTTCAAGATTAAAGCTCGAAATGTTACACCAAAATAAAAACTCTGGTGTTCTCTTGGAATTGTGGTTGTATCTGAGTGCTTAAACATGTCAACACAATCATTATCTGACAGTTACAATGCACATTGTCGCTGCATATTTTCCCGGGTTTAATTCTCGGGTGAAATCCTGCAATTGTCAATTAGCATCTGTGAGTGTTTGTTAAAAGAGACAAAACAGATAACAGCTGTCACTTTGTTTCAGTGGATTTGTTAAACTAATATACAGCTATATACAGCGTGTTGTTTGAAATATTTGTAGATTTGTAGGTACTTAGGCGAACCGTTCTTCAAGTGCCTGAGCACTGCGGGTCCCAACTTTTCGTTGGCTTTGATCTATAGACATTTGGTAGGACTCCTTGGACGAGAGATCGGCCCGTCGCAAGGCCTCTACCTGTACACAGGACAGCACAACACAAAAACGCGGACAAACATCCATGGCTTGATTGGGATTCGAACCCGCGGTCCCAGTGTCCAAGCGGCACAAGGCCCGCACTTCAGACAGCGCGGCCACTGTGACGGCATACAGATTTGTAGATATGTATGGAATTCGAAAAAATTAAGATCAGAAGAATTTAAGAAATTCCTTGGTTTGATAAAAATAAGTGAATTTAAGTAAGTTATCGTCCAAGCCACAAGTTTCCTTTAATAAGTTCTGAATAGACATCATCACCAAATAGACCGGGCATTTGCCCACAGATTGAGGCATTTGAAGGGAAATGGGAGTTATAAGTTCTTTACAAGACTTCTTGCCTTAATGTAATTCCTTCCTTTTTGCTGTATTAACAAGCTGGACATGTTATATTAATTAATAATATTATTAATATTAATTAATTGGTATAATCTCGTTGCTAATGAAAATTAAGTTTGAATGTCATTTTAATGGGGCATATATTAAGGAGGTTAGGGTTTGTGGAGGTTAAGTAAGAAGGTGTGAATGAAAGTAGGTGCAGTACAGATCGCGTGAACGAGAGAATGTTGCGGGCAGATTGAGGCTGTTCTAGAACTGATCTGCGTGTAGCGATACAACAAAGCACAAACCAAAGACACGTACACCCATATCTATACGATTTTCTTCCTACTCTTGACCTTTAACGTCGTACTCTTTCTCTTTTAAGTCCTCCGTCCTCTCCTTATCGTATCTCCTCCTCGCACAATGACATTATCGAATTCTAGACCACTACCGTGTCTCTTCTGATAGAACCTGAATCCATTTTAGTACCCGATATTGACTTGGAATTCAGACATGCAATCCGCAACATCTGCAATGTATTTGGACAGCAAGAATACAATAAAGAGTGGAAATGCGAGCCTTTCTGTCAAGCGGGTCACGTAAAATGCAAACCCGGATATATATTCTTCCCTTTTGTCAACAGTTGAATAGCAACGCTTGCTTGTTATTCCCGGAAGGGGCGGGTTGTTCGTGGGCGGTGTTACCCGCCATGACAGACTTCATCCTGCCAGTCCTTGGTCTGGACATGGAATGCCTGGGTATTTCAGCGTAAACCCTCTCTGTTCCAGGATCGGCCGGATCGAAGCATTAATGGAATTGCTTTAGTTATCCATGATATTTGCCCTAGTCAGTTGTATCACTAATTACTCGTTTCACTTGATTTTATTGTCTCTAGAAATCTTGTCTCGTGGTAGGTTACAGGCAACTCTCGGTTTACGAAAGTTTGCTGTAACGAACGTCACAATTGATTCAAAATTTCTTAAAGTCGCCATTAGATAGCGTTTCTTATAAAATGAAATACCAAACGTATAGTGAACATAATTGTAAGATTTAAATAAACTTTTAAAAAATGTATTTATTAGAATCATTATCAGAAAATTAAAATATAATAATTATACTGAACTGTTCTTGGTTAATAAAACTAATCTAGTCATTAAAAGAACTTTGGTTTACATGCCAGGCCGCGTAGAAAGTTTTCGATAAGATACGGTTTGGTTACGATAAACCATAACGCATACATGCATTGTAATAAAACGTGTTATATAGACCATTCGATGTTTAGTACATGGTTTCAATGCTTTAAAATGGCTGCTAATGTATATGATACGTATCGTAAAAACTCAGGAATTCAAGATATACGTAACGAACAAAAACGTGTAACGAACAACGTCATGGAACGAAGCTCGTTCGTAAACCGAGAGTTGCCTGTATTAGGTTGGTAACCCGGGTCCATCGTCATATGATTTTAACGTCAAAATTACACTACAGATATCTGACATATATTCAGGGATTTAAGCAAGAAAGAGTTTAATGTTACAAAAATGCATTTGTGCTGATATGGAAAAATAAAATTTTATTCCTTTAACTTTAAGAATATTCCTTTCGAAACACTCGTAACTGAAACACATTTCGGGGACTTCTTTCATCGTACAATTCTTGATACGGACGAAATTTTTATATTTAATTTCAAGAATGCTACAAAAATTTGTAGTTAATTATGCATAGTGACAGACGTCTCTTTGCTCTTCTGTATATCATGAAACATTCTTAAAGTTAATGGAGAATTTTATGTTGATGAACGCAAGAGGATGTAACATAATGTACCCTTGAGTTGCCTATATTAGGCAAAGCTTAGCAACTTTTTTGCGCAAGCCAACATCACGAACATGTATAATATATATTCAACGCTTTCATTATCCAAGCCTGCAGAAGTCAGAATAACATTTGCTATTATTACATAACTACCTGATCTACATACCCCCTGGCATCTCTTCTTTGCAAATGAGAGTACCCATTATGTTTTATTTTTCTTATGAACACGTTGTTGCCTGTTTGAAACACTGACCATCTAACGTTAGGAAAAGAGTCCTTTGGAAGCTGATAGTCTCTCACCTAGTTAAGGAATTCTGTATATTTTTGGAACCAGAAAATTGACAAGAATCCATCATTGACCACTGTACTGAGCCAGTTTAATCCAGTCCTCGCCCACACTCAGTTTCTTTAAAATACATTTCACTATTTTATGTCGTGGTTTCTTTCTTTTAGGTTTTGTTATCAAAATTTTGTGCGTGTTCCATATCTCTCCCATCCGTTCTATATGACCAGCTATCCCATCCTTTATAATTTGATTTGGTCCTAAAATAAGATATTTAACTTTTATTTGAGTTCCTGGTACCTGTTATTTCCTTCCTTTATGGTCGAGATATTTATTCTCTTTATCGCCCCGTTGCAAATCATTCTCGATCTATGCTTTACTCTTAAGATGAGAGATAACATTTCACATTTTAATGAACAATATAAACAATCAGAGTTTACAAAGAGTTTGCTACTAATTTAGAAATCATGGACTCTGATATTCCCATAGCTTCTCCATTTCCCTACTTCAAGAATGTTTAACGTCCTATGGTCGTTTTAGAGTTTCTAACAATTGACATACTTTAACTTCCCTATCGATATTTTAAAACTCGTGTCCGGCGAATTACATTTTTTATATTTTATATATTAATATTTTTTCTGCTGTACATTTATACTTAGCATGCATGGATGTGATGGGAAATGCATGCATAATTTTATCTAATAAAAAAGTGGAACAAAATAACGATGTGGGTGACCTAGGAGTACAATAGAGGAAATTGGGTCTGATGTAAATAGACTGCAAGGTTGTGGGCAGAATTCAAATGACTTAGAATGGGATCCAGTCTGTGGCTATTGTGAGCACAGTAATGAAAAATCGGGTTTTATACGACATCGATAATGACAAGTTGAACGACTGTTATTCAAAAAAATAGGCCACGCAACACGCATTGCAAAGATTTGCGAGAGGTTTGAACAAATTTGCATCATTGCGAAGGTATTTGACTTCTCCATCTTCAGGTTACATGGCGTAATAACTGAGAATAAATTTTATCACCGTGGAAACTACTAATTATATAAACAGTGAAAATGTATTGAAATGAACCTTATTGGGTTATAAAATTTGGACTGACGATAGCTGGACCTAGTGTCGCCTTGGGTAAAGTGTAGGTCTTTGTGGGATTACAAACAGGCCCACATGATAAATGAAGAGTTAAGAAGTTAATCGCTTTACTTAATTAGGTTACCATATTATTCAAACTGCCTGCCATATAAATGTTATGTGAATGGTTAAATCTTTGTGGATGAAATATCATTTATTGTTGCCTGGTTATGGCCCATATAAATTGAATTTAGTCAGTGGATCGACACAAGGTCGCAGCGTCCATTTTCTTGCCTTTTGAGACGAGGAGAGTAACCTAACATCTTTTGTGTTCGACCCATATTCTGCTTTAGTGTCTGGTCACGATCTTGCTTATAATTGCGTCAGAGTGTCGGCAATTGTTATTTTCGACCAAGTTGTATACCTTTCAGCTGTATTACTATCGCTTCTGTTAATATAAACCCTGATGAAAACGAGTGTTAGGCTGTTGGAAACCTTTGTTGTTATTCGTAACCAACGAAGCAATTTTTATTGTGGAAACACTTTTATAATCTTGTGTGAAACCAAAATAATTTATCGATTTAGTATTTATTGCAATTTAGTGAAAATCAAAACTGAGTAGTTAATAAAACGCAAATAATTCGATTAATGATAGCCCAACAAGGTACTAAATGAAGGTGTGCTGTCACTGTTAATGCAAATATTAGTAGGAAATAACAGCAACTGATGCATCTAGTTATTAAATAACGCCGTGGGTCAAATACCTTTTTAACAATGTGATACTAGCTCAGGTGGTGAAGATATTCACACATTTTATGGCCTCAGTCACAGGAGCCAGCCATTACAGTATATTCAGAGGCAGATGAATTGAGTCTATGTAATTTAAGATCTATTTTAATATTATCCTCTCAGATATGGCTAGATTTCCCATGTATTTCACGTCTTTAGTAATCCTATATGCATACGTTATCGTCTTGTCCTCTTTGACTTTATCATGTTAATAACATTACATATGCAATAATATTCACGAACTATTACCATCCCGGTCTTTCTCTGCTTGTCAAGCACTAATATTTTCCTCAGTTTCTCAAATATTTAGAGTTTATATTATTTTTATTGTTATTGTTGTCGTCATTATCACGATAATTGCATTTGTAACCGTCTGTAAGATACATTTATTTTCTCAGTAATTTAATTAAACAATATGACTTACTTTTTATATTTAGAGTCTTGTCCAATTACTCTATGTAGCGTACTTTATTGAATGCCCGTTTGTAGACCGGCCTACTTTCTTTGCTGTTGTGGCAAGCGAGTGAAATGTTATTTCAGTCTGCAAATATGAGAGCTACTAATAATCTTAATTACTATAATTAAGAACAATATACAAAGTAAAAGGCCTTACCTGAGGCAGACAGCTGAAACCTTTTACCAATAAGAGCGGCACGTTTCAGCGTTTAAGATAGTCAAGTCACGATAAAGACTTTCACTTTCGTCTGTAGCATTCTTCAACTAAGGCGTGACGTCACGCAGTTCCGCTTTTTTCAATAAGAAAGAATATGTATTCTAATATTGGAGCTTACGTATTGTACAGATGTGTTCTTTGCTAATTTCAGCTATTTTAATTTATTATTACTTTATTTAATTACGTTTACGAAGAAATTATAAGCAGAAAATATTTGGAGAAAGCTTGTTAACATTCAGCCACGAAACGTTTTTCCTAATACCTGATTTTCACTAACGTAAATATTAAAATATATATTAAGAAACTATAATTTGACCCACTATTTCACTTTAAAACTTTGTATTAATTGCAGTATCATATTCAATGATGTAACGAGGTGTAACTTTTGCTAAGTATTTTAAATTTTGTTAATCGGATACTTCATATTTTTATTTTTTCCTGGTTTATGTATATCTATAATTGGGTTAATTGTACCTTCAGAGTTTTTTATTACCGCAGACTTCAAGAAGCAACGCACATATTTCTCCTGATAATGGCTATAGCTGGGCCGAAACGTATATGGAAATAAATAAAATAATTGTTAGGTATTTCTAGTAACATTTCGATGCTGTCTGTAATATTATAGTTTGAAATATAACGGTATGGCATTTGATAAATGTTTAAAATATAAAGAATCATATTATCTGCTCTTTTGTGTGGATAGGAAACTTGATCTGTCATATTAAGGACTGAATATTTATCAAGAATGTTTGAAAAGGGAGCACTGAGAAGAATGTTTGTATCTAATGGGGTTAAAGTGACAACAGCCCGGATAAAACTACAGAATCAGGTGCTCCATAATTACTGCTCTCTGCCAGTTATTATTACGATGATTAAATGAAGAAGTATGAGATGGACAAGGCTTGTAGCAAGAATGCAGCTATAAAAGGGGGAAAATTTTGTTGGAGATTACGAATTCGAGACTACTTGAAATACCTAAGCATTTATGGGATGATAATATTGAAATTGATCTAGGGTAAATACGATGGGAGAGGTTGGATTGGATTCTTCTGGCCCGGTAGAGGTCTCTTGTGAACACGGTAATTTTCTTTCGGGTTCCGTAATAGCGCGAGAAATATCTAACCTAACCTAACCTAACCCAACCTAAGCGACTAGTGATGGATTGTGCTCCATGGAGTTAGTAGGCACAAGATGAGCCTTTACAGTTTATAAATGTGAAATTTCCGATCTGAGTTCATGTAAGTTGTGTATTTGCTTACTGGGAAGTTGATGTTTTCTTAACCAGTGCTAGCCATCAGGGCGTGGCAGCCCCAAAGCGTGTTGTAACAGGAAAGTGTTACGTTAACAAAACATGATGGTTCGCTT
The DNA here is from genome assembly GCF_977971745.1 of Zootermopsis nevadensis. Classification (NCBI taxonomy): domain Eukaryota; kingdom Metazoa; phylum Arthropoda; class Insecta; order Blattodea; family Termopsidae; genus Zootermopsis; species Zootermopsis nevadensis. Next base: position 11,582,635 of record NW_028259142.1, read on the forward strand.
CCAGTATGTCACGTTTATCTCAATAGAGTATGCAGCTTTTATTTAACCTTGTATCGATCATCGAAGTCGATACCTGGCTTCTTGTGTCGTCCATTCTTTCCCGCCTTTGACGTCCACAGGAGCACCAACCTACACGCAACCAAACTATTTACTAACGGTTATTTTAGTTTCATAAATTCAGTAGATCAGTATTAGCCAATATTACATACAGAATATTGATTAGTATGCAGTTACTAATCTATAAATTCTGTTAACTTCAAAATATAAGTTTCAAATTTTAAACAAGACTTGGAGTCGTAGGTTGTTCACAGGACATCTTGTTTAAAGAAACATATTTTAAATGTACTTAATGGGTGGTAGGTAAGTTTTACAATTACTCTGCGCTGCACAAGTTCAAATCTTTTATTGATACTGGCCCCCGGCTGCCGTAATTAATGTGATCGTACTAGCTGGCGGGCGACGTATTGGATTGGGAATTTGCTGGAGTATTCGATTTGATTGCATTACTGCTTTATTACCTCGGATTTGTGATCGTGTAAACCAAAAACTGTTGCTGGAGGTTACACGTCAAGTACACAAACTGTGACATTGTGACCATTATATTGAAACTCTGAAAATTGAATGTTTTCTGTTGCTTCTATGTGTCAAGCCTGTAAAAAGAACAAATGGTGTATGGATTGTATGGTCACCGCAGTTCAACAATTTTTTTTCCCCTGTTACGAGTATGTACCAATGAGGCGTTGATTCCTGAATAAGCAGAAATTCCAATTAAAATGTGGTGTTACCAAAATCAGAAAATGGTAGCCCGAGTTTTTATTGATTGTTTCAATTAACACGAAATATAAATGTGTCGGCTAACTCTACGGTGCAGAGTAGACATCTTTTGAAACTCTCATAGTTACTTAACTGCTGCATATATTTAATGCTGTTTGGAAACTGAAGTCTGTTTATCGCCTTCACATAAAGCCTTGCCTTGTCCCTCTAGCTGAATGACGTGCATGACTTCATTACTTGTTTTAGATCCCTTTTATTGTTATCCTACAATCTACACCTGGAGGTTTGAAGTTGAAAGTTCTCCAGAGAATTCAAACTAAATTTATATGTCTAATTGACATCTACATGCGCGCATCATGCCCAGATATCTTTTTTATATTAGTGTTCTGTCTGACGACGGGTCCATATGAACAGGATCCTTCCATCCTTTTCTCGGACTGGGACCTGTTCTTATACGTTCTTGGCAGATGATCCAGAAGTGGTTTGCCATTGCCTTCTTCTTTGTGTGAATGGAGTAATTGTTGGGATGCCACGGAGAAACCGGGGAAGCCCCCGGAGGAAAACTCCGTGTTGCCTAGACCACGGCCTTGCCCAACACAAGTTATAAATTCGGGCACCGCCGGGAATCGAAACCAAGACACCAGAATTACAGGGCCAGCGTTCTAACCGCTAGACCACCATGGAGGTACAGATATCTTATACTTCTTAATTGAGTCCCTTTAACAATAACACTTGGAGTATAGTGGCTTAATAAAACATGAGGAGTTTTATATATATATGTATATATATATATATATATTAAAATTTATAAACGTGTACATCATGCATGCATTTTAATAATATACACAGCACTGCAACCCCAAATGGTTTGATATGATAGTGATTATTGGAAAAAAATTCTATGTGGGGACAGATGGAGAAGTTTGGACATCCAAATGATGAGAAGTTTCTGCTACAAAGCTGAAATCCCGCCTTCTCAGTACAGGAATAGATACTTTCTTTTTCCGCTGCTGATATTTTTCGATTACATGGACCATTGGCACCTTGACGGTTGCCATTTTCTGGCAACTCGATCGATTTCAGCCAAGGGGGTCTCCGAACGATATCGCAGCGAGGAACGTCAATATCATACCTATTATCACCGCCATTACCACGCAAATTACCAAATAAATCAGACAGGAGAGTGCAGAGCTCGGTAATAAGGTAATCATTTTGATCCTTATCCTCATCATCTAGCGTCTGGCAGGAGCGATGTCATATCTCGTGATGTGTCCCATTTTCTTTACCGAATGTCTTCAAAATAACGAGGCAGCACAGACCTGAGCTTCCACTGTCAGGTTATTCATTGGCTTCCTGATACCACATTCGCTTTTATTCTGTGGCCGCATAGTTCACAGGATTACAATAAAATTGCAACTGCTTCCTTCATTATGAGAGACCGCGTATACGGTTTGAAGTTTTCTTTGGTACTGGTTAACAACCTGTGGGTAGCAACCCCTAGGATTTTCGTTGAGATGGCGAAGAGTAGGAAACTTTACTGTGATCTGAGCTCAAAGCAAAGAGATAACGAAAATATTATACGATATTAACAATAATTACATATGCAGGATGATCCTAAAGATGATTTTAATTATTAAAATATTTCTAATCTATAATAAAAAAACATAGTTACATAGTTTCGTAAGAATGTAATCCCCAGAGCCACTACTGACACGTTTGTATGAACCTGTGCACAGAAACTTCTACGCTTGTCACTTTTAAAGCAAGTTACATTTCTACTTCGTGCGGGAAATTTTGTAGTCTCCATATGGAATAGTGTGTGTGTGTATATTAGGTATCCATACATCATAAAGTGCGTACCGTTCTGTGTTAAATGCACCGGGGAAATGCGAGTAAACCGTACATGTTTGTATAGACCAACATGGACTACTTCCATGCATCGCAGAAGTTCTCAGAACAGGTAACTATGGAAATACGAGGTGCGATTGGAAGGTTTCCAGACTGCGCGTATAAAAACCCGTACACTTATCTCAGGTATTAAATTCATCCATCACCCTCGAAGTAGTTCCCCTGGGAGTGAACACGACGATCCCAGCGCCGCTGCCAAGCCTGGAAATCTTTCTTTGTCAGCCTGTCAAGCACCATCTGCGATTCTGCCTGAATCTCTTACCAAATACTCGCCAAAACGGCTACAGAAACCTATGAAATGCTAAAGCAAGCATTTGGGGAGTCCGCAATGGGTCGTGCACAAACTTTTGTGTGGCATTCACGTTTTAAAAATGGCCGAACCTCTGTCGATGATGACGAGCGTTCTGGAGACCATCTTCGAGCACAACGCCCGAAAATGTTACGAAGATTCGGCAGGCCATTCACGAAGATCGACGTCGTACCATCAACGACTTGTGCGACATTGTTGGGATAGGCTATGGGACCTGTCAGCTGATTCTAAAGGAAGAACTCCACATGCGACGCATCATGACAACGCGCCAGCGCACACCGCCCTCAAAGTTCGGCAGTTTTTGACCTCAAACACCATGGCCGTCATCCCGCACCCTCCTAAGCTCCGTGTGACTTCTTCCTCTTCCCAAAGATGAAAATTCAGCTAAAGGGAAGGAGATTTGAGACGATAGAAGAGATTCAGGCAGAATCGCAGATGGTGCTTGACAGCCTGACAAAGAAAGATTTCCAGGGATGATTCCAGGCTTGGCAGCGGCGCTGGGATCGTTGTGTTCACTCCCAGGGGAACTACTTCGAGGGTGATGGATGAATTTAATACCTGAGATAAGTGTACGGGTTTTTATAGGCGCAGTCTTGAAACTTTCCGATCACACCTCGTAGTTGTTGGGCTGTAATCATGAACATAGAACGTTGCCAAGTAAGTAAACTTATATTTCGCCTTACATGCAGCGAACTCTGCTTGTCGGGAGGGCTAGTGGAATGATCTACAGATAAGACAACGCTGTAATCTTTTTTACGCCTATCTGTTTCAATGCTTGTGCTCGCATTGATCATCCTACTGACGTCACGCGACAGGGCTGACACCCTTTCTAACCTCACATCTGTGGTGTGCGATACTAGAAACAGGAAAAATACGCCCATGAAAACATAATTTTTGTAATGAAGGGAATACATTGGGAAATTGTTTGTAAGAGTATTTATTATTAAGGTGATTGCAACAACTGTGCTGATTAACAGATGCAGAAACGGAAGTCAGCGAAATCAAAATCGCAGGGTTTTTTCTAGAACAGTAGTCTTACCACGCTGTACCAAGTCAACAGTACAGAAGTGCACCATTGATAAATTTGCTACGCTGCGAGTTACAAGGTGTCTTAACTCACGTGTGCTCTGCTCTCCGTGATGTGACCTTGAATTGTTTAATTTGTTGACGGCTAACAACTGCTATAATGGGAGGACAGACATAATTCTTTACTACAGTTTTTGAGTATTGTTACATTTTCAAGTATGTAGCACGTAATTTATCAGATTGTTTCCGGCTTATGTATTGCTTTATAAGAGTATAATTCCAATTTAATTTTGGGTGTTAGAATACTGCACGTCACAGCGTGCCATAACCGCTCACTTCTGGTTTAGTTACATGAACTGAGTTCGCTGAGTTTAGAAACATCTATACGTGTAATTCTTATATACGCGTTCGCGTGTATCAGAAGACCGGTTTAATAATTCTACTAGCGTTTCATTTCTTCTCGTCTGTCAACCTAGCCGCCCTTTTTAACAAGACGCTCAGGGGTTGAGGCTTATGTAGCGCGTCACCAACATCTTTACCTTTTCATCCTGTGTGGTTAGACCCTGCCTCGCACTGCTTATCGTTCCCCAAGACTGGGTGGTCATAAAACAACAAATTTGGTTGATAAACCTCTAATAACTGGAGGAATGTGTCGCATCCGGTCTTGACATCTGTTACACTTTTGATGCTGGGAATCATAATACATCAGCACTCAGCTGTTCAAGAAGTTTTCAATCTCGTAACGTACGAAAGGATTCACAAGATCTAACCACTAGTCCCTATGGTTAGCGATATTAATTCAGTCCCACCCTACTTTCTTAAGATCGATTTTAACATTACACTCCCTTTTAAGTCTAGGTCTTCTGAGAGGTCCCATACGTTCAGGATTTCAAACCAAAATTTTGTACGCATTTCTCTTTTTCCTTAGGTGGTACATGTTCCACTCATATTATCTTTATTTATCTGATTATCGAACGAATATTCAGTGAAAGATGCAAATTATGAAACTTGTGATTCTCCAACTTTCTGAACCATCCTGGAACTTCATTCTTCTTAGGTCTCCATAACCTCGTTAGTGAATTAAGAGTCTCTGCCATTAAAATATCGTCTCTTAATACTAATGTCTGATCCGCCACTGAGTAGATGATGATGTTCTTATTTTGTAGACTTTGCATTTCCTTCTGCTATGGTCTGATATTTGGGTTCCCTCTTGACTGCATTTCCTACTATGAATTCTCCAAGTGACAAGCTGAGAGAGGGCTCTGCTCCTCCGCAAGCCTCTTTATGCATTGTGACTTCCCTTCAGACTTGTCTCTCACCTCACAGACTTTTCCCCTCTCCCCTCCACTTTATGCATTTCTAAGACAGATATGCAACATTCCATTACATTATTCTCTCAGGCGTCTCTGTCTTTCTCAACTTTACTCTCTGAAACTCCTTCCACCAAAGAAAGCCGAGATGTCAGACGAGAAACGTCTTGAATGTTAGATCATCATATATCCATATATAATATTCACCTTCAAGGAAAAATCCGTAACGTTACCTCGCTTTTGTGTTTCATTCTTTCTAATATCCCGTTTCTATTACCCATAAAAATATGGTTTTCCATAAAACCTTCACGTTCACATTTACTGTAATGTTTCCAGTTCTGATAGACTTTATCACATATTATTAACATATGAAGCAAATGTTTTCACGTTCATGTTGTGCTCAAATCGTCAGGGCGTTTGCATGTTAGTGAAGTAGCGAATCAAACTTGTAGTAATTGTGGTCACCTCTGAGAAAACAGCTTTTGAAAAGACTTAACCTTTAAAATACCAGTAGTACCTTTTTTTGTTCCACCTACTTTAACACTTAGAAACGCTTCATTTATTCCGTATAGTGTACATGTGGGTTTCGCATGATTCTTAAAATAAACAACAATTATTTCCCTTAACAGAATTAAACAGTTGATCTTTTTCATAAAAGCAGTATTTATTTGTAAGATTTGAGGTTTTCACAGCGGTGAGTATGAAGGTTTCTGTCTTCTGGGTTGTTGCGCTGTGTAGTCTGGTCGATGTTAACCAACGTTTCAGAGGTCATACTGCCTCCGTCATCAGGGAGATGAGTATGAAGATTTCTGTCTTCTGGGTTGTTGCGCTGTGTAGTCTGGTCGATATTAACCAACGTTTCGGAGGTCATACTGCCTCCGTCATCAGTGCGACGAGTATGAAGATTTCCGTCTTCTGGGTTGTTGCGCTGTGTAGTCTGGTCGATATTAACCAACGTTTCGGAGGTCATACTGCCTCCGTCATCAGGGCGATGAGTATGAAGATTTCCGTCTTCTGGGTTGTTGCGCTGTGTAGTCTGGTCGATGTTTACCAACGTTTCGGAGGTCATACTGCCTCCGTCATCAGGGCGATGAGTATGAAGATTTCCGTCTTCTGGGTTGTTGCGCTGTGTAGTCTGGTCGATGTTAACCAACGTTTCAGAGGTCATACTGCCTCCGTCATCAGGGCGATGAGTATGAAGATTTCTGTCTTTTGGGTTGTTGTTCTGTGTAGTCTGGTAGATGTTTACAAAGTTTCAGAGGTCATAATGCCTCCGTCATCTCGGTGATGAGTATTAAGATTTCCGTCTTCTGGGTTGTTGCGCTGTGTAGTCTGGTAGATGTCCATCAACGTTTCAGAGGTCATACTGCCTCCGTCATCAGGGCGATGAATTCATCGCTCTGATGACGGAGACAGATATCTTCACGTTGTGTTTTGTTTGAGGTAAAAAAGAAAATTTTAAATAACCTGCGGTTTAGATGAACGTCGACTTTAAAGATTAATTTTAAATGTGCATACCTGATTAATCATAGGAATTTTACAAATCAGTTGATAGAAAAAAAATTCTGAAACATCGGAATTTTAGAAATTAAACTTGTTTAAAAGAAGTAGATATAAAATATCTGAAGTTAAAAAAACATAATTTATGGTGGAAGAGGAACTTCATGGACAGAGCAAGCTGGCGTTGCGGTTAAAGCTCTGAAATTTCATCTCAGTCGTAAAACCGCAAGTATTTAGCGAATTTTGTCAGTCCCTCTTGGATTAGCACTTTGAGGACACAAATTGCCTTCTTATAAATTCATAAATATTCGTCATTTATTACCATCCCTAAAGTTGAAATATTTTTGTTAAATAACACACTGTTGAAAGCCGACTTTGTGATTTCAGTAGTTTAAGTCGGATGCCGACGCAGAATCGGAAATAAACCACGATAGCGACCTCAAGAGTCCTCTTCAGTGCATTACATGTTATCATAATTTATTCATGAATTAGGTTTCAGCTCGCTGCAGCTTCTTATTTATAGTGAATTGATTAACAATTCTTCTACATTAATTAACTGTTCCTACATTTACCAAATAATTATTAGTACACTTTCTTTCATATATATTCGTTATTCATAACGCCAAATATAACAACATATCCGTCGGCACTTCGCTTCTTGAACTTTGTAATAATTTTATTGTCCTTAAACAAAAATTTTGCTTTAATATAAAAGTGCGCGAGAGTCTTTACTTCATCAAGTTTCAAGTCTGTCTCTTTAATGTTCTATTTATCGTCCCACATATTCCTTTATAGGCGATTCAGCCAATCATTACATTGTAAGATCATAGTTATATTAATCAGGAACGACACTTTCCAAAAACTTAAAATGTGAAGCATGCCTTGTAAGAGAATATAAATAATTATTTTTCAGTGGATTTCGTAGACTGTCTCCTCATTTGACTCTATACAATATCTGTAGTTGAAATATCGACGTTATTGACTTATGAATAAAAGAATGTGTTCGGATATGTGGCTTTATTTACAGAAAATTCCTCAGTGGCCCATGGGGTTAAATTCGCGAATGGCAAAATTGCGTTAAAAATACCAAACCTTCAATCTATGAGGAACTGTTAACTGAAAACTACGTTTTCCCCACATATTGTATTTATACGGGTTTCGTGCAATTTTAATTGTCAGAACAAAAACATATTACTGCCCTAATCAGCATTAACCAACTGAGCTATATAATTCAAATGTGTCAGATTTTATTTAAAGGAGGGACAGAATTTTTAAATTTTATTTAGAACAGATTGACTTTGTACTTCATACGGTTGAAGATTAATTGAATTAATAATCCCATGTATGTTTCGAACATTTTAACCCATCGGGACGACATAGTGTACTGAATTACTTATATCTTATAGTTCATAAGAAACTTCGCACTTATTTTGAAATGCATTTCCCAGCAGAGAATGGATTTGGATATATGCAAAAGTTATTTTCGTCTCCTCCTTCCGAGATTGTGCCGGGGAGTATTTCGGAACTGAATTCTTAGCCATCGCCTTGCCATAGTAGTCGTCAAACCTCTCACCACGGAAGGAAATACGTTCTGCAATTTTCTGCACAAGTAGTCGTATCTCTCCGCTTACAATTTGGAAGAATTCGCTTCTAACGGCAACTCGATCCTATAAGCCAGCGCAATCCTTTCCTGAGCCACTTTTCCTTCTCACAGTTTCGAAACTGTATGGACCAGTCCGATAACTAGAACTAGGATTCAAGACTTTCTTTCCCGTCTTCTCTTTGTCCCTTCTATGAACTAGGTCAGATTCCTCTCAGTATGCTTGTGTATTATTAACCCTTTAAAGCCAGAGCTCGTTTAAATAATAACCTTATTTAATAATTCAGTCCGTGATGCAACGAAGGCAACACTTCGCCATTGGAGACATATGCTGGTTTGGTGACAATCGTCGATTATACTGATAATCATACGAAATTAATAAATACAAAATATTTTGTATTTATAAATTCACTGGGCTTAAGGGTTAATTTAAGATAACGTGAAATAACTATTTTGAATTGTTTTGCAAGAAAAAGGGGTAGGGGTAGAAACAATGTTTATTATAGAAAAGTAGAACATGGATAAATTTCCTACACACCAAATAATTTTTTTTTTAGAATTCCTAAAAGCGAAAATTTACTCAGAGGGTATTTTCGGGTATAGAATGCAGAACAAACGTTTGTTCGGAATTGTTACTAATAACGATATTAGGGTAGTTACCCTAAATTCTGGCAGTCTATAAACATTTTATTTTTTCATCGTATCTTTCTTACACATTCTCGAACTTTCATTTTGGTTTCTCATACACCCAGACCCATAATATTACGGATAATTTTTATGAAAGTCTATTTATAATTAATGTTAGATATTGTAGGGAATCGATGATATTTATTTAAGACCTTAAATGTCTGGAAGAGAAGGTAAAGATATATCAACTGCAATGGATAGTGAACGATGTTTAAGAAAAACGTTTATGTAAAAACGTTAAATTACATATGGATCACCATTCTTACTCGATTCGTGGAGAACGTTTCGCATCTGACCTCATCGTGATAAGACCGTTAGTTAGGCTTGTATTTACTTTCTAGAAATACATTTCTTGGCAGAGAGTTAAAACTGCAGAAACTTCACTGTTGAAATTACTTTGAGTTTATAAATGTTGTTTCTCTTTAATGCATGATGTCAGCGCCTTGAATTTTTGAATGTTTCTTGCTACATAAAGACTAAATCATTCTTCTTATTTGATATTTTTAAAACCGTTCAGCCAGAGAATTTTTTTAAAAAAATATTTTTATTTCAGTGAATCAACCGAGCACGCTGAATTGTGTTACGTCACTAATATTTTAAACGGAAAATCAACTTCTATTGTCGGTCGAATGGAGTTTACGTGTTTGCTATATGCGATTTATGACATTTCTTAATGTCTTCGGTTCTAATTAAACAGTTTCTTTCTTAAACAACACCAAAAAAAGTTCAGTACAGGTGAAAGTGGTTGAAATCTCGACCAGAAAATCGGCTATCCTGACTGAGGTTTTTCGTGCTTTTCTTTAGTCCCTTCAGGCAAGTGATAGTTAGTACTTTAATTATGCCTTAATAGTTTTCTTTTTCATCATTTACTAATCATTCCATTACTTTACGTTGTAAAATCTGAGAATCTAACTGCCTTTAAAACAACACAGATAAATTAATAAATACACATAAGTATGAGAAACTATAACCAGAATGCGTGGCTCAGCGTGATACCTGTTTAAAATGGTTGCTTGTATAAAAGAATAATAATCCGAATAGGGACATATGTTTATAGGAACTGATATAGTTGGTTACTCCGTTATTTTTACGAGACTTTACCTTAAGTTCGGATGACACATTTTGTTAATGGTCTCATCTGTCGCTTTTCTCTTCGTCTTTAGTATCCTGTCGTAAGGTATGTGGTTAAAATAGGTATAATCTCCAATAAAGATTTCCATTTCTTGGTTCTAATGTTGACAGGTACCAGAATAATCAGAAATTATATGTAGTAAATAATTACAGTTTAAACCTAGAGGATAATTAGAGATCTAACTGTAACATTAGAAAATAAGTTTTAATGGCCTGAACTGGCTTAAAGTTTCTATTAAATTTCGCGAAAATCTGTTACTATATTTAAAAATTTGAAAGAAGTGCACACAGATAGAATGGTGTTCATATAAGCGTACTAATTTTTTTAAGAAATGAAAGTAGGTTAAAGGTATACACTGAATGTTTTCAGAAAGAAACAAGCTAATAACTGAGAAATAAGCATGATATCTGACTATTAAGGTGGTTTGCTAAGTGACTTCATAAAGTGAAATCCTTCCTAAGGTCCTATTCGTCCTGCTGATCAAGAAATTGTTTTGAAGTATGCGGATACAAAATAAAACGTTTAAAACACTCAGACCTACTGCATATGCAAGAAGATTGGAATCAAGGGAAACTGCACAACGCAGAATAAAAGGATGAAGAAATACAGAAAGACCTAAACATCGATGGATAGATGATACTGGAGGTGCAAAGTGCTTGTCCTACTGCTTGAAAGAAGAGATTATGGATGTAGACACGGGCGAAACCTAACCTCACAAACATTACTGCTGTTAAACGAAGAGGCAGTTGTTTCAAGTGAGATATCTCGTTCGTATCACGGAACGGGATAAACTGTGACTAGACCCGCCACTGAATGCCACCCATTCCTTGCCTCCCTGGGCCCACCTTACCACCCACGTCATGTGCAACAACAGCGCAGAACTTTAGGAATTTCAAGAATTCCGCAGTGGCTCTAACGATATTAAACTGGCCACACTACGCAGCCACGAGGCCGGGGCTCTTGCCTCTTTATTCCCCTGCTCCATATTATGAAACTTATGCCTCACATATTTCCTACTATACTTTTTGCTATCTCCTGATACCACTGTCTCATTTCTGAGTCTGCTATTCACGTTTCTTTATAACTCCTCATCTTCTTTTACTGCTGTACATGTTTCTGCCGCAAGGCCATTACAGTATATCATTACATAGTGTTATTATGAAATTTTCAGCATATTAACTATCAGAGTACAGTCTTATAGATCAGTTCTGTCTGTGCTCGGTTTCGGTTATAACTTGCATTTCTCGTTATTTTGTACATTGTCCTCGGTACATTTAGAGGTCCCTGTAAACCGTCTTTCGTAATTATTGTAATTGGGCACTAAATTCAATTAATTCTTTATCGTCCTCTGGGTTGTGCGTCGTGTTGTCTGTGTTTGTTGCCTTTGTCATCAGGGCGATTTATGAAACGTCGGCGAGTTTCTTCCAGACTGTACGGCACAATAACCCTGAAGGTAGCCGTCTTCATATTCGACGCCATTAGAACCTAAAATCGCAATTATTTATCATGGTTCCATTTTTTTCTACAATTTGTTATATAAAGCATGTAATGTGTTGTGCTGTGACATTTTTACGCTAATTTTTATTTAGGGAAACATAAAGTTAAGACACTCTATTTATATTATAAAGTAAAACCTATAATCTGTTGTATAATAGAAAAGTCAATTGTTGAGAGACAGCGAGAAGCGTTTCTTGGAGTTTTCTACTTGTGCATAAAATCTATCCGGACGACAAGCTAGATATCTCGTGAATAGCATGGAAAGGGTTAAATATCAAGACGAAACAATGCAACAGTTTAAAATGCGAAGTCCTTCTGGACAAACTTAGTCACCTATTTTACGATAATTTTATTTTTATGATTTGTCTATTTAATTTTCCTTACTTCTAATATATATAAAACTTGAGCTGCTTAAAGGTAAAGGAAGCTTCTTTAAGACATGACGCAGTAGCTGATAATGAATTACGTCATGTAAGACCTTCAAAATTTCGACACTGGTATCGAAATACTACCAGTGTAAGGAAACATAAGGAAATTGAATTATTACTTTCAATTTCGATCTCTTCCATTTGTTCTCTCTTCCGCTTTGAGTTTTATTAGCAGTGTGCTTTCTTGCTGTTAGCTTTTAACGTTATTTGATTTACTGAAGACGCACAGTAGCTGACTGCTGTCTGTTCTTCGGCTGATTGGCGACGGTTGGGGATCGAACTGTGGTTTATTCGAATGTGTGTAGAGCAGACATCGACGAAACCTAACCAGGGAGCGATGTCATATTGGCTCCAAATTGGTTGAGAGCAGGGGAACTACATTCAAGCGCGGTTAACAACATGAAGTCTATTTCACCTTCCACTCTTCCACGGTGATTAAAGCACCGTCCTGAGGTTGTGAGCTACACATGTCACTTGGATGTCCTTGTCCCTCATCCGTATTTACTTCCGATACACACACATCTTGGATAGAGTATAGTAACGTTTTAATATTAGGCAAAGAATTGTTCTAGATGGCATAAAAGCAAGAATATAGAATAAAAAATGAATGAAGAATGAGTCTACACATTGCTGGTGTTACGATAAACAATATACATCATGAACGAAAAAACATCTTTATGAAATTATTACTGGAACATTCCTGTTGTGTTGTTATTACTCGGTTTTAATATTATCAGTAGCACACATGCAACGTAGGAAACCATAGCAACATACAGTAACACACATCATTTAAAGAGAGCCGAGCAACGATTCAACCCAGTTAAAACAACGCCACGAAATATAAATAGGATTACAAAAACACTTATTTACAACCGCCAACACCGAAAACTAAGTAGCTCAGTCACAATAGCGACAAAACATGAAATAAGTAACAGGTGACACATTTAAGGAGAGCAATTTACCATCAACAGAATAACATAAAAGACAGTAAAAGAAAGTGTCTACTTAGTTATAGTGCTGCAAAGGAACATATATAAATATATATATATAAGTAAATAAGTAAGTTAAATGTAATTTTAGATGAGTGTTAACAATAAATAAAACAAATTTAGTTAATGTGTCAATCAGTCAGTTAGAATAATTAATCAGTATGTGGCAAATGAAACCTCTTAGAGGATTACAATAACATTATACGCAATTTTATGTATATATTTAGTGGCGGCAAAGTCGATCTGAATATGATATACATGTGTTTAAACTTGTAAAATAAAAGTAAATTTAGTAAATGTAAATACAAATTTATAAATAAGACCTATGTGGATAATATTATACAGGTTAGACCTGAATTTGACACTGAAGTATTGGTTTTGCTTCTTTTTCTTGCGATGGGGTGATACTACGTGTCCTGATAATGGGCCAAGATAATGAAATACAGAGCCTAAAGCAGCAACGATATTTAGGTTGTAATTTTTGTATCCAGAACTGTTTACGCTGGTACCTGCGATATTCTCAAGATACGTGCAAACGGAATTGAGTTCAGGAAACTGGCGTCATTCGGGAACGGTATGTTCGTGACGGTACCAGGTTTTGCTTCAGCCATTCTTCATTTTTCATCGAGTGTTCATAAATCACAGCTAACCGGAAGACAACTCTAAAAAATGATGTAACGCCCCTCGCTCCGTCAGCCACGTCTCTGACCCTTGAAATAAAGTGACGTGTGAGGTTAATATTAATACGCCAACTTATCTTCTGACTTCAGCAACATACCTATAAGATCGTTAATTGGAGCTTTTCATCTTTCCGTATTAGAAGGGCGATAGATATCTTGGTATCAATTTTACCAATTTTGTTGTTGTTGAGATTTCAAACTGCAATATACGTTTTGTTTTGAAATGCTTTGGTGTGTGTCTCTGCATGGAGGCAACATTCTAGCTAACCTGAGGACGATGCGGTTTATCCGTCAGGTTACCCAGCATGCTTCACATGCCTCACACGTTGCGTGTGTCCTGAGCCTTATGAAAGTCGTTGAGATATCCCAGATTTAAACCACAGGAACAACAAGGTTATGAAGCATAACTATATAACAGACTGGCCTGATGACTTAGTAACTAACTGGCGTCCGTGATCAGGGCGATTCCCCTGATAATGGAGGCAGCAAGTTCCTCTGAAACAACGGTGAACTTTTACCAGACTTCATAGTGTAACACCGAAAGAGACAGCCATTTTTATACTCGGTTCCGTGAGGATCTAATGTCTTTAATTTATTAATTGTTATTATTATAAACGGGTATAACCGTAGGAACCCTAAAATGCACTGTATGATGGACGTTGCTTCTAAAGCGCTAAACCCTGCTTTAAGTTCCAGAACACATCTGACGTCTGTCGTTGATATGCGTGGAGTTGGGTAAAAAAGTTTAATTTTTTGTTAGGTGTCTTATAGCTACAGTGAAGAGTCCTGCACGCTGGCGACTTGACCTCTCTGGGGAGGAAGGTATCTGGTGTCGAGGACGCCGGAATTTGTAAAAAAACAGGGGAAGCAGTTGGGGGCGATGGGTTTGGTTGAGCTGCCCGCAACAAGACGTTTTCTCTCTTGCTACATCAACTACTTTGACATCAAGGATTCGCATTACTAATTTCCTTCTCAACCCAACAGTGTAGCTCCTCCTTCTTCATTCTCAACATGACACTCACAGACATACGGGCCTGTAGCGTGTTAATAAAGTTCTGGACCCGCTTCAAAATTAATAAAGTCTTACAAGAACAAAACCTAAAGATGCATTACCGGGAAGGTTCAAAATAACAGTCTGTCTCATCGGCACTTCAACTTACGGAGCCGAGGCCATGGAATTTGACCTCATTACCCGCACACCTTCATTTATAAATTAAGATTTACTAACTGACTAACTAACTAACTAACTAACTAACTGACTGACTGACTAAGTAACCAACCGCAAAAATGTATTGTTAGGATAGTAAAATCTAGGAGGAGTTGATGGTTTGGGCACGTGGTTACTGTGAGAAGATAAGGGATGAATATAGGATATAGTGGGGAGCTCTTGCAAAATATCCATTTGGAAGACAAAGAATAAAGTGGGAGGATATTATTAAGACTGGTCTTAAGTAGGTAGTTTGTGAGGATCCGACATCGACGAAAATGATTCGTTCCCAATAACGTCCTCTGGTAGTTAAACAGACCCTATATGTTCATGTTTTGTTGTCAGATTACAGAACAGAAATCATTATAAATTATGGTACTTATTTAATAACACGAAAAAGTGACGAAGTTCAGATATTTGGGAACGTCGTGAACAGATAACAGTTGCATTTACGAAGATATCAAAAGCTGACTAAATTCAGGGAACGCTAACTAATACGCAATTCAAAATATTTTGCTCTCCGTTTGCTATCTAAAGCTGTGAAAGATTAAAATATACAGAACTATAATTTTAATTATTGTTTTGCATGGGTCAAAAACGCGTTCTCTCACGTTATGGGAAGAACACAATTTGAGACTGTTTTAAAATGGGTGCCTTGGGGAATATTTTGACCGAAGAGAGATGGAGTGACGGAAAGGAACAGAAATGCTTGCGAAGCCAGAAAGGAAGGGATTATTCGGAAGTCCTAGGCGTAGATGGGAGTATAATATTAAAACGGATCTAATGGAAATAGGGTTTTCAGTGTGGATTGGATTTTTATGGCTCAGAATAAGGACTGGTAGTGTGCTGTTGTGAGCACGGTAGTGAATTTTCAAGGTCCGTAAATTGCAAAGAATTTATTTACTAACTTCATGCAGTTGGTTTAATAGGGTACACATATCGAAATATGTCCATAAATTTCTCTTAGAGCATGTGCTACACTTGTGTATCATTATGTCCCCTTTTTAAGCTATTTTAAGCTCTGCCAGGTCTGCTGGCTGTTTTATGGCAGTGATACTGCTGATTAAAGAGAATGGAAGTTTGTAGTTGTATGATATAAAGGGCTGATAAATTATATCAAGACCACAAGATGGAAGCCCATCATTTGAAAAGCTAAGAACAATGGATATAAAACAGGAAAGCAATAAGAGTATGATGATGTAACGTTTGTACGTCAGAGTCAAAGTCTTCCGGTACTAGATAATAATCCATA
This sequence comes from Zootermopsis nevadensis, assembly GCF_977971745.1. Lineage (NCBI taxonomy): Eukaryota > Metazoa > Arthropoda > Insecta > Blattodea > Termopsidae > Zootermopsis > Zootermopsis nevadensis. Next base: position 11,598,935 of record NW_028259142.1, read on the forward strand.
CGCGTCACAAGTCCTATATTTCTTTACTTAATTATTTGTAATCTGACCATACTTGCTACCAAAACTAATTTAGTTGCTGAAGCTAATTGACGATGAGGGACGGTAAATTGATGTAACCAGAGCCCAGAGAATTATTCTGACTGCTGTGGGAGGTCGGATGAAACTTATTCTGTAGGCCTACACATTTTTAGATTCATAATAGTGTAGTGAAGTGCTGTTTTATAATCAGATAACTTTCTGGAACAGTGCAACACGATATGAGTTTCGTAAGCAGTGGCAATAGAAAATTCTTATTAAACTGGAAAGCATGCTTCTTCCTCAGAAATCAGACAAAATGTACTCGGTTACAATGTACCTCTGTTACAGAAACTTCTATAATCTATATAGGCTACAACACTGATTATTTATTTTAGTTATAAATCGATTGTTACAAATCTAATCTGCTGTAGAAATATCTCAGTGCGCAATATTGAATGTATTTTCCTTATATTCCGTTAAATATTTACCATACACAAAAATGTTTCCATAAATCTGTATTCCTGTTTATGACATGTACTAGTTTCCTTCTGCAATGACGTGATTTGAGAAAGTCTATACTCTCTGACATTTATGTAAGGTAGTCATGTACTATGGGACCAATACGTTTCAAAATAAAACACCATCGACTATTTTTAATATAGTTCACATACCTCGGTAACAGGTTCACCAGAATCCATTCAATACTTTCGGAAATTAAACATGAGGACGGGCGGATGAAGACGACAAGCCACGTGCATTCATCTCGTACATATAAAAATCAAACAATTATGTTTCCGTCAACATTTAACACGTTTCTTTGTATGTGATGAAAGAGGATCACTTACCCTAAGGGAATCCAGTACACATCCACATAACATGAGGAATTGGTTCATTTTAATCTTATTCAGTATTATAAGTCGGTGTTACTGTTCATGTTTTAATTTTTTATGAGTATGAAAGCATTTATCATGTCTGCCATGCGTGCTACATATCCGCCCATCGGGTATTCCTAATTTATATAAACACATCCTTGTAATACTTTACAGTGCTCATTAAATACGAAATTTTCTCCAATCTCTTTCTGGTTACTTCTTCCATCTTCCGACCAAAGTCTCGTCACCCTCTTCTGCGGCCCCTCACAATTCTGTATTTGTATCTGGTTGGAAGTATAATATATTAAATTGAATCTTAAGAAATAAATATAAAAGTGAGAGTTGGATTTGTATCTCTCTGGATAAGGACTGGTGGCGTCCTGTGATCGTAGTAATGAACGTAGATGGCTGTCTCCTGGGACGTCGAACCGTGTACTCTGTTGCCTAGTTAGCAAGGACTTCTGAAATTTATACCAGATTACGGCACAACAACCCACAATATAGCCATCTTCATAATCGCCGATATGAGAACATAGAATCCCACATAGTAATGAGTATTTTGTTTCCGTGAAAGACAGAAAATTTACCGACTAATTGAACAAGTGTTATCTTTCTAATAAAGACTGTTCCTTGGATTTAGTTACGTGCCATAATTCCCCGGAAAACATCTCAGTAATTTGAAACGAAGCCCTCGAAACCTAAATCGTGCGTTGTTATCACTGAAATCATTATGACTGAAGGTTTCCTTCGTTTTGTGGGAGTGGACAGAAGAATTAAAGTTCGGTGTCTTGAAGACGCGACCAATCTGTTGGAAGCAGTGAAAACAGAACAGTTAGGAATAATTATGATTTATTTATTTGTTGACTCAACAGAGTGCAGGCTGGAATCATGTATCTGAATGTAATAATAAGCAAGTTTTCGCATATGGCCAGGCCAGAGGTCTGTTTTAATACGTTCCACTTGATTAAATTTGTAATTTTGTAGCATGTAATAAAAGTCTGTATTTACGGTTTGCTTTTAAGTGCCTATCTTATGATTACGACTAATTATTTTTATGTTACTTTTTAAAGTAATAATAAATTTGATCACAGTTGTTCAGATCCTGCTCAGTTTCGGTCAACAGTCCACACTGTCTTGTCTTATGCACAGTTCTTAAGATGTGCCATATTCTCGTCTAATGAGCTCAACTAAATATTTAACTTATTTATTTCATTAAAATCGATTTAGAATCGGTACAGGCCAATCCACTGGAGCAATTTAAACGCAGTTTAAATATTCGCAGATTGTTTATTTTATTATTCTCCCCCAAAACATCAATGCCTCATTGAAATTGTGGTTTTACATCAAACTGTTGTGCTCATTTTTTGTTTCATCATTTTAATATTTAGTATTAGAGTACTATAATATATTTTGATTGTGAACTTCTGAGTTGTGACGCAGTGTGATCTTGTGGGTTGTTACAGACATTTCTCTTATATCTTTGGGGCACAAGTACGTTCCTTTAAAACGGTTATAACCACATGCAAGACCACAAAGTTTTGCAAATTACAAGAATGAAATTGACAGCGTCTTCATCACCAAGAATACCTTAGATTTCACCTCATAATATTAGCTGAAAAATTTAAGTTTTATGGCTACTAGGTTTCTAATGTTTTCCTTATCTGGCTAACTAACTTGACGGAGCAGAGTCTATTGAGAAGTTAATAGTACATTCAGCTAGTCAAGAAATTAAGTAAAAATATCCTTTTTACGACATATCTCTAGGCTGATCTCTCTTTATAGTATTTAATTGAAGGCCAAATACAACGCGAAGCGATTCTAAATATCAGACTGAATATGTACTTTAGGCATTCAACATTCAGTTGTTTACGAGCACTGGAGTTGGTGGCATTTATTCCTGAGGCTGCTAGTTTGAACCTCGCTTACAGCACGTGCAGTATTATGTGGCGTAAATAATCTTGTTTGGTCATCACACCGTCCCTACGGTCCTGTTTGAAGTACGAAAATAAACAAAGGAAACACAGCATCAGGGTGTCTACCGTCCATTTGTAATTACAGTATCACCTGTTACCAGTTTATGTATACACGAGTTACATGTGTGTTTTTCACTTAACGAAATATTTGGGGTATAAATCATGCATATTTTACATAATTTACTTAGGAAAGAAAGATGTAACGTCTAAATAACTAGTATTTATGTCAAGAGTTGTGTAATTTACAAACACATGTAGTAGCAGATTATTAAATATTCTTTCGTAACATATTATTATTAATTTTTAAAATGTTTCACCTTCCTCCCCAAACAAATTAAGGTTATAGTAATGGTGAGTGTAGCATGCCCTCAAACAGAACGTTACACTCACCTGTTCCATGCAATCTGTTATATCGTCGCTGAGTGTCGTCCTTCAATCAGATTTGGCAAAAGACGATGGAAGTTATGATTTATCACGCATTTTAGTTTAGAATCATACACAGTAGGGAACGAATTCTAATAATTTTACAAATTTATAGCCATTTTTTGTCTTTCTCACGCAGATAAAGTATTCCTCACTCATATCGTCTTGAAGTTAAATAAAATGATGCAATTTTGAATAACAATAAATCAGCTTCTGTACGAAGTAAATTAAAATCTTCTTTCGAAATTTACTCTCAAATTTATCAAAAATATATTCATGATCGTGATGTATTCAAAATTTTTACTTTAATTCTCCTTAAATCAGAGATCGAACTTAAGAAAAATTGTCTGATACAAAATCATTTTTAGTATTAGTAATCTAATTTTGATAGGAAATACATTAAAATTGTTGTGCGTGGAAATCCTAGGATCTACCGAGGTTTCCCAGAACAGAGCGTGATAATGACTACTCCAGGCGGAAGAGTTTATAACACTTTCTTATTCCCCATTATTTTCTTCAAAAAGTACTTAAGCATGATTAGTTTACACGTTACTGAACGTCAGAAAGTCTGCCGACAGTTTTGCTCAGAGTTCTTGCTTAACGTTACACTGAGGCGGTTAGTTCAGGGTTATTACTTTTAAGGCCGTGATTTCTTACGTCCTCTTTGCTCGGATTTCCTTTTTTGAACATTGTCGTATCTGTCACATGTGTGTAATGGCCTCGTATTGATTTCCCTTATATGGCATGCAGGCAGAAGGCACGGCTTTCCCCTTGAGGAAGCAAACCGGTTAACTTTCTGCAGGAATGTCTTATCAACACTGACATCGCGAACCAGAAACGATAATGTATGAGTCGATAAACGTTGACGATGTTTCTTTAGCAGTTGTGTCATTTTCAACGTTAAACTTTATGTTCTACAGTAAAGTAAAATAACAGTAGGAATTGTAGTAGCCTGTTTTAAAATATTATACAGTTTTTCGTCTACAGAAGAACCGCGAAACACCCGAATCGACGCTCGCCAATACTCGAATCAAATACCCCCAGGGGAAAGAAATACGCGAAATTTTGTGACATTTCCGAAATGGCTTTCTCCTTCAGTGAAGTACATGCAACTGCGATTTTTTTGTAGTAGGAATATGTCCTGTGGTATTGTATCTAATTTTTCGATAAATGGAAATCTACCACGCACGCGGGGAGTTGATTCTGTGACCGTTAATATTTGAGTTATGAAAATTTAATAATTTTACATACGTAAACCAGCAGCTATATATAAAATTGAGAGGGAATGTCGAATGCAGATTTAAGAATTGGAAGTAGTGAACTATGATTACAAAATAACCCCAAAGGTCTTGAACATTTTTTAGTTTCAGACAGTTGAGTTACTGCTGTTTTGTGTCCTTATAAAAAAATTAAATACATCTTTTTTGTGGCAAGCTTAGTTTATGAATAAGAAGGCCATCTTTTTGTTTTCAAACCCAAATTTTTGATATTTTAAAATAGTAGCCTACAGTTGACGTTTTAAGCAAAATTAGAAAAGCTAAAAAACATTCAGAACATACACGAAAGAAGTTTCTTAATAGGTAGGCCTATCTTGTTCTTATATTGAAGGAATCTCTTATCTCCTCGTCTCATATCCGAACTCCTAAAGATGAATAAATTATTAAAGATCATACTTTTTTTTCTACTGTCATGTTTTGGGTGTGAGATTTGGTCCGCCGCTCAAGGAAGGACACAGACTGAGAGCGTTTGGAAACAACATGCTAAGGGGAATGTTTGTCCCTGAGAAAGAGGATGTAACAGGAGACTGGAGAAGGTTGCATAATTGGGATCTTCATAATAGCAAGGCAAAAACGAACAATTTTCCCCTTCTTATCGGTCGGTGAGATCATTCGGCAGTGTTGACTTTCACACTGTGTTTTGAGCGTGTCAGTGGATTTTCGCCATTCCATTTCTGCCATCTTGCGTGTTTATTTGTGATTCTCATCCCTGCTGAGAGCCAATAAAAATAGCTTTCCCTTCTGTCCGTCCGTCCATACGTCTGTAGGTTTCTAACAGTTCGAGATGAGGCGAGCTAATTTTCATGAGACTTGATACTGGGGACAATAGGTCTAATTATTTTACGCAAACCACTTATTGTTGTATTTATTGTTCTATCACATGAACATATGCGTTTGGCTTTTTATCACGCTATTATCAGTGTTTTAGACCCAAATATATCAGTTGGTTCGATCCCCATATACTACTTTAACGACCTTTGTTCTGAAAATATTAATATTTTAAGGAATAAAAAAAAACATTCAGATCATTGCAGGTATACTTACTCCTCTCTGTCTCTCTGATAAACATTCTCTTGTGAGTTTTCATGTTCTCACGTCGACGAATATGAAGAGGCCTCAGGGCCCTGATGATGGCGGCAGTAACAATCTCCGAAACTTCGGTCACTATCTACCAGACCACGCGGTAAAATATCCCAGAAAACAGCCATCCAAACCATTTCTTTGTCCATAGCGACCACTTATGTAAACTAGGCATTTGCAGAAATGGCATTAGTTTGGTTTGTTCTTGCTAGAAGCATTATGCAATTGAGGAAAAACGTAAATAGTTTTTTCAGAATAAAGTTTAGGCACATTCATCACCGAATATTATTTAGATGATAAACTCCAGGCTGATCAGATTTGAGGGACATACAACACGAGTGGGCGAAATGAGAAATGCGTATGTAATGATAGTCGGATATTCTGAAGGAAAGAGATTTTGTGAGACCTAAACTAAGATGGAATGATAATATAAGGCAATAAACATTTGGTTTTATTTTAGGTGAGGAATATTTTGATCCTATAAACAACTATCAGCTTATCAATTTGGACTTTTCTTCGTTGAGTTTATGTTTAAAGATTTGTTCTTCTACTTCCCACGTTTATCGCTTTTGGCATCTTAATACCGCCCTGAAGACTAACAAATTATCACAGCGTCGAGAGATGACAAGACTTTGTTCCATTAACGTGTATATCCTATAGTTTTAGAGGTGGGTCAACGTCACACTCAGTTACATCTTTATTACAAATTAATATTTAAACGCCAGTATGTTAATAAGCGCTTGCATTTTAACGTTCTATTAACTTATGCAATGTTTTCATTTTCGTTGTAAGCTATGGTGTGAGTTCAAACTGAACGTTAAAACAGGGAGGTGAAAAGTGCATATAGGATAGTAATAATAGGGTGTCAGTTCATGTCTGGAGATCTCTATAACATGGCGTACATGGGTGGAGTTGCGGGGTTGTATCAAGGAAAGATTTCATCCTATTGTTTCTGTCTGATGCCATACATGTAGACTTCATTGCATGTGTGTAACAAATAACAGCAGAATGGGTGTCTCTTTCTTCCATGACACCTTAAATGTAGAGATGCGATATGACCATATGTTTACTGGGGCGTGTTTTGAAACCTCGGTTTCAGTATTTGCGTCTTGATACTATGTGTCATATCAGCTCAACATCAAAATTTATTTACTAAATTGTGTAATTTGACGTTATAATTGTCAGTATTTATTATATTAATATACAATATGAACTTAAAAGAAAAATATGTTTGTATATCTTTGGTGTTCGGCAGAAAGGGCTTAAGTGAGTATAAATTACGCATGATTTAGGCCCTTTTTACATATTACCAAATATATTTGCAGTTGTTACATTATATGTTATATATACAATAAAATGTCATGTCGTTTTTATTATACGTGTGTAGCATATAACTTAACACTAGCAACCAACCACTTTTATTATAATTCTAGAACTTACTTACATTTTACTTTGCCAAACGATTTTCGGCTCCATTGGGCCATTATCAGTGGCTTCTGTATTTGGTTCGAACGTACATTACAAAACGTATAGCCATAAAATTGTAAAATATTACAAGTGAATCAGATTACACACGAAAATCTAGATTAAATATTTGGAACACCAGAACTAAAATATTAAGTGCATATTTTTTAAGTACATTTATATCACCAGTCAGGTCACATTTTGTTTTGGACAATTATTACACATTATATGCATTACATGGGAATAAATCTTCGTACACTTTTGTTTTTACATAGGCCTGTTTTTAAATTCGCCTTTTATATGTGTGTGTTCTTGGCATGAATTTGATAAACCTACGAAAATAGGACTACCGTGTTCATCTGTTTGTTTCATCTATGGATGAACTCAATGGAATTCTATTAAATTTGGAATTGGGATGTGTAGGAAAATTTATTTTCGTGAGTAATAGTTTATCATAACTGCTACTACACATGAAAATTAAATGGAACTTAACAAAAGTGAAAGTTAAATTCAAAAATGGTTTGCAATCTAAAATTCTGTTACATGGCACAAAGTATTAATATGATTAATTGTATAACTTTTATTTAAAAGGTTTTTGTATAGCACCGACATTAAAGATGTAGTAGTTTCTGTTTGTCCTGTGTAGTCCAATAATATAATTACCTTAATAACAAAAAATTTATTAGTGTTTGTGAAGGTTGACATAAAAATTAATAAAATATGCGAGATATCAATAAAATAAGAAGACCTGTATTAGTTTACAGCTTTGTTTTGCTCACAATAACTCCGTGTTACAGAGCGAACAGTTGCATCTTGTACTTTATTTTGATGAATATATAAAATGTTAAATGAAAATACATCTAAAACAGTATTTATTCATCCACATTTCGGTTTAGTTAATTCTGCTGTCCGCGCGGACTTCTCGGAAATTACTCAAGGCTTCGAATCCCGAAATGGACATTATTCTGCGTATGATTGCAGAAACAATAAGATGGCCTAATCTACCAGCCTGTCTCGGTAACATGTATAATTTGAAGTTCTCACGGAGGTGTGTAGGAAGATGACTGTTTTCTGGGTTGTAGCGCCATGCAGTCTGGTAGATGGTTACGAACGTTTCAGGCGACTTTGCTGCCTCCATCATCAGGGCGATAAGTAAAACTGAGGACTTCTGAAAAGTTGGTCGTCTTCTACCAGATTACACGGCACTACAACCCAAAATATAGCCATGTTCGATCTCGATAATAATTAAGAAAATATTCGTGAACGATGGAAACTAATTTCTGTTTTGATTTAATAATAGAATAAAACTTAGAATTTCACCTAATGCAAGCTTATTGCTTACAGACTTTAAATGCGCTACGCGATTCGGGGCATTGAAGATGAGGGAGGAGAAATGAAACAGGAGAAAGTGTCGAAGGAAGAACGGTAGACGGAGGAAAAGGAGAACGAAGAAAGAAGAAGGGTAAGTAGATGCATATAAAGCGTTTAAGAAGAATCATAAGGAAAAGTGGAATGTAAGAATCACGATAAACTTATGTCTCCAAACCCGTTTTGCACAACTCTGAGCTGTCTGCATTAAATTTATTTTCTAGCTCAACGTATTCTTATTTTCGGCACTATAAAAATGAATAACCAGCTTCATGACCCGGCCGTTTTATCCCAGGAGGCTTAAATCCGGTGCATTTTGGATATGATGCTGTGCAGTCCGAATATTGTGGCAAGAAGAAAAATTACTGAGTTACCCCGATTACCTACGTATTAGTGTTGCATACCGACATTTATTTGGTGGGCGCGTTTGTAAGGAAAGTATTCTTAATTCTGTAGGATACAGTTTCGTATTGTGAACAAGTGTTCTGGCGAAGTAGGCAGTCCTGAAGCTTGTAGTAACCGCAGTCTGCCTCTACCTTGTTACTGGTGTTTCCATTACCTCAGCAATTTGCGGTGCGTGATAGTAACTTCCTTTATGGATTCTACGCGGGCTCAGTTCACTTGCTTATAGCCAACGAGAAAGGAGATTCTCTTACAGCTGAAATTCCGGCCTTAAAACGGTGTTTTAAATCGAAGTTAAGGTCAGAACACGTTATTTGGTTTCAGCTAGCAATGACCGTTCAGAACAGTTTTTCTCTGTGATAGAATCAACCTCTATTTACCGAAAGCCTGACAAATCGAAATTTAAAATGGTTGAATAGAGTTTTACAACTATCCGATATCAAACGAGCCCATGGTATTTGACTGCGTTTTAATGATTTTCAGTTGGTTTGTTCGTTAATTGATATGCTTTCCTGATGATTATTCGATTACATCAGTGTTTCCCAACCTTTTTTCCGTGGAGGATCCACCGAAATATTTTTTTTTATCCCGAGGATCCCCTACCTATGAAAACGTTCACAGGCGAGAAAGAGTTTATAGCGGGGAACGCAATTTAATTAATGCTAATTTATTGTCAAGAACGAACTGACCAAACCAAACAAAAAATAAGCAGTTTGTAGCGCACGGAAGTTACTTCAGTAATTTCCGGACAAAAATTCCCGCTATATTTTGAGGGGTATTTGGAAATTTTGCGGTATTTCGAAATTTTTACGGATTTATTCGCGATTTCTGCGAGAATTCCAGGGTGGTTGTTTTTTTAACTCTGGTTTGGAAACACTGGATTACATGATTGGTCGGAAACGATAGGTAGTAAAAGAACAATGGCAGATAGAATCATGGTGAGAAGTGAAAGCCACTTTATTTTAGGGGAATAAACAGCATTAGGAGAGAGAAACGCAATTTTGATTTTCTTGTTAATTCACCATTAAGATAAGACTGATGATTTAGTGGCAAGTTATTAGTGACTTACGTAGCACGGGTTAATTATGATTAATTTAAATCTGTTGGGCTGCGTAATGATTGACAGTTTGACTGAAGGCTTTACTTCAGAGGATGCATTGCATTAGACCTATGATCAAGTGAAATGAAATTCTTAGTTTTATGAAAATAATCTTTTAGATATAATTAATCACGGGCAGTAAACAATAAAGGAAATAATTTGTGTTGTATACTGCAGGCAGAGGTGGTATTTCAAACTGTAACTTTCTTTTCGAAGTCAGACCAAGGTACGTGATGCTTCCATCATCAGGGCGATAAGTCATGAAGATACAATTTTAACACCTCCCAATGTCGTTAAAATTAGTTTTTTTACAAAATTGATTCTGGGATGTGTAATTTATTAGAAGATTACTGACGTTTTAGAGGTGTCTGATACCTCCATTATTGGAGTTATAACTCATGTAAGTAAATGTGTTATTTGAGTTATATAAACCTTATATGAGATATGAATATGTGAGGCCTATTGTGATTGAATCATAGCTTTCTAGTGTATTATTCGTAGACACTTATTAGTGCTAAAGAGAACGAAATATGTGGTAAGCGTTTCGATGGACACGACGTCAGTAGCTGAGATACATGGCGCGGCGTGATAAAATAAATAGTGATAAATGAATTGGAAAAGATTGGACATTTTCCAAAGTGGTCTGAGGTGAAAAATGATACACTTCAGACAGGTTAGCCGATCTTCAGATGTAAATTCGAATCCTGGGTCTCACAGATGAGTCAGGAGGGCTGACCACATACCACATACAGCGATGTTATGTTTTCCAGTGTAAATTTACCAGTACTGCCCTTTGTCGTTACTTTGACAAGGCCCCATTTCTCATCCAGTTCGCTTTTTTTTTCTGGGTGTTCGAAAAGTCTCTGGACACTAGACATGTAGTGTAAAGTTTCCAGCATGAAAAATTGGTGATATGATTATTGTGGTATCATGATTTATGAGAGTTACTTATATTTGAGGAGTACTTGCAAGTTGGAGGACGTAATTTACAATTATTTACGTAAATAAATGTAAGTAAATTTTTTTTACTGTAGAGAAACTTTATGAACAATCTGTACCTCAGCTGCCTTATTGCTTTTCTTGCCATAACCGATGAGCCCGCGAGAGTTGCAACCCGATACGGTACTTCCCCTACTCGACCGATGGCATATACAACAAACGATCGACGCAAAAACTAATTTCCAAACCCTACATGAAGTTCCAAAACTGAATGAATTTTTTTCCTTTGTATCTTAACGACGATGTTTCAATTCGGTGTTTTTACATGGCGTTTAATTAATTTCCAAGGCTTTTGGAAATGTAAAAAGGAATTTTTCAAAGTATATTTGAACGAAGGTCCTGAGTCTAAAATATATGTTTGGTTTTCGAGAGATCCAGGGTTCGAGTCTCCGGACCACAGACCTGTTAATGTGGTAAATTGTTCGTGGGAAATTTTGCATGTGCTATTTGCAGTTATTTTAGCAGTAGACGCGTTGTTAGGCCTGATTTCTATAACGTCCGCTCTCCGGAATGAACCGAGTTGAATCTTGTTGGCTTTCAAATGTTTCGGCAAACATTGCAGTTGCCATCTTCAGGATGAATACGTTTCGGGGATTTTTAGAGCAGACTGAAGTTGCCGAATGGAATTTGAAGGGTCTGATGGGCGGGGAAAGAGAACAGGACACTTTGAAATTAGTAACGAGTACCCGGTATTGATGTTGAAAAATCCTTTTGAGGGTCGCTTGTTGCGAAGAAGAGGTGATGAAAACATTTGAAAAGAAGCAGCGACAAAAGGAAAATGTTGGCGGTCACGTGGTGGGATAGGAAGCCTTGCTTTCTGCTTACGGCACTGTGCTTCGGGGAAATACATGATTAAGCCTGCACAGTACTCTGAGCCGCCACAATAGAACTATACTGAGTGCGCGCTAGGACTGCTCGTTATTTATTGATTTCCACTTCCATTGTTTAGGGGTTCCGGTCCGCTGAGATCCATCACAAATTAAACCGTGGCAAACATTATTAAAAGTGCCCGCTCTTAACGCTACAGGGCAAACATTCGATTCGTTCTCTGCTACAATGTTCTACGTACTTTCCCACGTTGCTTCTTAATTTATTTAACGAAGTTTCCCCAAATGCATGCGTTATTTACAGCTGAAAGAGGTACGATTTGAAAATTAATTTAGCAGGCTGTGGAACAGAGCCTTAGTTGTCTGTTTTTATTTGCTACGCAAAGGACTGAGAAGCTAGTTTCTTTGTGTCAGTGGTGGAGCTCACCTGTATAAGAAATTAAATGATTTTATTAAACCCGGAATTACTGTTTGTTGTACAGGAGAAAGCGTTGGCCATGACAGTGCGGACTGATACGGAAGTCCGATGGCGGTAAATTTGTGACTGGAAGTTAATCGGTTTAAAGAGCGGAGTTAAATTCGAATATTTTTATAACGTTCATTCTCACATTCAAGGTCGAAGCTTATATTGCCGCCCACCATAGAGTACCGCCATGGACAACGGAATCCAACCAACGCCCTCACGGAATACCTTTCTGTTGTATTAGTCTTTTTTCGTAGCTTCGGACATGTCAGTACTTTGCTCCCAAACGCTCTCAATCGATGCACGGAATGAGGTAGAACCTTTTGAACGAGAAATGAACATGGGATCTCTCGAAAACAAATTAGAAGTGAGAACCTCAGGGTAGTGACGTTCATTGGACAATTATCCAATAGAGGTCGCTACAAAATGAATGTTCTGTGGGTAATATACTGTGTGTGTTCTCTGAATGTGGACACGTACGAAAGAATGAACTATAGACCTCGTTTTATCTTTTTCTTCTCTTCTGTTTTATTTTGTTAGAAATTCCGGTTTGCTAACCAGTTATATAGAGTTGTTGAAATTTCAGGACACATGCCAGACAGTCCTATCTCATGACATGGTATATTCACAGTGTTCTTAACTTGATTAAATTGATATGCTGGGTCAGTCAAAGAAATGAAATGCTAAATTTATCAAAACTCTCGCGGTATAAACACGAACAAAAGAAGAGTCAGGTGCTGTCTTGTCTACATCATTCTTGTCGTTTGAAGAAGATATCAGAGTCCTCGAAACGCATGACGCAAATTGTAAGGCAGCATGGCCGTCCCTCACTGACGCCGTTGTACATTGCCTGTCTTCATGAATGGTATGCCTTCGTGCACAAACTGTATAATTACGGGGTGATGTCAGTCCGTCTGTTTATATATTTCGTATCCGAAGAAGATGGAGTATTTGAATGCAGTTTAGGGTTAGGGTTCAGCACCGAAAATGGACATCGAAAAATATTCCAAATTTTAGTTAATAACGGTTTAATATAATTCGAAATTTAAAGATGACATTAAATTATGTCAAAGCTTTTTAATATATAACATATAGGTACACCCAGTCAAAATTTTATTTGACACATCTTTTGATGTTACGAATTGGATGGACGTATAGAATGGATGGGCAATAGAATATCGAATATAAAACTGTAGTCGTGAAATATCTTGGAAAACGATGATGTTATGCCCGAGGAGAAGGTTAGAGAGTAATATTAAAAAGTAACTTGAGGTGGATATTCTGGATGGAATAGGCTCAGGGTCGTGTTGAATGACGGACTTGGGTATTAGTGGTATATATTCAGGTCCTACTGCAGTGATTAGTTTGTCAAATAGTTGGTAATTTACGCGGATAATTATTTGGTTGGTTATATGCATCATTTAATGGTTACTTTGTTGCATAATTAGATACTTGGTTCATTATTTATATATTTACTTAGTCCATTATTTTAGTGTTTAATTAATCATTAACTCTGTGAAATTCTACCATTCGTTAATACATTTTATTAAGAATGATTTAATTTTGTCTGTAAATGAATAACGATAAAGTTCACTTCCCAAATTTCACGTCGATATTAGGACAAACGTGGATCAGTATCACGATACTCTGGTGTGAACTAATTATTTACTGCCCCTGAATTTCGTACACTGACGTACAAATATAAAACCTGTAATCTAATTAAAGTCTGAGATAATAAATTTCTCTACTTCTCTACCTGTGACATTTTGTTTATAGGAAATTTGTGTTTCCAGGAAAATGTAAAGCTTTGCTTATCCTACGTATTAATAAGTGTTATTTAAAATTAATAATTTCCTGTATTAGAACAATGAAATTGTTTCAGAGAAAGACAAAATCAAAATGTATGTGAATAGAGGATTATTTCAAGGTCGTAATGAAATATTTAATAGAAATAGCCTAATGATAAGGCCCATGCAAATTCTGCCAAATTAACCAATTTTATTAATGCTGTTATAAGTGGGAAAGAATTTATGAGGAAGACTTAAGACCAGAGAAAAAAATTCTTGCTTAATCCTTGCGGTATGTCATACATAGTGTGGAAACAAATACAGCACGAACTAATTCCGCACTAAATGACTAGCTGCCTCGGAAAAAAAATCATTCTTACGGAGCTGACTTCTTCAGATAGTCGTAAAATTCCTCTCTTTTATGGAACACGAAGTTTCAATATTTTGTTCACAAGCGCTCACCGTTGGATCCTCCAGAACACATTCTTACAATAATATAATTAAGATCCATTTTATTGTCTAGCCATCTCCGGCTCGCTTCTAATTACCAGCAAACTAACAAATGCCTATAACGATATAGGCCTAAGTCACTAACTTGCACGCTAATTTAGTGACTAAATAGCTTAATTTATGGTGCAGCCTATTTTAATAGTTGCTTAGCTGGTTAAGAATTTTCTAAGATTGTAGATAATTCACAATAGGGTGACATTCTGAGATAGCTGAATTTAGTCTTACATCAACTGTTCAACGTAAATCTTTAATATTATTCTCCCCTCTGCTTATATAATTTTTCTCCTCTCTTCCTGGCCTTCCAGCCAATTCTCTATACATTTCCGATTTATTTCCTTGCTACATGCCGCTATCGTGAACACAGCAATACATATTCAAGTCAAGTAATTTGACCAGCTGGGCAAATATCAGTTTATCAATAATGGTCCAGATTTATGGAGTTAATTGTTGCTACATATCCCGCCATTCTCATTCTTCTTTTATTAATAATTCTAACAAGGTTAGTTGAATATTGAATATATTATGAAGTTTTTCATAATGTACTTACTCTCAGTTATTTGTTACAAAATTGCTTCGTTAGAAATGTTTGTTAAATTATTTAGTAATGTTTTTTTGTCCTTTAGGGAATAAATTTTTTACCCCAATAAACATTATACGTTTTAGGCCTATATTTTAATATTTGTTCAAACGGAAAGTAATGTGGCTATATGGAATTTTAATCTACTTCTCGTTAAAAAAAACTGTATAAACCTAGTTTCCATCTTCTCGTTTATCAGTGTCTAAATTCCTCCATGGTCCACAAGGTTGATTTTTTAACACACGCGTACATTTCGATGGAAAAACTTTTCGCTTCTTGCTTCGTGAGCTATGAATAAATCGGGTCTTCATATTTTATATTCAAATTACCTATTTTAACGTGTTAAACCCGATACTGCCTTACACGGAATGTGACGTGGTTGAAACATGGCGAAAATATGAACTTGGCGCCAGCTTTGGTTTGACTACGAGGGGGGGTGGGGGTGGATAACGAATCAGCTCGGAGGAGCGATTTGTGCCTGGTATTATTGCATGCAGCTCACATGTTTGATAAATTCATGATTTTCTGGTCCTACACACAGCTGACGAATTTGTAAGCTAACATTACGTAACGAACTGTCATGAATTTCCTTAATTAAAACAAGGATGGAACATGCGTGCATTAGCGTAGAATGTGTGAATTCTTGGAACTTATGGGTACTGTTAGACTGTTGCTGGGGCTCAATTCGTCACAGGGTTCCTGGGAATTTTTTATCACCTCGAAGTACAGAAACAGAGCAGCTCGATGTATCTGTTAAAGTTCTGAATTTGTATTCATGAGATACTCGGTTCGAACATCGATTAGAGTACTTGAATTAAGTTTACCTCAATGCCTATAAGATAATGCAGAGATAAACAGTGGTATATTTTGCGGCTGCTCTGATGATGGAGGCAGTAAGGACTCCTGAAACGTTGGTAAACTTTCACCAGACTACACGGAGCTACAACCCAGAAAACAACCATAGTCAAATGGTCGTGTTACCACAAAACACAATTTGTTAATGCAGTAGCCTACATGTCGCTGTTACCAGCGGAAAATCAAGAATTAGTGGTAGACATGCTTGCCAATCGCATGAATAGAAATCAGACTACATGTTTAGTAAAAGCAGTGTAATGTATCACACGTATTACTGATTTTAAAGACTAAGTGAACTTGTTTGTAACACCAAAGTAGTAGAATTTTAAACCCAAATGTTTCTCATATATGTCGGCCAGGGCCTATAGGAGCTGGTGAATGTGGCTCCAGGTGCTGAAAGTTGAGTAACCTTGGTTTAAGAAGTGGTAGAATTAGGCCGCACCTGTCAATAATTATTGTGCAACTGAACTACGCCTACGGTATTGCACATAATAGAATTATAAAATCCTCAGTTTGTAGCTTACGTGTTGATATTGTTGATTAGGCTTTCATTGCACGAAGAACGCTCAGTAGATACAGGTCATGTCTGTCAAAAGAAAGCGTGTTTCAGCGTATTTAGATTAGTTTTTGTGTACAACTTTCCAACAATAGCAAAATTTAATCAAAATTAGTCTAGTATCGGAGATTACACGTTACGGTGAAATGGACACGAAGACCCCCCAATTGTTGAAAGAAAAAATGCTTGGATATCCGAAATAACAACAGCTGAGAAGAACGTGTTTTTCGGGCTGTTCACTGTAACTCCTCGGACTTGGTACGCGATTTTTCATATGATAAAAGTCTCAGGAGACAGCGCAGTAAACAAAGTGGTCCCGCTGTCCACAGGATGTAACATTCCTCGTACGTCCCGCAGTGACCCAACAGCTATCCGTCAAGATACTTGCTTGATGGCTTCATTTGCCGTCCCTACTAAACATGACATCATTTTCGTCTTCATGAGATCAACATAGTCCCCTCCAGCCAGTTTTCTTTCCTCTCCATGGTTCACTTACTTTAACGCGGTTCAAGGACGCACACCATCTTGACATACGCAGCAAGATGGCGAGGCCTTCCAGCTTGATGGTGGTCTTGGACAACCAAAACTTTAATGTGGCACTGACATTAACTTCTGAAGAGATCCCATTGTTTGTTAAGATCAAATATCAGGGTACGCCAGTAACACATCAAAATTATATTTATTATAATTATCAGCTAATTGAACTCGGGAATTGCACTTTACATTATTTTATAATAAATTTTCTTCTCTTGTCATAGCTAAAACCATAAATATAAATAATAAAAATTGTAATTTTAACTGTTGTTTCCATGGTTGTGAAACTTGGACATTCACTTCGAGAGAATCGGTGAGCGTAAAATTTGGAACAAAGGATGAAATGTCAGTACACCGGAGAAAACTATGTAACGAACAGCGTCATAATATTTAGACATATTTGTTAGTGTTTGCCAATCATAGGCTGTTTGATGTTGAAAAACACTCCAATAAGGGAACTTAATTGAACATTGATGTTGTGATTAGATCGAGGACTTTGAGATTCAGATGATACAAACTCATGGGAGGAATTAGAAATGTATAGAAAATTTTAGTCAGAAACTGAAGGTAAGAAAATCTCTTGTGAGAATAGGTAACAGGATGATGTTAAGATGTCAATGGTATCGATCACCTTAATGTTTTTTAATGTAGTATTCATCGAACAAGCTAAGACCCACACAGGGTTATAACGCTATAAGAAGAAGAAGATATTGAACCTGCAGGACAAGCAATACGAATGGCATACGTTGACGAAAGCTTTCATGTTCCGCCAACGTAGGCTTTTCGAATTTTACTTCTTATAGAATAAATATTTTAGAGAAACAGGAAATTAACCATTTAAGGCAGACCGACCACCAAGAAAAAGAGAGGAAAATGATCAAAAGCTGCACTTATGACAGTTCTTAGGCCATTTTCAGGTTCGTGTGAGTCTTACAGCCTATAACATTAATGAAGATAATTTGGGGGCAAAACAACATGGTGGCCGCGCAAAATCTGTATTTACCTTTGTGACTGAGGATAATAACAAATATCGGTGTTGCCCTCGTTTGAGAAAACTTTGGCATGAAGTTTGGTCATAAACACATCTGCATATTCTATAAGAGCTATTTATTATAAGTCAAGGATGTAAATGAGAGAACAGTGCGGGACTTTCAGGTTATATATGATAAATATAACAGAGTCGAAATATACATCAGTGGAAATAATATACAGAAATAGTTCCAGAAATTATTTGTAGATACTAGCTTAGTAACCTGGCCATATAAAGAGAAGCATTTGATGGAATGAAGTCGTCATTTATTCTCAGAACGTACTGACGCAGCCAGTAACCTATTTTACTTCTTACTTGAGATCTGAAATTAATAATACAGGTGAAGGTCATTCTTTGTCCATTATTTACCAAATTGCTTATTCTTAGATGCGTTCTTTGTTTAGTCTGCTCGGGAGGGAGTGCCTGCGACAAACCTCGTGTTATATTTTGACACAGATTTATATTCAGCGTAGTATTTGAGGACTACGCAGTAAATTGTGGCTGTGATTTTAATTAATACCGGTCAGAACATCTCGAACTTTACGTAAAGCTCAATATCGGCTCATCGTACACGGAATTTGTATATGACACAAAATATTATATATTTAATTTAATGGCTACAATGTTTCATCAATGTTGTAAATATATTACAAATTACAGAGACTCATTTATTACTTTTGCTTAATGCGAATAGCTTCCCATACGTATTAACACCTGTATTGATTTTTATTATTAGTTTTATTTGAAATCTCTCTGGGTTTAAAAAATTAAGTCTCTAGATAATTCAGTTAAATTCTGGTTTAACAACAGAAGAATAAATTATTTTATATTGGCTATTGCTAATGGATAACAAGGCTACTTATGTGTGATAACGCATTCATGTAGTCCAAACTGGAGTGCACTTTACTGTTATAATAATTTTCCTGTTGAGTTCGTGTCTGTGTAGATGGTCCGAATTTTTAATTTTCTCTTCTTTTCAATAATTCAGTGTTAACAAACTAAAATATTTAAGTTATAAAAGTTCAGAAATCGAAAACAGTTTCCAAATTCCTTATAAAATCAGTTCAATTAATTCTCCAAAAATTATACACGTTTGAGATTTTAGTTTATACATCAACTTAAATATGAAGCTCCAGTTTTGCCAACTTAGAAATAATAAAACTAGGCCCTACTGTACAAGTCATATTTCGGCACTAACCTGACACCACATTATTTAGATATACAGATCTCATCATTGTCATAACTTCTTTGAAGTCCTAAATATTTTTCCTGTAATCATATTAAAAATATTCATCATTCTCTACTTCGATCGAGAGAGACAGACTCAAACATTCACAGACACACAGCAACACGTTTGTTATTACATCCAACTTCGTCTCTGAACGTTTGAACGCTACTTCTTTCAACTTTACAATATTACTCAAGGCGTAATTTTAATTACAAACTAAACCAGATGAATCATTGCGTGATGTTTATCAAATTTAATTCAGAACAAAGGCGTAAAAACAGCGCACAACTGTATTTACCAGCGGAACCCCTCACCGTGACTGCAACCACACGATAATTCTCGTTCGATCTTCTTCAGCTCCTTTGTTGATGGTCAACTTTTCTTTATGGCAGGAATATGCCTACTGCACCGTAACAACGAACAACTCTTTTAAAAATATCTTTATAATTGATCGAACTTATAAAAAATCACGTCTGTACAGGCTTGTCGTTTCTGAATTGAAGTTAGTAAGTAATTTAGATGATTTATCACTGATTAATTAACATGTTTTGCGAAAGTCGTATCCGTGTGTGTAATACCGCGCGTAAAAATTAAAGACATCGACGAAAGTGGGATTTAGAACGACCACGAATGAGATGGTTTGTAACGTTGGAAGAGCTCTCAAGAGCTTAATTAAAACTTCCTACCAGACTACAACAACCCAGAAGACAGCCATCTTCATAGAAATGTTTGTCTTCTGGGTTGTAACATCGTGTAATCTGGTAGAAATTCACCGACTTTTTAAAGGTACTTGCTGGCCCCATTATCAGGGTAGTGAGTGAGCCGCGCCAGGCTGTGGATTGATCCTTCTGTCCTATTGAATGTCCTTGCCCATGACCGATCCTCGCTATGTTCCGCACTAGTCCGTCCAAGGTCCTTCTTGACTAACTTCTTCCCGTATCTCTAACCGATTTCCCTCGCGCGGTTTACTCAACGCTCTTATGATGGAAGCAGGCAAGTACCTCTGAAACGTCGATAAAATTGTACCAGATTTACCAGAGCGGTAGAACCCAAAAGATGGCAGTCTTCTAACAGGTCTGTAATTCTTATGTTTTCTTCGCGCAAATTATTTTATTTAAACCAATTTAGGGACTCATATTTGTTCGTCCGTCCGCTCATTAAAAAAATACCCTACTGATTTCGATTGAATTTCGTCTATACTCCGGATGACATTTCACAGAGCCAGAAATTACTCTTTTGTAATTTCGTTACATATTTACTATTATAAATGTCGCAGAAAAAGCTGTAGACACGCAGACCTTGGGCTGTTTCGGGGCGTGTGATGGATCTCGATTTGGGCCAGTTATTATGCAGCACAATTCAATTCCAGCGAGAATTTTGTTAGAAAATCTAGTAAAAATTTAATCGGATACCCGTTTCTGCTTTTCAAGATGGGATATGTAGACTTAAAGAAATATAATTATTCTACAAACTCCTAAAAATAAGCCACGCACATCTAATTAATTCCAGAATGTATATGTATTTTAATTTGTATGTTGTTAATTTGAATTATGCTTAAGTTCAAATTACCTCACATTAATGAACTACATGAAAGCCGGGTATTTACATAGGATTAGAGACTAATTTATATGACTTCAGGGTAATTTGTCATCTAATTAAACCGAATTAAGTATCATTTTCGTTTTGTGTTAAAATAGCGTATTTAAATTAAGAAAATGCAACTCAAAAATTACATCTTACTAACCAATAAAAGGATAGTGTTACATAGGTCGTTAATTGTTTTAATCTTGTTATATTATAATATGGATGCTTACAAGAAAAAAATTAAAAGTGTATATTATGGTATATGTTAGATACTTCGTCATTATTAAGACCTAAAATTAGGTTTCCTAGCAGATGCTGTCGTCCTCGGGAATGTGTATAGAAGCAATATTTTCTGCTGGGAAAAGAAATGAACCAGGGTGAAATAAATTTGAACTTAATAAAGAATGAAAGACGATCACGGCATGTGGAGAGCGGAAGAAAACAATAGAGCTTATATTTCACAGTGCCAAAAATAATAATTGCTACCTCATAACAGTAATTTTGACCACAGCAGGATATAAAATGAAGACAGAAAAAGGAAAGGAAATTGTGTTATGACCTTGAGAACAAGATTGTTGTATTTGTATGTGGTAACAACAATTGAAGGTTGTGTCCCAACACAAGGATGTCTTATGTCAAAATCGATGCAGACTGGGAAACCGCTAAACTTTGAATGCAACAAGACTGTTTTGTCAAGCAGATATTAAGATGTTGCCAAATTGATTTAATTCTAACTTACCACGAATTTTAATGCCAATAAAATCATGCAAAGGATCCCATTATTGATTGATACTTGTATTATATAATCTATCAGTGCGTATTTTTATCACTTAGAATTTACGCAGGTAAAATTAAGTTTGAGCGGCGTACGTCCAACACCACATCCCTCAGAATTGCAATCTGGCATCTTTGTGTATTCCTGAGCGGAAGTATTTGTATCAAAGCCTAACTGACGCCGATTGGTCCAGCTCTCATTTGAAGAGTCGCCAACCAATTACCCAGATTTTTTGTATAACGCAGTGATGACAGGTTCTGGCTCACAGCGTTCATGCTTACATTCCCATTTGCTGTTTACGTCATATCTGTCTTACACTAATGAAATAATTACATGAAGGGCCCGACTGTACTTAGTACGAAATTCCTTCAAATAAACACTAACGTCTCATATTGTGAATAATATGTTATAGGGCAGATTTGTTTGTTCAATGCCGATAGTTTTTTTGTTTTAAAATTTTAATAAACAAGAAATAACAATGCTAATGTCCTATATATATATATATATATATAAGTGCCACTATCACTCTAATTATTGCAGAGACTTAATTTTAATGTGCGTCTGACGTTAATGTGCATTTCAGATGTGCTACGATAAGTATATATACACCTATTACTGGAAAATTTCAATGTCGATTTCTAGAACTACCTACAGAACACTTGAAATTTTAATTTCCCTTTCAAAAAGACGAATTAAATATGGAATTCATACAAATTTTCATTAAGATACTTCAGTGAGTTTAATATGGCACAGGCACACACATGGACAGTCATTATAAAGTAAGAATATTAGACAAGAAGGTAACTTTAGTGTAGCTTGAAGTAGAAAAGAAAGAAGTCGATTTGATGGCGTGGTTCTTAGGTGCGAATGTTTCCTTATTAATATCCGTGCAAGTGTGAAGACGGTTGATTTGAGCCACGGGAGGGTGAAAAACGAAATGAAGGGGAAAGGAGGGGTGTTGAAATTGATTGCCTTCGCTGATTGTGATGGGACTGTGTGTGACGGACCCCCCGTCCAGTTGCGAACCTAACCCCACGGGATGTCCAACTCAGTTTGTTTCAAGTCATTTGGCAAGCTACGCGATGCAATCTGTAACCTGCTACTGTCCTTGATTCACTTCTTAACCGCACACCAGGCAGAAGTACGGTAGTTCGTATCTGACTGGCAACTTGTTCGGCTCTGTCCTGAAGATCGCAATCACTTTCTTGCGTATGTCTGTATTTAGCATGAATGGCTATCAACCTACTTAATCTGTCCCTGTAACATTGTCAATTACTCCCTTTGAAACCGACGAAGAGAGAGTTGGCAAGATAGTCGGATAATAGAAGAAAATAGACAAGACTATGGAGGCGAAGTGATACACACTTCGTTTTTGGAGGGTGCCAAAATTTCTTTAAATATTTAACAATTCGGTTTTACCTCAAAAAAATAATAAGACTTGACCATCAAGGACTAATTGCTGTTTAACGAAATATCGGTGTTTACACTGTAATCGTACGAGGCAATTAAATGTATTCTGTGACAAAAAATACTAAGTTAATAGTGTTAAAGCAGGTGGTACATACAGCCATCGCTCTGATGATGGAGGCAGCAATGACCTCTGAAACGTTTGTAAAATTCTACCACACTACACGGCGCAACAACCCACAAGACAGCCATCTTCGGACTCACCGCCGTGTAAACCTCAAATCGTACAACACTGACGTAATTGTTATGCCGTTCATAAAAATTAAGAATCAAGTTCTGACAAAAGGGCCAGAATTTTTACTCTGTGTAACTTTTTCTAACATTTTGTATCTTATATGCGTCATGTTTGTGTTTGATTAAATATATTTATTTTGTACAGTCTATACACAAACGTTTGAAGTTTATTGGCGTTGTAAAAATTATATAATATTAAAACATTTTGTTGTGTAAAATATTATATTAGCGCTCTTAATCGTAAATACAATTTTACATTATATTTTTTTATCGGTTTTATTAAAACGACATGTTTCGACGGGTAATACCGTCGTCTTCAGGTTTTTATCAATTTAAAATATTTTAAAACTATTAGATATT
Source organism: Zootermopsis nevadensis (assembly GCF_977971745.1). NCBI lineage: Eukaryota > Metazoa > Arthropoda > Insecta > Blattodea > Termopsidae > Zootermopsis > Zootermopsis nevadensis. The sequence continues at coordinate 11,622,697 of NW_028259142.1, forward strand.
TGATGCAATATATTATAATGATCCGTAGTTCTGTTTGTAGCTTTCTATTTTCATGGTAAGTTGCTTATTGTAGTCAGACGTTATATTTATCAAGAGATGTTGTGTAGAGTAACGTGCGTCTGATGGCTGGTGAAGAGAATCTGCGCTAAAAAAATATAATGTAAAATCGTATTTACGATTAAGAGCGCTAATATAATATTTTACACAACAAAATGTTTTAATATTATATAATTTTTACAACACCAATAAACGTCAAACGTTTGTGTATAGACTGTACAAAATAAATATATTTTTCTAACATGTTGATGCATTTTTGTAAATCAGCAATTCTGGAGAAAAAGCCATGGCCCTGTTCATGAACTCGTGCAGAGAGTCACGACATTTTCCGTGACCACAATGTAAAACAGAAAGAAACAAGCTCACAAACGCATCAGTTAAAAATTGATGTTTGCGATGTTGCTTATTGGTTATTTTATGATGCCTCTCCTATCATATGTAGCGCCAAGTGAAATATTCCACAGTCCTTACCATTTATGAATCCAGAAGGTTATGGAATCATAGTACTTTTAGCCCTTTGACTCCTAATCGTTACTGTCTATACCATCTGCTTTAACAGCCAGTAATTTTGCGTTTTGCCAACAAAGTGTATATATCCTTTTCACGTGTTGATCAGTGTATAGAGCGATTACATCCTTAAACAGCGTTAAAGAATTGGCCCAAGTAATGGTTGTGGGCTGTGTTTTCTTTGCGGTAAGGTCTGAATGTTTAAATACTATCAGCAGTAGCTATGGCTTCAAAGGGTTAAGGGCATTACTATTAGGAACTGTATGATATGTGAATCGATCTTGTCGCGTCCTATTTAAGGTCTATATAAGTAACTCAGTAAAGACAGTCCTTGAAGAGAAGCTTATAGTTTCTCAGCTTGTTAAGAAATTTCCCTTCGTTACCGTGTTCGCAAGAGCCCATCTTTGAACTAGGGTTTCTGACTAATACTTAGTGTGAAATAATATTTGTGTGCATTTGACATCTCAGCCAAGTGTTCTACATACTCTTCTTTTGATAATGCTAATAATATACTGCGAAAAGTACAAATTATAATTCCTTTCATTGTTATTTTCTCCAGTGGCCATCCCATCTCTCTCACCTCTTCTGCTCGTCACCCAGTTCTCATGCATCCTCATTTCTTTTATCTCCTTAGGATTAAAGATCAAGTTTTACATGAATACCAAAAAATATTTGTGCCAGTTTCATGTTTTAGATAAGTGATAGGAACTAATTTGTGGTAAGAATTACCTAATTTAATCTGCTGTTAATTTCTCCGCGATGTTGTCGTGTTAGGTCTACACTAACGCTATAAAACGCATTACTTCGTGCTCCAAATATTTCTTAGGATGTAAACCGGCGATGCTCCGTGGCCCAAACTTACAAGTCTTCGTGTTACGGCACGTAAACATCAACCCATAGATCATAGGCACTAAAATATGAGAATGCGTCTGTTTCATAAACATTAATGTCTATGTTTGACATAAGAGACCAGCAAATAAAATATTCGGAAGTGAGTGATATCTGTAAATTTCATCTGGTCTTAACTCCCTCTTGAATATAATTTTAAGCAAAAGAATTATTGTGTTATTAAAAATTATGAAGCTACTCATTATGTGGATTAACGTCTTGACACTGGTAGTGAGGCTTAAACTATTTTACCCATCAACTCCACACACGCTGCTGTACTGAGTTATATTGGTTCAGCTTTGGACAGTCGATACTTCGCTTGCCTGCCGGACTGCGTCTCGAAACCTAACCTAACCTCCACACTCCAATGTTTTCTGTTTTCTCCCCAACTCCCACGGTGCAATGAATTTTCATCGGTTGCGGATTTTCAAGCCAGCAAGCAGCGTAGATCAATTACTTGCCGTGCGTTAGTTCCGTCCTGTAAAACGTAGCGTGGACGAGCGAGGCCACCGGCTGGAATAATAGACGTGGAATCATTCAGCCAGGTGTACACTGAGTAACGGTTTTTAGGAATATTATGAATTTTCCTATTGGCTCATATTTGTATCGCGTGCACCAGTAACTGTGATCATATCATCACGGTGAGGGGTTCGTAAATTGGCGTTACACGGTATGAAAGTGCCTGTCACTTTTCGAAATTCTGATAGTGCGCGGGCAGGTGGCAGCTTGAATTGAAATAGCTAATTTCATGGTCCAGGGTTTTGTGTTAACTAATGCGAACTTTGCCATTATGCATTTTTATCGAATCTCCTGTCACTTCTTTCATATGTAAAAATATCTTTCTCTGTATTTTTTTTAAATGAACGAGGATTAATAAGGATTTCCAAATATATCAAATCTGTTTGCAGCACATACGCATTTTTGTGGAGAAACATTTATTCGCACTGTTAGCCATTAAGCCTTTAGGGTAATCGCCTTAAACCTTTGGCAGAAAACTTGTATGAAAACCGTGGTATACAAATGCAACGCAATGTATTAATTAAACGAAGCAAAATCTTCTAATTAATTATGCAGAAACTCCATTACTCTTTTATTTTAACAATGAAATTGTCTGACGTAACGGACAAGATCAATTCAGTCTTACTTCCACAAACCAAAAAAAAATCGTTGACTTTTTAGGTCAGTAACCAGAACGCTGTGCATGTAATTGGCGGGAATCTGTGAAATCTCGTCTGATAATAACGAAAGAAAAACTTTTCGGTATTTCCATATAAAATATATTTCAGCATTATAGAATATAGCTTGAAGATAAACCATGAATTTTATTTGCATCTTACCATATGCACAATGTCATCTTCTGTAGTGTTCAACTGAAAGAGGTCATGCAGATAAGAGTCCTAAGTTTCAACTACCTCTCTTTACCTTCGATTCAACACTTGGCCAAATTTAACCATGCTTTTGCTAAATTTCGCGGTTGCCGGCATGTTTTGTTTTACATTGTGTGAAACTATTTTCTCTAGGAGTGTTGACAATTTTTCGAAGCTACATTTCGGGACATTAAATTTAGTGGCGCTGTTGTCTAAGTTAAGAATTTCGTACTACTACATGTAATTACTGATTGTATGAAATTAAAACTTGACCTGTAGCAGCTTGATTGATTTTGATATTATGTTTCATGAAATTAGTCGGTGAATAAAGAATTTTCTGATTACGATCATGACAACAGAAAAAGGCCTTTTCTCCGTGTGTAGGGTAATAAGTCAAGATACTGAATCTCTGGAACTTCGATATATAATTTATGAACACAAATTTAATTAATAAATGGCGGGTGACGAGCAGTTAGAACGGATAAGAGAAATATATTTTAAAAGTCATAATTGTTGTGTGGCTACCTTGGTAACCTCAGACTGAAATTTGGCAAAGTAAATTACAAAACGTGCGTCTAGAATGGTATTACTTTTTTATCAGTATGTATAGAATGATAGATTCCATTTACTGTTAACTGATTTTTATTACTACACCGGCATTTGCCTGGAGGCACTTAGGAAAACCACGAAACTTCCCTCCTTCCATCAGGTCTAGTATCCTAAGTTAGACTGATATTGCAGCTTGGATGATAAGGCAAGAAATCCGAACATAACTTTCACTGAGAGAATTTGGGAAATACTTGGCTGTAAGTGGATGGAGTACAGTATTTCCAGAAGTGTATATCGAGTAAGGAGTCGGAGACAGTCGACAACGAGCCGGGGGGGGGGGGGGGGGGGGGCTAACAGCTCCCCACCGCAAGAAAACAGCATGTTACGACATGTATACATAGGATTATTATGATGTTTAAATGTATCATGATGCTGATGATATGGGCGGAGCATATAACACGCATGTGGGCGATGATATTGGTTGAAAAGCTTCAGAAAAGGAACTATTGTGAGGACCTGTGAGTAAATGGGTGATAAAATTAAGATATATCCAAGGGCAGCGTTTCTCAACCTAGTGTTGAGTGGTAAGCAAACTAAGTAAGAAAATCAAAAGATAATATTAATATAATTAAGTTCTCCTTGAACGCATTTTGTTAGTGGTACATTTAATATGTTAAATTAGAATTAGTTGTATATTTGGCGCAATAGTTTTCGGTCGGTAGAATTTTCAAGGGGAAGGCTAGGAGCGAGTCACTTGTGCGATAGTATAATGCTGACTGCACCGAGGAGCTTGTGTGACTGAACGCCCAAACAAAAGAAATGCACTGACCGTGCCACCTCGGGTACACAGACTAGGCCCGTCCGCCAGCTCCGCTAGCTCCTCCACCGGCCAAAAACTAATGCGCCGACTATACTCCAACGAAAAAGGGTGAGAAAACTTGTACTAGAGGGATATTTATGGAAGTTTTGTTTTGAATGATTTGGCTCAGGTAAGGACCATTGGCAGCCTCTTGTCAATACGGTAATAAAATTTTGGTTCCATAAAAGGCAGGAGCTAGCTGAGCATACTGTTAGCGTCTGAAGAAGACCCCTGCTCCATGGAGTTAATTATCTGGCTGGAAGGCGGAGGAGACTGGAAGATTAAATTACGGTGGGTTGTAGATAAGTAGGTTGTGAACTGGATTTTATCGGGTCAAGGACTGTGTCCAATGACGCGTGTTATTGACAGTGAATTATCTACCGAGATATGTTTATTAATTATTTTGCTCTTGTCTGCTGAAAGCTTATGAATTCTAAAGCTACCAGTCGGGACTACAAAGCGGGAAACTGGCAAGAACAAACTTAAGACTTGGGGCTGTGTTAGTACAGCAATGCGCTTCGTGCAGTGTGGGAAATTGTGCAGCTTGCTGTGTTTTGCTAACGTCGGAAACGTGGGGTAAAATGGAGGAAGAAGCCTCTTCCCTCCCAACCCTTCCCGCATAAACTCCAAAAATACCTGCGTCAAGTTAGGGGAAGTAGTTTACTTGATGCGAGTAAAGCTTGCTTTTTAATGGAGGGTTTTCTTTTGAAGGTCTAAAACCCCGATGAAGGATGCGAGTGATGATTATGTTTTCTTCTTTCCCTACATCTCCATTATACAAGAGACATAAGTAGGCGCAGTGCAGCTGTGCAAGTATGTGAGAAATATTCTTGAAGAAGTTACAGCAAACGGAAACAAGTTTGGACAATCTGTTAAGACATAATTAAACAGCTATCCAGAAACTTTTGTACATTATTATCTAAGCTTTAATTTATTGCGAAAATATGTAAATTACTATCTACAGTTTCGAGCTGGTACAACATAGCCTCTAAGGTTTCTGTTACCTTGACCATTTTAGTCGAGACACACTTCCGGCTTCACAGAGGGACCAACGCCTTATCTGATAAATTCATTTCAGTACAAGGAAGTGACAAGTCTCTTACGTCTACAGGTGCATGCTGTCTAATACTATAGATGGAATCGAACCGTCTCTGAGTAATAAGGGCGAAACAAATTGGTAGCCAGTCTGATCTGAAACTTTCGCGGCGACTGACACTAATAAAGTCTTCTCGGTCTATAAAAAATGTCAGTTGATTAAAATTCGACGTTTCGTACACGTGATGATGGAGACGGAGCTGGTCCCTGAAACATCAATTTATAACAACTCGCACTGCTGATAGCCTGAGATGATTTTATTATTTGCATCCAGTTCCATCACGATACTGCCATCGTATTGTAGTTGCTCTCCACGAAGAAAAATTCATCTTAAAAATTATTTATTCATCTTATCAAGAAGTGTCATGCTATTTATTGAAACCGAAGCCAGTATCTTGTTAGGAATTGTCCGCCATTAAAGCATATCATGAGCCAGTTGAATCCAGTCTACAGTTTCTCTTACTTTAAGATGCATTACAACATTATTCTTCCATCTAAGACTAGATGTCCTACGCGGTTTATTTATTTCTGTACTCATTTCTCTTACTTCCCACGTGTCTTACATGTCCGCTCATATTATCACCCTTGATTTTATAATCGTAATATCTTTGACGTCGATTACTGTAACCGCGAGGTCTGGGGCGTGGGCTTTGATAGCTCGGACGGTGGACCGTGTGTCAGGATCCCGTTCAAGGCATGCGTGTTTGTCCGCGTCGTTTTTGTGATGTGCTTTCCTGGGTAAGTAGGGGCCTTGCGACGGGCTGATCACCCGTCTAAGGATTCCTAACAAATGTTTAAATAAGTTAAGAATCTTTCTATATCTGAGTATGCCAATGGCTTTTATGGACTGTAGAACCACGGGGTAAATAAGTAATAATATCTGTTAAAAAGTAGTTCTTATAAATTATGAATCTTCTGATATGTAATTTTCTCGAATCTTCTGGTACTTTTTTTACTTAGGTCAAAATATTTTTATTAGTACTTTTTTTTAAAATATCCTCATTGTATGTGGGCCTACATTCTCCCGTTAGCGGAGTTACTATTGGTTGTATTCCTAATCAGTCACAATTTGTGCTGTTTTATTTATATTACTATTTATTGGGTCACTTATTTATTGGGGAGCTGCAATTTTCTCCAAGCCGTAGAGACGGTCCAGTGTGTGGAAACGTTGCTATAAAAAGAAGACTATAGTGAATAATATTCAGCTTATTCTGTCAGGGGCTCAAAATTTCTGAGGTGCAGGAAACGTGCGGTGTCTGAAATCCATTAGATTGTCAAAATAAATATAAAATTCTCAGTTAGAATAAGCAGACTCTTGCTGTGTTCATTAAATTCTAAATAATGAAATGTAAAAAATGTTTTTTAACCTCCTCTGTTCTAACAAAACGCTGCTAACTAGGAAGGCAAAATATACTCTTCTTTCAAGCCGATAAAGATAAACTGGATGAGTACAATATGACAGCAGTTCCAGTACCCGCGTTGTTCGCGAATAACATTCTGTCAGAGGTTAAGAGAGAAGCACTCTAACATTGTAATCCACGTGCCAAACTATGTATATGAACATGACAGTACTGAATTTAAAACTCTTGCATACAGGTGCAGAAACTGAATATTTTATCTTTGGCAGCTGCGAGTACAATTAAAGTATACATTTTAAGTAGAAAAAATTGAAGGCAGAATGTCAGTCGGGTATAATGAGAAAAAGTACAGTAAAACCAGCTTAAAAGAGTTGAAATAGCTTCACTCCTATCATATTCAATTTTGTAATTTCCTGTTACTCACAGGTGAAAACCTCTTATGCTTCGAGACTGAAACCATTTCATATGATGTTCCGCTCAGTTTCCAATTCAGTGGGAACAAATCGTTCTTTGCCACCGGTGGTAAGTGGGCCGAAGCGTGAAGCTAATATCGACATTTAGATTGCGTCTACGGACTGAATTATTGTAAATAACTTTGACGCTTCAGAGGATGCATTTGCTTTAATCATAACTTAACTACTCCCCTTAAGGCTCTGAATTAACGTTATGTTTATTTTTGAGCCAGTAGTCAAAATTCTGACGAGATTTAGCATATTACTTTTCTGTTTTGTAAAATTTATGATGTACTTATGTACTAGTTAAATTCACTTTAAAACCTAACTGTATGCATAAACGAGAGTGTATTTATTTAATAGTTGCTATTGATGTATTTATTTATTTTCGAGTTACGTGGCAATTTCCGCGAGGTAACTACAGCGAAAGTCGGGTGTAAAAATATAGAGTTAAATTGTACGCACAGTAAGTATGTCATTTGTAGTGTAAGTTCCCTTCTAAAGAGTTTTTAAGGAAACAGCTGCCTCACTTCAAGCACTGTGTCCTTCAATTTATTTATTTTTCCCCACTGTTCGCTTTGTGTTTCATTATCGTGTCCTTAATCTCAGTCGCCTTCTCTCGCTTACTAGCACCGTATAGGGTTTATTGCAAAACGTCAGGTCTTCGAAGAAGAATAATTGCAGTGAACCGCATCTGCCAGGAATTGTACAAGTTGAGAAATCCACGAAAACGAAGGTTGAGATTTTCAAGATAAGTGGGAGAACCAGCCCAGATGTTGTTATGTGACCACACCGCATTTCTACTTCTTTCAGTTACTGGTGTAGCAGAGTGGTCTGATGTTCTGGTTGACATTTTCCCCTTGAACCTTTCTCGCCATCACCACCACAACTATGAGTAGCATATAAGCGCGCCTGCAAGCCCCACAAACATCCCAAACACAACTGTCTGTCGGTGACATTTCCAAAATGGAATGGCATAGCAATATTGAGCCCACCCTCGCGAATCTCCCCTGACGACAACCAATCAGGGCTGCAGACTTCCCTCGGGTGACCTGTTCATCCGTTCATCTTGTAGGGTTATGTGCAAAATACCACAAACAGGATTTTGCTGGTGTTTTGTTTCACGAAATGTATTTCAACTGATTATTACATTAAAGAAATGGTTATGTAAGCTGTTAATTCGAAAGAAAAACATGTGGAAGCATGAGGTCATTGACTAATTTAAGGCAAGGCCTGCTCTCCAGGAATGTAAATTAAGTAGGTGTTCTATATCCAAATTAAATAGGTATTTCAAAATATTAAATTTTATTGAAAATTGCAAACGTTGATACAAACGGCCAGTAGCGACGTTTTAACTCTTCCCACTGTGACCATTCTCAAAAAAGCAGTGGGAACTTAAATTTAAATTTTTTAAAAACCATTATTTTACAATACATGAGAGCGAACGTGAAACTTCTTACACTGGCGTTATTTAATAGAATAAACGTATTCAGAACCACAGAAGAATACTTCTTTTCTAAATGAGGTATTTTGTTGCTAATACCATAATGTGGTGGAAATTAACCGGCCTTTCAATGTGGTTTACGCCATTTTTGTATCAAAATATCTTTATTAATTCTACCAATATTAACGTATTTTGTCGTGTCCATATGGTTAGCACTCCATGTTCAAATCTCATCCCGGTGATCGGCTATCCTCACAGATTCAAGGCCTCCCTCAGACTGTACAGGAAAATGTCGGATGATACGTTATATAGGCTGTAATAGATTCCTTCTGTATCTTTTGCAATACATTATTCATTAATCATTCAACTCAATACAAAGTTGTTAAATAAGCCAGAAATGTAATAAAAATAAACATCCTGATATTAAATCAACTGGAACATTTTCATTCAACTGCGCGTTGCGCATTCGCAAACATTGTTCCAATACAGATTACCGCTACGAGGGATATGAGAATAAAATAATACACAACAAATGTGCTTACACAAAAAAATACATTCCACGTATATGAAGAGTGATAAAGATCCGAGTAGGCTATAAAGCGCTAAAGGACTTTTCAAACGCACAGAACAATGGCATTTTCTAGTGGTTTGTGGATATGTGGAGATTTTGTATGAATTCATTGTTTTTATTCCCCTTTTTCAACCTCTTGTGTGTCTCCCACTGTGGACATATTAATAGCCTACAAATGCCCACCCTTCCGTCAGTCCTCCACTCCCTTATTAGATTTATACATGAACAATTGAAGGACAGAGGAGAATACAGAGTATTAAATGGTTTTAGTGGAACCATTAGGTTGTGTGTGTAGTAGAACTATAGTGACTGAACTGCTCCTAAAGCTGGAATCAGCAGAGAACTGTAGTTTATGTAGGGTTACCACGGAGACCGTTGTTTGATACGCTTATGATCTCTGTACGGATGAAACCATTGACAGGTTGGATTGTGGTCTTTTTGACTGTGACGCCTGGAAGTGGTTACTGACGCTTCGGAGAAACTTCTCGGCTTAGTCTATACTGAATATGGGAGAAATATTTTCCTTCCAAACCTTGGTAACCATGTACAAGTCTCGTACGCGACGTCACAATCCACAAGACCACAATCTAAGTTTTTACAACCGTGATAATTTTACATCCAACGAATGGTTTTTAACAGAATCGTTACGTAAACTCCAGATACAACCGCGTCTGCTTTCATGCTTTTACGTGTGTTTACTCCCGTCGAGAAGATGTGTAAATGAGTGCGGATCGCTTGGAAAATATTCTCACGCAAATAACGGAACACTGTTAGTATAAAAGTTCCCAGTATTGACACTTGCTGGTAAAATGTTCTGTAAGAGTTTCCAAAGAATAATTTCTCACTAAACATTAGTATGACCTGGAATTGAATAGTTTTCTGTATGATGGATATTCTGTATTTATTTACGTTGCGAGATATGTATATAAATTATGTTTAACGTGAATTTGTGAACTTACGTGATATATTCAGGTAAATGATTTAGCTATTTTTGTTCCAATATATATTTGCACATATATTAAATCAGTTAAATATAGTATCAGGCATGCTTATAATGGCTACATGCAAATTAAATTTAAACTACCACGAGGTTTAAAATTACTCGGCCTACAAGCAAGACACATATGAATATCGAGCCTCTTAGAAAACAAAAAGCATTTTCGATCTCATTTCATTATTCGACTTTCAACATTATGTGAAAAAAAAGATTAAGGGTCCGAGGGGGTGAACATACCGAGATATTAAAGGGATTGGACGAAACAAGGGACAAAGGAAAAGAGATAAAGATGTAAAAGGAGGACAAAGGCTGGTGATATGAAATAAATCAATTCCCACTAAATTTCTATGGGATTTACTGATCTGTAAATATGATTCTTTCTACTGTGAGTCAGGTGCTGCAATGTTATTTTTTTTAAAATTAGGTTCGTCCCTTATAATTTCGATGTCCCCACGAGAGACTACATTGAGACTAAGCTTAAACATTTAGAGCTGAAAATGTTTTGACGGAAATAATTTTGCGCTATCATAAATTAACTAGTCACATTGAACAATTTTCTTATATTCATCACTCATTCTTCTTGGACGAAACTGATCTGCTGCTACTTTTATAATTTCCTTAGTGCCATAACTACAGCAACGTCTGACAGCGTGTGTTTTATATTTGGTTTTTATATTTTAACAGCCAAACGAGAAATATATCAGTTAGTTCAGTGCTTATCAAAGGACTCCTCACTTCTTAGACTTTTTCATACCTTCTAAAAAATTATCTGATACTTTGATTAAATAGATTACACACTAAATAAAATATAAATAAAACGTATATCTTTTAGTCATGTTTTTTTACTCCAGTATTGAAGAAAGTAATGCAATGAAAAAAGGCTTAAAACTTGCAGAAATACAGCATCAAAAACGAAAAAGTAAAAGAGAATCTACAAAAATCCTAGACCCCTTAGGCACGACTTTCGGATCCCTAGTTGAAAAAACACTGAATTGGATTAAATATTAAACCGATGTTTTATTACAAAATTAAAGCAAATTTAACGATACATTTGTAAAATGAAGTATTTGTAATAACAAAGAAACTAATTTAGGTTAACAGACAGGTTTTAAAAATGTCCATCAATGTTTATGAAACTTGCGAATGTATTCGATTTTTTGATACTCGTTCTTGTTTTAGGACTGTCACATATTTCCCTCTTCCATTCATGCCGTGTTCGCCGGGCGTTTGAAGAGCTTGCGTTATCTGCATCATAATACTCGATATCTGAATACAACCTCGATCATAAATTTGAAGAGCTGAGACTCAATAGGCCGCTCGAAATTGTTGCTGCTGAAGATACGAGGTGTTCAGTGCACCCTGTCCTCCATTTATTTCAAGTAGGTCTGCTCTGTTGTCCTCTGAAGGAAACCACATTCGCCTTGTTTTATGTAGTAGCGAGTTTACAAAAGCAGTATTTATTCACGCGAAATGATTTTGTTGTCAATGATTCTGATATATAAACTTGTAAGAAATCATTTTACTGAAATTAGAACCAGCAATTGTGGTGCAAAATGCATGGCATTAACATCACTATGTAGAAAAACTTGGAGTTGCCATTTCAAACCAGTTTAGGCTAATAGCACACTTGCCAACTTTTTACATAGATCTGCCCATCACTAACCGACATCATCCAGTCTCATTCGAAGCTAGATAATATTTGTATTTTAAGTAGCGTTCTCAAATTAATAATAAGTAAGAAGCTGGAGTGATTTACCCAGAATTTTGTGGATTACCTGAGAAATACTGCTAAAAATCACAGTTAAGTTCTGCATCCGGATAAGATTCGAACCGGTATCTCCTTAATGCGATATAAAGGCGTTTCCGCAGTGGAATACATGTAAAATATAAATGTGTGTCTTGTGACGCAGAATTACTCGGAAGTCTTATTAATAGGCAGTAAAGCATTCTGTTCTATTTGTATTTCTGGAAGCCATTCACAGCACTGTGCAACAGACTTCTGTATTCTGGGTTGTTGCGCTGTGTAGTCTGGTCGATGTTTACTAACGTTTCAGAGGTCATACTGCCTCCGTCATCTGGGCGATTCTTAGTATGAAGATTTCCGTCTTCTGGGTTGTTGCGATGTGTAGTCTGGTCGATGTTAACCAACGTTTCAGTTGTCATACTGCCTCCGTCATCAGGACGATGATTCCATACTACACGGCGCAACAACCGAGAAGACAGAAATCTTCATACTCACCGCTGTGAAAACCTCAAATCTTGCAACAGACTTGTGTAAGGATGACGCTCCATACTTGTATTTGGGAGGTACCACGTTCGACCCTCGACCAGTTCACCGGCTATTCTGACTTGAGATGTTTCGCAGTATTTCTCAGTGCCTCCACTTGAAAGCCGAGATGAAATTTTCCCAGGCTATAGTTCCCGGATTCTATTTCCTCCCCAACACTTTGTTAATAATTGTCTGACCGGCTTAAATTAACTTTGTGATTTGGATAGAGTCTTTTGACTGACTAATGTAAGAATCAATCTTAAATCAGAATGTTCCCATGAAAGTACTGTAATAGGTACAGTTTGGTTAGGATTTCTGACACAAATGTACTGAAGTGACATATCACGCCTGCTAATAATAAGGAATTTCTTGGGGAAAAGTTTGTCTTTTCGGAAGATGACTATCCTATCTTATTTACCGTGGTTTTTTCTCAGTTCCTCCACACAAGTTTTAGGAGAGCCTTTAGCAATGGGACTTAACCACTGCCAACGCCCTAGTGAAAATAACGAGATGCATCCGGAAAACAATTCAAATGCGGCATTCCAATAGTTAATCTGTTGGTACGTCTTACTGGGAAAAGAAGTAGACGAGGAAACACAAGGTCATCTAATTACTGTCATGTATCTGCTTTGTTCTGTGGGTCGTAAATCAATCTTTAAAGGACAACACACAACGAATGCTAAATTGTGTATTTACGTGGCGTGCATACATTCCATACGCGTGTTTTGATATTTTACATATCTTTTACTGAACCAGATAGGTAAAAGAGTTAGAGATTAGTTATATAAGGCTATTATCCCAACTCTTCCATGATACATCTGACTAAAACTATGCTCAGCCTCAATACCCATGGATCTTATCAAGACTAAACAAGGAGACCTTCTTCACACATGAAAAAGTAGAAATGCTACCTCTTAGAGTTTCTATTTTGTTATGAGTCATGACTAGTGTGAGCTATAAGGTGATCTGGCCTCAGAGTTAATTTATTCTTGATAAAGCTATATATTGTTACCAAAGTATTTGTCATGCTTATATTATACTGCCATAAACGAATTGCCCTAGTGTTTAGTTAATTAAATATGCCATGCATAGGAAAACTTACAAGTAAAACGAAACAGACCGAAGTGATTTTATGTGTGTAATATATGTATAATGGGTATCCTGAATTAATGTGTATGATATTCAGTATTTGAAAAGAAGACAGAGTTGTTTTATTTGATCTGTGATAATTAACATTTAATTCTCTGTCCACAAGTTTGGTTTTGATACCATCATTTCAAATGTTTTGTAAATTCGTCTGCGGTTTCGTATAGGAAATGTAGAGACGGATAAAAACGGTCTTCCAGCTCCGTATTTATTTTATAATCTTTGCACAAAGAAAATACAAATACGCAGACCTCCATGCTCAAAGATTACACCAGTAATAATCGCCTTAGACCTCATTCAACTGTTTCTACTTTATCGGTATTACTAGTCGGAAACGCGCATTGAGGCTGTATAATCCGAGCTTGTGACAGCATCGTTAAATAGATAATAAATAAACATATACATATAGGCTTATTATAAATACCAACCACCTAATTTCGCGAGTAAATCCTATTTCTAAACCGCTGGCTGCGATGTGTCTTACGAGTGTGATTAGAGTATGTTTAATAGGAATATAAGTATGATAAGTAAATTAAATCGTGTCTCGTACGTAAGCCGATATCAACAACCTATAAAATAGCGAGTTAAACACGGTTAAAATGTTATGAATTGATGACAGTTTATATATGGTGCGAAACCACGGTTTTATAACTATTGCAAGAAAGAGTGAATTCACAAGGCACGTTTTTCCACGTCGACTTAATCATGTTTACATCTTCAGTTGACAGTGAACTAGAATTATTTTAACTTGTAAGAAAATATCGAAGAATATAATGGTAAATGTCGCATACATACCAGTTGGTTAAAGGGGTATAGAACGTAAACTGCGGGCCGCGAAAAATTCAGTCCAACCAGTAGCGATATTCGGCTATTAGGAACACTGTCCTTTATTAAATCCTTACAAACCAAAAAACTACGAGGATAGATCATAAGAAATTTAACGGGAAAACGTCTCAGAAATGTCAAAACGTAAAACGCGACACACCTGAAGAAGGCCCTGAAGGTTTTAAGATTCTCACTATCCCGACAAGTTGTGTAAGCGTTTTGACAAAGACTTAACGATGTAGGCTGTAACTGCTCACTGATGTGAACAAACTAGGCAATCGAAGACGGCATGATGGACAAAGAGGACAAGGGCTAACTACGATCCTAGACACGTATTGGTGCAAACAGCGGCACAGAATTTTCACATGAAAGTGTTCTTGTGTATGGGCTGACATCTCTCAAACGAAAACTGCCGGGGTAATACTGATTGAGGAAGGTGTCACATCACCGACTGCAAACGAACTACGTCATTAACCGAATTTGCAAAGAAATCTGATACACACTTCTCGCAATCAAATACTTTAATATTAATATAGGATAATGTTTACGTATTTGGAACTTACATGAAGTGTTTTTAGTTAGTGAGAATGACTAATAAGAATCTTATAATTTTAAAACTAAATACGCGAAACAAAATTCTTCTTCAGAAGTTAATACCCGCCCAGTTACAAAAAAAATTCCCCTATTTTATGGAATATGAAGGTTCATTATAATTTTTACGAATTTCCTTGGCAACACGAGTCCAGTCTCCCACCGTGTTTTCCTAAGGTACATCTTAATGTTATAATCCCATGAAACCAGAGGTTCGCAAGTGGGTTTTTGCTTGAGTTTTCTAACCAAAGTTTTACACGCAATTCAATTTTAGATTCTTGAACTACAAATTTATTTTTTTGAGGGTCCCGGAACACTTGTCCCACGTGTAAAATAAACGCCCTTATCTGTTCGAAGAGAAATGAGGATTCCTTCACTGTCGGTACAAGCCAATAGGCTACTTATCATTTTAAGAACTTCACCTTAGCTGGTTTGTGGGATAATGGACTATGTTACGTCACCGTTTATTAATACCTTTTAGATCCGTTTACATGGTTCGGCTTCGAAATTCTATTCAGAAGTTCTATTTCTATTCTGCTCTGTTTTCCACGAATTAGAATCAAATTTCACGGATATTATGAAGTACCAGGTAAATTACTAATGGACCTCTTTTCTAGTAAAGTTTGTTACGACAGTAACATTTCTTATAACACACCACTTAGATGTATTAGAACAAAAGTTTTGTGGTTCACGGTATGATAAAAATTTATTGAAAGCATCAATCATTTCATTCTTTGCTTGTCTGACGAGCATTTGCTGACGTAACATAACGGTTTTATAGAGAGCAGAACACATTTATGTTGTGTATGCGGGCATGAAACTTGGTATTTTAACAGAAGTAGATTCAGATTGTTTAGAAACAAAGCGTCGAAGAGAAAAGTATGAGCATAGTGAAAATTATGTAAGGATGAATTACGTAAATCTCATTGTTTCTGTCACGATGGTCAAGTCAGAGGGGAGGTGATGTACCGTACATGCTTTACACACAACACACAAAATGTCGGTTCGAAATTCTCAGCGAAATATATCACTCGGGAGACCTACGTACTATGTTTAGACAGAATGATAATATTAAAATTGATATTACTATATATATTGATGTATAGAATGCGGATTTGTTTAAATTGATTTGTGCTACGATCAAATGGCGAACCGTTTTGAACACGCGAATGAAACTTCGTTTTCTATCAAAAGCCTGAACTAGCTAAGCGGCTGTCAAAAATGAATATTCTGCTTTGTGGAAGAAGTGAGGAAAGTTAGTTAGTTAGTTAGTTAGTCAGATAGTTAGTTAATACTTAATTATTTGTTATATAGAACGCATACCACTTCTTCCCATAACGTAATGGAAATCGAGAGTGTGTAAACAAACAAATTCTGAAGTTCCTGCTCATGTTTTGTGACACAAAGGATCGTTGGGGCTGTCATTTTTAAAAGGAAAAATTCTTTCATACATTTTTTCTCGTTTTCCCATTTCTTTGAAGAGGATTGAACTGTCCTTTTAGTCATTTTTGGGCTTGAACTGAAAGTCTAAAGCTTTGGTGCAAATGGAGATATGGGATTAATCTTCTGGGCGGATATAAGACGCGTGTGTGATGTAGCTCTACGCGTTCCAGAGAGGCACAACAACGCGTGGCGCCGATAAGATCAGGATGCAGAGGGTGGATTGAGCGTAAAAAGAGGCGCAGGTTTTCCGGCATAGAGTTGTCGTTAAGGTGGTCGGGGGGGTAACACAAGGAGTTTTGAAAGAGGGGATTCCCAATATCCCTTTTTGTAGACATAAAACCCTCGATTGGTTGTTAAGGTGAAGAGGGTCTGGGTATTTCGGAACCCATATTCTGTGTGAGATTCAAAGATTATGGTACTGATCATGGTTATTCTTCTAGGTGAATGGGTGTATAGGTTCTTTGCGCTTCGGTTTTCTAGTAAAGATATTTCACATTCCATCATGTTTTATTCGGTTACTGAATGCGTCGTTCCATTTGTATTTAGGTCTACACGTATTCATTTTACAGAATGCTATGAATACATATAACATAGGTCTGAACAAGTAGAATCAGACTAATACTCGACAGAAAATAAGATTTGTATTTAAGACATGCAAGAATTATTTATTTTAGTTCTGAAAATCGTGTATACGTAAACAATTTTGGTGGAATATCCTAAGCAGAACCACTAGAAGCTAATGAGAATAATATTAATATTAATATTAGTAAACGGTGGTGTATATGTATGGACTGAGTTATGTTTTTAAGACGGGGTCCAATGACGAGGTCTTGTAATCACGGTAGTAAACATTTAGTTTTATAGAAAAAGTAAGGTGTATTTTCGTGAGGTTGGTAGTCATAAACGTTTTGAGAAAGGATATGCAACCTGGAGTACTTTTACACTGTATTTATTGTGTTGTTCTATTAAAGAAGGCCCGTTGAAATTAAACGGGAATATGAAGAAACTGATTGATATGAAGATATTAATAATGTCGGAAATTGTAATATTTTTATATGACGCTCCAAGTTTCATGGAAAGGGTTGTGCCTGATTTTTGAAATAACAAACCACTCACTTTCCCGGGTATTGTTCCTCCAAAAAATAAATTTTTTCTTGACTTTACCTTCTTACTGTGATGCGCCGTTGAATAAATTTTACAGCAATACGTGACTTGGAACGCATTGTAAACATAGGTCTGCAGTGGTCAGCGCGAGGTAGGCTCAGAACGCAGAGAACTGACAGAAATATAGGCACATAGTAACTGATTCAATGTTATTCGTGAGCAGGCACTTAAATTTATCACATGGAGTACATACATTAATTAATGCTCTGCAAGGGCTAGAAATAGAACCAACATTGGATTAATATTTTCTATTGCAAATTATTTCCAAATCACCCCAAAATGTAATATGACTTTTCATACTAATTTAACCTAATAAAATGTGTATGGTTTAATTATCGTACCATATGAGAGGTTTGCATGAATTTTCGTAAAATTCTGACGAAGAATACAAAGATATACGTAGGAGTTCGCTTAGGCCACTTAGTAAATAATGTAAACTTAACAAACCGCACCAGTTAGCTCCAAAAATGTAATAGTGTCTTTAGGTTCACGATACGGAGTTTGAAGTAAATCATTTCAGTATTTCTGGCACTGTTACAACCTGATGAATATGAGTTCTTTCATTTATTTGTCGAACTGATCACAGAAGTCGATAATTTTTTTAAAATGACTATCACACGATGGTATAATAAGGGTGTTACATGTACGAGGGAAATAAGTTTCATCAATAGTACAGTATCTTGTCGGATATCTTTGTATTCTTTCAAACAAAAGAGATTATCTCTTAACGAGATAGAGGAGTGGAAAAACTTCAATCATAACGCTAAGAAAAATGAATTGAATAGTCCTTTTAATCTAATTTATTCCACTAGATGTGTCATTTTGGATAATCTGAATTTGTCAATGGAAAGCAGAACATGACGATGTAGCCTCCTATTATCGCTCTTCGGTTTTGCACACGTGACTGACCTTTTAGCGCCATTGTCCTCCGGGGATTCCCTCTCTCGGTTTGGTAATGCCCTGTTGCCTAATTCCTGATGTCGCCTGCAGAATTCACGCTCCGTTATTCGTGCAGTCGTCTAGAAATGTGTGCAATCGAGTTTCTTAATTCTGATACAATGGAGCAAATCCTAGCCATAATCCATTTGTCTTTTTGTTTTGTGATGGGGACGGGGTAGCTAAAGCTATATTCCATAACGACATTGTAATGTTGGGTCTTATAAAATACGTAGATACGTAGCTTGCTTATAAATTGGCATTTCGAAAACACTATTTAATCCACAGATTCAAAAGAATCAAATGCACCACCTTCTCATAGAACCATAAAATATTGTCAAAATTCCACTTCAATATATAACTTATTTTTGATCATCTAATTAAGTTAACATCTATGAAGTCACACATAAAGGTAACAACAAAGTGTTAAAAGTATGAGAGTCTTGTTTTATTGATAAGAAAATTGCAGACCGAAGTTAATGTGGACTGAAGGAGTAGTAATGAATATTTTTGTGATCTCACAATACACCACACAAAGGAAATATTATGCCTGAAATTCGTAACAGCTTTCACATAGAGCCTTTGTTATGAAACGTCCTGAAATTACTTCCAGACTTCACTGCGCAACAATCCTCAAGACAGACATCTTCATGAATCCATTTGTTCTATTCATCGTGTTTGATTAATACACAGGAAGCAAAAGGAAATATCGAATTAATAATATTGGTTCGGAATGAATATTTTATTTAATTTTTCCTGTGTCGTAATCCTTGAAATCCGCCACTGATATACATCCCCTTCCCACTCGAAATCTCGTCATGTTCTTGCGTCCCCTCTAGGCCGACCAATGTTCACTTGGCACTGCCTTTAACAAAAGACTCATTTAAATCACAATTGATCAGATTTCTGTCACCGACAGTATGCTTCGTGTACCAAATGACGTTCTAGTCCGAAAATAATAATAAAAAAAAATTGACGCAGGAAAGGAGCGTTAAGTGATATGGAAATGACGTTGTTCTGTTGATGAGGTTCTGAATAGCTATTGAAACAATGCGGGTAATCTATCTCTTCTCGCGGGTAACTTGGTGGTGGCTGGAGCAGACGAAATAGAGGCACTATGCTTTCATTGTGTGTATGATAATGGCTCTTTTAAATTTTATATTCTGGTTGAAATTTATAAACAATCGTTTGTCGTTATTGCAAAGGCTACACGATGTCAGTACGCCATTGTATTAACAAAGGATGAAAGACGAACTGTTGCTAAGTAATGTAAAAGGATTTTCATGCAAAATCCTTTTCAGCACTCAAGATATGCTAAGATCAATATCAGCTTGGCGAGATTAATAATGACCGAGGCATTAAAGTTGAATTGTTTTCTCTGGCATTTCTACCTGTGTTGTTTTTCTTATGGTATAACTGTTATAAGGCTAAAAGACCCTCACACGTTGAAACATTTTAACATTTGTCGGATTTGAGGTTTTTACGGCGGTGAGTCTGAAGATGACTGCCTTCTGGGTTGTTGCGGCGTGTAGTCTGGTAGAAGATTACCGACGTTTCAGAGGTCCTTGCCTGCTTTGATGATGGAGGCAGTATGATCTCTGAAACATCGGTAAACTTCTACCAGACTACACGCCGCAACAACCCAGAAGACAGTCATCTTCAGACTCACCGCCGTAAAAACCTCAAATTCTATATAGTGACATTTATTAGAAATTATAAATAATTTATAAAAAATTATCATTTTAACATTTTATTTGAAGAATTATGGGCTACCAGCAGTGTAGTATTTCGTGGGGTAAAATACAACCCAAAGATGGATACGTGGGTCCGAAAATTGTAATGATAAATCAGAAATTAAGACATGTGTGTGGTCGGTCAATAACATGTGTAACAGATCGTATAAACACTTACTTATTGATTTGCAGTAAACCGAACGCAGTAAAGAACTATGTCGTGACGTAATGGGACACACTGCAGCTGCAGTAGCCCTCATACATCTGTAGATTGTCAAATAGGCCTGTTACTGTACACTACTTCTACCCAGTTTGATACTGTTACGAACACAAATCACTGAAGTCAGTGCATTTAGCAATTAGAGACAAGAAAAATTCTGTAACAGGACAGAGAACCTAAGACAGCTATGATTCCACAATTAAAGCTGTTTATTTCTTTTATAGTTACCCACTTTAACTGGATCATTGTCTTTTCTGAATTTCGTAAATAATTTAATCTCTTAACGAAAAGACGAGTAGGTTGTAAACAGTACAATTTGAGGTTGCTCTGGCTGTTATACGCGACTGCGTAGCTGAAATGAGAAACAGTTGAAAGCAGCGTGGATTCGAGACTACTGGTATCTTCATACGGACGAACCTCTCTTACAGACATTGGGGTTGATGCGTAAGTTCTAAGGTTAAATGTATGGTGTTTTACGTTCTATGCGGTAGATCTACAGTAGAGAACCTGTTATCCTCGGCCCAGTTATCTATGAAATGGATTATTCATAGTTTAAGATTGTCTGAACTCGCAATAATATCATATATTGGTTGAAACTCGATTCATCGTCAACACTTAAAAGTTTTATATGGTTTGTAACGTGAATACGTATGTCTCTGTCTAAAAATATGTAAAAGTTACTATTTTCGTTGCATGGAAGATGATAATTCTAGGAAAAATACAATTTGCATTAACCGTGTTCTTTGATTAATGTATCCCCTATTTAGAGCAATTGCCATGCATAATTGTCGCTCCGCTGTGTTTGTAAGTGGATCTTAAAGTCTAAATTTATATTGATTATGTTAAAAACGACTTTTCAGGGAGATAAGGTCATGCTAAATGTTATAAGGAAAAACTTTAGGAAAGTGAGTACGTTTACCAATTTTAATGCCATGCGGATGTCTGTGAAATAGTTTTGTTACGTCAGTTTGATATTATTATATATGCATTTTGTTATACTGTCCATTGTCTGGATAAAAATAGAACAGTTTATGGCCTTTTGTAGACTTCTCTTCTCCTAGTGTATTTTGATATGAACAGCCAATCAGTACACATAAATTACCAAATTGAATTTGACACGTTTTATTAAATCTGCCCCGAGTCTTGACTCATTATCCTACCTTAATGGTTGACTGACGCCGGACCATATGGGAGTAATTTTTTGCTTACATGCAATGAACAACTGCCGGATGAAAAGCGTAATAATTTACATTTTAGCGCCACAGAGAGTATAAATGTAGTAATGTTTTGTAAAACTTTACGCTTTCTATATGAAGTATATAAATGAATTGTGCATGTACGAATGTAATTATATTTATATATATGTTACCGGAAAACTATTAAATCCGGCAATGTATAGAATGCCTAAAGTCATTAGGCAAAGTATGAAATTCGGGCATTCTATGGAATGCCTAGAACTTTTATGCAATGTATAAAACTAATAGTTTACTTTATACTTTGCTTAGGCAAAGTACATAACAAAGAAGTTTCTGTAGTAAGATTTACACAGTTTTATTTTATCTTTTATATTTGCAAAAACTCAATTTTTTTTTAATTCTCAAAACTTGGTATTTAGCGACTATCTTGCACAACCTGCATCCTGATAGCTTACCCAATCGACTTTGATTAATTTTAATTTACACAACCAAACAATATTAACATTACGATTTATTTCACACTTTGCTTAATGACTTTAGGCATTCTATACATTGCCGGTAACATATACGTATACTGTGTCCACTAGTAGACTGATGTATGATTACGGCTGAAGTAATTTATTTTACAGTTTTATAGCTCCATATTCATTATCTTTGTTCTACATTAATAGAATTTTAAATGATTCTGAAAGAATTAGTAAAGTTTGATTTCTACTTGTTTATTTGTAGCTTACGTAATTTTCAAAATTAATTAGCCTGCTTCTTTGGTATTTGGGATGCGTAGTTCCATGTATGTAGCATGCACAGTGCAGATAATAAATGCATACTGATACACAATTATAGTCAGAAAACCTGTATAAGGTAGACCACTTAGAAAGCCTACGCAGGGATTGGGGGATGTTATTAAAGTGGTTTATAGAAACATATGTTTGAATGTGGGCTGGATTGAACTTTTTGATTATAGCGACAAGTGGCGGGATTTTTTGAACACGGGAATGAAATTTTTGATTCAGTGAGAGCGTGGAATTAATTGACCAGACAATCAACTACAAACGTTTGTAAAGCCTTGTCCCGCGGATTTCTGAAGTCTATTGTGAGTGGGGAGCATACGTGCGTCATTATAAAGTAATCAGAATTTAAATTCGAGTCGCTTGCCCCCGCTTGCAAACGGCAGGTGAGACCAGGATTGTAGTTTTCACGGAATTCGGAATGAGCGAAGTTTCAAAAACCATCGTGATGGATAATTTAAAATAGTTTCGGATTCGCCTTCTTCAAGGTACTTTATTAAAAAGACGTTTAAATTTCAACAGTGACTTTTTTGTGTAAAACTAAATACTTCCGAGAATGTTGACAAGTCATTCTGTAGTCATCAATCTCATGTTGACTCTTTTTCACAACAGTCTTCTTCTCTGATTGAAAATCCAAAATGGAAAACTTACGCCTCGGTTATGTATACGTGGGTTCGGCTTTCATTGTATTCAATATTCAAGGAATTTGATTGGTAAAGAAGTTCATTGTTATCTAACCTTGTTTTTGTGGGTTCACAAAATGTGTCCCCTCTTTTCAAACTGAATTACACAGTCATAATGAAACAGGTGCTCATTCTTTGCTATTGTGCTCCTGGTTCTTCTGTAATGTGGCTTGCAGAATACGTACAGAACGTGAAAAACTAGACTCCAAGTTCTCTTCATCTGCATCCATTCAGCTGGGGTAAAAAAGACTTCGTTGCATATGTAGACAGTTATTTTGAAGTGAGTAAATGTTCTGTTCTTACAGCAAGCACATTCTTAGACATTCTTCTGGCCATAGAAAACTAGAGTAGGTTATGGCAAATTTCCTCTGGACAGTATTGTCTGAATACAAAATCTATAACTTATATTTGATGTTTCGGAGGTAAAATTTGTCTCCGTCTTTAGGAATAATGATATAGGATGTAGACATCTGCTCTGGATTTCCCTAAATAAGGATTCAAAGAAGTTTGTATGTTTTACCCCGAAAATGATTAACACCCAAATGAGAATATTCTATTGCGACATTAAACATCTAACTTTGTGAATCAATATGACGGACTTTATACGAGTCACTTTAGTAAAGTCGGTTCACTTTTATAAGCCGACTTCCAGGTAATGTCACTTTAAGGTAGCTACTGTGAAGCTGACTCTTCTAAGTCGTACACAAATTCTGAGTTAAACATTTTTCTTTGTTAATTGAGAGTGTTTATGGCATAGCACTGTATTTCATTACGTAATGGAGATAATTTAGGTCTAGATATTTTGATGCCTTATTAAGTTACATTGTCGTTGGTTAAAGTATTTTAGGTTATGTTAGGTTAGGTGAGATTAGATTGGGATGGTTGCAGATAATTTCTTATTCTTATGTTGGTCGGTGAGGTAGACGTATGTGCTTTCGACATTATATGTTGTCTTAGTTTGGATTGTGTTAAATTTAGTGTGCATTTTGTTTGGTTGTGTGCCATTGTAGGGGCTCGTTCAGTTGTTTTATTCGTCGATAGCTAATCGATTTCTTTACTTTAAATCTGATGTAAGAGTACTTATGGTTGTTATTATTATATCAGTTTCACATTCATGTACTGTAATTCTTTTTATAAACGTTTCCCTACGTCTAGCTCTTCATGGTTAACCATGGGAATGTAGTGTAGACGAAATATGCTAATAGCCAATGTCCACCACACCTGAGTGTACGATTGCGCCGTTCGTGCGATGCCGCAAAAATTGAAACTGTGGGACTGTGGGGGTGCATATGGTGCGGTCAGGAGTCAGGAGGTCGATTTTTCGTTTCGTTGCATCGATTAGGAATCTGGCTTTAGTTGTTGTGAAAATGTTTTCGCATTTAATTTAGTTTATAAAGAAAATTTATAAATTCTGTACTTTAAATTCGAAAATAATGCTTCGAGAAATTGTGTTACTGTTTAACTTAGAATTGATTATTGCAGTCGATTTTCTCGGGTCAAACTACGCTATTGGTTTCATGAAAATTATTACAAATTTAATATTAATTTATTACAGCGGTTATTTCCCACAAGTAGCTAGACGAATAGACGTACCAATTTAGGTTAAATATAAGCACTAAATCACTTATCAGTGTCATGAAGTGACCAGTGGATAGAACAAAGTAACAACATATCACACAAATCCTGTAACTGTACATAAAATGAACTTTTACCTTGTCATGTCACGCAATTTTGTTTTACAGACGGACGTAACAATAATGCGAGTTAGCATTTCAATCGCGTTTTCAGGGCATCTATTGAGAATTTTCATAAAAGCACGTAACAACTAGTTTTACATGTAAATGTCACATTTCTGTGACGTCATAGGCTGACAAACGGACTGTTACCACCAACATTATGATCTCTCATTAGAGACATAGACACAAGCAATAGGAAAACTGTTGATTGGGGGACAAGGACCAATTTGATCACTAAACATGGGTTTTGTACTTATATTCATGAACAGGAAAACAGACGTGAACTTTACATGGATGAACGAATGTTACATATATACATATATATATATATATATATATATATATATATATATATATATATATACGAGTAATTCTGCACAAAGTGAACTCGCATGTTTGAGGGCCATCCGTCTTCGTGCGATTTAATATCAGAAACATCTGAACGGTTTTCGATTCAATTGGTATTAATGGTGTAAAATAAATGTTTTCGATCGAGTTTATCGACCGAGATGCCAAGGCTGTACATTTTTTTTACAGAACATTAAACAAAATCTAAAATAACTCTTGAATCGATAATGTGACTGGTTATGAAGTATACGACGAGAATATTGGTAGGGATGAGGTACAGTTTGGGTTTCTGATAATAGATAGTAGCTAGGCCCTCCCGGATTGTGACTCATATCCCGTGCCTTCTGGCATCGATCAGACTCCGGGTGGTTCAAACATCGTCCTAGGGAGCCACGTGTATTCTATGTATCTTGACGTTCTCAAGGTTTCATACATGATGGTTGTTGAGACTTCTGGGTATAGCGCGTTGTTG
This sequence comes from Zootermopsis nevadensis, assembly GCF_977971745.1. Taxonomy (NCBI): domain Eukaryota; kingdom Metazoa; phylum Arthropoda; class Insecta; order Blattodea; family Termopsidae; genus Zootermopsis; species Zootermopsis nevadensis. The sequence goes on from NW_028259142.1 coordinate 11,648,391, forward strand.
AAGCGGTAGTAGATACTTCTGTCTCAAGACCCTGAATGAGACCATATATATTCGAAACGTCGATAATGTTTTTATTTCTGTAATGTGCCATATTGAGACCACTCTGCAGGTAAACGCCGTCATGGTTACTTATTTTATTTCATATTTACACTAACTAGCGTTTTAATTGGCCATACAAATATGTTGGCACAATTTCAATTTCAGATTGCATAAAAGAGAAGTGTTAAAGTGATCTGAAATTTTAAGAAGTGGATGACGATGGTCTGTCTACTTTAGCCTCAAAATACGACTTTAAGGTTTCAAATATTGTATACATATTTTATTTAAACTTGTTATTATTATAATCAACCTTAATTTTAAGTTTGTGGCTATAATACGTAATTTGTGGCTATTATTATTTTCTGTGTTACATAACTTACGCTGCATGCTGGAGTATTTTTAAATAAATTGAGAAACAAATAACCTTCACAAGGAAATGTGGGATAACGTGAGAAAATCCCGTAAAGTTTGATTGCTTAAGTGGGATTCCAACATACGACAGTGACTACAAGCCTTCAAGAGCATAGCCACATTTCGTATATCCGTTATAAAATTAGAAGATACTTGACCGAGGTCACATAGCCCTATCAGTGTCTGCCGAAAGCGATTGGCAAGGATAAAGTAGTTCGCCTTGCTCGCTGGTTAAAAAACAAACAGAACTGGACCACGCAACAGGAACCATCAATTCCTTTCATTAAGGACCACTCACTTGAAGGCCACGAATATGAATAGACCTCTTTGAGCATAACCTATATTACTTCAATCATGTGGTACGTAGTTTCTCAGATGGATGTAACAGAACATCCACATGTCGCTGAAATACAAAATCCATAACATCCGGTTGCTCTCAATAACAGGCATTCTATCACAAGCAGAATTTTCTAGTCATCATTCAATAAGGAGACACTTGCTAAAACGATTTCTGGAAAACAGTGTCAGCGGTATCCGTTTCGACAGTCTCCTGGGAGTGGAGTTCAAATGTGGCCCTGACAGCTAACGTACTTTGAAACCACAAAGGATCTCCGATTATTTATGGGGGCAGCAAAGTATTCCAACAAGTTCGCAGCTGTTTTAAGGGAGTAGCATTCGACGGTCTGGTGAATTTCATGCGATTATAACGAAAGTCAGCCCGTTCGCTTCTCGTTATGGAATCGTTAACACAGCAGTTCGAAGCAGCGTGGCATCCTCAAGGGAATTCAAACTTTTATTTTTAGAACTGACTATTATTGGTCTCTCACCCCAAGGGAAGAACATGGAGTTTTTGAGAACGAAGTATTGAGAAGAATATTTGTATCTAACAGCAACACGAGATTTGGTAAAGTTAAATCCTGAGGAACTTAATAGATTAATTTACATTCTTCACCCAATACTATGCCTACAAGGATTATAAGGTAAAATAAAGTACATAAACGGTACATGCAGTAGAAATATTAAAATGAGAAATTTACAAAAATTTCTAGCCAGGAAGAGAACGGATACCTACAGATAAGATGAAAGTTGATATTAAATATATCTTAAATAGGATGTGGAAATATGGACTAGATTCTGTGGCGGAGGATGGAGTCTCGTAGTAGGCTCTTGTAAAGACGGTAATGAATTTTCTGATTCCATGAAAGATGCAACCTTTTGTCAACTTGAGTGGCTGTCAGCTTCTCAACAAATATTATGGTCTATGGAATGGGTGAAGTAGTGACCATACCTATTATTTTTCTGGAGCTTAGTTAAATATCGGGGACAATTTTATCTTTCTTTCGTTTGAATGTCGTTATGTCTGTTGTTTGCTTTGTTTTGTCAAAATCGTTTTACCCCGTGGCTTATGCTGGGCAAAATTGTTACCATTTTACCACTTACGCGACGAAGCGTCCTAAGAAAGAGTGGAATTGTCCACTACAGTCCGAGGGGTCACGGGATATAGTTTCACAAGTAGTCATGTGCATATACAACGCTTGATCTCGATATTTACATAAACAGTGACTTTATTGCTGAAAGCCTGGGGTATTCAGAGACGTTGTTACTGTCTTACCTTCAGAATAAAGACACTTTCCGCTCCTTGTCTTATATCGAACTCAAAACCTTTGTAGTTTATTTAATGTATGGACAGGAACAGATAAACGGACTTATACTGAGGTTGAATTTTTAGGAAACTTTCCTGGAACAACCAAAATCCATTAACAACTTTAGTTCGGAGCCTAAATTCGTGAGCAAATACTCAGTCTTTTGTTTATTTAATGAGTTTCCAGGATACGGAGTTAATCGATTCATTGTGTAACCTTCAAAGATACGGTTCAGTAGTTATGCTGTGTTTCAAACAAAGCAATTTAACGGCTATGCTGTTGGAACTCCAGATGAAGTAACAAACACTGTAGTTCTCCTTTCGCGTGTTATTTCAAAAGTAGACACACGTAGTTCAGGTACTCCAAGAGGCTTATGAAAATCTGAAACTATAATAGCGTAATTGCATATGATTTATTTTGGTAAGCTGTGGGTTATTATAGAATATAATTACTGGGCAAACAATTTCGCAAGAAGAAAAAATTAATACTGCATATCATTTGAAGACAATATCAGAGTAAGTTATGCAGTAGCAAAACCAGTTTAACGCATTCAATGAAATAAAATAAAATAAATACATGTTTCATGTGTCTGTTTTCGTGGCAACACATCATCGATTATTGAAAATCCAAACGTAATTAGCATAATATAATTTCTAATTATTAGATCTGTGAAGTACGGACGAAGTAACGGGAGATTAGTGAGCGTTGTATGATGAGGTCCTTCATAATTTGTATCTTTCCACAGGTACCGTTAGGGTGATAAAATCAAAGAGGATGAGATGGGCGGGGCATGTAGCGCGCATGGAGGAGGTTATAAATAATGTGTAAAATTTGTGCTGGAAAGCCTGAAGGGCAGAGACCACCCGATAAAGAGCGGAAGGATAATATTGAAATGGATCTTAGGAAAATTGAGTTTGAGGTGTTAGTTGGATTCATCTGGCTCAGGATACAGACCAGTAGCGGGATCTTGTAAACACGCAAATGAACCTTCAGTTAGGACTCTGCTCTGTGGAGTTGTCCATATGGAGCACTATTCCAGACAAACACTAATTTCATTTTCTAGTGTAGCGTTCAGTAGTTTAACAAAGATCTGTAATGTCACAAAATATCAGCAAGATTTTTGGAAATCATATTAACATGGCGTGTTTGTTCTAAATGTTTCAGCCGAAAGTGACATAATCGTAAAATTAGTTACGAAAAACAATCCTTTTTGGGGTCAAAGTGACCCTGTGGTCACTTTGGAAGAGTCCGTACTTGAACATAGCGGACAATTATAAATTATGATTGGTTTTTTGATACTTTTATGGTAGCAAACTGGTCAGAACTGTATAACATCAGCCCATAATGTTGCTGCAATTGGCGAAGGTGAATATATGCCAATGTGAAATAACCAAGTCTTATGTGGGTACATTCTGGTGGAAGGAACTTACTGAAGTCTTCACTGTTTCTTTTCTTTGCTTTCAGAGTAAGGAATCTTTCTTTTCTTCGTGACTGTAGTAACGAATCTCCGATTTCAGTGTTCGAAGAAGTTAATCGTTGTAAGAGATGTGGTTGTGTTTGAAAGACTTTTTCCGGAACGTCCTGTGGTCTGTTCGTAGCCCCGACTGCTTGGTGTCTGGCTCCGTTTCAAATTGCCTACAGCTTTTCTTCGTCTAACACGCGTGTGAAGACGAAACCCGAACACAGCTCTCAAGAAGACGAACATTTTGCTGGTTGGCCAAGAACAAAGAAATTACTGCATCGTATTTTGTTAGAGTTCTAACATTTTAACATGTTTCTATTAATTTGCTGCAATTTTGGAATCTGGCGAATATTTAGTCTTGGTTAAAATTTTGGACATTATTCATCCTCTATTTTTTCTCGTAACATGACTTTTCGGGGACTGCATCTGTGGATATTATGAAAAAAGCAATTTGCCTTCCGACAGAACAGACACACACAACCTGTTAAGAGAGTTCTCCCACATAAGGTTTGATGTGTCTTTTGCACGAAGTAAACGCATGATGGAGCTGTCATTGCGACCTCTCAATCTAATCACATATATCCCTAAAACAAGTTACAGGTTGTTATTAAATTTTTGTTTAATATCATTTTATTTTACCCTTGTTCTTTCACTTCAATTTAAAGAGAATTTTACAAAATTGTACATTCACATAACACTTTACAAAGTGTATATATTATGAAGATTTCTGTCTTCTGGGTTGTTGCGCTGTGTGGTCTGGTCGATGTTTACCAACGTTTCGGAGGTCATACTGCCTCCGTCATCAGGGAGATTCTTAGTATGAAGATTTCTGTCTTCTGGGTTGTTGCGGTGTGTAGTCTGGTAGATGTTTACCAACGTTTCAGAGGTCATACTGCCTCCGTCATCAGGGCGATGAGTATGAAGATTTCCATCTTCTGGGTTGTTGCGCTGTGTAGTCTGGTCGATGTTAACCAACGTTTCAGAGGTCATACTGCCTCCGTCATCAGGGCGATGAATATGTCAATTGGGTGTGTGGGGCTAGGTTTAAACTTCTCTTATGCTGATCACCTCTGTCAACAGTATACTTGTTTTAGCAATAAACTAAGACAAGTGACAGCTCAAGATCTCAAGGAATGTGTTTATACCCAAACGTCATTCACACTTTAAGTCTGATAATACCCTCCTATCAAAGTTAAGATCCCTAACAAACTGCAACGCTGCGTAACAAGAATAATTCTGGTTACTATCAAGGAATGCAATTTCTGTTTGTTAAAATAAACTGTGGAATTTCGAACATTTTGGAAGCAAGGATTGGATGTACTGGAATTTCCTTTCAGAAGCGAAAAGGGATTTCTTGTTAGCTCTCTGGCATACTTCAGTCGTCAGTACTCTGAATACTGTAACTGTAGATTGTTAATTTATCTGAACTCGATATATCGATCGTGCTGGCCATACTGAAAACGAGAGTAACTAAATCTATCAGATCTCAACAGGAGGAAATTAAATGAAGACTTTTATAAAATAATAGATCCTTGTCTTCAAGCGAAGTTTAATAATTTGGTGATCGACTGGCTAGGTGACCGCTATTCGATTCTTCATCAGGAGCAGAATATTTTCCCCCTAGTTCCCTAATCTTAAATTATCCACACGTTTCTGACGTGGTGCTTACTGAGTACCAGAGAACTCCGTCCATTAAAATTTATAACAGTACCACGAGCCTAAGACATACAACACTCATTTAGTCTAATCATGTAGATAACACCCTTCGAATGTTATATCTCGGATTCGAAACTTGGCCCAAAAGTCTACCAATACCTTAATTCTACTAGAAGACAAGAGACAGCCTGCCTCCGAATCACTGTACATATTTTTATCTGGAGACAGAAAAACGTCCATAAATGCATCCACAATGATGCAAGACCATTATTTAGGATTTGAGATTTTCACGGCGGTGAGTATGAAGAAGGCTGTCTTCTGGGTTGTTGCGCCGTGTAGTCTGGTAGAAGTTTACCGACGTTTCAGACGACTCATCGCTCTGATGATGGATGCAGCAAGGATCTGTGAAACGTCGGTAATCTTCTACCAGACTACACGGCGCAAAAACCCAGAAGACAGCCATCTTCGAGACCAAAACTATGAATCTCTGGAATCACACATTGTATAAGAATCTGTGTACAATCAGATTGACCACGTTTTGATACATAGGAGGCGGCATTCAATTGTACTTGACGCCCGATATTTCAGGGGAGCGGACTCTGATACCGATCAGTATCTGGTGGTTGCAGAAGTTAGGGAGTCACTGGCATTAAACGAGCAACGCAAAAGTTTGATATGGAGCGATGTAATCTCAAGAAACTAAACGTTGTAGATGGTAAAGGACAGTACCAGTTTAAAATCTCAAACAGTTTCGCAGCTGTGGAAACTTTGATGATGTGGATATCAATAGAGCTTGGGTATAATCATTAAAATCAATATCAAATTTATAGCCAAGGAGAGTCTAGGTTATTATGAATTGAAGCAGCATAAGCTGTAGTTATATAAAGGACATTTAAAACTATCAGATCAGAGAAAAGATGCCAAACTGCAATGTTTTTCAGGATCAGAGCCAAATAAAGCTAGAAAATCTGAACAGTGTGTGACGTGAAACTGGTAGACATTTTAGGAACAAATGATGGAATATATAAAAGACTATAGAAATGATCTTGCAACACGTAGTAAGAAGAAGAACTTTAGAGACTTATTCACAGGAATAAATCAATTTAAGGAGGGTTATCAACCTATTAAGGACGAGAATGATATCTGCTGGCAGATACCCACAACATTTTGAATAGGTGGAAAAATTACTTCTCTCAGCTGTTAAACGTACACAGGGTTAGTGATGTTAGACAGACGGAAATACACATAGCTGAGCCATTAGTCGTTTAGAAGTTTAAATTGCTGTTTCAAAGTTGAAAAGTATAAATCGCCGGGTAGCGATCAAATTCCGGTAGAAATAATTCAAGCGGCAGTTGAAACATTACGTTGGAGATCCACGAACTACTTAATTCTATTTGAAATAAGGAAGAATTACCTCAGCAATGGAAGGAGCCTATTATACCAATTTACAAGAAGGGCGATAAAACCGATTGTAGTAATTATCGACGCATATCACTGTCATCAACCTCAGACAAAATTTTTCCAATATCCTTTTCTCAAGGTTAAGTGCATACGTAGACGAAATTATTGGGGTCATCACTATGGGTTTCGACCTAACAGGTCAACTACTGATTAGATTTTTCCATTCGTCAGATACTAGAGAGAGAAAAAAATGTGAGTACAATACGCCGGTACAACAGCTGTTCACAGACTTCAATAAAGCCTATAATTCAGTAAGAGGGAAGTATTTTACAATAATTTAAAATAGTTTGGCATGCCCATGAAACTAGTTAGGCTTATTAAAATGTGTTTTAACGAAACTTATATTAAAGCTCGTGTAGGTAAACATTTCTCTGACAAGTTTCATATTAAAAATGGTCTAAAACAAGGAGATACTTTATCACCACTGCTTTTTAACTTTGCTATAGAATATGTAATAATGAAAGTACAAGAAAAGCAGGTGAGACTGAAATTTAATAGGACACACCAACTTCTGGTCTACGCTGGTGATGTAGAGCTATTAGAGATGATATTAATACCATAAAGAAAGCACAGACATTCTATTTGTCCCTGGTAAGGAGGTGGGTAATGCGGTAAACACAGAGAAAACTAAGTACATGTTTATGGCTCGTTACCATAATGCAGGGTAAAATCATAACATAAATACAGCTAATGGATCCTTTGAAAATGCGGCAAAGTTTTTATATTTGGGAGTAACGGTAATGAATTAAAATTTGATTTATGAGGAAATTAAGAGTAGGTTACATTCAGGTAATGCTTGCTACCGTTCGTGTCAGAATCCGTCTTCTCGCCTGCTGTCTAAAAACGTAAAGATTAAAATATATAAAACTAATTTTGCCTGTAGTTTTGTATGGGTGTGAAACTTGGTCTCTGACACTAAGGAAGGACCGTAGACTGCCGGTTTATGAGAACAGGGTGGCGAGAAAAATATTTGGACCTAAGAGAGATGAATTACTAGGAAGCTGGAGAAAGTAACATAATGAGGAGCTTCGTACGTTGCTCTTCTCGCCAAATATAGACAGGTCAAGTCAAGGAGAATTAGATCGCCAGGGCATGTAGACCGCATGGGAGAGAAGACGAATACATACAGGATTCTGGTGAATACGTCAGAATGTAAGAGACCACCAGGAAGACTAGACGTAGGTGGGAGGATAATATTAAAATGGATCTTGGGAAATATGATGGTGTGGTATGGACTGGATTTATCAGTCTTAGAATAGGGACCAGTAGCGGGCTCTTGTGAACACGGTAATGAACCTCTGGGTTCCATAAAATGTAAGAAATTTCTGAAGCGACTATTGGCTTCTCAGGAAGGACTCGACTCCATTGAGTATCTAACATGCGGATCGTGAACTGGATTGCTGGCCGCACTGTACCGTGGCCATGCAGACACCGAGAGCTGCGGAATGGAGGATGGGCTTTAACTCAGCAGGCATGCAGGAAGATGTGGATCATCCCCCGTCGGTTCGTCCCTGATGGGAAGGGCCGTCATTTCTCTTCCCGGTCTGCAGACTCTACATACATACAACCCCAGTCAAGCCCCGCAGGGAGTCCTGCGTCAGGAGGCAATAATGAACACGACATTTCAACGCCTTGCCTTTTTTTCCTTATTACCTTACTGTCTTTCTTCTCTTCACGTGTCTCTCCCTCATTTCCATGCCACATTTCATTCTCTTTTTCTTTGTTTGCTTTCAATATGTCACACACGTTCGAAGAGGATCGCTGTCCTCAACTAACAAATCAGTGCACCTAGCTTTCTGAGTTCCCATATCCGTGTTGTACATACTCGTAATGATTTCGCTTGTCTTCTGAGAATCAAATATAATATTTTTAGTTTCAACTTGGCCAGTAAATTCACAGACTATACAAAATATTTTTTTAGAAAATGGAACTATGTAAGTAGGAATTGAGTCCGCTGTAGCTAAGACCGAAATTCGCCATAATCAGTCAGAAACATTTGACAATTGATGGTATTGTGTTAGTTTATGTGTATGGGTAACTTCCATTCGTAACGTAAAATATAGGTTATTAGATATTTAAGAACACTTCAGAATTGGAAAATAATGAACGAATAGCATCATTGTGCATCTTCATTGTAAAAATATTAGTTGAATTTTGCCAGTTTGTATGATATTTTGCTTTTAAGAGCTTCAGAGGCCTACAAAAACCGACAACTGGACACTGTTTTGAGCAATTTCTATCTAGTCTGCTTATTAAGTTTCTTGATGATCAATTTCAATATTATTCTGAGTCTCTGATGGGTAACAGGCATATTATTACTGATCTTTAAGAAACAAGGTGTTCAAACTGCATAAGATTGTCACCCCTGGTCCGTGTTAAGTGGGCCCCGTGTCACCACTCATAGCGTTGCTAGGTTGTGGATGGTTAAGTCGGCCCCCGGATATTGAAGGTAGCATTAAATATATTACATAGGCTGTCGCGGACAGCCGACAAGAGGTGTATTTATCATTCCCCAATACGCTCATTTCATTTTTTTTTACAATTAATAACCCCAGCTGTTGCCGGCGAACAGTGCATGCCTTATGACACTCGTCATTACGTAACATTTTCAATTCTTCTGTTGCTTTCTCTGTGTTACGTCAAAATATTTGCCACTGCAGTTGGCAGTGTCATAGCTAAGGCGGTTAGTTGCTGGCTTCTCACCACAGAGGACCGGGTTTGCGCCTAGGGAGGTCTATGTGGGATTTGTGGTGGACAGAGTAGAAATGCGATTAGTTTTTCTCCTAATTCTTCAGTTTTGCCCCGTTCATATTATTCCACCGCTGCTCCATATTTACTCATATGTAATAAGGGTGATAGGAGCTGGAAAATGGAACAGTCTGTCAGCCGTAATTTCATAGAGACATAGTTTTTCTCCTTATTGACAGGAACAGTGCCTCATGAGTTTATCAAAGACGGCTTATTTTGTGTTGTGTCCTGAAAGTGGGAGATCAATCATAACCGTATAAAATACTGCTGTAGATTAGCCTTTGTTTCTCTGTACTTTGTCTGTTTTTGGATTCTTAAGTTTAAGCAACAATGTTTAAAATAACGTTATTGTTCAAGCCTAAAGCAGTTTGAGGAAAAATATAAAAGCTCATGAGATCAAGATATTTAAATGACTTTTATTTCTGGATCTTATAAATAGTGTGACACAAAGATGCAGAATCTTGTTAACGGTTGATGAACGAATGATACTGCAATCGGTTCTGAGTCGATGTTTTAGTGGCATTGTACATTATTGCACATTTGACACTCGGTTGTGTTCTTATAAATCCTTGCATTTTTTTAAAAATTTCATTGATTTATAGAAAAATTATTTCGTTAGGAGACGAAAAACATATTTTACTGACAAATATTAAAATAAGGCTGTAATTTTTTTGTTGTTTTGTACGAATGTCTCACCGTAATGAAAGAACACAACTGGCTATTGTAAACACGGTGATGAATTTTAAGATTTCATAAAAGTATAAAAAAATTGAGTAGGTCAGCGGCTATTAGATTCAGACTTTGTTTCATGCATTTAGCTAATTGACAGTTACCAACATTTATTTTTGACTATATCACTGTTGCTTTTCGTTTTATAAAATCCAATTTTCACTTCCGTTTCTAAGTGTTCGAATTTCATTACTTTTCAGAACCGCAAAGTTCTGAACGGGCTCTGATATTTAGAACATATCCGCGTTTAGTACTGAGTGCACCTTACAGTGCTTGCTTTTTTATATCCGTTTCCGGCAGAATTCATGAGCTGCGGAATATCATAAAAGTGCATTTACGTTTAGAGACGATATGCATGCTGATTGTAAAGTGTCTTGATTCCGAAACCATTAAATGTCTCCTCTCCCTTTTATTTTGGACGACAAATCTTTGTCGTACATTTTACTGGATTTAGTTTGCACATCTCTCGGTCTCCAATCAGGAAAAACAACATGGAGATTACCTTCCTGTTCAAATAAAGCTTGAATGTATGTACAAGTACCAATAGTCCCTATGTCACGAATTTGTTTAACCCTTTCCGAAAACACCTGGCGGTTCAGCCTTACGCCCAACTTGCATTTCCTCCTCCCCCCTTAATTCTAAATAGTTGACCTCTGAGCGAAACCTCCCAGTCGAAAAACACGAATTTGAACCGATAATTGTCGACTTTCAGTGCATTTTACTGATAACGCCAATACAAATCCAATGCTAATTTTAAATCTTTTTTCTTTCCTTCAACCAAATGGGTCTGATTGTACATACCGTTTTTTAAGCATATAAATGTTTGAACAGTTGGAGGAGTTATAAATATTTATCTTGAACGTTTTGTAGCACACGTTCAGGTAAAATTATCGAACACGACGGAATCTCTTAGGTAACTGACACGTCACGAAACCTGCTAGGTGCTAATTCCATGTTTTGTGTGTGTGAGTGATGTCATTAATCTTTCGTGTAATGCCGACATTCCAGCCCATCAAGAGCATTGTTGGTACAGCACAACCCCTGTCAGTGAATAGAGCAGTAATGTACGAACAGAACGCTCTTCAGTAACACAATTGTTTAACCCAGTTCCTCCAGATGGAATAATTTTCCTTCGGAATACAGGCAGAATTCTAAATTGTTATCGTGCCATTCAAGGTGGTATGCCCCAGATAAGATATACCGGTCACAGGTAAGAAATGTGTTGGGAAATTGTCCTAAACGTACACACTTTAATATTATACCTATCAGGCCTAATTAATTAGGTAGAAGCCAGTTTTTTAAACAGTAAACGGGTGGAGAAGTTATAAGATCAATTTATTTTCGTGTTTTATTGCGTTTTGTTTTCTTCTTTACGTATTTATCTCTTAACTCTTTCCTCTAATGTCCATCTGTTTCCTACGTGTCCACTTCTTCTCCTTTCTTCTGGTTGACATTGTTGTACTCTGAGTGTGTGAAAGGAAGCCACCAGAGATACAAAATTTCATTGATAAATGAACCGGGTATATAATTTTTAAAGTAATATAAAGACCACTTCTTTCTGTCTTGATTTCAGAAGTTGGGGGTAGAAATGGGAATAATATCGAATACATATATATAATATTGCATTAATTATGCTCTAAATTATATATTCCTTTTTTCTTTATATATTTATGAGTTCCAAAATAAATTCTGGTCTTCTGGCCTTCTTTTAAATGTCATGTGTTCCACTCAACTAAACTTAGGCTCTTGTCTTATTGTATGTGACCAAAACATCCTTATGCTTTTTCCTTACCTAGAAGAAAAAGGGCCTACTTATAACTTTTTATCTGCACAAAAAGGGAATGATTAGATTAATGAAATAAATCAATTCATTTTGCACGAAGTGACGCATGCTGTGATAGTTCTGCATCAAAGTCGTGATTTTACTCACTTTTGCGTAATTTACTTTGAGGAGATGTTTCTGACAATTCTGAATGCCACGATGAGATTGTAAGATAATATTGTTTTGTTCTCCATAAAGAAGATATTTTGTATTGCTGAGAAAAGTTATTACAAGACGTGTAAAGACTGTAATGTTACAGGATTCCTATAATAGTCGTTAATAATAGAACGATTATTAGGGAAAGGTAAAGAAAAGTAAGGATGGAGTAGGAGGGTGGAATAAAGAGTACAGTAAATTCATGAATTATGATATGGGGAGGAAATAAGGTGCTGATAAAAAATATAGGAAATAAATTAAGTGATGTATGAACGTGTACGAATTTAAGCCTTTCAACTTTTTTTAGCGACTCCGCTAAATCTAGTATCCCTTCTGTGAAGAGGCCATAATTTTTTTTCTTTTCTTGCTTAATATTAAACGATAAGTTTTCACGAGGTTCTGATTACCATGAGGTTTTGACGAAGGGCCATAAAACCAGGAATCTAATTTGGTCTCACATAGAAAAATGCTCTTGGTTTCTCTGCCACGACAGCCCAGTTCGTATACGCAATTAACACCCTTAGCTACCACAAGAACGTGTCTCACTTATGAATTAAACTGTCATCCGAAACTAGAAGCTTGTTTCTGCCTCAAACTTCATGCTCTGCTACAAAGACAGGGGTCCCATATGTCGGTTAATAAGGCACTTTAGCCGCTTAGTACTGAAGAAAATACCTTCAGAAGAGTGGACATTGCACGCAAAGTGTGTCCGGTTTGTGATGTTTTATAATATGGCTGGTGTGTTTCCAGCATCCACATGCCAACGACCAAAGACGAATTAATTTCACATCCGTGGACAATAATTGTTTTTATAACATGTTGCAACTCGAGCCGAAAATTCTCCTGCCCTAGGTCCAGTCATGCCCGAGTGTTAATTAACTCTCGCATTTTGTTGCAGGTCTTGAACATCACACGTTGCCTGCTCCAGTTTCAAGCCAAAAGAACATTGTCCGGTGTGTTTTTCAGGCGGAACCGAAAAATAACTCTGCAGGTGTGAGTACTGATCATTATCATTATCATTATAATAATAAAATTGCAATTTAAAACTGGAGGTCTAAACGGCTGAATCATTTGGTAACAGTGGCGTCCCAAGGAGAATTTGCATGTTGTAAGTCACTTGAATTCGAAGACAGGTATTATAGTCTGCATCCTTTAAAGTAACATAATTAAGGAAATTAATTAGTTATTAAAATATAAATTGTATACAACGTAAAATATTTTCAAAAAATGTCTACACAAAATGAGTACGTAACTCCTGAGGTCGTAATCGTAGAAGGGCGACTGTGGTGGCTCTCATGAGTCAGGGCGCCACATGGCAATTGTTAACAGGTGATATCTAAAGTAGACGGCGAAGCCTAAGTGTAAACGGAATTGAATCAACTCCAAATACGATGTACGTCACACTAGGAAACATTATAGATTATGGAATATAAATTCCAGATAAATCCAAAGTTCCTTTTGTTTCTTTACAATCCGTGGCCCGTGACTGAAGTTTCAGCTTCTTTACGTGGACTATGTACATTTTGTGAGCTCTTAATCGTTCAGTACTGCATTTAAAAGTTTTAAAGCTATCGTAAGTTCGAGCTTTCAAATATGACATGTCTTTTTATATATATAAGTAACTGCGTCCTTGTGGTCCTAGTGAAATACTGTCAGAATTGATAATTTGAGCATGATTGAAATAAAATAAATAGAATTTATATCCCAGTTAAGAAATCAGCAGTTTTTCTCTATTCACGCGCACAAAAATAAATTCATCAGAAGAATAATCTGGAAGAATAAATAAATTTATAAAACAAGTGAGCCAAAAATTACATAAAGAAGTATTAATGTGTTAGATATGCTTAAAAGTCATCTAAAGGACTAATGTAGGCCTATTATTTGGGAATATTATTCGTTTCTAGGACGATTAAAAAGGGTCTAATTCGTTTAGTGAAATATGTTATCTGAGGTTTTGATATGATTAGGCTATGTTACCTTACAAATCCTATCTTAATATAACTCTTATAAATTTATTTAAAGGGGATTAAGAACTGAACTGGCTTAGGTTAATATCTTGTTCCGAAGTAAATATCTAAATACGTTTTAAACCCGTAACATAAAAAACTTGTCTACAGAGGACTACGATCTGGCCCGCTTTAGGACCATATGTTGTAAATAAATATGTATCTCCAAATACCAGAGACATTTAACACTCTCAGGTCATGTGTGATGCGTCAAGATCTTTTTCCAGGCACAGGTGTGTGTACCGAGCCTATGTTAATTCCGTCCGTTGAAATAATACACAACAAAGTAGCAAAGAGTAAGTTTTAAATGGTGAATGCATGGCACAACTTTATCCGCGAACACGACACTCCCCTGCTACTACTCCATTTAACCAAGTTAAACGAAACATGGATGTCGCAGAAGGGCAGGAAACACGTTACAGGCTGAAAGTGGTTAAACTAGGAAGAGAAGAGGTAGGGGGTACAATTAAGCAGATTCTACCAGTAATTTTGGCCTAATTCTAGCTTTAAAGTGGAACAGTATATCCAGGTTCATGTACGTTATATTAACCACACAACAGGGTTAGAAACGGGACAAATGAAAGGGGTTAAAATCCTTTCTTCTCATTACCACAACTAACCAACTACCCACAACCCAACTTACTGCAATTTCATAAGGGAAGACACACAGTCTCAGTTTGAACTTCGCAGAGATCTGGCTCTGTACTTGGCGTTGCAGCGGTATGGCTTTTGTACGCTTATAACCAACCCCTTGGGGGGTTGTACTAGAGCGTTTGGAGAGGGAGGACATGCTTGCACTACAACACACACAAACAGTCGTCTGTAGTGCGGTACACGCCGTCCTGAGTGAGAAAACACGCTGCTGGGAGTAGACAGGGGAATAATATCACGCATCCCTCCACGAATCACACCCAAACCACCCCTCTTTCAACCCAACCACCCCTTTTGAGCCACTCACTAGCCAACAAAACACTACGCATCATATATCCAGCCATCCTCCTGGCCGTCATACAAATTTGAACACTGTTCCTAGAGGCAAGCAAAGCTAATGAGCAAGAGAGATGGTAAATGCGTGTGTGAAGGAGAACCAGAGAACGGAACCTTTCACCCCACAGACAACAACGTGATGGTGTTATTACTGTTTTCAAAGATCTAATTACATGGGTTTCCTACCCTTCTTAGACCAAAACCTTCTCAAGTATGGGTCTGTGAGTTGTGTGTACACATTTAGCATCAGCGTAAGTCAACATGTTTACGAGCCTTTGGCATTGTCTAAATATCTGATCATATTACAAAATTTATAGTCCTACAGCGAAATTTCTGGCAAGGGTGTGCAGTCTTACAATCTTCTTCACGATAAGTTCCATAGTCTGTGATATTCTAATTTTGAACTTTCGAGATTAGTCGAGGGAATTTTCCATCACTTTCTATCCCCAAGGAGTAAAGTCTTCCTGAGAAGCTAATAGTGGCTCATCTGTTTAATAAATTCTCACCCACCTTGCACGTAAACTGTTAAAATTACAATTAGTTTACCAACAGTGTATTTATAGTCCCTGACTATCAGTCTGGACGCTGTGACAAAGAATTCCAGTCCCTGCCGGGAGTTTTATTCAATTCCTCCTCGAATTGCAGGGACAACAGACTGCGTTAAACTTTTAGATTCTCATCGACAGTGTGGGACGTTTCGCGATGATTGGTCATTCTTCCATTAAGAAATAGACGTATCCTAGGAAAAGTAAAAGATTACCAGCTAAACGTCATATAACGTGACGAGAGAATTAACTGACGGACAAAGTACCTAATTGAATTGGGCAAAACCCTTCTTGAGAAGCTAACAGTCAAGAAAGCTCCTGCCTCTTACGAAACACGACACTATTAATTTTCATTTTGTATTTATATTTTCTGTATAATTCTGAGTGTAAACAGCGATAATTTCCTGAAACAACATTAATGTGTTTTCTTTGAGGTACGACTGAATTTCTAAATGTCATTTAGACTAGCTTCATGGTGAAAAACGTGTCGTAAAATCACGAAGTAACAATCGAAATGTGTTGAGACGCTACATCACTATGCCCGTCAATGTGGCCGTAATTTACATAGTAACAAAAATTAACGTACGAAAGAGCGGGCTTCATTAAAAGTTTGTCTCCGGATTAGCGTCCATACAACATAAAAGTAACTGAAAGGATTATGGGCAAAGACTGACAAAGAACGGCTTATGAGGGTTAGTTAGTTTGTACAGGTCTAGTCGTAATACAGTACTCACTTCTCTTCTGTTGTTGTCATGTCACTTTAGTAGGTTAACAGAGGTGTTCCCTACGATACATTATATTGACACAAAATCTAATAAATTACTCTTTCATGAGCCAGTTAATTCCCACACAATGCATTTTAATATTATCTTCCTATTTGCGTAGTACCCAAGTGGTCCCTTCCATTTGGGCTTTCCGACTAAAATTGTGTATGCATTTCTCATTTTCCTTCTTCTGTATGTCCCTCCAATTTTGTACTTAATGTACTCACTCTAAGAATATCATACTGGAATTATAAAAGTTCTTAATTGTCTTGTCTGTCCTCCTTTTACTTAATTGTTTTTAAGTTTAAATGTTCATATCAAAAACCCTGTTCCTCTGTGTTATTCCCTTAATGCGACAGACAAAATTTTAAACCATTAAAAAAATAGAACACGCAGGCACGTCTGCATGTTTTAATCTTGACGTAGGAAAACGCTGCATGGGAAATATTTTCCGTGTTTAATATGCTTTCAGTAAGGTCATAGGTACAATTTTGATTTATTACCATCACTGTCTTACTTTGGCACTTTGCTATGAATGTTGGAGCTAGTTTATTTACGATACGGACTATACCATTGTATTAACTTACTCATAATGAATGATTAATCCACTCTAAGAGTAATTCCATTATCAGATATATTAGCCGCAATGGCTGTGCATAAGCCGTCCCCCATAATGCAATATACCTTACTACATGTACAGTCACTGGGCTAATCTCATGTTGGTTCTAACGCGTTTTCGTTATTACTGTAAATGAACATTTTAACAACATTTTCCAGTATTTTATATCGATCGTTACTTGACAGCAAGTCACGTTCATGTCCTCCGAGCTTTTATTCCTGGTAGGGGCAGGGATTTATCTGTTCACCGGAAGCTCCAGACCAGCTGTTCTGTTCCCACGGCCTGCTGTCCAGTGAGTAGTACAAAAATGCGGCCTATGTGTGACGCTTTCTATTGCTGGAAGCGAAAATTGTTTCCGTCTTTGACCTGATATTTGTGTGTAAAGGTATTTTAGTCTATTTCTGTTACGTCCCGATAACTGCTTCGTGTTTACAGTTAACTCACGTTGTCCCTAGCTTCCACTTTGCCTTCTACAAGAGCTCTTCTGTATCACGTTGCTAAGGCACTTGTGTCTAATGTGTGTATACAGAAGACGTCATCAAACAGAATGCACAGTTGAACTGCCTCTTCACAGTCTCAGGTTGATCACGTTGTGGGCTGTTAACATAGCCGTTATACACCTGAAGTACTTAAACAGAATGCCTGATAATGAACAGTGTCTGTCCGTATGTTTCATCTCCCAAATAGTTTAACAGGTTACTATAAAATCTTATTTTCTTTTTATTATTTTGGAGGGTTATGTCTAAAATACAATTATGTGGGCGTATTCTACTGAAATATCTAACGAGACTTTTAAAATTTATTAAAAATACCTGTTCGTATAACAGCGTGATTAAATATTCCATTGCAGTCTATAATGTTTAATGATACATATTTTTGGGTAATTAAATTGTATAAATATAGAAATAAGAAAAGTACAAAATGTAAAAATGTCATAACAAATGTAATTTTTAGAAGTGTACGTAAGAACAGGAAATCATGTCCAACATTTTAAACTGAAGCCAACAGAAATTGTCAGGTGTCAATTATGGAAGTCTAAAGAAGACAATTCATGACACTGTTTTCATTAATGGTCGTACTCTTAACAATATACAGTCATATTTTATATTTACACGGTAGATACTTTTTTAAAACGCTGCGGAAATGAAGAGCTAAATTTTTTTGTAGTAGGACTGAAACTCTATTTAGGCCTGTTTGTGTAAAGTGTTCATAAATTTGTATCTAATATTTGACAAACATTTTAAAATACTCTTGTGTTCATTATTCTCCACCAACGTCACGACGTCGTCAGCCATGTTGCCTGACGCCGACTCCATAGACGCGGTAATCTACAGAATGCCCCAAAAAGAATGAAATAAAGACATATTAATGAACAAAACCATTTTGTACGATAGCAGTGGCTCTCTGTTAATTAATGAATCTGATGTAGGTGCTTAAAATGACCGCCGTTAGCTTCGTGGCATGGTTGACAGCTGTGAGAAGCTGACTGACAAGCGGGCAACAAAGTTGCTGCTGTGAACACACCTTTCGGTGGAACTCTCCCCCCCCCCCCCTCTCTATCTCTATATATATATGGAATGCTGTAATGTAACAAATTGTGAGCGAACGGAAGCGGATACATTGGGAACGTATTACTTGTCATTCGAAATATGACGTCGCCTTCATACCCAAGAAAATAAAATCTTTGTAAACAGACTTACTGAAGATGCGGTATTACACTATTTCGGAATTCCACTCGATTCAAATAGAGTTTGAACCCGAAAGCTGTCTACGAATTTGCAGTCCTTAAATCGCGTGGCCCACGTATCGTTATTATGAACCCTGATTAAATATTCTCTATTTGGTAGTGTATATATTAACTGACCTTTTGAAATCCCAGGTAGTAGAATTATCGCATGATGTGTGCCAGTTTCATATAACCTGACTAAATTTAATTATAACTCTGTCGTTCAAAATCTGATTTAAGTCTGTCACAAGTTAGACAGACCGCGGGATAGGTCATAACAATTCTCGCTTGCAGTAAAAAAATACCTGAAATACAAAATATAACTCATCTTCCTTTTCACAGAGACTTTTGTTAGGTGTCGTACGAATTACCCACGCCTCAAAAATACTGTTTACGCAAAAATACGACTTCTACCCTGCAGACGGTGAAATGAACGACCGTGTTCTTTATATTTTAGACCTTTTTCTTTTTGTCTTTTCATTTGCTCCTTCCTTCACTGAATCTCCCATTCCTTCTTTCTTTGTCTGCGTAATTCTTTTCCTCTTTCTTTGACTTCCTCATTTTAAATTTGTTTGTCGTTTATTTATTCCTTCTTTCTAGCACGTAAGTTGTATTCGTCTAATGTCGTGTGACGTCCTTACACCGTGCCTATATATATCGAACAAATAATTAAATAGTATCGATTTGTTAAGAGACTGTACATCAGAGTATTTATCTGCTACATGTTTATGTGATCAATGCGTTTCTTAAAATTTCTTGATGGCGGCCAACGACGAATACTCGGTGTTACTTAAATTGAACAATAAATGTATAAATGAATGATAATTAATGTTCTGTGATAAGTGAAGATTGTCCTGTGTATTTCATGTTTTGGGTGGTGAATTTGACGATTTAAGTACTGCTGAGAGGGACCACGGATGATCGCGTTCAATTGATATACTTAGTCAAGTTTGAGATAACATATTATTACTACGAAACAATCAAGATTGTAAACTGAGGGAACAGATTCAGGTAGCAGCCATGCATCAGATATGTTTGTTTTCATTTCTTGTGACATATTATGTTGAATCTGTGTATTACGTTCTTGTTATTTATGGGCATGCACAACAAATTTTAACTGACAGTATAACTAGCAGATTTCCTTAGCAACAATCACTGCCCTAATAGGACAGTCCTACATTCAAATCTGAGTAATTGACTTCAAACTGATGGCTGAAAACAGACGACTCAAGTTAAATAGTTAATATCTATAAAATTAGGCAGACTAAAGGGCACAACGCATTAAAATATGTACACCAAACCAGTGACAACCTCGCCATATCGCGGTTTAGTCTGTTTCTGCAAACGAGGCTCTGACAATCGAGTCAGAGGTTATTAATAATAGGATTAATAATTAGTAATGATTATTAAATGCAAATATATACAAATACTAATATGCATATCTGGATTCATTTTTTAAGTTTAACATAGATGTAAAGTGTAATGCAATCTTACAGCACATGATGTAGGATTATTTTTTATTTTTAAATTGTCAGGAAATTTTTGGCTTTTATGTGACAGTAATTCCAACAGAACAAATCTTGTAACCCAGTGGCCTCTTCAGCATACACCCATTTTACACAACTTCCACCAAGTATATATTTTGAAATAATTTAAGCATTTATCGGAGTTTACGTATTTTTATACATTGGCACAAACTTTGTAATTCGCGCTGTTAGCTTTTCACGTTCGTTTGTTTTGAGTTGGACTACATTTTATGGGGTTCTTCAATGACTGATCTCCTTCGTATTCCTCGAATTGTACATGATGAGCAGCTAAACTTGAAGTTTTTACAAAATGGCAACATTATCAAAGCAGAAAGCTCGAATTTTAATCAGCCCGCAAATTTAAAAACACGGCATTTCAATCCTTTAGTGACTTACTATGAACAAAATTCGTATTTTTTACGTATTATACCCAGAAGCGTTACCATTAGGATAAAGATGAAAATGTTGGAGCACAAAAATTAGGTGTACAGAAATGAAGTACGTATGTAACTAGAATCAACGTGATATTTTGGCATTACGTCATAACGCTGGCTGGCCACCGTGTTGTAAACCTATAGCCTACTGGTCACATGGATTAGTCATTTGGAGGGAGTCAAGGGTTTTAATCACAGTTCATATATTTTGTCTAACGTAATATTATTTTAACTTTACACCGGACTTCATTTTCATTTCACTGTGAATTGTTAGATCGTTCTTTTCCTGAAAAATACACAATAACACAGTGATTTGAATTCAGTGGTAAGTGAGACAATTTTGAATGGTATGCCGAACTAATGAAGATTTTGTACATTCAAAGGCATGGCAGAAAACAATACTTTAAGATGCAAGGAAAGTTATTCATGACGTCATCAATTTGTATTATTAATTAAATTGTGTAAGTAGTATTATCAATTTCCATTAAACCTAAATTTATACCCAAAAATTTACCTTTATATCCATATGTTTTACTATGTGTATATTGTTTCGTAATAGAAAGTTTCATGAAACAATTCTCCTGCAGTTTAGCAGGACTCTATATTAAGGATATACTTGAAACTAAAATTTGTAGCATAAACTGAAGGTTCAGAATTTATGAAATCAAAGAATTCCTCTGGATACAATTCTAAACCAGCTTCATCAACTATTTCCATAAGATCCTCTAATATTTACCGACCTTCTCCATATCTGTTTTAAAAGTGTAATTTCCAATAAGTTTCACTAGAAACATTTCTTATGTAATTTTATTTCCTTAATTTTAACTTTAACCCTAGTCCAACGTAATTTTATATAGACAGATCTGTCGTAATGATCAGAGATTATCTATAAGGCTTACGAAATTACGTAATTTTCTGAATTTTGCTATTGACTTTAATATTTTTGGATCCAGATATTTTCTTGAACACATTGTTTTCACAAGCTTATAATTTATTTTCTTCTGTCAGAGTAAGGTAAGCTTACCATATTTCTAAATTATTGTTATATATATTATTTCCCCTCAATTTAAACGGGACGATAAGTTTTCAAATTGAACAACTTAAATGAATTTCCAGAATGTATTCTTGGCTTAACAATCTTAAGAGTTTCTGAAATGCTCATTTTCTGCACACAAGTATAGAAAATTTGATAGTAAAATATTCAGGTTTTACTTCAAACATTTTGATTCATCATTTGTTCTGTTACTTTAACTACGCGAATTTCTGTTGCAGATTATTGCAAGCCCATAAATGGTAACTAACGTATAAGGAGTTGAATTAGTGTTTTAAAATTATCGTTCTTATACGCATGTTGAGTATAAATTGAAAGTTAGGACGTAGGAATGAGTTATAACTGCTCATTTGCCCCCCCCCCCACACACACACACACCCCGCCTTCCTGGTGGAAGACCGTATTTTCTGATTTTGCATTGAAATCTGTATGCCGCGGAACCTAAAATATCTTTTTACACTGAACTAGTAAAAGTAAATTTTCCCCTTATTTTGATTGAGTGTCATGCCATGAAGGCGTATAAGGGAGTGGAGGTATAACCCCTCGCACACTAAACATCCAGCCATTTGGTAAGAGTCCCAGCAACCTATGGAATTAGAGGTTGAATATATTTCGATTGTGTGGACGTGGCCTCTAATAAAAATGTTCTTGAGCTTGTCAGGAACAAGACCCGATCATGAAGCCCGCTTCCAGGCGCGTTATTTACTGAACCATCCTGCTTCACCATTATCACAAAACAACACACACTTTGTGTTTCTCTCCCGGTCTCTTTTTGTAGTAGCCTGTTAAAGTACTCGGCACATTCTTTGACAACGATTGGGCATCATTCATTACGGCAGGAATTCTGTTGCTTCATATAGGTTCCAGGAAGTAGATTACGTAGCAGTTAATATTCAAGCACACTGTTTTCCGTTAGGGTTTTGTATTCAATTTACGTCTCCGCTTCAACACTTTATTACAGCTAAGTTACCATCGGTTTTTATTTTGTATTCACAGGATCTCATAAGTTTTCCGATAAGGAACTTGACATCTTTTCACCTAACCCTCGTTTCATTGATAGCAAGAGCTGCATGTATTTGCATATCTGACGCTAACCTGAGGAATAGAACTCTACGTCACTACATCGAAGTAAACACGGAAAAGGTGCTTATAGTGTAACTTAGTACTGAATAATTAATATATGTTAAATGGAGTGGAAATTGACAACCCAGACGTTAGTCTTCACACTGTCACTCCAGCCTAAAACTGGCAAAGACAGAACCTATGGATATGGAGTTCATGTTTATTAATGATTCATTTAACGGTGCTGTCAATAGCTAATATATTGTCGAATGACAGGATGATTAATAAATAATTAATTTGAATTTATGAAAGGAATCGTTCGTTATCTAATAGAAAATATTTGCCTGAAGATACTGGGTAGAAACACGAAAATTTCGCTAGAATAGCCAGTCTCCAATCTGAGTTTTGAACCCGTGACGTCTCGAATACGAAGCAGGAATGCCAGCCGTTTAGATGCCAAGTTCAGTGTCCGATAAAACTGAATTATTAATGTGTTTGCAATAGGTTTCTGTGTTGAAAGTCAAATGTGTTTACTGACGATCTGGTTTAGCATTTGCAAATTAGATACACGTAGCTAGCTGGTTATTGGGTAAACGACACGATGTATTAACATACCAACTAATAGAATACGAGCTTATGTAGTGTAAGTAAGCACTAATACCATTTAAAGGAGGAATTATGTATTGTATTTGAACCAAACAATTTCTTTCGCAACTGTTCCCACATGGAACTGATAATTATCATCTCACCATAAGGGCAAAACATAAAGTGAGGCAGTTTAAGAAAAAAATGGCGAGGAAAGTGTTATGATCTGAGATAGAGCAAGTAATAAGTTATATGATAAAATGTTGTTTGCCTTTATCGTTTTATCTATGTGGAATATATATTCCGCCCATTTCGTTCTCTTTGATTTGATCGCCGTAATAATAGTATGGCTACGAACAGACAAATTATGAAACTATTTAATATTTTATTTTATCTAGCCATTATATACAAATTACCAAAACGATATTTCTTTCTTAGTGATTTTAAATGTGAAATTTTGAAGACAATGATTAAACATTACTCCACTGTTCCCTTCGGAGGACATATTTACCGACACGTATGCACACTGAAATTAATTAATGTCATATCAGCAGACAGAAGTTTTAACTTCAAAAATTACTTTGAAACTGCTTTTATTTTGTGCTCTCTGATTCAAGAGGAAATTTGCTATCAGATGCTAGAATGAATGTTATTTAAGACGTTTGATGTCACACAATATACACCTTAGTTTCTACTAGAAACAGAATATTCCGACAGGATAATTGGATCGTTTCTGTTGATAGAACTTCTCACCTGCAGTGACTGATAACCTTATGCTTCTCCATATCTTCTTTGAGTTCAGGGTCTTTCCTCGTAAATTCAGACTAAGATTGACGGACGGTGTAAAAGCATAGTCACACCACTTCAATATTACATAACTACAGAAACGCCCATTTAAAAGCAAAAAAATTGATGAACACAGTGGCAATCGAACCCATGGGTTCGACTCCGGAGATTCCAAAACATGCCTTTGAACGCGCGCATAAGCTAGTACTGTGCGTCCCAGATTTACATCCTGTCTCCTTAAGATCCATCCAAATGTTATCTTTCCATCCTCCTCAGAGTATTCTAAGTGTACGGAATGTCTCGTAAGTCCGGGGCCATAGGAGAACTCTTATTTGGCAAAATATGGATAAATATAATAGGGAAAAGTTGCAAATCACGTGCTTTCAGTTTTAAGTGTTATAGTTTTGACCTTGAACGCGTTCATTATGGCTGTACACTCTTTATATTATCAGCAGTGAAAATTACAGCGATATTACTATGTTGAAATGACAGCGAAAGGGAATGTTTTTCCTGAGTTGCCTATAGTATACCTGTGCTTCTTAACTATCTGTTCCTTGCACTGAAATTACTCATGAAACACGAGGTCTCTTCCGTACGTAGTTTAGGAATCACCGCTTTAAATTACAGATACAAACCATGCTCCTAGATTCACCGTGTTTCTATAAAGTAACCCTACCGTGACCACCATTAGTATGCATTGAATCGAGTTTATGTATTCCCTCATCTGAGACGCAACACAGCTTTAGGCATTTCAAAGTAACAAACTTGTTCATCAGCCCATTTGCAAACCTAATCTTAACTCGGCACATCTGCTGCAGGAAGTACATTATTTTAATAAGTTTCTAAACATCCTACCATTTCCGAAATCAAGACAAACACTTCTGCAGTGCGTACGTACAGAATCTACTTCCAAACATATACAGAATGATTCAAAAGGTACTTTGCTATTCTCCTACTAGCTTAATTTTGTTTTTTATTAATGTACAAGGATCACATTAGCAATCTTACAAACCAAATTATTTCAGCGGTATGTTATCAGACTTCCCTGCCTTCAATGGCCTGGACTGACTCAGGATAACTTCGGAGGACGTGGATTCCTATTAGAAAGTTGTTCCCTCTGAGTTCCTCTATACCAGTGGTATTCATTATTTTTTGTTCGCGTACCCCCCCGATATAATTTCTCTTCAACGTTGTACCCCCAAAGTTGTTGGTGTATAATTCAAGTGTATATAATCTACATCTAAAATAAATTAAATAAACTACATTACTTAATATTCAGTGTTTATCATAATTTTTTTTTAAAATTTCACGTACCCCTTAAGAAGTCTTCGCGTACCCCCGGGGGTACGCGTACCCCAGGTTGAATACCACTGCTCTATACGCTCCTTCAGTTTGACCCTAACCTTATGAATCACTCTGTATACTGTGCATTTCGAAGTATCTCTTTTCAGTAATACCAACCTAACGAAAAGCTTACGTGTAGCTCAGCTAGTACGTATAAAGGTTATCATGCACGTGTACGGAGTTCGAATATGCCCTTCCCTTTTTCCACTTTTAGACCCACAAGAGCATAGTGACGTCATAGATAGATCTCTTAAGTGTGGAGAAGGTATACATGACAGAATACGCTATAAATACGCCTGCGACTACTGCAGCCTGCACTAATGAGCACGTGGTTGAACATAAGAGTACAGCCCTTTGGCTAATTGGTGTGACAAACAAGGAAAAGTCTTGAGGAAGTTGAAGAGCTTTTCTCCGGTCTCTCTTCCTTCCTTATCTTTATATTTTGCTTTCTCCTCCCCCTCTTGTCAGCAGCTTCTTCTGAAACTCCTTTCACAGAATCCCTCGAGAGTACAATACAGTAGACGCGAGCAGACTCAAGTGGATGTTACGACTTAACAATACGGACAACCATGTTATTACTTCCGAATGGTTGTACCGACTTGTACAGTTAGGTGTTCTTTGAGCTCAAAATTTTGCAAACATTTTTATTGCTCTGAGATATAGATATCTCCATGCCGTTAAGTAGACGTCTTGTAGCAAATGTACATGCTTAAACAGAACGCAAGGAAAACGTTTTATAATAGGTCAATCTCCTTCTTTTCTTCGTGCACCATTTTTATCATCCACTCCAACTTTAGATCTGTCTCCAATGAATGAGTGTCGAAAAGTCCGTTAACAAGGAAAAAAAAAGATTATATTAAGATTTCTGTCTTTTGGGGTGTAGCACCGTGTAGTCTGGTAGACGTTTACTGACGTTTCAGAGGTCCTTGCTGCCTCCATTATCAGGGCGATGAGTTATCGCAAGAACTTCTACCAGACTACAAGGCGCTACAACCCAGAAGACATCCATCTTCGGACTTACCGCAGTGAAAACCTCAAATCCTACTAAGAAAATATTTCTTTGCGGAAAATGTGCGAAAAGAAATCAAGAAAAATTTATAACAAATGTAATCTGTAATTTTCAAAGCTTCTGGTCTGGAGCATGAATCGAATGTGTAATAAATATTAGGCTAATACTGATCCATATCCTTTAAAGTTAATTACTTATTAATCTTCCCATTATGTAACGTTTTGTAAGGTAGTGTGAGCCACTGACAGTTAATAAAACATAAATTAACGAATAAAATTCGTTATTGATTTTGTTTTATTCGCAAACGTAATAATGTAATGTTTTAAGGAAGCAGTTTGGATTAATCAGTATAGAACTTATTACGACAGAAACTGGAAACAAATTAATCGTGCTTGGAAGTAAATTGAACTTGTATTTACTTGTCAGCTCGACCCAAGGTAATTGGTGTTTTGCCCTTGCCGTATGGTATCAAAAGTTGCGCTATCGGGTAAATCGCTGAAGATCTAAGCAAATATCTAATTATGTGTCAATTACCGTACTTCTCTCCACATTCATGTCTTCTGTTTAAAAATCGAGCAGGAAATACTTCGAGAAGAGGGGAGAGCCTGTTTTAATTACGTTAACAAAGCAAAGTTTCGATATGTGCCTGTTACCTCTGACATGTTTGTCTGTGTTTATCTCCATCCGTTTCTCTGTAACAACTTAATAATCACTGAAAGGATTTACATATGTAGAGTCTTACTAAAATTTGTCGACAGATTTCAGTTTTGGTTAAGCTCTGGCAACAGTGACGTACACTTTGCATGAACACCCAAACGCGTTTCTGCGTTAAGTCGCTGCTTCAAACCCCGCAGTTTCCTATCTAAAACAGCTTTATCTACACAAAGCATCAAAATTTTCATTTGAAAGTTTAAATTCTAGGCCATAACAAATAGATAGAGTTAAAGATGTTAGGCATGTTGAAATTTCCTAACTTGTTAGTTATGCATAATTAATACAAGCTAATGAAAAATTGGGCCTAAGCAATAATATTGACTCATGTTACTTTTCTGGTGAACCAAATTCTTGATTTCGAATCCGCCAGTTATTCATTTACATATCCACGCTTCTTTGCGAGCTGATTTACTATTGGAACACAGTTACTTGTAACGCGAACTCGGAATATTTAAATCTAGTACTGTATGGAGCTCGGTTTGTGTTTAATGGACCGATTATAATTAACGGTACCGTAAGGAGATAAGCGATATACTGCATCGTACAAGCAATGTTCTGGTTCACTGGTTATCATACCAAATGAACAAACCTTACGGCATCTGTTTATATTTATTTGAATGTGCAGCGTATTTCGAGGACACGAAATCAAAATACGTATGTGTATTACAAAGAAATATTTCTCGCATTTATAAACTACCGTAACATAAATGCTTAAAAGTAAGTCCATATAATGGATTATGATTAAATTTAGTATTGGGGTGCTCTGTACCAATAGTTATTATAAGCTTTTATTTTCACCGCAACACATTTATAGCTATATAAATGTTGATAATGTTTGATCAGAAACGGGTTCCTAGCAGTAAATATTTTTCTGTGCTGTAAAACATAGACATTTGATTCTATAAAACATTTTTGCATTGCATTCTGTTTCTAAAATGTCTTCTTAACAGCAGAACTTTGTTGCACAAAGCCAGATTTAGCTCTCATTATTGCCACGAGAGTTCGTTGCGTGTACCTCAATTTTGTCGCTAAAGTATTATTTAAATGGGATTAACGGAGGAAAAACTCTATTGTAATCTGAAAATCCAAACTTACAATGTCATTACAAACTGTTATTTAAAACTTCGTTTACATAATGTCGGTGACTGCTCAGTTAATTCAGTATACACATAAGTTTTTAAGACTGCTTTAAAACAGCTTGTTCCACAGAACACGATACTTCATTTACATTTCGCGTACTTGTTTCTAGTTGGCATACAAAACGTTTCTTAAATGACTGTGAAGCTTTTTAAAAACATAATTGACGTGTCTTCTAAGAATGCCATTTTTAACTACAGTGATTCTGTAAATAGTACTTAGAACCTTTTTTAATACTTTACACTGCTTTCTTTCAAAATGCCCGTTTCTTGAGTTACATCTTGTACGTGATCCTTTTACTTGTAGTAAGGAGGCGTATTTTCAAACCATAATTCTTAACAATTTAGGTATTAATCTCACCTTTTTACTATTGTATTCTATTCTCCCAATATTTGTTCGTATTATGATATTGATAGAAAAGTCAGGCTTGTACCGATTTGTTGAATTTTAACAGAACCTTCTGTACATGTCCTTTACCTGAGAATATAAAAACACGTATAAAAGCGACATTTGAATTAGGCCTATGCGTTTACAGTTAAGAATGATATGTAATTTTATACCTTGTTAGAATATCAGGACCCTAGTTCATAACAAAATCCATGGAACAGAATTTTAGAAAATAAGTCATTTACATGGCCAAGAAATTCTCTTGTGTTATGGAACCAGAAGGTTTATTACAGCGTTTATTAGCTCCCGTAATTAGACCCTATTCTATCCTATCAGTTTCTTTAACACCTAAATTAATTTTATCCTCCCATTTATGTCTGTGTTCTTATCAACCTCATGGTTCGTAATTTAATAAACCTAACCTAACATTGGCAAGGAGTATAAATGTTGACTGTCACCTGTTACTTCTTTCCTCTTGGGTCTAAATTTGTTCTTCCGTCTGTGAAAGACTGATTTTCATTCATGTATATAAAAGTGAAAGTATGGTTTTGTATATTTCAAGAGAAACTTTTTGTATAGTTTCGCTAACTAATATCTGATTAATGAATCAATATTTACACTTTATAAATATTTATCAACACTATGTAGACTATTATTTTAGTTACAAGATACGAGTAAGGCAAAAAATATTACCATCTACGTTTAGGTCTTCCAAGTGACTCTTCCCGCAACTCTTTTCAATAAGTACTTCTCACCTCCCCCGTGCCTCGACCGCCCATACTTCGCGATTTGACCATTGTAATAATATCTGGTGAAAAGTTTAACAAATTTTGAAGCTCCTCATTGTGTTCTTTTCTCCAGTCACTCCCTCCAAGTTCTAAATATTCTCCTTAGCACGCTGTTATGAAACATGATCGGTCTGTGCTTTTGTATTCAGTGTTTGAGAAAAGCAATTCTTCCATGTATTCAAAATATTGTGGGAACAAGAAAATTCTGATTTCTTATAAATTTACTTGCATGTTGGCGACCTACTAGATTTCACTTATGCCTCTGTACAAGGCTGTAATATTTTTATTCTTATCAGAAACGCTGATGCGCATTGTAGGAAAACACCTGAGGTGTCTCAGAAATTAACACTCGTGCAGGGGAGTGTACAGTCGTGACTCAGTCTAATCTCGTCAGTTATCTCAGAACCTGTGTTACAGAAAATGGCATCAAATATGAGCTCCGGGTGATTTCAAGTCTCTGTGATAATAATATCTTGTACCAGCAGGTTAAATTCGTGTAATATTATATGGTCCGTTCTGCTATCTAAAGCAGTAAAGATTAAAATACATAAAACTGTCATTTTATATGGTCTCTCTCATTTTAAGGAGTGAACAAGGTTGATGGTGTTTGAGAACAGGATGCTGAGGAAATATTTTAACCTAAGTGGAAGGAATTAAGAGAATATTGCAGAGAATTTCATAAGTAAATGCTTAAATATTTCTATATTTCATCAAATTTTGCCAGATACGTAAAATAAAGTGTGGCGTTAGAGACGGGGCATGTATTATGCTTCGAAGTTGAGATGGGAGGTTGTGGGCTTGACTTGTCTGGCTTAGGGCAGGTACATCTCTGGCTATTCAGTTAATGCGGATGCTCGTGTCTGATTTTCGAAGCCGGGGCTTCCAAGGAACTCTGTCAACTTGGCCTACATATTTTATTTACACTCATTTTGTATACAAAATATGCGTATTAAATTCTCATGTTTTAGGCCTTAATGTTGTCGCTAGGTTTGTGCAGAAACTACTGTGCAGTAGTCAGACTGCAACTAGAATGATGCTTGATTTATGTATAAGATGTACAGGCTTGCAATATGAATTAGGGTGCGGGCTACAACAGAGGAACAGTATCACTTTGGAAACATGGTTGCTATGGTAGCTATCACAACGAGATTCTAGCTGCTTGTTTACACTCCAGAGCTCCACTGTCAATTACTGTTCTCTCTGCCAGAACGTCCAGTCCGCATAATGCACATATATGTGCCGTATTTCACATGTGTTATGTTTACTCTATGATTAATTATGTAATTGATTAGGTTTACAGTAATTTGTATTGGAAACTGAGCAGCTAGATAGTTGTCTGTAGTAACATACAGATGTTGTGTTGTGTTTACTCTCATGTTAACAGCAGTGCGAGAGTAATATATTAAATTGTTAATAGGTAGTTTCCTTGCTTGGAGATTTGTACTGGATTTAATTGCACTTCAGTATTTCTTGTTAAGTGGTGATGTGCTATGGTGACCATGCTGGAATTTATTTCCCGCAAGACTACTAGCACGTTTTATAAGGGATAGTACGTGTTTGCTTACCAAAATACGAGTTTAATTAAAAGTGCTACTGTAACTCTCTTCGCAATTTGCTGTCTTTAATCACTGCCGACCCTTGGGGCGATAGATAAATTGTAAACGATTTGAAATTTTGTACACGTGAATGTGTATACAAATTGGTATATGAATGATAGATTTTGTGGTATTTTGTGTGTTCAAAATGATCACGTGATAATGTTAACAGCACTTCGTTGGAGACAGCTATAATGTCATCCTGTGTTGTAGACTGTTGTAAATTCTGTGAATGTGGTAAAATTGTCTTGAACCTAAAACGGATAACTTCACGGAACAGAAACCTTCTTGAAAAGCTGATATTCCCACAGATGTCAAGAAATTCCCCGTTATGTATGGAAACGAAAGGTTCATTTCTGTGGTCACAGGTGACTGCCATTGGATACAATCCTGAGACAGTTTAAATCCAGCCAAACCTTTTATATATCGTTGAAATTAACCTCTTGCTTTATAATAAGAATAAATGTTAATATTGTCTGAAAACTAAATGATTAAGGTTACATTTGGACCTAAGAGAAACGATGTAATGGATGGATATCAAAAATTACATAAGAGGAACTTAGTAATATTTGCGGTAGTTAATTACGGTGGGTATATAGATGAAGAAGACGTGGGCGGATCATCACTCATGAGGAAGACGAAAAACTATTATAATTACGTAGCGCAGAGTCCTTTTTGAGAAGCTGCTAGTTTATCGGCTAGTCAGGAAATTCCCAGTTTTATGAAACGCGAAAATTTATTATCTTGTTCACAAGATCTCACAAACTGTCCTTGTCCTGAGCCAATGAATCCAGCCCACACAGGCATTGTACTTCCTCAAGATCCATTTCAATATTATCCTCTCAGGAGAGATGAAATGAATCACCTACACCTGTAGAGAAGAGTCTATTTGAAAGAAGCATATATAAACGGGTAGTTAATATTAAAGTGATTCTTAAAAAGTAGGGTGTGAGCGTGTTGAATTTATTCATCTGGGTCCAATGACCTGATATCGTGAATACGGTTAAGAGCATTACGGTTCTAGAAAGAGGTGTGAAATATGTCGTTCAGCTGATCGGTTATCGGGTTCGTAAGAAGATCTTTGTTCCGTATAGTTAGTCAATCAGTTACAGGTACAGGCTGAGACGCAGAGTAAAATGTTGATATCTGTCCTATTCATAACATATTTGTAATTAAATTAAGAGTTAATATCAGCATAGAGAAGTTATATTGTTGAAAGTACGTAGGTAGCCACTACTTAAATCTATTATTTGATAGAAATTGTTTCAAAGTAGCATCCGTTAGGCAATGTAACTTCAGTAACAGCGTAGAGCTTTGATGTCAGTTCTGTCCCTCATTATGATCGCTACGTCCAGTAGTCTAGTAAGACTTCATATGTGTTATACGGATTCATGTAAGGATTTCGCTGGTCTTACAAGAAACATTAATAAGGGATTGTATGAATAAGACAGAATTACGTGTTACAGTTCTCTGTGACACAAAGCTGGTTCACGTGACAATGGGCTTAAGAAAAATGTTCATTAACTGACATCTGCAGAAACCAAAACAGTGCTGATTTTTTAAAATAAGAATATCCATCAGTGGAATCAGGACCTAACAATGACGACAGTTTCAGCTCTTCATTTAAGGGTAAAGGCACAGTTTAATTTAACCAGTAAAATTGTTCGAGAATTCTCAGAACATTTATCGGTAATCAAAATTGATACGTTATATTTCTGTCATCCTCTGTAACCGTAGAGAAACAGGAATTGATCAAGGGTTATATATCCACCAGTTTTCTATATAATGGCATGTAATTCTGGTGAACTAATCTATGGCATCAAAGTTTTTCAATGAAAGTATCAGAGCTTGCTACGTACGCAGTCTGTGGTAATGATTTTGATTTTACCATTATTGATTCTTTCCCAAAGAGGACGGGGTTAAATTCCGGTAGAAAAGAACTTCACAATTCAACTTCATCCAATGCCGAGGTTAAGAATGCGTGGAACATAATCTCCACGCATTCACGGCGTGGCAGGTAGTCACATTTTCGGTTTTGCCTTACAGCATAATTAAAAAATTAAAAAAAATTGCACATGAAGATAACTGTCTTCTGAGATGTGACGTAGTGTAGTCTGGTAAAAGTTTCCTGGCGTTTCAGAGATAATTACTGCCTCCATCATCAGGGCGGAAAAAACAATGAAAAAACAAAAACACGTTAATCCCTTCTGGTTCCTGAAGTTTTAAAGAGGCAAAGTGTAACCGGTCTGCGGGTCCAGAATTTGAACCTTTACAACGCGAATACGAATAAAGAGGGTTAACTCGTCGACCGCGTCATTTCTTCTTACTAAAATAATGCGTCCTTTTATGTTTATTGTCTTCGCGATAGGGCTCAAGGTTATAGTACACACACACACGCACGAATATTTTTGTAAAAAAGCTTATTCAAAAGTAGAACTACGATTATACACACAAAAGCCAGGAGTTTTGTACGTGTTGGAGTTTAGTATGTCCAAAACTGGCCACGACGGTTTCTTTTTAGAAAGACATTTTTAAAAATAAAATAATCAGTCCCACATCTGTAATTTCAGAAAACAATTGACAATAACTTAAAATGGCCATAACTTTCTCGTCAGTACGATTTCGTTCTCAGGATGTGGAGGCCTGTTATTCTTACGCAAGTGATCAAAAGCAGTTTGTATTACCGACTAAATGAGCAACTGATAATTTCTCAAGAAGGACTCCTGTATCATTCAATGAGATACTCAAATTTTTGGACAGTCTCTGTAAGGGAACTTAGAAAAACCACGAGATATCGTAATAAGAAAAAATCAGTACTCCAATCAAATTTCAAATGGAGTAACTATCGAATGCTAGCCGAATTACTTATATGTTAATGGACGTTGCTATAACTTGTTTCAATAACTTCTTATTTATTTAGCGACTGTTTTCCAACTGTCTTAGCTGTGTGATTGTTGAATAGTAAAAGATTGGAACGGAGATTTCGTGGAACGTTTAAAGGTAATAAAATAATAATTTATTTCTTTACTTGTCTCAAGTAATACCTTTGAAGTAATGACTTTTAAGTAATACACTTGAAAGTTTTTCGGTTGTAAAGTCTGAATTAGGATTTGAGATTTTCAGGGCAGTGAGTCTGAAGATAGGTGTCGGCTGGGTTGTTGAGACATCTCATCTCCTTGATGATGGAGGCTACATGGATCTCTGAAACGTCGGTAAACTTCTATCAGACTACACGACGTAACAACCCAAAAGAGAGTTATCAACTTCTGAACTGACTATTTGGATATCAATCCTGTTATTCTTGACTGCAGACACAGACACAGACGTAGAGGCATTCTATGCAATAAATGCATGGCAACATTACGCTTACCTTAAAAACCTTTTGACCGAATATGGTAGTCCGCGTTGCGGTTATCTGCACTACGTTAATTGTTACTTACACACTGTAATCAAAGAGAAAAACTATTGTGATAGGGCGTGATCGGTATCTGAAATGGATTATCGAACAACTTCCGGCCTCGAGGGTATCTTCGGTGACCAATGTCTAGACGGGTTGTTAGCAGGATCAGTCTCGAGACTTGAATAATTACCTTGAATTTGGAGGAAATTCCATGCCATAGTAAATAAATACCCTTGAGATGGGACCACTTATAAACCCATCATACTTCACTCACGTAAAAATTATAATTCAGATTCTATTCCTAAAGGCGTACATCACGAAAATTAAACAGCTGTCCGGAGTCAAAATAAAAGTAACTGTCTTGAAACTGTCAAATACATAAGCAAGTATAAGTCTCCAGTTTCATATACCGCTTCATTAATTCCTCCTGCGAGTTTGTATGTGATTAGTTGGAAACATAATTATTAGCTTCATGTAGCGTGTTCATTCTCTCGTCAGCCTTGCAGTGGTTAGAATAACCTATTTTGGAATTCCACGCACGTAAATTATACATGAAATGACTCAGTGCTAGTAATTCAGAATATAAAAAGCGAGGGAAGTAAAGCATGCTCTTTTTTCTGCCTCAGCTGTAGACCGGAGTTAGCAGAATTACCTTTATTGTTTTCCTCGTTCTGTATCATAAAAAACTTATTCATATTCCTTGTGTAACCACAGTGTGCATGAAGAAATGTAAGACCTACGTGAAAATTTTGTTGATGTTCGGTTCCCTTTAAGTGATATGAGTCTTGGAAGTGCGAAATGGCGACAATACTGGCACTGTGTAGGGCTGAAAGTACAGCATTGAGAAGTTCTATACAGAATTTTGTAAGGTTTGTTCACACAAAGCAAATCTTAGTTATAAATTCTGCACATATCAGTACTTATATATATATATATATATATATATATATATATGAGGATTTATTTACATTTCTCAAATGGGTTTTCAATAAAGGGCTCTGTACATTATATTTATATATGTGACTTTGAAGACTTGATATAGTATGAATAAACAAAACACAAGAGACAGTTTGTATAAATGTGCGAAGTTTCACAAGCTTCATAATTAACATCAAATGCTTGTTTAATAATTTATGACCTTGCAGTGTAATTGTAAAATTAACCTGAGCGCGTAGAAATAGGGATGATAGAATAGTGAACTATCGGGCAACGTGAGGCTATATTATTGTCAAACTGTTGTTTCGTATTCCGTTCAAAAATATCCAAATTATTACGTACAACAGTTCTGATTTTCTGATATTCGGATCCTTTTGCTCAGATGTCTCCCGTTTGTATTAGTTATTTTAAATTATTCACTCACTTCGTCTATTTTGGGTCCATCCAGATATATTTTCTAACACATTTTTGTCATACATTTGTAATTTATGTTGCTCTCTCAAAACTTATCTTCATCGTTTTGCAGCCTCTACGAGGTGTTAACGTTTCTTTTAAGCTTAATAATATTTCTGGGAAGTTGGCCATCTCCTGAATTGTAGCGCCGTCTAGCTTGGAAAATATTTACCAACGTTTCTGAGATCATCGTTGCCTCCATCATCAGGGCGATGATGTGAACGATGGTGTCAGCAAGGACCTCTGAAACGTCTGTAAACATATACCAGACTACACGGCGCAACAACCCAGAAGACAGCCATCGTAGAAATCACCGCCACGAAAACCTCAAATCCTACATACTTCTTATAAATACAAACTGAGAAGACAATTTGTTTTGTTATATTTATGTAACCTAACAAATACTCTTTTAGTTATAGTTACGTGTTATAGAACATTCTGTACATCCTGCACATCTTAAACGTGCATATAGAGGTACAGTAAGAAGAAAAATCGGCCGGTCTTATATTTGACTCGAGTCAGTCAGTGAGACTACACGTGGAGTGACAAAGCGAATATATAATTGATTAAATTGATGAATGAGTGAATAAGTGTGTATATATGTATCTATGTAATATACGTATGTATGCACGTGTGTATGCTTAAATGTGTGTATATACGGCTGTTTGCGGATGTAGAATGTGTATGCTTGCATATTTCAACAGTATGTGTGTGTAATATACAGCATGTCCCAGGAAGATATATACACATTATAATATGTAATAGTAACTTCGATACCTATCAACTGTGCCACGAAGCTAACAATCGTCATTTTGAGCACATACATTAGATTTTCTAATTTACTAAATGCCATTGCTGTGGAATGTAATGGTTTAGTTATTAAAATGTATTTGTTTCATTTATTGAATGTGTGTATACATCTTTTGGGGGGACATTATATTTTACGCGTATAAGACGTATGTCCATGGTTGGGTTATTCCGTAGTTTAGTTCGTTTTTCATATGTCCAGTAGATATTTGCAACAGTCTATCGCTTACACTCTCATATGTTGTGCAGCTAATGCTCGGCGTTACGAATATAAAATATTTCGTACGTCTGGATGGAAATATCAACTAAAAAACACACGTGTCAATAAACACTTAACGTAAATCCGAACCTCTGCGTTCTGTATTCAGAATAGTAACAGAGGTATTCACCTTTTAGCTAAAATGTATTTAGAAATTATTTTTTATTTTATTTTGAAGCTTAGAAAAATCTTTCATCACGCGAGATTGGAAGAAATTTCTGCTAGAAGTAGCCTCGACTGAAAAGGGATAACGGGAGAATAGTCATTATATTTTCGTCTTGTTTCGTAACGAGTCTATAAAAGCATAAATCGATATTGTGTAGCCTTTAGGAAAGTGGATATACTTTTATACACGAATGTATGAGTGGAGTCAAATAGTTTTTGCTAAAAGTTTATTCACATAATCATAAAAGCGTTATTGTTTTATTAGTCATTTACCAATGCAGTGTGTTGCTACATACTGTCTGCCTTTATAAATTTCAAATCCATATCAGAAACCTGTTTCAGATGCTTCATTTGCCTGCAAGGTGCAGAAAATGTATCGTTCTTTTCATAAAAATATAAGAAGAATAGATATAAGTAAAATATAAAGTTACTAGCAACATAATTATGTTTGTAGTCTCAAAGCCTGTGTGAGTCTGTTTGATTTGACGTGTGTAGATTTATAAGCCTTGCAATTTATCGTTCGAAAACGGACCAAATTGTTCTCTGTCAGTTACAAAGGTAGTTTAGTAGAGTGATTTACCTGTGCGTCTATTCACTGCCTGTCTATATCAACAAGGGTTTACATTCTGGAACGGTGACTCCTTCACAGGCAGAACTACGCTGGGTGGAGAAGTGAGAACCCCTTTGAAGGTTAATTGTTACTCTGCTGCTGAAAGAAATGCCCACTTTTATGAACCCTGATGGCTGATTCGTGAGTCATGTAAATCCGTCACCAGGCTACATTCTGAGTCATATACATGGAGTCTGCTCTTTTACGTTCTGTTGCTTTTAGAACTTTTCTTTCTAATATTATCCTCTTGTATACGACTAGATATTCCACGTGACCTCTTTCTATGAGGTTTTGTATGCGTTTTTAATATGTTACGTTGCGTGTTAATATAATTTTTCATTGGCTAATTCGCCTTAATAATGTGATGAAAAATACAATATACAGAGCTGCTCATTACATATTTTCCTCTTTCGTCATCTTATTTCAACTCCCTCTATAGAAACATTGTCCTCATTTCTTTGTTTCTAGACATCCTCAGTCTGTGTTATTGCCTTGGAATTACAGATAAATGTACAAAATAATAAAAACGAGATAGAATTTTAGTTTAGTCACAAATAGTATAAGCTTTAGTAAAATACTTTAAACTCAATTTGGTTTTGAACACTTTTACCAGATTTTAAATTTGAATTCTTTGATTACTTATGAGTATCGAATAAGTCTTTTAATTTGTGGTCCAGAAAATACAGAGTTAATATCAGACAACAACCATTCAAGTTTTTATGTGGTTTCTTGTTATGAATTCTGGCTTAAAGAACATACATAGTCTACATATTCTATTCCTTGAATTTAAGTAGCATAGGACACGTATCTACAGGCGATGTTGTTGTTGTAATTACAACAGTGGTGGTCTATTTATTAAGATATTATCCCAGAAATTACTTCGAATGTCTAAAAATACGAAAATTTCTATGTAACAGGACTTCTGGTCCAGTGTTGGACCCGTGACATGGCGAACGCAAAACACAATTACTGATCGCTCAACCGTGATATTCGGTTATGTTCATGCAAGGCAAGTGCTGTAATGGTACATTCCAGTGCGAGAACTACAACATTGAATTTCCGTTATGGAATACATAGTTTTCGAATGTCAGTTTACCGTGTCCATCTTTCAGACTTTTATTGTAATGAATTCTCTCAAATTCTTCAAACACTTCAAGTTATGGGCCTAAACATATTAGCCTACTTCTTTAAACATGACATTTCTCTACATAGGAATACGCGAAAAACATGCATATTTATACACTTCGTAAAATTCATGTATTTACAGTTATAAAGAAATTTAATAATAATCAAGGAATCTCATGCGCGTGTAATGATCATTTACTCAAAGTTGCAACTCACAAGAACAAATTTACAGTAGCGTAAATAAACTTATAATTAATATAATCTTATATATCTTATCAATATAATTTTATAATAAATATAATCAGTTTTATGGGCATACAAAACAGATATGGGGGTGGATTAGTCAAATAATCAATACGCACTCCAGTGTTACTAATGATAAGATCGTGCTGTTTAGTGCATAAAAACATTTTGATTTTGTTTTTTTCTGTCTGAAGGATTAAATTCCGATCTGTCACAATTCTGAAATGGTAGGCTGTGATAGACCTGCACATTTCTCTAGATGTCCTTCTCATCCATTGGTACTATGGGTTTGTGTGTAATTTTTATATCTTTCATCTATAGGTCTTCGAGCGTGTTCATGTTTTATATCATCTGTCGTCTTATTGAGTTGAAAATTTTAAAGCTCTGTCTGTTAAATGTTGGTTTTGTTGTTTGTCTAATGCACTGACATCATTAACATTCCTCAGGATCGTCATTTCAGAGACTTAAATCTCTTTCATAACATTCAGTCATCGCTCATATTTAAAGATCAATAAAGGTAGAGTCAAGAAATGACTGTTCAGTGTTATCCATGTGTCTCGAGGGCCCTAGTCAGCTTGGAGTGTAACATGGGGTTACCGTCAATGACACCTCAGAGTATCCATCAATCGATCTTAGTGTGAGCAGAAGCCAAGAGCAAAACAAAGTGAAAATAGAGAGAAAAAGTCAAACTCCACTCAACCCAAAGCCATAGAACATCATTTTTATCTTTACTGATGATCCTGCAGTTATCTACGGTTCACTGCCTTCTTAAAATGTCCCGCTTTCTGAAACAGCGTTCTCTACACCACGGCCTTCTAGAAGCTGAACATGGCACAACGTATAAAAGTCGTGCGAAACGCATTGTACTGTTCGCTTTTTATCCATTTTCTTGCTTCAGTAGA
This sequence comes from Zootermopsis nevadensis, assembly GCF_977971745.1. Taxonomy (NCBI): domain Eukaryota; kingdom Metazoa; phylum Arthropoda; class Insecta; order Blattodea; family Termopsidae; genus Zootermopsis; species Zootermopsis nevadensis. The sequence goes on from NW_028259142.1 coordinate 11,688,483, forward strand.
GGAATTTCCTAATTGTATTACATTTCTTATTATGGACCGAGACATTGGAGACCAACATGGTGAGAATATTTGGAGCTGAGGAAAACGAAGTAACAGGAAACTGAGAAACATCCATAATGTGCGGCCTACTTCGCGTATACTACAGAATGTCCGAGAAAGAATGCACACATTTTAAACATTCTTATTGAGAAAATAAACGAAGCTAGGAGAGTTCAGTTTTCACCACATGAAACAGCAACTCAGGAAAAAAAAATTTCCCGCACAACGTTTCCTGAAAGATGGATTGGAAGGGGTTGCCCGTTGCATGACCAACAAGATCGCTGGATTCAACGCCAATGGATTTCTTCCTTTGGGGGTGTACAAAGGACCATGTGTACCGCACACGAGTTACTTGTTTGCAAGACTTGAAAAAACCGCGTCGTCCATTCTGTGGAAATAATCACGCCTCAAATGTGTGTCAACGCTTTCCGGACATGTGAATACCGGATGGAAATTTCTGAGTTGCTGTTTCATGTGGTGAAAACTGTACTCTCCTAGCTCTGTTTATTCTAGCGATAAAAATGTTTAAAATGTGTGCACTCTTCCTTGGACATTCTGTATTTTAAATTGGTGTGAAACTTAAATTTTTTACTCCGAGGGACACAGGTTAAGGAGTTACGGCAACAAATTGTTGAGAGTATATGGACCGAAGAGAGGAGAAGTAATAAGAGAACGAGAAAAAATTCATTCTGAGAAGTTTAATGAATTTTTCTCTTCAAGTAATTTTATTAAAATTAGTATTATACAATCAAAGAAAAAATAACTTGGGTGGACGATGTGGTATGCATGAGGAAACATGAAAGTAACTAACATTTTCGCCTATAGTTCTCAATAAAGACGCTGCATGGGGGACCTATCAGGAAGGATAATATTAAAATATATATTGCAGGAATTCGGTGTAAAATTATTTATTGGCTTAGGATATTATCCAGTGACCGGTCTTTGCAAAAACGGTGGTGCGCCTTTGGATTCCTTAACGTAAAGAATTTCTGAACATTCCGTTGTTGTGATGATTGACTAAATACTCTAAAACTGGCGGAACATATAGCACTCGTGGAGGTAAGTGTAAATACATGACAAAAATCAGTTGCAAAGTAGAAAGTGAAGAGACCTATTTGGATACTTCGGCGTATGTAAGGGTGGCATATTAAAATTTATCTTAAAAATAATTTAGTTTTAAATGTAGATTTTACGTTACATTATTAATTTTCAGATTCTCAGTTAAGTCTCTGTATTATTAAGTATGGTAACAAGCCTACTAAGTACACGAATAATTAATTGGCAGTCATTCTGGTCCTTAGTTAATTTTTCAGTTAGCAAGACATGTAGTTTGACTGGATGTGTGTTACATATACATGTTGTCCACGACTTGTTTCAACAACGCAGTGATCTGAATTAATAAATTAGTTTGTGCCGTTAAATTACCAAAATGTAATGTTCTTACCCGACTCGCATTCTCTGTACTCAGCTTCCAGTCCTATTCCGTCTATTGAAACGTATTTTCGAACATAGTACTAAGTGTGCGCCATGTTGCTATAGATGAATGGACAATTCTGTATTTAGAGGGAAGCATAAGATATTTCTATGAAATTCACGACAGTAGCTCAGAATCAGATTAATTACAATTGTCATATAGCCATGAAACAAAAATTCGCTGCAAAATTAGCCTTTCCTTTGAAGTTTTTATATGTTTTTCATGGTTTCCTCATTTCGTTTATGTAAATTCGGATAGTTCGTTGAATAGATCACGACCACTTCCTTCCAAATAATGCAACTTAATCAGTTACGAATCTAACGTTATGCTTTGATATCGTTAGATAAACAGATAATCACCAAGTAAACTTAGATTTGGTTAAGCCTTGTAAATTTATACGCTGTTCAACTTTTCTTTTACTGCATTTTGTTGTTTTATAATTACATCCAAGGAGTTAATTTTTCACTGAACGTGATCTACGCGATTCGACGTATTCGAATAGAAATAAATTTTATGAGCTTTATGGTCTGTTTAACGATGCTGTCTCTAATGATAGAATGATTAATGAATAATGAATTAGGAGGATGTCATAGGACGCGGCCGTGGGCTAGTTTATGGTACTGTTCTTGAATTTATCTAGGACTGAGGATAACAGCCAGTATCCACAAGATAACCGGTCTCTGGATAAACGTTTTGAACCTGGAACCTCACAAACACTAATTAGATTTGCTAACCAGTCAACCGCGACTTTAGGTCACAATAATACATTGAAAAACATTTGAAGGTTTTCACGATTTATAGTATTTGCCTAACATTTCAGTTTCCCCGATAACTGTATAGCTTGCTTGCCTTTCTTCATGTATTCAATTATCGAACGCGTAATTGATTTTCGAACATGCTTAGGATTCATTAGCGCGTGTAATAGGAGTTTCTGTTGCTATAAGGTGTAATTATATTTTGTAATTTACAGCGTGGAATATTTAGATCGTCAAAGAGCCTACATAAACTACTTGTTCAACATAGATTGGATTCTTTTTTGTTATTTTAATTTGAAATTCATCCTGGCATACGGCGTTAGTTACGAGTATCAGTTGAGTCTTGGTACGTGCGTTATGGATCGGTAACTGCCTAATATAGTGGCAGGGATCTGAAAGAAAGATGCTGTGGCAGATTGGAGTCATGTGGAACGTAAATCGATACACAAGATATCGATGTATGAATATTGAATTTTTTCAGTAAGAAATATCTTTATTGATCGCGGTGGTCAGTTTTGTGGATGAAGTTTAGTTTAAGACAAAAAAAATTTAATTATTTTTTTAATAACATAAAGTACCATTTTATAGGTAAAAATTTGGTGAAGAAGAGTTCATTGTCCTATAAATGCACCATTCCAGTTTAAGAGGCATTGTATTACGCAGTGCATATTTCTATAACATGAAGTAGGTCATCCATTACGGATTATGTAACAAATGAACCGTGAGAAGCCTCATCACACAAGTCACGAAGTACCTTTAACGACGATTAATTCTAGACCAATGATGTTCGATAGATCGCTAGAATTTTGTCATTACAACATTATATAACAAAAGAATGATTTTGCAAGTTCATTTAGTAATTATGTCGTAAAATAAACTGCGTTCTTGAAGTAAATCGTGTGTGGAAAGAATTTCAAGCTGCCAAGAAATTTTGTGTAAATGTTTTAATTTTATATTGCTATAATAGCAGATTTAAAAACAAGATGGATTTCATTCAAAAAATATGAACACTTTTCTGTTATTATTTGATCAAGTGTGGTAGTTGTTACGTTTTTACAATTACTTGGTTGGTTATCCATTGACTGTAAATTTCTGTCAGATGCAGGCGCTAAGACTGTGGACTGAATGTTTAGAATTCAGTAATAGCAAGACAGACGACTCGACATTACGGCAGGTATTAACAAATGAATCATCGTCATGGTAATTTTTTCGAACTTTTAAATAAATAAAATTTCCTTTTGTCGATTTATAAAAACAACATACAGAGTTTGCCATGGAAAGCAACATCCACCCTGCTATGGCACTGTTAGCTCATGCCCACTAAGTTCAATACACTAATTAAAATTAAGGCAAAAACTGAAAATAATGGCGTGGGTAATGCAGGTTGTATAGGCGAGGGAAAATAGAGGAAAGTTCGGTAATTGATAATAATGTAGCAAAGTGTAAACACAAAATTACATTATGTGTTCAAGTTTTGATAATTTTTTACGTTGAAAAGTGAGCCACGTGTACAGGACTGTGTTAAATTAACTACTTTATACAAACCAGTGAATTTACACGGAAATAATTCCTAACATATTGTCAAATGTGTTAATAAAAAGACAGCATTACCATGGAGGGCGATTGACATTGTAATATACTAATAGACCTACGTTAGGTAACCCAAAATATTTCATATGGGGGAGAGAACTTCACTGTTATTCAGATGTAAATTCCTGATTTACGTATATGTTATTTATAGACTAAAGACTCACTGTTGTATTTAACTTTCGTGTAAAATATCATGACCTAATTGTAATAACACTTGAGAATAATCTGGTAACAATTTCAAAAAATATCGTATTAGTGCATGCAAACACAAAATTCCAGTCCTGTTTTTGATTCACTCGAACATTGAAATTACGCTTTCGAATCCCGCTGAAGGTACAGATGTAGTATGAAGTACGCGTTTTTCTTTTTGTACTCTGTTGTCCTGTATAGGTAGATATTTTATGATAGACCGATCACCTCCTAAGGAATCTTAACTAAATTTCCAAGGGTCTATAATTTGAAAGTTAATTTTAAATCGCAAAATTAAATCTGACATAGCTGAAGAAGAACCGATTTCAAAACATCTCTCTCTCAACCTGACCTTCTTTTAAGTCTGTATTTAACGACACTTTTCCAACTGGAAGATTTGCTTCGTGAACTATGAAATGAGAACATGGTTATGAATATCAGACCAGAAAGGATAAGTAAATGCTCATAATATTTTATGGGATTGTTCCATAATTTACCTGAAGAGATTGAAGAAACCCACAAAATTTGTTACTGAGTGTAGCCAGGTACGTCCTGAACTGAATACAAAGTATTATTTTTACAGCAACATGCTACATGATAGTCCGATATGACATGTCTACAGAGTAGTCAAGTTCACACAGATGAAAGTTTCGGTACAACTGATAGCAGCTCAAAGCCAATATTTTATATCACAGAACCGAAAAATGTAGTGTTCTGATGGCATCTTGCTGTTCATAAACTTACCTGTATTGCTCTTTTTCAGTCGGGTTACTTCATCATCACAGTGCATGTTAATATAACGCGTTAAAGTCGCTTATATGTGACACTGATGACATTGACTGTGATAATGGTGAAAATGTTTTAATGCAACGGCTGTCGGTTTCAACCTCATTGGCACGTTTCAACAATTTGGCATCTCGCCTCATATTCTCGCAGACCCTACGCCCCTCTAACCCTTACGCTACCAGAGAACTCAAATTTCCATACCAATTTCAGACTAATTAACAGGAGAATTACGTGTTGAACGAAGTTCAGCGTAGCACTCAGATAATCAGTGTTCCACCTGCTACTCGTCCGTTTGTTCAGACCTGCGCATTTGTGTTTCTCCGGTTTCTGTCTCTTAATAAACAGAAGCTCCAGTTGGAATATCGTTTTAAAAAGTCATAATAACCGAGTAACGAATTCGATGCAAAAGGAGGTAATAGCACTTTTTATTTACTCTAATTAAAACCTAATGTTTTAATTAGGGGTGTGTGGATTTTGGGTTCCTAGTAGGTTTACCAGTGATACTGAGTGCACCAATAAATAGCATCTTAAAGTTCATATGTATGATTCCAAGCCATAGAAAGGCGAATTATTAATGTATTTAATAAATCTACTCGTGACTTTAACGTGATGTTGTAATACGTAAGTCCACTTATTGAAATATTAGCGTCTAATTTGGTGCTCAGTAGTTAATGAATTTAGATGTAATTTCTTATAAGTTTACAGTTATTAGATTTTTTAAGAAATTCTATGCTTTTATAGAATCTAGAGTTTTCTGTATCAAAGTTTTAATGTATCCATATTTCTCTTCCCATTGTGTTTTCTGCCCATCTCGTTCTTGATATAATTATCCTAATCTCATGTAATACTTTTTTCGTGAAGTACAAAACGTATAATTCCTAATTTTCTTTACCAATCTGTTAGATCTTCCTTTTTCCCAAGCACTCTCCTTCCCACTCTGTAATTAATATGTAATTGCAAATAGACGTATGTAAGGACACTATTAAAAGGGACTTGAAGAAGGGGGATTTGAGGCTGAACGCTGAATCCAGTTAGTTCATTGGCGATAACGAAGTTTCGGGTACAAATTTCTTTACCAGCGGAGTGGCTATCGATTCCTAAGGACTCATCTCCATGGAGCTAGTAACCTATGGCTAGGTCTAAAAAATTCCTCCATTTCTCTGGTCACGTTGAGCGATAATTGCCCTGACTATTGCGGCAGTAAGCACGTCTGAAACGTCGATACACTTCTGCCAGACTTCACTTCGCAACTTCTCTAAAAACACAATGCACTATGCATAATTTCTTTAAAAAATATCCGGTATATTTAAACGATTGTAATGAAGATAAATTACACAAATAGAAGTCCCTCAGTGAACACTTCTCTCTTCTAGTGTTAAAACTGCCGTCCTAAAGCGAAAGTTCAACGTGAGCTTTTCTTTAATTTCCATTAGCTCCTTTCTGTGCAGGTGGTTCTACTTCTTGGGTAAATGGATTCAGAGAGGTGTGATAATGGCTGCTTCGCCATTATGCTGAGTAAAACCGAAAACAGAAGTAACGTGAAACCGTCTCGCAGGAAACTGTTCTTTGTGTGAATTAAAAAGCATCGTCTTCCCTTGCTCACGACTGTAATCAAATGTCTGTGACTTGAAGCGATGTGGCAATTTTCTGCATTTAAACTCAACAAAATTAGGCATATATCTTCATTTATGGACGCCTGGGTTGGCGCGTTTTTTTTCTCTTTGAGATGAAATTTTAATTTTTTGAGACCCTTCCTGCTTCATGTTGCGTCCGCTCATGTACACGGTTTTTTTCTTGGAGAAAAAGGAAGAAAGGAAATGTGAAATTACTAGGCGTAGTTTATCCCAGGAAAATTAAATTCTATCGATTTCAGAACTTGCAGTTTTTGGCCATGGACCAGAGGAACACTGTCCAGGTCGTGGTTTGTCGGGATATTGAAATTATGTTCCCCGTTTTACTTCGGCTAAGACCAGAAGCACGTGAAAGAACAATCTCCGATTTTTTCTGAAGAGCATACCCGTATGTTAGGGAACTTCCCGAAATTGGCCACTTCGAGAAATTCCCGTTAAAGTCGCGAGATGTTTAAAATGTTGTAGTAAAACTTGACTGAACTGCTCGGTCATAGGTTGTTAGGCTTTCCAACTGAATCTGTTAAATTCCTTAACGTTTATATCTCCACCTGTATTAACGTATGTTTGAAGTTTTAACACCGAAATACTGACGTTGAAGTACTTGGGATACTTAGGCGACCAGTTCTTCAGTGTCTGAGCATCTACGGGTCCGAACTTTTCGTTGGCTTTGATCCATTAGACAGTTGGTAGGACTCCGTGGACGAGTGGTCAGCCCGTCGCAAGGCCTCTACCTGTACACAGGACACCACAACACAGACGCGGACAAATAATTATGCCTTTAGTGGGATTCGAACCCACGGTCATAGTGTCCAAGCGGCACAAGGCCCACCGCGCCTCAGACCGCGCGGCCACGTTAAAGTATCCCAAAATAATAAAAAAAAGTCAATTAAGTTTCTTGAAAGTAACTGTATCAACCACACTTCCAAAATTCTCCTACAACGTCTACGCGTTTCTCAGCATACTTGTCTCTTTGCCACCAATATTTTAGCTCAAGAGCGATAGAAATTCAGACATTTGTGTATTAAAACTTTTTTTTCATGTCTGGTACGTAATGTATTTGTTTTCGAGCAAAATGCTTCTCTGACCAAACCAAAAAGTAATTTCACGATTCGCCAGTTTTTTTGGATGTGCCCATAACGTATCACTCATGCACACTGTTTCAGTATGTGGTTTGGATTCACCATGGGTAGTTACCGTTAGGATAATAACATGATTTTGTGTCTCATGCATGAAATCAGAAATATTAGTGTGAATAGAATACGCCTGAACGCACATGATTGTGTAGTTAGATTTCAATTCATGTTCTCCCTATTCAGAAACATTTTTAGAAGGTTTGGATACACGTGCTTGGTAACACAAAAATCTTTGTTATAATTTGTTAACTGTGATATATCTCGTTAATTATTAATGGCCTAGCAGCATACTTTGTAATACAGATAACATATATCTCAATAAATTGTATTTTAACACTGAAATGTGCATAATTATAATAATTTTATCTCAGTTGTATTTTAATATAAATTTTGTTTTCACAGTATTTTCAGAGAAACTAGGTTTGATGTTGGAGAACAATGTTGTGAGTGTATATAAAGTAACGGAGGATTGACAAAATTACGTAATACGAATTTTCATGTTTTTGTACTTCATATAATTTTATTAGTGCCACAAATTTTGGTAGATGAGATAACATCTATACCGCTAAATGGAGATCAGAAATACAAAAAAAAATATTGAAATATTTCAGGGGCAAAAACATTCCTATTAAGTATGTGGGTTAATAGCAAGTGAAGGTGTGTGTTGGATTAATCTAGCTCAGTTTAGAGTCTAGTTGTAGACTTGACAACATGTTAATGAAGCTTTGGGCGCCATGGGAGTGGATAATATCTTAACTAGGTAGACAGACGTGAACGTTTCAAGTAAGATCCAGCCTCATAGAGTCGGTTAATAAATTAAAAGAGAAAGAATAATTACTGTGCAGAATTCTTTCATGTCCTCGTTTCTTTAATTTACTGTGTCGTGTATTTGGTTTCCTAACTTTGATTAAACTTCGCAGTTTTCATCAAACAGATTCTTGTACCTCACATTTGTTTGCTTTTTGCTTTCCTGAATTTCGCAGTGGTTGTTAGACAATGTACAAACTTCTGTTGAAATATCCACAGGAGGACGATGAGTTACTTTGACATCAAAAAACCTGCTGATGTCTTTCATGTTTGCCAGTGGAATATCTTTCACCCATTAAATTATGTGTTCCGTCAGAGGATCAAGGAATTCTTATAGAAGCAACAAGCTACTGAAGTCTAAGCAGACAACTGAAACATAAAAGCAGGTTTTGAAACTAGGACGAACATGCTTCTTCAAAAATGTTTTGTCTGAGAATTGTTAAGAATTTCCTAGAAGTAGACCTATGTTGTGGACACAGTTTCCTAATAATGGTACCGTGTACGTAATGCCGACGTTTCGGGGGTAATTAAGACTTACCTGACATGCAGTAATAACCTATATAATGTCAGGTTCTGATCACGCGAAGAAAGGGAATTTTTTTCTTCGACTTTCAACAGTAAAGAATAGAAATTTCAGTGCTTTTTACTGTCGATGAGTTCGTAAGGAAATTTGTCACCAGCATCATGTACATGTATGCACGTTGCTTTTGTATCTACGATCTCGTGAATTATACATCGAGTGTTGAGACCATTCTGCACACTGAAACTTCACGACATGCTTTAAAATCTTAAGGCAGGAGGAAGACGCTGGAAGAATAAAAGCAGTGGCGTATTTATATGGGTATAAAACTTGTTCACTTGCCCGGAATGCAGAGAATAAATTGAGGGTGTTTGATAAAATGCTGAGAAGAATATTGGGAGAAAGTATGCAACAGGAAGGAGTGGTAGCATGAGGACCTTAATAAATTGTTTTTTCACAGAATATTTATATAATAAGTAAATCTTAGATAATGAGAGAGGCGGGTTGTATGACATCCATATCGGGATAGAAAATTCATACAAAGTTTTGGTTTGGAAACTGCAAGACCGTCGGAGTCCTAGGCTTAGAGAGGGGTGTTACAATGTGGATAAAAATTAAAGTGACTCAAAATAGGGTTCCGTTTTGTGACTTTGTGAGCACTGTAATAGACTGTCTTGTTCTATTACATCTCTTAATTTATTGGACAACAGTGTAACTGTCAGCTTTTTAAGAAAAACTCTACATCATGGAGTTAATTGTGGATTTAAGGGTTGATAAGATGATAATGTTGCGTCATATTATGATAAATATATATTTGTTTAAATCTTGTCAGTCTGATCACGATAAAATTCCTATTAAATATTAAAATATTAAAATATTACTATAAATAACATTTAAATATTTAAATGTTAATTATAGTAATATTTTAATATTATACTATTTAAATATTTAAATGTTAATTATAGTAATATTTTAATATTTGATAGGAATTTTATTGTGATCAGACTGACAAGATTTAAACAAATATAGGATTTAAGGGTGTTTATATCCGAAACATCTCGTCAGAATGTTATCCATTTCATTACAGACGAATGATATTAACTCAGTCTTTATAATATATATCTTTACGCTCTTATATACTAATTGTAAATTCATTATGACTTAATTTGTTCCATGTAGTATTCAGATGCGGTTAAACTCGAAACATACGTTTCATTAAGTTGTATGGACTAAATCGATTGTTTTATGCCCAGTTTTCAAAGAAACTCACCCCAACAAATGATAACATTTTTATTCCATCATTAACCATGATTTGAAAGTGATAGTATTGATCCCACCTAAAATATTAAAGTAATTTACATTTCATTATGGATACACGGCATCCCGTGCCGTAGTACTCAAATAAAGTCTTCCAATTATTTCAGAAAAGAAGTCTAATGATATCTGTTTATAATAAGTATTGATTTTCTTCTTTCACATAAAATATGGATAATTATTTTTACCCTGAGGCTGGATGGAGTAACTTCGAAGTGACCACATTACAGAGAACGTTGCAAAACCTTCTGTAGTTGAAAAGTTGTTAAACATTATTGATAATTCAAACTTCCTGAGAACACTTTAAGAAGGCAAAGAAGTGACGTAATTCGGAGACGTTTACCCAAACTATAGTGTTCTCAATGTGTTAAGGCAGACGTTGAAACTATTCGTGAGTGGATCTGGCTTGATTTTAACATACCCCGTTGTATGCCGGCTGTACTAAATGTAAATACAAGTAATAAATGCGCGTATGAAGAGCCTGGAATGTTACGTTTCTTTCAAAATGTTGATCATTTCTTTACGTGTTTGTGACCACAGAACGTCTTTGTGTGTACTGTCTGTAAGAAAGCAAAGATCTGGAAAGGGCATGGCATTTGATTGATACTATCAAAACATCGGCTTGTGCTAAGCTAATTGTTATTTTGCATACCGACCGTAATTTTAATGGATATAGTCTGTTTTAAGTAAACAAATGTCATGAGAATTTAAGCACATTGCCTTATGTTGTTATTACATTTCTTTTATGTATCAAAACAAATAAATGTGCGCGCATTGAACAATTTGTTTGGAATGTCATATTAGCCATGGTAATCACGCACGTTTTAGCCATAATTTTAAAACATTAAAAATCTCATCGCTTTGGTTTCTGTAAAGCTGTGTATAAAACCGTTCCATTCATCTCTCATAGCAAAAACCGCAAAATATATAACTTATTCTCTAATATCATATGTATACTCTGTCCTGTTGACTTGTTTCCAATACTGAGTATTTCCCATGACGTCAAAACAAGGAGTCGAAACTGTTTGTCCGCCAATACGAACAATGCGATTATACGTTACAGCACTCTGCTACAGCAATGGAGTGACGTACCATCGAAACGACACAACCACGCATAGTCACTTTACGTCGACTCCTGGGGGAATTTCTTTTATATCGTCCAACGTACTTCATACACCGTCCACGGCAATACGTGCATTTTACTGCCCATTTCAACAGCATTCGTGTTTCTTGAGTTACCGGTGGCTCTAAGATTCTAGTTCTGGTGTCCAAACCGAACCACGCGATCGCTTACGTGAGTCTCCATGTTCGTGTTCGACAGCCCCTTGTACCGGAATCAGATGTTATCACTTAGGTGTCAGTGGTTTTTTTCAGCCCTCCTTCTGTTAGACTCTTATGTATTTGATCCATTAGGCTGAGAAAGTATCATTCAATGACCGAAAAATTGCGATCAACAATTTAAACCCTATCGAAACGATGCGACTTATATTAGAAACTGTAATTTAGGCTATAAGATTTCAGGTTTATTATTTAAAGTCATCGGCATTATCACGTTTTAGTCCCTATAGCCCAGGAATGAGTATTATCATACGTATTATCAATTTGTTTGGTGCAGGAGAACAGGGAAATGTACCCCTTAAAATATTTTGGAAAGTTAAGTAAATACGATATGCCAGGTAGTATTCGAAGTGAACTCTCGTTGCACTTGTAAAAAAGACATCTTTGTACTTCAACTGGTGAAAGACAATTGACAGATTAGGGCGAGCAGGTCACAGCATGACGTCATCTGCTCTAGCTCGTATACAATTAAAGCGATATAGTATGTTTATTAATCCAGTAAAATTGTATTGAATTGCAACAAATTACAGATATTTTAATATGGGTTGCGTTAGTTTTCGATCATCCTATACTTTCAGAATGATTGTCTTACACGTTCTTGAAAAAAGAACAGTGCGGTCGGCTTTCGGATATTCAACATTAATAGGAAGTTACCTTTCATGATGCAATTAGAATGTTTCCATCACTAGAGAAATTTGTTTGTGGAAATGTAGGAACATTTTCAAAAAATCCAACGATTGTGCAGGATTCAGTTTGTGATCATTTCAATATGAAGAAAGAGATATATAATAAGATGTGTATTGGCAAGCCCAAAATGGGGCCACATGAAAATTATGAAGCTGCGGCCTTACTCGTTTTGAGACTCTCAAATTTCTGCCTTTGCGCCATAGCTCGAATCTTGTCCAATAAACTCCACGACGTCATAATACGACGTAGTTACATACGGGCTTCAACGAAGAGTGTCTTCGCTACTTGGTTATACAACGTCTCCATAACAGGAAACCTCATCAGACCTTGAACGTCGGTTCTCATCATAACACAGTTTAAGCCACTACACAATCTAATTTGCCTTTCCCTTCTAAGTATACAGACAGGCAGTGTAAACACACCTTGGCTTAGACCCCCAACTCTTGCATCCTTTGAAGTTGCCCGGGAAGCAGAACCACATCACGCACGCACTCACACACCCGTTTCGATTACGACTGCAAGGCCGGTCGAAGCCTTTCCGTCTCCCACAAACCACAGTGACCTTTCGGCCTTTATTTTATGATAGTAAGGGGTAAAACCACAAAATAAGGATTGGTTTTCTTTCCTTTGCCCGTTCATCCTTGCATCTTCGATCTCTTATTTTCCTCTTTCCTGTTCCCGCCATCATCCATGCTACTATCATCTTGTCTCGTGCTGGTCGTGGAAACTCGATAAAAAGAAGGAGGAGAAAGGTGAACAATGTAAAAACTGAAAGGTTGTCTTCTCTCTCTCTTTTTTTAGTATCGTGGTTTCTAGTCGATTTGTCGGTGTAAGTTTTGGGTCGTTCCGTTTATCTGCATGATCTACCGTAACATAACAGTGCTATATCTAACTACAATAATATGCCAAGAATTCTTATTCAGAGTTCAGATTTTCTGTAAAGTAAAACTCTTCAAGGCTCCAGGTACCATATAAGGATCATGGGCAGATACAGATAATGTATACAACTGAAATATATGGAGATAAATATTCGAAAAAAAATGCAAATTTTAATTAGTTCCTAATGATAAAAGCATACAATAATATGGCTACCGTGCAAAATCTGTATTCACTATTTCATTTGCCACTACGGGTATGGATACAAATATTTATAACAATATTATTGTAACTAATAAGAGAACAAGCATATGAAAAATTTAATATCAAGTTACAGGGATTATATCAGTTTTGCCTTCAAACAGTGTACTTCTGCCTCAATTCAAGTGGTATGTTTCACTACCTAGCAAGCATGAACACTTTCCCAGTGATATTCGGGGCTATATAACCAATGAAGCTCATTTAGCGCCATTAAATCAATTACAAATCAATTAAAGTACGTTTCATGACCTTGACTTATTTAAAGAAGGTTTGTCATCTGACTATTTAATGTTAAGTGGAATGCCGTTGTCTTTGAATGATGAACTGAATTTTTGTGGAAGAAAGTTGTGGTGACTTTTTGAAGATAGTTGTTAGTTATCCCGACATTTTCTTGGATATGCTAGAAAAAAGCAACGACAAACATTGCTCGGTCCGCGGACTGAGATTTACTCCCAGTACGACCCCAATAAAAACAGGGTTGTTAAATACCCAGTCGAAGATTTCTGTCTTCTGGGTTATTGCGCTGTGTAGTCTGGTCGATGTTAACCAACGTTTCAGAGGTCATACTGCCTCCGTCATCAGATTCATCGCCCTGATAACGGAGGCAGTATGACCTCTGAAACGTTGGTTAACATCGACCAGACTACACAGCGCAATAACCCAGAAGACAGAAATCTTCATACTCACCGCTGTGAGAACCTCAAGTCTTACAAATACCCAGTCGTTATGATAGGTCAGGGTAGGCAGTTACCGGCCGGAGTTCGAATCGGATATCTTCTGAATGGGAGCCACTTAAATTAACAGTATCCTAACCATCTCTTTGGCCAGAGGCGGGTGTGAAAATATTTGTAGGCATTTGTTTTGAAGTATATATGGAAATAAATTAATCAGACTTCGAAGATATTTCTACCCTAATACGAAATACACACGTTTTCTGCTTTAAAGAAGCCATAAACCTTTTTGTAGCATTGAAACAGATTTATTCTCTTTAGGGACATTTTAATATATGATGATAGAAAAATCACGCAGAAAATTCGTGTTTGTTTGCAAATAAATTGCACTTAAATCAGATAACAAAAACAATGTTGTATTAAGTGTCGGAATTAAACATCGTATTTTACGATGCGTGCATTTACTCACTTCGACATGTTTTATAAAACCCGATGAAGAGTTTATGTAGTAACAGAAACAGTTTACCAAACGATATGTTGTCGATTTATTTGGTGAAAGAGAATCGGGAAATTTATCCCTAAAGTGAAGTAAGAACCAGATGACAAGTAGTGTTCGACAATGAACACTCTTTGTACTTGTGAAAGAAAGCTGACGGCTTGCCGCGAACAGGTTACAACATGACGTGACCAGCGAGGGCCCTTTGCAAAGTCACATCGATATTTTGTGTTCATTAATTCAGTGTAATTGTATTGAATTACAACCGTCAATAAATATTTTAATATGAGTTGCGTGACTTTCCGATCACTCTTTGAAACTGCTGTAGTGCGTACCACAAGAACCAAAATCTCAGGTGCCGTGTCAGCCTTTATTCGTGTTTGATTGAGGGTTTGTAGAACACTGTTACACGCAATTCCGTTCGTTGTCTAATTTTCATTTGTATCGAATTTGTTTGATCCACTGTTGCTTGTCTGTTCTGGAGGTAGGTGGGTCACGACATTTTGGATTCAAATACGTTTCGACACAACATTATCGTAATTCATGAAGCGTGTTTTGTCCAGCCCTGTTTTGTCATCTCTTTAGCCTGTTTTGCTGCTCGGATTAATAATACCTTCCGCATGAATTGTAGTGGTGCGATGTTATATTAATTTTAATGTCGTCAGCCAGCAAATATCCGTCATTGTTTCTGTAATTACACGCCCCGACAATTACAATTACGATTCTTAATAGGCGTATATCTTTATATTTATTACGGGCTGCCTACGTACATTAATATCTCGTCAGTCATGGCCATTAGTTATTACTCTTTTCTAGAATATAGTTAAGCTGTTATATTTTTTCTTTTAACTGTAATGCGTATTATAAAATGCTATAAAAACTAAAAAGTTCAACACTATGAATTTACGGTGTATTTCAAAGACTGCTGACATCTGACAATAGGCCAATGTCGCTGAATTTTAGTATGGTCAATGAAGAGATTTGTAAAGGCTTATTGTTCGAAGTACATTGACATCCCAAAAATGTTCTTCACGGCCTGTAATGTAGGTAGTTGTTGCACTAATGTAACCCGATGTTATTGTTGCAGAACAGGGGGATCCTTTCTATTCCATTGCTTCTCAACAGTGGGGTCTTAACGGTTAGACTTCATTTTTGCGAAAAGGCGGCAGACAGACAGACAGACGTGGACGAGTCAATAAGACGGGAAATAGTATTACTGTATGGCCGTAGAGGGTAGATATTAAATTATTAATTCTTCTTCTTCTAGTTCCGGTTTAACAATGTTTATACATTTTCCGGTACCCTTTTACGGGTCCCAAATTTCCGTTGGATGATCTGTGGGCATTCGGTAGGACTCCATCGTTAAGGTCTGCAATTTTAATTTTAAATATTTTTCGATATACTGTAGACCTAGCTTGTACCAAATACAAGGATTGTTTGACTATACGAGGGTGAGTCAAATGAAAACCGTAAAACTGAGATAAAAATTCGAAATATCGCGCCATTGTCCTATAAGTTGGCAGACATGTTACCAATGCTATAAAGAATATCCTATAGGTGGTAGTATAATGCAGACAAACATATCGCCATCACAAGTTACGTGCACGAAAGAAGAACAACTTTCTGTAATTCGTTTTTTGATCAGTGAAGAATCTTGAAGAATCATCTTCGACCTGCAGTCAGATCAAAGCGACGTGGACTTTTGACTAGAGGTGTCCTTGACATGACAATGCTCGGCCCCACTCTGCCCGTGCAACAGTTGCAACAATCCAAGACTTGCACTTTGAGTGTCTTCCACATCCGCCATACTCACTAGACCTAGCCCCAAGTGATTACCACATGTTTGGGCCACTCAAAGAGGCGATGGGAGGAAAGAAGTTCCGTTCTGACGAAGAGATACAGCAGGCGGTGCATGAGTGGTTGCGCAGACAACCACAAGAATTTTTTTCTAGAGGAATCCATACACTTCGTAAACGCTGGAGGGCCTGTATTGAACGAAATGTAGACTATGTAGAAAAATGATATAGTTGTGTACCGATTTCACTCAATAAATTAAATTGAAAAAAAAAATTACGGTTTTCATTTGACTCACCCTCGTATACATATCAGCAGTTTGATTCAATTTGTGCAGTCTAATTTATAACTGAAGTAATTAACGTAAAGTTGAATGAGGTATGCAAAGTGTCAATTTACACATTTGGAATGCGCTCAATTTTCTTTTGCACCAGGTCTAATATCTTTTCGAACTCTTGGTACGGAATGTGGGGAAGTCTCAATTCCTGGCTAGGTGGTAGAAGGAGGTTGTCACTAGTATGAGCCGAAAAGGCTGGGTTAAAAAGTAAAACCAGGCGTAGCCTTCCACTAAAACCTAGATCAGGTCGTCATTTCATTATCCTGTGACATCCCTAACAGACTTTCGCCAACGGAAAAACTGCATTTGTTTGGCGATATTGAAAAATACAATGTAACCTAACCCGAAGTTCTTGTGTGAAAACCCCACATTACGAAAGCTTATAAACTTCTTAGCCTGGACCCTAGATGGAGGTGAGTGGTTAGCTTCAAGCTCATACAACTTTACCTATTGTCGTAGAGACCCCAGTACCCACTGGTCTTCACATTCGGTCTGGACCTGGTGGCAAAGAGAACGTTCTAAACACTGCTACACTGTTACAGTCACTCATGGATCACTCCTAAGTATTACAAAGTCTACCCCCGCAAATGATTCGGTAATTCGAAGAAAGCAGGGGTTGCAATTCCGTAAAGGAAACAAAGGAGTGAGGGAGGGTCGCACTGACATGTGATGGCAATGTATTATGCATGGCACATTCGGTGGCTAGGTCACTGCGGTAATGGTTACTTCTTCAACATTCATTGAATTAAATATGTGTGGGAGGACACTTGTACTCTTCAATATGGGCGTTCAGACATTGCAAGTTCAGCGTTGAACAGTACAGTCAATTCAAATGTCGCAGTGTGTTTATTTTGTATGAGAATTACACCACGTGTCTCTTAAAAGTTTCAACTTTACTTGTTAGCACTGGATGTACTTCCATCATCTCAACGCAGGCGAAAAAGAAACACACCCAGTTTTATAATGTTGTCTGTGTGTGTGTGTGTGTGGGTTTTCGTGTAAAATTGCTAACTTTATGGATTAGACTTCTTATTTAGAAGGTAATAGTCGTTCAGTTAATCAAGAAATTAATAATCTGTTATGTTACAAATTATTCATGACAGTGTTTACAATTAATCCCGTATATAAAACTATATACATTTTTTCACACGACATTACGTTTTTAAATATAAAATATATATTTATTAAAAGTATAACCGATTAATATTTTATGAAGAATTTGTGAATGACAGGACTGACAAATAAAATACTGATATTTCAAGTTTGTTCTTTTTAGAGTTCATTACGTAACAAACTTAAAATGTACAAGATATCGAGATAACAAACATAAAACAATGAAATACAAACACAGAATCAAACTATACTTATACACCCAAATATTATGCATAGATACAAGTATGTATTGCTCAAAAACCCCATGGATATAGAGCCATTTATAATAAATATAATTCTATGTATTTCGGTAAGAAGTTGATTGCAGGTTTAATGTAAAGATAAAATTACTTCAAACACTGGATACTTCTGGTTCAGTATGGTTTTGCATGTGATACTTATTCCACGTCATGTGCTTATACTTCGTAATGGCAGGGAGTAAAATTGTACAAACGTTTTTTTATGTTCAACGGTCATAGGAAATGGAACATTCCAAGCTGTGTAATGGCATAGTCGCCTTCTTTTGTTAGAAACAACAATAATTTCATAGCTCTTACTACTTATTATGCACATATGTTACAAGTTCCAATTTGATTAATTAGTATAATGTGTGCTGCACTATATCATCAGGACAACGTAAACCTTTGTGACTGTTTTACAAATGATTCACATTATTTAATGAACCACTGACCATACCATTAATATTGTAGCCTTTTTGGTATTTCCTCTGGCACCTGGCAACCAAAGTCTGACTTGGATCAGTACATACATGAGGATATTAACATTAAAGTGCAGAATACTCACACGCAGAAACCTACGCACTGCTGTAAAATATTTTTGAAAGATATATGATGGAGCGATAGAATTATGAAACTATGTTAAAATGTTACTATGACTGTAGAAATTTGCGGAACATTTTGCAATAATAAAAATGTCTCCAAAAATAAATGAAATTATAAGAATAATATTTTCTTTCATTTGTGTGTTTGAAGCCAAATTTTAATTAAAGAAGGTGACTTAAACCCATTAGAAGATAGTTGACTAGAATGCTAATAAAGTTGATAATCTATGTGTTAGTATTCCTTCGGGATATATTTTCTTCTGCAGAACACTATTCTTGAGTTTCGAATCTGAGTCCATCCATTTTTTGAACTCTGTTTCAAATTTCGACATACATATTATGTGAACCAATCAACGGATTTTAACTTAAAATTGGGGTGAAGTGCATGTCAGTGGAGACAATTCATGCCAGTGCTTTAAAATCTAGTGTCATTAACAGAACTAACGGCACGGCCGTGCAAACTTCTGAGATGTCAGGAACAGCAGTGAAATTATGGGACTTTCTTCAAGTACGCCATATTGTCTTCATGAATATCTTTTAGATTATTTTGAATAATTGTGGAAGCAAATGACTACCGGTACACAGTGGTATCTCAAAAAATAAAGCGTTCTGGTAGAATAAAGTAGGATCTTGTGATTACATTTATTAGACACCGCGTGAGAATAATTACATCAACGACTATAAATACAACATTCTTAATAATTTATTTTCTAGACGTATATTTTACTGATATTTTGTATCATTATTTACCGATTATAAAGAAAACTTTCAAGTTAATTTTACAAATTACTAATATTTATGTTCGGCCTAGGAAATTGTACTGTATGTAAGTTAATGAATAGTACACATCTTCTGACTTTGAATTATAATTTATTTAATCTTCAATAACATTATCAGTGTCTGTTGTTAGTTTAAGCTTTTTAGTGATTTCACATGAAATATTAAGCAGTAATATGAAAAGTAACGGAGTTGTTATTATCAAATTACAAGGTTCAGTCCAGAAAACTAAAATTTACTACGTGATTGGCGAATGTCTTATATATATTGAAAATCCTTATGTTATAGCTGCTTAATCACTTGTAAATAAATGTCTTAATCGTGCGTATGCTGCAGTTTTGATAAATACAGAATAATTCAAAATAAACACAAAGATTGCGCCACATACAAATAGGACTAACCGCAAATGGCTGTTTATTTTTGGAAGTGCATAATGTGGCTATTCAGCTGCTTACACACCGCTGGCCTTGTAATCCTGGGGTCTCGGGTTCGATTCCCGGCGGTGCCCGAATTTATAACTTCTGTTGGGCAAGGCCGTGGTCTAGGCAACACGAAGTTTTCCTCCGGGGGCTGCCCCGGTTTCTCCGTGGCATCCCAACAATTACTCCATACTCCATACACACAGAAGAAGGCAATGGCAAACCACTTTTGGATCATCTGCCAAGAACGTATATGAACAGGTCCCAGTCCGAGAAAAGGATGGAAGGATCCTGTTCATATGGACCTGTCGTCAGACAGAACACTTAATAAAAATAAATAATCATGATGGCATTAATAGGTAAAGAATAAAATTCATAAAGATGATTGACATGTAACTGCCCCCAATCCACTTCCGTTAGATTTCTCTTAGTAAGAAATGTACAATCACAAATTTGCGTAGGCGTTGTAGCTTCTTCCGTGAGAAATTTAATTGTTCGTCTAAATAAATGTTTCTCCAAATCATTGACGCAAACGCTGTGAAGAACGAAGTTTAACCCTGAATTCAGTTGAGCCACGAAGTTGATAAACTTACGATAGATTTTACTACATCGTACAGCACTCATGATCTCCCCAGTTGTCGCTTTAACATTCAGGTTCCTAATTATGTACCAGTGTCCCGCGCCGTAGCCGCGCGGTCTGAGGCATCATGCTTCGGAACGGCGATACGGAATGCGCGCTGGTTCGAGTCTCGGGGGAGAAAAACTTTTCTCATGAGCTTTCGACCGGTGTATGGGACCGGTGCCAACCCAGCATCGTGAGGAAATTGGGGAGCTACAATGGGTAACGTAATCCGGTCAGGAAAGCTAAAAATGGCTGGGGGTTCGTCGTGCTAACCACACGTCACTCTGTATCTGGTTGGATGATCGTTCACCTCTGCTTAGGCATGTGAATGTGAGACCAGCAGTCAAGCTAGTTGGCTTTAGCTCTCTGGAGCTGTTACGCCACGGATTTAAACTTTAATTTAATTATGTACCAGTCTTCATATCTTCTGCTATAGGAAGACAATTATCGATTTAATAAAAATGTACCAGTCAGTAAAGCGGCTCATCAGACGCACTCTGCTAATAAAAGAAAGAATTAACCAAAAGCGGGACTCGGTGAAACTTGGCTAGTGTATTGGTGTTCTTAGTGTGAGATTCACACACTCCCTACCACGTGTCAGTTCTACAGATAGTTGTAACTATGCATGGTTTTATTTCTTCTCTGCGTTTTGTAGTCTTCAGTTTAAGAAACGGCTGAAATAATTATTATTTTAGAACAGAAATAAACGAAATATGAAATTCATTCACATTTATTCTCTTATCTTGACAACATTACAGGTTATATCTTAATTGCATCCTGCTTGTGTTCCTCAATACAATACTTTTATTTTCCGTCGTTTCACAAGCTTATTGTTAAAATCACATAAAATTTCACATAAAATTGTTACATTTTTAAAATTGACAATTTTAAAAATGTAACAATTTTATGTGAAATTTTATGTGATTTTAACAATAAGCTTGTGAAACGACGGAAAATAAAAGTATTGTATTAAACATTACAGGTATTTGTTAAAAAATTTGTAGATTCATGGTTTCCATATTTCTTGTATTCTGTGTGTACAAAGGTTCTTTTCTTAGAGGAAAAGCGACAGGGGTGTGAATTTAACCATTTACCTCCATCTAGTGCCCGAGGTTAAAGAATGCGTGGAGTTGTACTTCCACTCCTTCATACGTCTAAGGTCCGTGGCACTTAATTAAGCACTGGCCCAATTTATCCTTTGTCTTCCTCCATGTCAGCTTTTAAAATAAAATTACCTGAGTGTATATTGCTGGAATCTGAGGATGTTTAGCGCTCATTGCTGTCATAAGTGTTGAGTGAAAGTTTTATTTAACAAAAGAAACGAATAAATTTATAGGCCTGATAAAATTTGTATCTGAAACAAATGAAAATATGTCAATAGATTAAATGTATTTGGTAAACTTGCAGGTCTGATGCTACTATAATTCTTTGTACAATTTGTGATCACTTAATGTGGTGTGTCCATATTTGCGATGGACATTTTCAGTTATGAACAAGACACTTGGTACTTGTTTACTTTGGATTGGTTTCTTCCTTAAATTTATAACTTATCGATAAGACGGTAGGAGTAGAGACAGCCGGAAATGATGTATTTCGGTACATAAAGCATAAAATCGGTATGAATTGTACTTAAAATGTGGAAGGAAAAAAGACAGTGCAGTTTACAATAACGAGTTGATAGACAACAGATTAGTATAGTTGAAAAACGTTGTTCCATCCCTGCTACAGAAACCAGTCTGAAATAAAGTAACTCGTCAAAATGTGTCCCACCCCTGCGTACTCAAGTATTCATTAGCATTAGAAATTTCATTAATTTTTTTTTACAGTACGCTTATGACGCATGATATAGAACTATAAAAAATAAATCAGAGTAAAATAGGGAATTTAACTTCCAGATATACAAACTTTATGGTTGGGTAACTTTTTGAACAAGTCTACCGTTAATATCAATTTCACAACTGGGAAAACCCGCAAACAATTTCACAGTAGTTGAAGATCAATTCATTTCCCATTGCGTTTCAGAAAGAAACGTACACCTATTCTACTCAGTCTATTATTCTACAGCTCTCCATTAATTTATAAGGACAGTACATTAATTGAAGACTCTCCCAGGACGATTATCAATCTCCTTTGCAATATGCCATTAACAGTAAACTGTATTGTTTACGCAGCTCTGGTCCTGAGCGTGTATCATAATTAGTGAAATGCTCGTGACCGTAGTTCGTACATTTACCGAACGTCGCTGCAGACTAATAAGCAGTTCTAATTAATAATTCTGTTTTCCTCTTTCTTTGTTATTTTTGCCTTAATCCACTTCTAACCAGTAAAGCTAAATTAAAGCTGTCCCACTATACGCCATGTAGGCGCTTGGGGGAGAGAGTAGGTATAGCTCCTACTCATTCTTGACCTCGGCACTAGATGGGGGTGAGTGGTCAGCTTCACGCCTCCAACCAGTGTTATGTTTATTTTCGTACTTCGACATTTATTATTTTATTGTGTCGCGTTTGTGTTCGGCGATTCATGTGTTAATAATAAGACTCAACTATCATGACATTCAGTCACCTGAAGACAGAAGCAGAGAAAACCCCCGAAACATCGTATATATCTAATATGCGTTAGACAGTTGATGGCGTCCAACATAAAGTTCGTATAACTAATCAAACATTCTAACAAAACCTAAGAGAATCATTGTTCATTTGAATTAATATTATTTTGTACTCATTTCAGGCACTTTGGGGTATTCTGTCTGACGAAGCGTGAAGTGTATTACCAATAAGACGTACATAAATGTGTACACAAATCAAGTAGTTGTGATCGGTTCCCAAATTTAATTTATAAGGGACACATCATTAAAAGAAGTGGCGTATGGAAAAGCCTTGATATCCAGTTGAGCAAAGTGTTACCAGTTGACTCAGCCTAACAGTAGGTGGGAAACGAGCTGACTGCTGTACGTGACCTGTTTATATTAACAAAGAGGCCATCTTGTTTGTGTGTGGGCGGTTGGGAGTTTCTGGTATATCGCAGCTATAATCCAATTATTTCTGAGGCTTCCGTGGCAAAGGGTGAGCTGGGAATGACTTGAAAGGATACGTGAGTCAAGCTGTCATTGAAAGTAAGGGATGGGGTTCCAGGTTAGAAGGGAATGTTTTGAGGGTGAAGTGATTTTAAAAGAAAATAGATCATTGCAGGAAACAGAGAAAGTTAAGTGTGTTGAATCTTAGTAACTTCTTATTTTTGGTGTATATTTCAACGTCTTATAAACCTGTGAAAATTTCTTATCTTCAACCCCTGACATTAATGTGAATCAAAATTACATTAAAATGCGGGGAAACGTTGATACCATTCACAATACTTTATCCTCCTGTCTTCTATCTAAGAAAGCAAATAATAAGATATTAAAAAAGCCAGTAATTTTAAGTAATTTGTTTGTGTGTTGAATGAAATAGTGACGATATTTGAAAACAGTAAGACCATCATTATGTACAGTGATCAATAAGGGATTTAAGACAAAGGTGTCGGATCATTAGCTTTGTAACCATACCTTTAGGTGCAATGACGGAGAAAGAAACATGCAAAAATAATTTCCATATTATTATCTCACTTTTTTCAAGATGAAGGTTTTGGTGGATGAGTCAGATGTTTTATGACGCTGTACAAATGTAACGATAAAAAGGCTACTGTACTAGGATGATTTTGGAGACTGGAAGTGCTATGTAGAGGAGAGATTTTGGTCTATTTTAAGTTAGTTTAGCCAGGATCTTAAGTAAATAAGGTTAAGAACTGGTAGAGTGCAGTTGTGAACAAACTAATAAACTATTGTGTTCTGTGTAAGAAAAAGAATATCTTGACTAGCTTGGCGTACTATTAGCTTCTGAAGAAGGATTATGCTCCATGGAGTTAATTATTAGCCTAGCCAAAAAATACTACTGCAACGTTTTGAATCAAAATCTGTTTAAACTCTGTACTTGGAAATCGAATTTGGATAGTTCAAAGCAAAGGAAGTGGAATCTACATTTATATATTTATGTACATTCTAATGAAAAGACAAAAGGATACAGATAATAAACATCTTATATAATTGACGTACGGTCTAGAATATACATAAATATTATTAATAATATGTAGGTCATATGTCCGGATTACTAACACACTCATCCTGTATTTAAAACAGTTAATTTTATTGTTTTGAATTTCCTTGTTTTTGAAACGCGTAGAATATTATAATACACCCTTGTAATTTCACATACAGGAATTTCATACAGAATTTGGTGTTCATAACGTGTTTCAAAATCCCTTTGATTAACTTTATGGAAACATCAAAAGGGATTAATCCCATCAAATAACAGCATTACAATAAGCACGTACGCTCCTCGCCGCATTAGCTGTATTCCACAACAATTCGAATCGCTAATTCTCTTGGCACATTAACATTATTACACCAATCCCTACAGGTATTAGATTTAGCTGCGCTTATGTAGTTGTGAGTTATTTGCTTAAATTTTGTTTAATTTCAATATCTAGCTTCGATTATTTCCGCTAGAAGTTATGAGGGTGTAAATATATGACAAACTATTTATTATACACACAGAAAGATACTCAAGAACTTTAATAATGAACTTGAGCATTCTAGAGCTACTTATAAAGCTTATAGAATTTTGTTTCTAGCCATATATAACAATGAATCCGTACGTGATAATTAATACATCTTGTGCTGAAGATACACGATTGTGTTTTTATATTTCCTGCAGTCTAAGGGTGATCTTTCTTCTTTCTTTTACTATAAAAATTTGTGATTTGTCGTCGTCAAAAAATGATGTCATCAAACAATGTTACGTTATATTTGCTTACTCGGCATTAGAGCCACGGTGGTCTAGCGGTTAGAACGCTGGCCTTGTAATCCTGGGGTCCCGGGTTCGATTCCCGGCGGTGCCCGAATTTATAACTTGTGTTGGGCAAGGCCGTGGTCTAGGCAACACGGAGTTTCCCTCCGGGGGCTTCCCCGGTTTCTCCGTGGCATCCCAACAATTACTCCATTCACAGAAGAAGGCAATGGCAAACCACTTCTGGATCATCTGCCAAGAACGTATATGAGCAGGTCCCAGTCCGAGAAAAGGATGGAAGGATCCTGTTCATATGGACCTGTCGTCAGACAGAACACTAAATAATAAAAAATAAATACTCGGCATTGTTGTACCAACACAACAATGCCGAGTAAACAAATGACTAGAAAAATGACTTGAGTAAGACACTAAACTAAACCAACTCCCCCTCCGGGGGGGTTGGTTGCGTTTTAAACACTTCATCAACCCCCCGAGGGGGGTTGGTCAAGTGTTTTAACCCCCATTCGGGGGGGTTGGTTTAGTTTCTTACTCAAGATTTTAAAACTTGATTACACATGATTTTAAAACGCAACCAACCCCCCCGGAGGGGGAGTTGGTTGTGCTTTAAAAACTTGATCAACCCCCGGAAGGGGGTTGGTCAAGTATTTTAACTCCCATTCGGGGGGTTGGTTTAGTTTCTTACACAAGATTTTAAAACGCAACCCCCCCCCGAACGGGGTTTGGTCAAGCGTTTTAACCCCCCATTCGGAGGGGTTGATTTAGTTTCTTATACAAGATTTTAAAACGCAATCAATCCCACCGAAGGGGGGTTGGTTGCCTTTTAAAAACTTGACCGAACCCCCCGAGGAGCTCTGAAAAAAGCGCTCTGCGCTAGATTTAAAAAATTGTCAACCAACTAACACTTGTACGATACATGGGTTCAATTCCTTCTTATTTATTCTGAGAATCATACGAAACCCATAAATGTGCTCTTTGGGGAAAGTGAACAATTATTGGATGTTGTAGGAGATGGTACATATATTTACGATTGTTTAGAAGTGTTAATTATAAACACGTTATTCGCTATTCTCTTCCATTGTAATAGTGTAGTAGACGTGTATAATTTCTCCAAAGCCTATCTTCACAGTCTTTGCGGACAGCGGGCAAACCCATGAGTCTCATTAAGTTTTCCCATTATGAATCGTGCCCTGAAATCAAAGTTGGATTAAACTGAACTCTTTATTTTTATACGTACTGGGATACTGGAAACGGCCCCTTTCTTCAAGTGCCTGAGCACTACATTTTTATACGTTTTATGTTTAATTAAAAATAAGGTGTATAAATAAATTAAAATATTGATTTATGCGATTCAGCGAAAATATTTGGTATACGAGAGGGTTCAATGAGAGCAATGTTTAAGTTCTATGTACAAGTAGAGGGAACACAAGTGAACATGAATTACGTTTGTTTGTATCAGTTTATATCACTAAAAATTATTTATAACTTGGTAGATGGAGATATGTTTGATGAGACAACAACTAATGTCTTTAGATAGGTTTCCAAGTCTAAGATTTTTTTACGCAAACTTCAGTTATGTTTCTAACCTTGATGCACAAAATCACACATTTCATCACAGAATGAACATTGGAAATATTTTAAAACTTTGTTGATATGTTGTATTCAACGTGCTATATGCCCAATGTTATTTAACGTGTGTAATGTTACAATCTTATGGAAGGGCCTAAACAGTTTACCACACAGATCACAAAAAATAAGTCTTAATCTTGTCTGAGAAGGGATCTCTCTTCTAATTGGTTATTTGTGGTTGAAATAAAAATTTAAATAATTGTACAGACAAATTGTAATGATGTTCAACATCAGACACTGTCACTTACTGATTTTATCAATCTATATTACTTAATTACAAATACCGTAGTTTCAAAATGGCTCATACCACTCACTTGATGTAACAAAGATGAACATTTGTATAATGCTGGTTTTAATACGGACTTAGCAAGTTTTAACAACGTTTAACAACTTTTTAAAATAGGTCTTATAAGTTTGGAACAACGTTTCTATTGAGGATAAACAAAATTTTTATCAAAGGTTTTAATAAAGTTTTAACAAAGTTTATGTCAGCCTTTTAGTAGTGGTTTATAAAATGACGAAGTAAACCCGAAACTGGCGTTATTTGAAAATAATTATGTATACAAAAAACGTGTCAATTTATTTATATGAAAATTTTAATTATCGAGTTTTTGATTGCTGAATAGATAGTGGATGTCTTCTGGGTTGTTGCGCCATGCAGTCTGGTAGAAGTTCACCAACGTTTCAAAGGTGCTTCGGGCCTACGCTATCATAGTCCTGATGATGGAGGCAGCAAGAACCTCCGAAACATTGGTAAACGTCTGTCATACCGCACGATACTTCGGCCTAGAAAACAGCCATATTTATTCTCACTACCGTAAGAATTTGGTATCTTAACAGTGTCTTCATGAGTCATATATGTATAACATATGTGCCCTAAAATTGTCTAATCTTCGACAAAAGTGGCATTTCTTCAAAGGACAAATAAAGCTGTCTGTAACTACATCTATTTCACGTCTCGTTTCTCTGAACTCCTTGTGGACACAAAGTATCTTCAAGCTGTTAAACAATGGCTGTCGAACCAAATGTAGAGAGGGAGATACGTAGATTACATGCAAGGAAAAGCCACCTGTCACAGTCGCATGACGAATAATTAATAAGGGCGACAATTGGATGATAGGATACCTGGAGCCATCGATAATAAAACGATATTGAAGAGCATGTAACAGGTGAGGTCATCGCACACGGCTGATGCATTACATATAAGCTGCAACAGCGTAAGAGCCGACGCTAACCAATCAGAACAAAGCGATTTCGCGCTAACAGCTTATTGAGAAGGAAAGTATTTATGATCCATCGATCCACAAAATACAAGCATAATAAATATAATCAATCACTATCAAATAATAGGCTTGTGACATCAGAGGTGCATTTAAAAACTATTTTAACAGTAGTGAAGGTAGCATTATCCAACAGTTCAACGTTCCCTAATTATCTGTGCCACACACAATCCACTACTTCAACAAACATAAATGTAGAATTTGTACTGGTGTAGCAAGGAAGAGTTTGTAATAAACTTAAATTGCAATATTTAGTCACTAATTTTTTGCCATAACTTCCTTGAAACCTATCTGTTGTGATAAGTTTTCATTTTTTGGTCCCACAAAGCCTTCTCATTGAACACAAGATGAATTAATTTTTCAGTATCCATCTATTCGCGCGAATGGAAACAAACATGTTTGAACGACGAGCGATGTCGAGCGATACGCGCGATAACTTCGCTTGCAGTGTGACCGGTTACAGGCCTTGTAACGTGTTTGGTAGTTCGCCCGAACTCGCTCGATATCGCTCGACCGTCAGTTCGCGCGAATACGCTTGCAGTGTGACCGCATCACTTGCATGCTTTATAAGTGAACATGCTGATCTACACAATCAGACATCACTGCCGTGTGGAACTGCACATTTCGAATCTCGGTCATGAAGATGGCTATCAAGTTCATTGGTTATCCTCATTTCTTTCATGAAAATGCAGAGATAGTGTTTTAAGTTAGGTCACAACCGCTTTCTTGTGCAGTCTTTCCAATCCATTATTTACTAATTTTCGACCAGTGGTATAAAATCTGGGAATTGACAGCTTCGTTAAATCTCAACTTATTTCGTTAGCGGTATTTCTTTCAACACAAGTTAAAAGAGTTTATATCCCGTGTACTCTATGTGACTGTGGTTCAATTTACGAGTAAAAATTTCACCTTACACACGAACACTACTCACTGAGGTGAACATATTTTTGATTCTTTCTCCCTTTTTATTTAAATATTTCGTAATTTTTAAGTATTTCTCGTACCTTTAATGCATCTTTTGTTTCTGCTCAAATAATATATTTTGAACGTACTTTTCGTGGTCTACTTTATGTTTTTCTATTTATGATAGGAATTTTCCTTCTCAGAAGAATCCCAGTATGGAAGAATATTAAGTAAAGATAAAACCAATAAATATGCAGACTATTTTTTGGATAATTCTTTGGTACTCGGTAGTAATTATATAGGGACTTGCCACCGACTTTAACATTCAGTAACTGTTAGTCTTGTTGACAGAGTGTGTTTGTGTCTAATTTCCTTCAATAGAATGAACCACAGGTTTTAGAGACGCCTTATTTTCTTCGATGTAGCAACTGAAAATGTTTAGTCACGTATTTATATGACATTCACGCCTCAAGAGATTAAATGCTTTTCTCGTTTCTTACCACTGTTGTGTTAAACGAGCTGTTTTAATAGAAGTTATAGTCGTGGTTGGTAGTGATAAAAATAAACATTCTAATACTCATACTGAGTATCAAAACACTGACTTCGAACATGTCCTTTTATCTCTTTGTAAGAAACCCATAGCAAAAGTTAAAACTTAGCTTGAAGCTTGTATACCTGGGAAAAGAGTCCACAGCTCCAGAATTTCTGTAAGGGAGCAGTGATTTCGAAATCATCTTATGATCTTATGACTGATAACTGTGCCTACGCAGAAACCTCTTATTCTTCTACAAATCAACTTTATCTCTTGAAAGAAGACACAATAGTTTCAAAACTAGACTTGCTCCATATTTCACCGCCCTAGACACATGAAGTATGGTAATATTTACTGAGCAGTTCCCACATAGTCCGGTCCCACCTTTGTTTCTTGTATCATCACCAGAGTAGCCGTAGGGGGTTATCGGGTATCTGTCTGGTAGTAATGCAGGCTGAGGGTGTGTCATCTCTCTGCTTCTGCTTCTGCTGGGTTCCTTGGTCAACTCGCAGATGGGGGTCGCTTAGGTTTGATGATGGGTTTCAGTGATATGTAACTTACGGTACAGTCAGAGCATGAAACAGCGTGGTGATCTGCAGTATAAGTTTCAGTCCTTTGGCTTACTCATCGCCCTGATGATGGAGGCAACAAGGACCTCTGAAACGTCGGTATATTTTTACCAGACTACGCGGCGCAACGACCCAGAAGACAGCAATCTTCTGAAACTTAACTTCTTTCACTCCGACACCGACTAAGTGATAGCTCAGAGATGAAATTCCTATTTTATATCCGAGGGTATGATTATATGCTAATTGTAAATGGCTGTTTAGCTATCACACATTTTATGGGGCGTTAGTAGATGAGTGTGAAGAAAGTATCTAATGCTGAATAATGGATAAACGAAGGAACTTTGAGAGAAATCTCAGTGCCACTTCATCCACGGCGAACCTTACTTAAGTTTCCCCGAGATTAAACCTGTAGTGGTCTGAGGAATCAGTGTCAAGACGCGAGAGCCATTCCTGAGTTATAAAAATTATTGCAGTATAAATATTATATCTCGGTTGGGTGTGTATCTCTCATTTGAAGCATTTTTCATATTGCGGAAATTAGATTAATTTCAAGGAACTTTAAATTACTTTAATACGTAATGGTGTAGTTGTTGATATTAAAACCAATCTTATGTTAAAATATTATAGCATAGTTTATCACCTCATTTAATTTTTTTGTTTTCATTTTATTTAAACATGTCCACTGCATTATATTTGTATTAAAAATACAGAATAAAATAAAAGACGTCATTAAACGGTATCAAGTAGTAGATATAAAGAAGACTGATCCAAAATGCTACAAGTTACAGAAATTATTTCTCTCGAGAGTAGTGGACGACTCGTAGGTGCTGTGGCGCTGTGGCGCTGTGCTAATCCAGCGCCTCACTAAACAAACGAAATTGTTAGCTAACAGAATTTTTATCACATTGCTGTTTGGGATCCGTAAAACATTGAGTTCATTGCCACATGGTTGTTATTGTAAGTGGATCTCTTTTGTTTCACGAGTCGCTTAGGTTAGACCAGGGGTCGGCAAACTACGGCCCGCGGGCCAAATCTGGCCCGCCGCCTCTTTTTGCACGGCCCGCGAGCTAAGAACGGATTTTACATATTTAAATTCTTTGAAATTTCAAAGTACGCACTATAACGAAACGGCCGAACTGAATAGTTGAGAGAAAGAATTCTATAAATGTCTTCCAAGCAATGAATACGGTCAATTAAGATCACATGCTCGGGGATTTTTATCTGTATTTGGCATCGTCTTCCTGTGTGAAAAGACATTTTCAAAGAATAAATGTGTAAAATCTCAATACAGGTCAGCATTAACGGATGAACATTTACAATCAATTTTGGTGATAGGGAGTATTGAATTTAAACCTCAGTTTGGTGAAATATTATCTCATAAACAGGCTGTGTTTCAA
This sequence comes from Zootermopsis nevadensis, assembly GCF_977971745.1. NCBI lineage: Eukaryota > Metazoa > Arthropoda > Insecta > Blattodea > Termopsidae > Zootermopsis > Zootermopsis nevadensis. The sequence continues at coordinate 11,720,140 of NW_028259142.1, forward strand.
ACAATTGTAGTCTACTTATTATTATTACGTTACATTTTGTTCAACAAATTTGTTAAAGCTTGGTTTTTTCTTGTTACATAAGTAGGCTTGCCTATACAAATATCCTCGAGTTTGCCTCTTGGCCCGCAGAGCCTAAAATATTTACTATTTGGTACTTTACAAAAAATGTTTGCCGACCCCTGGGCTAGCCAAATGCAGATTTTAACCAACACACACGAGCGCGCGCGTTTGTGTAAAGTTTTATTGACGCCAAAGTAATTTACGACAGTAGTAAAATACGTGGCATATTTTTTGTACAGTCTGTTGAATATTTTTATACTAAAATTATTATTTAAAACCGATAACTACTCGCTGCGGGACAACTGAAGAGTTGTTGATCGTCAAGGAAGGAAGTACACGAACTTACCATTCTGCTTTAGAGTGTTAAACGCTTTGAGGTGGGGTAGTTTCTCTTTGTTAAAACATTAGTATTCATCTAATACCACCTGCGCTATTTAATTAATGGCGATATCATAGGTGGGGCATGTTCCATGTGTGATAGAGACTACAAATACATGGCTTTTGTGAATACAGTAATGCAACTACGTGTCCCTTAATATCGCTTGGAATTATGAGGGTTAGCTGCGCAATTATTAAATATTGAAGATCGAACCTGCTCCATGGAGTTGTTTATTTAATCTGATGTGGTTTTATGACTCTCAATTATGTACAGTGTCTGCTTCCTGCACACCAAAATAGCTCACGGAGCAGAGTCCTTTTTGAGATGCTGACAGCCGCTCACGTAGCCAAGAAATTCCTCACCTTCAATTGGAAAACGAATATTTTCACCGTATTCATAAGACCTAACCAATGTCCTGTACCCTGAGTCAGATGAATTTAATCTGCACCCTTCTAACCTTTTTCCCTGAAATCCATTTTAATATTATACTTCTGTATATTCCTATGTCTTTTAGTCGTCTGTTCGCTTCAGGCTTACAAACCAAAATGTTGTATGTATTTCTCACCTCTCTCTTCTCATCCCTTTTGATTTGATTTCTGCATATTAAATATTTAATTAGACTAACAGATAGATTTGTGTATTAGAAAGTGACAGTACGCATCTGAATCGCACGTAAAGTGTATGAAAAACGTGTTCTGCGACCAATTTACTTACGAGGTTTATTCAAAGTATTGTAGATTGAAATTGGACTATAGAAGGTAAGAGAAGACTGTAATTTACTTTACATAATATAAGATTCGTGGTAAGAGAATTGTACATAGAGAATGATGGCAATTTTAAAATCGATAAAGTCACATGTCGAAATGAATCGATAGAACAAACAGTACACTATCATCTTACTAAATGTAGCTATAAGACTTAACAGGAATACAAGAACATATTCGGTTTGAAAGAGATTCAATTTAGTCGTGACTGGGTTTATGTTACTCAGATATTTTCATAACGACTGCTCCTTGGGCGGTGAGCTTGCCTATACGTTACATAAACGTATTGTGGTAATAACGGAGTCACATTAGAAGTGCGATTATCGTTTGAGCATGATATGTACCTACTGAGGCTATAAAGTCGATATATGTTATAAATCGAAAGGATATCAGGCAGATTATAAGGCATCTGTATTAATAATATTTACATCAGTCTTATAATAGTATTTATGTTTGCATTGTTGACATTATAATGCCAAGGGTATCTTAAGGTTCTACTTAATAAGTGACAATACTAATGTAAATATAAAAATTGTGGAACTGGCAATACTATTAATATAAGTGTTTCATAATCCCCACTGCAGGAAGTTAAAATGTAAAATTATATTAAAATAGCAGGATCTTGTATCACGCTTTCGAAGGCGCAGACTTAATGTGTGTTACTAATGTTGGTCGTAGAATGGTGGTAATTATAAATACCTGTGGCTGTAGTACTATTTTCACAGTTTCTTACTGACCGGCTGTCCATGAGTTAGGGCCTAACCTTGTCACTGATGCCTATTTCGTAGAGGCTTCTGGAAATAGAGGTTAGATTGTTGAAGTGCTTTGTTAAGATTTAAGATTTGCGCTGTTTCTAGAATGATAGTCGTATTTAATTCCATGCTAGACAGTTTCAAAATGGTAACCATTTCTTAACTGGTCGTGTAAGACTTGAAATTGCACAAATAATTAGTTCTATTATCTTTGCCGTCAGTATTGAATGTGCGCGGTATTGCCATTTTGCTTTAATATTTTGTTATTGTTACGTTACTAAATATATATAATGATTATATTTTAGTGTATTTTTATTTGTGGCCTATTGTACATTCTTATTGATGTTTGTTCTGGGCTCTTTGTCGTTGGAGAAAACGAGTTGAATTGAATAATTATTATTATGATAATATGTTAATGATTTTGTAGAAATCAGCGAGCCGTATGCAATTACTGGTTTTCATAACAGCTTGTGAATAGTTTATGGTCTCCTAAAACTTTTATTCAAGGCTTTTTTTTCTCATGGGACTACTTTGTCAGATACGCTGAGAAATGTATTAAGCTATTTAAGTAAAATAACCATAAAATGAACTGAAAGTTTGCATAGGCTCGAAGTGATGTAACACTTAAAATGGACGAAGCCAAAACGAATCAAAATGATTCAATACAGTTAGATAATGAAGATTTTAATCAAAATATGACCTTTGCTTTTGAGAGCTATTACATGTGGATTTACGGACAGACAAAATTAATAGCAGACTTTCCAAATTTCTTTTCGGAACGCATTTTAAAAGTTAAAATTGTTTCTGTAACTAAGTGTAAGAACACAAAGTATAGGCAAAGCTCTACGTATTGTTAACCTTGGCAGTACGTTGAGGTGAGTGAATGGTCAGATGGGTGGACCCTAGAGCTGGTCTGGACGTGACGGCTAAGAGAAAAAATCTGGCTGATTCTTGTATTAAGCCACGGCCGACCGTCCCACTCTCTGTCACGGCTGAACACACCCGGCTGTTGTGGTAGGTTACGGATACTGCACGAACTGTACATGACTTCCAGCTACTAGTGGGAGATCTGAGAACTCTTTATAGTTAATCGTGTGTGAGGTTTAGTAGCCATTTTCAAAAACCTAACTAGAAACGGATGTATTTGCCTATGTTTTGAGTAAAACCATGAATACTTCAATCAGAATAGTCAGTTCTTAGAATAGCTTAAACCGTGCATCGCCTACGTTAAAACCTATTTGTGCTTGGCATCAAGCACTTCTAAATTGTCTGTAAACTTCTATCAGACTACACAGCGCAAGAACCCAGAAGACAGAAATCTTCATACTCATCGCCCTGATGACGGAGGCAGTATGACCTCTGAAACGTTGGTAAACATCTACCAGACTACACAGCGCAACAACCCAGAAGACAGAAATCTTCATACTCATCGCCCTGATGACGGAGGCAGTATGACCTCTGAAACGTTGGTAAACATCTACCAGACTACACAGCGCAACAACCCAGAAGACAGCGATCTTCACACTCGCCGCCGTGAGAAGTTGACATTTCACAATTTTTATTCGTTATTTAATAATGGCTTATTATAGATATACTTCTTGTGGTGTTGGACAGTTTCACAGGGAGGGATTAATTTCCTTATCACTAACCTCCTAGTTGGACTATCATCTCTGTGGGCAACATCTGATTCAGTATGTTTTTAAATATCCTGAGTGTCTAGAAAACGTCTCTGTCAGCAAGGATGCAAGGTGGTTACAGTTGAATCAGAATTGTGTCCAGTACCTTCTTTCTGTATTAGCGCTGTTGATAATTTGAGCTTGGACTCAGAGAATTATTTTCTTAGTTACCTAGACGAGGTAGGTCTATAAAGATGACTGTCTTCAGGGGCAGTAGAGCCGTGTAGTCTGGTGGAAATTTACCAGCGTTTCGGAGGTATTTGCTGACACCATCATCAGGGCAATGACTTATCGCCCTGATAATGGCGGCAGCAAGCACCTCTGAAACGTAACTAAGACATGACTACACGGCGATACAGACGCAGAAGACAGACAATTCATTATTATGTTTTACAATTTTAGTGTTTGGATAATAATATGTAAACGAAATTGAGTGTAATGTTAAAATAAGTCTTAAAGAAATAGAATTTAATGTTGTGGTCTGTATTAATCTGGTTCGGGATAGGACAAGTAACGAGCTCTTATGAACGTGGTAATGAACTTCCGATTTCCATAAAAGTCGGGGTATTTCTTAAACCAGCTTAGTGATAGTTATGTTATGTAGTTGTGTAATAAATTCTTCTCGGGCTACCAGCCGTGTCAGGTGGCTGAAAGACCACAACTACAGTACCCTGAGGACAAAGATGGTTCTCATAACGTTGGTTTTTTCACCTTTCAGCCACCTGAAACGGCTGGTAGTCCGAGAAGAATTTATTATACTTAGTCGCCCTGAAACCTCCAGATCATTAAATTAGTTGTGTATTTGATTGAAAGCGTGATTAATATATTTTCACCATTTTCAAAAGCACCTTCGCTGTTCAACCTGATGCTATTCTTGTACTTCTACCCTGCGCTTAGTTTCGTTCTGTGATCCGAGTTTGGTTTCAACAGGGTATGAATTACTGTGGCGAGATTTGTTTGGAGTGACTGGCTGAATTAAGTTAACGAACATTCCTGATTGTTGTGCACGGAAACCGTGAAGTACAACTCTTATAACGTCTAAAGGAATGTAATTAACTTGTTAATACATGTGTTAAAATTGTGTTTACAGCCTATATCTGCTATACTATGGACATGTTTCATCTGCAGCGGCCTGTTATGTAAATTATACTTTACAGATGCAACATAAACTGGATTAAGGATTCTCAGACTGCGTGAAACTTAAAATAATATTTCTTTTCACGACTGGATTTTCAGTGGTCAAGGCAATACTGAACAAGAATATGTATGGTGTGATAAAACAGTGTGAAGTACATATACTTCTGAATAAAGTTTTTTGTGATTTTTCTTACGCCAGTGAATTTGATGCCCATTTCATACAAACACAATTGCATTGATGCAGTTACATATAGACCTATTTCTATTGCGAAGTTACTAAAATTATGCTGCATTTATAAAATACATTTCCTTGCTTTAGTTAAATGTTTACAGTACCAGTCCGACAAAATGTTTAAAATAAGAGTTATTGATCTGTTTATACATACGGTTTATGTAACGTATAATCGATTTCTATAGTCGACGGTTTTTTGTTGAAACTGGTAACGTACGTTTCGGTGTATATATAAAACTCCATTGACTCGAGTTCTGTCTGAAATTTTTAAAGTCTCTCATCGGGTCAAACTTCTCCATTCTGAGAATAGTAACGAAGAAGTTAATAATGGTACTAACATGTTCCCTCGTTCTGGATTAATAGTTTCTTTTTTATTTTCCAAATTTGCATTTAAGTGAATATAAATGAAATTTATAATGGTTGACCATTTAAACTTTGTAAAATAATCTGTTGAACATTATATGCACTTGGAAGAGACTCACTCCTCAGACAGTAAACGAAGAAGTTAATAATGGTACTAACATGTTCCCTCGTTCTGGATTAATAGTTTCTTTTTTATTTTCCAAATTTGCATTTAAGTGAATATAAATGAAATTTATAATGGTTGACCATTTAAACTTTGTAAAATAATCTGTTGAACATTATATGCACTTGGAAGAGACTCACTCCTCAGACAGTAAGATGATTAGCTAACAGTTATTAAACCTGAAACTTCTGTAGTTAAAAAGAACTTCAGGTCTTCAGGCCTGTGACCGCGGGCGTAGTTTCATTTCATATGCCTACCAATTACTCCTCGCAACGTCTCCAAGTCACGTGATGCCATGACATATCTCTCAGACCCATAATTCAATGCGTATAGTTAGCATTTTTGTTCTTATTCTTCCCCTTGTGTTAGCAATGTCGCAGTAGACCTACGATGTTGTTGAACCAGATAAAATAACAGTAATTATTTGTTTTAATAATAATGTTACTTTGGGTTTATAGCTCTGGTGGCAGGCATATATCAAATTGGGTACGGTACACACAAATCTTATATATACGAATAATAAAATGATCTTGAATTTAATTAATTACCTCTTTCAAGAATTCTTAGAGTAGCGACTAATTACATGGGTGCTTGAAAGCATACTAAATCTAACAGCTAATTACAAAATAATTTTTAGCTTCTTCGTAATTATTAAATAAATGTACTAAATTATTATGCGATTCATTCTATGAGTAAAATTCGAAAATAAGATAAAGATGAAGATGGTCTTGCTGAGTATAAAATATTCCGGAATTCAAAACCCAACATACATCATTTTAATTAATATCTTTCGTTCAAAATGGGAGAAACAAGAAGACTTTGCATCTAGCAGTTAAGGAATGGGTAAATACCTAAATAAATAATAAGAAACAAAATGTACTCTTTTCTGTGACACTACAGAAGTTTAATCGTTGTAAACTGTAAGGAAAATTAAATACGTTTTGTGCATTTGTACATTCTTTCCTCGAAATGCATTAAATGATTGGTGTCGAGGTCGTTTCTGTTTGTCTCTCTGTCTGTTCGCTCAATCTCCAAAGTACTAGACGGATTTCGATTAAATTTCTTATTGACGGCAACACTTAAACACAGTTTATTAACCGCAGCCTTAAAATTTCTGGTACTTATTTTAATGTATAAATTTCATCTTAAAATTATATCTGCTGTACACGTTACATATATTATTATGCAGACGCGTAATTTTTGAAATCCGCATTAATTGCAAGGACAAGGATTCTACATTAAAAGCCTTAGTTTGCATTTTTTTAAAAAAGCGTATACAATTCAAGCACATTCTTCTCTTGTATTTTAAAATTCAAACACGAAAATGAATTGACGTAGATCGAGCTAGTAAGTAAAGTAAGTAAAGTTTGTCCCACTATACGCCATGTAGGCGTTTGGGGTGAGTGGAGGTATAGCTCCTCTCTTCCTTGACCTCGGCACTAGATGGGGGTGAGTGGTCAGCATCACGCCCCGGCCGGCTTTACCGCCGGGAAAGGACCCCGGTACCCATTGTAGAGGAGGCTGGGTGGGCCCCAGAGCCGGTCTGGACGCAGAGGATAGAGGAAAAATCCTCTGCCCCAGTCGGGGATCGAACCCCGGTCGTCCAACCCGTAGCTAGTCACTATACTGACTGAGCTATCCCGGCTAGTAAAATATCAATATGAACATTTTACGCTTTGATCCGAAATCTTGGGCTTGTGCGATGCAATGCGCCTCTGGGCTCAATATCGTGGAATGAGAGGATGTGAAAAGAAATAGTCGTGACCTAATTTAAGGTATTATCTCAGAATTTTCCTGGAGGGACTGAGGAAAAATCACGAAGACCCTAGTCTGAATAGCCGGTCTCCGGGCTGAGATTTTAACCCGAGATCTCCCGAATAAAAAGCAGGAGTGGCATCCTAACTTTTAAATGTAATTTAGAAGAGTTTGGTCCTTTAAGGAGTTAATTAATTTGTTTTATATTAGAAAATAATCTCACTGCATTTACCGTGCCCTGAATTATAATTTAATGTTCAAATAAAAGTTGCATTAGCGTTACTTTTGTTAACTGTTGATATTATTAACACAGTCACGTTTAACAAAATTTTGGTTTTTACTACGTTTCGACCATGGGCGGTCATCATCAGTTTTATGTATAATTGGGTAACAATTTATGTCACTTTAAATGAGGCAGTGACTGTTTCGATGTTGTTGCCTGTCTGTCGTTCAGGTCAAAATGCTGTGAACTGTACATTCTGTCTGCATTGAAGTTCCGTCTATACATGAGTGTACACATACTAGCAATTACAGATGTCACTGGTACACGTTTGACATCGATATTAAATATTTGTGAGACACATAGACGCGAAACATCAGTAACCTATTATCGTGACAGTAATGTCAGTTAGTTTTGAAATGCTACGTATCGAACGTTGCAGTTACAAGGTTAGCATTTCTGTCTTCATATAGAGAAGCCACGGGTTTGAATCTCGGGCCGTATTCTAGTTTTCCTCATTTAGGCTTCGCGTGCATTTCTAAGCAACTATCTCCATGGTACATAATTTGTTCAACGAAATCTCCACTTTATAACAAAGTCCCCCATTCGACCCTATTCCGGGTCAGTTTAATCCACTACACGGCTTCAAATACTATTTAAGTTATGGTTTAATATAATTTTTCAGCATCGGAACAGAAACGAGGCAAATATAAAATTAATGCTAAGAAGGTAAAAATATGTGATTTGGATTAAACTGGTTCAGAGATAGTCTAGTAACATTGTTAGAGCCTGTTGTTTCAATATCAGTTATGTGTACTTATTATATCCGATACTTTGGAGATGAAATTTCATTAACACTTCGTAACGTATGATAAATAGAACCGTGTCGAGTTGCAGAGATTTGGTGTTAGGTATTGTCAGCGCATTAGTTTTTGGCCGGTGGAGGAGCTGGCGGAGCTGGCGGACGGGCCTACTTTATGTACCCGAGGTGGCACGGTCAGTGCTTTTCTTTTGTTTGGGCGTTCAGTCAGACAAGCTCCTCGGTGCAGTCAGCATTATACTATCGCAAAAGAGACTCGCTCCTAGCCTTCCCCTTGAAAATTCCACCGGCCAAAAACTATTGCGCCGACTATACCGAAGATAATCACCCACAGATGTCAGCTGAAACTAAATTTTCGTAATTTAATTCTCTGGCCAGATTTCGAAGAACCACTCCGTCCTGAAGTTTATGGACCAAGTTGTGAATAGGCGCCAAGCAAAGTGAACAAAATATTAGATCCTTATGGACTTATTTGATTTCAAGATTTCACTATGACCCATAAACCAATTAACTATAGCAGTGTACCCGTATTAATTGTGTAATACACTGTTTTATTTTCTAGATGAAAAGGATGATATTCGATCAGAATATTGAACATACGTTTTGTTCTTTTATGGAGGATGTAAATCGTACTTAATATTACATCTGTTGAATTAAAAAGAATTTACACTCAATTTTTTTTATTGTAATTTACTTTGATTTTATAGTTTGATACTCACTGCTCTGTAAACTCTGTATGAACCTAGTTAATCAGATTTTGATATAATCTACTGCTTGGGTGGGCATACTCAAGACAACCAAAGGTCGGAAAGGCGTGAACAAAGTGGAGATAAAATAAATGTTAGCGCAATTATAATTTGAGTTTGAGATGGTCTGACGTTTTAGACAGACATTCACGACGTTGTATTTCCTAAATTTGTGTGTGTATCAAGAAACCCAAATTGTAAGCGACGAGAGTTGAGGACACGCTGGACAGCTGGTATCATCGCCCTGCTCTGTCACACAAGTGCGTGTCATTAGTATTTTTCATAGTTTCTCATTCTGGCAGTTCAGGATAATAAAATTATTTTATGAAATATGTCATAACCTCTTACTTTCTCGTAAATAATTCTGGTTTATGTAATAACCCTGTTAGTTTCCGTTGACTTCCTGTCAGGAGCATTCTTCAGACAGATATAAAACTTTTTTCAGAAATATTTGTCCTGTAGCTGAAGTACCATCTGTCTACCTTAATCTGAAACCCATTAAGCCGATTTTATACAAGTAGGCTTATTGATAATCAACAAGACCTATATAACACATGCGTTATACACGTGGGTCTGTTTCCAGCCTACAGACTTGGTCCCATTTCGCATTAACTTATATTGAGGCCAGGTTATTTTCTGTCTTGCAGTAATATTTTATGTGAAATGTATCACAGAATTCAAGAATAGCAGCAATTATGGTATGGTGCAGTTTTGGATAACAAAGATTAACCCAAGAGGAAAATATACTGTTAATAATTATTAAAAGTATATTGTTATATATTTATAATTGAAGTACACGATAACAATACATCGAAAACATATCTCCTTATAAAAATTTGTGATTAGTCGTTGTCGTCAATAAATTACGTCATCAACAATGTCAACTATAAACAAAATCGGCATTGTTGTGGAACACAACAATGCCGAGTAAACAAATAACGCTTCACAACAAAGAAATCAAAAACTATCAAGCCAGTCGCATTATCACTGCTCCAGAAGCAGCACATCGCCTCCGAACAGCGACATAAAACTATTTAGGAAATGAAGGAAAGTGAAAGAAGACGTTGCCAACACCAAAAAGGTAATCTGATACTAATAATAATATTCAACCAAAAAGAAACTAAACTAACCCCCCGAAGGGGGTTACTTTAGTGCCTTACTCAAGATTTTAAAACGCAACCAACCCTCCCCAAAACGTGGGTTGTTCAAGTGTTTAACCCCCATTCGGGGGACTTAGTTTAGAGTCTTACTCAAGATTTTAAAACGTCTGACTGACCTAGAAAAGTTGTCCTCTGTACTACGACGTAAAAACTAAAACATCAGACATATTTAAGAAATAAAGAAAAGTGAAGGAAGTCTTACATTGATAAACGCAGAAAAAACGTATTCAATAAGAACAGAAGGGGAAAAAAGCAGACGAAGATTTGTAAGGGTGGGGTTGGACGTAGAAAGTTGAGTGACCAAGAACAATTGGCCTCTGAACAGCGACGTAAAGAACTACAACATCTGACATATTTAAGAAATAAAGAAAAGCGAAAGAAGAATTACATCGATAAACGAGACCATATTAACATTTGTAGAAAAACAGAGGAAGATTTGCAAGGGTGGGATTGGACGTAAAAAGTTGACTGACCAAGAACAGTGGGCCTCTGAACAGCGACTTAAAGAATTAAAATATCAGACCTACTTAACAAGTAAAGAAAAGCGAAGGGAGATTTGCATTGATAAACGCAGAAAAACTTATTCAACAAGAACAGAAGAGCAGAAGAAAACAAACGAAGACTTGAAAGGGTGGGATTGGACGTAGAAAGTTGACTAACCAAGAACAGTTGGCCTCTGAACAGCGACGTAAAGAACTAAAACATCAGACATACTTAAGAAATGAAGAAAAGCGAAAAACTTATTGAACAAGAACAGAAGAAAACAAACGAAGACTTGCAAGGGTGGGGTTGGACGTAGAAAGTTGTCTGACCAAAAACAGGTGGCTTCTGAACATCGATGTAAAGAACTAAGACATCAGATCTATTTAACAAATAAGGATAAGCGAAAGAAGACTCACATTGTTAAACGAGACCATATTAAGAACACACGTAGAAAAACAGACGAAGATTTGCTAGGGTGTTGTTGGACGTAGAAAGTTGACTAACCAAGAACAGTTGGCCTCTGAAAAGCGACGTAAAGAACTAATCCATCAGACCTATTTAATAAATAAAGAAAAACGAAGGGAGAGTTACATTGATAAACATAGAAAAACGTATACAACAAGAACAGAAGAGAAAAAAAGAAAAAGAAAAAACAGACGAAGATTAGCAATGGTGTTGCTGGACGTAGAAAGTTGACTGACCAAGAACAGATGGCCACTGAACAGCGACGTAAAGAACTAAAACATCAGAACTATTCAACAAAAAACAGAATAGAAAAAAAGAAGACTTGCAAGGGTGGGTTTGGACGTAGAAAGTTGACTAACCAAGAACTGTTGGCCTCTGATCATCGACGTAAAGAAGTAAAATATCAGATTACAAGAAGCGCTCCGAAAGGATTAGCCATCGTTGTCAAAAAATGACGTCATCAACAATATGACCTTATATTTGTTTATACACGGGGGTTAGTTTAGTGTCTTACTCAAGATTTTAAAACGCAACCAAACCCCTTCGGTGTTTTGGTCAAGTGTTTAAACCCCCCATTCGGGGGGGGGGTTAGTTTAGTTTCTTACTCAGGGGTTAAAACACTTGGATGAGACACTAAACTAACTCCCCTTTGGGACTAACCAAGGTTGGTTGCGTTTTACAAACTTGACCACCCCCCCTAGGAGCTCCGAAAGGAGCGCCCTGCTCTAGTTTATGATAAAATTAAGAGGTGATTAAAATAAGAAAACACTTTCTACTGTTCAGTTTAGAATGCTGTTAGTTTCCAGCCGGCTATATATCGATTTTCATTGCACCTACATTTCTACTGTAGAGAAAATGTTATAAATTTGTTTCTATGATGTCTTAAGACTGAAATGATAAGAGGTGTATGAGTTTTTTATTTTTCTCAGAGCCCCGGCAGGGGAGTTCGTCTCTTTTTAATGAAAATTAGTAAATATTATGAACATTATGTTTCCCAATACCCTCGATAGCGCTGTTCGATATAACTGTGAACTTGGCCATTTGTGCTAATAGAAGAACTTTGACCCTCCCGGATATGTGGTATATGTGTATGAAATTATAATTACATAAAATTAACTAAAGCAAAGAGGTAAAAAGGTACAAGATTTTACCACCATACACATACCTCTTATAGCCTGTTGGGTACGCACTCCTGTATAATTTATTTTCCCAACTGCTCTTCAAGTCATTGTAAAATGCCAGTGATCCCTTGTTTCTCATATTTGTCCTCATGTATTGTCTCTCAGTATCGAAGTACATTTTGTTTATTTCGATGCATACATTTCTGTTACTCACCTTTTCCATTTCTGTATTCATCTCCCAAACCTATTCTTTCTAATTCGTGTTTTATTTCATTTAGCAATTTATTTCCTATACAGCATCAAATACCTTGATACTGCTCAGTTGATTCCAAGAACTGCTTACAGACATTCAAATTTACGTATTTCTACTTTAATACAAAATATGCCGAACATAGTGGTAGAATGGTTAGCAATGCTGTTGCGTATTTGTAATGGCCAGTGTTCAAATGTTGACCTGGAAGTTTTCGGTGGTTTTTCTCAGTCTCTCTACTCAAATTCCGGGATAGAACCTCAGATTAGGCCACGACCCCTTCCACATAATCTCCAATCCTCTCATCCTTACTTGTATACTATAAGCATCGTTAAGTAAAGTACAAATAAATAAATAAATACTAACACAGACAAAGGATGGTATTTACTAAATAAAACTAAGAATGGATAGTAGTAGCCAGTTTTAGGGGTTTATAAATATAAACCTGCTGATCCTTTGTTGTTGTTTTTCAGTTGTGAAAAAGGTTGTAACATATGAAAGAGTAATACATACAATGCTGTCCGCTTGCAGAGATGTCCAACCGCCGACAGACCCCAATCTTACTGTTATACATGGTTTCTTGTGTTTCAATTAAAATGCCTTGGTCGGTTATCCAAAATTTTGCAGAACAAACGCTGCAAAATGGAATATAATAGCCATCTTCAATATGCTCGCTGTTTTTATGAGCTGACCACAGGATACGGCTAACCTAGATTCCACACTTGCAAGCAACAACAGAGCAGATATAATTAGATAACAAAACTACACAGGTATGCCTGTAGAAAATTGCGAAACTATCGATTTTTAGCCATTCGAGTTAAAACTGTGACAGGAAATAATTTAGGGTATGAGATTAAAAGTAAAGCTGTCCCACTATACGCCATTTAGGCGCTTGGGGGGAGTGGAGGTATAGCTCCTACTCATTCTTGACCTCGGCACTAGATGGGGGTGAGTGGTCAGCGTCACGCCCCGGCCGGCTTTACCCCCGGGAAAGGACCCATTGTAGAGGAGGTTGGGTGGGCCCCAGAGCCGGTCTGGACGCAGAGGCTAGAGGAAAAATCCTCTGCTCCCTTCGGGGATCGAACCCCGGTCGTCCTGCCCGTAGCTAGTCACTATACTGACTGAGCTGAGATCTTATAATAAGACATGTTGCGTAAGGCATGGCCGTAGTGGAATGGGAGTCCTCAAATTTATACGAAAGTTAGTCTTAATTCAATAAAAGTTGTTTATCAAAGCGAAACTAGAGGCTATAAAGCTTTTACTTTCTTAACTAAAACCTTTTGAAGCGGAAAATCCTTTAAAGTTATCTCTTATGTTAATTTTACTTGTAGGTTGTAGTTATATTCGATGCTGTTTCTAAAATCTCATTAAAATAAAATTTAGAAAGCAGAATCCAATGATTTGATTAGCTCGCTCTGTGATAATTAAAGCTAATTTGCTAATTTGTGTTTACTAATTATCAGCTTCACGGTCTTTTGTGTTAGCTGTACAAAGACAGATAATCAGTTAAAGAGAAAATAACCTTTGAAATCATTACAATAATAAAATTATATAATTTGAGAAACAATAAAGGCACCGTACATACCACCAAGTTATTCATATTGTTTATAAAATCAGTCCATTTGTTTCAATAAATTCTTTATATTTAATTTATAAGTGGAAGGATGCTATTTACTTTTATGATGACAGTGCTCAGAACTAGGGATTTTAACGACTGCTACTATAGGCTGGCTTACTGGGATCTACTCGGTTAACACGTGGCTGTAAAATGTTCATAAACTAATTCCGTCATTATAAAATTATGAAGCTTACACTCTGTAAATCTAACATTTGCTTTAAATAATTTCTACAACTCTGTTTCTTTTCTGATTTAGAATTCCAAGTGACATCGGTGTTCTTAAGTAAATAGGACACAAAAATACGATTCTACCTATCGAGAAAACAGATCTGATTACCGTTTTGATTCCGTTATAAAATAAGCATTTTTATATGTTGGTCTTTATCAAGTTAAATCCATGATAAACTGTAAGCGACTTTGAGAAATATGTTACGATGCGTTTTCTCCTTTAGAACCACTGTTAATACTTCCATGGTTTCATTTATTGTTTGAGACAATCGTGAAGAAAACATTTTCAGCCATCTCTTCCAAGTTAAATCTATTTATGACTAACAACTTAAAATTATATACCATGGAAATGCAGATATACTAACCAAGAGCTTTTTTCAATTGATACAAATCACCTTAATACAATTTTTCCATATTAGACTAACACACCTTTCAAGAACCCGAGCGAGTTATCTGTTGTGTTAATAGTTGCTGTGGTTTATACTCGGTATTTTTTCCTACCATTTCAGCAGTTTATTTAGTCCCAAGGATTACGTCTTAGGATTCCTTAGCTTGTAAGCATGTAATCTGCTTAGATAGAGGAGCGGGTTTTATGGTAACCACTTACAAACAACAGTGTCTTATTCTCTGTTTAAAATAGGTCCGTGAACATAGACGAGAAACTGAGTCAGGCAAGGACATGCGTCGTCCAAAATCACACGACAGCTTCTTATCCTGAGCCTATATGAGCTCGCCGGTTTACGCTCAAAGCAGCTGGGGATGTACGCGGTGTGAACCGCGCTGTAGACCAATATGAAGTCAATATAATAACGCTTCTGGCTATTATTTGTTGATGTCTATTCCATGGACTTCCTGAGCAGATTATAGTGTTTATCCGTCCCCCGGACATTACAACGTATTATGGCATGGAGGTTTACCAATCAGATCATCTTCAAATAAGAGTGACTAAACGAAGTATAGGGATACGAATCTACTTGGAAGTCCATTTTTGGAGTAGTATATGTCTAATCAATAGGAAATAATTAATTGCCTTTATTCTTCATTTCAGTTGCTTTGTTTTTCCTTATTTGCCAGTAATTTAGATGACAGATGTGCTCAGTGCACATAAGTTTAGGTATTAAAAAGTGACAGTAGAACCACGGTTCCGGAGAATTTGACGTAAATACGTCTATAAGGAAAGGAAGTTTATATATTGGCTTTATTCTAAATATTTCCTTTATACATGCTTTACAATTGCGTAAAGTGTGATTAAGACATTGCTTATTCAACTTGAATTAATTACGCTTAAGATGGGTCTGTGGTAGCTGAATGTAATGTAAAGTAATGTATTTTAATGTAAAGTAATGAAATGTAATGTAAGGTAAGGTAAGGTAATATAATGTAAGGTAATGTAATATAATGAAATGTTTTATAGGTAACAACAATGCCGAGTAAACAGATGACGTTTTCTAGGTACTAATAATGCTGAGTAATGTAACGTTTCCTAGGTAACAATAATGCCGAGTAAACAATTGACGTTTCCAAGGTAACATAACAATGCAGTTACACTTTTTCGTTCCACTTTTTCGTTACACTTTTTGCCGAATGACACTGACCCTAAAATATAGACGTATTTATGTCAAAAATAGAAGATGGATGTCTTCTGGGATGTTGGGCAGTGTGGTCTGGTAGAAGTTTACCGACGTTTCAGAGGTCCTTGCTGCCTCCATCATCAGGGCGCAACATCCTAGAAGACAGCCATCTTCTCATTCACCACCGTAAAATCTCAAATCCTATAAACACATAATATTACATCCACGAAACCCTAACACAACACAAGATTTTCTGTCAAGGAAGAAGGCATGAGAAGTTTTAAGTATCAAAAAGGGGCATTAAACGTAAAACGTAGGCAACACACCCATTGTTTTGGTTTCGATATAATGACAAATGATCAGGACGAGTTGACTGTATGCAAGAAGTAAAATATTTAACAATTATATTTGCAAATGGAAGCTTGTATTGTCATACGGGTAGGTAGAAGCGTACATACCGGTGTAAGATATTCATTGCTTGAAATGATTGTTATTCCTAACTGCAGGGTGTCTCCGGCACGAAATTCAATACATTTGTGTTTTGTTCTCGGAATGAAAATGGCCGGTTGCCTTTGTAATATCGAGCAGTGTCGATTGTCACTTCTACGACTGCATACAGATTGCTTTTCATTCTATCGACGAAATGTGAGTAGAATTTTGGTACTGTATAAAACAGAGGCATTGAAATTCATACAAAATTTTAATGGTCATCATTGGTAAATTTCCTTTTGTTCTCCTGAACCCCTGAACGGCATTATTTAATTAATATTCAAAGAGATGTTTGATTAGTGAATGAAATGATATACAATTAGAAGATAAACTGACATGTCTGCGTTAATTTAATCTGTGGTTTTATTTGTCAAAGATAAATTTTAAATGATTTATATGCTGGATGAGTGGCTGTTATTTCGTGTGGATTGGACACTTTGTTTAGATTCAGCTCGTACATAGCCATTGTTCATGTTTAACGTAGAGTGTAACTTTATTAAAACCATGATGAATAGTTTGCTCCATAGTTGTTCAGTTTGTTCGTGTTTAAAAGGCAGTTTGGTCAGATTTCCATTATTGAAAGTGTCAGGAGATTAGTCGCTTGCTGATACGGTCCAAACTTGACTGTAGAAAAATATTTACAAAATTCGTCTTTAAGTTATGTTGTATTGTATAAATGTAGAAACTTTGTTTTCACCTGGAATATTCCCGTGGGGTTTCTCGGTGACACACCATGAGAGGCCTAATTTGTAATGTCGGAGTCAAAATGGTAGAATGACTTATTTAAACTTCGCTTAACTCAGTGACCTACGCGGTAATTTCTAATTCGGCCACAAGACATTTACGTTCCTCATGATATTGAATTTTAAAAATAATTCATTTCATTTTAGAAGACTAGGATATTTGGTCAGATTCGAAGATGGCTGTCTTCTGGGCTGTTGCGCCGTGTAGTCTGATAGAAGTTTACGTTTCAGAAGTGATTATTGCCTTCATAATAATGACAATAACAACCCTGATCATAGAGACAGCAATGACCTCTGAAACATCGGTAATCTTCTACCGAATTACACGGCGCAACAACCCAGAAGACAGTCATTTACATACTTGGCGCTGTGAGAACGTGAAATCTTACGTGGTTAAATTCGTCAGTGAAAAGTTATTTGTTCGTCGTGTTCAGCACGTGTTTATTACATTCAAGAGAAACGTCATTTAATGTAGTTTCTCCTTACGTCATTTGATTCGAAGCACATGGGTTGCTGTGTAAAGCGGATCTTTTATTTACTTATTAGACCCAAGCAGGGTGTCTGCGTGCTACTAGCATCGACTATTTCGCCATCTTAACTGCGGCATCTTGCCACAAACCTAACCTCACCGCAGTTTTCGTATCTCATCTAATTGCATTCCTACTTCCTTTGGCTGGGTTTAAATTGGGAACCTCAATAAATTGCTTCTTGTTTGCTAGTGCTGTGAATTATTACATCACCTTGCTCAAGTGATGAGAATCCTACCATCTCTCACCAGCAGCACAAAACCAACATCCCCTTCGCCATCAAGAAGTACAATTAAGCACAGAAGCATTTGAATTCCTTGAAATGTTACCCCATTATGGCGATACGCACCGTTAAATTGCAACATAGAGCTTAAAATTTTGATTTTAAATTACATCGTGAAACATATATTGAGATTGTTTAATTTTCATTGGCAGTATTCTGATCAAAGAATAATTTTAACGAGGTTTACTCATTTTAAGGCTTTGTATAACATCGAGTAGGTTGGGAAGATGGTTATTTATATGTAGAATATTTTAATGTCTATATGTGACGTGGTCGATAACAGCGCGATGTTCATACCAGTTCATGGAAATTCGTCGCATGGTCAAAAGTTTTTTGAGACACACAGAGAGGAAAAAAGATCATGGTATCACGATACCAGCTTTCCTTAATAACATTAATAAAATATGTTAGAACGCTCTTAAAGATAACGGCGAAAATAAGTATTTAACTGACATTATTAACCGAGCGTTCTTATGACAAGGTCGGTAGGAGTTCGCTTATTTTTGGTATTTTAACGACTGTTCAATTGCTGAATGGGTTACATATTTATCGTAAGAATTACGATTAAGAAGTCTCAGAAATTGGGAAGGACGCGAAATAATGGAAAAACTGAAGAAAACCACAATTAATCTCAACTCACGATAGTCTTTTTTGTGAGAGATACGAACTTGTAATTTGTAATACGACTACAACACATGTATCATTACATTAGGTGATGTCTTTTGATAAGGTTTTATGGATGAATAAGAACAAAACGTCGGAGAGTAAATTAATAAGAAACATGAAGGAAGATGAAACACAGAACTTTCAACATGCGAAATGCCCTGCGGTACATTGACTTCTTCCTATCATAATATCATTACGTCGAAATTATATATTTTTTTTAATTCATTGGCGGTCTCTCCCATGTAAGAAAAAAAAGCAAGTGATTATTTATTCTCACAAAGATGGAGTTTCGACCGCAAATATTCAATCTCGGAACGTTACATCTTTAAATCATAAGTCAAGGTCACTCTGAATTAGAACTTAATAGAGTTACGAACTGGCTTTGAAGGTTAAGACGGCCGCGGATAGTAATGATTGATGTTTTTAAGCGGGTACCTTACATCTAATCCTCGTCTGACACGAAGAAGGGTTGCAAGGAGCAGTTTTGTGAACTTAACATGCGCATGTTTCATTTCATATGGAAACTGACTAACTGTCTAATTATAAATGTCCGCCAGTCTGTCTGCCTCTCTTGCTCACGTATGTCATGCGATTAGTGATGATGGAATATTGATAGTATGTACCGTACGTTTGCTGCAGAATTTAGTTCATGGTGGAATGACCGAACTCGATTTTTGGGAATTAGGAAAGTGGTAACAAAATCCGTTTCCTTAGTCACCACTATAAGCGACCTACACGATAATACCATCAACCATTATTTCCCTATACAATGTACTCGCCAGATTTGCCACTCAGATATTTATCTTTTACGAAGACTGAAAGGTGATATTGTTGCGTCATATTGTGATGATTATAATTGTTTATTTCAACCGTCTAATCACAATAAAATATTTTATTAAATATTAAAATATTATTACTATAATTAACATTTAATATTTAAAATATTTAAAATATATTAAAATATATTAAAATGATGCTCTTTCTATCGAAATGTTCGATTTACAATTAGAGCATCATCATTTTCACGACATGTTTCGGTTTTCAATGAACCATATTCAGGTGTATAATTGATATAAATTTAAATGTAATATTCTAAATGCAATCCTTCGTCAGATGTCCATTAAATATCGGAAAGTTATCCTCTTCTAGATCAATAGTACTTTGTTATCACATTCAATGTTGTTTCGTAAATGTATGTCGCGTATAGTGTGTTCTTGCGTGGGTGAAATGTTTGTAGTGGTTTTTTATAATCGGCCAGATATGAAGAGTGGAGGAGGTCCGTCTGGAAGTAATGTTGTATTGGAACTCTGGAAGACTGAAAGACATCTTAGAAGTGACGCTCTTTACTAAGCTCCTGAGTTAATAAAAGACGTCCCTGGAGCGAATTTCTTACCCGAAATAAGAATAGAGGTTAGTATCACTTTTCCTTTCTAATCACACTTTCAAACATTGATCTTCCGGTCTGTATTTATTTAATGTTTAAGATCAGTATACAAAATGTGTCCCGCTGTATCTGAAGAATTAAAGATGACTAAGTAATGGTGGTTTTTCAGTTACACTCATCCTGACATATTACCACTTGTTTTGCCCGTTTATGTTCGCGTCCTTCACACCTCCTTACATCAGTCGTCAAGAGATTTCTAGAATGTCTTACTTTTAGAAATGTAATCAAGGAATAAATTACAGCGTATTTTTACATAAGTAGATTTGTGTATTCCATAGAACGGCATGCTTTTTTTTAAGAATTATAAGCCTGCCACCGAGCTGAAGTTTCAGTTAAAAATGTGAAACATTACTTCTCCAGTACGATCATGACACGATCTAATCGTCATTAAATAATTAGGATCTATGCTTGTAAATGCAAATTTCGGATTTTAGGCCAAGTTCATACAATACAGAACGTCACGTAACCAACTCCTGAGAAAAAAACCTTGGGACCATAACTTTTCAGTCGAACAATTCTGGGAGCTTACATTGCATACCCACGCTGCTATAAACTCATAATGCTCGTGTTTGAAATATGCAATTCGTGCCTGGATTATCCTAGTATATACTGTCAACTACACTTCATGTTCGTAAATTGTAAATAATTATCATTTTATATTTTGAATAACTGTATAACGTATGTATATACGGTGGTCTAGCGGTCAGAACACTAGCCTTGTAAGCCTGGGGTCCCGGGTTCAATTCCCGGTGGTGCTCAAATTCATAACTTGTGTTGGGCAAGGCCGTGGTCTAGGAAACACGGAGTTTTCCTCCGGGGGCTTCCCCGGTTTCTCCGTGGCATCCCAACAATTACTCCATTCACACACAGAAGAAGGCAATGGCAAACCACTTCTGGATCATCTGCCAAGAACGTATATAACAGGTCCCAGTCCGAGAAAAGGATGGAAAGATCCTGTTCATATGGACCTGTCGTCAGACAGAACACTAAATAATAATAAATAAATAAATATCGTATGTACAAAATGTATCAATTTGCCAAATCGACTTGTCAAGACCATCTGTAGCACAATATATAAGTAATTGTTCTTTTAGTAGGTCTGAAGATGGTGATGTAAATCAATTAAACAAGTTTCCATCGAGAGGTGATTAGTCATAAGTTAGAGTGGACGGTCCGATATAAATATTTTCCTTTTATAAATTATTTTGCACTTTGAACTCGTTTGTTGACAGCCTTATTTAATTCTTTCCGACGTGTGACAGGAAATTTATTTCTTAGAAAAATTGCATTAAGCAGCAGAATCAATAGTGTATAAATAGAAAGCAACAAATACTCAGAAACCTTTCCATTAAATTCTAAACTTTCTCTTTCATTAGAGGTATTAGACAAATTCGTGTCGAAAAGGCTTTTTCAAATCTGTATTACTTTATAGATAGGTTTTGCTTTAGTTAATATGATCATATTACAGCACCAATATTAGCTAATGATAGAACTGCTAACAAGCATGCCTGCTTGGCGGAATGCGATATCGCGAATGGGATATGGTAACAAAAGTACTTTTATTTATAATATACGTCTCGCATGAGCTGTTGATATCTGAGATGGCTCTTCGCTGTGCTTTATGTTAACGCTGCAGAATCTTTTGTCTCATGGGAGAACAAAGTAATTGAGTTTCTAATTAGGAAGTTTTGGCGTGTGGGGATGAGAGGGTTACTTAGTTAAGACTTACGGAACTAGAGTCACATGCACAGTGAAAACGCTGTTATATTGCTCTGTGAGGATTAGGGCCCTCTGCTTAGTGCTGGACAGTAATGGTTGATATGAAGACATGTGGAAGTTACAAGAGTTGTTTCTTGTTTCTAAGTATCTTTCTCAGTGCTTAGAATGAGAATATTATTTACATGTGTGAGATTCCACGCTTCTACAGAATCATAATTATTCATTATTCGAATGTAAATGATGATGATGTACAAGAACTGGAATTGATAATTATTTTAAGCCATAAAAGATATTAATTAAAGCTTTAAAAATTTAGTAGGCCTGCGTAGCCCAAAGAAAACATAACTGGTCTCAGGGTCAAAGAGAAATTATTTAATGTTATTTCGGGGAATAATTTGTTTTATTAAAAGAATTTACAAAACCAATAAATGCATTTTGTGGTCAAAATCTGGATGTATTGGATATTAAAGAATAATTTTTCTAGCTTACACGGTAACACTTTAATGGAGTGTTAAATGTAGAAAACATCTAAGAACGTTTGTGTAAACATGGGTTCTTAAACGCTTCGATTATTGCCTGTTATATATGTGGCCTTTATTGCCCATTTGATGTTCCATTGTTATTTTATGAAAGCGAAAGTATCCATTAGTTAAACATTTAAAAACACTGATACCAGGAGCCACCAAGAAATATATTTGCGTATCAGTTATGTTAAATTGTTATAATTAAGACTCTCAAAACATTTTCCCTACGCCATTAAATTATATTTTTGCACCTTCGACTTATTGCTAAACTTTTGTAGACGATGAATATGTTAACATTTGCGTAGTGTATGTGTGTTGTGGTACAGTATCTTACGAAACTTGGATCTTTCGCAGGGCAAATAATGCATTTGTAAATTGGCTATTCGTGTAAATATTCCACCTTTCCAGCCCTCTTTTATAAGCACTGAATTGAGATCAATGCATGTCGTATTCGATATTGCTTGTTATCTACCCCAGTTTTCTCGATCTGTATTACCTAACGACTGCACATCTCATTTTATGTTCAATTTTGTTAGTATCAGATTTTGTATTTGAATCCTTTAATATGCTTTGAGAAGTTGTCTTATTATTTCCTGTAACCATAAGCAATTTAGTCCTTTCTTTGTGGTGTGGTCTTATATCTTATTAATATGTCTGAGGCTACCACTCCTGATAAACATTCTACAGTCTCTCCAAGCTGGACTCTAAGCTAATAGTTACGAATAATACCATCTTACAACAAACGAATCTTCAAGTACATTTTTTCGTATGGAGTTTTATTTTAGATAGAAGTACGAAGTGCTCTAAGGTGATATCATAACATAGAAATATTCTGGTACCCATTTCACACTATTTTATAGTTTTAATCTGTTTCATGTTTATACATTCTTCTTGTTTACGTTTTAACAGGAAAGTATGTGTGTATGTCCTTGAGAAAGTTTTGTTTGGAATATCGATTTGGTTAATCTTAAACAATCTAAAGTACGACTGATTTATAGTTGTTAACTTATTTCCTTTGAAATAAATTTTCATAAAGGTACACAAGTATATCAGCGAATGCTCTGATGCCAATTTATGTGTCTTAATATATAATTGTTATTTTATCCTGTTTCTGGTATTTATTGGTTACTTTGCAAAAGCGACATGAAGAACCCAAAACTTATTTTCTAGTTTCCCAGATATTAAATATTTCGAGGTAACAACTGAAGTTTCAGATGTCGTTTAGATGAGTTTTGCATTCAAAAGGTTAATATGTTATTTAAATTGAAATTGACTTTCTAAATGGCAAGCGTGAACCAAAAGCTGTTTGTATTTTTGTTCCGTTGTGTGTTCTCTGTAAAAGTTTTTTTTTCCTCACAATTTAGTCGTTAATAGCACAGTTGATAGAAGAGTTAAGGCAACCAGGCAGACAGACATAAAGAGAAATAAATTTATCTGAGTGAAACTGTTTCACAACTCGTTTGTGCAGAAGACCACTTTACATTCTATAAAATGTATAGGCTAAAGTAATGGCCTGTTATTCTAGCGCCGTTCGCTCTGGACTTTGTCATTCGTCGAATTGGGAGAAACAGAGACCGGACATTGTGACCGAAGTTTTCGTGGTACTCGTCATACCTCCAGACAAGTGCCGTGATAGTATAAATTAAGCCACGACCTCTTTCTTCCATATCCCTACAAATTTATTTTTAATTTATTATACTCCCATATATATCTTAGAGCTTTTAACTGCATCGTTAAATAAACAACAAAAAATAAATAAATCGACGCATTTGCCAAAAAACTTAAATTAGACCACGATCAGACGGACAGTACTCTTTGTTCTTTAAGCTTATATTTCGGTGCTATGTTCGGCCACTTTCACTAATTCTATCGACATTTTATTCAAACGTCTCTTGTAGTTCATTAAGTTCTTCAACTGTCAACTTTGATTTTCTCAGTCAGGAATGTTTTTTGTTAAAGAGGGATGCTGATCACGTATATTGAGCTCACGGAATTGAATTTTTAATTTTCTAAGAACGTATCTAAACACTAATAACGCGTTTTCTCGGGTTTAGTATAATAAAAACTAAAACACATGATATTACCAAGAGTCTGTTATTTCGGAGAATGTATTTGAAGTGAGGCTATGATGCAGAAGCAAAGTGGTCTGATATGATAGCATTTTCTCGTAAAATGTTTCAAAAAGTTTATTGCGATGGGATGGTTGTGATGGTTCAATTTTCAACGCCAGAATGGATTTCTTCTAAATATCAGAATCCTTTGCAGTACCACATCTGGACCATAAAGATAACGCTCGAAGCGGAACTACAGAGCAGGGAAATAACCACTTCACAGTAAAACAAATCAGCTCGTAAGGTTCGCGGCATACCACAGTTTTTAAAATTGGCTCTTGTCCTATTTAGATAACATGTAGTGAAGTTCGGTGTTGCAGATTATAAGTAAGAGACCTATGATGGCAGCTAAGAATATAAGCATTTCTATTAGTTATTCTGAGTGTATGAACTAAATCTTGAATTAAGTTTATTTAATGAAACTTCAGAAAATTTAAAATTAACAACGTAGAAAAGTTAAGAGGTTCGGGAGTCTACCTCACAGTTGCCCGTATATTTGGTGCGGGTTAGAATTTTCCTCCGTGTATTATGTTAATGTCCTTATTTATGTATCACTGTGCTTTGGCCTTAGAAGATAAATAATTTGATTTCGCCTGATCCTCCGTCTAATGAGTTCTGCGGTGTGTGTGTGTGTGTGAAATATTACGAAAGAAATTAATTTTAATCAAGATATGCCTGAAGATTAATTTGTTAAAATAATCCTACTTTGGCTTACATCACACAACGCCTGTGGTTGTAGCTTCGATAATTGTTTCCCCTTATCATTGTGTTGTCATTTATCTGTGACTACGAAACGCCAGCAGGTGGCATATTTAGTTTCCAAATACGAGGGTCGTCTCAATACCGCAGTTACATATAGTTCCCCTTGCAATGCTGAAAGTATCGTTAACTACCCTTCTTGTTACAGTCCCTCTGGTGCCGTAAATAAGCACACGCAGGGAAATGTTCTTCAAGAAGCAGCTAGCGAGACTGGTTTGGTAGTAATAAATACAGAGCAATAATATTGGTAGCTACACCAAAGAATATATTGCTTACACCACAGTACAACAATTTTCAAAATATTTTGGATCAACTTTTCCTCCTGTTACAATTCGTAGCCTCTTAAATTTTACGATCAGGGATTTTTCTAACCACGCTCAGCACCAAAATTGAAGATCTGTTCTTGTCGGTTGTTCTTAATATCTTATGGTCTGCTATCAGGAATCAATAAGAAATAAGCAATCTTTTGGTTTGATAACACCTGACCACTGCATTGACCTGAACTGGCTCAGGACAGACGCAACTTTTTAACATGGTATTGAAATTTGTCATACCATAATAGCAAGATGTTTCTTGACCGGTTACGAATTATGTGATCTTAAAGGAAATTGATGCACTGTGTAGCTTGTAACTTTGTTTTTAGGCTGTACTTTGAATACTCAGTAAACGCGATTGTCATAAACCCTCCGAAGCAGAGCGAGAGTATCATGAGCTTCTGATTACAGGAAAAGACTTATTAAGCCACAGTAAACCGTCTACATGTACCATACACGCAATTTTCCCCTTCAGAACTAAGGTTTTGTGTGTTACGCGGAGTTGGTGTCTCATCTCAGCCCATGCGTCTCTCAAGGTACAATTTGGCTGCACGCGACAGAGACGGGAGACGGACACATCGCAGCTTGTCGCCACACACTTCTGAGGTGACGACCGAGACATGCGGCAAATTGTTTGTTTTCTTTGTTTTGTTGAGACATACGTGCACATATTCTGTGAAAAATGAGTACACAAATGCTTCTAAAAAGGTTACTCGAAGAATAAGAAGAAGATGATGTGTTGCTGTGTTATTTGTTGCGAAAGAAACAAAGAAAACCTATGAGTTCAATATTCAAAACCAGACGTGAAGAAGGTTCTTTCTGTCGGTGGTCGGTTTTCTGCTACTAATTCTACCAATTGCTCATCTTGGTCACCAGTAAATTTAATTTCCGCCATTATTTTACTCAACAACACATGTGCTGCCTGAGGCCGTCGCGAGACACTACTGGTCCGAGAGCGGTCTCCTGTGCTTTGTCTCTGTCGCCTGTCTTTGTCGCCTGTCTTTGTCTCGCGCTCGTAATTGTACTTCATACGATTGTACAGAGAGCAGACAGGAAGCGACCAGTCTCGGTCTCGTAACTCTGTCGCCTGCCTCGGTCACTTGTCTCTGTCGCGTGCAGCCAAATTGTACCTTCATTGTCATTTTTAACGTAGGGAAGATGCAGAAACAAAATGAGACGATCGGTAGTGGAAATGGATAGACGCCATCTGTGAGAAAATCATTGAAAATAAGCATTATTACACATTGGAAGTAAATTTAAACTTTCCCGAGTAATTTTAAAATATTTTAGCATATTTTGACCGAGCGTTGTGATCGAGTGATTCGCATTCTTGCTGTGAATTTGGAAAGTCCTGGGTTTAAATCTGGCCCGTAGACCGACTCTCCTAGCTGACATTTTTCGTATTTTCCTTAGACTCTACAGGAAGATACTACAAATTAGCCGACGACCGCTTTATTCCATATATCTTCATATTCATTATTTATTATTTTTTTCTGTCTTTCGACGCTATATAGTTTGAGGGACTGACAGTGTCGTTAAATAAACCACAGGTAAATAAATCTTTAATATTTTATTAGGAAAATCTGATGGAAAAGAGATCATTTTATAAATCTATACGTAAATGGGACTTGGAGAGATGAAGCATATGTGAAATTGATGGAAATTTCTCAGGCTGAGGTCCAGTGGTGAACGTGAGCGTCGCAATGTAACCTCGAATTCAGTAACAGCTGAGAGCGTCTTGGCTATCTGAGCAATTATGAGTTTTTAAAGAAGGGCACTATTGTGTGCAGTAAATATTTGTTGTTGTTTTTTTCGTTACGTGTTGTGAAAGAAATCTTAAGGATTTTGTTCTTAGTATATAAGTATCAAAATAAGACAAACGAATTATGACACACTCATAATAATAATAATAATAATTTTTCATCACGTAAAGTGATTTTAATTCGTTTTTATATTTTACAATGTCACTAAACAGTACTGGAATAAAATGTCATACGACGTTCCATTTTGGTCTCATAACTCTGATGGAAACATTTAATATATTACGTGAGCAGCATTTCCGAGTCTGTAGGAAGAGAAGATACTTACAGTGCCACATAATGCATAAATCTGTATTACAGTAATAAGAAACCACAAATTTGTGCACTGAATGTGCCATATCTTTACTGCAACGCAATTTCCAAAAGGAACAACCAAAATCCCATGCTATAAAAGCGCCACTTGATGCAGACCGTAGTGGTACGTATGAGGGCTGTAATGGGGGGGGGGGGGGGATAATGAATGACGACGGGGCAACAAAAAACGACAAGCCCACAAATCAACTGAGTGACCGCCATTATCTTGTTACAATGTACTACTACTGTTACTGTGTGGACACCCGCCACGTGAAAGGCCACAAAACTTCAATTTTATTGGTGGTTTTGTTGTCTGAAAGTAGTGTCAATCTATTTGCGTTACGTTTAGTTCAAACGTGATTGACAGAAGCCAACTATAGCTGAGTACGAGGAAGGGAAAGCAGACTTTGTGAGGATCGCTGTACTGCGCGCAAGTTTTATTTAGGATTCTCGGTTTATTGCTTTGCGCACGAGACCCTGAAATGTCCGGTTGTAAAGTTGATGTACTTGTTTATGTTTTAAAGGTGAAACATACTTCGTTTAAGGTGGCGTTAAAGGGAGACATATTTCCTGCCTCTGGGCCTATATTTTATGAGGATTCATTGTTTATACAGACCATAAATGGCGATGTGGCAGATCTTATTTTTGTGTTTTCTGGTTTATACATAAGCCACAAATATTGTAGAAAAACCAGATCTGTCGATTATATGGTATTTATGGGCCAAACCACAGATTCATAACATTTAAAGAGTATATTGTTTGCAATGAAATAAATAATGTTTAAATATTATGAGACATGTCAACTAAAATTACCAGATGTTATAAAATTTATTCTGTGAGTATAACGGAAGTTGTTTTTACTTACAACGATCTATGTCGTT
Source organism: Zootermopsis nevadensis (assembly GCF_977971745.1). Taxonomy (NCBI): domain Eukaryota; kingdom Metazoa; phylum Arthropoda; class Insecta; order Blattodea; family Termopsidae; genus Zootermopsis; species Zootermopsis nevadensis. Next base: position 11,748,677 of record NW_028259142.1, read on the forward strand.
ACTGGATTGAGTTAAACTGTTTTATTTGTGGTTCTCTGGTTTAAAACGCTGTTTACATACGCGAATAGGTATGCCTAGAACTTTCTCAAAGAGGTTAACTTTCCGCAGACCACAGCAGGCCACTGTCTAAATTTAGAACGACGTTAAAACCGATAATTTTATATGAAATTGCAAATAGCTTTAATCTGTTAAACCGAGTGGAAAATACTTGCTTTAACACGTAATTTTGAAATTTGTCCACAGAGTGTGTTTACGGGTTTTATGTAATTCTTGGCATAAACAGTGATTGTTTCTTGTAACGTAATTAACGAATTGAACTTAGAAATGAAGAGGGACTGTTTTTTTTTCGTTGCGGACTGAATGTTTAAATATGATTACGAGTTGTTTGTACGATATGAATGATGTGAAAGCATATAGGGCCATCCGTCTGTCTGTCCGTATGATTCAACTCTAATCACTGGACGGATTTAGATTAAATTTAATGTGGACGTTGGTGGTCTACCTCAAAATCGTATTTTTTAATTTTCTGCGATTGATAGTATTAATATGCGGGCGAATGAACCTGTGAGGTGGGGCAGATACTAGCGCCATTTTTATATGGTCTTAAAATGATGTATTGTCAATGCCCTCTGAATGTATGCTGTTCTCCCGACATCCAGTTCTCGATTAACAGTTGAATAAACGGAGAAGGAATACTACGTTTAGAACGGGTATTCATGCATTTCAGTAAAGTTGTTAAACGTACTGCAATTAGCTCGATTATTTTGATAATAAGATAGGTAGGAAAGAGTCAGTAAATAAATATTAATATTAAAGAGATACGCTCATGTTTTACGTTTTATGCAATGTATTGCTACGTTTATGTGAACCTTGCTGATGGTAACGCTTGTGTAATATATCACATGTATGTGTTTTTCGTCTTTATTGCAGCTGGGAGCATTCAGAATTCAAAATTTGCAAAGAACGCTTGTGGAAACTGTGTTCCGGCCGCCGCCAGCCGTCTTTTGACTTCAAAGGAGAATACTTCAGTGACCCGAGATATTTATAACGTACAAAAAGGTAAGAATATCTGAAATATTAAAGTCAGTTTTGTTACAATTTCTGACAAAATGATGACATAGCACACAGACATATTTTAATTTTCTACATAAGTTATTTGTCCTGGTTTATCTGCGTTTTCTTCAAGTGTTTTATAATTCACTGATTCTTATTTCAGACACAGGTACATTGATCCTTAATCTTTGGTTGCCCCTGATACAGTGATCGACCTTTTCTTGTAATACAGACTTAATGCTTGTATTAGGTTAATTACCTGCCTGTACTTTTAATAAACTTTAACCGGACGACCTCTGAATTGGCATTTGAAAGTTAATGCAATGCAGTAAAGAAATGATGGATTATTCTTGCCTTAAGAAAATTAAAGTTCTAAAAACGAAAGCGTAATATACATACACGTACCCGCATGCATACGCACACACACACACACACACATATATATATATATATATATATATACATACATAAATACATAAATACAAGCGCACACACAGACACACACATATATACATGTACAATGTATTTTGTAAGCCCACGTACATAACAAAGGAGGGACCTACGATGAGTCTTAAAATCCATGGTGAAGTTAGCTACTTTGTTGTCTGGTTTGCCTTTCAAGATTTTGAGGGTACACAAGGAACGCAACACCGTACAGTGTGGAGACCGATGCAGGTTGCGTAGTCGTAGGGGTGTCATGAAATATTCTGAATAATAGTAGAGTATATCTGTTTTATAAATCTGTTTGTGTGGCTGTATGTCTGAACATTGACACTTCTATAAGCTGTAATCTGCTGTAGACGAAGTTTGTAAAGATTAATATCATCATCATCATATTTCAACATCATCACGCTTTTGTTATGAGGGTCAATCAACATATTCAACATAAATTCTACATCTACATATAAGAGTCTGTTTTAAACTTAAACCTGTCTAAAACGAAAAATGTTTCAAGTACCACATGATTCCGCTAAAAATAAATTTTACTGTTTTTGTTTAATAGCAAATTCAGGTGTTGTTAAAAATTGGACTCCAATTTAAAACTGTGGTATTGTGATTAACATCTGCCACCTGGTGGTGACGTGTGAAACCTCGTGGACCCCTGGGGTTCAGTTTAGTCCCCCCCCCCCCCCGTTCTCTGTGAAACCGCCGCCATCTCAACATGGGGACTCACTCTGATAAATTAATCACGTCCATTGCTTTAGATAGGAGGGATACAGCAGGCTCGCATCATTAGTACACGGAACATTTATTTTTTTAATGCAAGGGACGGGCGCCTTCTCAATTGTTTTCCTTCTGTCGACCAGATTTAAACTCATAGCCCTTTATCATTAAACAAATATTTCTCTTAACCAATCTTCATCGGCTCAGTTTAACCCCATTTCCAAGTTTTAGTTAATAACATATATTTGACAAAAACAGGGATGTTTAACGTTTTACAACTAGCGGGAACATGTGAACGTGTTAGACTTGAACTATATTCAGTGGCGGGCTCCTGTAGGCACGAAATTAACATTTTGTTTCCTTAAAAAGTAGGATATCTATTTATATACTCGCTTAGTGGCAGTTTTATTCTTAAGTAGTATGGTATTCTGTTATTTGGTGTCGGTCCATAGAGTTTAAATCAGGCATCGGTAACAATATGTCCGCGAACACCGAGATGCCCCCGGAAGTTTACGAGTGCCCGCTAAAAATTGTACGTAAGCCAAATGGTGAGACAAGACAGTCGCTATTCACGACAGCAGTTCTTATATTTTGAGTAGGGTTAAAATAATTTCATAAAATGCTTGCGTAATATAGTAATGGCCCCTTAATCGTAAAATGTGGTGTTGTTGAGGGTTCACGGGTATCTTTATATACGGCGTCAAAACCCAGAAGACAGCCAACTTCTTACTCGGCGTCGTAAAAACCTCTAATTCTAGTATCTAGAGGCTAAATACTGGGTGATGCAGAAGTTGATAATTTTGTCGCAGGTGTTCACTGTAACCGAATTCTGATATGTCTGTTCACTGTGCACATTATTAAATGGATTCTTGTGTTCTCGTTACGATTACACGTGCAGATAACATTATGGCTTTATGGAAACTGTAGTATCTCATGTTTTATCTACATTGGGTCTTAATGTTATTTCTTTTGTGAAATAATAGGCACATTCTTAGTTCTCTATCTTCCAAGAACAAAATTTTGTTTTCAGAATCCACGTGAAATTTGTGATGAACAAAGTGACACTAGGACAGGTTTATATCAGAGCTTTCCGGTCAGTATCATACCAGCAATGCTCCATATTCAATCCTGTATTATCTGCGGGGTGTACAATGGGCCGCTTAGAGATAGTTTTTACAGACGCACAGTCTCACCCCACTTTAATAGTGACAATAATAATATGATCGGGAAAGAGTACAGACATATGAAGCAAATTGTTACCATTAAAATATTGTTTTACTATCCGCATCTGGATACAAATTTGGTAATTTGCTACAGGTAAATTTGCATTTATTTCAATAATTAATATCAGATAGGAGGGAGAAATTTTAAGATAGATGCAGTTTTTATCATGACTAAGGTTCCGTTCTATATAGATTCAACTTTAATAAAATTATTCTGTCCGGTCAGGATGATAGAAGCTGATTTGTGGAGTTCAGGCTAAAACCGTAATATAAGCCATCTTTTCCGAGAGTCTCTGTAGATCTTGGCTGAGAACGATCTATATGTCATTTTAAATATTTACGACGTGCACAACTGTGGTACACGTTGTACTTCAACATTGCTTTTTATTTTTTTAAATGATTTGTATGGGATTGAAAGTTTACGACATTCATAAAAGATTATGGTGTTGAATAATACAGATTGAATTCGTAGGAACGTACACGATCGTCTGTTTGAAAACAGTAACATTTGTTTTTTTAGCCCCAAGCGAAATCGCGAAACAGCAGGTGATAGAATTAGATTTATGAGATGTATTGGGGTAAAAAAAAACTCGTTCTTGAGTAGACAGTAAGTACGTAATATGCAGTAAATATGACTTGATATGCAGGAAAATTGATTTACGTTCCAGCACGTGACTACAAAGTTTAAATGTGTTGGTCATTAACGCAATGGAACCTTCTGAATAAAAGTACGTAATATAAGAATTTCACGCAGTTCTAAATAATGTTCTATTTCTGGCCAAGCCTGTTTTTTTATTATATTATTGACCATTTTTCTTGTTCTTCCCGCCTTTTGGTTCTACCACTTGTCCAATTTTCGAGTTCTCTCTCTTTCTCGCCCCTATAAAATTCACTCACTTGTGTCCACTAATTTCTTCATCTTTGGCATTTTTATTACCACTGTGTCTTTCGAATTTTTCACCACACTGCATCCCACCTTCCTCATGACCCTGTTGCATCCAGGTACTGTTTTTGCACTGGAGTGACAGAAAAGAACTATGGAAATCCGAAGATGGAGTAGTCAGATTCATAGCCGAGATTCTATGTGAAATACAAGCCACTACACCACGGTGTTTGGCTGAATGAATAGGTAAATTTTAAGTTGATGTTGATCTTCTTGGTGGTAACTCCAAGTGGACTTCTGGGTGTATTCGAACGATTCTTGGGAGCATACTGTCTCTATCTTGAGGGCCGAAGAATCGGCAGTCCACGTAGTGTTACTAAATAGACGGCCAGAATCGACATCTTACCAGCCGTGAGAACCGTAAATTTCTTATGGAGATGATAATGTTATATGGTAATACTGAAATTCCAGGGGCTGGATACAAGCAAGACTGGTGCCTCATAGCGCTTTGCTAAGGCTGTTGAAATGGAAATTAAATGCTGTATAACTATGATAATAGACTGTTACACAATAGGTTTCCCAGGCGCACAAAGAAGCACACGCAAATAACATATTGTTAAGGAAAGTATTCCAGAAGAGAAAAGATGGAGTCTGGGTTTGTAAACTTCTTACAACGGTTTCTTTGATTTGACTCCTTAAGCCATGCTTAGAGTAGGTCCATTGTACAATTGTTCAGGTCTAGTGACATTGCTTGCAGCTGTCCAAGGGCTAAGAATCTGAACATAGAGAGAGATTCATTTCTCGAAAATTTTGTTTGTATTCCAATAAGGTTAGACAGCAGCGCGCCAACCGAGGACATAATTCATGCGGGTAGTCAGATTGTGGCGTAGGTGTGCGTGTCGACTTCTCTGAAAACAGTAATTCCAAAATACTTAACACGGAGAGTGGTGGGACATGTGCTGTCCACATACCAGGAGAAAATCCTTGCTAGGAATTCGGTACACGCGCATGCGCAAGATTTCGCTTTGAGTGACGAGTTGCTACTATGAAATCATTCATTCCACACCACTAACAACAAACAGGCTTTCGTATGTTCTAAAGGGTATAGCTTTAAGATTACCTCACAGTGGCATAGTGATTGAATCTAGAGCATTATCACAACATCCACAGAACACAGTACAGGTGAGCTCACTACACGCTACTGTTTTTTGTAGCATCCACGGACAATTAGAAATGCACAGGAATACTGTTTACACACTGCATAGGTATTAGATGTATGCGCGCGCAGCACGTCCCGAGTGACGTAATCAAACGATTGTCCTGCTGATTTGTGAGTGCTTGAGGCAACGGGTCTCATGCAGTGTCGCTTCCAACGTGTCATCCCCTTCAAGCGAACCATTGTGAATTCATACAAGGTATAGTGTTTTGAAAAACATTCTAACCATTAAATACTACTTGTTTACTTCACTGACACATATTTTACTGTTATTTATTCCAGAACGGGTCTATATTTTCGAGAGGCCTTTGTGTCTATGACGTGTTATGGTCGTATAAACATAACATTCTCTTCCGCCATATACGTTAACGGTGGAAAGGAAAGTGTAACCGATAATTTATCGTGTTTCTTATTACTTTATTTATTACCTCATTCTTAAACCGACGAAATCGGAGTACATTACAGATTATATCGTTCTGTGGCATGCAAATAACTTATTATACGTTTTGTTTTGCTTTCGGCTGACTCCCATTTCCCTGGCGTGATACCTTAATGTACTGCCCACGAAATTGGGTGGGTGTTGCTGTAGTAAGGTGGGAAGAGATTCCCTTATGCCATAAACCAACTACTATAACTAAACCAAATTCCACATCTGTAGGGTAACAAAATAAACGGCTTTGTTCGTATATACACACGCCGACCGCATATCTTATAATCATTGGTGAAGTTTTTAATATAGGATTTAAGTCTTATGTATTTTATTTTTCTTGGTTTGGGGATACTTGTTACCATTCATTTCACTAAAGTTTATCTTCATGTCTTCTGTCTACAAAACTAAATATTGATTTATATAGAACTAGTATTTTAGTTGTCATGTGACTGTGGGCTGAGTCTCGTAAATTTATATCGATGTTGAAGGACATAGCAGAAGCATATAGAAAATTATATATCTAATAGTATTATAATTATACAAGAAAGATGAGATGTTAGACAAAAGAAGGTAAAGAAATACATGCAAAATCTTAGTCGGATAACTTTGATGTAAGAGACGATGGAATAGATCGGAGGAAAATAAGTCTTAAAAGAAAAGAGAATTTCGTTGTAGACTGAACTCAGTCACGTGATTGGGACTGGTGGCGAGCCCTTGTGAACCAGTAATAAATCTTTGGGTTATCAAATCGTTGGCGAGTTTCTTTACCGTCTGAGAGCCTAAAGACTCTCAAAGGAATTTGCTGTTTCTTTCTTGTATCTCATTTTATAACTATGCCTTCTTGTAGGATTCTCGCCCCAAACCAAGGCAAAACCTTGTTCATAAGGCTCATTATTTTGATATTCCCTCAATAAGAACTTTATTTTAACCATATTTTTTTACTGAATATTTTCTTGGGTCTTGCCCTACCTTCTTGATTTGTATGTGGGCTCAGTGAATTTATACTGTAATTTGATTTAGTTAACTCTAAACTTCAATATGCATCCGTTAATTGCAGTTCTGCTACGTCAACAACCTTCAGCGCAGCCAGCGGACGTTTTTAGCACTTTGTATAAGTCATTTATTTTCTTAAATCCATTACAATTTTTTTTTAGATTACTTAAATTTTATACTTTGTGTAATAGAAGTAGCCAGACGTTCTCTACCTTATTAATATCTATAATAGCTTTAAATTGTTTGTCCTTAAAGAGAACTGCGATTCCACTGCGATCATTACGTGGTCTTTTATAACGTAGAAAGGTTACATCCTTCAAAAATGTTTAGTGTTCAATTACAGAAACAAGTATGATCAAACTAAACCATACGTTTACTTCATACATTTCGTTCAAAACACATTAAACAATTTAGTGAACTGAAGTTGAATTCAACATTGGAGGATGATCGACTAATGAAGCAAAACATTAAACCACGAGTAACCAAGCTCCATATTTGTATTCCTGAGCTGAGAGGAAAAACTATAAGACGGACACTATGTAACATTATATTGTAAAAACTTTTACTTATGAAACATCAATTAATCAATCGTACTACGTTTTCTATAAAATCAGGTTCTGTCAGGAAGTAAATGTAAACAAGGTAACTGTCCGCACTGCGCTGAATCAATCAACTCTACCCAAACACATTTTGTAAACCTTCGCTAGGAATACGTTAGAAGTGACTAATATTTTCTCTCGCATTAAACATTTATGTTATTATAAACGTTGCGTTATGCAAGCGTTTGCGTTACTGTTTACACTAATCATATTATTTATATTAACAATATGTTCCAAATATTAACACACGTTATATAAATGCAAGTATTTCCTCAGTTTTTGCATCCCGCTGTTTACGTTATTTATGTGAAATGAAACATCGTCAACAAAGTGTGTTAACGGACTATCGTTTTATATAAATACGAGAGCTTATGTCAACAGATAAAATTCCTTTTTAGGAAATTTACAAAATTTACGGCATATTTCAAAATGTTGTAGAATAAACACTTGATTTTATTCCTACAGTGTAATATTTGTTTTAATTGTGCTAATTAATTAATTGTTTTATTTATTTATCATTTTGAGCCCATATGTAGAACTTAATTATATCAGAAATAATAACAACTCACTCAGACTGAAAGCTATTCAATTTGCCATGAAGGTCCTTGTGTGTTAACAGCCTGTTGATAATTATCGTATACTGTTTGGATTTTATGTTATAATACAAATGCTACTTCAGCAAGTGATTTAAAATTTATTAATTATCTTGTGAAATACGGCACCATGAATAAAAAAAATTACGGGCTGCTACGGTGGAGTTCTGCCGACGTTTATGGGGTACCTAAGTTAAGAATTTGTCGCTAAGGATTCTTTGACGATAACGCTGGCAACGGAATGAAGAAGGCAAGAGTTGAGAAGCTGCTCTATCAAGTAAATTGGACTGAAATACATGTTGGATAAACCCGGGTTATTTTTTAACGACTTCAAGATTTTGACATTCTTTAAATGTCTTACTATTTCCTAACTTCTGTTGACCCAAAGCGTTGGAAAAAGAATGAAGATTTGTCTCACCTCTTGTCTTCAGGTAACTGTTTGCCATGAAAAAACAAGAGATGTTTTAAGATTTGTTTTAGATTGTTTGAATTAAACGACAGAATTTTTTTAATTCTATGCTGACAGTTACGTCGTTGGAGTGACCCTTCGCCCTAGGTCTCAAGTCTCCCAAGTTAACTTTAGATTTCTGAGCTGAATTTTTGTATACATTTCTCATCTTTCCCATGCATACATCACATACTATCATCCTATTTTCCATAATTTGAGTTCTCCACTAATGTTTTGTGTAGGTACAAACTGAAAATCTCCTGTGTGTAATTTCTGTTTTATTTTGTTATGTATGCTTGTTCTAAATGTCTGACGCCCTCGATATGTTCTTAGATAACAAAGTTTCATAACAGAAAAAAGATGATAATTTTTAAATTTTGTGTCAATTTTTTGACCGTATGTTTTTGAAGCGGTAAGAATTCAATATTGTTAAAGTTCTCACTTGAGGTACCATTAGCGAATTTAGCAAATCGAGCAAATTTGTCTTTCTGCCAAATAATTTATGTGGAGGAACTTCTGGTAAAGTTGTCTCATACCAACAGATTATTTTCGAAAAACTTTATTCAGTACGTAGTAGAAACTACATAAATTAAATGCCATAAACTTTAACAAGTTGGTAAAATGGAACATACTTTTCTTCCTTTGTAGTCAAATGTGTGGCTCTTACAATTGTCTGAGTCCTGATAGTGTATCCACCCTATCCTATATTCATTCGGTACTTCCCTCCGGTTATTTATTGCCGTCGTGTAGTTCCTGTTAACCCTCTCAACTTATCGCGCCTTCAGGGAAATGACAAGGACAGAACATGTAAGAAGTTCACAAAATTGAGAGAACAAGAGATATTGTAGTCTAAGATCTTCGATGAACTAGTCTGCGTCTTGGGTCTTGTTTATAGCACCAATAACGAGCCACCTCTTTTCTTTACATAGTGCATGCGACAGCCAACCACCACCTCCTATAAAAATGACTTGCACCATTGATAGTCCGGCATTCTGCAGTGCAGGGACAACTATTTGACATTTTGAGGAAATTAAAATCAGAATACGGCACAAAAAATAGAAATATTATTACTCTACGAAAAGCAGGGAATCAAAGAGGAAAATGTTATTTGAGTAAATGATAGGCTTGTGTATCGGCACGACACTGCAGATAGAATCATAGAATGAGTTGGCTGACACATACTTTAAAAATGGCTCTGTCATTCTTTCTAAACTTGGCTGGAAACTGACTGGCCTTCTTCTACAGCTCCTATTCTATATTTGACTGGGTGAAAATATCAATATTATAAGGCAAAACACAAAAGCATGTTAGATACTAGTAAGAAGTCGGTCTATAAATAAACGCAGAGAAAGCTGAGAGAGAGAGAATATACTAAACAAAATGTTTACTATTTTTTATTTTAATTTTAGTTTCGCAAGGTCTTATCGCAATAATATAAAAATTAATATATATAGGCCTATAATCGTTTATCTTGTGTTCCGTAACGGACTTCATGGTTTGTAAAACTAAGTTTTGATTTTTTATTTCTCTGTCTCAAATAAATTACATAGTACATAGCATAGCAAATATTACTTGTAGAACCCGAGAATTCATCATTGCCATCCCTAAGACAAAAAATTGCCTGCCCTGTATCTAGTCCATATCTTCATAACCCATTTTATAATTGCTCTTTAACCAAATGAATACTGCAAACGAGACACATCTTTCAGATACACCCTACATTTCTGCTACGCTTAAGTATAGAATTTTATAAGACCCTTATAAGTGAAAATAAGCTTTTCTGGAACAGCTTTATACGTAATTGTTTATGGATCATCCCTGTAATAAGTTACCGTGAAAATCTGAAGTCGATGTTGTTTGTAATGTAATTTCGACGTGGACAGACAGGAAAACATGGCGAAGGTAATTGACCTAAGTTTTAAACCATGATGCGAAAACACTTTTAGATCGCGATAGAATATCTAATCTTTTGACCGGCAATCGAATATGGGAACTTCCAGTTACGAAGCATAACGTTTCTTCCTACCATGTTACGGATTTGTAGTACGAAAATGACATGGAGCGCCTTAGTATATAATAAGGATATTCTAGACACACTCATTGGGAATCAATACCGCACAGCAGTGTCGTTTGTGGCACACATCTTCTGTAGACAACTCTTCCATTTAACAGCGAACACATCACCAGAAATTGAATTATAACTTCTGACAGTAGCCTTTCCAATTCTACCAAATTACTCTCCACAGGCGCTAATTTATATTCATCCGCCATATTGTAATGACAGTGTAAAGTCGTCTATGAAATCAGTTTTCAATTAATTGTAATTTAATAAAGTTACCTTCATCATCTCTTGGTGACAAAGGGACTGTAAAATTAATTAAGTCTTGTTGTCTGCAGGCTGCATCGATTCATTAGCAAATAGACACACATAAGGAAGGTTTAATTTACTACGACATCACCCACACCTGCTTCATTTTATGATGTGATGTTGTGTTATCTCGTGTACAGTTCGATATTTCAGGACGATATTAAGGGCAGATTAAATGCAGCTCAGTGTATTTTATCTTCCGTGCCCTACTTAAAAGTTTAACGATAAAATGTAAGAATAATTTCTCCTGTTTTTGTTTGAATGAAATTTGGTTTCTCAATGTGAGTGAAGACTATAAATTAAAATAGTGTGGGAGGAAAATCCTGACTAAAATATTTTCATTTAACAAGTGAGAAGGAGGAAGAAATGACAGAGGTAAAGTATTGAGCCTTATAATTTATATTTAACCACGTTAGTACAGTTAAATAAATTAAGGCAATCAATAAAATCTTCTCGGGCAATAAGCCGCGTTAGCTGGTTACCATAGTAAACCGACGTTTTGGGAACCAGTTAACGCGGCTGATTACCCGGAAAGATTTTATTGATTGTACTCGCCGCAAAAGTCTCAAATCCTAAATTAAGGCAAGATGACCATAGTGCGAACATAGTTTTAACAGAAAACCTCAGGGGTTGAGATTACTTTGCAAACCTTTAGATTAGGACGTTATTATTACACTGCATCTTGGAGAAATAGGGCGTTAAAGGGTACAATGGTTAAAATATTTTAAAACACGAAATAAAAACTGATTTTTTGTGAAGGAGTACTCGAAATTCGTGAAACCACAAAAGCAGCAGAATTCTTGACTACCTGTGCAAATAAAAACGTTTCAACATTGACTCAACGTTCCATAGTTTACTGCCGACCTACTCTGTTATTTCAATATTCTGTTTTTTTTCTCTTAATTAAACCTTATTCATATCTTGATTATATTTTTTGCACTGCAAATCATAAATAGTACAACTAATTTCACTTCACACTAATTAGTTGTAATTAAATGATCCCAATAACTTAAATTTATCTTTTAAAATAGTTTCTCAACTTAAGGATTATTATTCTCTTTACTATATCTAATATAGATTCAGCGTACTAATCCAGTTAGAGTATAAATTAACATAGAAATGGAGTTATATCGTTTTTATTTTAACGACAAACCGTCAAAGAAACATGTGAAATTGGTCTGATCTGTGGAGGCATTAATGTTTGCCTTACAAGTTATATTCCATGCTTGCTTGAATCATTGCTAATTTTTGTACGGCCTTTGCAAACACAGGGGATTAACATGACATACATTAAATCAGTTGCACTAGCAGAGGACGTAAAAGTCTGGTTAAGTCAATCAGCCTCTCTGAAAACTACTTCACAGCTCTTTGATATCGTTGAAGAACTTTTAATTTACATTCATGCAGTTACGGACTGACACTGTAAAGGACAAAGAATATAGTTCGGCTTATTGCCAGAAAATTGGAGAGGTTGAAATCTCCCATAAACACGAGGACTCGAAGTTGACGACGTACGTAGTGTTTTAGCAGCAATCAACATTACATACTCTGCGCAGTATAGTAGTAGGCCTAACTAACTAACTAACTGACTGAGAAATTCCATGTGGAAGAGTTTTTCTTGCAATACTAATAGCAAGCTCAAGAAATTCCCCTCACTTTTATGGAACATGAAGGTTTATTACCATCTTCAAACAAGCCGTCATTGATCCGTACCATAAGCCAGATCAATCCATTTCAGAACTTCCAACCGTTTCCCTAAGACCCATTTTAATATTATTCCATGTACGCCTACGTCTGCATAGTCGTCCTTACCCTTTGTACTTATTTTTGATTCTCTTCATGCGTGCTACAAGCCCCTCCCTCCTCATTCTTCTTGTTCATTTTAATGGGCTTAATTTTAGGTGGAGAGCTCAAATATGGAGCGCCTCATTGTGTAGTTTCCTTTCCTGTGTACCATTTCATCCATAATAGGTCCAAATATTCTCTGAAGTACCGTATTCTCAATATAGGTACTTATAACTTCCACGATCTCTCAAGAGATGGTTGTAGCTTAGAGTTTACTTTATCGGATTCTATTATACTGATATTTTAAAAATGTCTCTTTTGTTTTAAGAATAATGGTGGCAACTGGAATAGAAACCTAGGCTATCTTTATTTAAAGCTAATGCTAGAGTACTCTCCAAACAATGTCGGAAACTTAAATTACTTGCTCGAATTCCTCTGTTGATATGTTTGAATATCCACACTTAACTATTTATTGTGCTGTTCTGTAATTGGAAATGAAAGAAATTAGACGAATGTTTTCTGGAATGTTGTGCCGTGTAGTCGGATAGAAGTTTGCCGACGTTTCAGAGGTGCTTTCTGCTACCATCATGGAGATAATGATGGCGGCAGCAATGATCACTGAAGCGTTGGTAAAATTCTACCACACTGCACGGCGCTTCAACCCAGATGACAGTCAACTTTCTTAGCAGTTTTGTGGGTTACGGTGATGAGTTGCATTGTATTGTGAGTTGTGACCCAACGTAGACTTATACATGTTTGCCGACGTATTAGAGGAAACTCTTGTCTCATCTTCCTACAATTCCTTAATTAAATACAACTTCTGTATTTTTACCCTTAAAATATTATTTTTATTATTGCTAGTCGATGTGATAAATTAAGCTTTTACTGGACCGACTCGTACAAAAACCAAGGAAATATTCTCTTTTGACACAGTCTTTATAGGAATCCTATTTTATAAAATATAAACCTAATGAAATAAATTTGTGTGTAAACCTTTGCAGCATTACGCCTGAAGTATGATTAACATTCAACAAAATCTTCAATATTTCAGTAATAAATGAACATCAAAACTATAAGTAGGTGGGTAGATGAAAGGTCGCATAGATCACCATTTTAATGTTGGTGGTATTGCGTTGGTGGTTGTTTAATTTGAATTAAAAAATAATATTTTCAGGTATTACATCAATGAAGGCCTGTGTTTAATTAAATATTACTACAAACGTTAATAAACTGTATTCAAATCATATTTTATTTTAGTATTTTCAATTTAAATAAAGATACAAAAATTACTGTTTTCTTTAATTGGAGCATAGCTATAGATCAAATTAATGTTAATATTTTATATTGCTTAGTAAGTAATTGAATGTTAATATTTATTCATTTGTCCCTAGCACTGTAATGAACAATACATATTCGTGTTTACATGTACTATGCCGTCAAATTTCAAACAGTGTACTGAAAACTCCGCACATGAAATACATAATAATTCATATTAAGACGAAAGAAATATGAGAATTGTCAGCGAAGCTACTCACCAAAGACAAAAATACTGCGGATGTAATTTCGTAGGCTATATAAAAATTTTATCATGTAATAATTCTAGCGAAATTTTATCTGATTGTTTATAATTACCCAAGTGACCACAAAATCTTTATTCGGGCCCATTGTGGTTCCGGTCTCGACCTACGTATCAACTATCCTTAATCAGATTTTCTTTGATTTCTCATTCCTTCAATGGAATACCAATATATTATGAGTACAGCTCTCTCTATGCGTGTCATGTCCTTTATATTTCACTGAGCGTGGCCGTTCTCAAATTTAATTCTGTGCTGAAAAACATCTGCAATTGATATAGCGTCCTTTATATACCTATAGATCGACCAAGCCCAGACGTCCATATTAGGACGCTATGAAAATGTAAATTGTAATGTATTGCTTAAAAATATTTTATTGAAAAGCGGAACAGAGTACCATATAAAAATTAAAATAATTTTTTTATCTTTTATTAATTGCGTAAGATTCTAAGTGTTAACGTAAACAACTGTTTTGCCGTGATGTTGTACGAAAGTTTACGAACAAAGGACCATGGTTGCGTGAACAGTCTATTGTTTGAATTCGCTGTTTCCACTATGCAGCGTATATAGTTTAAAATTAAATTGTGTTATGTAACAAAAATAATCAAAAACCTTAAATGTATTTGCTTAATTAAATAATCTAATACGATATCATGCATTGCAGTCTCACATAATATCTTATGATGATTTACGTAAATGTGCCAGATACAATACTGAAAAACCTACAGTAAAGTCTAAGTTATTCAGGTACTTTCTCTCGAAGTTTTCAAACTTAAATTTTGTGCGCATTTCTCATTACTCACATGAGAGCTACGTGCCTCGTCCTTCCCATTCGCCTTAACTTTGCCCTCAAAACATTTGGCGAAATGTAGAACATTGTGAAAATCACAATTATATAGATTTCTCCATCTTTATGTTACTTCCTTTAACTTATGTTAAGATATAGTGGAGAACAATTATTCTCCAATAATCTCTGTGTGTTCCTGATTTAGGAAGAGAGGCCAAGTAACATTAATAAATAAATGAACAAGTAGGATCTGAAAACTATTAACATTTTGTTATAAAATAATAAGATTATTAAGTAATTTATTTTATATATTATGCAGTTAAGACGCAACTAAAAGATGTCAGTTGAATACTAAACTTGTAAAGAGAAGAACATTCTATGTGCTCCGTGAAAATATTAGTGTTCCTTTTCAACTGATATTATTTTTCGATTTTTCAGCGTGTTAATATAGACGTGGGTTATTATTTCGTTTTAAATTTAATTAATGAATAATTGTATATTGGAGATAAGAACCCATTTTATTGTGAACCTGTATAGGTAGATGCACTTCTAAACTAAACACAGTAGGTCTTCAGGATTCGAAATAAATTCACTTTTCAGTTTCTCAATTCAAACAATGCGTTTAATGCTGTGTGGATCATACTGTGAGGATAATGGAACTTCTTGCGAAGACGGCGTTCTGATTAACAACCACTAGACTCTGTTTCGGTCACGTACTTCAGTAAACTAACTTATAATAAAGATGTACCTGAATAATGTTCTTTTAGCATGACAATTTAAAGTAGGAGCGCGGAGTAATCTGTGATGTTTTTGTAATTATTTGTCGCGCTTGAGTGATCGTCAAAAGAGTTCTTATTATGTATCCAAGAAAAAGACGAAATAGTATCGTTCCGTCTGAGTTTCTTTTGAGGCAGCAATGACGATGTGACATCTATTTTCAGAATTTCATGCAAACAGAATGAAAATATGACGGAATTAGAGTTAAATTTCGGCCGACGCGTGGGGACAGGTTAACGGCGGCGACCTCGGGACTGGTGAGGGCTGGCTGAACTAACGATATCGGAGCAGTACCTGTCTTTTGCTGCGCAGGCGCGGAATGTGTGACGGCCGGATTGGAGGGGGGTTGTAATGTCTTGCCCGAACAGCTTGCTGAGGAAGTATTTTGACTGTTTGTGTACTGCAGTTTCCCCGAGATTTACACGTAACTAGCTACTACTTTGTTTAACTGGGTGTGTTTTGCTTTGCTATTATGTGCTGGTTGAGTAGGTGTGGGTAGCTCTCGGAGAAATAATTCTTTCTTTGAGAATGGGAAATTTTTTGTGTATTATAAGAGAGATAGTTTTGTATTTATTATAAGAGATAGTTACATTTATTTAAATTGGTATGGTGTGGTTTGTCAAATTGTTTGCATTTATGTTTATGTTTCTGCAAATAAATTTTGTACTTGTTTTTCTTTTATGGTCATCGTGTTTCTGTACGTTTGTTGTACCCAAGATGAGATTGCAAAGGGAACTGATCGCAATAAGAACTAGATTCCCCCCGTCCTCTTTGACGTCTTTGAACTGGCGATTCGGTTCATCTTGAAAATGTTGCGGTATAGTGCCTTCTGTAACTTAATTTGTAAATATAAATGCCCCTAAGAAAATGACTGTCTCCTGGGTTGTTGCGCCGTTTAGTCTGGTAGAATTATGCAGACGTTTCAGAGGTGCTTGCTGCTTCCATTTCTTTTAGTCGTCTCTGGTCAATACCTGACCGTCGTGACCCCTCTTCGGGGCGCTCATGCGAAAGTACCACGGTTTTTTCGCACTCCCTTCCGTCGCCAGTCTTTATCCAACATACTGGAAGAGGAGACGCGGACAAACATCCATGCATTGAGTGGGACTCGAACCCACGTTCGCAGCAGTCAGGCGCACGAGGTCCATGCCTCAGACCGCGTGGCCACTGCCGCCGTCGCTGCTTCCATTACTGCCCTGTTAATCTCGTAGTTTCTGTCCTGTTTCGTGTCGCCTCGCAAATACCTAAAGGCCTGTACGCACTAGGGCACATGTTGCGATACAAGTTGAGCGACTTGTATCAGGGGACATGTCGCAGCGACATGAGACACCGATACATCCGTCCACATTGTATGTTAAGGTGTCGGAAGAGGAGGTGCTGTTGACCTGTGCATTTAGCTGAAAAGAAATCGAAGCGCAAAAAAAGAGTGTGGGTATTAAAGTTTTTAGAAGAAAGGGATGCACATTGTGTACTCTAAAACCTACAGATGTCAGACGGATCATTTTGCAACTTTACCAGAATGACGAGAACTGATTTCGAGGAACTGTAGCAAATGGTTGGGAGTTCAATTGCGAAGACTATCACAAAATTTCGAGATTCAGTGGAACCAGAGACAAGATTAGCCATAATCTTTAGATTTTGGTTTCTGGGGATACCTATACATCTCTGATGTATACATTTATTTATTTATATTTATTCCACCTGAACATTGGCTGTGTTGGCTTAAAGTGTCTGATGAATCGCCAGGGTCCACATTATTAAAAAATAAATAAATAAATGCAGGTAGGCAAACCAAGCTGGAACATACACTTCATCAGCTGATGCACCACTCTTCATAGAATTTTGAATCTTCTTTCTTTCGCGAATAAACTCTGAGCGAATGTTGTGCATTTTCGATTCGATGATGTTTCGTGGTGATCCCATTTCTTCTGCGATGCTGTTCCATGCATGTCTTTTTATTCCGATTTTTATAATCGGCATGTTGCCCGTTCCATACACATTGATTTCCATGGTATAATTCAATCAATTTTAAAACACGATTGTTCGACCACTGTACATTCATTGCTGGTCTCGCGACACGTCCACACTGCACGCAAGCTGTTGCAACACTCGACACGTCCTTTGATGTTCCTTCGTGTTCCCGCCTCTCGACCGATAACCGGGCACATGTATCGGCACATGATTTTTGTTGCGGAACACACTGCGACTTGTCGCGGCACATCAAGCGACTCTGTGCCGATACAATGTGCCGCGACATTTGTGCCCTAGTGCGTACAGGCCTTAAGACACACACACACATTGGCTTTTTTTGTAAAATAAATTTAAATTACGAGGGAGATTTCATTACTTAATAAACTGAAGCTCATAAGAATACAAATTATACATGTCTGAGCACATAAAAATGTGTAATCTTACTTATGCATAAAATCAAATGAAACAATAATTTCTTCGGCCAGAAATTTATATAACCTGGAAACTTGCTTTGTCCCAGGATCTAGCCACTTTTTAAGGATACTTTTTATTTTAAGAGATTCAGATTGAGTTGTTATAATCTACGCCTTTTAAAATCTCCTGAACGCTGTTTTCTGAAATGCTAACAGCTTTAAAACTTTGACTACCAGAATAGTTACATAGATTAGCAACTGTGTCATAAGAATATAAAAAACTATTAACACTATAAAAAATACACTAGTGCCAAACGCGTTTCAACCTCAAGAGGTCATCATCAGTGGCAACAGGGAAATTAATTTTAAGATTAATACCTCATAAGAAATTCTGTTTCGAAAGTCTTTGTTAATTGGACTGATTGTGTTTTAAAACTACACTCTTCAATTAATCAATGAAACATACTAGTGAGGTTCCTCTCCACTACATCTGGAATTCAGCTGAATGATGTAATGCAGCGTAATAGACGTCAGATGTGGAGGATCGATCTGATTGACGCTTACAAATCATGAAAATTCAATCGTAGATCTACTCAACGGCGACATAACAAGAGTTATTCAGATGTAGGCCAGCAGTTTATACATATTACGCTTTTGCACAACAAAGATCAAAGTTGGCAGATTTGGTTAACATTAAACACAATTCTGTTACTGCTAATAAAATATTTGGGTGTTGATTTCTCTGACAAGAGGAGTAGCTGATATATTTATACTTGAATTTATATTTGGAAACAGACAAATATTATAACGTGGAAACTGAGGTGAGCTGCGGTCCCTTTTTTCGTGTTACGTGTGAAATATTTTATAACCATTCACAAAAGTCGTAAACAGTTTGCGTTTCAGACGTGACAACGCATTGGTGAAAAGCTGGTGGAAAATTCTAAAAACTGATTTTCTGTTGCATCACAGCCGGAAACATCTGACTACTAAAATGCGTTCATATATACTTTACGTAAATGAGACTATAAACATCAAATTGATTATAACAACTATTAATGGTTCTCGCCTCTGGCGCAATGGGTCTTTCATAAGCGGAAGTCGTTTGTGATAACTTGTGGATTTGATTGAAAGGAAAGAACATGATGACGGAAGACGTTACATAACAAAGATTTTTTTGAGATTATTTTATCTAGAAAATTGAGATTAAATGACCATTTAACACACATATAAGAGCTGAGGAATGCATACAACAGTATGCTCGGAAAGCCCTAATATTTTTAAACCTATTAACTATATATATACCACCTGCTTTAATACTCAATAAATCAGCATTTTTTCTACAGTGTATTTACTTATTTCGTTTGATTCTAGGAAAAAAAATTAGCGTGAAATGAATGTTACAGAAGCAGGGTATAGGAAAGTGAGCGGATTAAAGTGCATCCATTTAGGGTTCAATAGCGGATCTGTTGTGAGCACGGCAATTAAAGTTCGGGTTTTGAAAAAGATGAATTTTATTCATCAACTCAACATTTATATTTATCTTCCCAAGTTACTCGACGCCATAAAGAATTTAAGTTTGAAACAGCGTTGTCAAACAGCGAAATGAGTCTAGGCGACCCAATGATCCAGGTGTCCACCATCCATATTCAAATCCCCGCGAAAACCTTGAATCATATAAGTAACTGTGTTAAACAGAATCTTCATTAAGTCGAAAGGTTTTTAGCATTTCGTACACAACCCAATCAATGTAACACGATGGACAGAAGTGTTTACTAGCACATAGCATTTAGGAATGTTTCACAGGAAGTACGTTATTACATACAGCATTGTGGGCGAGTGGAATAAACGTAGTTGAAATTAATACAGAAAGGGATCATTTCTCTCGTATATAATAACAAACTTTTGTGTGTATATTTGTTCGTGAGTATGTATGAGCGTTTGATATGGAATATGTTAACAGTGTAACTTGTGTAACAGTTGGGCGAGGGTGGATAAAATGGTTTTATGCTACTGTGGGGTTTCAGTACACCAAAAACCTGTCTCTAGGAGTTACATATATGACAGCATTAAGCATGTCGATGTGTGGACGTGTGTTTACCCTGGTTATAACATGATGGTTTTAGTTCGGTAACATGAAACCTAATGCGATTTTAATTTCAAATAGAATACTGTTCTTGTTCCAGTTTTTAAAAAAGTGGTACCAAATTTTATAAACTGCATTATGGTATGAGTAGCCTCGCTTCTTATGTGAGCCCTAGTTCATCCTAGTCTCGCCATAGACGCGTGATCTGTAGTGTTTACTTCTCAAATTTATTGTTTGTTAGGATGAGATCTACGAATATTCCTATATCTATATAATAAATATCTAAATCGATTGTTTTTCCTTTAAATTTCATAATATTCTGCACAGAGATAATGCCATCGACAGTTTATTTAAAAAAATATATAAAATCCCGCGTATAAGACAAAAAAATCTGAAAGTTGAAAATTATCTAATATCATGTATATATTTCCTATTTTAGCGTCATGTCACCGCTTAGTCATCGCTATAACATTAGATCATTGGCAAGTAACGAAACATTTGTGGACTAGAAGGCTTTATGCACTATATGAAGTTATAATTCAGACGACCAACATTGAAACTATAAGTTTACAAACGTTTAGAAACATACATGGACATTTTTTTATGAGGACCCAGTCATGATTCCACAGCAACAAGTCTATAGACATAGAAAAGGATGAAAATGGAGAAATTAAATAATTTTATTATAGTATTAACTGTGGAACTTACGTACGCTTATTCCTACTTGGGTTAAAAGAATTTGATTGTAGGACCGTCATACCAAAATTTGGCAAGATTGGTCCTGTTGTTTGGTCACTGTCATTTATTTTCTTGTGGACTGACAGAGAAATTCGAAAAAGTAATAAGGTGATTCTTCAACTCTTTTTGAAGTTACTTAAACATCATTTTCCATTTATGTAAACCAAATTTACCCAAGATCCATAAATATAAATTCCCCTCTAATTTTTATTTTACAGGCTCATTTACTGAACGTTATACCAGCAACGTTTATACGCAGAATTAAAATTCTACGGGTGAATGGTTTCTCGTTTTATATATGTGCTTTCACATAAATCGAAATTTCTTTCTGTACATGTAGGTCAACACTGGACCGTATTTATCCCGGAAAATAAATAGAATATTCGCTTATTTACAGAACGATTGAATATATTTCAATGTTACTTTTGGCTTTTTTGGAATCCGTCCCACCTATCAGAAAACTTTGTAAGATCCTTTCAGAAAGATATTAGGTGTGGCATGGGGTAGGCGAATGAAAATAACTCTGGAACTAGTAGTTGAAAATGATGATGAAATTAATATTTGGGAAATTACAGAAATCCCACAGTTTATCATACTGCCCGGCAAAGAAATTTGTTTGATCCCTTTAGTAAAATTTATGAGCTGGACGCTAAGGTAAAACCTGAAACAGATTGTAATACAACTCTACTTAATTATTGTGGAGAGATTACAGATTTTAAATGTCTGGGAGAATCAGTAATAAATAGAAATAACATTCACCATGAAATTAGAGGAAGTAATTTTAGTTTCATTCCAATCTGTCTTTCTACTGGAGATATTAATGTTCTACAGAATTCTGTAAATTTATGTGTTTAAATTTTTCAAAATTGATTGTGATATAATGACACTATTCTCTTTTATTTGCCTATTTCTTTCATAACAGATAAATGGTTATTAATTTATTCAAAGCTTTTTCTTTGTCGGTCTTATATTTATTTACATTGCCTGGATCTGATGGATTGTTCGCTCTTAATTGCAACTTTGCGTATGGCTGCGCTATATTGGAATTTTATCAAATTGTGTAAATTGTGAAATAAATAGAAAGACAAATCCAAGACAGAATATAAATTGTATTGATACGGGAGATTAGATAATGGAACTAATTACGACTGCTATTTGAGAACTATACCTCTATACAAATCACCTACACTTTCAAATAGACAGGGCAACATACACTGCTCATTATCCACCATCGACCGACAAATGCATGTAAGAACACTAACTTCAATGATAAATAAACAAACATTAACACACTTGTATTTCCTAAGTTGTCCTTATCATGTTACAGATAAACACGAAGTAAACTAATCTGGATGATAACAACAAAATTCAGCAGTACGGACTACACAACTATCGGTAAGTAAAAGGTTAACTTCATATACCAGATCTAATGTAACCTTCGCAAAATACAATTCTCATCACCTGTGAAATGTAATGCTCGTTCGGGGTTTTACAGATATCTCAAACATAAGACGTTTATCGCCTTAACTGATATATGCATTCTCCGAAATCACTTGGAATTATACTAACCAAAGATAAATAGGCCTGCATAATTTATAATGATAATGTTTGCAGTTTATTTTGTATGGCTATGTCACAATGAGAATAGAGTAATAGCTATGTAACATTCGTCATATCGTTATATACATAGGCTTATGGCCATTATACGTCGAAGCACGTCATATTTAATAACACATAAGTATGTTTTGATAGCCACGGTGGTCTAGCGGTTAGAACGCTGGCCTTGTAATCCTGGGGTCTCGGGTTCGATTCCCGGCGGTGCCCGAATTTATATGAACAGGATCCTTCCATCCTTTTCTCGGACTGGGACCTGTTCATATACGTTCTTGACAGATGATCCAGAAGTGGTTTGCCATTGCCTTCTTCTGTGTGTGAATGGAGTAATTGTTGGGATGCCACGGAGAAACCGGGGAAGCCCCCGGAGGAAAACTCCATGATGCCTAGACCACGACCTTACCCAACACAAGTTATAAATCTGAGCACCACCGGGAATTGAACCCGGGACCCCAGGATTACAAGGCTAGTGTTCTGACTGCTAGACCACCGTGGCGGCTTGTTCTCATAATATGGGCGATAAATGTCAGTGTAGTAATTATACAACTTTCTCATTGAATCTGGTATACCAATGAAACTAGTTAA
This sequence comes from Zootermopsis nevadensis, assembly GCF_977971745.1. NCBI lineage: Eukaryota > Metazoa > Arthropoda > Insecta > Blattodea > Termopsidae > Zootermopsis > Zootermopsis nevadensis. The sequence continues at coordinate 11,771,971 of NW_028259142.1, forward strand.
ATTAAGACGTGTTTAAGAGAATTGTTTTTAAACATTACTGTGATAAATTTCCTGTTCATAATTGTTTAAAGCCATTCATAATGGCTATCATTTTTGCTTTATACTCCTAACTTTACTTTATAATACGCCTTTAGGAGAGTCCAAAAAAAAAAGATGAAATCCATGATAAATATATCAGGATTGTCGATCTTCGTATACAGAATCGAACCTGGGAACTCCAATATATTTATAGTGGATTTAATCACTACACAGGGGCATTAAAAGTGATGCATAAAATTAAATTGTTCTCTGAAGCTTTGTTTCATAAAAATGAGTTTGTATCTGCATAAATAATTTCGTTGTAGATATCCTGACTCAAATTTAATTTTTATACAAGGGATCGATGTTGTGAGCATTTTTAATTATTCAAGGAGCTCATTATAAAAGAAACGTTTTTCCTCCATACAGTTGTAACATTTCCTGCATTTGTTAATGAAAATGTACATCGCTCTACCCGGCAGTTTCCAACATTCCACTACAGGAATGGCCAACATTTTCTGAGTAATGAACAACTAGGAGAAATCTATATTTTGTATCAGGCACCATATGAATCTATAAAAAATTCTAATTGGAATAAATACATTACGAATTGCTCAGCACGTAGTGTTCTTCCATCATGACACATTCCAAAGCATGTTTTTCGGCGTACTCTGCCTCATAAAAATACCAAACTGATAGAAATTTTCTTTCAAAATGCCACCATTATTTACCAACGAACTCGTTAATATGACACTTGGACACAATCAAAAAATGGACCTCCTCGACACTAGACGGTAGAGATTACGTCGTACATCAGAAATCGGTGCGTGTTTTTTGATCATCAGCGAACGCACAAGTTATTGTGAATATTTTAAAATTTTCACGGGCCATTATAAACCATTACCCGGGCATTCGGTGACATGAGGTTTGCGATCCCTGGTGTACTGTATCTATACAATATCCAGAATGTATGGATCAATACCACATATATGTGAAAAATGTGTTGCACAGGTTCATCTGCGAAATGCCTTCAATATCACGTGCGGATAATCTCACTTGAAAGCTAGAGCACATAGTTGTAAATGGGATAATGCAAATACGCCTTTCACAAAGGAATATGTCATACACGAAGCACTGGTATGCATACATACATATATGCCGCTCCGATGAACCCAAACATCGATCGGTTTACTTTGAGATATGAGTAGAGCATATTCAAGAATAGTGACACAGTGGGACCCGATAAAAAACTCAATTTAGTCTTTGAAGTATATAAGAGTATGTATTTATACGCCCGTTCATACGCTTGGCTTGCTTCATAATATTAACGGGTATTGTCACAGAATTTCAGTTTACTGATCTGCACTATATTCAACATTTATTTTACTTTCACTTTTATGAAGTTAGGCTTGTTTACTGAATCGTTTTACATAAGCATGTAAAACACATAACAAACGTATACACAAACTTGGTATTAAATAATTTTTATAAAAATTATAACCATGACAAAGTTCGCGAAGATGCAAACATTTGAGGTTAGGTTCGCAGTCGGTATCGGTATTGAAATAAATAACTGAATTTTTTGGTGGTTAATTTATTTAATAGTTGGTGTCTACAAAAAAATTATGTATGTAAAATTAGTCTTGTAATTGGTGAGATTTTAGGTACTCACGGTGAGATTATAAAGAGGGCTGTCTTCTGGAATGTTACGCCTTGTAGTCTGGTAGATACTGACGTACGTTTCAGACTAACTTGCTGACCAGATACGTAATGAATTATCATTATCAATGATAATATATGCAATAAAACAGGATACACTTTCTTTCGCAGAGGGTCTTTTAGAAGACAAGATGTTTATAACATCATCTGATATTTTGGGACGAAGCTGAAATTTTATAGACTTGAACCAACAGAAGGTGTTGGACATGACAGTTATTGGTCCTCACGGCTTGTCTGGTTTATTAGAGCACCAATTACTACCTTAAGATATTCTCTTATCACTTAGGAGGTAAAAATGTTTAGGAAAATCCGCTTGGGTCTGGTAGGTTACTTAAGATTATCTCTAACATCCGAGGGTAGTTTTCATTTACTTCCATATAGAACGAAAGTGGTAGGTGAGTGGTAATCATCTAACCATACCAGTTGTGCCCAACACTTCGTCTTTATAGACACATCTACTTATAGGTAAGACTGTTCAATCCAATGGAAACAAGTGATTAGACCCTTTTTCTTTTCGTGTGTGTGATATATATTCCTATTGCAAAATGTGTTGTGTGAATCAGCGTTAGCAATGTCTGATACTAAATATTCGCATTTCCTCGTATGTAGTCCTGTTAGTCTTGTAGCGGATATATTAGTAAACCCTTACAGGCTGAGGACTGTTCTATAAATAGCTTAATCTGCTGTTGCGATCAAAACACATGTTATTCCCACGCGAATTTGTCGTATCTGATGCACATTGAAAATGTCATTCAACCTGAAGTGAGGAACCCAGTTTTTAAAGTAGGTGATTCATATGTGACCTGACTGAGTTGTTTGGAGAAAGATGGGTCTATGTGCGTATGGTATTATTGATCATTAATAATAACTTACGACGCAATACACCCTCGATTTTTGCGGGAATTATATTCTTTAAAACAGCGCGAAACATGTAACCGCGGTACTCGAAGTTTGGACCTTATGGATAAAATGAGGTAGGGGAACTAAGTGCAGGCGAAACTTGATATTTACTGGGTACATTTAATTTATAGCGAGTGTGAAGAACTTTTAATGTTCGCGTTCATTTGAGTGACGTTGGAATCCCTGGCTAAGTGAGAATACACGGATGAATGAAATGATTTCCTTTGTTTTTCACTACTCTGTGTTACTACGTACCTCCATGTATGACGTCGTGACAGCTTCCATCTCGCGTTTATATTTTAGGCATTTCTCCACAAATGTCAACAACTGAGTCATCCGCCATAAAGAATCCTTTCTTCAGAGCACTATTTATCAGCTGATGCCTCTGTGCGCCTAAATAAGAGCTGTCGCGATGCACAAATAGTTCATAGTGCATGTAATTACGTATAAAATGGTATACACGGAGCTGGTTCTGTACGCATTGATGGAGTTCATCAAGAGAACACGTTTACGAGATGGGGATTATGGATTCTTGAAAAGAAACCACTGCCCAATGTGTGTTGCCATCTGCTGTGATTTAAGCTCCGGAGTCTTATGAATCCTCGATTTTTACATTACTGCAGTAGGAAAGAAACAAACGAGGGGAAATGCTTGATTAGATCTGTAGTGCATGTATTTTACAAATGAAATTTTGGCCTTAAAATTAATTTATTTCGGAAACAGTATTATTACTTCAAAATTTGTAACACTACAAACTGCAGAGTTCTAATGCTTTTATATTGCATGCTATAGAAAGCTGCTTTCCAAGTACATGAATTGTAAAAATATTAGAAATGAATGATTCAGACAGTATTTAAATCCGTGTCACGTAATTTACTAATTTTTTTATGAGACTTTCTTTAGAAAATTGATACTGTTACAGAGTAAGCTAAAAACTAAATTCTGTGAACTTTTAATGCAGGCTTCGATCATAGGCCTACAATTTCGTTGGAATTAGTTGAGTACGTTAGATTGGAAGAAGACATGTAATTGCAGCCGGACTAACACGATTTTCTTAATAGGCGTTTTCTTTAATCGTCTCATGTAAAGATTACACAAATACTACAAAATTTTGCATGTGTAATTTTGTTTGCATTCGTCAGCTGTTGGCTGTTAATACTGTTATAGCATTGCATACGTTTCAAACACGAAAGTAACTTCAAAGCTGCACCCTGGAGCTCATTTAAACCGGTTCTAGGTACACTGTTAGAGTGTCATGTTGCAATCCCAGTACTCTGATGTCGTCAGCCATTAACGTTAATGTGAATCCTAGGGGGTCTTGTGTACTGTGGTTGTGGGTTCGAATTCCGCTTAGTACATGGATGTTTCTGAATGATGTTCATAATGTTCCATAACCACATTTAATCCGATCATACAACAGCACATGAAAGGATATTAAACTAATCAATCAACGAATCCGTAGCACCAAAAGGACGTAAACATGTTACTGCAGGAATTGAATCTAGAGGAAAAAGGAGACCGATGTTGTTGGTTCGTGTTGGAGAGTTGCATTCAAGGGCGAATTGCCTGTAGCCTGCGTTGAATGCAGAGGACTAATCAGTTTCTACTAGGAACTGCTACTTGTAGAGCTGTAAATGCTTTGACCATGCATAACCCGTTATAATAACGTGTAAACTGTAATGTAGAAGCCAAACGTGTTATTGGGAAATTTTTTGAGTGCTACAGCGACATCTTCAAAACGTCAACGTGTGAAACACCACTAAACGTCAAAATGAAGAACCCGATAACTACATCTGTACCGACCTTTACAGATAAAAATTATCAGGAATATTTTTTATTTTGGGGCGATATCCTAAACAGTACACGAACGGAGATGACATTAAATAGTAACATTTTTAATCAGGGTTTGAGGTTTCACGGCGGTGAATCTGAAGATGGCTGTCTTCTGGGTTGTAGCGTGTTGTCCGATAGACGTTTACCGACGTTTTAGAGGTCCTTGCTGACTCCAGCAATGACGCAGCAAGGGCCTCTGAAACGTTGGTCAACTTCTATAAGACTACACGGCGCTACAACCCAGAAGAGAGCCATCTTAGTAATTTTTTGGTTCCTTATGTTCTCTGCTGACTCCTCCATCTTTATCTTTTCTTCTTCCCTTACTCCAACTTAAGTTTCTTCTTGTCTTTTTCCACTTTTCCTTCTCTTCAGTTTTATGCTATGGTATCTTCGTTGTAATATTTCCATATTTGTTAGTGCATTTCAAACATTCATATCTTTTATATTCTACGTATATGGTAGGTGCACAAGATCCAAAAATTCTACGGTCATACTAATATATACTATCTGACATATACGAGGCTCGTCCATAAAGTAAGTTTCCCTGGGGCCGTTTACAGAAACAAAACACAATTTCATGGAAATATTTATTACAACAGATACAGCAAGTGTCCAGCTATTTTTCAACATATTCGCCACCGGAATTGAGACATTTGTCATACCGTGGGACCAACTTTTGTATACCTGTGTCGTAGAAGTCTGCCGCCTGGGATTGGAACCACTGTGTGACAACCATCTCCGCCTCTCTGTCATTCTCAAAACGCTGACGCTGACCGGACAGGAATTTCTTGAGGTATAGGAAAAGATGGAAATCACTGGGAGCGAGGTCCGGGCTGTAGGGTGAATGATTAAACACCTCCCAGCTGAACTCCTGCAGGAGACTTGCTGTCCGTCGAGCCGTGTGCGGCCTAGCGTTATCACTGACCGCACTTCACAGTCGGCGGGAGCTGGAATAAGAACCTCCATCTTCAACGGCTGCAACGATGCTACTGTGAGAACTCGGGAAGTACCGTTAGTGCATGCGCCATGCTACGTCATTGCTCTATCACGTACGCACAGTCGCATCGCGCAATATAAGGTTTGCTAGCTGTGGGACGAGTGGGAAACTTACTTTGTGGACGCGCCTCGTACAATATTTCTTCTCAGAAAATAATATTTTCCTCAGATTGTCACTTTGTCTTCACACATGTATATAGCACACTCGAAGTTACATTGAATTCTCTATCGGCTTGTGTTGCACGTGTCGCATGTAAGGGGCATTGACTATGTATATCAACAACAAATAACGGCCACCATCGCATTATTCCATGATGATGGAGGCAGAAGGTCCTCTGAAAAATCGGATGTTTTCTCCAAATTGACGGGGAAGATGCATTGGATTCAATAAATTCAGAATTACAGATTTTACTGTCCAGTTGTTATATACGTCACGATGCCTGTGTATTCGATAGTGTATCCCATTATAACTTAGGAAGTTTGTGACCGGTGTTTTTGAAACGTGGTGTGAAAGAGTTTGTCTTAGCTGTGTACTGTCTGGTTTTCAGCCACCAGTAATATCAATATGTGCTATCTTGTGAGTTCTGATTTTTACGTAATGTTGGATAATTGCATTTTTTGGTCATATATCCCTACTAGTATTTTTATATGAAACTTTGTTCACACATTTTGTTTCTGTATAATACAAAACACAACATGACGGTTACACAAAATATACAATTAACTTTAATGTCTGATGTTCTACTGAGCTATGCATGCAAAATTTGGTATGAAGATCGATCATGAATGTACATACAAATTCTGTTTGAAATACATGTTATTTTATCGTAAATAATTACAAGTATGATGCTTAAGTTACGCGAAATTTTTAGGTTTTCGCTTACCCATTTAACATAACCAGTGTAAATTATGCACGGAAACGGATAATTGAATTGTATTATTATTAATTTGTGTTTCTCGCTCGTTTTATCATTCGTAATGAAACCCTTTGAAGGAAGTACGTCATGTTATTTGCAGAACTTCCTGATTTGAACGGTGTAACAGCAGAAATTATTAAACATTTTGCATTGTCGAGCCATATTTGATGTAAGTTGGTATGAGGTTTCGGGATAAAAATAGGTGGTTTTGTGGCTAAAATTAATTTAGTATTCCAGGGTTTCGGAATTAATTCCCACCGTCGCCACTAACCTGGAAGTAACAACAAATATAGTTTAACTTTCAGTGTAATTACAACTAATCCTCTGAAGACGAGATTATAACGAACTCCAGAGATTTCGTTTAAGCCTATATCAATTAATACGTACGTAATTGGTAGTGTCCAACATAACACTGGTATTCTGTTAACATAATTACTCTTAACGTCATCGCGAAAATAATAATATATTCAGCCTCCTCTTTGATGACGAGAGGCATAACTATTAAACAGCATGGGTGTGCATGGGACTTGTATCGGTATGCATCGTTAACATTGAGCCTTGCCTATAAATTCCATACGCTTATGCAAAATTTTATAGTTATTAAATTTATGAAAAGGGCTGTGAAAATTTTGTAAAACATTGTTATTGTACGGGTCAAATTTAATTAAAAGGCAAAGCGTACTAGTTGAAGAATAGCACACAAGTTTATATCGAAGTAATTGTTAATTTATAATTCTTGATAACACGTCTATTCAAGAAGAAAGGTTTGATAAGTAGTAAGCATAGTAACATTTTACCAGAACATCGATTTCACGTTGTCTCTAAAATTTTATTTTGCGAGGTTTGAGATAGGTTGAGAGTAAAACTTCTGTAAGCTTGTTTCTTTTTCGGTCCTCGATGAGATGACTCAAGAGGTGCCACTACCTCTTCATAGCAATTTGTTTTGTGTTATGACTTTAGCGCTGTTTTATTCTGAGTTGTTCATCTGTAACGAGGCCATTCATATGGTAATAGGTCTGGCATCTATTGAAGCTTCTTTCGTTGTATCCTTCGTATTGTTCGATATATCGATTTCTACAAAACCATACAAAAGCGCGTACCCACTAGGCCTAGGAATCCCGCAGGCATGCAATTTAACTAACAAGACAGATCCTCCATATTTCGACTACCTCTTCTCCTATATTAAAGGGCTGCGTTCCATTTATTTATATTATAACATTTTGCCAGTATTGTTGATCGTGATTAAATCTAGACCTCCGTGTTATGTGTAGATAATTAAGTTTAGTTTGATACTCTCTCCACGTTCCAGTGGCTCCAATGTGTTTTGTACAGTCCGTTAATATTATTTAGAGGGACTACCTCAGTATGTGAATTGTATAAAGTTATGATGCAGATAATGTAATAGATGGTCTGGTACAGTTATACCATAGACGTGTTCTACTCGTTGCTATAGAACAGAGGTACCCAAACTTTTATACCTTGCACCACCCTCAAAACATTTCATAAATTTCACTCCCCCCCTTCCAGAATAAGTGCAAGCAAATAGATTTCTCATAAACTTTAGCTATGAATACACATTTTTTATAATTTATTATATATTATTCAATGCATTTAATTTAACTGTACGTATACTTATATTGCCGTTTACTTCCTAAAATCGCCGATATTCTGCGAGTCTGAATTCTACAGCACTGTAAGACAACTAAACTGCCTCAACCAAGCAAAGGATGTTAAAATGTTTCTCCATATTTCGTTAAAATAAATTTTTCATACAAACAACACACCCCCCCTCCCCAGAAAACCACTCGCGCCCCCCACGGAGGGCGCCCCACACTTTGGGAACCCCTGCTATAGAGCGTATGTTATTATCTGACTAATGAAATGACACTGTCTGGTTCGACATCGTTAATACCAAAGCCAACTATTGGACACGATTCTGAGCCTGTTCTATCCAAATGGCACACTCACTCTTTACCTAAAATCCATGTTAAAATTATCCTCTCATCATTTCATTTCGGATATCTTGTGTTGGCGTTTTATATTGTCCCTTGTGTATGCATTTTTCTAAACCCCCAGCTCATAGTAGCGTGCTAGGTTTTACTATCCTTGTAAAATTAGACGACCGTTTAGGAAGACACAGTATTTACATTTCATAGAGACTTCTGTTTTCGGAAGCTACGAAGTTTAACCTTTTATTCTTAGGTTATTTATTAACATTGATCCATCCTAATAATACCAATATATAACATTTTAAAAATACAAGGTTTTATTCTCAACAACCATGTCCTTAGGGTAGTCCTGTGCTACTTTGGTTAATTTAACATCTACATTTACGTTCACATAATTGTGATATTTTCCACCCAGCGTCCACGTGTTCTTCAGATGCATATCATTACCTTGCCCATAACAGCAGCACCATGTTCAGTGTTCTGGCACACAACGCACTGGGTTAAGTTCGAACATCATTGCCGTGAGCTGAGTTGGCCCCTGAAGGCTACTGCAAAACACACAGCAAAGGAAGTTTGATGAATTACAAATTTTAATTTACTGGCTGCCTTTGGATCTGCTAAGATTAAATTCCTGTAAATACTGAACGTCCAACAGCTAAATCACTCACCCCAGTCGGAATGAAGGACGAAAGAGAAATACACTGAATTTTTCCCAATATTTATCACGTCAGTCTGTGCGGATAAGTGACTCTCACTATTAATAAAATTGAATTATTATTATTATTATTATTACAGTTTTTATTGTTATATCTCACCTTTCGTATTTTGCTGCTAATCTGCAAGCTTGCATTTCAAGAATATTTCCTATAAAGTTATACGATTCTAGGGTTGCATCTTCCTACATCTGTTCTTTTATGTAAGTTGAGGATACTTTGGTTGCAGATCAAAGTTTCTGTGGTAGACACAGTTACTAGTAGGATCTTAACATCGTTAAATTTACATAAGTCAAGGGACAGTCTAGATCAGTTTATTTATTTATATTTTCGTTGTATTTCTTGATTGTGTTCGGACTGTTTTATATCCCAGTGTCTTTTATGTGCACTTACCTGATTCCTTTATTAACAGGTGTAATATCAAATCTACCTCCAGTATACTTTGTACTATTTTATTTTAGAGTAATATATCAGGTATGAATTTATAGTAGGGTGCTTTTTCGTACGCAATTTGTTTATTATTATAATCATTGCCATCACACGATTATGCATGGAAACGATTATATTGTTCCGTAGCTGAGACGTGTTTCCAGGTACCCAGCCGTATTGTCGTATAGCGATACTTGTTGAGAGACCCCCACAACTTTCCATCATTACAGCAATGAAGTCGCCGGTACTCCCCACCAACCCTCACCTAACCTTCTCTTTTGTGATCTAGCCATGTTATAATAGGTTGCACAGATTCTGTACTGCTCTAATTACCATCGTCATCTTTTGTTCTATCGTTAACGATTCCTCTTTTGACCTTTTACCTTGCTCTCTCTCTCTCTCTCGCTCGCTCTTCTTCCACGGTGATATCACAATACAAGCACACGAAGCTTTTAACACAGCACAGAAGAGCAACAGCTTTGTCATGATGGCGACCACTGTTGTGTGTGCCTGGACAGAATATTAATATTTTTGCAAACCCTTCCTCACAAGGGTATAACCGAATAATGGAAAATCCCCTTGTCAACTTAGAGAATATGTCAGTAGAGAATATTATGTAAAATCATACTCAAATATCAAACAAAGCAGGAAGTTGTAAAGTAACTTACTCAAACACCGTATGGGGCTATTTAGTAATGACCGCGGGCCAAAGGACTCGAAAGTAAATTTACGTGCTTAAAATAGTTAAGTTTTTTAAGAGTAGAACGAAAAGTTTTAGTAAATTTTGACGAAGTAAATCTGCTAAGTTTATTCTTAGTATTGTTTCCTCAATATTCAAGGTCATGTGTCAACTTGAGTCTAACGAGCATTCTCGAAACTCCGTCATTGGCACACAATTTATTATTTCTTTTCATTTATCATTTCGTTTTTTTTAAATACAGTCCGGATTTCATAAAATTTAACGACGCTGACCTTACTTTAGTGTGTCAAGAATAACTCTGTTCCACGGATTTAATTCACAGTCGCTCATTTGATAAAAATTTCCTTACCTTTTACGGAATCTGAAGGTCCATTCATTACAAGAAGAGTTCGACATGCCAGATGACTCAAATGCATTTGCTCATGTCTTATTTCTTTCAGATCCATTTTATTATCACCATTCTGTCTACGCATAAGTTTATCTTGTTGTCTTTTAGTGTCTCCAACTTAAATTTTATATTCATCCTTCATTTCCCCAATTCATGCTATATTTATACACTATTTTAACTTTGTCATGTTCACATGACCGAACGTCGCTGGCTTGAGGGAGTGTGTTTAAATCTCGGTTTGTGGCATGAGTATTCTTAGTAAAAATTCGAGGATTTTCTCAGTACCTCCAGGCAAATTCAAGGATAGGGCCACTTCCATCTGTGATCCTTATATTTTGCTGATTAGTAATCATTTTATCATTCCGCGAAATATTATTTGTGTAACTAAAATATCGTTAAAGTAATCAGGAGAGTTCAGTGTGTGTGTTTAGAAATTAACTTTTATATTGATTTAGTGATTCCACTTTTAAGTACGGTCAGTCAGTTAAGTGCCCCCACTAATTTTTCTACTCCCAGTAATAGCCGTTAGCATTGTACTCAAAGGGCACAAAACAGAATGGTAGTTAAAGTATTTTTAAGTCTCTCGTTATGCCTTCTTATTATCACTTTGTAGTTACGTATACCATAAGACAAAAAGAGTGAGTGGTTGTTGAAGAGACTGACGGCTATGCAGATTGATGATAATGACGATGATGAAAACTGTCAAAGGAAACTGACTGTGATGAATTATGTGATACCGAATTCGGCCCTTGTGAAATATGATCCTTTTCACCTGACTCAATTAGGGTACATGGATGCAAGTGAGTGTCACGCGCTCTCTCGTGTTGGACACACACTACTGTGCTCAGTAATGTGATTACTGAAAGTCAGTCTGCATTTCGTACCAAATTATGTAACCCCTGAAGTCAACTGTTAATGCAACCAGTGGCGACTGTACCGGTCCCTAATCAAACCATAATATAGTATCCTTAATTGATTACTTTATTAGCTTTTAATCTATGATTATTATGTTCGCCCTTACCAATCCTGAATACTTATCCTTAATAAATTCGGAATGATTACATCCGTCATTAGCCGACGAATGCATTAAACCAACCAACAGTCAATTCGCGATTACAATATTACGGCTTAATAAACTACAGAAGATTAGTATATTCATACTTCACTAATTCGTAATGATTATATTAGTATTTATTTAACCCAGTACCGACATATTCGCCCACAATTAACTCATAATAACTACATTAGTCAGTCAATCCATTATAATTAAAGTAGTCCTCAATTCCCGCACTTAACCTCAAATATCGGGGAGCTTTTGCGCTTGTGGCATTATAATAAACAGTTGGTTTTAAAAATCTAATCGTCTGCGTTTGGGGATTTCCGAACAGACAAGTTATTCCTGCAAGAAACCTTGACAATTTCTTCACAGGGCAAATCTGGTCGCTCTACAAATGATCCTGCAGCCCATCGTATAACGTGCAGGTACATTACTCAACTTTAGCAACGATAGGTCCTTCGGGGTGTTGGGATAACCAAAATAAATTATAGTCCTCAAGGAACTCAAGGAGTTACGTACAAAAGAAATTAGAAAGATACAGTTTGTGAAGATGGTGACGATTATAGTAATTAGGAGGACAGCAATAATGGAACAAAAACTTATACTGTAATGGTTTCCCGCTAGCTTTGTATCCGATTCTCAGCCGAGATTTGAACGTGAGCTCCCGAATACAAACCAAACTCGTTAGGTATTTAGACCTTAATACACTATTCAGAAGAAGAATTGCTCGTAGATACTTATGTTCGGTTCAGCTAGCTGTCACTTATTCCTACAACATCACTTTCATCTCACCTTTAAACATCCTATGCATTGAGAATTCAGTACTTATGTGATATTTAGTACAACATAAAATACACATCCGCAACACATTATTTCTGCAATAAACTGGATACATACAGGCTACCTCAATATAAAGTAAAGGGGTCGTACCATGAAGATTTGAAGTAACATGGAAAGTCATCAGTGCTCGTTGGACATTATTGGCGAAGAGTATAATTACTGTCTCTGCCTGGAATCGAATTCTGGTCATCTTACTCGCAGCCATTTTGTTGAACGAGTTGTCAGATCTGATATATTCCCTGAGAAACTTTGTCTGACATATGGAACAAAATTTGATGTGTTTGTGAACTGACCTTGATTAGGACTTTTGAAATTCCACAGTATATATTCGATGGGCAAATCTGCGATCTTTTGACAAAATAATTCATTGATGTTGTATGTAGCCTGTGTTAATATCGATCTTAAATTTTATACATAATCACATAACTGTTTATGATGGAGATGACCGTCTCCTGCAATGTTGCGCCATGTGTTTTAGTGGGTTTACCAGACTTTTCAGAGGTGTTTGCTGCCTTCTTCATTGCCCTGATTATAAACTTGGGTTAATAAATTTTTTAATAATTGCACGGTAATTATCCATTTTTGTGATATTTGAGGTTTTCACGGCTGCGAGAATGATGGTACTGTTTTTCTCGGTGTTTGCACCATATAGACTCTTCGGTAGATGGCAGCGTTACGAAGAAATCTTAAGATGGAGACACACGGCTCCAACACCCAAAAGAACACATCATCTTCCGGCTTATGTTGTCTACATAATAGATAATGTTTCAGAACGTTTATAAAATTACAGATTCTTCTACTTAGGTTTCTGGCGCTGAAGTTCAATGTATAACTTTGTCTTCCTAGGGTAAGCAGCGTCGAATGTTGAGTATTACCCAACGTTTCTGCAAATATTGCTGTTACCATTTTCAGGGTAACATTCATATTCACTACAGTTATAGATTGTTGATTCCTCTAAGTAATTAATTAAAGGTTTAATTGTATTGAATATGTTACATGTCTTGGGGATGTCTTGTACGATGCAGCACGCAGTTGAAATGAGAATAATAACAGTCTGTGAAGTCTGATGGGAACGTACCGCCACTGTGTAGGAACATTGAGGAACCCTCTTCACGATTTAGACATTTATTATGTAAACTATTTAAACATTTATTCCTTGGAATTAACAAGAAATTTGTGTCGTAGGAAAAGGTTTAAAATGCAGGAAATAAAGTAAATTATTTAAATCGTAATGTAATTGAGTGCCTCACAACAAACTGTCTACGAAGGGTTGTTTATATATTTATTATTCGCCAGGGCTCTAAATAATAATCCACACGTCACTACTCCTGTGCATTAGGCTACTCTGGAAGCATTTTTCGCTCAGTGGGAAAACGTTGGGGAAAAACAAGAAAGGTTCACAGTTCCCGTGAAACTTTTTAATATAATTTAAATATTTCTTACTGCAACAAAGTCTGTTTTTACGAACTTCGGTAGCCTAGAGGTATTCAGGGTTGAATAAAAATTTGACAAAAATATATTTTGCTGCATATTCTGTTTTGTTGTCTGCACTTTTACAAGAGAGATGTTAATATACACCAATTTTAAAAGCGAATTTTAAAAAATTTGTGCCCTCTATTTTGGGTTTGCCTATATTTGGCTGTTACATTTAGTACTGTACATACATATGTTAGTTAATTTGTTTATGAAATATTTTCATTATTATTGTATGTGTTATTAGTGTTTGCCTGTTATTGGTTTATTGCTGTTGGCAAACACTTAAATAAATGAATTGAATTGAATTGAGAATAATTTATAGCAGTATCACTGGTATTCTGTTCAAGGCAGATTAATGGTTAAGTAAAAGTAGTTGTTACTTCTAGTTCCCAACTGGTGATATAACACCAGAATTAGCCGTAATCGAGCAACATAGTTTGTATCGCTACAATATCAGAACAAGTCAAGCAAAAATGTACACTCGACTTACATAGCCCACAAAGTGAAAGCATACAAATTGTGTACTGTCTGCCCCTCCAGGTATCCACCTCGCTGCAAGTAATAACTCGAGATGCGCTGTTTGGTTTTTTGTTTTGAAATTAGAATCTGAAGTATTTTTCAAATCTTTATCGAGCCATTTTTTTTATTTCACTGAAATCGGATACGTTTAACCGGTTGTTTGCAGGAGCCTAAAACATTTTGGAGATATCTCGGCCCTTAACGAACATATTGTCACTAAATGTAGTTCTGAGTCCATTTCCTAAATAATACTGATTACGTAAAAAGAAATATTTTCATCTGATAGTTACTGCATTGTCTTTGTTAGTCGTAACGTTCTGATGCATTTAGTGGTGACACTGATCAAGTTGGAATACTCTGTAGATAATTTGGTGAGATTTTAGGTTCTCACGTCCGCGACCATGAATGTGGCTATTTTTTGGGTTATTCCGCCGTGTATTCTGTCAGAAGTTTGCCAACGTTTCAGTGATGCTTGCTGTCTCCATCATCTGGGTAATAAGTAATGACAATTGGCCTTGGTGATGGAAACAAAAAGCTCCTTTGAAACGTTACTAAACCTTTACCATGATCAACAGTATGAAAGACAGTTGTCTTCCTTATGTATAATTTAATTATATGCTTAATGAAAATAGCTTACACGATAAAATACCAAATGTCCAATGTATTTTCTCACACACTTGTCTTGTATACACTTAAAAATGAATAGTTAAAATTGTATGAAGAATTTTACAATGTAAAACAATAAAAAGGAACACTGAAAGGTTTACAGAACAAATTAATGAAGATTCCGAAAACCGATTGGCTTTTCCGTTCTTAATTTTATTACTGCACTCTACAGTAATTAAAAAATCTTTACATTTTACATAGACTCCTTGTAAGTTTGTGGCATCATAAATGGTAGTACAAGTACCTAGAAACGAACCACACAATGGAAAGAACACCAAAATATATAAGTGACAATATTTGGCGGCGTTTGTAATCATAATCTGTCTTTAATCCTTTGAATGTTAATTGGACAAGCCACGTGTTTTAAAGAAATTAATTGAACAAAACTGGTAAAGGTGTTAACGTTTAACAAGTAGGACTGAGTTAATGTAAAAAGCTGTTGCATTATCATTACAATTTCCGTTCAGACGATTATAATGTGCAAGCTGTAATTATCATCTTTTAAAGAAACGTAACATATTTAAGAAACAGAAATTTAAAATATAACTTTGTGCTGATGACGCACTTTGATGTATAAGCTGTAAGCTAACACATTGCCTTCTTAATTCTGCATGCACGGCAGTTAGACCCGCGAGACCCCAAAAGCCCAAACATGTTTTATACTTCGTACGTCTCGGTTTTAAGGAAAAGCAAACGAGTAAGGAAGTTAAAATGAAGACATACGTTGAAACTACAGCGCTTTAGACGGCAAGAAGAAACTTCATACAACATTAAAGTTGTACTGCTATGAGCATGGGTGTTGTTAAATGATATTCACAGTGTAAGTTTTGCAAATATGGAGCAGGCTACTTGTCTTAATTTAGTGCGACGACCTTACTGTAGGCTCGACCTACTGGGACATTAAGAAGCAAATTAGCATCGTAAGTTAAAGACATTGGCCTCTAAACTGATGTTTTTTGGGGGGGAGGGGGGTAGGAATGTGCGTCTGTGAAATGGGCCTCTATCGGGCCCTTTGTCCATACCCAAGATAATATATTAAGTGAATATGGATCGAGGGTAGAATGATACTAACAGAGGAAGACTTGTCCCTTCGCGACTTTGTCCACCTTAAATTCGACATGGACTGAACTGGGCCCGGTGAGAAACTGTGACTAACCACTTGAGCTACGATATAGCCCATGAGCCTAGAACCTGTACACTTAACGAATCATCCTGGTAGACTCAAAGTAATGCCTTTTATTATAAATTAAGGCATTTCTTTTTCAAAGGTAATTAAATGAAAAATGGGGAAATATTCGTTTTGTAACCTCTGAAACTACACAAGTTTCCATTAAATGTGCTATTGTTGGTCATAGTGAAAATTTTGAACGTTACAGTCGAGTAGTTAACACTATTGGCTGAAAATGTATCATGTATTTTCTCAGGCTCTGCAGCCAAACTTTTTATATAACGCCTTCAGATTATCTGCCATCGCTTCCTTTCGTAACTTTTCGAATTTATAATTCATTAAACGTTATAACATTTAAAGCTATAATACATTTACTGCTGAAATCATTATAAAATATGCCACAAAATAAATATAAATTAAAAGAGTCATTAGTGGCACTTTTATTGGACAGTTGATAACGCGTCGTTAAATTAACAGTCAGTAGGTCGTGTTAAACGTCTTCGAGAGAGAGTTTAGTTTTTGATCCTGCGAGTCCACTCTTTCATTAATTTCAGAAACTTCTTTTTTTTGGTTCCATCAAAAACTAATGATCTTATAACAACCGCTAGGCTACAAACCATGAAATATGGAATGAAGTTTCTTGGTGTTTTTTAATCAAGGCTTCATTTTGCGTACTTACTGCCTCCAGTGAATTCCCGACCCATAGAACCAAGGACTGTCACTGGCCCGGCTGTCCGTTGGTCTCTCAGGTATGGATGACTGTCAGAAGTTGACAGTTCGCAAAGAATGCCTTTCTGGGTCAGTAAGGCATGAAAAAGAAATAAAAACATAAACAGCTTCCGGTTATACAATGTGCTTAACTTTGCAGCAATAAATTTGTATCTACAACACTATGTTTCTGTCGGTAATAAATGCCACCAAGGTACTTAAATTCGCTTTCACAGATTATGTACGTCTTTACTCTCTTTATAGCATCAAAAAACAGTAAACCAGGAAAAGTTTTATTAGCATGTCTACCTATGAAATTTTATACAGAAATTATTTTTGCAATAAAAATGATATTAATAATTCCTGATGTTCATGAACTCTGTAAAGTTTGAGTTTTGCGGTAATGAGTTTTATTTGTACTACAGGGTTGTCCAGTTTGACAAACTTTTACGTTGTATTTGTTGTTACCACTCCACAGTCGCTTTAGAAGTTTATTGGCCAAATTTTCGTTTGTTTTAAAAAAAGTGTGAATTTTATTTTATTTTATTTAATCTTACTTGTCCATCTCCGTCAAATTACGCTGTGTTGCGTCACTGTATAATGTTATTACATACAAAACTGTAGCAATTCGTATGGTATTTACGACATATATACATTGTTAAATATCAAGATGTCATAACGAGCTGTATGCTGTCATTTGTCTGTGAGATGTAATAAATAATCTGTTTTGTGTCTCTAGACTAGTTTTGCACACCTTAAGAATAGGCATTTCTAAGTGGATGCCAATAGATGTTTCGAAGTGAAGATCGAGTCTTGTAGATAAGAACGGTGAATGAACTGAACTTCTTGTGCAAGCATTTCTGTGTTCTGTGTTGATTCTGTCTCAGTGCACGAGCGGGCAAGAGTAGCCTACGAATTTAGCTTTTTCAGATCGTTGTGAAATACAAACAAACCACTGAAAGAAAGAACAGAATCTTGAGGTAGCAAGAAGGTTGGGTTTATAAGGACAAAGCAAATGTTTAGTTGCCAAATTATTGGGCATGTTAGCTGGGCCCTATCAGAGGTAACTTGCTAAAACAAAGAGTATTTTGAATGTATGGAATCATCTGGAAAAAAATTTTCTTTAGCGAGTTATGATTCTATTTATCTCAGTCTAAAATCTGCATTAAGCGTAAAGTTCGAAATTTATATAGGAAAAGAATATAATATTTAGTTCATACTTTTGAAATATGTGTTACGTACTCTTGGCTACCAGGGTAAACATATTTCACCAATTCCAAATTAATTGTTTGTTTTGCTTATCACTTGAAATTAAAATACATTTTTATGCAAAGATGTCATCTAGAAAATGTAAGGATGCAGTCAGTGTTTATTACACGGGTTTATTGATTAATATTTACTGTTCGCAACCAGAAAAGTGTTAAGTGTGTACTCTTAACTGCCATTCCCTCACCAAATTTTTTTCGGGAATCCTCAAAAAAATATACAACGTTTTAAACCTAAGCGTACTCGGGAGGATAATATTAAAATGACCTTGACAAATATAATTTAATGATGTTGACTTGATTGACTGGCTTAATCTAAAATGGCTGACTTTATGGACACGATAATCAGATTTTGGTTACGTTAACGATGGAAAAAAGTAAACAACTATCAGCTTACAAATTATAGTTTGCATTATGGATTTTTGGTCATTTGTAAAATTTATGATCAAACAACATTAATTATTTATTTTATTAGTTATTATTTGGTGTGATTATTGGTTAGTTGATTAATATGTATGCAAATTGTCGTACAGAACTCAAAGTTTGTTGCTTTCTCTTTTATCAGAGTGGTTTGGGTGTGTGTATATATATATATATAAAGTTGGTTCCCTGTGACTGTTCTTATTTCGTGGGCATGCGCAGATGTGACAGCCATAAATTATGTTGCTCTGCTTCTAAACTTGCATTGTGCAAAGTCGCATTTTAAGACATTTTGCAGTTATACAGCATTTGATATTGGCTAGACCACCATTGCTTTTCACCGTACGAGGAAATACGTTGATAGGAGGGTAGTGTGGGGAAGGGTTTGTGTGAAGAGGACAGCAGTAAAAGTTATGTTCCGACCGTGACTTAAAAATTGGTTTTTATACGTTGCTCTTATTAACATGCACTGATTAATCTTGTAAGCTTGCTGAGAAATAGCAGTAATTATTGCGTCGTTTACTGCGCATTGGCCAGTGAGTTGTCGCCGTAATTATAAAATACGACTCGTATTCTCTCTTCCAACGTGACTCTGTAGGAAGTTTGTCCCCTCTTATAGCTCATACCCCGCTGTCTTCGAGGGTTACAAATTTCAAATTCACATAAAGTATTGTTTTAATATAACTTGGCTAGGGAACCGTCACGTGTTACACTAACAGCCGTTGTATATTAAACTGTGTTATAAACTAAATCTAATTAAAGCTGGACATGGGTCATTCATACAGATGCATCCCTTACTAATTGGGTTTCCCTTGCATATTTAGTGTTCTCTGACGTTTAAGAGTCCCCACCCCTTGTTACTGTCGATGATATAGACCTCTATAAGTCTGCATATTGCTGCTGTTGTAAACGTACGTCCGTCCATATTGTGATTTCAGAAACTATAAAACAAGTTTTACAGTCTGATAAAATGATTCATGTACTTAAACGTAAACCTTCTGTTACATTCGCGGGTGAATTTAACAAGTTCTCTTGCAAAGTGTTTCTTCTGTTTGTTGTCGTTTGGTCACATTTCTAGTAACATATGATCTTCCTTACATTTCAGTCAAAGTTTAATGAAAATGCAATATTTGGGGTCGGGTGTTAACATATTAATGCAATTTCGAGTGCTAATGCTATAAACAAGGTACACCATTTGAACTTCTGTGTGTTTTTTCTCAGAAACTACTGAAGGTAATTTTATTAAATTTAGTGTTGAGATGGTTGTTCTCTGGGATAGCGTCGTGTAGTCTGGTACGTACTGGGAACCAGTTTAGATGAAAGAATTTTCTCCTTTATCAGGCTGAGAATTCTAGTGTAATAATACGATATCTGCTTGTAAACAGAAGGTGGCTTATTAAAATTTTGGCTGGGTTATCAGCTATTGGATATCACGTGATTTTCGTTTACCCCAATCGGGCTAGTGCCCTTAAATAGGCCGGTACTGCCTTCTTTCAACTCTTTGCCTACTCTACACATTTATCAGTGTTTCACATTGGTTAAGTTATAAATTAAACGTTAAAATCTTTTATATTTAAACAGTTATGATTCTGATTAAGGTGGTGTGTTGACATAATTAACTAATAATATTTACAGTTAAAATTTAGGTGCTTGAACCAAATGAGGGGGGGTGATGCTGGAAGTACAGATACGTACAAGCTCCTCCATAGCGTCTAGGTCCCTGATAACATGTAATAAATGTATACAGATTAATTAAACTCAAATAGCTTTCTATGCCAGTGAAATTCTGTTTGTTACTTTTTTGAGATTTTATTCTCTCACCAAGACCACGTTTAAGTGGGTTTTGGTCGGATCTCTGATTTGCATAATTTCACAAATTTTGGGTATATATTCCATATATTCCGTTCCATCTCAGCCCTAAGATAAACATGAAAACGATAGTGGATATACTTTGCATAATTTATTCCTCATTAGAAAGTACATTGCCGATTTGTTGCCCTTGTTACGAATCCTCACACAGCATTGCACATCTTTTGACTTTGGCTTTGTGATGTGGTGTGGTCTACAAACCATGGATTATGACCCATTAACCGGATTACACCATTATTGACAGTGTTTCCCTTCGGTTTGATTGGTGGATCTATACACTAGAGGGAGATAGTAAAGGCTGCTACCATCAACTTTGGCGGTTTTGATGGGAAATAATCCCCCATCTCATAAATTATACACTAGCAATTACTTTGTGGCCAACAGATATTAAGTTTCGGAAAGGGATTTTGCGGTACTACTTCTAGAAACTGGTTTTCTTTCAAGTCACAATCTTGGTTTCTAGCAAGTAGCGTAGTGTAATGAACATGTACGTTAACAATATTTAAACAAAACTACTACTACAAGATCAGTCAAGTTCTGGATGAGAGAGAATCATTTTCTGAGACAGCTGGAGGAGGCAAATTGTTAGCAGAACATAATGGCATCCATGGCGTGAAATACCCTCTGATAGGACAATATAGACACTAGCAATGGGAGTTACATAAAATGTTACATTCCGAAATATAAGGTACGACAAATTATATGTTTCAACATTAAAGAAATTGTCCTTTCATTGTGAATATGATTATTGAAGCTAGGTAAGGGCTAGCTACTGATCCATACGCTGAGCCAGTGGGATCCAATCAACAACCTGAAGCTATATTTCTGTAAGGCGCGTTTTAGTATGAGCCTTCCAAGTCTTCCTGCGTCTAAATCTTAGTCATGGACTCTTCGTTTGAGGTTTTTCGGATCAAAATGTTTACTCGCGTGCTATGTCCCCGCCCACACACCACCCTTCATTCAGTCGTCATAATAATAATTAAGCCAGAAGAAAAGTGATAAATTTTAAACCAGTCGTTAGGCAAATATCGCCATCTTCATTTCTTTTTTTTCACTGTTAGGACTAAATTCCTTTTCTGTTTCCGAGGGCTGGGCGAACCCGGAAAATAATCGTATGTCTCTTTGAGGTAAATAAACCAATCGAGACGGTACACTGCATTTTTTTATACTTTGATTCGAATGCTCTTTACTTAGAGAGCGCTCTTTGCTGGTAGATACGAATACCGCTCCCTGCCTCTTGTAATGTCCACACATGCTTTGGTAGGAAGAAGTCCAATCACAGTTCTGGAACGTCCTGGGCAGATAACACCGTCCCATCTGGACGCCCAAGCTCATTCACTGGCACAAACCTCTTCGTCCTAATAGAATTTCCCACGTGAGACTAGATTCTGTACGTGAATGTGTATACGAGGATTTGCATTGCATACTACATTAATTTTCCTCTGTAGCGCAGAAGCCGGTTTAATGGACTGCACTTTGAATACGTCGTCGTTTATAGGCGTGTGTACAGCATGATGTTCACTTCTCTGTTACAACATTAGTGTGGAATTTCTGGACACTTTCACGGGGACAATATAATCTGCAACATTGTGGCGGAAGTATTTAAAAAAAATATTTGTTTATACGAACATATCTGTGCAAATTAAATCCTTGTTTGTAATAAATAAGTTCTCTGAATAAAATAATTTGGAATGCGAGTTACAGATGGCATTGATTCACCCCAAAGAGCATGATAAAAATTATTTTTCTGACTAAGTTTTCTTCATGATCGTGTAATCTTAGATATGTAATGAGTAATGGTTTAACAACTACACTTCAGACCATAATCCCCTGTCGTACCTTAGTCCATTTTAATAAAATCATTTTATTTGCACTTTTGTATTAGATGGTGTTCCAATTAAAATTGAGTATGCATTTCTCATCTATTCTGTGCGTGCTCTATGTTACGTTCATCTCATCTTACTTATTTCGTATGCCCTAATAATATTAGGTGAAGACTATAAATTATTAAGCGCTCTAATTATGTTTTTTTAATCTTGTTACATCCTCTGTTCTCTCCGCTTCAAAGGAGGTAACATTCTATTGAGCCTAAACGTCGACTCTTGAGCGGTGATGACCTCGGGACTGGTGAGGGCTGGCTGAACTAACGATGTCGGGGCAGTGGAGTAAGGACCAGATTACTTGCTATCAGAGCTCCCAAGTGCTGTGGATAGTTGCACTCGGCACGGCTTGGTCGGTGCACGGAACGGCCAGGTAGAACGAGTGGAGGTGCGCGCGCAGTGCTTATCACCTTGCTCTTCACCCCTGCAACTAGAACACGCAAGAAGTCTGGTCCTTACTGTATCTGTCTTTTGCTACGCAGGCGCGGGATGAGGGAGGGCTGGACTGGAGGGGGTTGTAATGTCTTGTCCGATTCTCATTAGGGCTAGAGTCGCTCTCGCTCGAACCGCCGGTTGGTGAAGCATTTTGGCTTTTGGTGTCCTGCAGTTTCCCCGAGATTCAGAGGTAGCTACTTGTTTCTTTGCTTGGGTGTTGTGTGCTGGTTGAGTAGGTGGGCTAACCAGTAGTGGGTAGCTGCCCAAACCTCTCGGGGAAGGGAAAACGCTGAGGCCACGTAATTTTTCTTTAGAATGGGGGAGGGAGTTTTATTTATTTAAGTTTGTATGGTTGTGGTTTTGAGGGCAAGTATTGCTGTGGCTTTGTCAAATTGGGTGCATTTATGTTTGATCAGGTTTCTGAAAAGAAAGAAATTTTGTACTTTTATCTTTTTTGTGAACATCGTATTTGTTTACGTTCAGTGTACCCAAGAGTGCAAAGGGAACTAATTATAATAAGAACTAGAGCCCCCCCCCCATTTTTGGCATTTTTTAAAGTGCTATTAGTTTCACTATTTTTATATCTCGTTCCTCGCATTACATTTCATTCCCGCGATAAAGTAAATTAATCTTAAATCTCTTCAATACTTCCAGAGTTTAAATGGGAGGAAATGTGGACGACACCTAATTACACATTAATTTTAATTTTTCGTTTAATATTCTGAAACGCATTTGGCTATGGAAACGGAGCACAGTAACGAAATCGACGGTACCTATTCTTTCTCGGAAAGATCAATGATTCTGTCGGTCATAAAATACCCTGGGGCTAATTTTATGAGCTTAAATATAAAAAGGTTCAGTACCGTGTTCACAGAGACCACCACTGGACGCTGTTTTGAGCCTTAATACATATTATCATGTTTATATTTTTGTTCATAAAATAAGCCCACGGGACGCGTTGGGAAACTTGCCAGTACCATAGATTTAGAAGTTCGAATCGCTTGGAAAAGCGAGACGGTGGGAAAATAATGTTAAAATGGACCTTAAGGAAGTAGGACCGGTTCTGGCTTCGGATAGCGACCTGTGACAGATTCTTGTGAAAAGTGTAACTGACAGCCAAATTCAAAATAAGCAGGAGAAATTCTTGTCTATGTGAATATCAACTTCACAAGACAGATTCTGTTCTACGTAGATGGAACTGTTAGGACTGAAATGCAGAAAGATGATGATATTTGTCATGATGAAATGTTGTGATATAATTTATTGCTGACTGTGCAGTTTAAGGAGGAAGAAGTCATAATTCTAATACCGCAAATAAACTGAAATCAACGAATGTAACGGAGAGAATTCGTGACGTTTCACTAAACTGCCTTCATGATCCTCCAATCATTATGTGAAATTTACTTCAAAGATTATGAAATCGTGTGATAAAGTCTAGGAAACATTTTATAGTGAAATATTTCGAGACCTTCAGTTAACAGCACGTGCTCTTTCGTGTCCTCTTTTACGTAAATTTTAAGTGCGCAATCAGGAAGCGAGTTCTTTGTGTTGTTACAAGACATAGTTGATGAGGTCGTTGCAGTGAACGTAAAGATGGTAAATATCGATTCAGACTGCATTGTAATGTTCTTAATCGCGAAATGCGGTACTTAATAGTATTTTTCTCAACGTCATTACATCCTTGCCAAGTAGGTAGGTTACTTTTTGACATTCGTTATTGGCCATTTTTATAGTCGAAAATTCTGTATCTTTGTTCACGGAGTGACTGTTATGTAGAATAATGCTACTTGCACCTCGCAACAAGACACGAATATCACCTCTGACAGCATACGTATTACATGATTACCATTTTAGCTTCCCAGTGTTATTACATTCTATCTACCTATAGACTGAAATTTAACCGATGATTTTATGTAGTCAGATATTCTCTTATGTAGTATGTGATTATCTTGGCACGTAGTAGCTATGTGCTAGGTAATAAATGCGTACAGAATTTTACTCCGGAAACCTCAGTGTGAGCGTCTACTTGTGAAGACATTAACAGATGTGGAAATGATGAGTGGACTCAAGTGGCTTAGTACACGACACCAATTACGAGCATTTATGAACCTTCGGGTTTTATAAAAGGCGAAGAATTTGTTTACCTTTCGAGTTAATATCAAAAGAAGACCTTGAAATGACTTTTTGTGTTTAATAGATGGCCACATATCATTTAGCCAGTTTATCTTCGTGTTAATTTGTATTGCGTGCCCACACGTGCGTAAATTATTGCAGTAATCTTGATGCATTTATCTGTTCTGCATTATAAGTACATGACATACTGATGCAGTACTCTTGTACTATCAGAGAGGACTATTTACGCTTTGTACATATGTACATCACAAAGGAAGACAAAACAATTTTTAAATATATTAAAATTTGAAATATTTACGCCTGATCTAGGAAAACAAAGGTGATAAGTTATCTTCATCTGATATCGATGCGATGCATGGAGCTACAACGCCAAATGGCGTAGTATTTAATTAATTGAAAGTGTATTTATAAACGCATGCATGCATACTTTTTTCTGAATTTAGATTATGATCTGTATTTTCGAGTGCTGCCATGTTGGGAAAGTTCACAGACGCCGGCTCCGAGAAGCGTCGCATTAAATATGTGTTGAGTAGCCTTATACGTACTTAAATTGGAGCATGAGATCACCCGTGAACACAGAATGTAGGTTACCTTGGGCGGGGCGACTAGTCTGGCAACGAAAGCGAAAGTATGAGAAACTAGACGCTCGTGTATTGTTTATGTACAGCAAGCAAGTTAGCCTTCTTATAATGAAAACAGATTTACAGTGAAACCTGTCGTCACTAGCCTTAAAGATTCTGTACAAGTGAAAGTGAAACGTAAGAATTAAGTAAAATGCAAATGTAATTTCCCAGCCATCACGACGTATACATTAAATAAGATTTATTTGTTATAAATCATCGCTGGCAGTTCACAGACTGTTTTCAGATTAAGATCGGACTTCACCAATCAACACCTCCAGAATATGTTCCATCAATTACTACCCACTAATACGTACAACTGAAATTTATGTTTAAATTCATATGTTATATTTAAAGAAAATTTATTAACTTTGATTAAGTTGAATCAAGAAGGTTTTTATTGGAAGGGCGTGCTTTAGGGAAGATGAGAATTATCAAGAATTGTTGGTTACAAAGCCTGATCACTCGGAAGATTTGAGTGCAGATGTGAGGGTAATATTAAAATGGAAGTAGAGGAAACGTGATGTGAAATGGTTACATCTGGCTCAGGATAGTTACCAATGGCGGGCTGTTGTGAACATAACATAACAGGCAGGAAATTTCTTGACAATTTGAGCTTCTCAATAATAAACTCTGCTACATGTAGTTACAGTAGGTAGCAATGAATTTAAAATTTTAATTCGTCGACGAGTAGATGATACTTCCAACAAAATTGCATGAACGATGTCTCATTTTGTAGGATTTGGGGTCCTCGCGGCGGTAGTTCCGAAGATGACTATCTTCTGGGTTGCAACGCCTTGTAGTGTGGTAGAAGTTTACAAACGTTTCAGAGGTCATTGCTGTCTCCATTATCAGGGCGATGATTCTCGCTAAAAGCCAGAATACAGCCTTATTTCTAGGGTTTATTTCATACTCTGAAGTCTTGTAAAATAGCTTCATTTGTAATGCAGTTACTGGGAAATTCGAGATTTTAAATTGTCACAGCGGTGAAAATGTGGGTTGTGGTCTTCTGGGTTATGATGTCGTGTAGTGTCATGTTTACAAAATTTTGGGGGGAGCTACCGCTTCCATCTCCATCTGGCTGTAGAACTACACGGCCTCAAAACTTACAAGCCCACAATCAGTGTTTATTGGACTAGATTTTTTTATGTATTTCTCAACAATTTTATGCACACTACACACCTCATTCACATGAAAATTTATGTGTGTATTTCTGTATTTATAATATGTTTTATACTTTTTAATCCAAATATAATTAATGTATTCAGTGTAAAAATCTAATACTGACTTCCTTCAGACAAAATGATTTTTAGTTATATTATGTTTATAGAGGTCAGTTTAGTTTAGTTAGTTTAAAAGATCGTATAAAGACAAGATTAAATTGTTTAAACACATGTGTCAACGGCTGTCTCTGAATGGGAGTCGACAGTGGCCTACTTCTTAATTTTCTCCACATGGAATTCAATTCTTCATGCAACATTCTTACCGGCGCTGCCAAGCAGTCAAGAGTCATATGAGTCTTTTTGCGAGAAGTTTTGACAAATAACGTACAGCTGTTCATACAGCCGTGATGGCCAACAAGTTGTCAAACCACAACGCCATACAGAATCTTGATTGCATTTAAGAACAGGATATTTGCAAAATATATCTTCT
Source organism: Zootermopsis nevadensis (assembly GCF_977971745.1). Lineage (NCBI taxonomy): Eukaryota > Metazoa > Arthropoda > Insecta > Blattodea > Termopsidae > Zootermopsis > Zootermopsis nevadensis. Next base: position 11,799,242 of record NW_028259142.1, read on the forward strand.
TTATAAAGACTAGCCGATCTCTCTCATACTTATACGTAAATAGTTGTAACAGTTGTCATGGCTATGCTGTCTTATATTTTGAATCACAGACGTAAAATCATCTTTTCTATTACGTCTGACTATTCAGTTTGTGATGGAAGTTAAGCGACTTCTCTCGGTAAGCTGTGTAGAAGTATGCATAGAACATGACATTATGAAACCAAATGTCGCGGGAGAGTCCATATCAGTCCTGCTTCGTATTCGGAAGATTACGGGTTGAAATATTTGCCAGGAAATCGGCTGTTTGAACATACATTTCTTGATTTTCCTTATTCCTTCCAAACAAATGCCTGCACAGTGACTTGAAGCAGACCACGAGATTTTTATTCTACCTATCTTATAATTTATTATTCAGTAATCATAATATTATTCGACGCTGTATAATCTGAACTGTTGACAGCATCGTAAAGTATATACGGTGAATTAATAAATATCCTAAGGAAATATTCTGCTGTTACATGATCGCCAACAACGTGAGAAGATACACACTGGTGCAATTTAGCTACGGAACCTTAATGGTTTTACTAGTAACGTCTGTAAAGTGGTTTAAAATATTTTAAAACGAGAATTTTTGACGTTTTATGATAAAAATTGTGGATGGTGATTAAAGTTGCCCGTTCCGAAGCTTGGCACTGGAACATGATGAAAGCTAATTCACAGCGTTTACGGCAACGCCATGAAGTATATGTGGATGTGAATTAAAACCAGTTCAGTGAGTTTGTAAGAAGGGCATATATACATTGAAATCTTCATTTTTTTTTTCAAATTTCATCTTGATAAGTTAACAGGTATTAAAACGTATTATACACTTTCTCTTCTAACCGTAGTACTTTCTTTCTCCATCATATCAAACTACTTCTGCGTACAAAAACATATATTTTATTACTGACATAATACGATGCACGTCAAAATTATTACCTCTGCGCAAACCTGCTCCCTTTTGCATCGACTTTGCTGTGCGTTATACTTTATTTGTATGATCTTTGGTATTTATTCTGCATGTGTCCTTAAAGACGAAGAAAAATCAAACAGTCAATTTTCTGTTGATTTCTTTCTTCCCCGGATGTGATGAAGCTACGTTTATTTGAACTTCGATAGTTAATTGGTACATTGTTCCTCCACCAGAGGATAAATGAGTTTACATGGAACTGAAGTTTAATGATATTTACTAAAAAAAACCTAATATATCGGAGAAAATCCTGTCTCATAGCTACTTTTCCACCACACACCCTCCATGGATTGCCATGGGAACGAGACCAGGCCTTCACGACGAGAAGTCAAAGCTACCAAACGCCGATGCATGGCCAACCGCTTATCTAAGAAGAAGCTACATTGCTACAGAGTTCTCATTTCCAGAACGAGTTACTGTGTCTCGGAACGAAGGCAAAGGAACAGTGAGCTTCAGTCCGGCTGACCTCGGACCTATGACTAGAATCCCGGAACACGGAGATAGAGACCACCCAGAATGGTCTAAGAGAAGGTCACACGCGCCCAACTGATACTTAACATGGCTCTTGGTTAGCTCCTCAGTAGGCCAGCTACAGTATGCTATTCTGGGTCACTAATACCAGCAATGTTACACGTGTTTCATTAATAAGTCAAAGCGCCCTTTAGTTGGGCCGTTTCTGATTATTTAACGTTTAATAACCCTTACTCAAGGGCATAGCCTGGAATACGACGATAATTAACTCAATGAGTAATATTGAATTTTTTTGAAAGTTGGTACATGCTAAATGAGATATGAGAATCTCACGCCGGAAGATATGAAGATGGCTGTCTTCTGGGTTGTTGTGCCGTGTATTGTTACACAACTGACGTTTCAGAGGTCCTTACTGCCTTCGTCATTAATCTGTTGTACAGTTTTCGCATATATTTTTCTGAATGAAGAATGGATTGTATTTTGTTGAAGGTAAAGTATTTTCACAACAATGTTGTTGTTACCAATTATGGTCAAGTTCATCCAAGGACAGAAGCCTATAGTTCGTCGTAACTGACGGAATTGAAACTAAACTATTTGCCTTTAGATTTTCTCCTTTCTGAAACAAGCACACAGTTCCTATAAAAAGGTTTTAGATGTGTATTCGGATATTAAATGAGATTATCTGAACTCCCAGTGTACTAAAAAGTGTACCGCGACTACGCAATGCAGATGGATCTGCTGTTGGAATGAGGTACAAAGGCACTGGTCTTAATTTTATGAGTAGAAACTTTACATTTCGTATAAGAGAGTAGTTTGATGATTATTGCTAATAGTATTAGATCATATCTTAAAACCATATTGTAATATCCCCGTCTCACGAATCTGTATCAGATAATTTAGCTACTTTCTCATAGAAGGACCGCTTAGAAACCTGAGGGCGATTTTGAAATAAAGCGATTTACTTTATAATGTGCTCAAGTTGTTTATTGAACTTATATCAATTTAAAACATCGATTTATGGTTCCTTAGTTTAAAGAGAAGACAACAGTCGATTATATTATATTATACACAACATCCACCTACACAAAGTAAACTTTCACTTTTGGTTCAGGACAAATCACGACGAATCCATAGCAGTGGCACGATTCAGTCTAAGGCAATCGGTTAGGATAACATCGCAATGCAAGGGAACGAGTCTCGAAAAGAACATAAACGAGTCTTAACAAAGCTTAACGTCTACAGAGCATCTCATGATACAGTCGTCTCTCCTCACTACTGGTCCCTATTCTTCAAGTCAGTCCTTCTGAGAGAGCTCAAGGTATTTAAAATTGTTTAAACGAAACCTGCGTCGGACACTGTCGTGAGACAGTTTCGACCTGTCCAGAACTTCACACCATTTTCTATAGATAAATTTGAGGTTTATTCTCTAGTCTGCACTTTTCATTCATAAGTAGTGTCTTCCGTGTTTCTCACCTTCTTTATTCCCGCTATTCATGCCGGTATTATTCATCTTTTACTGAATTGTTTCTGTCTTTCCGTGATTCTTAAAATTTCCACTGAATTTCGGGGGTAGAACCATAATCGTTTCCGTCCGCATTCTTTAGATTTTAAACATTCCCGAATTATAAAATCATCCTGACGCTAAATAAATACTCAAATTAATAGCTACAATTACGAAAGTATATAATTTAAAATATATCCTTAAATAAATTAAGAATCAGTCAACCAACAACTAACATCCTCCGTCATTTTATGGCCCTCGGTGAAGAACGTAATTAATGAAGCTTCCCGTTAATTCATACCTTGTTTTCAGTCGCCATCAATAAATGTTGTTTCCTTGAAATGAGAGACCAAGTTTCCTACCCATAAAAGAACAGGTCAAATTAGCCTGAGTTTATACTGTGTATTTAATATTTATATTTTCAGATAATAGGCAGGAAAAATAATATTCTGAATTGAATGTTAGTAAGCATCTGATCTTAACTTCTTTGTGAACTCAGTTTTAATTCATTACTCCATTTTCGCTCACAAATATTAAAAATATTCCTTTCGAAGAATTTATTGCTGTGGTAATTACTATGCCCTGCAGTCTGATGCTGAGATATGAAAATATAATTAATTTTATCTCCTTTTATTTCTAGGCTAACTTCCCTGATAGTGTTTAGTAGATATTCTGTGTTTTTCTTTGTGGTATTTTTGTTGCCCAATGAAAGCATATCATCATCTTAGATCATAAGCTGTTATGTCTAATTCTATTCAACTTTCTTCGTTTTTATGGTCCTCCCTGTAAATCGACACGGGCCAATTTAAAAAAGGGAATTAAAATGAACGCTACATAACTTAATACATTTTTATGCCAAATTTTGTCATTTTTTATAACTTTTCGGAGAAAAGTAGAATTTATATTTTAGCTTTACACAAATCAACAGGTTTTATACTGGATCGATTCAGACCAACAGACCTATAAAATATATGTGATAATTTTTAGCCTTGACTCCCTATTCCAAGTTAAATTGAAAGAATTCTGAATGTAATGTTTTCAGATGCAGGCAGTTGGACAAATTTGGTAAGACTCGCATACATGTTATATTCATTTATTTAAATAATGACCTTCCCTCCTGGAAGCTGTCGGTCTCCGCATCCCTGCTCGGAATCCGAGATTTTTCATTGTTCAGCTACAGCCCTTCAATTAAAAACTGTCCTTCTGCTAGATGCATGTCAGCCGCTAATTTCTGCAGGGACTTGGACATATTCGAAACAAAAATTGTTACACTTCATCACATTCTATAATAGTCTAATTTACTTATTTACTTAAATTATTAAAAATAAACTAATATATTTAGTAGCAATTTTTCTTTGTGTTTTAGAGTCCTCTACACTCATGTATTTGTATATTATGTTTGTTTTTACCTTTCTATGTTTATTATTTTATTTGTGTGCTTATCTCCTGTGCTGTATCTGTAATTGGCCTTCTGGGTGTTGATACAGAACACTAAAAATAAAGATCTGAATTGAATTGAAACGCAATATTATTACTGTTCACATTTTTAATGCCGATCAACTTAACAGAATACCGATGATTACTTGAAGTGTTATACACCGTTTTTCTACCGTTTTACTAGAGCTACTAGTAACTTCTGTTTACGTTTTGAGGTAAACTCTAGTGTCCGTAATTAGAACAGAACGTTGCAAACAAATATTTCTTAACACATGAGTGCGCTTGAATAAAATGTTGTGATTAAAGAATTAATTGAATAATCAGGCTTAACCAATTCACTTTTTTTTGCCTGTAGTCTCAATAAAGCAGACTACTACATGTCCCATGTCTCCAAGATATAAAGTTAAAATAAATTAATTAAAAATAAATTTGGAAGTGTATGTTCGTAAAGTATACTTACGTGTAATTTAATTTGAGTACACCTCACGACACGTGTCAAATTGAATAACACAAAGTTCAAATATTTCTCTTTACGTATTTTAGTTTCCTCGTTTATTGAGATAAATATAATTATTTTTACTTTACTAGACTTTGAATAGATTGAAAAATAAAATAATTTGAATTGTTCTGGCTTCGAGTTTAAAGGAAACCTGCTTCTAGTTTGACGAAGTTAGTTCCTTTTTGTCTCTGCGTAGGGGTGTGGGCGATAACAGAGGTATAGAACTGTGTCTTTATATGGTGGTGAAGTTTGCAAGAACATATATAATAAAATGCTACTCTGCAGTTTGAGGCTTACAACACAAGGCATTGAGAAATTTAACAGCAAACTGTTGCACGTGGTAACTCCACAAATTACTTGGCTGTAGTCTGTACAATGGTGCTTGCTAGTTCAACGGAAACTTCGAGAGGTACTGTTTCAAGCCTCGACAACAAAGAAATCAAGAATAGTCTCCCGAGGACGAATCTTGCTTCCCTAATTTAACACAACAGTTGCTATAAGCAGGCATACATACGAAAGTTTTAGTATGAACGATTAAAGCGAAGGTATCAGCTGAATAATATTAAGGTAGATGTTAAGAAATATGATGTGATAGTGTGACCTGTTGTCTGACTCAGCATAGGGTCCAGTGGCGAGCCTCTGTGATCAAGGTAGTGACCTTCGGTCTTCAGAAAGAAAAATCGAGGAATTGCTTCACCAGCGACTTAACTTAACTTATAAGGAGTCTGCTCCATGGAGTCAGGTGTTACAAATTGCATGTAATATTTGTTCCCTACGTAACTCTTTGACTTATCATTGTGAATTTGTATTTGTTTGCTGCACATCGGTTTTGTGGATGTAAATAATATGGATCGAACGGTTTTCGTTCGGTTATCGACACGAATATTGATATTTGAATTAAATTTATGAGTGCACGTAATCTGTTTAACTCATAAGCTATTTACAGAAATTGACAGTCCGTCTACAAAACAAGCTCCAATTATAGTTCCAATGTTTATTGATAATCCACTATACGTTTCGACTTTAATTGGTCATCATCAGGTGGTTCTTATAATTTACTTGGATTATGGCATATCATCGTATGGGACAGAGTCAAGTTTAATATTGTCTTCAAATCTACGCTGTCATCTTTCAGCTGGCTCTTTCCATGATGATATTAAACCAAATTTTTGCATGCGTTTCTTGTTGCCTACAAATTTCCTCAATATTACATTATATAGTTTGTGTCAGAACTGTGAAGTTCTTCGTTATGAACTTTTGTTAATCACACTTTCCTCTCGTAGGGCCAAATTTTCTCCTCAGCACTTGGTTTTGAAACACATTTAGCCTGTTTTATTTAATGAGATTGAAATAGTTTCTCGCCATTGTAAATGGCGGTATATATACACACAGTTATTAATTTAAGACATTCTCAGGAAAATTACAAATACTGGACTCTTACTGACCTTCGAGTTCTTGGTACATCAGAATGAAGGCAGTGAGTGATCCAGTATCAAACTACTTCAGACAGAGATAAAGGCTAGCTTTATATAATATAATAATGTCTTATTTTTATTCATTTATTTCTGGTTTATTTAAAACCTCTGCCAATATCTTAGTTTAAAGCGTCGAAAGATAAGTAATTATAAATAGGTTGGAAGGACTGAAAATTGTAGTTGTGGCCTAATTTATACACATTTCTACAGGGACTAAGGAAAGAAGTGAAGATAGCCTATCTCCGGTCCGAAATTTGAAACTAGGACCTGCAGAATGCGAAGCTGAAATGTCTTTAATGTGCACGACAGTTTACAAGCTGGCCCGATTTTGATCCATGTTTACGAGTAGAAATCCGATAACCTAACCATCCTTTACTGTAGTCAGCATGTTCTTTTGATACGCTGCCAATATGAAGCGAACGACTAAACATATTTGTGAGGAAATGCTGAAAGATCTATAACGACAGCTCTTGTCAGTGCTATCAGAAATGAAGTAATTATCAGTCTCTGCTTGATGATGTTGCAACTAGCTGGTATTCTTTGCATCTTTTTAACCAAAAAGGGCATGGGAAATTAAAAGCGAGGGATGGATTATTAATTTCTGTTTTAAATTATGAGTAGCTTCTATGGAAAATTCTACATCTGGTAGACTCCTTTTGAGACATTCACAGAGTCACTTGCCATCAGAAATAGGGAAATAAGAATATAATTAAGTAGGGTTTGAGGTTCTCAGGGCTTTGAGTACGATGATGGGTGTCTTCTGGGTTGTAGCGCCGTGTTATCTGCTACAAGTTTACCAACGTTTCAGAGGTCTTAGCTACTTCCATCATCAGGGTAGCAAGGACTTCAATTGATTTGGTAAGGGTGACTGTCTGCTTATTTTAGGGTGTTAAAAGCGAAAGACAGTATCCTGGTCTTGTAAATTGAATTCTGAACTTTCTTTTGATGTTCCACAATGCAGGCGGTGGAGGTCAGCTTAGAACAATGGCTGCCAAATGTCGCACAACGATCAAGTCCCGTTCAGCTTTGTTTATTTTCTAGTATCTCTCTTTTATAATATGTTTTTATTTCATTTCTTTCCCCTTTTTTGTTTACTCACCCTACATTTCATCCCCTTGTCGCTTGGTTGCTTGAAACCCTCCAGGGACCACAACGCCAGCACCACCCTCTTCTGCCATTTTCGACTCACAAAGGCAGCGAAAAGAATAGTTATTCCATTTTTCTTCTTTTCTTCTTTTTTTTGTTTCCCTTTGCTCCCCGTCTATTTCCGTGTTGTCTCTTGTGATTTCAAAACGTATTTTCACTCCATGAGATTTTACTAATTCTGTTTTCGTTCGTCTTTTCTTTTGTTGGCCTGACCTTTAAAACGAATGGATGGAAGAACCGACATTTTTCCCGTCAAATTTGCACGTCTTTCATATCCTGTTCTCATGCCTTTCATTTCCTTCCGCGTGGAAAAATCAAAAAGAAAGAAAATGCATCCCGTAGACGAGCAAATAAATCGTCCTTAGATCAACGGTTTATTGAAACTCATACCTTCCATTTTATATCTAGTTTCGTCAGATGTTACAATCGCTCAACTGGCCAAGTCGAGGAGCTTCAGAGAAACAAAAACTTGAAGTATGTTGCCCGCCTCGCAAGCAAAGTAATCTGATATTTATTTAGCCAATCCCCACTTTGGAATGGATTGGATTGGTGACTTAAAATTTCGTTTATACACATCGGAGTACGTTGTCACGTTTGTCTTCGGTCGCTTATACAGAACCTGCATTTGACTTAATAAATCTTGTAAGGTAAATCTTAATTTTAACCATTTCGCCGCTTCAAGTGAGAATACAGCTGTATTAAGCCTACGTGACCTACGAATGTTCAATTGGAATGCTACATTCGAAGGTCGAATGTCAAAAGTCAGATACGTTCTTACTGAAATCGATATAATTCTACCTGAAGCCTTGAGTAGGTCTTGCTGCATTCGATCGAAAGTTTAAATGTTGATACTAACCTTAGGAATTAGCATTTTATGGAATTCTGATGTGTACATGGAGCGGAGGGTTTCCTTTAGCCTAAACTGCAAATATTAACATTGGTGAGAATTCAGGTTTACACGGTGGGTAATATAAATGTTCCTCTTTTCAGGGATGTCGCCGCTTATAGTCTGGTAGAAATTGTCCGACGTTTCATAGGTGCTAGTTGCATCCATTATAAGCACATTACCCTGATTTGTATGCATAAAACTGTCTAAATTTGATAAATATTTTAAATTTGATTAAATTTTAAATATTTAAATGTAATTGATTGTACATTTGATAATCTTTTTCCAACATTTGATAAATGTCGGTAAAAGATTATTTTTACTATCACCGTCAAATACCAAAATATTCATATTAGATGAAATACATGTTTCTAAGCGATAATCTCATGCGTTGGTTTCAGAACTTAATCAGGTTTGGAGGTCCTTATACCCTAACCACTGGTAGTAGTTGACGGTGCTAATGGCGGAGGTATCACCTTTAGTAGATCGATCTTTCTGCACAAATTAACAGACTTGTCCCGAAAATCAAGTTTCTTTAAATAGTCCATTTTTAATTAATCAGCACTAACAGATATAACAGTTTACAATAGTTGATGGTAATAATATATTAAAATATGAAATATAATGGAAATGCACTGGTGAGGTACTCTAATATTTTCCTATTTACCAAACGTTAAAAGTAATTCATACTTTACAGTGAAGAGTTCTAATAAGACCACTGCTGCTGGAAAGAATGCTATTACTTTTATTTGTGTCTTTGTGAGGACTTAAGTCAGATCTGATTTGCGTTTGCTTGAGCCCTTCTTATCGAACACTAATGCACATTGTATGCTGTGACACAGCAGGAGCATGTGAAATCACATCCATTGTCATGGCAACCATGTTCCAGTAACGTTCTGTGAAGAACGGCGAGTGTATGTGACATCAGTTTTGTACGAAATCATTTTTGATGTGTGTAGTTAAATCAAATATGAATATTACTACCAACTTCAAAACTCTTTATTTCTTTATCTCTTTATAGTTGTGAGAGTAGTAATAACTTTTATATTTAAGAACCTAATATAAAGTTCTAAACATCTACGTCCGCTGTTATACAGAGGTGCTTTCGATGCGTTTGATTTTTAATTAAACGTGATTATCATTACATTATGTGCATGAACGTAAAACATATGTGTGGTTCTGTCAGTCATTTACGCTTTTAATTCACAGGTGTATTGAAGTGAATGGTTTTAACCGAAGAGGAACATTATTTGTGCCAGAAGACTTCAAATACTTCGCTTCATGTGACCGCATATATTGACAATGAAGCCATCAACGAAAGGTCAGTGATTGGTTTTAATTACGATATGAGGTTAGTTTATTTTATTATTAACCTAACACCAGGATTTGCTTAATAATGGCCAGAGGTTTATATGATTTTTCTCACATAACAAATAACGTGGTAGTGAACAAATGTATTACACATTATATTTTAAAAGTATACTATTATGAAAATTTGTGTAACTATATATAACGTCTCTGCATTTTGTATTCGTATCTAACTGTTAAAATATTTGGTTTTATTTTCTTCACCTTTAATGCAAAGTTGCAGTAACCTAATAACTTAGTCATGTTTGTATTATAGAAAAGTTTAAACATTAATAACAGTTTTCTCACAGATTACTAGAAAGGGAAAAAGTTAGATTTTATTGAATTAAGGAAAAATAGATACGAATGCTACAAGATTCAGAAATAAACTTCTCGAATATCTCTACATATACAAATAAAGTTTGTGCAATGAAATTTGTCTCGTTTGCTTGATCGATACTTTCAAGGGGCAAGCTTTTAGAGAAGTATTTCTTAATTGTTGATACTTCAAAACTCATCCATTTAGTTATGTTCTTTGGTTGTCTTGAGTGCGTCTAGGCTGCTCGTACTTTGACTTGGGTTTATTCTCTGGTTCGTGCCGCAGAGACTGTTGTCGGTGTGTACAGACGGCTGCTTTACCGCTCTAGCCCGTAGCTCCGGTTGATCGCTCCCGAAACCATTTACGGAAACACGCACTGCAAAATCGCGACCCACTAAAATAATTTCTTATGGGATTAGGGACATCAAAAACAAACGAAGCACGATAGTTAATTATTAATAATACGAACTCATTGGTGCTAGTATTTACTGGGACGACGTCGAATTTCCATGCAGAAAAATGTCAAGGTTTTCAAAAGACAAAATGCATGACAGAGGGGGAGACAAGGAGACTTAATGAAGGTGATCTTCGGTTAATTTGCCTTCTTCTGTAAGCATTTAACACACCTCCTTTCATGGTGCCATGAAAGCCGCCATCTTCTGTTCTTTACCAGTACGTACTTCACGCTTTACAAATATAATTAAACGGTAGAGCAACAATTAGTTGTAAATATTGCATGAAGTACAGTTGATGTACACACAGTGTCTCTGGACATCGACGTACTGTGGCAGGCCGGCGGTTTGCGGACTGTGCAGAATTGGCCCTCCGTGCGCCTGCGCAGGAGCGACCTGAATGAACGAGGTAGTTTCGCTGCGATGCACGAATATTACCACTGTCTTTTTTCCCCCGAGAATATGAGCAAATCCGTGAAAAACGACGGTTTCCTGCACCAAAGACCTGCAACTCGGTTTTCATTAGCTATGGAAAAAAACTGCAATCACCTCTTTAAATGACCAGTTTGTATATTTGCACTGTGAAATTTTACAATGACCACGATCGATTGTGTTTACGTTGCGACATGTAAACATGTTGGATACGTTTCAGTTCCATACGAGACCTTGCATTCAGGTAAATATTGAACAATTCACATCAAATTATTTATGATCCAGATCACAGAGTACGATTTGAACTTCTCACGGTGGTAGAAGTTTACCGACGTTTCAGATGTCTTTGCTGCCTCGTGAGAACCTCAAATCCTATTTAATATAAATTTTAAAATAACTTTTATACACCATTCAAAATAGTTTCCTTTTGTGGTAGGTATGATCAAGTAAATATTAATAAAGAATTAAATTATACATCGCATTGCATGAAAGGACGTGAAACCAATGCAATAAAATTCTACTTTTTATATTCCAATGATCTGATATGTCAACGTCATACGATTTGTTTTAATATTTATTAACCCGAATGGAAGCCATTGTTAATGTTGTTTTTAATCTGGCCTCAAATTACGGCATTAAATTGCTGCTCAGCTGATATTTGTTTTATAATCACGTAAACGCACGATATGCGTCTTCGAGCTGTACAATGTGGTACTAACAAAGCATTTTCGTTATAAATTGGAAAACTGCATAAAACACGGCGATATTGATGTGTTGTATGACCGATCGGGAATAAAAAAAATGGGGATTGTACATTTTCCATGGTCCTCTGAAACAATCGACAAAGCACACTACGTTACTGAATAAATTACTCTGAAAGCAACGTATGACACAAACGTCCATTCCTGCCAGGGAATTTAATGCGGGAGTGGTATGTTAAAAACAACATAAATGATTTACTATTTTAAGATAATGTGAATGTTCAAATGAATGTTTTATGTGAAAGTAAACGCAAAAAAAACTAAGTATATGTCTATGTCTAGTCTCCATATTGCAGGACCAAATCGAAATGTAGATAGCTAATAAATTTTTATAAAATATTGCTAAGATCAGGAAAAACTTAGTTTGTTAAAATTAAGTGCAGTGTTTGTTTGAATTAAGTTATCTTGGGTTAGGTTAGGATAGGTTAGTGACGCGCATGAGCAGACGATCATGTAAAATGATCAACTGCTTGGGGGTCGAGATATTAATTTGTTTATGTTCGGTTATTTTGAATTAGGTTAGTGACGTACATGCGCAATGATCAGCTGCTAATGGATGTTTCGTTTGAGTCTTGATACTTGTTCTTCAGTTGCTCTGCTCGAATATCTGTCACATTATAAAAATATCCGAGTTGGATTGTTATTTATACTTGTTTTCATCAGTCTTCCATCGAATGTCTGGATCATCCTCTAAATATACCACTTCCACCTCCTTCCAAATCTTTATTTAAGGTTGCTCATCGTCTGTAACTATCTTCATGTATAATCCGACCCAGTTGTGGTTAAAATTATGTCGAAAAATAGCCAAATACAAAGGGGGAAGAAGTAGCACAGGTTTAAGTGTTGACTGTACGTATTCATATTGTATTTCGAATAAATAAAAAATCAGTTCCCCTCTCTCTCTCTCCCTGTTTACTGTTTCTTTAGGAATATACAGAATTAACCCAAATGGAATGAGCGATTTAAAATATTTATGTAACAGAAACCGAACTGCGTATTGCGTTGGAAAGAGAATTTCAAGCAAATTATGTAGCATGTGTCAGAAGTGGCGTAACTCCAGCGATGGTTACTAGGCAATAAAATGGCTACTGAAGCCAGAGATGGTTTTTTGTGGGCCCAAGTTCCAGTCCCCAAAATCTGTGATCGCTGTTCAGTGGGGTTTCCGGATAGATTTCCAGAAAGGCCTCCCTGTAAAAATATACAGTAAACTGTCTATTATCCAGAAATATCTACAATAATTTTTGGAAAATTAAAGTCACCTAAGCAGATTACTGCATGGAGGATAGGGAAGGTCTACCATAATTGAAAGACAGCGTTATAGTATTTAACTTCCTAATACAAAGTCGTCCTTGAGAAGTATATATTTACTTTATGTAATCTGTATCTGTCTTATGTATTTAATTCTTTGTTGTATTCTAAGCTAGCTAAACCGAATCCACATCATTAAGCTTTTTTAGGAATATTTAATTGTCCTAAATCTCCATAACATTTTCTGTCTTGAATTTTTTCCAAACAAAATCCTCTACTCATTTATCCCTTACTGCATGCGTGTTAGTATGTCCAATCATCTCACGGTCATTTCATTTATTAAGTTTAAAAATATTCGTTGAAAACTACAAATTAAGAAGATCCTGTAACTGGGGAAAAGCTCAGTTGGCTGGCCACAAGCTTGGTTACCGGACTGCGATTCTTGAAGTTTATTCGATTCATTAAATTGTCCACTGTTTCTTACCTAAAATGATTGGCGTTTGTCTCCACGCCCTTTTACGTCAGCAAGGAACCCACACGTATTTTACCTCATTGTAATTTCCTCCATCTTCCTGTTAATATAATGGCGGTACTTGCATAGCTGTGGTTCTAGTGTACTAATCCTATTTCATTTTGAGATAGAATTCTGACCGCTATCAATTATTTGATAGTATCTAGATTTGGGCTGTCAGACCACCGGCGAAGAATGGCGTAATAAAGTTTATTCTCATTCTGTGGTCCTTTTTGACTTTCTATGCGTTGTCTACTCTGATTAGAAGCTGTCACTGCACAATGGGTCTCTCAGTTCAGTCAGATATTACACTGGTATTGCTTTTCCCTCATGCATGTTCTGACGTACTCCAGCATATTTTATGGACACGCGACCCTCCCTTTGTCAAATACGGCAATCTCGGTCAGTATTAATAATTGACCGAACTTACAGAGGGAAGAACAAATCCCGGTTGTTTGTAAGGTTTATGGGGTAAGGAACGCCAAAAACATCACGTAACATACGTGCAAGAATGAAATAAACAGAATTATGCGGTGTTGGGCAGAAGTACTTTGTGTTCTGATAAAGTTGTCTTTCTAATCTTGAAACTAACTTCATAATGCAGAGGAAGACAGCGGTTAATAGTTTAAAGTACAGACGTAAACTGAAGTACTGCCTTCTTTAAAAATTGTGTAACTCTGGAATTTTGTCTGCAGAGCATAGGATGTGCTTAACGGATTTCATATGATTCTGTGAACAGAAAAGACTTTTTCCCCCTCTGAATAGCACAAAGCAATTGAAGTAAGAAAGAGAAAATCTTCTTAAAAAGCGTTCTTTAAACAGGAACCATAATGGAGTAGATGTGCCAGTGCGTTTACATGTTTCGTCTCCGAACGTACTGAACGTATTAACACTTGGGGGGGGGGGGGGGGTGAGAATATAATTAAGTGTGCCTTTGCGAAGTATTATCTCTGTTTCTGTCACAGGAGTGTCAAATAAGACAAACCAACAGACGTATATCTGTGTTCAATACCGCAGGACTTCAAAGAAATTAAAATTTATGAAGGACTGTGTGTTTCCCATTGATGTACAAGTTTCACTCTTTTATTACCAGTTGTTGATACGTCATCGGATGTCACAATCACACGCTGAACATAATCTTGTTTTACTGACTTTGATAACGACCCATATTGCATTGAGCCTTTGTACTTCGGAAAAGTGAATGTCCTGTGCTCGTCTTTTATAAGCTTATTGATTGAAATCGAACATTTATAGGCCGGAATAAGTATATCATGACATGTGAAGTACTATACCTTCAAGTCCCATTTGAAGCAATTTTGATACGTCTCCTTACCTGTTCAATAATTCAGATTCTAAGAAGAAGGAAGATTTTTTAACTGAACTGTGTTGAATCCCAAGCAAACCTACACAAATCTGTGCTACAAACATGAATGGTTTCGACATCTTTATAGTTGCTTTATGGATTTCTTTTGTTTACCAAATTCGACAGCAACATTTTATCGAAACTTTATTAGAAGATAGAATTTTGTGACGGTGATTTAGTGTGTTTTCATAGAGGTAGGGAACGAATTAGCTATTGAATGTATTCAATTTGTTTTTGTAGAAACATACTCGTATCTCCAAAGAAGTGTCTCATATCTATAGGATGCACAGAGCAAGAAGGTAATTCTTCGATATCTGGCCACAGTGAAAATAATACAAGCGATAGAAGCCCTAATTTAGTAATAGACAAACGCATTTTTGTGAAGCACACACTGAAAATATCTTCAGAGTTGACACATACTTTATCGCAGCAACAAATCGGAATGTTAATGTCCTCGATTAATCCGTTAACATTTTGGAACATTCTTTACTATCAGCGTGCCTCTCAGTGCCACTGTGCTGTGAGTTAGAACATTAATTTTTAAGTGTAGCCGCCAGGTAATTTCATGAATAATTAAATGTTACCAAATTAAATTTAGTTGTGATTTTGTGAATGTTTATTTTTGTATATCCGAAACAGGTTAAACTAATGAAGTTTTTATGCCTGTAACGACTTGCGGTTATATATTTTTCAATATTTAAATCAAAATTTTATTTGAAAATGAACGAGGAAATGAAATATTTCTTAACACTTCTGCTTTTTTTAAAATGCTGAACATGAGAATACATAGTTATTCATTCTGTGGGTCTCTGTGTATGAAATATAATTTGTTGCATTAAGGAAAGAATGCTCAACAAAGGTTCACCGAAAGCAAAATACGACGATAACATTGAGATGTATCTTAGAAAAGCAGAATCTGGTGATTGGAGCTGAAAGAAACTGTTCCAAGATTAGTTCTGGTATTAGCCATGTCCCATCTTTGGATTCATGTATGGACCAATGACAAACTTAATTTCCGAATCGTTTAATTACTAGAATTCAAGACAGGAATTATTTTGCTTCGAAAACCTAAATTAGTTGCATAAGCTTTGGTAATCTCAGTATGTCCTTTTCACAAGCCTGCATTAATAATCCAACGTTTTGTTTGATTATAAGCGCTTTTGACATGCTGTATCGTGTTTACTCGCAGCTACAAGCTAACAAGAATAGAAGCAAATACCCAAAAAAGCTTACAGTAAACCATTTAAAATTTATAGCTAGTTCACTTCAAAGTACAACATGAACACATAAATCCTTTCTCTTTCTACTTATCACCAATTGCGTGGTGATTTGCCGCTTTCATTGTTACTGAGAGTGTATAGTGACCACTGGTGATATGGGTATAAGTGAGGAGCATTTGTTAAGTTAAAGCTTTACCGTGTGTCATGTGGACTGATGCTGTGACCCTATATGCATGTGATTTACACCAGCCATAAACCAAATTAGTGGGAGATCGGGAATGTATGGAGTTATCCTCCCCTTCTCGTCCCTTTGCGCAGTGCGAAATAAAAATACCGTAGTTGTGACTGTCACTGAGTGTACAGTTAATAAGATCTGTTTTAACTACATTTAATTTTAAGGAGAATAGGAATTTTTAGTATTTTTATTTGACGCAATTTGAAAGGATAATTTTATTATCCGAAGGTCATCTGTACTTCAAGACTGTTTGCATTTTTTAATGATAAAATTTGCATCATGCACTGAATGTAGCTGTTATTACTTTATAAAATTTTCACAAATTTAATTCCGCTTTTATTAAGGGGTTTGCGTAGTTGAGAGACGACGGCCATTTGTAGTCAGATTTGAGGATATTTTATCGGTGATTTGGTTGTGTTGGTGGTCGCAATCCTCTTGAATGTATTTTCGTGTGGAGTCCTTGCAATTTATATTTATGCGTCATTGCTTCGAAGTGCATAAATGCATTCGTAATGTAATCCGCATGATTCAGCTTCCAAATTACTTGGTACATTTTTATTGCATTTGTTTGTGGCGAGTCTACATAAAAATTCTGATGCCGAATTGATTTTGGTTATTACTTATCCAGTATGACGGAATCTTTACATGAACCACGAACTTTATTGATTACGTGTGTCGTACAAAACACAGGTGCATACTTTTCATTAGTGATTCATTACATCTTTATGATATTGATCTGTTGGCTTGCTAGGGCTTCAGTTTAATTTAATTCGAAGTGGTTGTCGAATCTTTTGGTAGACTAGGCGGAGATCTTATTTTTGGGGCATTAATGTAACAGATGTTGCATGCCGTTTGTTTTGTAAGTTATTTTATAAGTTCTGCTTGACGACTATCAGTAAGCTAATAATTGCCTGGGAGAGGTTATAAGCCCGTCGGCGGTATTGTCTAGTAGTGGGACCATAACCTTTGATGCTGTAAATATTAATGAAATATTGGAAACTGCAAATTTTACGTAGAATCAGGTGGTAGGATGGCAGTGACTCGTGAACTTGAAAGGATGTGTAAGGATGATGTTGTCTGTTTTAAGATTCTATCACAAGAATTTCCTGGAAAGAGAGATTTCTTTTAACGTACTATAAAGTGTGACCAGGAGAAGTTACGTCTAATTTGTTCATTATTTTCGGAGATATAACATTAGGATGGGCAGATCAGATTCAGTTTCGCAGTTGTTCGTTCATTTTTCTCTTAATGCAAAGAACTCATAAAATTTCAAAAAAATTGTTACCCACGTAGATTAACAAAAACTAAATTTTGTATTAGACCATTTCTATTAATCCGTATAGCCAATGTATTAAGCTGATACTGCGAAATGTTGAGGTTATGTATGATAAATGTAAGGTAGTCGAAAACTATGCTACTCTAAATTATACATAGAAATTGGCCACTAAATTACACGATTAATTATTGTTAACGAATTCTTCCCCCAAACTAGTACTGCTTATAATAACCAAAAAATGCTTTTGTCATTATTTTGAATTATTCGAAAGGCGGGAACGCATGGCATCTGTTAAGGCATTTGTTAATAGATGAAATTACATAACTATGTAGGTACATAGAGTACGCTAAGTCATGTTTACATTTGTTAGCTATGATTTTTATTTTAAGTACTGAAGGAATTTCTCAGGATGTGGTAATATTGGCTCAATATTAATTAATTCTATTGATTAACTCTTCTTATAGTTTTAAAACAAAGCTCATAATTTAATCGTTTAAACATACAGTTCACTGGGGCATTCACTGCTTTGATGCAGTGATAGGAATGTAATAATTTCAGAAGTCAGTACTAGCAACATCAAATCTCCAATTACGGTCTGCGTTCAGGATTAATTTCCTCTGTTAGCGTCCGATTTTCGAAGTCAGCGTATATTCCTGGTCTAAAAGAATAAAATTAATACGATAATCACACACTGATTGACCGATGTTTATTAAATCCTCTGCAATACATGTGGCTTTGGAGATTGCCCCTTGTTCATAATTTAGCTCCCTACCGTTGTAGCGCAAAGTTTCTAAATACAAACAACATTAGCGCCAGTTCATGTAGAGTGTTTCTCGAGTGCCGTCCAATGACAGGCTTATATGTCTAGAAGTAAGCATTTCGTGATATTATGAATTCACACGCGATTCTACAAATTTAACAGTAGTTGACGAAGTGTGCTGATAGTAGTGACATTGTCTGCAGTCACCTTACATCGTCTCATTTCCAGCGATTCTGTTTATTAGATTTTTAATAACTTTATATTCATCACGTATCCTTATAACGTAGGGCAAGACTGCGAAGAAAGCATACGAAAAAAAATTAATAAACCTCTGTTAGATTTTTACAGCGATGAGGATGATCTTCTGTTTTTCTTTTGCGTCGTGTAGACTCGTCAATTGATACCGACGTTTCGGAGAAATATACCGTCTCTATTTTCAGAGCTGAAGTGACGATGCTGGAAAGTGATGAGATTAATAAAAGGTTGGATAAAGTGGAGGTCTACTCTTACTGGTCCGCTGGAAGTGCAGTGAAGTGAATGATTAATTATTGGCTTCAGCTTTTCGACTTAGTTTAGTGTTAAAATTTTTTATACAGTAGGACAGGTACTTCGTAAAATACAATTATTTCGACGCGGTGTAGATGATGGGATAACTAATCAGACACACGGATGCTATAATTGTTTTTAACGATAGAACTCAGGCATGTGTAATTGATAAAGGATCGCGTGAGCGCTTCTGAATAATTATTGCCCATATCTGTGTGTTATAACCCTGATTCCAATCACGGATTGGCCTTGATGTAGTCTACAGTGAAGTGGGCTCCTTGCTCTGTCTAATTACTTTTACCATTGCCGAGGATGGAGTAATTCACGATTGGGTTGATTATTTAAAGTTATTTAGTTTCGTAAATAGCCTCCGAAATTAATAGTATGAAGGATTCGTGTATCATAGTGAGGACTCATTTTAATGACTCCTTAAGCAGAGAAGACATTAGAAAGTTAAGACAAATGACGAATGATTTTCTGAGTTGTAACTATTTAATAATAATTTAAGTTTGTAGAAATTATACATCCATTTACAAGTTACGACTGCAGAAATGTCACAATAAAAGAAATTTAATTACTTCTATTGCTCCACAAGGAGTTTTCTTTTGAACTACCGTAAGTGATTCTCTTTTTCTCTGTTTTCGACCAGTTTTAATAAAACCTGTATGTACATCGTGCTGTTAGTTTTCTCGATTTGGTACATTTTTACCGAGAAGTAGTAAGAAGTTGAGGGTTATAAAGATACAAACAAGATGTAGAAGAATAAGATATGATTATTATGTTTGAGAGTGCGTCGTTGAATATACTAAAACATAGACATGAAAACTAATCACCCAGAATTTATATTTTACGCTTTGATAGGGCTATTTGCATTGTAGACAAGAGAAATATAAACTGAATAGCAGATTAATCGATTGGATGTAGTTTCCTTCCCAAGCTTTGCGTTGGTGTGATTCGGAAACACTTCATTTTATTTTCATGCCATGACCCCGCCCTTAATTCAAGGACTAGCAGCAACATTCCTTCGTGGTTATAAATTTATAGTAGAGATATCCTTGCTTTTGATCTAATGCTGTATCTTCTGAGGATCTTACGCTTCACCGCATTTAAAGACTTGTGATAACCCTCCAGTTACCCTGGCAAAGATTTAAATCGGTCGATAATTCTTTTCAACTTTTTTGCTTGCTCTAAATCTTATTGTGTTCTCAAATAATATCACATCCATATGTATCCGTGTTGTTATGTATTTCAATTTTTTGACACACTTTTCGATTCAGTTTAATTCTATTTAATTAGATGTGACGTTTAAAGCTGTTTCAATTCTGCTCGCCTTTCAAATATTAACACAACAACGTTCTTTGTACATTTAACATTTCAGCCTTTGACGCAAATCATAATTTCACAGAATAAAACCTTCATGACTATTAGACGTATCGCTTCAGGAGGAAGTAACTTTTTGTCTAGTGTTTTCTGAATAGCTCCTTTCAAATGTTCTCCTACCTCCAACGTTGCCCTGATGTTGGATGTAGTAACCACCTGTGAAACGTCTGTACACTTCTACCAGATTACACGGCGCAACAACCCAGAAGTCAGCTGCCTGTTTTTTTTAAAGCAGTAAATTCATTTCGACTCTGACTGAATCAACTTTTGAAGAACCTTGCACCATTAAATTAGGACAGTAACAGATGTTTTGCTTGTCTGTCTTTATTACGGATATACTGACATAAATATGATAAACATATTACTTTGTGATTCAATTTTTACATTCCAGTTACTAATATAGCGAACTTGTGAGGGCGGAACATGCTAGAATGATTCGTTTATGAAATTCTGTGTCTTCAAAAATATTAGTTAGCAATGCTTAAGATGTCAACCTGGAGGTAACTAAAGTTTTCAGGATTGTGACGATTCAATGGCCAGTTTTACTGTAGGGCTCAAGAACAGCCTCGGATGAACGTTTTATGTGTACAAGAGCTGAGGAGGATAAATTATGAATAATTGTAAGTTAGTACCTTATCTTGTATATTTGTCCAAAAGTCGTGCAACACAAGTTTAACGGTACATATTTTGTTAGTGTGATGGGAAATTGTAATTTTCAGTATCCAAATCAGAGATCTGACGCGGTTTTTGTTCGTATTCGTTGGTCTTCAGTCATTATTTACGTAACTATCACACATGCCGTTTTCAACACTGCAGTCTGTTTTTATTGCTGTACAATAATTTCGAACACAGTCGTATGAAGCCGTTGAACAGACATATCAAGTGAATTTTACTACTGCTGTTGCTGTGTACAGAAAAAAATGTTTTCTCAAAATCGGTTCCACTAGTGATGGAGGATATTTTGAATAGATATTGCAAATATGTAATATTAGCATCAATAATTACAACGTAATTAACAGGACAATCAAATTGAGGTTGTGTGACTTTTGGGACAGCTATATTTTTGCTGTAATATGCCATTAACAAATCTATCTAATTTTAAATCAAAACGACATGGGAATAAAGGTTTTTATGTTGAGAAAAATAGATATCAAATTTCGGTTCAATATTGATTTTTTTCTAAATTGTTAAGCTAATGTTATCTTCAAATCGGTATTGTTATTAAGGTCATAATTAGCAGAGATTTGTAGACTATTACTGTTATCACCAAATTTATCTCAGTATATTTATTTAGTTGCATTTTTCCTCGTTAAAATTACATTTTACCGCCGCAAGTTCAACACAACATGCTTCGATTGTGCGCTTACAGTACGCAAATCAGTGACGTACCAGCGGAAGCGTACGGTAGTAACGTCTGTCTCACCACGTGACAACACCATGGCATCTATTCTCTGATTCTAAGTGTAGCAGTAATGAAACTTTAACTTCTTGTGGCGCACAGCTCGGACAGTCCCTTTGTGTTACTCATTACATTCGAACCCTAGTGTCCTCTGAAGTTGATTCTCAGCTGTTTTGATTTATACTCGATTCTCAGCTGTTTTGATTTATACGCTGCATAAATTCGAAATATCAACGACAGATCTGGCGTGGAACACATTTGTTTTTCACGTTGTCAGACTCACAGTTGTTGAATGAAAACTTTGAATCGGGTCGTAAGGTCAGGTGTTCTAACCAGGTGTATAATATCCGATTTTAAATTAAATGAGTTGGTTGGTGCAGCAATAATGCTCTAGACCAGGGGTCGGCAACCTACAGCCTTCGAAAACCCTTTATGCTGCCTGTCACATGGGAATTACTTGGGTTTTCACCGCCTTCTTCCAGTCCACCTCATTCCATGCTTCTGCAGTTAAAACGGAGCAGAACAAACTGAAGAAAAATGAAACCTCACCGAGCGGGCTGCTTAATGTGTTCGAGCTTTGGCTATGTCGAGATAACCTACCTGTGATGATTATTTTAGTTTAAGCCAGAACTCTGGACGCTAAAATATACCACGACCGCTTCCTTTCCAGTGTGTTTAATTCCATCATGAAATATTATTCCTTCATATTCGACGCTGAATCATTTCTCCACCAATTGAAGAACATCAGTCAGGACCTCAAGTGTCCGGGCCGTGATTCGAAGCCGATACCTTCCAAATGCGAACAAACAGTGGTAACCACTAGCCGCGACGTTACGTATACTATAATGTTGTAACATATGTCTCATAAGTGGTCTTTAACTTCAGATTTTATAGTAGAATTTCTTGTGAATGTTTTATGTCCCCACACCCCCCTCCAATCATTATTTGAATTTTATGTCCCTGATAATATTAAGTGAGAAGTAATAACTCTGAAGCTGCCTTTATCACATTTTCTTATTTACGTATAGATAATTATGTAAGATGTTCCTTCTAAAGCTCCTTCAATCTCTGTAAATCTCTCAGTGTTGAAGTTTTGTAGGCACGAAAAACAATAGGTCTTATTGTGATCGAAGGAAGGTACAGACATATCTCAAATGTTGAAATTAAATTTATATTATTCCTTGAGATTTTATGGTACGAAGTAAAGCAAACATTTCCCAATATGAAGATGTTTGTCTTCAGGGTAGTTGCGTCGTATAGTCTGGTAGAAGTTTAGCAACGTTTTAGAGGTCCTTGCTGTCTCCATCATCAGGGCCCTGATGAGTGTAATAACTTGATGATGGAGACAGTAAGCTCCTCTGTAATGTCTGTCAATACCTACCAGACTACAAGACGCAACATCATATCTTCAGTATAATTTATAATTATTGTTCTCATTCTTTTTGAATGATTTATGTTCTTTTCTCATATTTTGATTCCATTGCAGGTTCTGGTGACGAAACATGAACACTTGTATTTCTTACGAGCGTCTGTGGAGATATATTCCCATATATCCACACTCACAAATAAATAAATAAATTATCCTTGGAGACTGTTATGAACATTAATGTTTGTGCCTTATTTTTTCTTAGTGTCATACGATCAGTCTTACGCAGTAACGTTCTGAAATAATAGTGTTCACAATATCATTTCGGTGCACGTATTTTAAAACTGATATACCTAGCCCCACACGTGCGCAAGTTCCAACTAACAGCCACCAGGCCACATTGATTTCTAACTCTTCGCTCTGACCGACCAATAAGAAGAGACTATCAATGACCGATTTTCACGAAATATTCGTTTCTTTCACGTAACCTTTAGAATGAAAACAAATCGGGGCCTTATTTCTTCATTTGATTCCCCGTGCTGTTGCACCGCGACTTATCTCCAAGATTTCTTTAACTTACGTAATTTAAGTATAGTTCATAAGTCGTTGATTAAATGACTTCAAGATTCTTGCATCTTATAACAGAACCCGTCATCAAACGCCAACTTAATCCTCTTTGTATTATCCACAAACTGTTTTCGTAAGACTGGTCTGTAATATTATGTTCCGCCATCATTCTTTCAACTTCGAAGTCTCAACTTTACAATATATTTTTCTCTACAAAATTCTGTATACAGTACACGTTTCTACTTTCCTATATTGTCATATAACACATTTTAAAATCTACTTAAAAGTAATAATTATTTCAGTTGGCTCTTGTAGTGTGAACACTACAATACCGCATTCTTCATATTCTCGATATCCTTACAAGCTCTTTTATAAACAGTTTTAATTTATTTTTTCCTTTGACGCTACGTCTTATAACCGTACATGAACGGTTAGAATGCTTGTTTTGTAAATATATAATCTAATTTACACCGTGGTTATTCTTCATCAACCTCACAATGTAGGACATAAGCTCCTTTACAACGTCCGTCATCATCTAGCATACTATACGGAGCTACATCCTAGAGGACAGATTTCTTCATACTCGTGAATGTGAGGATCTCAAATCTCACAAACTCTGATGAAATCTTATCCCTGGTATTTAACTAAACACCGAAGACTGAAGAAGTTCAAAGATCATTAAATTCAGGTTGTAGAACCAAAGAATGTTACATTACAGATATTTTTTCTTTGTCGATCCATGGTAATGTCACACATATTATTGGCCTTCTGGCTGTTGATACAGCACACTAATAATAAAGAATTGAATTATAAAATAAACCAAACAGCTATGAAACGGGTGATCAGTCAAACATTTTGCGTGGTCTCCTGATAGCAAAATCAGACAAGACGGAAGGAAATAGGTCATGAAGACTAATTTTATAGCCTGTTATAGAAGACTAGGCTAAAAGACCCGTTGTCATTCAACGGAGAATAATTTCTTTTATTTTTTTATAAATCTCTCTCCTGCCTCTTTTCTTTCAATCTTTCCGTACTATTGTCTCCTTTTCTGTTATTTCCAGTATTCCTTCGCCGTCTCCTTTATTTGCCCGTGTTGCGTAGCCCTGCTGTGTTAACAGGAGGACAGTAATGAAAAAGTATCAGCGGGCCTACGTACTACGTAATTCCAACGTATCCGTTAAGTCGGCGTCCATTTATATTTATTTTACGTGGTCGCAAAAAAAACATAAAAAACTAGCTCGTATATAATATGAATTATGTAAGGTTGAAGAATATCCATATTCAAACGTAAAAATGTATTAAGGAGTATTTTGTTACTAGTCGACCTGTCAGTTAATTCGTCGCAAGGTCTTAGCATCTCCCCATTATACCTGTGATGTATCCTACGTTCATTAAGTGAATAGGTTCTGACTGGCGCCATTAGATAGTATTTGGTTAATAACCTTCAAAACTGTCTATCGAGGTGCCATAAGAACTGCTATATCAGTACAGCGGTAAGTAATAATCATGAAAAATTCTGTTTGTAGACATTTGGGTTGATGAAACTGAAAATAACTGCTAGTGTGTTTTGTTTTAACAGGACGGCTATCATGAACCTATCATTTACCTGACGTTACAGGTCAGTTATAGCTCTTTCAATTTGGCTCGCATCATTTTATGTTACACTGATTCACGGTAACATTTATGATGCTGACAAAAAAAATTTATATACTTTGCCATCGGTTATTCTAATTTTTCAGTGTCTTCTGATGCACCCAAGGGGGGAAGTGACAAGAGGTTAGAGACACATGGAGGGGTATAGAACTTAATTATTCATGCTTTTAAATAGGTGTTATTAGGGCGATCGAATGCAGTATAAGTTAGGCCGGTTATGTAGCACGCAACAAGACGGATGAGAAATATACACGAAATTTTAATCGGAAAATTATTTCGAAGACCTAGACGTGGATGGGAATGACTCTTAAAAAGAATGTAATTACATGGACTAGTGACAGAGACTAGCTCTATCTAAGTTACCCAACAGAATAGGTATACCTCGCACCTGAAGGCGGAGACAGAACCAGCCTCCGAAACGTCGTGTTTTTAAAAACAGGCGATGGAAAAAGTCCTGACAACAAATAATTTTAAGTGGACTATACGCGTATACGAATACGTGTTTGGCTTAGCATTGATCCTGAAGTCAAATTTCTGTGAATACATTTATGAACCTTCGAGGTTCATAACAGTGGATTAATTTATTGGCTACCTTAGCGACTATTAATTTCTCAAAAATAAGAGAACAAAAAATATATTCCACTTATTGGAGTTCGTTCTTCCAATACTGACCATTTATGTATGTGTGAATAGAAAAATACATAATGTGTATTTCTTTTATTGTCCCATTTTAACTTTCGACTGAGTGTACCGTATGAATATTAAAACTGTGAGTGTCGTGATATTTTGATGGGTGTGTTGTCATAACATCCCATATTTTAAATGAATCTTTGATTCTTTGCTGTGTACACAACAGCTGGCCACTGGTCCTTACCGTGAGCCATATTAATCCAATCCACATCCTCAGACCCTATTTTCTTAGTATACAATTTAGTAAAATACTCCTAGATCTTCCAAATGCTTCTTTATCTGCAGGCGTCTCTATCACAAATTTGTACGCATTTCTCGTCTCCTCCGTATGCTCCATCCATCTCATCTGCCTTGATTTGATCATCCTAATACTATTTCGTGAAGAGTGCAAGGTGTGAAACTCATTATGCAGTCTCCTCCAGCCTCCTGTCACTTCATCCCACATATGTTCAAATATTCTGCTCAGCGTCTCATACTCTAACACCCTCAGTCTTTCTTCCATCAGTTTGAGAGACCAAGTTTCACACCCATACAAAACAGCAGTGTATCATACTAACCATTTCTACTTTCAAGTAAAATAATTTAATCCAGGCCGGATAAATGTTTTAGCCGCAATTTGTCATACTGAAAATGCATTTCATTGATTAGCCAGATAATCATCGGAGTCGTATTATTCAACTTCGATATACGATCAGGCAAATATGGCTGCTGGAAATTCAACAAACCTCCTACTTTCCTTTCCTTCTTTAGTAACAGAAGGAATAAAAAATACATCTCTGAAATATAATAAGGTCTTATTAGCCTTTCACTATGTTGAATATATTCCGTGTATTTCTTGCATCATTAGCAAACCAAGAACAACGTTGGGTTTCTGCGCACAAATTTTTAAAGGTACACATAATTCGGTTACATAAAAATGTTATACTTAATGTAAGGTTGTGAAATATTCATAAAGAGATGTTCGGTCTGTATTATTATAATATATGAAAGAGATTAATTCCATTTTAAACGAATCAAGGAAATAACGAGGTTATTATCAGGCG
The DNA here is from genome assembly GCF_977971745.1 of Zootermopsis nevadensis. Classification (NCBI taxonomy): domain Eukaryota; kingdom Metazoa; phylum Arthropoda; class Insecta; order Blattodea; family Termopsidae; genus Zootermopsis; species Zootermopsis nevadensis. Next base: position 11,826,213 of record NW_028259142.1, read on the forward strand.
GTTGGTTGTAAAATTATTCTGTTACAAAATCTTTCCAAGAGTAAATGCGTATGTACAACTTTTACGTTATTAATGAATCTACTTCTTAGAGATAAACGAACTCTCGTTTGCTATTTTAAGTTCTAATGGTTTCTCATTTGTCATTCCTAAAGTAGGTTACGAGTGGAACTGATAAAGTGTCCCAGCTCCTTTGAGAGCAGGACATTTGTTGTAGTGACTGGATATTCACATTTAACAAGCTCTGTAGGCGGAACTCGCAAAGCTGCTCACCTATTGCACAGATTTCCGATTCTGGAAGTTCTGTTTTAATGTAATATTTAGGTCAGCTTATTTAAATTTCAAGTGGGCCCCTGTTGGCCCTAATCTGACAGTAGAATGCAATTTAGCAATTTATATTGTGGATTAGCATCCTGAGAACGTGCGTAGATGGTGACTCGATTGAATCTCATTTGGGTTACTTATTATTTATTATTACTCGCTAATGTAAATATGCTGCAGGAATTATTATTTTGTTATTAGGGATAACATTGCTGATTTCAGTGTTATACGTTAACTACTAATCAGATATTCTGATTTTGTCAGAAATGGGAAAAAATTATAGGTGTTAAATGGAGGAATACGTCAGATATTTATATTCTTTAAGGAATCCTGTGATTTAATCAAAAGAAATTATTTGTTTGCAACATTGTCTTTGAATTGGGGTAACCCGTGCAAGTAGTCAGACTAATTCAAACATGTTTAAACAATTTTTACACCGATAGTAAATTCCGTATAAGTAAACATTTGCCTGATGGATAGTACAATCATAATAATATGAAGTACGAATTGCTTCGTCACTGTTGTTTCTAAATTTTGGTTCAGAATTCGCTGTTAGGAAGACAACAAGAACAACAAGGCTTGCAATTAAATGTGATACATCAGCTTCTGGCCAGAAATGACGACTTAAATTTACTGGGAAAAATACAAAAGTACGGAAAATCTATCATGTAGTAATAGGAAAATTGGTCTAGTTGAACATAGAGAAAACTAAATATACTTTAACGTCTTGTTACCAGACTAGAGGATTTAATCAAAAACGGCAAATTTCAAATAATTCTTAACTGGCCGAAACTGCGCCCGGGAAGAAAAATTAGATTAAATTCGACGTATGTTTGCTTCTTGATCAGTTTGTGGAGGGCTCAGTAGTAATGTCATATAAAGTGGAAAAAATTTATCGTTAATGAGGCATTAAATGACGTAAAGCGTTTCGATTGTTTGTTCCTTTACAAGAACTTACAAATTAAACCTTGGAAGAGCATAGAAACCTATCCCATAACGCATGAGAATATGATCGTACAAAGCATATATTTTAATGGCTTGCTCGTATCTTTTAAGTTATTCAAGAAGTTGCTCTCTCTCTCTCTGTCTCTCTCTGTCTCTCTCTCTCTCTCTCTCTCTCTCTCTATATATATATATATATATATATATATATATATACACGTACATACATATATTTTCTTTTTCATCCAATACATCTCTGTTAGGGGGCAAGAGACGAATAGGGAGAGTATGTGAGAGTTAAGAATCAGCAGACAAGAGGCAAAGACCCTGGGAGAAAGCGTTTCTTGACATTCTGAAGATCAAACCCCCATGTCCCGCGTCTTCAGTTGGAACAAGTTTAAATTTGAAAGGATCAGGGTGAATGAGGGAACGAGTGAGTGGGATGGCGATGTGTCAGTGGCGGAAGTAATCCTTGGCTTTTCACTAATTGCAATACAAGGATGGGGATGAAGAAGGAGACGTTTCACTGGCGGCCAAGAGTAATTACGTTTTACCAGTTACAAGATATGAGTGTCTCAGAGGCGGATTTAACCTCCGGGTTTCCACTAAGTATAATTTACGGAATAAGTGGAGTGAGAAAGAAATTTCTCAGTGGTGGATTTAATTAAGCAGTGGCTTTCGCCAAGTAATTTCTTTCTCATCCCACTCAGTATTTAGTTGTAATTATTACAAATTATGGATGTCGCAGGCCGTTTTAATCCTTGGAATTTTAGTAACTGAAGACTGGCTTTGAAATACATTGTCGGGGAAATTAATCCGAGGTTTTTAACAAATTATGTGATACGAAGCGCCTTTGATGAAGGGAAAAAAAATTTCCTGAAAATTTAATCAATGGATCTTCACTAATTACAAGTTACTTCTGACGGGGATGAAAATGAAGACGTGGAGGTATTTGTGATGATACAGTGTTTACTACAGAAGCTGTAATGGAGGGTAGCTTAATCTCAGGTTTGTGGTTATGAACTTAGTTCGATTACTCGTCCACATATACCCGTAGCCACGTAATTAACAAGAGCCTGACTCTCTTTTCCACTGTTATTAGCATCTAATGGAGTGTGTGAGCCAGTCGGGACTCAAACACGCAAACTCTTTCTTCATGCACGTGTGGTGGCAGTCTTTTGGTCGAACGCTTCGGGTCTCTTTATTTAGCGGGAAGTTGCTTTAACACATCGCATAAACAGTTCGGAATTCAGAGGAGTTCTTGCGTTCAGCCGCCTAAGCCTACGCTTTTATAAACCGCGCATTGGGGAGCCATAGCCTGTCACGTATGGTAAAAGGTAAAGATGAAATAGCCGATGTATTAAAGCACTATCCTTCGAAGAAATACAGGAAGACTGAATGTTAATCTTCACATATTTTTATCCTTGAAACTAGACGGAGGTAATTTTTTTACTTACATAATCCGTATGCTTTAATCCTGGTACCAGTTGTAGATTCATTGACGCCTTCAAGAAAGCCCGGCATTATTCTGTATCTTGCTGCAGATGAGTATATTCCATACGTTTATAAGCAATTTCATTAAAGTTAATTTTAATATTATTTCCTATCTCGTTCAAGGCACCTAAGTGCTGTGTTCACTTCTAAGCCTGCCACAACTTATAATCCTTGATTTAGTAATGTCCGGTGAAGGTAATAAATTATGAGGCTCCCAATTATGTGATATCTGATCTCGTGTGTCTTTTTCCAGCTTATGTCTTATTTTCCATATCGCCCAGTTCTCAAACAACCTCAGTCTGTTTTTTCCTTGATGTAAGAAGCCAAGTAGTATACCCTCAGCAAACAACAAGCACGAAGTTCCTTATAATCTGGCGTGTTTCAAATCGGAATAAATCCCTGAAATAATGAATTAGTTTAGACATTTAATAGAACTCCTGAATAGGAGCTATGTTCTCATTGCAAGGCCTCTGCCCACACAGAATAACAGAGCACATAAAAATGTGGGCACTCCTTCCTGTCCCTAGTTATGCTGGTATCCGCAATTCAAGTTCTTGTTTGAATGGTCCGAGATCGTATGCACCTTTCACGGCGCTGATGCTGTGATGTGGCCATCTTGCTTTCTCTGCGGAGTTCTTGTACATGAGTGTGTCTGTATGGTGATTAAATTAGGGACATCGGTGTTACAAGCCTAGACATTGACTTACTAATTTGTCGAAACTAAGAATGAACACAATATCACTTACCACGTTATCAACTTACTTTTTAACTTAATGTAATTAACAAAGCCAAAGTGTGTATGTTGCGAACTTGTGAGGTGGGAAGAATATCAACACAAAGATTTTAAGTTTACTATGTCTGGAAGAAATGTAAAGATGAAGAAACTTGGTTAATTTCAAGTCTTTGGCTTTTGATAAACTTCAGATCATCATATTCCGTTCTAATTGTCTGCATCAGAGTTCAGTTTAATACATAATAATTTATTTACAGGTAAACCATCTACGGCACGTGAATTTTATTTTAATTTTGCGCATCTCCATTGATGTAGTCAACAAAAAAGCTTTAGGTCTATGCTACTGCCAAGGTTACTTAATACCACGAAGGGCTTTCAACGTATAGACATCTTGAACATTCTAATATTTTCATATTTTAAATTGCATCTTCTGAAGCAGCCATATTAATTTATCTTCTCCCATATGTTTTAACATAACCTTTTAAATCCAAAACAATGTTTATATACTAGGTCAAACTTCCTATGTTTTCAGGTAAAAATAATGCTTAATATTACGAATACTATTGAAGCAATCGAAAGGATCCACTTAAAGAGAACAACTTGAAGATGATCTCTTAAGGTCGAAACATGTGGTGGTATTTTAATAAGCATTGGGACTGTAATCATTAAACTTATTTTGTGGACGGAATGTGAACCAAACGATTGACACTCAACAGGATACGTCCCTTAAAAGTAATGAAAATAAGCGTTAATATAAAACGCCTCCATCCGATGAGGCAGGTTTGACTGTCAACCAAAGAGTCTGTAATTGCTTTTTTTCCCCGTTAGAACTGTTTATGGCCGCTATACAAATCCTGCGCTGGCATCGGTCGATTTACTTTGCTCATGTTCGACTTTGTTGTTCTCGTTTGCCATTGTGTTTATTGCTTCTTCGTCTTTGTGATAACTAAGTGATTTATAATTAATTTATAATTCGATTCAGTTATTTTTTACTGATGAATTGTCCGTCTATTGTGAGTTCTGCTATTGGTTTTAAAAAAAAACAGGTTATCTTAAAATATCGTAACTTCGATAGAGAATTCCCCTGGTGTTAGGGAAGTTCAATGATCATGGTTTACTACAGAAGTTTACTGTCGTTCCCAAATTTGTTGCAATTCTGTTAACGAATAATACGCGTATTTTTCTAATGTACGTATTAATATATTGACTTTTGAACGTTTGACAGAGGAAATGCAAGGAATGTGAAATTCTTGAAAATTTTAACGAGTATTATTTATTTATTTAGTGTTCTGTCTGACGACAGGTCCATATGAACAGGATCCTTCCATCCTTTTCTCGGACTGGGACCTGTTCATATACGTTCTTGGCAGATGATCCAGAAGTGGTTTGCCATTGCCTTCTTCTGTGTGTGAATGGAGTAATTGTTGGGATGCCACGGAGGAAAACTCCGTGTTGCCTAGACCACGGCCTTGCCCAACACAAGTTATAAATTCGGGCACCGCCGGGAATCGAACCCAAGACCCCAGGATTACGAGGCCAGCGTTCTAACCGCTAGACCACCGTGGCTGGTGATTTTTACGAGTACCTTCATCATTTGTATTGTTATCCAAGCGATGTTAAGACCCCCTTCCCCCGTCTACTTCTAGATCTGTAATTATAAAGCGGTTAGCATGTCTGCTTTGTATTAGAGATGTCCAGGTCTCAAATCTCGGCCCGGAGATGGGCTATCCTGACAGGTATTTTGTGGTTTTCCTCAGTCCTTGTAGTCGAATACCGGGACAGGACCTGAAATATGCTACGACTGTTCCCTTCCACATACTTGCCAGTTCGTTGTATGTCAATAATCCTATAGTTTGGCGATTTACGTATTGTTTGATCTACTAACAGTGTCGGTAAACAAATCACAAATAAATGTATTTATGTACGTAATCAGTAAATAAAGAGTATAGATTATGAAGGTTTTCGTTTTATAATTTTATCATATACACGGACTTTGGTGGGCAGAACGGAAGAATAGAGACCACTAGGAAGTCCTAGACGTTTGTGGGAGGATAATATTAAAATTGATCTCAGAGAAATATGATGGATTGTTACGGACTGGATTCATCTGGTTGAAGATAGGGGCCAGTGGCGGGCTCTTGTGAACACGGTAATGAACCTTTAGGTTTCACAAAATGTTGGAAATTTCTTGAGTGGCTGAGCAACTGTTGGGTTTTCGAGAAGGACTCGGCTCCATGGAGTAAGTGTTCTCATTTACCTTTATTTCAGATACAGTTCAACGTCCCATTCAGTCTGACTCTAGCCGCCCATGTTATAACAGCACAATAGACAAAACGTAAAAGTTTTAAATTGCGATAACTCGAGAAATATGAACTTTTTACAAGTTTTAAAACGGCATTTTCCCGAACAACTAGAGATATGTTATAAAATATTAACTTTATGATAAGACAGAATGGTACTCCGATGGCTCTAACACTGAAGAATGACTTTTACTTTCGTAACTTAAAAATCATAAACACAATGTGAAGTCAGAATAAGGGTCGATGCGAATAGAGAAGGGAAGCCGAAAGGGGAAATGGTAAGTCGAATGAAGATAACGCGAAATGAGGTTACAGCTTATGCACGATCGTTATCCGCGGGCATGATGGATGCAGTTGTCAGTCAGTGTCGTGACAGGCCGTGTGTCCCACCTGCACGCACGGGCGTCCCCACACGGCACGTTGCATTGTTTGTAGGGTGTTTAACGTCGTTCCAACAACCGCATTTGAATTCCGACCTTCAAGATACTGTGAACTAGAAACGAATATTTGTCATAGAACAAAAAACATTGACTAGATGCACTCTTTAAGCAAATTTCACACGACTAGTGAGCATTGGTCCTTCAGATTCTTAACGATTCTGTGTCAAATGCATGTGCTATTGTCAATGAAATCTTAGTAACGGTGTGGATAGACTTGGTAGACTTGAAGGGACTGAGATGAAACAGGTCTTGACTTACTTATATCCTTTAGTAAATACACAGAGGGTATATAAGTTGGATTTCGGTGTGTGTGTTCAGAAAATGAGATTTAAATAAAAGGTTGGAAGATGACAACGATCACTTATCAAAATTTAAGATTTATATTAATACAAATCTAAAACAAATCCAAGGGCAAGAAAGTTTTCATATATCAACAAAATGATTTCCAGGAGACTTAATTTTTATGTTGATTTGGTTTTAAAAATGTGTATTATTAGTGTTCGTACGTCCAGATGAATCTGTTCAAGTTTCTGTGTAGGGTAGCATCAGCATTACACACTTCTGGCATGACATAAATTCCACTGTTTTATGTTGTTAGACTAAATACCTCCAATTGTGCAAATATGTTCATAACGCTCAATATATTTTAGCGTCTAGGGATACTCGAGTCATAGAAGTATTCTGATCACATCTGTTGAGAAGAGGCAACTACAGGTGTGACTTTTAGCGTCGCTTATCCATTTCAGTTTCTCTCTAAATGCCCCTTTCAAACTGGGCTAAGATACAACAAGAAATCTTGAGATGGTTTTAATTTCTGAGACGATGAAAATATAAAAAATCAAACAATTTATTTTTTCAGTATTTTTCCTTCTTTTATCTTTTTCTTCATTTGTCCTAGTATACTCCGCCTTGCTGTGCACTCCTGTGGCCTAACTACGTAGCTAACTAACTAATCAAAATTAACAACTAGCTTTGTGGGGTTTCGTAAGACCTACATCAGTATTCCAAAATAATATCGAAATCTAAGTTAAAATTCATGCTAATCGTCTTACATTATATCAGAAGAATTATCCACAAAATAAACCGTCAAGTAACTTAAAATTTTGGAAACGTTAGGGCAGTGTATCTTTGGATGTATTTTCGGAGAACAATTTGTATTAATGTTTTTAGATACTGCACAAAGGTCGGAAATGAAAATTTTAAATTTCACTACACTCACTCAAGGACAGTGACACATTTTATATGTCCATTCCACATACTTTGTAGAGAAACTTCATGTATTTAAACATTTCACTGTGGTTCGCTTTAGTAACGAAGTGAGATATATATTTCTACGAAAGTAACTTTATCACAATACTAGGAAACGAAAGTAAAGTACAACTTTATATATGTTGCATTGTGTACCCTGACTTTATGCGTGTCCCGCCTCAAAAACGTGTGATTACGGACTGGCAATCTGCAATCCGTTTACACCAAATTGTAACATTTGTCCTGGAGCTGTTTTCTGATACGGCGCAATGCTGCCTCTGACCGTTATATGGCTGTGAGATACGTTGACTTTAGTAGTTGGAATTAATGTTGTTTGTTGGTTTTAACTTGCATTTGGTCTGAGAAGTTATCTTAATGTTACAAAAAGTAATGAATCAGAAGCCAAGATACACTTCGCATTAATGGTGCTAGTGTTATTCAAACACGCAACTTCTAATGTACGTATGCCATAGCACTCGGCATAATTAATGTTATTGCACGTGTTTAATGTTACATTCGTTGTGTGAACGAAGTACATTCCTGAAAAAGAATAGAAAAATCAATCTTTTTATCACTTGCAAGTTAAAAATTTATTATTTTCTTTAATCCTTTGCCTGCTGTTTATATTTCGTATTCTAAAAATTGTCCTCTTTATGCATTCGTATGTCCACAGCAGTGCTTCATTTATATCGATGTAAAGCCATTGTCTTAACTGTTTAGAAAATGTAAGAGATTTCTCTAACTGATTTTCGTAATCACAAAACGCCAATGGAAAATAACTGGTGGTTTAGCGAGTTATATTATGTGTATAGCATGAAGAGGTCTATTTAATGCTCATGTGAAATAATGTAGTCTTGAATAAGATGCATTATTATATCTTGGCTCTGCAACCCGGTTGTGGGTTTTCGCCGTCTCCTTTTCGGACGTTTCTTGGTCTGAAGTGTGCATTTATGAGTAGTGAGTGACCAGCCCACTGACTCTGCATAATTTCTACACTATCCTGATTTAACTGCCAGAGCCATCTAGCAGTCAATCAGGAGGGACTTGGATGAGAAATGGCCTCTAAAATTTTCTTACGAAACATCTCGTAAGGTTCTTTTGCATGCCGTAAATCTACGACATATGGGAATAAGATATGTATGTATACACCAGGAATAAGTGGATATCGCTTACAGTGTTAGTATTAAGCAGTTTAGATATACCATTTCGGTTTCCTCTGTGATAATGTTTCATGAAATATGTAACAATTTATCTGTCAACAAACTAACGACTATTTGAGTACCAATTTCCGTTAATATTTGAAAATAAAGAAAGACGTTTTAATTAACTATATTTGAACTCTACTGCTTGTGGCATAACCCTACGGACATTTGGGCTTGTTTTGAACAATGACCCTGGTAAGAAGACATAAAATAGTAATATTTTAAAAGCCAATGTAGCAGAATTTCTGTCGCGTAATTAGATATTTTTTTAAAAATATTTATTAATGTTTTGTATTTGTCTTTACAACTGACCACAGCTAAGATCGTCGTAAACTTCAAAAACCATACTTCTTCTCATTGTTCCAGGAAACATAAATCTAGTAAGAATGTCGGTCGTTATGTATAGAAATATAAATTCTGTATTATTTGTCAAGTAACTTCGCTGTAAGTTAGGCCTGTAAGTAACTGTAATCATTTAAATAATTCACTTCCCGAGAAGACATTGAATGTAAAAATGTGGCGAGATAATTTTCCTTTTTTTTCTTTCTTTCTACCCTCAAATAAAAGTTGAAGGGAAATAAGCAGGCCTTTTTAAACAATAAAGCCCATATTATTTATTAACACCTAAATTATAATATTTTCTTCTTTTCAGGTATGGAATTAATAATCACTGTTTTCCCGAATCTTATCGGTTTATCAAAATGGATGATATTCATATACATTTTATTTTTTTCGTCAATTATTTTATTATTGCCAACAAAAGAAACGCTTGTTTCAATATATACAGTTATCATTCTAACAAACTAATTTGTGAATAATTATTTCTAATGCTTACATAAGGTTTACCACCCGAACAACTTATATTTTTCATACTTCAAGGGACACGCATTTTTCTTAAAATAAACTGAACAGAAAAATAACAAAACTATTTCCACATTAGTTTAAATTGACAGCGATATTGCTTCACTGAATTAACAAATGAAGGAACAGAAAACAAACATATTGATTTCTTGATAAAGGTGGTAATAAAATGGTTGAAATAAATTGAGATCAAAGACAAGGATCACACCAGTTTGTTTAAGAACCTTACCTAACTGCACGAAAAGTACAATATGGTAACTGCAGCGCCTCCGAGTGGATTCTCATGGAACTGTACTTCAGGTGTTCACTCACCTGAGTCTTCATGGAGTTCAGTAGAAACTCACTTAAAGCGCCACTGTCTTCGTTGCAACTTCCGTCCGGCCTCCTGTTACCTGAAAAATAGAAAGAGAAGTTTGTGTGGAGTCGAAGTGTATTTGATTGAAACCAATGTTTCTAGCTGCCCTAGCGATAATGTGAAACCGATCAAATTAATTACGACAGACCTTGAACATGAAAGCAAAGAACACTGAAGAAGATAAAACATGCGTGTCTCTTTTTCTTTGTTAATTCCACAATTCTGCTGTGAACAATAACTTATAGACTGTAGTCAACAGCAGAACTTACCAGACCGCACGGCGCTAAAAACCAGAAGACAGCCATTTTTACCTTCGAAATACGTTAAATTCGTAACAATTACTTATCAACTACTGATATTTATGTGATGGTAGTAACACCTATAAGGTGGAGTATTGATGCCTGTAGACTCAAATCCTTTCAAAACCTTAAATGAATCACACCAATGGCAGATGTTCGTAGCAGTGCTATTCACACGTCATGAATTACGTTTTCTGCATAAAACTGTTGAATTGTAAGTAAGTCTTGTAGTCAATCAGGGACCCACTGGCGCGATTAGCCGCGTGCGGCGTGTCGCGCCAGTGGGCCCCAGCCAAAATTCACTGATCCAATTGAATGTTTTGTGTTTGGCCCATTTAACGACTTGTTTCAACTGCTTGTTTTTATTGGTGATAGGATTAATGGTTGAGTCTTGAGTCCCTACCTTTTTAAGCAGGGTCTTAAGATGATAGATTAGCATGAAGCATTAGTGGAATGTCGAATGGCAGAGATAAGCCGATGAATAAGCTGCCCATGTTTTAGTCAATAAACAACATAATCACCAAAAGGGCCTACTTTAGACAGAAGACCGGTATCGACTATGAGGAATCGACAACCAACAACTTTAATTATGTCACGGTTAGCTGCTTAAGCTGTAAACTGTAACGATGGACTGCAGTATTATAAATGAGTTTGAATAAGTATGGAAAGAAGTGGTTGTGGCCTATTTTAAGATAGTATCATGGAATTAACAACTCAATCGGATTAAACAGTCTCGGAGCCTGAATTCAAAAGTGGGACATTCCGACGCTGACACATCTGGTGATAAATAATTCATATATTGACCGTTTCGTGTCATGCACGAATTAAAAAGTAGTTAACCTAAATTTGAGTTTTTTCGAGTATGTCTTTTTAAAAAAGCATATACAAAGTTTTTTTGTCTTTATGTAGGTATAGTCTGAAACAAATTTGAAGTTTGATGTATTTTCTGATTAATAACCTTAGAATACATTGTCCAACAAAGTTAGTGACTGACAAGAAAACTGCAACAAACATCCAAGTTAACTTTATAACAGTTAAGGCGTATTCGTGTGACGGATCGATATTCAATTCGTTCACAGGCGACCATCGACTTACCAGTTCTTGTTACTCTAACTTCGCCTCAGGAGCTCTCTGTATTTCTTGGAGCTGTGATGAAAATTACGAAGACGAAATTGATCGGATTATTAAAAACTTTCGAAATCTTCTTATCCACCCACTTACCTTTCCCTCCGTTAAGTCAGTTCCTTGAAATTTGTCTTACTATAATGTAAGCATGTTAATCTACTTCAGATGCAAATCAGATGTTTAAATAACAATATTACAGATACCATATTGCATTGAGTCATCAGTGCAACTTTATTTTGTTAAATCTAGCATACGCGATTTGTGAACATCTTTCAAGTTAAATTTTTAATTAAATTCAATTTAAACGTAATACTTTACTTCTCGTTATATTACACCACTCTTTCTTCTTCAACGTAAATTTATTTTAGAAAAAAGTATAGTTTCTATTTGAGCTTCAGTGATTCTGTACAGTCGGTGCAACACCTAAGTAACTATCTGAAACAAAATAATATATAAGGCCCAACATACTTCACTTGAGCACCGTAATTTATAAGAAAAGTTGATAGTTACCACGCTTGTCAAAAAAATGTCCCTGGCATCTGTGAAACACACTGTATGCAGTTTAGTTACAACTATAAAACCACAGATAAGCAGATAAATTGATGTTAGAAATAAATAAATATAAAATATCTTCGTTCTTAGGTAATTGAATGTCTTACGAAAGTTGCAGTAACTTGGTAGCGTATGGCCACGTTCTTGAATGTAAAACTCAGGAACGAAAAGTTTATTTTAGATACGAAATGCATATTAATTTTAAACTAGCCGTGGTCAGATTGGCGGGTTAGAAGCACTTTATATGAGGAAGTTTTAACTACTTTGCCTTCATAGAAGCAGAGAGGTGCTTAAATTGACATTGATCGGTTCTGGAAACAGAAGCCACTTGTAAACCTAACGACCTGGAATACGTTATACCTCGTTGATTTCGAAACAAATTAGTAGTCTGTGAATAATCTGTGCCGGCCAATTGATTTATGAAACCCGTAATAAAACTCAAAGTTGTTGCCTTGAACCCTAGTTCTTCACCTTTCGAGAGCGCCCTCTTGCGGCAATTATGAGGAATGTGGAGGAGGGGAAACTGAAACGTTTTGGACCAAAATATCTTTCCTCGAAAGTATATTTTATTCAAAGGCAAATTTTGCAGATTTCTCATAACAGTACAATTATCAGCTGTGAGCTGGGTGTCGAAAATGAAATTTAAACTAATTACAGATCGCTGAACGTTAAGTACATTCTAACCTAACTCGGATCTTGAGCTCATGTAAAGAAAGACGCAGAAATGTGTCATATGAACTGCTTAAAACTCAATAGATATTGGTGATTTGTATGCAAGGTAGTGTTTTATCTGCTATTTTCACGATACACAGAACAGAACTGGGTAGGAAGGCTAATATTAGAAGCTCTGCGCATGCTCAGCTCAGTACTACCTTCAAAAACAATATTTCTCCGTTGTGCTCACAATACGATCAGCGTGTTAGTTTAACAGTAGAGCGATATTTATCGAATTCAATGTTTTCTGGCCAGGAAATACCTCGTTTGCCGTCCCGATGCATAATCCAAGCCGCTCCGAGCGTTACCCAATATGACTAGCATAGAGTAGTTATAGATAAACCGAAGCGGATAATACAAACTTTCTGTGCTGTGCTCCGTTCTTTAGAAAGTTGATAAAGTGTAATTCGAGTTGAAAAGATAGATAGGCCTTACGCAACGAAGTTAGATTCGCCAGGTAAGTTTATTGTAGACGCAAATCTGAATGCGTCAGTGGGTTCTAAGATGAAACGTGTGGGTAGAAGCAAACTTCCTTTCCATTATCCTTATATTTTATGCATTTCGTAAAGAAAACTCACAAAATGACGAATCTCTGTAATGGAGAAAGGCTGTAAATGTTTTGTTTATCGATTCTAATCAGATATGTACTGCCAAAATTGTAACTACCGGTTTCAAAGTTTGTCAATTTTAGTCCAACTTCCAGAATGGAAAATTCTTTAATATCTACGGGATGTGTGTGTTCATGTATACGCGCGGATGCTTGCTTTGTAGCGTCTGAAATGACCTCGCTTATTTCCACAGAGCATTTTTATCTGTTTAACCAAACGTACTTCAGCATATCACTTGATTTTAGCTGTCACTCTAGAAGTAAAGGTTTTGAAGTTGTCATGTGGGTTCAACCTCAGTATCCACGTCTTATTTTTTAATGTTAACGGACTGTTCTTGACTTGGAGTCCACGCACCTAAAACGGCAGGTTTATGTTCACGCATAACCGCATTTTAATCAAAATATTAATATTGGATACTTTTCAGAAGATTGTCGCTAAATTGATACATATGTACTTATAATACGTTGGAGTATTATTGAATAACAACCAACAATGGAAACTGCAAATTGTTGGCGTGGCTATGGACTTAAAATGCAATATGAACGAAAGGAATAAAATGGGATATGCTAATTTGTTGAACCGAAATTAATGTGGACCTAATATTACAACGTTGTAATTAAACGAGGCTTTGCTCTATGATGTCCGTTTGTGAGCAGGGATGAATGGATTTTCGTGATTAAATAGAGGGGTGGAATTAATGCTGCAGTTTGGGAGTTGGAGCATGTTAATATTGGTTTCATGCGGGCAAATCTATGCTTTTGGTAAGCGCACCTACTAGCTCCAAGTTTTGTCCCCCCCCCCAAAAAAAAAAATTATATAAAATAAGATATTTTCTGCAATAAACATAAATTTTACAGCATGAAATAATACAATGAATGATGAATGCTTCATAAAGATAGTTTATCTCTTGTGCTGTTTTGTTGTGTGTGTTACTATTGCATAAAATAAACACCTTACGTTTTTGAATTTTTCGACGTTTCCACGTCCCAACAAAACCACTGCATCCATTTCTACAGGTCACGTTTTTCTCGGGTCTGCAGCCATCCTGCCATGCAGCAACCGGCATCACCAGATTCATTCACCACCCATCTGCATTCCCTCCCTTATTTCTGTGCTTTTGTTTGTTAAATGAGTGAGAGAAAAGACAACCACAAACCCCTATCGCCAAAGGCTATTCCATCTTTCACAGAAAGGGGAGAAATTAATATTAAGGGATTTCCTACAACGTAATAATATTAGTGAGGGTGGGGGTGGAAAGTTCAAAGGGTAAGCACAAAAACGTAGCTAATTGGTAAGTTGGGCAGCATTAAACCACAATGTTCCCGTTTACTTACAAAATTACGGCCCTGATTAGCGAAGAACGTTTGTACGCTTACAAACATGCCTGCAGGAAAGTTATCTTCAGCAACTGAATTTGCCCGTGAACTCGCTAGGAGGGCCGGACTTGTCAAAGGACCACTAAGATAACAGTAATAGTATCTAATGATGCATTTTGAGGGGTGTGTAATTTAATGAGCAAACTTATTTCCCGTTGTGGAAATGTATTTTCTTTTACGGATTAGTGGTAGTATCGTCGAACTTTGTTGTTGAGATTGACGAGTTTCCTTCTTCTTTTTTTTTTCGATGCAGCATAGGATAATCATTGAATCTATGATGTTTAGCAAAAAAGAGAGTTAAATATGGTAGACCCATTATCATTTCTACTATTTTGTGGCATATGCCTGCTTATACAGGGTGATTCAAAATGTTAGGGCCAAACTGAAGGAGCGTATGGAGGAACTCAGAGAGAACAACTTTCGAATAGGAATCCATGTCCTCCGAAGTTATCCTGAGTCAGTCGAGGCCATTGAACGTAGGGAAGTCTGATAACATACCGCTGAAATAAACAGCCCAGATGCCTCTGTAGAATCTGACGGGATACGTGTGATTCAAAATTAAACTATTAGGAGAATAGCAAAGTACGATTATTTCAGCGGTATGTTATCAGACTTCCCTACGTTCAATGGCCTCGACTGACTCAGGATAACTTCGGAGGACATGAATTCCTTTTCGAAAGTTTTTCTCTCTGAGTTCCTCTATACGCTCCTTCAGTTTTGCCCTAACCTTTTGAATCACCCTGTATATTGTTTTTTAGGGATTTTGTTCCTCCAGCCTGTTTCGCCTTCAGTTGAGTCTCTTTGGAAAATTCTTGACATCATTGAGTTAAGAACCTTTATTTCGAAAAACAAAAACCTAAAGAGTAAATGATAAAAATGTACTTATAGACCTACGGGTTGATTTATATGGGTTTGAAACTTGACCTCTCGCCATAAAAGAATAACGTAGATGACTGTATTTAATATCAGGGTGCAGAGGAGAGTATTTTAACAGAAGTTAGACTAAGTGCAGGGGGAATGGAGAAAAATGCATACTGATAGATTTATAATATTGCATTATTCATCAAACTATATTGAGATTTAAGATGGTTGTCTTATGTATTGTAGCTCCCTGTAGTCTATTAAAAGTTTACCAACGTTTTGGAGGTCCTTGCTGTCTTCATCATCAGGGTGATGAGTGATCGCCCTGATTCTCTGAAACTTTGGTATAATTCTACCAGACTACATGGTGTTACAACCCAGAAGACAACCATCATCGTATCCACCCTCTTGAAAACCTCAAATCCTACTGAAATTGTCGGATAGGGGTGGGTGGTATTATCCGGGCGTGGAATAATTGTTAATTACAAAATTTTATTGGAAAATTTAAACGAATAAATCACTTTGGAAATCAAAGACTATGTAGGAGGATAATATTAAAACGACCCTTACAGTATCTTACACCTAATATGAGTACTGAATTCTTCTGGCTCGGGATAGAGGTTATTTCTTTCCACAACCGTGCCAACTGTGAGTTTCTGAAGAAGAGGACCGGTCAACGAAGTTACCATTTGAGATTATTTAGACAAAACTATGATACATGCTGTCATTTTCTGATATTTCTTTTTACAAGTTTCGCTGACTTAATTCTGTCTCTCGGCATCGGGAAACGCTCAAGAATGGCCTATTCCGCCCTCCATCCGTGCCCTTCTACGCCTGTGGTGCAAATAATGAACATCTGGGGGTCATTAGTCGCGTTTAGTCTGTCTACGATAAGAGAATTGCGTGGTCTGACAGGAATTTTGAGCTTTTAATTAGGTTCTTCATTAATGTCTCCTTAAACTGTGACGGTTTAGGAATTAAAAGGATAAGAAATGGGATTTATTGTGAGATCTGAGTGGGGGAAGGAGAGAGAACAATTTTTGAGTAGAAAATGATTTATTATAAAGTACGAAGTATCTTATAAGAAAAGATAAAATATACTAAGTTTGCAGAATTAAGGAATATAGAAGAATAGTTGCATAATGCTGGATGTAAATAAAAGAAGACAGGCGGTGAGATGGTGGAATGGATAGTTTTATGATTCTGGGAATAATATCTGTGTGCCTGTATTGCGCTATTACAGATATTTATTCGTATTAGGTTGCAGTCAGCAAAACCCCGGTTTTGGACAGACGCATTTTTCTGTATGGAAAACTCAATAAATGAACGAATTGATAAATATTAAGGGCCTCTGTGCTTGCGTGTATTTGTAAAGGTTAAACATTTTAATTAAAGCACCGGATATATAGTTAAAATGACGCTTACTGTAAGAACTCCACTAAAGTTTAAAAAGGAGGTAATCTTGTTGATCCTTCGTGGTTGGTCTCTAGTACAGAATGTTAAGTTTTATGTTGGTATGGTTATTAGCATTCTTTACATCTAATAGTTATGCGACCCAACTAAGTTCTCAAATGATTCGTGATGTACAGATCAGAATGCCCAAATTTTGGTACATTTTAAATTGTAAATGCATGTCAAATAGGTACTAGTGTACCGCTGTTTCATTTCTCAGGTAAATAAAGTAAGAATTTCAATTCTGAAAGATTGTGACGATGGTGCGCTGTTGAAGCAAATTATTTTCTGGAGATTTTCCATCGTTCAAGACTAAATAAACCAATAACGCTCGACGTTTCAGGGATTGGAATCTATCTCAGGAGATAGGGACTAGCGCTATCGATTGGGACCAACAGAGCAGGTTTTACCTGAAGACGGAGATAGACTCCAATCTCCGAAACGTCGTGTTTTATTGGTTTTATTTAGTCTTGAACGATGGATAATGTCCAGAAAATTTTCTTCAAAGTGAGAATTTTTTCAGTGAAATTCACATTTGTGTTTGATTGTGAGAAAAAGCGGAACGGAGAACATGCCTTAGTTTAAACTTAAAATTTCTAGACGAGGTTATAATTTGTCGCATTCATATGATAGCTGCCGGAAGTCACGTATTTGTAAGCGGCCATTAGTAGAAGTTTTAAGTGTAATGACTGGTGATAAACTGAATGGAGACAGGAAAGTCTTGTCCCTGTTTAAAATCGAACCCCGGTTCATAAAGCCCATAGACGGTCGCTTCACTGAATTTAGTGCCCCGTCTTCCGCGTGCGAATCAACGAAAAGTGACGAATGACGTATATTTAAAAAATTGGGTTCGTGCTGTGGGGGGGTGGGGGGGGGGGACTGCACTGTCAAGTGCGGTGTATACCGGTAGGGTTCTTTCGTTTAAAACGCAGAGGCAACCAAATGAACAGGCTGACGTCACCCACTTGTAATCCTGTACTCGTGTGGTCCACTGAACACCCGGGGGATTGCATCAAGGCCCCGTCTGTCACATGTGCTTGTATGCTTGATCAAGTTTGCAATTCGGAAATAATTAGTACTCACATCGGCATCTCTTTCATATCCTGAATTTGCATTTTGTGCACGTCGCAGGATCTTCGTGTGTATGTGGCAGCCCATCCATACTGACAGACAGTACAGCTAGAGACTGCAGAATGCAGTAGAAAAGGTATTTGCCATTAAACCGGTTTTCTCCAAGTAAACAGGCTTAAGAAGGTTAGCCTATATTTAGACAGTCGTCCTTTCTAGAAATTCTCCTTATCAACACCTGTATCAGTCTATTAACATCGAATGTTGTAAGCTAATCTGTCTTAACAGAAACGAATTGTAGTGTGTGTGTGTGGTGTGATCGGCTCTAGGGCCCACCCAGCCTCCTGTCTAATGGGTACCGGGGTCCTTTCCCGGGGGTAAGCGCGGTCGGGGCGTGATGCTGTCATTCATATCTACATAGAGAATGAGTAGGAGCTATACCTCCTCTCCCCTTAAGTGCTTACAATTGAATTTAAGGGGATGGTTTTACTTCTTACATTTTAAGATTACTCTTCCATCTACCCCTAGGTCTTCCGAGTGATATCTTGCCTTTTGGATTTCCAACCACAATTCTGTACGTATAGCTTATAACCCCCATGTGCGTTACATGTCCAGACCAGCGTATTCTCCTTGATTTGCTCACTGAAAAAAAATATATATTGAAAAGTATAAATTTTGGATTTCATAATTTTGCAATTTTTTCCCGACCTTCTGTCACTTCATCCATCTTAGATCCAAATATTTCTCTAGGCACCTTGTTCTCTAAAATAATCTGATTGTGTGCTACTCTTTTAACGCAAGAGACCAGGTTTTATACCGACATATGTTTTAAGTTTTACGTTTCCAGAGAGCTGATGGGAAGAAAAAAGTTACTAAACTGCCTGATGGTTGCAAACATTCCCATAATGCAGTCTTCCTTTAATTTTATCGTGAATGTAATTGATATGTTGATGTTGTTCTCATGTATATGTGAACTCTACCAAATTTTTCAGAGGAATTGTTGACTATTTTTACAGGGAGCCTGTAGTGTTGCATGATGTAATCATACAGAATTATATCAGTATTTGGTTATTCATACAATGTTTTAAATGAAAATACTAACCCTTGGAACCAACAAACCGGAAGGAATTGAGCTGATACAGAACATCCCTCGAATCCTGTCATTGAGAAATGAATAAATAATTTCAAATTCCTTGTTACGCAAGATGATTATGTGAGAGTGATCGGGATGGTGTTAGAGTACCCCCACTGCATTACGCCTTGTATCTAATATTTCTCGCATTTAAATTAATAAAGTTTGAATCTTACCATCCGCAAGTAAATCACCAACCACCGATTCCATTGTCTGTTCCTCCCATAACGACCGCGCGTCCCATTTGATGAGTCAACATTTGCATTCATTTACTGCCTTAATCCTATCCCCGGTTCCTGTTCCGCATCTGCAAGCATTTCAGCAATTCCGACACGCCGTGTACGAGAGCCGAGCTTCCCCTTTTTGCTAACGTCTTCCTCTTTGAATGAGCAATCCACGTAAAAAAAATTTATCTCAATTTTTCGATTGTTCTGTCACGACGATATAATTTATTTTGCGTCAAGTTACGTAGGGAATGTTGTCTACGAAACCTGTCCAATTGGCATGTTGCTATGTGTTATATTACGAATCTGTGTATCGAATATAGGCTCCATTGATTCGTGTACCAAATGGAAACTTGCTGTCTAGTATGGAATACATTGTTTCTTGGGTCATTTAACGACGCTTTTTAAGCATACGGATAATATTTATTAATAAAATAATTAGGTGATGAGAAAATTACATAATTAGGTCTAGGAGTTTCGTGATTTGTACCATCTTCACCTGTACTCGAACACAGGACGGTTTATCGGGATTGTACCCGTTGTCACCGTAATCGCCTTGTAGAGATAAATTCGGTCTTGTCGATGTTCATTTATCTTGCTTAATTTCCAAGATACTGAAACTACCTTTACCGAGTATCTAACCCAGGACACTTTTTCGGAGTTTGATGCAAATTGTAAAATAAGAAGAAGAATAATGTCAAAGATCTTAATAACATTCAAGGCAGTCAGTTAGTCGGAAATGATATCCTTAACACGCTTTATGATTTATAATTTCGCCTCTGTTATGCGCGCTGTATTTTCTTAGGCGACCTAACATACTCCAGGTAGACTTCCAGGAAGACTAATTCTTACCTAATTTCCCTTTGTATCTGGCTGCCCACGGCAGGTCCTCTGGAGTCATTTGCAATGAACAATAGTTGCATTTTATAGCCACGTAACAGCACATGGAGTAGGCCTACAGATGTTTTTGTGCTGATATTGTTCCTTTGAATTTATATTTGCACCGAGCTTCAGGGAATGAATCGGAAATTGAATTACAGACGCCTGTAGTCATTCCTCCCAAACCTGAACAATGCAAATTGACTATATCCCCTGGCACTAATTTTTTTTTCCGCTAGAATAAGGACGGTGTATTTATAAAGCCCACGAAACGTATCCCCCCATTGTCTCGTCTCAGTCCCACATGACAATGCATGACTGAACCAATTAGCACAGTTATTTGGGATGAAAGAGGGAATGTCGCTAGTGCCAGGGTTGTCCAATAACATGCAGTTCAGACTTGCTGGCTCGCTACAAAGGATATTTCTATACCCAAGTTTAAAACAGGTAGAAGAAATATGTTTGCAGAAAGTAAAATTTCCTTATATCACTGTTTGTTACTTTTCGCTTTCGAATGTAATATTTAAATAATCGGCTTAATATTGCATCTTTTCCACTCATTGCCTGCAGAAGTTAATCAAATGTCTGAATATTATCACATGAATTTCCTGTAGGATAAGGCGTCTTTGGTGAAGCAAATTCATCTGTTTCCTCTTCTATCAGTTGACGTTGGCACCACTTAAATCAGATAAGGTCATTCTATTAATGGTTGTTCAGCAACCGTTGAATGTAGTTAAATACTCAGATTAATTTAATGTTAAAATCGTGATCGTTTTGGAATTTTCTTTGAGGTAAACCCACAAGCGGTGGTCTGGGAGCTTATTGACAATAAGTAGCTGAAAATGGTTTTTCGACTCGTTACCACTTTCTTATCTTTTCATATCTAGCAGAACATGATAAAGCTTACAGTAACAGACTGTTTCATTTCCAGTAGAACGTGGTAGCTTACGGTGTCGGAGGTAATCTGTTAGCAAAACAAATCATACTTCGAATGACTATCACTTCTAACACAATATGATACAGTATCACACAGCGAGATAACTCAGATTAGTTTAACTTAAGCGCACACAGTTTGAGTTTGCTAGAAAATCTTATCAAAACGAACTTCTCGTTGACGATGATTCACCACCGTTAGAACCAATAATAAGTTAATTTAAACTACAAAAAGGAAAATGTTAGCGCTCGTGAGCATATTTTTTTAAATATATTTTACCAAATCAAAGAAATTTGTTATCGGGTGTAAAAAGTGTTGTAAAATTGGAATTTTAAAAGACGAAATGCTCTCTTGTTCGATATTCAACGTCGCGTATAAACCAGTGCATTTAATTAAGGGAGTAGACGTATAGGGGACGAACTGGAGATTAGGTAGCAAAGAATAAATATATATTGTAGGATAGACTCTTTTACCTCACTCATTTTTGTGGGGTTCCGACGTACGTCTTGTTGCGTGTGAAAACATAATTGAAAGTAACGTGTCCCTCCATTTCTTAACATTTTAACAGTTTAAAGCCAGTGTGCAAGGTCTTTCAGTATTAGGAATTATAAGTTACGTTATCTTAAAACACGAACATAATTTTTATTTTTAGACAAAAACCTGCAGAACATAATTTTTATTTGACGAAAAATATTTGTATCCAGCAAATTTTAACAAAGAATAATTGAAAGTCTTTCCAGACTTAAAAATCGAAGTTTATAGATTTAACAACAGAAATTACGTAAAGATTTTCATCAAAGTTTGATGATCCATGCACCTAGGCGAATTCTATTTTCTTGCGTCTCTGTGATTCAGAATTTTTATCCAATTACATGGAATGTTCTTTGAGTAAGTCCTGACTCGACGTTATTAGAAATAATTAGGCTATCCTTTAAAGAGCTGAATCAGCAGAAACTCTCTGCGTAGGAGAGTTAGACTACTCTCTAGAGATATAAGCTTGACTGATTCCCGTAAGTTCTGTTATTTTAAATTGTTTGCCGATCGGGAAGAATAAAAATGTATTATATTCTCTGTCATGTGTTCTTTGCGGTCAGTGCATGACAACATAACACCAGCAAAATTATCACAAACACCTTCAACAAAACCACCATAAAAAACTGTCGCATACGTGACATCTCAACCATACCGTTACAAAATTATGATCATTAATGTATTTTTTAGTAGAACACTGCAGATAATTCTGCTCAAAGATGCGCGTACAAGGCCTACACACCTTCATTGCTGTCATCATGTTTCGATGTATATGGATTGTAAACAGCCTAGATGTACGTTAACTATTTCAGTATATTAACAATGGTTTAAAAACTATTCTCGCGGAAGTACAATATAGGATCAGTGCTCACGTGTGCCACTCCACCAGACATGTATAACAATTCTGTGGAATTATGTAACGCTTAATTATAAATTGTCAGTTATATAATTAGTTTCTAATCTTTACAGGAACTTTGGTAATGGGTTAGGAATCTACACATTAGGGTTGCTAGCTACCGACAAAACAAATTTAAACGTCTGTTGGTCCTACAGCTCTTGAAATGTACACATGTAACGTAGGGGTTCTAAAATAAAATGTTTCAGCCTACAGGAAAAAGTTTATCGAACTTATACAGATAACACATTCTGCACGAAAGTCTTTTTTTTTTCATATGCTAGTTTGTACATGTTATCCAATATGGATCCATTCATGACACGATGTAATATAGGCTTATATATTTATTTACATTTTTCTCCCTATTTGAAGTCCTGTGTGGTTATATTTGATCAATGGGATTGGATTTAGGTTCTGATTGAACACGGTGCTGATCAATACACTCTAAATCCGCCTGTGTCAAAGATACGCCCAGTGTTGCCGGCAGCTATAAACAAGAGCGTGCTTTGAAAAACTTGTTTTGTACGTGGGCGGTAATATTGCTCACATATGTATATAGTTCTGTGGGTGTACATACAAAGACATTAAAAAATTAAATCCGTGGCGTAACAGCTCCAGAGAGCCAAAGCCAACTAGCTTGACTGCTGGCCTCACGTTCACATGCCTAAGCAGAGATGAACGATCATCCAACCAGATACAGGATGACGTGTGGTTAGCACGACGAACCCCCAGCCATTGCTAGTTTTCCTGGCAGGATTACACTACTCATTGTAGCTCCCCAATTTCCTCACGATGCTGGGTTGGCACCGGTCCCATACACCGGTCGAAAGCTCATGAGAAAAGTTCTTCTCCCCCGAGACTCGAACCAGCGCGCATTCCGTATCGCCGGTCCGAAGCATGATGCCTCAGACCGCGCGGCTACGGCGCGGGACACATACAAAGACATTACCAAGCACAAAAACAGATACAAATACTTGGAACCTGACAAGGCAAATATAGTTTGTATTGTTGTGAAATTAAAATACAAAGAAGTAAAGCAGCTTCAAGATGTCTCAAAACTTCAATAAGCTATAAATGTCAGAATTATTTGCCAATGAAAATGACTGTGAGAGAAGTAGAAAACTTCTTGAAAATAATTGAACTCTTGCATTAGCAAGCGCCTCCTGGTAGGATTCGTGGATATGGCGGAAGGAGCTTAAAGCTAATCACTTATCCCATCTACTGCTGAGGTTAAGAATTCGTGGAGTTACACCTCCTCTGACCTATAGCTCTTCGTGGCGTGTTCCTTGGTGAAGCATCAGGGACACTTCTGTCGTTAATTAGTAGCTGTCATCAAATTGAATACTTCAAGGTCACGGAAGGAATTCTACCCAACATTTCAGAGAAAACTGATTTTGGTAAAGTTGAAGAAAAATGTTCATAATGTTTCAGAGAGCTAATAATTCGAGTAGCACCGGTTATCAAGTCTCAGTTAACATGATAAACGTATTTACATTGTTTCCATGTGTATTGACTTTTAGTATCCCAAATTACAACTTTTTTGTCTTTGGTATATGCCCTTTACATACGTTTTGTAAAAGCAAGTGGATTTGAGCAAAAATATTAGTTTAAGATTATTTAAAAGCACTTCTTGTACATCAAAATTAAAATAAACTTTTTTTCATTCACATTTCAGACCACTATTTTAGTTTTTAGCCCAAATTTGTATTCGCATTTGTCCTTTTTGGTGGTTGTCATCCATGTTCTAATAGAACTCGACAATTTTGATGATCGTCATCAATATCGTACATGACCTGTCATACCAAGCCGTTAGGAACGTTTTTTTCATTTGATAGGTCGAGTATTTTATAAGGGACAGAGTAACGCCTGAAGTTCTTTGTGATGAAACCATCATAAAAACTGTGGCGATGAATTCTCTTGGTCTTTCAGAGCTGTATTCGCGCATATTTTACTGTTAAATGGAAAAACGAATTTTCTGGGAACCGCTTCGCCACAACAGATTTCTGATTTTTTTAAAATTTGACCAACACCGTTTGTAACTTCTGTTGAAGTTTTCGTTGCACGTGGTGCTGAAAACTTCCATTTTCTGCTTCATTTTTAAACAATGTGTGACATTTATCTGGTGCATACTTCGTTTATACTTTTTGAATTACTTGCTTTAATTAGATCAAAGTCCTCTGACACGGAAGTACTAAAAGATTTTGTTGAATTTCCTATTAGTAGTTAACTGTAAGGTTTCTGTTTTGGCCAGAACAGCTGTCAGAAGAAATATGCAGTTTCTTGACAGTTTCAGATAAGTGGTTGGAGATGTTGTAAAGATGGCATTATTTTGGGTTATTTAATCTAAACGCATGAACCCTTAGGTGGCACATTATGTAATTTGTATAATTCTGGATTGTGGTTTTCCTCAACGTTTGGTGAAGATAATATGAAACCTAAATTTGGAAACCCAGAAGACGTGGATCATTCATTTCTCCGTAACGTTGATCACAAGACAGTCCGGCGTCACAACCCAGAAGACCAAATTCTACCTTGGCACTAAATATGTATGATGGTTTATGGAATAATAGCTCAGTCAGTATAGTGACTAGCTACGGGCTGGACGACCGGGGTTCGATCCCCGACGAGGGCAGAGGATTTATCCTCTGGCCTCTTCGTCCAGACCGGCTCTGGGGCCCACCCAGCCTCCTCTACAATGGGTACCGGAGTCCTTTCCCGGGGCTAAAGCCGGCCGGGGCGTGATGCTGACCACTCACCCCCATCTAGTGCCGAGGTCAAGGAAGAGAGGAGCTATACCTCCACTCACCCAAAATGCCTACATGGCGTATAGTGGGACAAACTTTACTTTTACTTTAGTCTTTCCAGGGTTTCTGGTTTATAACGCGGCTTCTCAAATTTCTGATATGATCAGCGACCAACTCCAAAACTCTTTGTCTGAAGCAATTTCTTCACCAACTACGATAAAATATACATGATAAAACACTAACTATAATTTCCGTGGTGGAATAAATAATCCGCACACAGGTAGCAGTCTACGGATCGCTTATTGTAAAACAATTTTAAGGGTCATATCCTACTCGTAGTACGTCTATAATTATTTATGCATGTTGGGAAATAATAATAATATTAATAGTAATAAATAAGACGATGGTGGTGACTAATGGTATTCAGCTGTTTTAAAATAATTAATTACAGTCGCCTTATGAACATAATTAACAAAGCGTAGTTCTACTCCTCTAATTTGTGTCAAGAACAGAAAATTGTAAGGGCACAGTCGCGTCTCGATAAATCATTCTCATGGTTGACGTCTTCATCCGAAACTCGTGCCAGGTATAGTTTCTGGCAACTTCATGTGTTTCTTCTCACCCCTTTTCGGTTCTTCGAAGCATCTTAACCTCATAAATTTTCAGTTTGAACTTGTGGATACCACAGAATCTTTCACTGCGGTATTTGCAAACGATTCTCTGAAGATCTGTGACTAGTTCATTAATTATACAGCAGAAATGTTGGACGTTGTCAGTATATGGGATATTTAATATACAAGGTTTTGGGAATTAATTTTACTCCCACCTTTGTTATTTCTTGTCTTGATAGTGAGAAAATTATTTTTTTTAAATTTGTGGTAACAGTTACGGAACCCTCGCTTATATGTGTGCCTTGTTCATGTGTTTTAATCTGTACTAAGATCTGGATTCAAAGGGCTCCTGAGTATTGAAACTGAACTCCAAATTTAAAAAGGTAATGCCAATGTAATGGTAATTAACAGCCTGAGGACAGGATACAGCTTACTCCCGGGAGCCATGCGTATTAAACGGCGTATACCTCAAACATTCGCCAGTGTCCAACGTGTTTATACCGGGTCTACAATTTATGCTGTAACGGCCTTGCTTGCATTGCGTGCTCGGCCGAGTGCACTGTTGGTGTGGGATAGAGATAGCGTGTTCTTCCCGTGAGTCACAGGCGAATCAGTTTCAGTGCCGCTAGTAAGAGCGAACTACGAATATTTCTCGTCACTAACACATGTTATTACATTATTTTTTTTACCTTAAATCACAAAAGATGTTCAAAGTGACTTCCTTGTGCTTGCAGGAAAGCTTCACATCTCGTTAACATGTTTCGAAATACTTGACGAAGCTCTTCTTGGGAAATTGCCGAAATGAATTGTGGTTTCCTGTTCTTCTTTTTATCCAAAACTGATCCCGTACTACGAAATTTTTTTATTAATCTCTCTATCGTGGGCCTGCTAGGAACACTTTCACCGGGAAAATGTCTGCGATATTTACGGCGGCATCTTCCGTAGGATGAATATTTGGCATATGTTTCGACTAAGAACACACGTTGCTTAATACTGTACACCATATTATCAACGTCAATCCGCGACGAGAGACGCAATGAAACTGATTCGCCTGTGACTCACGGGAATAACACGCTATCTCTATCCCACACCAACAGTGCACTCGGCCGAGCACGCAATGCAAGCAAGGCCGTTACAGCATAAATTGTAGACCCGGTATTGTGTACTCGTAACGCCATATTTTCCCAACAGAGTGCATATATGGATTTAGATTGATTCTGAGAATATTTCCGAGAACAACATTATTCAATTAGCCTTTGTAACGGATAAGTTTTGTGTTTTATTTTAGATAGGAACTAAAATAGAATTTATGCTTTAAAGGGTTTGGTGGATCACACATGTGGGTATAAGGGGATTGAACATATGTGTGAAAATTAGTTTCTCAGGAAATTTTGGTCTGTGAACAAGGAAGTTACAGTAGACTAGAGAGCTTCATAATAAATCTTGATTTTTTTGAAGATTGTGTGCTAATTCCACAGCCTTGTAAATTTTTAGAAGCAAACTGTCACGGCATATTTTCAGAAGCTATCCCAGCATTTATCTGGAGGCATTGAGTAAAACCATGAGCCATCTTAAAATAGAGTTATTGGGCCCGAGATCCTAATCTAGTAGTCCAAACCACTCAGTCGCGATGTTTAGTACAATTGCATAATGAGGAGTTAATAATTTGTACTCTCTTAAATTCAATTCAATTCCTTTATTTAAGTGTTTCCCAACAGCAAGAAGCCAATAACAGGCAAACACTGATAATACATACAATAATAATAAAATAATAATGAAAAATATAACACAAACAGATTAACTAAACTTATACATGTACAGTATTAAATATAACAGGCAAACCCAAACTATTTACGTGATTAACTTTAGTACTGATTATAGGCGAGGCATGCAGCACGCAGATGATTAATATATATAAACACAAATAATTTTAGACAGTGAAATTTAAGGGATCACTAAGGAAACTTAGGCCTAGATTGGAAGATATTATTAAAATGGATCTTAAAGAAATATGATGTTTACCATTTGAACAACTGTGAAATATAAACAAATAGACATGTATCAGTGAAATTTAAAAGCTGCCAATATGTCAACCGGGCATACAATACGCGTTCTGTAAGCGGAACCATCTTGAATGGTGATGTGTAGTGAGTTAGCTGAAGCAGTTCGCTCGACCAGAAAATTGTTTGATGGTGCTTGGCATTACCCTCCATCATGCATGTAATTTACGGGTCTACGTAATGGACTACATGTTGGTCCTCTTGAAATGTTGAGGTTTTAGTGATGAGTTTGGTCAGGATTCAGTCTCTGCTGTTAGAAAATAACTTCGACTTATTACTAGATACCGAAGCTGAATTTGATATCGATTTCCTCATTCCGGGTGCAACATACGCTGCTTTCTGTATCCCAGGGATGCAAGAGTTGATAAAAAAACGTGTCCGTAACTCTCTCGAACACATGTAGCCTCTGAGCAGGATAAGTACTGTAGTCGGAGCAAATCAGTGCACTTTGCCTACGTCATTGGCTTGTGAATACATGGAAAACAAACTCATATACTGTGTAAAATATATGAATTTCCGACAAAGAGCTACAAGTACTGCCGCTGGGAAATATTGTTTTTCTACGGACATTTTATTTTATTTTATTTTCTATTGCTACTCCCACCCGTTTGATCCAACTGCCTACTACTACTGGCAGATCTTGAGCGCACAGATTAGCCCCGACTACAGTAAATATTTTGTACAAAGTTTGTTTTTACGGTATTTTCAGTAGTTTACATTGTCGACTGATATTTAACGTGGTTGCCCCGTTAATAGAATGCGCCGAAGAACAAAGATTTTTTGATCGGAATTTTGCTATCAGAAGCTACTAAACCTAATGAAAAATGTCGCCTAATATGTTAAGATTTGTTGTATTTTCGCAGACATCATAAAGACGTTAGTCGTAATTGATACGAATATTTTTACTGTCAACCCAAAGGTTTACTTCCAAATTCTGATTCTTTGATTACTTAACGGCACTGTGAAACTGTATATTATATACTATGATGATGATGATGATTTGTGTCTTATTATCAGGAAGTAATCTGTCGTTACCTATTGAAGGTTATAGCCCAATATTTTATTGGAAAAACTGAAAAAATCCACTAATAACATTATTAACGATAGCCGCTGTATTCAATTTCTAACCTTGAACTTCCGAATTTGAAGTAAGCGTTTTAATTATCCTACTACAAATCTCTGTTTTTTTAATTGTTAAATTAGCGGTTGTACATTCGTGTTATAAAAATCAATTTATGCTGTAATATTGTATTCAGAGAAAATAATTCTGGCTTAAGTATGAACGAAAAAAGAACGAGACGATCGCGTATAAGAAAGCAGTTTTAAATAACGACCTTTAATTTGTCTTGTCGTATCTAGTTAACGTCAGTCGCCACAGACATTTTCTAACAGCTGCCGGGTGTCGAGATGAGCAGCTGACGGGCTGTCTGCAGCAATCTGTACCAAAATATTTCAGAGAGACAGTCATGCCACTCATGATTAGTACCACGCACAGACAGAAAACATCTGAGCCAATAAAGAAACTCGATGATTATTGTCGCGTTGACTTAATACCGAATGACACTAAATCTGAGAAGATAAGATCTTTGAGAAATGTTGTTTAACGAAGAATAGATTATAGTGAACAAATTTAACCAATAGGCCCATGAACAAAATAATTAAATTCAACAAAATAAAAGTATTACAAGACCTATTTTCCGGAAGAATATGCCTACCTTACCATCTTCATCCGTTTTGTGTCACTGGTCTACGATTAACAAAGATAACGTAGATTTCAAGTTCTCACGATGAATATGAAGATGATGGCTTTCTAGAATATTTCGCCGTGTAGCCTAACTCTGATTATGGCGTCAGTTGACTCCTCTGAAACGTCTGTGAACTTCCAGTATTCCAGAAGGCTGCCATCGTAACGTTTTATTACACTACGCTGTATGAACTACAGTTAATTTTTTTTCCTGATAATTGTACTTGCATTTATTTAGAAATATTTTCTTATTTCTTAAACGACGTGTTTGATTCCATACATTTATCGAAATTGAATAACTTTTGCAATGAGCGCGTGTGTAGTAAAATGCGTCCAGCAGACACTAGACCGTACACATCAGCTGGTCTGGGCTCTAATTCTTTCAGTTCTTAAACTGGGATTACGTTTTCTGAAGGGCGAATAAGGATGAGGGGCTGCTGTCTTTTATTTTTTGCTTTCAGCCGAAGAAGGTTGTGGTCGTGGCAAAGCAATAACTGTGGAGATGAGCCTGTTAAAATAGGAGCAACTGAAGCTGAGAAGGAAATAAACGCGTGTGTGGTGTTTCCTTTTTTTCTTTTTTCCCTCCAATTTGCCAGCACGTAACTGGAGACGCCGTTGGTGTTTCAAGTATAGCGGTACTCACACCCTGGACGTTTACAGCAGTGCAAGTCAGAGAGTCAAGTCACATTGTGCTGTTTTTCTTCTGTTCTTGCGTTACATATCTTGGCAGCCGGCTCTGTTGATGTTCTTTGGGTTTCAAACAAGGAAACCATTTGTCAACGATCTATCACCACTGCCTCAGCTGTGCCAGCGTTCCGTCGGCTTGCTCTAGCGGCTTCTGTTTCTGGAATCCTGGTGCTGGGGTCGGGTCTCCCAAGTCGTTTTGTTCACGAACATAATTCACACGCTAAAGAAATGACTTTTTCAGATCATCGTAACATGGACTTCCGTTAGTATCTCTTCTTGAATGTGGTTAAAAAGGGGACCTAAGTCGACAGTAAGGTGATTACATGCAACCGATGATTACTGAACCTGATGCCTTGACGAGACAGTTGGAACGACACAAATATTTATGTATTTCCGCTTGGGATCCCACAGACCCACAGTTCTTTGCTTTCGATGACCAAACCACATTCACATGTTTTCTTTTAAGGCATCATATTCCGTAGAAGTCGTACAGTGCTGCCTCTGTGTGCTGACAGCAGCTACAATGAATACTGCGTGTCTTTTGAGGTAAAGTTGACATTTGAAACTAATTACCATACAACTCAAAGGCGTAAGCGGAAAACCAGAACGTAATGTTGACTTTCTTAAGCAGCAGCTCGTCCTAATAATACACAAATATTCAGGTCTTACCTCAAAGTAAACAATATATTTCCTTACAAAGATCAGTTAGAAATGTTGTTCAAGGAAATAATCCTTGTTTTATCTGACAGTTATGCGAGACCAATAATATAATTTGTGGTCAAAATTAATATTTATTTGATTGTTAAATCTGGTGGTACATACGGTTACCACTCGGCTTTGAAATTTTAAACTAACTCGAAAGCAGAGAATTTATCTTTAGTGGCTAACAGTTGCTCGGCTAGTCAATAACTTTTCTGTCATTTATGAAACTCAGTTTTTTGTTTTGTTCAGAAACTCTTGCTGTTGGTTCCCAATCCACGCCCTGTTTAAGATTGATTTTTAATATCAACCTCCCATCCTGACCTAGGTTTTCCAGGTCTTCATGTTTTTCGAGTCAAATTCTTTGTGGGTTCCTTGGCTTTTCTATGCGTGCTACATTATCTGCCGAACGTATCTTGATTTTTGCGAAGTATACAAGTCGTATATCAATTCTAGTTCTCTTCGCCTCTTCTTACTCGCTGTAACGGGTACAAATACTCACCCAAACATCCTAATCTCAAAGACCCTCAATATCATCTCAATACCATGCAAATTAATAGAAGCATTCTAACTTTTTTGTATTTTGATTCATATGAATTTATTCCATTCCTAAACAATAGTCTATTTTTTCAGTATGGCGCAAATACAATGACAGACCCAATTAAAATTGTTGTAAATGGAATAATCCATATTCAGTATCGTATCTTACAGTGAAAAATTAAGATTTTGCAAGTTTAAAGTATGAAATCTGTTCTTATGAAAAAATGCATATGTAGATGACTCTTAAGACTGTTCCAATATTTTCATATACCAATCTCCGCTTTACTGCCGCTCCTGTTTTCAGAAAGATGTTAAATGGGGGGGGGCTAAAATATGAAGCGAAAATACTCGAATCCACCGCCGCTCCATCTACACATCATTGGTTTTAAAAATCTTGGAATTTCCGTAAATCTGTGGCACGTGCCACATCAGGCGTAAGAACAGTAGTTTCAAGCTCCGTTTAATTCGTCTGCCTTGCTGAACACACAAGTTGAATTTATTTCACAATCTGGAATAAAAAATAAATTGTTATGCTTCCCTATCACGCACGTGTGTGTATGTACACAGAAGATCCGACAGAGAAGACCTACTATTTCTGTTCGTGAATAAATTGTGTTTCTTTGAGCAAGCAGTTTTAACTAACACGTTTACAAATAACAAATATCTTATAAATTAAGTATGATACGTATACTGTTTACTTTGTTTAAAACAAATTCTCACTGATTCACTTTTTTACGATCTTTGTAAAATCATTTATTACGCGTTGTAGCACGTTATGAATCGCTTCTCATAGTTCATCCAAAGTGACTGGCCGTATCTCGATTAATCGACTCTACAGATAACCTCACACAAATATTCGGGGCTGAGAAGTCAGGAGATCTTGGCGGCCATTTTAAATCACGAAACCTTGAAATTAGATGATGTGGGAAACTCCATGTTCATTCGTATAATATATGATGTGGCGCCATATTTCTGGAACACTCCCGTGTATGTCCAAAACCATACTCCCGCGCATTCTGTAAGTACCTATTGCATTCAAAACTTCTCCACTCCGGGCATTTTTGAATAATACTCAACATAAAAAAACGTCAGTTTTTTCTACCGGATTATTTTTTATGGAAATTTATTATGAGAGTCAGGAACGAGTACTTATGTGGGCGTTGTTATTGAAACTTTGCGTTTTGTTATCATGCTGTTTGTGTACGTGTGTGTACTCTTTTCATGCGTGGATTTATCAACTTAGGACAAAGCGGTTCATTCCAAAGATAACAAGCAACACAAGTGATTTCTGAAGAATATATCATTTCAACTTTGTATTTACTTACCTGAGCGTATTTTTATATTTCGCAAACAACCAAGAATTTCAGTTTTACGGTTAGTGTAAATGAAGTGGTATTGTTTCAAATGCAGCCGTACTCTTAAAATAACAGTTATATTCCAGTTACGAAAAGATCCCCCTGGGAACAAACAGATTTTTGAAGTTACAGTCATGTCTTCTTTTGCATACATGACTCAACTTTGATGTAGCAGACCGAGATAATCTTCGCTTAAATGCATATTTTTAATTCGTTTTGTGTGTACGCAGTAGACGAAAAGCTCCCATTTAATGTACTGCGTTTTTTTGAACATAGAAACTACATATGTGACCAGCTTTATAACAGACACTCAGCTGTTTACTTTTTGACACAAAAGCCTATTGGCAGTTACCATGGTATTTTAATTTCTGTTGGTTATTTTATTTGGGATTGAAGAAATTGTAACTTACTGAGACTGTAGATTCTTGAACAAGTTGTGAGTGGGACTTCTGTTACATTATGGACGTTTTCAGCTTTCCATTTAAAAAAGACAACATTTATCAGAATTTTGTGTAAGTTATGTTCTCTTATTCACACCAGAATTCATTTATAAATCACAGCACTGTCTTGTTCTGCCTCTTATGTAAATTTAATTCATTTTGTATGTCAATGAAGTATATTTAAATTAAAACACAAATGTAAAAAAGCCCATACTCTCCATAATTAATGCAACATGGACGTTTGGTAGACAAAATTGGAAGCAGACCCAAGACACTATTCCATGCTGCGATCCTATGATATCATTGATAATTTAGTAGTATAAAGACGAGTGTTGGAACGTCGTAATTGTAACGTAAACAGCCTAAATATAAACGAATTTATACATTATGGAGGCTACAGATATATGTATATACTACAGCCACAGTTATAATAAAGGCAGTAGATATTTATATTGATATGAACGAGTTCGACAATCCATAAGGAAATTAATGTCATGAGAATGCAAGTTAAATTTGAATGTGTTCTGTCCGAATTTATTATTTTTGCCATATGATTTGGTCATGCGTTGTTATAAATTAAAGATATTTTACCAGTTTTAACTACTCTACTTTCTGAAGACGTTTTCAGGTCCGCGGTTAAATCCGTGTAGCACCTTTCGGCACGTGTAGCAACTGAACTCCCATCTTGTTAAAAAACTGGCATGACGGATAAGGAAGGGGTTATAACACTGTAATCTGTTCTCTAGTTTTCTTCGCGATCTCGAAGGAAGAATGGAATAAATAAGAAAGTACTAAAATAAAAGCTGAAATATTGTTGGATTCGTGAGTACTTGCGTGTGTACGTTTTTGCTTAGGTGGATGGGTAGAGGAGTACAAAAATGGCACTCACCAAGAACTCGCCTACTAAAATTATTTTTTCTGCAATAGTTGTGATCTCTATATTTATAATTGTGTTTACTATGAACTACCCCCACGTCCATCAATACATTTCATAAGCCTATGTACATATTCTACAGCAGTTAGGATTTAGAGAAATTTCAGGATGTAACGTTTTGAGAGGCTGTTATGTGTTCTCGGTACAAAATGAACTCTTTTATAGGAAAGATCGTATTTGGTCTACAGTATGGCCGCATGTTTTATTCCTTAAAGTATTGAAATATTTTGGAGTAAATTTTGTGTTAGTTGTTTACATTAGAAATTGAAATAATATATTTTTTATTAGTTTCAGTGAAATGATGTTTCTATTGTATACAAAAATCAAATCGAAATTAATAATTTTACTCAGAAACAGCTGATTGTACAAAATTAATTGGTATACAGCAGATTATTAAACTTGTTAAAAGTCTACTTACTTACCTAAACACAATTTTCGAAATCGAAAGTATTTGACGAGAGACAATTAAAAATAATTTCTGACTATAATGTGATAGATCTGTCTGTATTGTAGTTAGCGTCAAAGCGATTATGTGTGTCTGCATTAAGTGAAAACGAATGTTAGTGAGGTATAGAAAATTGCAAACAGCACATAATCAACAAATATTTGTGTTCCAATGAAGTACACTTTCCATTGTTGGTGCTCTGGGATGAACATAAGTGGTTCAATATTTCAACAAATCCGCATACATCCTCTTAACATTTACCGCGAGAGGTAAACTTTGTGACTGAAGAACTCCCCATTGTTTTTTTTCCACGCGATCAGGCCTTTGTGTTGAAGAGGAACGCACATGATGAAGCCTCGTAGGGCACAGAATTAGTTCCTTCAGTAAGCTGCCTACTTACTGCCTACTGTCCGCGTGTATTGTTAATAAAGAACGACTTCCCCCTTGGGAAATGTTAGAGGCTGGACATTGGTACACGACTGGTAGACAAAGAAAAAGGTAATTTGGGGTTGGAAAGTCATAAGAAAAAGAGAGGGGAGAGGAGATTCAAGATGATATCTGCTTCATCAGATGAGAGGTTGGAAATAAGCTGAACAGTTGATCACTGTTCCCCATACTAAAATTATACCATTCTCATGGATGACACCAATAATTAATTCAGAGCGCATGAGACATAGTCATAGCTGAAGTATATCACTGTTCCTTGATTTAACCAATATGGTAATTGTGTACGGTTAGAGATCAGACTGGAGACAGAATCAGAACAAAAGTGCTTTGATGAAAAAAATATTTTGATCAATTTTTACATCCAAGAACGAATATGTATCAGTATGATGGATTAAATTATGTAATGATGAGTTTCATAATTTGTATTCTTCGTCAAACATTATAACGGTAATTAAGGAAGATTAAATGGAGAGATTAAAAATGTGTACACAATTTTAGTCTGGAAGCTTCAAAGGAAGGCGTCTCGTTGAATAGCTAAACGTGGATGAAATAATATTATTTAAACAGATTTCTGAGAAATGGAGTGTGCTAGTGGAATAAAGTGGCTAAGGATAATGACAATGATGAGATTCTCTCTACTCTGTTCGCAAAAGTCAATGAATTTCTTGATCAGCTCAGTAACTATAACTAGGTTGGCAATGTCAAGAAGCAAAACATAACCAGGAGAAAATAATGTTTAAAATCCTTTAAAGTCCAGTGTGAACTATATGTACCACCTGCTTCGAAAATCAGTAACTCTTCATTTTGTATTTAAGGTTTTGGAATGATTATCACTATAAAGAAAGGTTATGTCCTTAAATAGCATTAACTAGTTCATCTTGGTAATGGACAAGATTTGTTTTCTCTCTGAGGTTCTCACCGAATTCTTAAATATTAGAAATACTTTCGCTTCAAAAGGTTAAAAGATTAATATAGCGGTATGCTAATTACATATTTTATTTCAAAGTAATATTAATTCAAAATTACTCATAATTAATTTAATTTAAACATGTCGATTTAATCTCGTAATATAAAATGTTATGTAGACGTTGTAATAAATGCCTGGTGTTTATTGTAATTGAGTGTAATCATAGTATCGTACGTTCACAGAATATGTAAAATAATGGATCAGAGGGGAGTAAATGGTTTCTATAGTCATTAACTTAGGTGGGATGATATTATTAAAATGTATCTTAGGGAAATGGGAAAAGGGGTGTGTATGTGATTTACCTTCCTCAAGGGAGGCTCTAGTAGCCGGTCTTGTCAACACGACAATGAACGTTGGGGGGTTCCATAAAACGCGGGAAATGTTGTGACTGGCTGAACTGCTTCTCAAGGATGACTCAGTTATATCAAATTAGATAGATAGTAGGCCTCTGGATAAAATTTACGACAGCTAATACTAAAACTGAAATGTGTATTGTTATAGGAGAATAATTCTAAGGCCTGCAGAGTACCTGAAATGAGTATCTCAAAATTTGCTTGTCTTGTTTCCTTATATTACCTGGTCAAAAAATACAGTTTCTTCTCACTCCCCCTCCTCAAAACCGGCTCACTATTGATAAATATCGACGTTTCGAAGAAACATGCCACCTCAATCTTCAGGGCTGAAGATGGATGCGGTATGTTCCTCTGACGTTGTTTCTTCCTACTAGTCCACATGACAGCCCAGAATTTTAACATCGACAATTTAAAATATTATTCCCCTAATTTGCATTTTGATGTGTTCGTAATTACCCATGCAGGCACATAAATTGTTGGTAATCTGCTTCCTCCAGTTTGAATAGATTTTGAAATAATGGTTTGACTTTTAGGGCAGTCACGCGCCTTTGAGTAAGCTTCAATGTCCAGGTGGTTGCAATCAAATTTCAACCTCACTGTTGGAACTACGTCTACCATCTGTTTAATTGGTCATGGATTATTCCTGTAATATTTGCCTGACAATATCTGCTGCTTTTGTGTTATATCAAACACTAATCATTACGAAGGTAACTGAATAGATCGGTGAGTAATTGTGAGTGAGGTGCTCGCTCTGAACTGCCTTGAGGCCCCCATTCAAGTCGCCTTTTGTCACCACAGCGTATCACCATCGAAGCAGCGTCTCGTAACTAGAGCGATCCAGTTTTGTATTCCCGAGAGATGCAAAACCTGTTTCTACTGCAGAATATCGTAATGCAGTAACCTTTTCCTCAATGCGCTTACATATATCCATCCAGTGTACACAGCAGCACCTGTAAAGGACCCCTTAAAATCATGTAAGCTTCAAGAAGAGCCTTCTTCCGTTTTGAAAGGAGGGTTGTCAATTGTACCGGATATTCTTTGCTTGATAAACTTGTTGGTTCTTATGTTTCCAAATATTTGAACATGATAAGTATATCATAAAGTAAGTTAGGCATTTCAACACATATGTCGTAAAGTCATGAGATAAGAGTTTTCGCTTCTTTCAAAATGTGGATTTTAGTCATTTAGTTTCTTACCAGAATTTCGTAGGAACGCATGGTCACCATCTTTAAGATGGGAGACAGTACGATCTTTTACAGTCACGAGTCATTAGACCACATTCCACATTAAATGAGTGTATTTAAAATCTTAAACTTGTATTAATACTTCCGAAGATCACCTAATGGTGTTACGAGTTCCCTGGTCCCTATATATACCGCCGAAATATTATGTCTGCTTGCGCAGGTTTACCGCGGTTTTAAATGCTGTCCTTCCCTTCTGGAAGCTGTCGCTCTCCGCACCCCTGCTCTGAATCTGAAATTTTTTTCTATGTTCAGTTTTAGCCCTTTGATCAAAAACAGTCTTTCTGCTAGATGCGCATCAGTTTCTAATGTTGTCTGCAGGGAGTCGGACATATTCGAGACGAAAATTGTCACACTTCTTCACATTCTATAATAGTATAATTTACTTAATTGATTCATGTTATTTTTACAAATATCCTAATGTAGTTAGTAGTAATTTTTAGTGTATTTATTTTTCCGTATCAATGTATTTTATATTCTGCTTGTTTTACCTTTTATGTTTTTATTGTGTTCGTGAGCTCATCTTTGTGCTGTATCTGTAATTGGCCATCAGGCTGTTGATACAGCACACTAATAATAACGAATTGAAGAATTGAAGAATTTAGTGATGCATATCTGGTTCCGCTAGAAATTCTAGGCAAAAATGCTAGATGACATTTCTGTTTTATAAGTGCTGATACAGTGAGGAATCTTTTAGAAAATTTTAGTGTGATTGATTAAAACATTAAAATCGCCTTT
Source organism: Zootermopsis nevadensis (assembly GCF_977971745.1). NCBI lineage: Eukaryota > Metazoa > Arthropoda > Insecta > Blattodea > Termopsidae > Zootermopsis > Zootermopsis nevadensis. The sequence goes on from NW_028259142.1 coordinate 11,864,761, forward strand.
AATTTATTTAACGACGCCATGAAACATCTCAGGTTATTTTGACGTTTGAGGAACGTTACAAAGATATCGGACTGCGTAAGAATTGGTGTATATCTATTCTGATTCAGCTGAAAAAATAGTTGCTAAGAAAGGATACTATAGGATTAATTAGTTAGTTGAATACTAAGTCGATTTCGATTAATAACTGATAGAAAATTTATTGAGTATTCAGCTTGATAGTTGTTAGTTAGTTACTTAGTTAGTTAGTTAGTTTGTTTGTTAGTTTGTTGCTCAGTCTGTTATACATGTGGTTGGTTGGTTACTTGGTCGGTCGTGTAGACTGTTAGTTAATTTTACCGTTAGTTATTTATGTATTCTTTATGCAGTCGGTTAGTAACGACTCAACATTTAGGTTTTAGTTAGTTGAGCTTAATCCCGTCACGTGATCTGACCTACGTGTTTCAAAACCAAGTTCAGTTTTAAGAAGACTGCAGCATTCTTCCAATTATAACGACATCCTGGATTATGCATATTCGTGGCAAGAAGTCACGCACGTATTTGTGGTCAGTTTCTCAAACGTTGGCAGTAGAGGAGTTTCCTCGAGTAGCAGACAGACCGCATCTTCCCATGGGGTCGGCTGTGACCCCAGAAAGAAGAACACGGCGCTTGAGGTTACCGGCTCCACTGCTGCTAATTGGGAAGACTACTGTATGGTTCCACTGGGAGTTCAGTAAATTGGGGGCAGCTTACTTCTTTCTAAATATCACTGTGTGCCTCTTGGGGAGGAAGCCCTTCTGGGGTTGTCATTGGTCAGATGACGAACAGCGTCCAGGTTTCACGTCGTGTTCACTTCTCCTGTGGAAAGTGGATTCTAAAAATGAGTCTGCAGTAAAATCAGCATAGCACTAAAAGTTGGCTTCTTGCTGAAAAAATGTATTCCTTTTAATAATATCTATGATGTATGATAAATTAGTTGGTGTACAGCTTAGGTGGATGAATTGTGGCTTTTCTTTTTGCAGTAACAGAAATAAATAAGGGAGGGGAAGGAGAGAATAAGATAGAAAATTATAAAAAAATAAAGGAAGAATGAAGAATATAAAGATGAGTGGTTAGAGAGGAGACATATATAATTGAAAGAAATGAAAAACAACGAAGGAATATCTAATATGTGCCGAGACACACAGCCGACGAGTTCACTTGGTCGAATGATGGGCAGATGGCAATTCTTGTTTCTATTGCCTGCGCGTTGAAATGTACCCCCACCACACTAGTCTCCCCTCTCCATCTCCTCTTTTGCGCAGACCTACGTCATGACTCGTGAATTCACCTCTGCTATAGCAAAACTTACACAGATGGCAAGAATTCTTGACATGTGATATGTGTTATTATTCGTAAATGGGTACTCACTTTTTTACTTATCTGTAAGTACATACCTGTGCCTTAGCACCATGGCCATCGGTTTATTTTTCTGGTACACACACATATTACAGAACCGAAAGGTAGACTCAAACTTTGCGAATTCTTCGTCAGAACTTATTTTCGTGGTAGCCTTGGGTATATGATGACGACATCCCGTATCCTCGTCATTTAATCTCATTTCTCCCATTAATTTTTCCGAGTTCTTTTCTTGTCTGTTCCAAAAGGGATAGTCTGCACGAATTTGATCAGTGAAGCTGCTTAGTTCACTTTGACAGGATTACTAATTTCACCCACGCAAAGAAACTAACTTTCTGCAGGCCTACTGTTTTAAGAAGATCATGAGTCCCCGCGGAAGTTAATTTGTCAGGTCTTTTGTTCAATTCTAACTAGGCCTGTTTTTACATTGGTCCTTTTTCCGTCCTTGTCTTCCTTAGAACAGTTTTATATTTCAGATGTATTATTTTTAGCGTCGTAATTAGAAGCAAGTACGAATCAAGAGTATGTCCATGACGGAATTAAGAGCAGATTAAATTATATTTTAAGTAACTAGATTTAGCAAAGTCTTTCTTCAAAGCTGAATGTCCGTCAGCTAGAAAGACAATTCTTTTCCTTGTATGCAAACTGACCGTTCATTGTCGTGTTTAAAGGAGACCACATTAAATCCATTTAATATCTTTTATACGTTCGAGTTTTTGTAAAGACTAAGAGTTTAAACTAAAATTAAGAGTAAAGATTAAAATACGCCTATTTTAATTTTGCATGTTTTTATTTAAGAACGAAGTGATGGGGGAAATTCTTGGACCTATTTGTCAGGAAGTAACACTGGGGTGGAAAATATTGCATAATGAAAGCTCTGTGTTTGTTACGCCTAAAAATTCTTATTAGGTTGGTCGAATCAAAAACGATTAGATGGACGGAACAAGGTGCTTGGAAATTAGTACAGAACTATAATAAACCCTGAATTCAAAAAAGCACATATAAAACGCAGGTGAAAACGGGAAAGTAATCTTAAAATAGATCTTAAAGCAATATGTGGACTGGATTCAGTTGGTTCAAGTAGGGTCCACTGGCGGAATAGTCCGAACACTGTAATGCACCTACGCGTTCCATAAAAGGCGGGAAATTTTATTGCCAAATGAGCTACGGTAGTTCAGTTTCTTCCTGAAGTTTGTTTCATGCATTTTCAAAACTGACCTCTCCTTCCCCCCCCCCCCCCCCCGATATTATGTTGTAGAGAAGTGTGTTTGAGAACAAAACGTAGAGGAAGATATTTGGATCCATGAAGGAATGCTTACAACAGAACAGAGAATGTCATGATGAGAAGGAATTTCGTAATTTATAACTTTTCATTTTTCTTCCGGAGATTAAATGAAGGGCGATATGGGTGGGGCATGTATCATGCATTGAGAAAATAAATTCTTACGTTTTGAAAATGACAGTCTTATGCGTTGTTCCGCAGTGTAGTCTGGTAGAAGTTTAGTGACGTGTCAGCTGTGCTTACTGCCTCCATCATCAGGGCGTTAAACGCTGAATTATCGAGACTCTTCAGACATTCTACCATCTTCTGTAACCACCCCTTTGAACTCGTTGCATCTTCTGCTTTTATGTTCTCTTCTTTAGGAGAATCGTAAAATTTGAGGTGTTCTATTTTTAGTTTTCCAATTAGAAGTCGAACTTCTGTGAGTAAAGTAGCACGAACTATCTTCAGACTGCTGGGTAGCACACATTAGCTGTTCTTTGTCGCTTAAGGACGACACATCTGTTTGTAATGTTGTACGCACCTGGTTCGATTTAGTGACGAACCGGATAACTGACGTTTCTAACCACCATTTGCATGACCGTGCCTGCAAAATCTGATATCGTTTCTCTGAATTATTAGGCAACATAGTAGTTTCATGCTCCTTTTGTCGACCGTAAGCCTAGTAATAACGAGGTGTAATGCTCCTTAATTCTTTAGAATTTACCGTGTACATATCCTGACTGACACTGTTCTATATCAGTGCAAATAAATAAACATTCAATGCGCAGGTTTTTATTTCCAGTACGTGTTTTGCATCTGAGCCTATCCGACAAACGTCTATAAATTTTATTTTTTATAGGGAGTCGGACGTTTTGGTCCAAAGTACTAAAGAAAAGAGAGTTTATTAATTTGTTAATAAGAACCATTTGTAAATCGTGAGGTTTCAGGTTCTGACGACGCCGAGCGTAAAGATAGCTGTTTTCTGGGTTATTGCGCTGTGTAGTCTGGTGGAAGTTTATCGAAGTTTCAGATGTTTTTGCTGCCACCTTCATCAGGGCGATCATTCACGACGTAAAAACTCAGATGACAGCTATTTTTATTTTTAATTCAATATTCCCTTATCCACCAGATGACACGAGGTTACCAGAGTAGAGATGTTTTACTCAAGTATGTAATAAACCGAATTCTATAATCTTAATACAGTCTATTGTTATTCTAAGACCATTTTATCGTCTTATTTTATGCTCGTGTTCAAATAAGACATGAGTGAACTTGTCGAACCTGTCAGCCTCGCAAGACGGCACTCGTCTTGCTCCAGTGTCGAAACACAATAGAAACTTCCGTGACAAGTAGACCCTTCACTGGGATCTCAAAGCTGACAAACAAGCAGTGCAACGCAGAAACGGTGTCTGTTTTTATGGACTATTTTCTGCTAACAGGGCCATTCGGCTGATCCTGTCTGCTTTGTCACAAAACTTTTCCATTTGTAACATTGAAATGTTGTAATAAGTGTCTCTCCTGTTTCGTAAGATGACGTCAGTGTTTGAATTTGACCATAATTGCTGTTAGTTTGCTATTTTATTATCATGTATCATTAGTTTACAGCATTTATTAAGAGAAGGTTTGAAAAACAGTCGAATAATTATACGTATTTGGAGTAATTTGCTTAAGATAGGGTTTAGTAATGGATTTTTTTAGCATATAGTAATAAGCCTTGGGGAAATTCTTGACCAGCTGAGGAAATACTTCTGTCTCTGTAAAGGCTCTGCAACGTGGAGTTAGTTATTGCGTAACCGTGGGACACTTTGGTTAAATATTATTCAGGAAATATTTTTTTTAAGTTATTTAATAAATCAGTAGTAAAATACGATATTTTGTGACAACAGATATTTCCCTGGTCCGAATCTGGTTATAACACCGTGGGGTCATTGCGACTCTTGTTTGGTCCAATGAGAGGACAGGCCACTTGAAGGGGGCAACTCAAAGTAGCTCAATGTTTGTTTTGCTGTCCCCTTCCACAAGTAATTCAATGCAATCACGACAAGTAGACTGCATTTAAGGGGAGGAACTAGCCCCATATACTTTGTTTAAATCGCACTGGACCTAAACGATAGTGACTCTCACTCTGATTCGACTATGTAGGGTACTTCTTCAGAAGCTTTTATTGACTTAACTGGTAAATAAAATAAATGCATGTATGGTACACGAAGACCCTGTCAGGGGTGGGTTTAATGCAATTTAGAATCTCACGCTATTCTCTTCTATTCATTTTAATAATATCCTCACATCTAAGCAAAGTTCTCACACATGATTTTCTTCTTTAAGATCCAACGTCGTTGTCGATTTGACACAATTTTTTTTTTAATGCAGTCTTAAATAGCTGCTGTTATGGCTAGTGTTTTCAGGGATAATAGGTCTTAAATCGGCCACATTTGCTTCATCTTCCAGTTTTATAAAATTATTCCATCATTCGAAGAATATAAAGATTGTTTCAAAAATATGTGTACACATATTCAATAAATTAAGTACAGACATTTTAATAAATTAGATCATTTCATGAAGAGAGTTTCATACGTAAATCTGAAGTAACAGCATCCGGAAGATGCGAATTATTTTATTTTATGACAGAGTTCTACGAATTATTGTAACATCGTATTTCATATGGAAATGAAGAGTTGTAAACATAAATATTTGGAATCCAATAAATATTTTAGTGACTCCAGGCATTCTCTACAAAACTCAATGTAGTATTCAAAACAAAAAGATGTAATACCTACAACGGCTTTAGGCTCACGTATTTTGTTAATACAAAGATACGCAGTATCAATCTGTGAATACGTTCTGTTACACTTGATTCTTTCAAGCGACCTACTTTCTATGCATAAAATGAATGCTTTTGGTAGAGTATTGTCTTTAAATCCATCCGTACAAAAGTTACACCTCGGAATCTATTGAACAAATTTAGATAACATGTTGGACCTTAATTATCGCTGATTCAGTATGTGATGAGAATATTTGCAACTAACAGAGATGAAGTAAGAAGGTGTTGCATACTTATCGCAGTAGATATTAGGATGATTAAATCAATGAGGCCTATATGTGCAGTTCATGTAGCATGGCACGATGAGAAATACGAACGTAATTGTTGGATGGAAGACAACACTCGAAAGATCTAGGCGTAGATGGGTGGATAATATTGAAATTAATCTGTTAACTGGATTTACTTTTTTCAGCGTAGGGACCGACGGCGGTCTCTTGTGAACACGGTAATAAAGTTTAATTTTATTGAAGGTATAAAATCTTTTGAGTAATTGACCAACTCTCAGCGTCTCAATAAGGACTCCTCTCGTTTATGTTGTTTTATTCAGACACGGCTTATTATAAAAATAATTCCTGTCATGAAATACCAAACAAATTAAAATATATAGAAATGTTGAAAAAATATTGCCTTATGGTATTTAAATTGCTTTACTGTGTACAAAGGAAGGGTATATTACCTTAAACGCCACATAACTAAATCATAAGACGATATCAACGACAATAATACGTAGGCCTTAAACATTTCTGTATTTTATGCTACTTTTAATTTATAGTACAACCAGCCTTTTGGTCTTGTACAGTACCTTAGTCCGTTCTAAAATTGAGTATGCATCCGTTGTTTGGAACTCTATTACTAATACTGACTCCTTTAAACTTGGAAGGATTCAAAGGAAATTTGTAGCTCTGTGTTACACTAGATTCTTTAATATCGTTTGTGCCTATAATTATGATGATATATTAGTCAGATTAAACTTCTTATCGTTACATTTAAGGTGGAGGCTTTTGGATGTGCTTTTCCTCATCAATGTTTTTAAAGGCAAAATTAGTTGCTCATCTGTTTTTGATACAGTTAGTCTCTGCATACCCACTAGGTCTATCAGAGACTACTCTACCTTTACTGTACAACGTAATTTCAAGGCTAGTCCCTCTGCCAGATGTGTTTCTGCTGCCAATGCAGTCTGTAGGAGCATCGACATCTTTAACAAAGATCGTGTTTTGCTTACTGAGGTCAGTCAGCTTTTTAAACAATAATCATTGTTTTTATTGTTTATTGAATATAACGTTTTATTTTGTATGTTGTTTGTCCAAAATTGAACTGATTTTAATTTAATTTTTAATTTACTTATCCATAACATTTAGCTCATTTACTTATTAATTATTTTGCAATAAATTAATATTGTATTTTATATATTCAGTTCATTGTTTGTTTGCTTTTGTATTGTAAGATTTGTATTGTTGTTGGTGCTTGGCTGTTATTGGCCTTTTTGGCTGTTGTCAAGCACTTTAATAAATGAATTAAATTGAATTGAATTACCTGGCTATAAGATTAATATTTTTGATGATTTGCATCCAAGTGTTTAATAAGATAAAATATAGATGTGATGGAGTTTATTTCCACTCTATCATGCTTTTTCGTGGCATATTGCACACAGCATCCTCCCAGTTTAATATTCCAAAGTATGATTTTGTGTTACTGTACATTACAAAATTTTAGGGCTTATTTATACCACGATAGTTTAGCATAAATTAAGTAAAACGTATAAAGTAAGAAACTGATTTGTGCCTCCAATAAATTAGCACTGAGCCTATAGTGACAAGGAAACTCAGAAATAATACATTTAGAAAGTAAGTCTATGCCGTTTACTCCTTTCTAAGTAAACCAGTTCTTTCTTACTTTTATGTAAGAGAACATTGTTTAAGACTCTGAAACCGAATAGGGTAGATTCGCACCAAAAATCCAGATTTTTAATCAGAATTACTATTTTCGAGTGTCGGTCTCATTATTATCTTTCTGGAATCTGTTGATTTTCCTTCTTGTCTCCAATAAAATTCCAGTATATTACCTTTAGATAGGCTGCAACTATTTTATTAGAAATTTATCATAATATTTCCGCCACATCTAAAAACTACAGACTATACAGTTGAAACAGCGTCGTAAAATAACCTTAAACTCTATCAGTTGATTTCTACGAGACAAAACGCATGTGGTCTGTTGTCTTTGGCATAAGAGTGTATGCTCCCAGTAAGGCTGTTCAGAAGGGACCCTTTTATTGGCTCTCATGTGCTTGATGACTTTCTGGCTTCCTCTGTGGTGATCGCGGCAACTCATTCATTAATCTTGAGATGAGAAGTGACCGTGTCGACCCGGCAGTGAAGGTTGCTTCCTTACTTATTGAATGAGGGGAGGAAACCTCCAGTGGGGGCTGTGGTCGAGTCCAGCTGACCGTGAAATACTTCGCACACAGATGAACTACTCGGCGCACTGGACCGCTCCATTTCTCGCCTGGACTATAATTGTTTCAGATCTGAAGTGGTCCGTTAACTTTGTACTGCGACGTCCACACTAGAGCCCTAGATTCTTGAAGCTGTCGGAACCGCATACAACGTGCCATACTTATTATATAATGTGCATTGAACTGGTGAAATGAGATAGTATAATCAGTAGACTGGAAAACATTATAATATATATAATTAAAATAATAATAATAATAATAATAATAATTACTCAGCCGGATTCAAAAGGCCGTGCTTCTTGGGTCGCTCCGACTACTGCGCGTGCGCACGACCCCAACTCACTGTAGCAGCCCATCTCGTGGTTCGAGTCGTGGCTACAGTTTCACCTGGCCTGCAAGCATCCGAGTTATGACGGCAACACGCCTGAAGTTTTTGGCTGCTTGTGGACCAATTAAACAATTTATCATAATAATAATAATAATAATAAACCTAACTGGGACCATACATAAAGTGCCAGCGGTCACGCGCTACTGGTGTCCTGGGTCTATATCCTGTTCGAGCCTTAATATATTTTCTTTATTTCTGTTATTCTGTGCTATCTTTTGATCATTAAAGCCTTTTGAACGGCTGATTTCCATGGAAGGAGTTGTACAGCTTGTCGAATGTATTCATAGCTGGACAGGACAGGGTGTCTAGTCCTTGGAAGCAAAAGGAAAACAGAAATTATATTCGAAAGTATAACAATTGGGATTCAATATACTCCATCGGAAAACACTTTTCTACTTTTGAAAAGAGCGAAAAACATCAAGATTCTGTCTCCCCCCTCCCGCCGCGCCACTGTGTTTCAATACCATGCAGAAATGTTTGTGAACTTCCGTCCATATATTTATGACAGCAGCCACCTGGAATCCTCTTCATTCTGAAATGAAAACTTCGCTTTTCAAAACTCCATTGCCATGCCGCTGATGTATATAGGCCTTCGCGAAACCAATGCATTGAGCCGATCCAAAGCGAGATCAGTTTTGCCACTCGATCGCAATGCAATCATAAATATCTTTTCTTGCATCTCGGTTTGGTTGATAATGCCATCGTGCTTATAATCTTCATTTCAACTGGAGTATGTAGCATGTCTATTGATCTGGCAAATAAAGCTGTCAATCATGGCTGACGCCAAGTGCCCTTTCAGCTTGTGAATTACGTTGTTCTGACGCTAACAGTTTTGATGTCTTGGTGACAAGCTGTTTGATGTTTCCGGGTCGAATATTTGAAACCTATAAGCAATAAGAGGTAGATACACATCCATCTCCATATCACAAGATTCCATTAGGCCTATACGTTTATCATTCAGTGGATTCCTTGCAGTTTTTAGCCTGCTTTTCGTATACACAAAGGGACAAAATATCAGTGTGTCACTGTATTTCCACACCTAACAGTTTTTAAAGCATTTTGCTGATTTTTATGAAATTTTATATGAACGTCATGCCATTGTTCGGTACCCTATTTACAGACACATTAATTTGTTATCATTGTTAATATCAATTTGGTACTGTGCAAAATTGTGAGGTGAGGGCGAGCTAAAAATATAAAACTTAGCGCAAAGTGCAGTAAGTGAACGCTTATAATATCAAATTCTTTCTGTTTGTCAGCCCGCAGGTTTCATGTCGGAACCATTAGACGGATTTTTATTTAATACTGTATCAAAGAGTTATACAATAAAAGCTTTCGACCAATTTCAGTTTTGGTCAAAGTCAAACAGTAATGACCGCCTAGATGCATTTTTAATCTTACCTAACACTGTTCTGCTTAGTACTAATCTTACAAGTTTTGAACATAAATTGAATTAATAATGATATCGACAAGGGAGAATGTTTTCAGCTAATAGCACGTTTGATCTTTGAAAATAAAACTTCTTAATGAAATTCGGTTAAATTTGGTTGACCTGCTAGTGGTCTACACTAAACATATAAACACTATTATAACTTTGATTTATATTTGCGTCATGTAATACGTACTTTGAATGAAGTAGGACTATACATTGAACTTCACTATTTTCCTCAAAAGAGGCATATCTTACAATAAATCTGTAACATGCTTTCATCTTTAGCTACAGAATGCGCTTATGTAAATGAAATACAAGAAAACTGGAAAGCGGTTTTGAATTTGTAGTATAATTATCTCCTTAATACCTACCATTACATTTAAATATTAAGTAAACGAACATCAATATAGTTTACAAAAGCGGATATAATATATTTGTAAAATATGATTTTTTTTAGAGCAGAGCACGATAAGTTGGAGCAACGTCATATCCTCTCTCGTACGTTATGAAGCAAGTCTTTCTCAGCTGTTCCATTATCCTCTACATTTTATTACTATGAGCTGTACATGAGTAAGCAGAACCGTGGCTAATATTACTTCAAGTTGAGCTTACATATTGACACATTACATGTCATACTGTCAGTATATATAGCTACATCGCTATTCCAATGCAGTGAACCGTGTGTTAAATTCTGCATTCACCCGGATCTCATATGCAGACAAGAGCGTGTCGGATCTGTGGGGTAGATCCAAGCCAATCTAGGCGATAGGATAGCTTTGCTGTATGGAAGCCACTCCGGATAATTTCCTTATTGTGCAAGAAAGTAAGGGAAAGAATAGAAAAATGGGGTGAGTGAGGTAATTCCTGTATATAACATTGCTATGACAACGACTTGCCCATCATGTGTCTCGCTGATGTCACCCTCATTCGTCTTATCACTTGGATATAACAGGGGACTTCAAGCTCTGCAGTCAAGTGTAATAAATTGTCACACAGTTATTAGCCACATTGCTAGAAAGGACGAGAAATTCGAGGGACTTTCAGGGTCTGAGCACTTTGCGAAATCAACTCTACTGTCCCCAGGAAGATTTCATACGGTTTGTTCATACTTATTCGGGACAATTGTGTTTTTAAATAAGTGAAAACCTTTTATAAGGACTCCCAATACAGAATGTGACCTAAATTCAGTTACCTCTACAAATTTCTGTGTTCTGAAACTGAAAACGTATTCAAAATTTTTATTGTGCAATGAACATGTTATAATGCTGGGTTAGCTTATGGTAATGCAGCTCTGTCAGCAATAGTAGTAGTAGATCTACATAATTCTGCTGGTAGATGTCTCTGCCAACGATGTAATGAAATTGTTATTATTATTTAGTGTTCGGTCTGACGACAGGTCCATATGAACAGGATCCTTCCATACTTTTCTCGGACTGGGACCTGTTCATATACGTTCTTGGCAGATGATCCAGAAGTGGTTTGCCATTGCCTTCTTCTGTGTGTGAATGGAGTAATTGTTGGGATGCCACGGAGAAACCGGGGAAGCCCCCGGAGGAAAACTCCGTGTTGCCTAGAACACGGCCTTGCCCAACACAAGTTATAAATTCGGGCACCGCCGGGATTCGAACCCGAGACCCCAGGATTACAAGGCCAGCGTTCTAACCGTTCATAATTGTCACAACAGTATAAAATTGACCCATTTCTTAGTCTTTAAAAAAATAAGAAATCAAAGGAGTCTACACGTCTCTTAAAAATATGCGCAACTATAGGAATGTTTTCATATTTAAATTTGTTCGAATAGCTTCTGCTGACCAATTTGGATATAATGCGCAGTTACAACGCATTCGCATTAACCGTGTAAGCCTGGATAATATTTTGTAGTCATGTGTGTGTCATGATGCAATCTTTAAGATGGGGGCGAAAGTTTGTAACTACCTACAAGGTTACAAGGCGTCGTAAACCAGAAGAATACAATCCAAAAGTTCTTCTCCGTGAAAATATCGACATCCATCTGTTGTATATTTTTTTGTTTTCCTATTATAAACCTGTATGCGGTCTAGCCACTTGGTCTCTTATTGGTGTTCTAGCCTCGTATCCTCAATTGCGTTCCGTGACGTTATGTTGTTGATAGCCTATTTGTTTTATGATTCTCTGTCACTTAATAATTCATATTTTTCAGCAATGTTTTGAATTAGTATTCGTAACAAATTATTTTTCCACCATCATCCACAATTATTCTTCCAACTGTTACTATAGTGCGAGACATCAGACCATCAAATACATTGTACAGGAATGCCACCTGAGGGCATATCCAGGAGAACAATCTAATTTCCTCCTAGCCTCCCCACCAGCACTTGAATGGATAGCCAATCTTGACCTAAAATTATAGTACTGTATTCTAGTATATTATATTTGTAATGTCCATCGTATTGTTGTATTTTATGTGTTGTAATATAGCCATAAGATAAATAAAGCCACCATCATGGAAGTATTCAACTCTGAAAGGTAAAAAACGTTAAATTTTGTTATTTTAAAAACGTCAGCTTTAAGAAAGAACATGAATTGATGGTACTGTAAAATATAGGTGCTTTATTTTGCAATAAAGACGCAGTTGCATGTAATTTTGGTACGACTGTACTGCAGGCTGCAGCAGAGTCCGTGTTTCAGTATCAGTATCAGGCCCACTCCACCCCACCCCCTTACAACATACTTCCTTTGCTGTCAATCCTTCATGTGACAATGTGGAACTAACAGCTGCCTACAGCCTGACCCCCATAACCAATCTGCTGTGTCCCACCCCTTCAGTGGGCGAGCGGTTCGTTGCATCCCCAACCCCATGAGGACGACACCCCAAATATCAAACATTACTTTATTTTTAATGTAGCGGACCGACAGTATAATCAATAAAATCCTGGTGTCCGAGAAACGGAGTGAGGCTCTTCGTATTATAACCGCAGCTTGCGTGTCACAGGCGAACTCTGCTTAATCAGTTAAGTGTACTTAGCTCTGGATGGGGAATAAGCAAGGTTTCTAAGTTACTCCGCCATTTGTCGACTTGGTTTTAATATCTGGTGTTGTGTATCATTGTAGGATGTAGCAGAACGTTCTTCTGGCCTGGTTCAAATAATAAGCGTCTATATTTTACCGTAAATTATCTCAGTAAGCTAAAATCTAAAGTCGAATTATATGACCAGTTAAATCCGGAGTACAAGTTCACAGACGTTTTCAGTACCGCCACAACTGCACTCCATTTTCAGTGAAGAAAATCTTTTCGAGAATGGGAAATTCCATCCCTACAATGCATGATATTCTGACATGACGACAAATAATTGGCGGACATTTTAATTTGACAATTTCTTAAAGTGACACATTGTACAAATTAGCCTGTCATTGATGTTATTATTATTATATCCCATGTATTCACCACTTTATGGGGTATGTACTCCCATGTACCCGAGACAGACCTTGTCCCTAAGGTACATAGGGCAGCAGCTGTTTCCGGGATCCATATTGTGTTTAGCAAGTGCCACATGTATTATAAAATTTTATTTTATGAAAGCGTGTTCCGAATGATGTAAGAAGTTCCCAAAATGGCGGTCTTCTGCAGTTCTCTGATGTCGTTTTCGCCCGGAATGTTGGCCAAATATTTCCTGAATGACCTGCAGACAGTTCCTGTCGCTCCTATAACTATTGGAATTACTTTTGCTTGAACCTTCCACATTCTCTGTATTTCTATGAGAAGGTCCTTGTATTTCAAGATCTTCTCTGCTTCCTTCTTAATAACATTCCTGTCAGTCGGTATTGCTATGTCAATTAAGAGGCAAGTTCCGTATTTGTTTCGGATTATATTATTATTAATAAATGAATTGAATTGAATTATATTATTATTCCATCTGTTCACCATTTAACAGGTATTTACTTCTATGTATCCGAGACAAACCTTGCCCCTGAGGTACACAGTGCGGCAGCTATTTCAGAAATACATTTTGTTTTTAATATGTGTTGCTTATTATTATTATTATTATTATTATTATTAAAAAATGGTCAAAAATGTTTTGTTTTTAAGGATCCCGATTACTGTAATTTGTTCGCAGTAGCCCAATGTAGGACTCGATCTAAGCAAGCCAGCTGATTGCATTCCAAAGCCTATTATCCTATTACTGTAAAATCCAGGTTAACACAATCTTGACACATCGGCGTACGTCACGGACCTCTTCTCATTTCTTCTTCCCGCCCATCTGACCTTGATATTAGATCAATGTCATATTTGTGGTGGAGTTGAACTCACGTACATAGACCATCACCTAAACTGTCCCCGTAAACTTTACGATGTTGCGTTTACATTGAAGAAAACTTTACATTTATATGTTGTAATTATTATTGTTGTTTTTGTTTTTGTTGATGATGGTGGTAGTAACATCTGTGGGATTTTTCGTATCCTGCAATAACTTAAAGAATGTGATACAGAACTGGAGTGAGTTTTCAAATTTAAATGGTGTATGAATGGGTGACCATGTGCCGCATGAATACACTCATGGAAAATAAATTTTGAAGTTTAAAGTGACATTGGTCTTTAAGCGTGCGTCTCCTGTGCTGGCTATAGTTCTAACCTGCTGACAATCAGTGTCAGAATGGACTTTTTTTGGCATCTCGTGGACCCTGATACTGTTCCAATTGTATAAATAATTTATTGTAATAATAACATGATTATGTAGCCTGTTTTTGAAACTACATTCTCTCCAAACAAGATTATGATCTTTTGTACAGGATCACGCATTTGAGGCATCGTGTAAATGTTTATTTTACAAGACTTACAATCCCTAGAACAATGAAATTAAATGGAAACGGTCAATTTTTATTTAGTATTGGTGACTTGTGTGCGAAATGCAACGGTCTTCAAAAGCCAAATTCCACAGTTGATTGGTTACATTCATAACGATTTAATTACTCGGATTCGGTATTGAGCATCTCTGCTAATACAGTTGTAGATTAAATACCAGTTTGTTGAAGTCCATCTACATTATACAGTGTTCCCGACAGAATCTAGGTTACAAACGCAACAGTTTCAGGGAGAATTCATAGCTTTCGTGACAGTTTTTAGATCCCGCTGAAACCATTTATTCATGGTGAAAAATTGTAATCTCATATTTATTAACTGGCATTTAGAATTACTGTATACTCTGACGAAGTAATCTTGCTATAATGTAGTTGTTCTATGCATTGTTTAAAAAATAATAATATGTGATTAAATTTCATATCAGCAGTAAACACAGATGTTACATATTCTGAAGCTTGCATTTGTCACATATGCCAGTCTTCCAATTGATGTCAATTTCGTGAATGAATACTTGAAAGTTAAAGTCTGTGGAAGTGAAAACATCTAACATCGGTAAGTCTGATTCTACTGAACGTCGCAGCCGAGTGGTTAGTACTCGTGCTTTTTATTTGGGAGATATCGGGTTCAAATTTTGGCTCAGAAATCCGCTAACCTGATTGAGGTTCTTTGTGGTTTTCTTCAGTCCCTCCAGACAAATGCCGGGATATTACCTTAAATCATATCACGATCGCTTTATACCAAATATACTATATATCTTATAATCCGAGGCTGTGTATTTTCAACTACTGACAGCCTCGTTAAGTAAATGGCAGCTGCTTACGGAATTCATTATTTAAGCACCGTGAAGTTTCATAGTGATCGCTTTATGATTTAAATGGTTACCATATGTGGAAACCACGGTGAACTATCGCCTTTGTACTAAGTAACAGTTTCAGTTGAGGCTAGTTAAAGGAGAAATAAACATGGCTGTGTAAGAGGCTACATGCAGTATGTACACTGTTCTAACATTCCGCAAATATCTTAGCTTTAGCACAAGTTGCATTGGTGAAGTTCTGGCATAGGTTGAGAGTTTAAGATCTTCCAAGACATGTTCAGTATTAATCCATCAGCTTTTCGAATTTACGAGTTTTTCCTACTGACAGAACAATGTTCGTCACTTTCAAGTGTGATTGGATAACACTGTTACTTTGAACATACGTATCCATTTTGTATTTACGTTTTGTAGTCAACATTTTTGCATCTCTCACCCTGGATTATTGCAGAAATTCTTCTATGGCCACCAGCTGTGTCATGTAGCCCGAGAGGAATTCATTATACTTCGTCGCCGTATAAGCTTCAGATCATGCATATTATTTTATCTGCTCTTTTATTCGGGTGTAGAATTTATCGTCTAATATTAAGTAAAGAGCATGTATTGAGATATCCTGACAACAGAGGAGAATGTTTAGACGTAGGAGGGAGAATTAAGAGGAAGGTAAACAATTATGAAAAAGAGGAACTGAATAATTTTTACTCTACCATTCACCAGGCGGTTGATGAAATCAAGGAGGAAGCAGTTGGCGGGACACGTAACACGTTTGGGTATGATCAAAAATACATACGCAATTGCATTCCGGAAACCTAAAAACTAACAAACTACAACAGGGGACATATGCGTATTTGTGATAATATTATTAAGACAAATATTAAAGATATATTAAAGTGTAACAATATAGTGCTTATTTTCCAGTTTATGAAATTGTATTCATAATCCTAGTTACATTCCTAGTTTTTAGGTAAATTCTTGGAGAACTTAGTTTAAAATATAATTAATTATAACCTAATTTTAAATTTCACAGGACATATAAATGGAAGTAAGTTTGTATTAAAATATTCCCTTTGCGTGCAACGCTTTGATTTCAACGCAGAACCTAAGAATGAACTCCCTGAAAAGTCGTTCATCTTTTATGAATTTAAGTAACGTCTGGCATTGATATCGCCCATCAGGCAAGGCAGGGTCCTAAACCCATGCTCCATACTTTAAGTATGCCTAGTTTTCTGCGAACCAATGCCCTCAACCAAAACACCGGATCATAATAATGGTAATAATAGAGAGGGGTGACATGCATTAGCAAGTACGCTGCAGACTAAATACACCGTATTTGGTTTCAGCTAATATAAAACCTTTACAAAAACGTGTTCCAAGCCAACTTCATTATTACTAATAGTAGTCTATATTCTGTCTATTAAGTGCATGGGGAAAAGGGATTTCGGAAAAAAAAGAGATTATCCCCATTTGTGTAACGTCGGCTAACGATGATAGATGGCCTCAGGATCTCCTGATGTGACACTTGTACCTCGCTGGTGACCTACCACCCACGTCAATGTCAACCCTACACAATATACACCCTCGTGTTCCAACCCTTGGCTGCTTGCCCGCTGAGCTGTGTACCCTATATGGATGCTGCTCTCCTATCTTGCCAGCTCCAATTTAATGCAAAGGGGCGTGAGTCATTTCGTTATCTAGACCCGCATCCTTCACATATTGAGCCCCCCTTCTCTCCAACATTTGCCAATCACTCACGGTTATCGGGAATCCCATGTATTCGAACACAATGGAAGCCTAATTTATACTGCTCTACCACTGCCAAGAGGGAGTAGCTGTATTTATGGTTAGTGCTGAATGATTTCGTGTCTTTATTTAAATATAAATCATGAAATAGGTTTCATGAAAACGAGTTTAGATAATTTCGGTACGTTATTAAATAATATTTTACCTAAATTTATGTGAAAATGTCGTAACATTATACTGGTAATTATATTAGCGGTTATGTCCTTAACAGAAGGTAGTATAAGACTGGTAGACAGCATTTCTACTGCTTCTGCTGTGTGAAGGTTGTTAAGAAAGTATAGTGCAGTACTTTACTGTTTTGCATTTTAACACCTCGACTGTTATGAGGCTGTTACAGTACAATTTTTAGTTTTGTTAGTTGACCAAATTTTATTAATTGTTATTTTTTAATTGTTTGTATCAATATCTGTGAACGAATATTTCCAAATGTTTACAATTTAGCACTTATATCAACATTCAGTTACGAAATAGCCTTACTCTCTGCAAATTTACTTAACTAACTTGCCAACTCTGTGGAACTGAAGCCTAGGTGAGAAGTCGCTAAGCTAGTCAAGAAATTCCCTTAAGATTCATTTGGTTAACATCTACCAGACTGCGTGGTGCAACATCCCAAAACATAACCATGTTCAATTAATCATTCTTGTCCGTCTATTCACAATTTAAAATTTAAAATTAAGATAATTAAAATATCATGTGATGTTCCTTATCGAAACATTCGATTTACAGTTAGAACATCGAATTCGAATGTTTCGATAAGGAACATCACATGATATTTTAATTATCTTAATTTTAAATTGTGAATAGACGGACAAGAATAATTAATTAAATATATATCTTCACAATATGACGCAACTATACCAACTTATAACCATGTTCATAGATTGATTAACTTACGTTACATAAAGACTTCTCGGTACATTCTACTTAAAAATGGTAAAAATTACCGACGTTTCGGATTAATTTTTTGCCTCCTTCCGTCTGCGTCTTCCGAATTGTAATGATGTGTAGAATTTCAGATAGAAAATAACGTTTCGGAGGAAACTACTACCTTTATCTTCAAGGTACTTTGGCTCTGAAGATAGAGGCCGTATATTCTTCCGATAAGCTCGTATTTGTCTACAAGATCACAAGTTATTTCAACGCAGAAAGTCAACATCGGCATATTCACCGATGCGAAAACCTGTAGCTCATAAGGAAGCAATTTGTTTCTCCGAAACGTAAATAATTTTTACCATATCGCCCCGGTGGCATATAGGAGCATTTATATCAAGAATTTAAAAATCCACCTGTTACCTTTTTCATGTGTAAATTCATGCACTGCGGTATGTAGAAACCAGGGCAGTAAGAGTTTCCACTACTGAAAATGAAAGGTATCTGGTAAGAGCGTTAGAACGAGATGATAGCATGCCGGAAGGACAGCAATTGGATGACTCTATCATCAGACATACGAATGATGATTCATTACACTCTATCCGCTTTGTTCTGGATCATTCTTCGAGCAGTTATTTCATTTTGCAGAAGTGGAGGTTGTTGGAAGACGTCGTTACCAGTGGCGACAGGCTGAACTTCTCACGTTGTGGCCCGCTACGCCAAGGCCTCATGAAGCGTTGCCCTTCGCCATGGATCTTCTTCGATTCCTCTCAATGACAGCACCGCTATTTATGGGTGAGTGATAACATGTAGATGTTTACGCCAGAGAGATTTTGTACAATCTTCGTCAGTAGTGATGTATATAATTTTACTATTTTATTTAATTTACACAAAATTGTAAGACAAAATCCCTAAGTATGCCTGAAGAAACCCCGACTTTTACATTATGATACCATAGATATGTAGAAATGCTAAATTATTTATACTTTATATAAAAATTAAAGTCTTTGGAAGTATTTTTGCCATTTGGATAAAAAATGAACTACACGTTCCTGGATCTACATGAGCTTACAGTATCATGCGTTGTAGATCTCTGGTCTAGTGGCACCAAGAAAGATGTAATCAGGTTATAAGGACAATATGGTTATATTTCAAAGGTGCAGACTGTATATACGTATCTCATGATATAAATGGCGACTTGTAATTTATCCCCGAGCCGTCCGAATAAGTCAGTAATCATTCTTTAACAACACTCAGAGAGACTGAGTAAAATTGGAGACCAGTTTAACTGTAATAAATGACAGTTCAACATTTCCTCATAGGAGTTTCACGGAGGTTTGAATGTAAAGAAAAATCTTTCAAGCTAGTGACAGCAACCAGCCGGTTCGATTCCCGACTGCCGAGGCGAAACTTAAAATTTAACGTAAACTAAGGTATACAACAGTCAAGATAAATTGCCTCTGGAGCTGAAAATATGTGTATTTGAACGTTGAATACACAGTTTTACTCTTCTTTGCAAGAAATATATTAAAATGCGGTTTAATTTTTTTTTATTATTTTGTTGTTTGTGAAATAATTTTACTTTATATCATTTTAAAGTTATTTGAGGCATCAGTCTCGCATAGAAGTATTTTATTTTTATTTTTAAGCATAAAGGGAAGAATAAGTCCTTTAGAAAAAATATTTATGTCTCATTTCCTGTCTCTTTAGCATCGTCTGTCTGATAAAATGAAACTATTGAATTAGAATAGAGCCCGAGATAACGGAAGGTTGAGGTGCCACGGAGTTTACATTTTGTCTTTTTTCTTCTGGGAAATGAAAGAGGGGAAACAGAATAGCT
This sequence comes from Zootermopsis nevadensis, assembly GCF_977971745.1. Lineage (NCBI taxonomy): Eukaryota > Metazoa > Arthropoda > Insecta > Blattodea > Termopsidae > Zootermopsis > Zootermopsis nevadensis. The sequence goes on from NW_028259142.1 coordinate 11,884,650, forward strand.
ATCTTTTCAAATTGTTGAAACAGCCGTATTTGTCTCCTCTGTCTGTGCTGAAGCAGCCGTGTGGAGCTTTCACGTTTACTAATTCACAAGCGAGGCGGATTTCAGTATTGCGTTGTTCAATTTTCCAATCTCGTCTCAGCAAGGTTCCATTTCTTATTTTCGTCTGCAGCTCCGTGAATATGTGGCATTACTAAATTAGAACTTAGAATAAAATTGCATCTGTCTGTCAGAAAACAGCTGAGCTAGTACAGGCATTTGGTTTTAATGTATTAGGAGTAGACTTAGGTGTTTCAAATGATAAGAAAACTTTTCTCATAGGAAATATTAAAAAAAAATTGTTAAAGAAAACAGCTAAACAAAATTAAATTGTTTCGGAAACCTCGAAGGGGCTATTTAAAGGAATTAGGGCAATAATATTGAGACAGTTCCTTGAAAATATGTGTTTGAACATGGTAAGTAATTGTTACGAATCGTTTTCAGACAAATGCTACTGAAAGAACCGACTAAGAAATAATATCGATGGTTAGGACCTGCGTCATACAGACATTACAATTAAATTCAATTCAATTCTTTCAATTCAATTCAATTCTTTATTATTTGTGTGCTGTATCAACAGCCTGATGGCCAATCACAGATACAGCACAGAGATGAGCTCACGAACACAATAAAAACATAAAAGGTAAAACAAGCAGAATATAAAATACATTGATACGGAAAAATAAATACACAAAAAATTACTACTAACTACATTAGGATATTTGTAAAAATAACATGAATCAATTAAGTAAATTATACTATTATAGAATGTGAAGAAGTGTGACAATTTTCGTCTCGAATATGTCCAAATCCCTGCAGACAACATTAGCAGCTGATGCGCATCTAGCAGAAGGACTGTTTTTGAACAAGGGGCTAAAACTGAACATAGAAAAATCTCTCAGATTCCGAGCAGGGATGCGGAGAGCGACAGCTTCCAGAAGGGAAGGACAGTGTTTAAAACCGCGGTAAACTTGCGCAAGGAACAGTGCATCACTACAATGCCTTCTCTTACGCAGGGTATGGAGTTTTAAAAACTCTAACGCATCAGCGGAGCTGTAATGCACTTGGGGGAGGAGACGATAGTAGCAAAGGGCTGCAAACTTCTGCTGGATACGTTCCAGTTTGTTGGCATCAGTAGTCGTAATAGAATTCCAAACGACCGAGGCGTACTCGAGCTTGGATCTAACTAACGTTACATATAACATATACAGGCAATCGAGAGAAGAGAACGAAAAGGTTAATGTGCGAACCAGACACAGCAACTTAAAACACTGTGAAAATATGTGGTCAACATGGTTGTGAAATCGGAGCTTAGAGTCGATAAATATTCCCAGGTCTTTAATGGTGTCGGTGCGTGTTATGGAGGACTGAAAAAGTTTGCAATCAAAGATCAAAGTAGTGGTTTTCCTGGAGAAAGAAATTACTGTAGGTTTACTAATATTGAGTTTCATGAAGTTAGCAGTGCACCAACCTTGTACCGAGACAATGCCAGTTTGAAGTTCATTGCAGTCGTTGGGAGATTTAATTGCACGAAAAATTTTGATATCAGCGAAAAGAAGGCATTTAGAATGATTAATTACTTGGCATATGTCATCAATAAAGAAGTTGAAAAGTAGAGGACCCAAAACAGATCCCTGTGGAACACCAGAGAGGACCACAAAAGGAGACGAAAGAGTTCCAGAAACGCGAACCTGGGATTGTCTGTTGGTTAAGTAACTACGAAACCAGTGTACATAACCATCAGAGAGTCCAAAAGCACTGAGCTTGTTGAGTAATAGATTGTGAGGGACAAGATCAAATGCACTGCTAAGATCAAAATAAACAGCATCAGGTTGACCCTGGCAGCTAACTATTGGGTTAATAAAATCAAGATAGGTTACGAGATTAGTTACAGTAGATTAATATAATACAGTTAATATAATTAAAGAAATTACTCGACGCTCAGATCCTGAAAGTCAGAAAATTTTAGGAGAGATTATTTACTGATTCCGAAATAAGGTCAACAAAATATATTTTATTTTCCTGCTCTTTGCCTTGTGCTGCAGTCTTGTGGCAAAAATAAGCATTAAACATTTGAAACATGGAGCTGAGTGCTACGTAATTTCTCTCCTGTATGTAAGATGCCTATATAAAAGAGAATATTTAAGTATAACTTGACATTCAGCAATTATAATTTCCAGTAGAACTGAGACGGGAATCCATGGCGGGTCATGTAACCCCCCCCCCCCCCGTTATGATTTTCTCCAGGAGACGATTTGTACTATATATTAGGTGACAATTCTTATGACCAGAACGTCGTAATGTACAGTCCGGCACTCAGAAGCTAAACGTAATTCTATCGTGCCACGGAGGAGGGGAACAAAAGAGGAAGAACGTTACTTCTGTGTCTCACAAGCAGAGATGGGGAGAGAACTTTTCTTTCATTGAATTTTTCGTCTGTAGCCTTTTGTCCTTAAAAGAATTCCATCCCAGTGTCTCATGAGTAAATATTAGGATTCTGACGTTTTCCTTTCGTCCCTTCAAAGCGTCTGTAGGGCTGACTACCTTTCTATTCTAAGTTTGGTCTTTCTTCTCATCAAGCAATGAACTGCATCTTTCTCGAAAGGTTACTGTTAGGGTTTTATAACAATTCTTATCTCAGAATGCAATTGAGGAGTTTTGTACTTCTTCTTCTTCTTCTTCTTCCTGAAGCCGACCCTCATCTGGGTTGGTCTGTGCTCAATTGAAATCAGTGGCGTACCTTTCAGTCAGTTTAATTTGTATCTGCTCCCTTTTACTCGTTTTGTTAGACAGAAAAAAGGAGTGGAAAGTTGGTCTCTGTTATTTTCCGAACGCAAGCTGTGGAAATCTGCTTTCTTCTGTGGTCTTTGTGTTTGTTTATTGAAGATACAAACACAATCCTTTGTTTTCTTACTGTTAACAGTCTTTTTCTGAAATCTTGATGCATAAATGAGCTATAAAAATCGTGACGTGGGGAAAATTAAGCCCTTTTAAAGAATGCAAATTAAAAATACGGGAATTTATTAATCTTGTAACATGTGACGCACAAATGTTTATGTAAATTTTAGATATATTTAAACTACTGTAATGCATATTTATTGTGGTATAGATATATAGGAGGGGACTGTTATTGAGAAATCTTTATGAGGACAGCGAAATTAATTTGTCCTTAAATTTCATTAAACTCATCAGACTCAAGTAATGTTTGTTACGTATTTATATTGAGACGCCGTAGCTTATAAATTGGAGATCACTTAAAAATGTTATAAATTTTGCCTGTGTTTTCGCCTCGTGCTGCGCTCTTCTGGCAGAAAAATGCGTGCAGATCTGTGGTTTCCTTTATTATTCGCTTATTTAACGATGTTTTCAGTGTCCCAGTCTATATAGCGTCGAGTGATAAAGTCATTCATGAATAATTAATTGTGTGATTCGGGAGAAACGATTCCAATTTAATTTAAAATATCCCGGAATGTACCGGAAAGATTTTAGGAGAACTTTGATATAACATAAAAATATTATAATTTTATAGGCTTATGTATATAAGTTTGTTGCGAAGCGTTATATTCACAAAAATAAATATAAAAAAATTGTTACCATACAGCAACGCGTACATACTATTCTATAAATAATTAGTAATTGAATGTCGTTATTATAACAATAAAATAATGTAAAATTCCTGCTAACATATTACACAGATATTATAATTCAAAGAATTTAAGCTATAAAACATAGCCGTAAAACAATTTCCAGTTTGTCAAATATGCATAAGGTCAGAGTTTTCCTGTCTGTTCATGGAAGTGATGTTGATTATCAGGACATGAAAAGGAGTTTCTCGGTAAAATGTATCTAATTAAGTTCTAAATTCGAATCTGTTTCCGTTCCTTATCACTCTTTAGTCCAGTGTCGATACTTTGTCTGGAATGTCTGAGCAAAACTACGAAACACCTCAGTTTGAATAGCCAGTCACAGAGACGAGAATCGAATCCGTGCTCCGGAAGACAGAGCCGGAAATTTTACTGCTAGCACTGCGATTAGATCCCGTAAGTGTTTCAGCCCGGTGGCTTGTTGGAACCAGCCGCTGAGGCAAGGTGTACGACTTCCTAGCTAGCACCTAGGTTAATTCTTCTCCGGTAGATTACAGCACTTGTCGGACCGTGTATTCTTCTACATTATGTACACTGTTCCACTTCACGTTGAACGTGCATAGACACCGAGGAGAAGGGAATGAACTGAGATGAGATTGTGAGATAAGATTCTGTTGCTTTCTCTAAAATGAAAAGAAATTCGTATTTGAGATGCTATGGAACCATTCTCTCTCCCTCTAGCGGGACCTCGATTTACGTTCTCTTATTCATTTCAAATAATTTATAAAAGAAGGTTATATTATTCTTTCTCTCTTATGTTGGTCTCCATTCTTCATCTTTATGTTTCTTACGAGGGGATGCAAGTTCTGAAAGAAATAGAGGGTTCTCGTGAGTCAGGCCACGGTGTTCTTGGAGAGCAAACCCGACTGCAAGCGATCCAAACGAGGGGCATTCTTCTGAAGGGTAAGGGGGGATTATGAAAATACCTGGTTTCTAAAATACTACAGAAATGGGATCTCAGCGGAATACTGCTTTTCTTTCCCCTGTCCAAAAGGTTTCATTTCATACACTGCAGACACCGGTGGCAATTTGAACTTTATCTCTTATCACAACTTGAGTAACCAGCTACTGTTCATCCGTACAGGGTATTTTATGTGAATCTGAAAGATGAAAGGGGACAAATAAGAGGAAACTGACATTTGATCTTCTAGAACTTGTTCTTTTATTACCTGTGAGGCCTGTGATTAAAAATAAGGCAGACCACTCGACAAGGACCAATAAAACCCGATGTTGGAGTGGAAAAATTCCTTAGGTAATCACTCCCGCAGTGCTTCCCTCTGTCAACCGAGTATCGAACCATCCATGACGCGTTACAACAGCTGCATCCGTACAGCTTATGGAAAGCAATCTTTTGACAATTTTGTTTCCGTATCAGTTTCAGATTTAGATTTCTGAACTTAGGGACTAAAATATTTATCCTTTTAGTGTGATGAGACTGCATTTCAATTAATTGTGTATTACGCGGCAAATAATTTTACAGTGCTTTCATTTTATATAATCAATATAATTAATACAATCCATACAAAGCGTTGTTTCTGAATGCCATTAATTAACTAACTTTACGAAACGAAATACGTCTTGGGTCAGTCAGTCAGTCAAAAAGAAATCTTTTACAGAACCTGATGGCATTACTGGGTTTCAAAGAGTCTGCGAATGGTTCTTATCCCGAGTCGGTTGAATCCATATATTCTTCGCAGTTAGTTTTTACATTAACATTTAATTGTGTCATTTAATCTATATGCATCCTTTCTTCAAGGCTAGATCTACCCTTAATTTTTATTCTGTAACAGTTAAATATAATTTTGCCTTACACTACAGAGCTGTCATGCTTATTCATAATTTCTTTCTTCGTTATTAACGTGAACGTCTCGCCAAATTTTCAGTGGGCCCTGATGGAAAAAGTTGGGGTTTCTTTGTTCCTAGGGATAATAGGTGTAATTTTATGTTACCATTTACTTATCGTATGTCTGTCAGATACGCTGAATCCTTACTGATAACGATTTTTTTTATAGATGTTATTTCTGTCGATTTATCGATGTCAGCTGAAATAATCCTGTGACATGCATTACTTTAACAAGGCGAAGTCTATTTGAATTCTGTCGAAACATGAAGATCGCTAAGTCTCTCTCCTTGCATCGTGTTTATATGGAAAGTCTTTCTGAGTTCTGTTTGTGACGAAGGCTGTCTATGTGCATTCAGTTGAAACGGCGAAAAAATTAATTTTTGTTGAAAAATAATTATGATTCAATTCTTAGTCTTGCTTCGAAAATTGATCGATTTATTTTGTGGGCGTTTTATCTATATTTTTTTTTTGTTAGTCTTGACGAAATTCATCTTGGCTCCTGTACATCTGGGTTCTTTTCTCTGCCTTACTGCTCAGGTTTTATAAACTTAAAAATTTTTGAAGAGCTAGTGCGTTACAAATGTGTTGTGTTATTTAAATGTTGTTTATTTTAGTCATTGTTTATTAGATCTGAAATTGTTAATAATATTAACACATTCACACTTTTCTCCGGAATGCGACATCGAACGTTCATGATAGGCCTATTTGAACATTTGTAGTGTGGAAGAATTTTAATTGAAGATATATTCTGCAATGGATATTAACTTTAGTTTTATATCAATAAATAATGAAAAATATTCTCCTCAGGGGCCCACGAAATGGATACGGGAAATGGCGATCCCGGGGTACCGGAGCTACTCAGTGTCTGGGGGTATAACGAGATAAACCTGTCTCCGTGGTATATAAATACGGAGGCCTAGTCCTCCAGGTTGAGGATTGGGCGTGGGGCTAACAACCCAGTCACGTAAAAAACAAAAAAGGATTCGACAAAGACAATCAGGTGCTGCTAAGGAACTAGGAATTGGGTGTACTAAACGATATTAAAACCTTAAAAATTAATTCCTGGCAGATGAAAGCACAAGACAGATTTGAATGGAGGAGGGTTTTCCAGGAGGCCAAGACTCATAAAGGCCTGTAGAGCTAGAAGAAGAAGAATTATGAAAATTTTTATTCATAACTCGGAATGCATACTAATGTTAACCATCAAATCGACGTGGACTATGAAATCCTCATGGATACAGACAGATTTCATGGTAAAAATTTTAAGATCGTAGCAATTATCATAGCATTTCATACGTTAGTAGGTTTTCGCACTAAAATTTTCATAACATTTCATATGTCGATCCATATTACGCTAACAAATTAGCAGAGAGCCCACAGCATCGTTAATACGCGTTACTTGCACTACGTATTAACATTGGGTACGAGTAATTGCTTTTCTGAAGTACTGCAAAAGCTCGATCTGACAGTTGTGATTCACGAATTGAATAATAATCCGGTTGACATGTACGAGTAGTCAGATTGCCAAAACGCAAGAAACGGATACAGAGTCCTCCGATACGAATTGCTTGATTGTGATGGAACAACTCAGAAGTTTGTTTTCCTACTGTACACAGTGCACAGTCTAATGTAATGGAGACGTCATTATGTTTTATTGAAACTCAAATAAGATGATGATACACGGATAAATTAAGGAAGGTTTAGAAAATGTCTAAAATCAAATGAATTGTTAATAAAGGGCCTGATATTGGAACGTGATCTGTAAGACGAAGGTATAAATTAACATGGTCTAAACCAACAGACAAAAGTTAATTCATTTGATAAAATACTTGCTTAAGATATTGGGTATGGACACGGGAAGCTTCTAGTTGCAATCGCAAGCCTGCTTGCGCGTTAAGTCTGAAACTGCGGACAGTTCTGTGTTTAAGAGGATTCTGTTGAATAAATAACACTAATTAGTATGGAGTTTGATTTTATTGTTTCGAGAATAATCTTAAAATATTTAACCAATTTGTGAGGTGCGCTTAACGGTACAGAATGACTAATACGAGGCTCGTCCACAAAGTAAGTTTCCCTGGGACCGTTTACAGAAACAAAACACAATTTCATGGAAATATTTATTGCAACAGATACAGCAAGTGTCCAGCTATTTTTCAACATATTCGCCACCGGAATTGAGACATTGGTCATACCGTGGGACCAACTTTTGAATACCTGTGTCGTAGAAGTCTGCCGCCTGGGATTGGAACCACTGTGTGACAACCATCTCTGCCTCTCTGTCATTCTCAAAACGCTGACGCTGACCGGACAGGAATTTCTTGAGGTGTAGGAAAAGATGGAAATCACTGGGAGCGAGGTCCGGGCTGTAGGGTGAATGATTAAACACCTCCCAGCTGAACTCCTGCAGGAGACTTGCTGTCCGTCGAGCCGTGTGCGGCCTAGCGTTATCACTGACCGCACTTCACAGTCGGCGGGAGCTGGAATAAGAACCTCCATCTTCAACAGCTGCAACGATGCTACTGTGAGAACGCGGGAAGTGCCGTTAGTGCATGCGCCATGCTACGTCATTGCTCTATCACGTACGCACAGTCGCTTCGCGCAATATAAGGTTTGCTAGCTGTGGGACGAGTGGGAAACTTACTTTTGGGACGCGCCTCGTAGTTTTAAACATCAAAACACAAAAATAAATGTTTTTTAACTAGAACGAGATAATTATTGAAGAGGTCTTAATTGTCTCTGTAGCCACGTAGCTAGATAAACACCGGCTATGGATGAAAGCAGAAAAAGTTTTATTTTTAGACTATTAAGCTTTGTGCATAATTTGAAGCATTAATAACGTTGTAATACCCGTGACATACCCTACATTCGTTGAAAAACACAGAAGTTATATTCATGCACAAATTAAATTTTAACTGTTACATAGCAATCAATATCCTAATAGGTTTTGACTACTTTTTGATTGCCTGTATATGCGTCATGTTAATTGAATGACAGCCAAATCTGAGAGACCCGTTGTTCATACAGAAGTTGATTTCTGCGTGAAAGACCACATACGTCATGGTTCATTTGATAGATGTGTTGGGCTCGTGTAGGATTCCTCACACATGGGTTCCCACTGGTGTTTATCATATTGGGTTAGCTGGTAGGTACGTATTCACATCGGTGCAGAAGCGGAATTATCAGTATTAATAATACAATAAAATACTGTCTCATAACTGGATCTGAAATTACCGTACCATCAAAGAATCGAAATTTACGATATAGAATGTTGTTAAATTAGCATAACTTTGGTCTACATATTTCAGTATGAAATACACAACAGCTCAGAAAAATTACTCGATAAATGTGACTGAATAAATCAGATAATGTCGAAAAGGAATTATTGTAGCCTAAATGATTGATCGTAAACAATGTGCGATGACGTAATAAAGCAGGCATTTCTTATTTTAATATATAGAAACAAGGTTTTGCCTAATTTTTTTGTGTTTATAAGAAAATAAATATGGCATCTAATAATCAGTCTGCCTCAACGCCAGCCAATTTGCACAACGGTCCCGAGTGGAAGTTCATTCTGTGTGGTTAGTCTAGCAGAAATTAATAATGAGGCCTTTAATATTATATTTAGTTATCCATTATGTGCTGTTTCCACTAGTACAGATTCTCACTACATTAAATTTTCCACTTGTACCTATGACCACAGAATACAATTTCATCGCTACGCGTGTAATTTTGTTAACATATAAAATGTTTTTATTATGTTTGTTATTGTGTTAATGCACATCAGGAATAAGCCGCGTTAAATGTTGAAGGATTTTACAGCATTTCGGCAGATATTGCACTTGTAATCCTTAGGGTGAATGACTTTGGAGAAGGTTAGGAAGCCCTCATTTACATCTGGTAGTGGAGACTTTGTGGACGAATAGAGGTACTTTGAGGTACCCCATATTAGCGACGGCATTATTGATAAAGCAATTGAGCTTTGTCTCCTTCATTCATAATATTAATATCGACCTTAAATATCATGATAATATGAATAATCTATCTATATCTAGCTCTTCGGAGTGTTTTTCCTCCAGGCTTTCCAGTCAACATGTTGTATGCGTGTATCCCCTCCTTCTTACGCTACATTCCCCGTCCGTCTCATCCTACTTAATTTGATTATCTTAATGACATTTGGTGGAGAGTACAAATTATAGAGCTCATTATTAGGCTATGCAATTATCTCCAGTCTTATGGCACTTCATTCCTCTTAGAAGACAGCCTGAGAAAAGACATCTGTACTTGAAACGTATCGGAATGGTCTGTTGTCACTCATTTGTTTATTGTTTTCTGCCTCGTGTTTGAGGAAACACATAGAAAGACAGAGCTCTTCTTTAAATGTTACTTTTGTGTTAAGATCAGTTCAAACGCATTGAATTCTAAGAGCATATCATATTAAAATGCTCTTGCATATGGCTGTAAAATATACCTTTTTTACGTATTTCAGAATGTTATGTAACGAAATACGATGAAAAGTAATTTCTGAATCTATGCTTTGTTATGTCATTAATTTTAAATAACAAATTTGTAGGAAGATTACTGTTTTCTGGGTTGCTACGCCTTGTAGTCTGGTAGAAGTTTTCCAAATTTTCAGAGGTCCTTACTGCCTCCATCATCAGGGCGATGATATCCGTGATAATGGAGGCAGCAAGGACTTCTGACAAGGCAGACTACACTGCGCAATAAGCCGGAAGATAGCCATCTTCGGACTCACCGCCGTGAAACCTCGTATCCTATTTAACAAGTTTGTAGCCTATCTGAAGTCAATAAATGTACATAAAAGGTCAGCGAAAAGTTATATAAATATGTTTACTCTGCGTAATTCTGCTAAAGTATAAATTTTTAGTTTTGTTTAATACGACTCGTCAAGAACTAACGAAAACTGCTTTGTTTAAAGCGTCAAATAACGCGTCGAGCGCGTTCCCATGAGAACAACGAGGGTTGCGTTAATGTGTACAGAAACAATTAGTGACTAGCTCCATTATCGAATTTACGTTGTTGCGAAGGGATAGCGGGATGGATCCAATTTGCGTTGAGCGCGCAAGAGTCCCTGTTGCCATATGAAGATATCGACAGGGGAAAACCAGGCACGTTCACTGGGGGGGCTCTGAAATCGCTGAGCAAACAGATAAGTGTTTGGTTTCTAAACACGTTCGCAAAAAAAAAGTCTCTCGTTTTTCTGTGACTCCCTTTCATATCCCGGTTTTCAAAAACGTTCTGCGTATTCCTTTTGAAATTTGGACGACTTTTCTTATCATATTTGCTGGATAACTAGTTACGCATTTCACTCTGTAAATATTCTGGAGGTTTCAATTGTCGTAAAAAAAATCGTAATGATATCTCTAGCTCTTTAGAAGATGAAAAATTATTTCCAAATCTTGAAACGAGTTCGCAGCTGCTTACGTTTAGGAACAGAGACTTTGAACTAAATCCGACAGAATGCTCTCACAAATATTATTGTTTTTAAAATTGTTGACCGTCGTACGTTTTTGTTAACCCTACGTTTTGGAAACCTCCTATATCTCCGTCATAAGATCCAGTACCTATTTTAAGAGGTCAAGGTCTGGTCCATACCTTGTCGGAGTTGGTCCAGGTCTTAAACTAGCTCAACCAGAAATCCCAACAGACAGTTTTTCCCACTTCCCTCACTTTTGCGGAAACAAACTTTTCATTTGTAATTATATACTTAGACGATGGACCAAGTTCAAAAGAACACTAGTACACGTTGTGTGCACGTGAAGGTGGTGTGCATGTGTTTACTAACATTGATTGTGTGTTCAAGGTATAAGAATGTTTCCGTCCTTTATCTGTCTTGCATTTAACATTTTGTCATAAAGTATTTTCATTGTTTTTTGGCGGTATTTATAAGGGACCTAACTGTTCAGCGAGCTGGAATAACATCAGCATAATTGTTAGGGGAAAAACCTCCCACCGGCGAGTGTGCGAAACGACAGGAAACAAACAAAAGAACTAATTCAAATTGCATGATGATGTAGTGGTATGTCCTGGTTGTTAAGCCTAATGCATATATCATATATCTCCAGGCTAATTCTTGCATTCTAACAGTCTTCCTCTGATAGGTTCATCACACGCTGGGTTTAACCCATCGTATCAAGTACACTGCTACCAATTTATGCAGAATTATAAATGCTTCGTCTTTTGTTATTTATTGGATTAACGTATACTTCATATTTCTGAGTTACCACTTGACACCGCCACCGTCTCTCAAACTGCGGGGATGTCCAGGAGGGAAGGGGTTGTCGAAGTTGTTTCCCTACCCTTGAGAACTATGCGGAGCTAAGATTACATAACCAAGCGGGCTTCCGCACGCTAATTAAGGTCTGTGTGTACGATGTTAGGTTCAGTACATTAAAGTGTAAAGATCTTATGTTGAAATTCCCTTGCCTGTGGCACTATACATTCACATTCACAATGGTATGGTACACGAACAGGAACCATTTTATACTATTAACCTATTGCTCAGCTAGTATGGGAATTTTTGCTTTCTGTAACCTGAACTTCACTGATCTGTTTAAAAAAATCCATTTGGGCCGTATGATTCCACTCCGCACCTTTACATATTTTTATTTTATTATTTACATTAATATTACCCTTCCATCTATTTCTATGTTTCCGAAGTTGTCTTTTTCCTTCAGACATTCAGAATTTGTATTTTTTTTATTTCATCCAAGTACAGTAGAGTGCCGATTATCCGACCTTAGATTTTTCGCCATTCCGTTTTATCCCGTATGTCGGAACGCTCGATTTTATCAACAGTCGTCTCAGCGTGTAGCAAGTGTCACCAGTTCTTATGGAAATATGTCACGACAGGAGTTTCAAAGTTCAAATTGCCATCGAAATTCTTTCGGTGGTAGACCATTTTGACTGAAAGAACAATGGCCTTCTGTGATGTGTTAATTGCAAAGAACGCGTAGAACCATGGATTGCAATATTCTATCAATCTACAAGTAGCTAAGGCCGGAAATGTGCCCTGTGGTTCTGTCTTAGTATGGTACGTTGTTGTCTGTGTAAACTGGCTGGTAATCGCTGACTCGGAGCATCTCAGGCGCCTTTTCATGTGGATCGCAACGTGTGAAGTGGCCGAAGTTCCATTTCCTTAACTATGCAACAGTCTCTTCCGAAGTTTGTTAGAAGTTTGTCCCAGTGATGTTTGAAGGGTCCATGAAATAGTCTAATAATATTATGAAGGATACAACTGTTTTCCAGGATCTGACAAAAGCCGACCTTTAATATTAATATATTTAATTAAGGATTATGTTTTCGTTATACTCTGTTACAAGAGGTTGGTTATTTTAAAAAAAAATGTGTACATACACATGTATATGTCTCAAATCTTGCGAAGATTTTGTTATGTCAACGGACGAAGTTGTAACCAAAGCAGCTTTGTACTTCTGTGGTGGAACTTTAAGAAGACTTAAATAATTCATGAACTACTCAGCTCTAGTGGAGCTTCTTACAAGTTTCGTGTTGAAACCTGAAGTTTAGAGCAACGAAGTTGGGTGGGAATTGTTTGTGACGTCATTCCAACACTTGTTTCTTCGGAGATAACGAAGAGAAAAAAAACAGGCAAGAAAATTAGACAAGAGGCTAGAAGTCTGTTACGGAATGAAGAGTCGCTGTTAAGGAGATGAAAATAAACAACAGCTGAGCATCTAGCGCGCGCATTCAACCGTTTGCTGCTTGCTTATATCGAGTTATTACGTGCATCCTGAATTATCTCAGTTGAAAGACATTTGCAGCATGAGATGATAAAACCTCAAATTAAACGAAATGTGAATGACGACTACCACATCTTCATTTGTAAAGGAAGAAGAAGAAGAGGGTTGTCAAATACCATAAATTACTATGCCCCTCCAAACTTCCCGAAATTTCCCTGCTTTGTAATAGTTACTAACTAAACTTGTTGACGTCAGAATTCTATATATAAGAGGAAAACTTTATTAGTTCTCTCTATCTTTACACTCTAATCTTATTTATTTTTAACTCATCTTAAAACCAATTCTAAATTTCAGATTATTGTGTTGTGGGTTGTCTCACCGTGTGGACAGCACGGCGTCACAACCCAGAAATCCACTGTCAGAATCCACACCGCCGCGAAAGTGTTCCGGGATGTTGCGCCTTATAGTATTGACCGACGTTTCAGAGGAGCTTCTCTTTACCAACAGGGCGATTGTGTCTATAATAATACGTTTTATAGAAAAAAAACATATCAATTTCCGTATTTTCATTCTGGAATTTATGTGGAAAACTGTTGTCAGAAATAAGAAAAACGATAATCAGTTCGTTTACAGAATGTGTTTAGATACAATACTTTAAGGGACTGCCTCAAAATAAAGAAGAGTTTACATTCTAATGGGTGACATTTTAATAGTTTACGTAAGATGCATTGCATTTCTGACTTGTGATTTAAATCATTGGTATATCGCTTTATTGTGTGTTATTCATGCACTGGCATGTATTGAGAACACCGTACGAGCACGTGAATATCCGTCTGTCTGTCGCGTTTTTATTACAGTGATTGCCATAACCAGGGTTATTTTTGTGGAACAATTATAACCCGGAGGACAACAGTGACTTCGGATCAAATCAATTTAGTTCAGTACTGGCATAAGACGTCAATGTTTTTGGGTTACAAGAGTGAAACAAAAACCAACGTAGTGTAGCGAGTACAACGCCTTTGGAATGTCAGTGTACCCCAGAGCAGGTATACTTTTCCAACTCTACTTACTACATTCCTGTGTTAAAAGAAAATGGGACGTTTCACTACAGGTAATGAAGGTAAATAAAGTTGTCTGCTCGCTTGTAGTGTATGTAGTGTTTTCTACTGTAAACTAGCTATACGTCATGTAACGTACTGCATCTTGCATGAGTTGGTGAATGTAATTGTGTTTTATACAAGTGCAGTTACATATTAAATTCTTGTTAAAATTAGAATAATCCCGCATATCATGTCTGAGACGTGGAAATAGTTTGCCTTATCATAAACTCGTTTCAGTGTTGCACGAAGAAAAGAAAAATAAATGAAACACAGGCAGTGACTGTATGAAACGTCCCGCGCCATGAGAAAAGGGACTAACATTAGGCGCCGCGACGCGTTCTTATAAGGGGGGAGAGGTGGAAGTTAAATGTGAGCCAATTAGTATCGTCATCATGTGTGAAATTAAATAATATGGTTTATAGTTCCCAGTACCGGAACGTCCCAAATTAGGAGAATGTCTGAATAAATACAGACTATCCCAAAATGTGTGTATTATAGAGTTAACTTTAATTTCATAGTGTTTGACTGTGGGTGTGTATCAGCTATTAATATTTTTTCATAACTTATGCTGTTCACATTCAGTTGTTAGGGCGATTTAATCAAGGACGAAAAACAAAATAAATGCTTATAAAATTTTAATCAGGAAGTTTCAGGGTAAAGTGCCAACTGGGAGACTTTGATATACACAGGCAGTTAATATTGAAATGGATATTACACCAATAAAATGTGAGGTTTGGGGCAGAATTCAGTTGCTAGTTATGCAATATCCTAAACCCCTCGCTTTACTTCATCCGTATTTGCCGAGATATCTACTCCTCATAATGCAGGGTTTTTTTTCAAGTCTCCTGTCACCTCAACCTTCTTAGATCCAAATATTCTACTAAGCACCATATTGTTTTAAAAAAACCCTTTCAATCCATGTTCTTCCTTAACGCATACAGATACAAATCCACAGGAAAATAAATAATTTCGAATATTTGGATTTTAAGTTTTTGTAGACACGAAGACAGATACTTACAAAAGTCATATATTTTGTTGAAAGGAAATTTGTTTAATAAACCGATATTAGGATCTAGAAATCTGAAATTTCGTTTGTCAGATCTGTACATGTGTATGACGGTCAAGCAATATTAAGCCGTCAAGCTACTGCGATCTCTGGAACCAGGAGGAAACCCGACAAGGGGGGAGGATCGCATAACATGGGAAAGGCAGCCACCATTAGCAGTATAATATATCCCTCAGTCTGAATGGAATGAGGATGGTCAACGTATGAAGTCTCATTTGATTCGAAGGGTAGGTCGACTGACATTCGCTCTAAACACTTGGTGCTACCCCGATTTCTCCCGAAGGCAGAGAACAATAGTTGAATGTGCAGGGTTATCTTTCGGGGAGCAAATGTTGGAGACAACCACCACCTGTCAGAAATTTCATTCTGTCAACATGGATTTATTTCCTTGTGGTAGAATACGTGTTTATATTTCCTGCCGTGCTAGCGAACACTGATAACCTCTGACAAATAACACTTTATTACAGTTTTCCACCTCCACCGCAGTTTACAATCATTATTACCTGTAACAAATAAAACATATTGCCTTCTATAGTGATAGTAGTAGATATGTCGAAATTTGTTAGTTGGTTGTTTGTAGTAATATTTCCATACGATAGTGCTGCCATCATTGACATTACGATCAAAATAATTAATACAATTTATCTAAGCTATTGGGTTTATTATACACCAATTATATAATTTGCTAATTGCAAATTGATTAATTACGTAATGAAATTTGTAATCTGTTAGGTTTCCATTACTATTACTTTAATTCTCTTTCTATAATTGTTTGTTAATTTACGTGTACTAATTCTGCAGCATATAAAGCTGTTAGCACCTCTGAAACGTCGGTAAATTTCTACCAGACTTTACGATTGAATATCCAGAAAACGTTCGTCTTTATGACACATATTCGATATTCATATTGAGCATATCAAATTGACCGTAGCAAATGGACAATGTAGAGCATAATATTGGTATAACGAATTGTCACGTGGCATTCACTTAGATAATTTATTCATCAATATGAGTTTCCTACATTTTACAATTCACTGAAAAGCCATAGACCGATTTCGGGGTCCATAAGTTTCTGACGAAATTCTTCTTCGACTAGTAAAGTGGTTGGATCGTGTCACTGTTGTTATATCTCCGCCTAGTGCAGAGGTTAAGAATCTGTTGCGATATTTCTGCACTAAGATGGCTGTCTTCTGATAACGTCGGACTTATCGCTGTGACAACCTAAATACACTATATTCACACACTACTTCGTATCATCACAGTGTGATATTTAATGAAGCATACATTTTCACTAGAATAATTAAGTGAAGAAGTGGATTCAACGCATCTCAAGTTCAAAAACACCTGGAAAAGATTTACTTGTCTTGTAACTTCATCAAATCGGTTTAATAATATAGTCCTGTTATAATTCAATACAAAAATTTTATTACCATGATGAAATATCGGTCTTAAGAATTAAAACAAACGTAGTTAGTTGGTGAAGAAATGCTCTGAATTTTATAAAACCCGAAGTTAATTATTATGTTCTCACAAAAACCCGATATAGGATTTTATTCGGAGAAGAATCCATTTCATGCTTTCATATTCCATTAATTTATTAACCGTTCTGATATTACCATGTAATTTTTACTCATGTAAAAATTCGTAGAATAGTAATAAGAATTTGCATGATACAACAGAAAATTAACCATTCTTAAAAATAAGACATTTGTAAATAAAATATGGAATATTGCGTACAAGTAAAACAAATGTGTAAAAATTCTCAAAAAATGCTGGTGACAAATGTATAGAACACATCTCGACGCTGTAAATATATTTATATTTCTTTCCTTGATTCTCCCTTGTCACTCTCTAACTCGCTACTTACTATAAACTTAACCCTAGACGGCGTGACATGTGTGATTAGCTTGTCAATTTATTAGATATCAGAATCAGTTTATGGAGACTGATATGGACTTCTCCACTGTCAAAATTAATCGTATACGACGAATACAAATTATATAAGCCTGCAGTATTGAATTAAATCGATAAATCCAACACAGAAAGTGTGATGGAAAGTATTTTATTCAAATTCTGAAACAGACTTGCAGCTACTGGGTGTGCTGCCATTGAATATATGTTTCCACATGTCACAATGGTTTTTCGGGCGAACGAAATATGTTTGCTGGAGTAACGATGAACATTTGTCAATAAATTAATTTTTTTTATTCCAGCACGAAGTGTAAATGAGATGAACGTGACTGGAACAGCAATTACTGAACAATTAAGCGTAGTGAGAATTGTTTTTCATTAATTACATTGAAAATTAATTTACACATCAAGTAGGCCTGGTGCTACGTTTGTTTCCGTCTGCGAACATATGAAGTTAAATGGGGGAAAATTGTTATGTTTTCAGTCAACTGTACTCTGTTGGCTCGTGTACTCCCTGGCGTATATAATGTTTCCAAACCAGTGCTGTGAATCTCACATTAAATTACGCAAACATGTTACGCAATTACGTTGATAAATTTTTCAGCAGAAATGTGTTATCTTTCTTATTTTTAGATATAATCTCAAAATTGAATTTGTAAATTTACTTTGTTGACACTGAAAATAATTACCTTAAAATACGGACTGGACGACCCAGGTTCGATCCCCGACGGGAGCAGAGGATTTTTCCTATAGCCTCTGCGTCCAGGCCGGTTCTGGGGCCCACAGAGCCTCCTATCCAATAGGTACCGGGATCATTTCCCGCGGATAAAATGCGGTCGGCGCAGATGGCAGCTGAATAAAAATAAGTTATAGAAAATATCCTGACAACCATTGTCTATATGTGGCAGTTTTCGGAGTAACCGACCATAAAAGAAAAACACGAAGTAGAGGGAATGTTTGTGGCTTCCTGTGCGCATGTATTGCGTTCCAATATGCAATATATTGGACATTTCGCATGGAATGGTGAAATGGGAGAGACATATACCACTACAATTCAGGCCGAAATATTTGGCTGGAATTTCTCGTATAGTTGTGAGCCGCAGTGTTAATGTAGGTTTATGTATTAAATAAATATACAAAAGTAAATTGCATCGCACTGACTCAGAACAGGAACTGGATTTGAATGTGGCGCATGAGGGCAATACAACACATCGGTCCCAGTTTCAATCGCTTAAAGACCGCTCTAACACACAAAAGAAAATGTGGCTGACGAATGATCAACAGAATATTAACGTTCTGGTTACTCCCTCTTGTAGTAAACAGCCACCCTCGCGTGCCTTCATCCCATTGACTTGCTTTTCTTGAATTTGAAAAATTCTTTATGTAGGATCACACCAATAGGTCAAAATCTTTGTTGTGGTACCATCTACCCTGGCATGTACTAATGGTTCTCACATCAGTGTGTGTTAAAAACTAATTGACCATATTTTCAGCAACCACAATAGATGTTATGGGCGGGTTTCCCCCTGTTGTGGCCGAGACTTTGTGAAACTATAGTCTTGTGTCCAGTTGGTCGCCTTCTGTGGCACCTATAAAGGAGAAGGGAGAAATACGACTTTCCTCTGAAAAGGCCCATAAATTTTCGCTCTTCGATTGTTAGGAGTTCGACGTATTGACGACTAGCTGCTATTTATTTCTCACATTGGTCCCTTTCATCTTCGCAGCTGACCAAAGACCATAACTCCTCTTTGCCATACACAGAATTCGAGAAGATTCATCCTTTAAGCCAAGCTTTTGTAAAGTGAGATAGTAGGTCCTCAAGGCGATGAGTATGAAGATTTCTGTCTTCTGGGTTGCACCGTCATGTAGTCTGGTGAAATTTTATCGACGTCTCAGAGGTGCTTGCTGCATTCACCATAGGGCGATGATGGAGGCATCAAGGACCTCTGATTCGTTGGGAACTTCTACCAGACTACACAGCGCAACAACCCAGAAGACAGAAATCTTCATACTCATCGCCCTGATGGCGGAGGCAGTATGGCCTCAGAAACGTTGATTAACATCGACCAGACTACACAGCGCAACAACCCGGAAGATAGAAATCTTCATACTCATCGCCCTGATGACGGAGGCAGTATGACCCCTGAAACGTTGGTAAACATCGACCAGACTACACAGCGCAACAACCCAAAAGACAGAAATCTTCATACTCATCGCCCTGATGACGGAGGCAGTATGACCTCTGAAACGTTGATAAACATCTACCAGACTACACAGCGCAACAACCCAGAAGACAGAAATCTTCATACTCATCGCCCTGAAGACGGAGGCAGTATGACCTCTGAAACGTTGGTAAACATCGACCAGACTACACAGTGCAACAACCCAGAAGACAGAAATCTTTATACTCATCGCCCTGATGACGGAGGCAGTATGACCTCTGAAACGTTGATAAACATCTACCAGACTACACAGCGCAACAACCCAGAAGACAGAAATCTTCATACTCATCGCCCTGAAGACGGAGGCAGTATGACCCCTGAAACGTTGGTAAACATCGACCAGACTACACAGCGCAACAACCCAAAAGACAGAAATCTTCATACTCATCGCCCTGAAGACGGAGGCAGTATGACCTCTGAAACGTTGGTAAACATCGACCAGACTACACAGTGCAACAACCCAGAAGACAGAAATCTTCATACTCATCGCCCTGAAGACGGAGGCAGTATGACCCCTGAAACGTTGGTAAACATCGACCAGACTACACAGTGCAACAACCCAAAAGACAGAAATCTTCATACTCATCGCCCTGAAGACGGAGGCAGTATGACCCCTGAAACGTTGGTAAACATCGACCAGACTACACAGCGCAACAACCCAAAAGACAGAAATCTTCATACTCATCGCCCTGAAGACGGAGGCAGTATGACCCCTGAAACGTTGGTAAACATCGACCAGACTACACAGCGCAACAACCCAAAAGACAGAAATCTTCATACTCATCGCCCTGAAGACGGAGGCAGTATGACCCCTGAAACGTTGATAAACATCTACCAGACTACACAGCGCAACAACCCAGAAGACAGAAATCTTCATACTCATCGCCCTGAAGACGGAGGCAGTATGACCTCTGAAACGTTGGTAAACATCGACCAGACTACACAGTGCAACAACCCAGAAGACAGAAATCTTTATACTCATCGCCCTGATGACGGAGGCAGTATGACCTCTGAAACGTTGATAAACATCTACCAGACTACACAGCGCAACAACCCAGAAGACAGAAATCTTCATACTCATCGCCCTGAAGACGGAGGCAGTATGACCCCTGAAACGTTGGTAAACATCGACCAGACTACACAGCGCAACAACCCAAAAGACAGAAATCTTCATACTCATCGCCCTGATGACGGAGGCAGTATGACCTCTGAAACGTTGATAAACATCTACCAGACTACACAGCGCAACAACCCAAAAGACAGAAATCTTCATACTCATCGCCCTGAAGACGGAGGCAGTATGACCCCTGAAACGTTGGTAAACATCGACCAGACTACACAGCGCAACAACCCAAAAGACAGAAATCTTCATACTCATCGCCCTGATGACGGAGGCAGTATGACCTCTGAAACGTTGGTAAACATCGACCAGACTACACAGCGCAACAACCCAAAAGACAGAAATCTTCATACTCATCGCCCTGATGACGGAGGCAGTATGACCCCTGAAACGTTGGTAAACATCGACCAGACTACACAGCGCAACAACCCAAAAGACAGAAATCTTCATACTCATCGCCCTGATGACGGAGGCAGTATGACCTCTGAAACGTTGGTAAACATCGACCAGACTACACAGCGCAACAACCCAAAAGACAGAAATCTTCATACTCATCGCCCTGATGACGGAGGCAGTATGACCCCTGAAACGTTGGTAAACATCGACCAGACTACACAGCGCAACAACCCAAAAGACAGAAATCTTCATACTCATCGCCCTGATGACGGAGGCAGTATGACCTCTGAAACGTTGATAAACATCTACCAGACTACACAGCGCAACAACCCAGAAGACAGAAATCTTCATACTCATCGCCCTGAAGACGGAGGCAGTATGACCCCTGAAACGTTGGTAAACATCGACCAGACTACACAGCGCAACAACCCAAAAGACAGAAATCTTCATACTCATCGCCCTGATGACGGAGGCAGTATGACCCCTGAAACGTTGGTAAACATCGACCAGACTACACAGCGCAACAACCCAAAAGACAGAAATCTTCATACTCATCGCCCTGAAGACGGAGGCAGTATGACCCCTGAAACGTTGGTAAACATCGACCAGACTACACAGCGCAACAACCCAAAAGACAGAAATCTTCATACTCATCGCCCTGATGACGGAGGCAGTATGACCCCTGAAACGTTGGTAAACATCGACCAGACTACACAGCGCAACAACCCAAAAGACAGAAATCTTTATACTCATCGCCCTGATGACGAAGGCAGCATGATCTCTGAAACGTTGGTAAACATCGACCAGACTACACAGCGCAACAACGCAGAAGACAGAAATCTTTATACTCATCGCCCTGATGACGAAGGCAGCATGATCTCTGAAACGTTGGTAAACATCGACCAGACTACATAGCGCAACAACGCAGAAGACAGAAATCTTTATACTCATCGCCCTGATGACGAAGGCAGCATGATCTCTGAAACGTTGATAAACATCTACCAGACTACACAGCGCAAGAACCCAGAAGACACCCATCTTCGGACTCACCGCCGTGAAGACCTCAAATCCTAAGGTTATTGTCTTTTGGGATGTTGCGCCTTGTAGTCTGGTAGATTTTGACTTATCGCTCTGATGATGGAGACAGTGCGTTCCTCTGAAATGTTGGTAATATTTTTTATATATCAGAAATACAAATATTTGCAACTGTACTTACGACTCTTCTGGGTTAGGTCTACATCTGGCACAGTTTACAAGAAAGTTGTGAGGATACAGAAACACATCACTAAATTGCGTAACAAATAATTAATTAGGAATTCTGACTAGTAATGGTGCGTGGATTCATGCGTTTGAAGAGAAGAAGGCGTCATAGATTCTTCCCAGAACTTTTCGTTAAAGTTAAAGCTGTCCCCGATGCTTTACAAAATTCTACGCCTTGCTGGACAACGCAGTTTCTTCTGCAACTACTGCATATGGAGTGTTCCTTTGCTCGTAGTGAAATGGAGGGGAGACACCTGTTCTTGTTGAATCCTTTATTCAGTTTGGAACAGGAAGTTTAGAATTACAACGTTAAGAATGCTACATAGATAACACAGCCATTCGTAGGATCACAAAATTTTTGTTTGAATGCCACGTGACCAGCCAATACATCTGAAAAAAACTGGATACACTTTTTCTTTCGCTAATGGAATCCTTGCCCTTGAATTGTTTACTCAAACATGTTTCACAAAAAGACAATGAAGATTTCTGCGAGTACCCACTTCGGAGAAGTTGGAGAGGAAAAGGTTCCTGGCTC